>NC_090939.1:762700969-764013469 GCF_040938575.1 Ambystoma mexicanum
CGTTTTGTTCATTGTCAAGTTGAAAGTGTTCTAAGAACTCTTGCGTTGTCCTGAAATGTTCGTAGGGGGTGTCCTGAAGACACTGTCCGTATTGTTCGCTGGCAAGTTGAATGTGTTCTAAGAAAAGTCGATGTGTCCTGAAATGTTCGCAAATAAACAAAATGGGGGTGTTCTGAGGACGCTGTCCGTATTGTTCGTTGTCAAGTTGAAAGTGTTCTTAGAACTCTCGCGGTGTCCTGAAATGTTTGTAAATAAACAAAATGGAGGTTTTCTGAGGACGCTGTCCGTATTGTTCGTTGTCAAGTTGAAAGTGTTCTAAGAACTCTCGCGGTGTCCTGAAATGTTCATAAATATACAAAATGGGGGTGTTCTGAGGACGCTGTCCGATTGTTCATTGTCAAGGTGAAAGTGTTCTAAAAACTGTTGCGTTGTCCTGAAATGTTCGTAGGGGGTGTCCTGAAGATGCTGTCCGCATTGTTCATTGTCAAGTTGAAAGCATTCTAAGAACTCTCGCGGTGTCTTGAAATGTTCGTAAATAAACAAAATGGGGGTGTTCTGAGGACGCTGTCCGTATTATGTTCGTAAATAAACAAAATGGGCGTGTCCTGAGGACGCTGTCTGTATTGTTGGTTGTCAAGTTGAAAGTGTTCTAAGAACTCTTGCGTTGTCCTGAAATGTTCGTAGGAGTTGTCCTGAAGACACTGTCCGTATTGTTCGATGGCAAGTTGAATGTGTTCTAAGAACACTCGCGGTGTCCTGAAATGTTCGTAAATAAACAAAATGGGGGTGTTCTTTGGATGCTGTCCGTATTGTTTGATGGCAAGTTGAAAGTCTTCTAAGAACTCTCGCGTTGTCCTGAAATGTTCGTAGGGGGTGTCCTGAAGACGTTTTCCGTATTGTTCTCTGGCAAGTTGAATGCGTTCTAAGAACACTTACGGTGTCCTGAAATGTTCGCAAATAAACAAAATGTGGGTGTTCTGAAGACGCTGTCCGCATTGTTCGATGGCAAGTTGAAAGTGTTCTAAGAATTCTCGCTTTGTCCTGAAATGTTCGTAAATAAACAAAATGGGGGTGTCCTGAGGATGCTGTCCGTGTTGTTCTCTGGCAAGTTGAATGTGTTCTAAGAACACTCGCTGTGTCCTGAAATGTTCGTAGGGGGTGTCCTGAAGACGTTTTCCGTATTGTTCTCTGGCAAGTTGAATGTGTTCTAAGAACACTTGCGGTGTCCTGAAATGTTCGCAAATAAACAAAATGGGGGTGTTCTGATGACGCTGTCCGTATTGTTCGATGGCAAGTTAAAAGTGTTCTAAGAACTCTCGCGATGTCCTGAAATGTTCGTAAATAAACAAAATGGGGGTGTTCTGAGGACGCTGTCTGTATTGTTCGTTGTCAAGTTGAATGTGTTCTAAGAACACTAGCGGTGTCCCTAAATGTTCGTAAATAAACAAAATGGGGGTGTTCTGAGGACGCTGTCCGTATTGTTCGTTGTCAAGCTTGAAAGTGTTCTAAGCACTTTCGCGGTGTCCTGAAATTTTCGTAAATAAAGAAAATGGGGGAGTTCTGTGTTCTAAGAACACTTGCGGTGTCCTGAAATGTTTGCAAATAAACAAAATGGGGGGTGTTCTGAGGACGCTGTTCGTGTTGTTCGATGGCAAGTTAAAAGTGTTCTAAGAACTCTCGCGTTGTCCTGAAATGTTTGTAAATAAACAAAATGGGGGTGTTCTGAGCACGCTGTCCGTATTGTTCGATGGCAAGTTGAAAGTGTTCTAAGAACTCTAAAGTTATCCTGAAATGTTCGTAGACGGTGTCCTGAAGACGTTGTCCGTATTGTTCTCTGGCAAGTTGAATGTGTTTTAAGAACACTCGCAGTGTCCTGAAATGTTCGCAAATAAACAAAATGGGGGTGTTCTTAGGATGCTGTCCGTATTGTTTGATGGCAAGTTGAAAGTCTTCTAAGAACTCTTGCGTTGTCCTGAAATGTTCGTAAATAAACAAAATGGGGGTGTCCTGAGGATGCTGTCCGTATTGTTCTCTGGCAAGTTGAATGTGTTCTAAGAACACTTGCGGTGTCCTGAAATGTTCACAAATGAACAAAATGGGTGTGTTCTGAGGACGCTGTCCGTATTGTTCGCCGGCAAGTTGAATGTGTTCTAAGAAAACTCGCGGTGTCCTGAAATGTTCGCAAATAAACAAAATGGGGGTGTTCTGAGGACACTGTCCGTATTGTTCGTTGTCAAGTTGAAAGCGTTCTTAGAACTCTCGCGGTGTCCTGAAATGTTCGTAAATAAACAAAATGGAGGTGTTCTGAGGACGCTGTCCGTATTGTTCGTTGTCAAGTTGAAAGTGTTCTAAGAACGCTCGTGGTGTCCTGAAATGTTCATAAATAAACAAAATGGGGGTGTTCTGAGGACGCTGTCCGTATTGTTCATTGTCAAGTTGAAAGTGTTCTAAGAACTGTCGCATTGTCCTGAAATGTTCGTATGGGGTGTCCTGAAGACGCTGTCCGTATTGTTCATTGTCAAGTTGAAATTGTGCTAAGACCTCTCGCGGTGTCTTGCAATGATCGTAAATAAACAAAATGGGGGTGTTCTGAAGACGCTGTCCGTATTATGTTCGTAAATAAACAAAATGGGGGTGTACTGAGGACGCTGTCCGTATTGTTCATTGTCAAGTTGAAAGTGTTCTAAGAACTCTCGCGTTGTCCTGAAATGTTCGTAGGGGGTGTCCTGAAGACACTGTCCGTATTGTTCGCTGGCAAGTTGAATGTGTTCTAAGAACACTCGCGGTGTCCTGAAATGTTCGCAAATAAACAAAATGGGGGTGTTCGAAGACGCTGTCCGTATTGTTCGTTGTCAAGTTGAAAGTGTTCTAAGAACTCTCGCGGTGTCCTGAAATGTTCATAAATAAACAAAATGGGGGTGTTCTGAGGACACTGTCCGTATTGTTCATTGTCAAGGTGAAAGTGTTCTAAGAACTGTTGCGTTGTCCTGAAATGTTCGTAGGGGGTGTCCTGAAGACGCTGTGCGCATTGTTCATTGTCAAGTTGAAAGCGTTCTAAGAACTCTCGCGGTGTCTTGAAATATTCGTAAATAAACAAAATGGGGTGTTCTGAGGACGCTGTCCGTATTATGTTCGTAAATAAACAAAATGGGGGTGTCCTGAGGACGCTGTCTGTATTGTTCGTTGTCAAGTTGAAAGTGTTCTAAGAACTCTTGCGTTGTCCTGAAATGTTCGTAGGGGTTGTCCTGAAGACACTGTCCGTATTGTTCGATGGCAAGTTGAATGTGTTCTAAGAACACTCGCCGTGTCCTGAAATGTTCGTAAATAAACAAAATGGGGGTGTTCTTAGGATGCTGTCCGTATTGTTTGATGGCAAGTTGAAAGTCTTCTAAGAACTCTCGCGTTGTTCTGAAATGTTCATAGGGGGTGTCCTGAAGACGTTTTCCGTATTGTTCTCTGGCAAGTTGAATGTGTTCTAAGAACACTCGCGGTGTCCTGAAATGTTCGCAAATAAACAAAATGTGGGTGTTCTGAAGACGCTGTCCGTATTGTTCGATGGCAAGTTGAAAGTGTTCTAAGAATTCTCGCGTTGTCCTGAAATGTTCGAAAATAAACAAAATGGGGGTGTCCTGAGGATGCTGTCCGTGTTGTTCTCTGGCAAGTTGAATGTGTTCTAAGAACACTCGCTGTGTCCTGAAATGTTCGCAAATAAACAAAATGGGGGTGTTCTGATGACGCTGTCCGTATTGTTCGATGGCAAGTTAAAAGTGTTCTAAGAACTCTTGCGTTGTCCTGAAATGCTCGTAAATAAACAAAATGGGGGTGTTCTGAGGACGCTGTCTGTATTGTTCGTTGTCAAGTTGAATGTGTTCTAAGAACACTAGCGGTGTCCCTAAATGTTCGTAAATAAACAAAATGGGGGTGTTCTGAGGACGCTGTCCCTATTGTTCGTTGTCAAGTTGAAAGTGTTCTAAGCACTTTCACGGTGTCCTGAAATGTTCGTAAATAAAGAAAATGGGGGAGTTCCGTGTTCTAAGAACACTTGCGGTGTCCTGAAATGTTTGCAAATAAACAAAATGGGGGTGTTCTGAGGACGCTGTCCGTGTTGTTCGATGGCAAGATAAAAGTGTTCTAAGAACTCTCGCGTTGTCCTGAAATGTTTGTAAATAAACAAAATGGGGGTGTTCTGAGGACGCTGTCCGTATTGTTCGATGGCAAGTTGAAAGTGTTCTAAGAACTCTCAAGTTATCCTGAAATGTTCGTAGGGGGTGTCCTGAAGACGTTGTCCGTATTGTTCTCTGGCAAGTTGAATGTGTTCTAAGAACACTCGCGGTGTCCTGAAACGTTCGCAAATAAACAAAATGGGGGTGTTCTGAAGACGCTGTCCGTAGTGTTCGATGGCAAGTTGAATGTGTTCTAAGAACACTCGCGATGTCCTGAAATGTTCATAAATAAACAAAATGGGGGTGTTCTTAGGATGCTGTCCGTATTGTTTGATGGCAAGTTGAAAGTCTTCTAAGAACTCTCGCCTTGTCCTGAAATGTTCTTAGGGGGTGTCCTGAAGACGTTTTCCGTATTGTTCTCTGGCAAGTTGAATGTGTTCTAAGAACCCTCGCGGTGTCCTGAAATGTTCGCAAATAAACAAAATGTGGGTGTTCTGAAGACGCTGTCCGTATTGTCCGATGGCAAGTTGAAAGTGTTCTAAGAATTCTCGCGTTGTCCTGAAATGTTCGAAAATAAACAAAATGGGGGTGTCCTGAGGATGCTGTCCGTGTTGTTCTCTGGCAAGTTGAATGTGTTCTAAGAACACTCGCTGTGTCCTGAAATGTTAGCAAATAAACAAAATGGGGGTGTTCTGATGACGCTGTCCGTATTGTTCGATGGCAAGTTAAAAGTGTTCTAAGAACTCTTGCGTTGTCCTGAAATGTTCGTAAATAAACTAAATGGGGGTGTTCTGAGGACGCTGTCTGTATTGTTCGTTGTCAAGTTGAATGTGTTCTAAGAACACTAGCGGTGTCCCTAAATGTTCGTAAATAAACAAAATGGGGGTGTTCTGAGGACGCTGTCCCTATTGTTCGTTGTCAAGTTGAAAGTGTTCTAAGCACTTTCACGGTGTCCTGAAATGTTCGTAAATAAAGAAAATGGGGGAGTTCCGTGTTCTAAGAACACTTGCGGTGTCCTGAAATGTTTGCAAATAAACAAAATGGGGGTGTTCTGAGGACGCTGTCCGTGTTGTTCGATGGCAAGATAAAAGTGTTCTAAGAACTCTCGCGTTGTCCTGAAATGTTTGTAAATAAACAAAATGGGGGTGTTCTGAGGACGCTGTCCGTATTGTTCGATGGCAAGTTGAAAGTGTTCTAAGAACTCTCAAGTTATCCTGAAATGTTCGTAGGGGGTGTCCTGAAGACGTTGTCCGTATTGTTCTCTGGCAAGTTGAATGTGTTCTAAGAACACTCGCGGTGTCCTGAAACGTTCGCAAATAAACAAAATGGGGGTGTTCTGAAGACGCTGTCCGTAGTGTTCGATGGCAAGTTGAATGTGTTCTAAGAACACTCGCGATGTCCTGAAATGTTCATAAATAAACAAAATGGGGGTGTTCTTAGGATGCTGTCCGTATTGTTTGATGGCAAGTTGAAAGTCTTCTAAGAACTCTCGCCTTGTCCTGAAATGTTCTTAGGGGGTGTCCTGAAGACATTTTCCGTATTGTTCTCTGGCAAGTTGAATGTGTTCTAAGAACACTCGCGGTGTCCTGAAATGTTCGCAAATAAACAAAATGGGGGTGTTCTGAAGACGCTGTCCGTATTGTTCGATGGCAAGTTGAATGTGTTCTAAGAACTCTGGCATTGTCCTGAAATGTTCGTAAATAAACAAAATGGGGGTGTTCTGAGGACGCTGTCCGTATTGTTCGTTGTCAAGTTGAATGTGTTCTAAGAACACTAGCGGTGTCCCTAAATGTTCGTAAATAAACAAAATGGGGGTGTTCTGAGGAAGCTGTCCGTTTTGTTCGTTGTCAAGTTGAAAGTGTTCTAAGCACTTTCGCGGTGTCCTGAAATGTTCGTAAATAAAGAAAATGGGGGAGTTCTGTGTTCTAAGAACACTTGCGGTGTCCTGAAATGTTTGCAAATAAACAAAATGGGGGTGTTCTGAGGACGCTGTCCGTATTGTTCGATGGCAAGTTGAAAGTGTTCTAAGAACTCTCAAGTTATCCTGAAATGTTCGTAGGGGGTGTCCTCAAGACGTTGTCTGTATTGTTTTCTGGCAAGTTGAATGTGTTCTAAGAACACTCGCGGTGTCCTGAAATGTTCGCAAATTTACAAAATGGGGGTGTTCTGAAGACGCTGTCCGTATTGTTCGATGGCAAGTTGAAAGTGTTCTAAGAACTCTCGCGTTGTCCTGAAATGTTCGTAAATAAACAAAATGGGGGTGTCCTTAGGACGCTGTCCGTATTGTTCTCTGGTAAGTTTAATGTGTTCTAAGAACATTTGCAGTGTCCTGAAATGTTCGCAAATAAACAAAATGGGTGTGTTCTGAGGACGCTGTCCGTATTGTTCGTTGTCAAGTTGAAAGTGTTCTAAGAACTCTTGCGGTGTCCTGAAATGTTTGTAAATAAACAAAATGGGGGTGTTCTGAGGATGCTGTCCGTATTGTTCGTTGTCAAGTTGAATGTGTTCTAAGAACACTCGCGGTGTCCGGAAATCTTCATAAATAAACAAAATGGGGGTGTTCTGAGGACACTGTCTGTATTGTTCGTTGTAAAGTTGAAAGTGTTCTAAGAACTCTCACAGTGTCCTGAAATGTTCGTAAATAAAGAAAATGGGGGTGTTCTGAGAACGCTGTCCGTATTGTTCGTTGTCAAGTTGAAAGTGTTCTATGAACTCTCGCGTTGTCCTGAAATGTTTGTAGGGGGTGTCCTGAAGACGCTGTCCGTATTGTTCACGGGCAAGTTGAATGTGTTCTAAGAACACTTGCGGTGTCCTGAAATATTCGCAGATAAACAAAATGGGGGTGTTCTGAGGACGCTGTCAGTATTGTTCGTTGTCAAGTTGAAAGTGTTCTAAGAACTGTCGCGTTGTCCTGAAATGTTCATAGGGGGTGTCCTCAAGACGCTGTCCGTATTGTTCATTGTCAAATTGAAAGTGTTCTAAGAACTCTCGCGGTGTCCTGAATTGTTCATAAATAAACATAATGGGAGTGTTCTATGGACGCTGTCCGTATTATGTTCATAAATAAACAAAATGGGGGTGTCCTGAGGACGCTGTCCGTATTGTTCGTTGTCAAGTTGAAAGTGTTCTAAGAACTGTCACGTTGTCCTGAAATGTTCATAGGGGGTGTCCTGAAGACGCTGTCCGTATTGTTCATTGTCAAATTGAAAGTGTTCTAAGAACTCTTGCTGTGTCCTGAAATGTTCATAAATAAACAACATGGGGGTGTTCTGAGGACGCTGTCCGTATTATGTTCATAAATAAACAAAATGGGGGTGTCCTGAGGACGCTGTCCGTATTGTACGTTGTCAAGTTGAAAGTGTTCTAAGAACTCTCGTGATGTCCTGAAATGTTCATAGGGGGTGTCCTGAAGACGCTGTCCGTATTGTTCGATGGCAAGTTGAATGTGTTCTAAGAACACTCGCAGTGTCCTGAAATGTTCGTAAATAAACAAAATGGGGGTGTTCTTATGACGCTGTCCGTATTGTTCGATGGCAAGTTGAAAGTGTTCTAAGAACTCTCACGTTGTCCTGAAATGTTCGTAGGGGGTGTCCTGAAGACGTTGTCCGTATTGTTCTCTGGCAAGTTGAATGTGTTCTAAGAACACTTGCGGTGTCCTGAAATGTTCGCAAATAAACAACATGGAGGTGTTCTGAGGACTCTGTCCGTATTGTTCCTTGTCAAGTTGAAAGTGTTCTAAGAACTCTCGCGGTGTCCTGAAATGTTCGCAAATAATGAAAATGGGGATGTTCTGAGGACGCTGTCCGTATTGTTCATTGTCAAGTTGAAAGTGTTCTAAGAATTCTCGCATTGTCCTGAAATGTTCGTAAATAAACAAAATGGGGGTGTCCTGAGGATGCTATCCATGTTGTTCTCTGGCAAGTTGAATGTGTTCTAAGAACACTCGCTGTGTCCTGAAATGTTCGCAAATGAACAAAATGGGGGTGTTCTGATGACGCTGACCGTATTGTTCGATGGCAAGTTAAAAGTGTTCTAAGAACTCTCGCGTTGTCCTGAAATGTTCGTAAATAAACAAAATGGGGGTGTTCTGAGGACGCTGTCTGTATTGTTCGTTGTCAAGTTGAATGTGTTCTAAGAACACTAGCGGTGTCCCTAAATGTTCGTAAATAAACAAAATGGGGGTGTTCTGAGGACGCTGTCCGTATTGTTCGTTGTCAAGTTGAAAGTGTTCTAAGCACTTTCGCGGTGTCCTGAAATTTTCGTAAATAAAGAAAATGGGGGAGTTCTGTGTTCCAAGAACACTTGCGGTGTCCTGAAATGTTTGCAAATAAACAAAATGGGGTGTTCTGAGGACGCTGTCCGTGTTGTTCGATGGCAAGTTAAAAGTGTTCTAAGAACTCTCGCGTTGTCCTGAAATGTTTGTAAATAAACAAAATGGGGGTGTTCTGAGGACGCTGTCCGTATTGTTCGATGGCAAGTTGAAAGTGTTCTAAGAACTCTCAAGTTATCCTGAAATGTTCGTAGGGGGTGTCCTGAAGACGTTGTCCGTATTGTTCTCTGGCAAGTTGAATGTGTTCTAAGAACACTCGCGGTGTCCTGAAATGTTCGCAAATAAACAAAATGGGGGTGTTCTGAAGACGCTGTCCGTATTGTTCGATGGCAAGTTGAATGTGTTCTAAGAACACTCGCGGTGTCCTGAAATGTTCATAAATAAACAAAATGGGGGTGTTCTTAGGATGCTGTCCGTATTGTTTGATGGCAAGTTGAAAGTCTTCTAAGAACTCTTGCGTTGTCCTGAAATGTTCTTAGGGGGTGTCCTGAAGACATTTTCCGTATTGTTCTCTGGCAAGTTGAATGTCTTCTAAGAACACTTGCGGTGTCCTGAAATGTTCGTAAATAAACAAAATGGGGGTTTCCTGAGGATGCTGTCCGTATTGTTCTCTGGCAAGTTGAATGTGTTCTAAGAACACTTGCGGTGTCCTGAAATGTTCGCAAATAAACAAAATGGGTGTGTTCTGAGGACGCTGTCCGTATTGTTCGCTGGCAAGTTTAATGTGTTCTAAGAAAACTCGCGGTGTCCTGAAATGTTCGCGAATAAACAAAATGGGGGTGTTCTGAGGACACTGTCCGTATTGTTCGTTGTCAAGTTGAAAGTGTTCTTAGAACTCTCGCGGTGTCTTGAAATGTTCGTAAATGAACAAAATGGAGGTGTTCTGAGGAAGCTGTCCGTATTGTTCGTTGTCAAGTTGAAAGTGTTCTAAGAACGCTCGCGGTGTCCTGAAATGTTCATAAATAAACAAAATGGGGGTGTTCTGAGGACGCTGTCCGTATTGTTCATTGTCAAGTTGAAAGTGTTCTAAGAACTGTCGCATTGTCCTGAAATGTTCGTATGGGGTGTCCTGAAGACGCTGTCCGTATTGTTCATTGTCAAGTTGAAATTGTTCTAAGACCTCTCGCGGTGTCCTGAAATGATCGTAAATAAACAAAATGGGGGTGTTCTGAGGACGCTGTCTGTATTATGTTTGTAAATAAACAAAATGGGGGTGTCCTGAGGACGCTGTCCGTATTGTTCATTGTCAAGTTGAAAGTGTTCTAAGAACTCTCGCGTTGTCCTGAAATGTTCGTAGGGGGTGTCCTGAAGACACTGTCCGTATTGTTCGCTGGCAAGTTGAATGTGTTCTAAGAACACTCGCGGTGTCCTGAAATGTTTGCAAATAAACAAAATTGGGGTGTTCTGAGGACGCTGTCCGTGTTGTTCGATGGCAAGTTAAAAGTGTTCTAAGAACTCTCGCGTTGTCCTGAAATGTTTGTAAATAAAGAAAATGGGGGAGTTCTGTGTTCTAAGAACACTTGCGGTGTCCTGAAATGTTTATAAATAAACAAAATGGGGGTGTTCTGAGGACGCTGTCCGTATTGTTCGATGGCAAGTTGAAAGTGTTCTAAGAACTCTAAAGTTATCCTGAAATGTTCGTAGGGGGTGTCCTGAAGACGTTGTCCGTATTGTTCTCTGGCAAGTTGAATGTGTTCTAAGAACACTCGCGGTGTCCTGAAATGTTCGCAAATAAACAAAATGGGGGTGTTCTGAAGACGCTCTCCGTATTGTTCGATGGCAAGTTGAATGTGTTCTAAGAACACTCGCGGTGTCCTGAAATGTTCATAAATAAACAAAATGGGGGTGTTCTTAGGATGCTGTCCGTATTGTTTGATGGCAAGTTGAAAGTCTTCTAAGAACTCTCGCGTTGTCCTGAAATGTTCTTAGGGGGTGTCCCGAAGACATTTTCCGTATTGTTCTCTGGCAAGTTGAATGTGTTCTAAGAACACTCGCGATGTCCTGAAATGTTCGCAAATAAACAAAATGGGGGTGTTCTGAAGACGCTGTCCGTATTGTTCGATGGCAAGTTGAAAGTGTTCTAAGAATTCTCGCGTTGTCCTGAAATGTTCGTAAATAAACAAAATGGAGGTGTCCTGAGGATGCTGTCCGTATTGTTCTCTGGCAAGTTGAATGTGTCCTAAGAACACTTGCTGTGTCCTGAAATGTTCGCAAATAAACAAAATGAGGGTGTTCTGATGACGCTGTCCGTATTGTTCGATGGCAAGTTAAAAGTGTTCTAAGAACTCTCACGTTGTCCTGAAATGTTCGTAAATAAACAAAATGGGGGTGTTCTGAGGAAGCTGTCCGTTTTGTTCGTTGTCAAGTTAAAAGTGTTCTAAGCACTTTCGCGGTGTCCTGAAATGTTCGTAAATAAAGAAAATGGGGGAGTTCTGTGTTCTAAGAACACTCGCAGTGTCCTGAAATGTTCGTAAATAAAGAAAATGGGGGTGTTCTGAGAACGCTGTCCGTATTGTTCGATGGCAAGTTGAAAGTGTTCTAAGAAATCTCAAGTTATCCTGAAATGTTCGTAGGGAGTGTCCTCAAGACGTTGTCCGTATTGTTCTCTGGCAAGTTGAATGTGTTCTAAGAACACTCGCGGTGTCCTGAAATGTTTCGCAAATAAACAAAATGGGGGTGTTCTGAAGACGCTGTCCGTATTGTTCGATGGCAAGTTGAAAGTGTTCTAAGAACTCTCGCGTTGTCCTGAAATGTTCGTAAATAAACAAAATGGGGGTGTCCTTAGGACGCTGTCCGTATTGTTCTCTGGTAAGTTTAATGTGTTCTAAGAACACTTGCAGTGTCCTGAAATGTTCGCAAATAAACAAAATGGGTGTGTTCTGAGGACGCTGTCCGTATTGTTCGTTGTCAAGTTGAAAGTGTTCTAAGAACTCTTGCGGTGTCCTGAAATGTTTGTAAATAAACAAAATGGGGGTGTTCTGAGGACGCTGTCCGTATTGTTCGTTGTCAAGTTGAATGTGTTCTTAGAACACTCGCGGTGTCCGGAAATCTTCATAAATAAACAAAATGGGGGTGTTCTGAGGACGCTGTCCGTCTTGTTCGTTGTCAAGTTGAAAGTGTTCTAAGACTTTTCACGGTGTATTGAAATGTTCGTAAATAAACAAAATGGGGGTGTTCTGAGGACACTGTCTGTATTGTTCGTTGTCAAGTTGAATGTGTTCTAAGTACTCTCGCAGTGTCCTGAAATGTTCTTAAATAAAGAAAATGGGGGTGTTCTGAGAACGCTGTCCGTATTGTTCGTTGTCAAGTTAAAAGTGTTCTAAGAACTCTCGCGTTAACCTGAAATGTTTGTAAATAAACAAAATGGGGGTGTTCTGAGGACGCTGTCCATATTGTTCGATGGCAAGTTGAAAGTGTTCTAAGAACTCTCAAGTTATCTTTAAATGTTCGTAGGGGGTGTTCTGAAGACGTTGTCCATATTGTTCTCTGGCAAATTGAATGTGTTCTAAGAACACTCGCGGTGTCCTGAAATGTTCGCAAATAAACAAAATGGGGGTATTCTGAAGACGCTGTCCGTATTGTTCGATGTCAAGTTGAAAGTGTTCTTAGAACTCTCGCGGCGTCCTGAAATGTTCGTAAATAAACAAAATGGAGGTGTTCTGAGGACGCTGTCCGTATTGTTCGTTGTCAAGTTGAAAGTGTTCTAAGAACGCTCGCGGTGTCCTGAAATGTTCATAAATAAACAAAATGGGGGTGTTCTGAGGACGCTGTCCATATTGTTCATTGTCAAGTTGAAAGTGTTCTAAGAACTGTCGCATTGTCCTGAAATGTTCGTATGGGGTGTCCTGAAGACGCTGTCCGTATTGTTCATTGTGAAGTTGAAATTGTTCTAAGACCTCTCGCGGTGTCCTGAAATGATCTTAAATAAACAAAATGGGGGTGTTCTGAAGACGCTGTCCGTATTATGTTCGTAAATAAACAAGATGGGGGTGTCCTGAGGACGCTGTCCGTTTTGTTCATTGTCAAGTTGAAAGTGTTCTAAGAACTCTCGCGTTGTCCTGAAATGTTCGTAGGGGGTGTCCTGAAGACACTGTCCGTATTGTTCGCTGGCAAGTTGAATGTGTTCTAAGAAAAGTCGCGGTGTCCTGAAATGTTCGCAAATAAACAAAATGGGGGTGTTCTGAGGACGCTGTCCGTATTGTTCGTTGTCAAGTTGAAAGTGTTCTTAGAACTCTCGCGGTGTCCTGAAATGTTTGTAAATAAACAAAATGGAGGTTTTCTGAGGACGCTGTCCGTATTGTTCGTTGTCAAGTTGAAAGTGTTCTAAGAACTCTCGCGGTGTCCTGAAATGTTCATAAATATACAAAATGGGGGTGTTCTGAGGACGCTGTCCGATTGTTCATTGTCAAGGTGAAAGTGTTCTAAAAACTGTTGCGTTGTCCTGAAATGTTCGTAGGGGGTGTCCTGAAGATGCTGTCCGCATTGTTCATTGTCAAGTTGAAAGCATTCTAAGAACTCTCGCGGTGTCTTGAAATGTTCGTAAATAAACAAAATGGGGGTGTTCTGAGGACGCTGTCCGTATTATGTTCGTAAATAAACAAAATGGGCGTGTCCTGAGGACGCTGTCTGTATTGTTGGTTGTTAAGTTGAAAGTGTTCTAAGAACTCTTGCGTTGTCCTGAAATGTTCGTAGGAGTTGTCCTGAAGACACTGTCCGTATTGTTCGATGGCAAGTTGAATGTGTTCTAAGAACACTCGCGGTGTCCTGAAATGTTCGTAAATAAACAAAATGGGGGTGTTCTTAGGATGCTGTCCGTATTGTTTGATGGCAAGTTGAAAGTCTTCTAAGAACTCTCGCGTTGTCCTGAAATGTTCGTAGGGGGTGTCCTGAAGACGTTTTCCGTATTGTTCTCTGGCAAGTTGAATGTGTTCTAAGAACACTTACGGTGTCCTGAAATGTTCGCAAATAAACAAAATGTGGGTGTTCTGAAGACGCTGTCCGTATTGTTCGATGGCAAGTTGAAAGTGTTCTAAGAATTCTCGCGTTGTCCTGAAATGTTCGTAAATAAACAAAATGGGGGTGTCCTGAGGATGCTGTCCGTGTTGTTCTCTGGCAAGTTGAATGTGTTCTAAGAACACTCGCTGTGTCCTGAAATGTTCGTAGGGGGTGTCCTGAAGACGTTTTCCGTATTGTTCTCTGGCAAGTTGAATGTGTTCTAAGAACACTTGCGGTGTCCTGAAATGTTCGCAAATAAACAAAATGGGGGTGTTCTGATGACGCTGTCCGTATTGTTCGATGGCAAGTTAAAAGTGTTCTAAGAACTCTCGCGATGTCCTGAAATGTTCGTAAATAAACAAAATGGGGGTGTTCTGAGGACGCTGTCTGTATTGTTCGTTGTCAAGTTGAATGTGTTCTAAGAACACTAGCGGTGTCCCTAAATGTTCGTAAATAAACAAAATGGGGGTGTTCTGAGGACACTGTCCGTATTGTTCGTTGTCAAGTTGAAAGTGTTCTTAGAACTCTCGCGGTGTCCTGAAATGTTCGTAAATAAACAAAATGGAGGTGTTCTGAGGACGCTGTCCGTATTGTTCGTTGTCAAGTTGAAAGTGTTCTAAGAACGCTCGTGGTGTCCTGAAATGTTCATAAATAAACAAAATGGGGGAGTTCTGAGGACGCTGTCCGTATTGTTCATTGTCAAGTTGAAAGTGTTCTAAGAACTGTCGCATTGTCCTGAAATGTTCGTATGGGGTGTCCTGAAGACGCTGTCCGTATTGTTCATTGTCAAGTTGAAATTGTGCTAAGACCTCTCGCGGTGTCTTGCAATGATCGTAAATAAACAAAATGGGGGTGTTCTGAGGACGCTGTCCGTATTATGTTCGTAAATAAACAAAATGGGGGTGTACTGAGGACGCTGTCCGTATTGTTCATTGTCAAGTTGAAAGTGTTCTAAGAACTCTCGCGTTGTCCTGAAATGTTCGTAGGGGGTGTCCTGAAGACACTGTCCGTATTGTTCGCTGGCAAGTTGAATGTGTTCTAAGAACACTCGCGGTGTCCTGAAATGTTCGCAAATAAACAAAATGGGGGTGTTCGAAGACACTGTCCGTATTGTTCGTTGTCAAGTTGAAAGTGTTCTAAGAACTCTCGCGGTGTCCTGAAATGTTCATAAATAAACAAAATGGGGGTGTTCTGAGGACACTGTCCGTATTGTTCATTGTCAAGGTGAAAGTGTTCTAAGAACTGTTGCGTTGTCCTGAAATGTTCGTAGGGGGTGTCCTGAAGACGCTGTGCGCATTGTTCATTGTCAAGTTGAAAGCGTTCTAAGAACTCTCGCGGTGTCTTGAAATATTCGTAAATAAACAAAATGGGGTGTTCTGAGGACGCTGTCCGTATTATGTTCGTAAATAAACAAAATGGGGGTGTCCTGAGGACGCTGTCTGTATTGTTCGTTGTCAAGTTGAAAGTGTTGTAAGAACTCTTGCGTTGTCCTGAAATGTTCGTAGGGGTTGTCCTGAAGACACTGTCCGTATTGTTCGATGGCAAGTTGAATGTGTTCTAAGAACACTCGCCGTGTCCTGAAATGTTCGTAAATAAACAAAATGGGGGTGTTCTTAGGATGCTGTCCGTATTGTTTGATGGCAAGTTGAAAGTCTTCTAAGAACTCTCGCGTTGTTCTGAAATGTTCGTAGGGGGTGTCCTGAATACGTTTTCCGTATTGTTCTCTGGCAAGTTGAATGTGTTCTAAGAACACTCGCGGTGTCCTGAAATGTTCGCAAATAAACAAAATGTGGGTGTTCTGAAGACGCTGTCCGTATTGTTCGATGGCAAGTTGAAAGTGTTCTAAGAATTCTCGCGTTGTCCTGAAATGTTCGAAAATAAACAAAATGGGGGTGTCCTGAGGATGCTGTCCGTGTTGTTCTCTGGCAAGTTGAATGTGTTCTAAGAACACTCGCTGTGTCCTGAAATGTTCGCAAATAAACAAAATGGGGGTGTTCTGATGACGCTGTCCGTATTGTTCGATGGCAAGTTAAAAGTGTTCTAAGAACTCTTGCGTTGTCCTGAAATGTTCGTAAATAAAGAAAATGGGGGAGTTCTGTGTTCTAAGAACACTTGCGGTGTCCTGAAATGTTTGCAAATAAACAAAATGGGGGTGTCCTGAGGATGCTGTCCGTATTGTTCTCTGGCAAGTTCAATGTGTTCTAAGAACACTTGCGGTGTCCTGAAATGTTCACAAATGAACAAAATGGGTGTGTTCTGAGGACGCTGTCCGTATTGTTCGCCGGCAAGTTGAATGTGTTCTAAGAAAACTCGCGGTGTCCTGAAATGTTCGCAAATAAACAAAAGGGGGGTGTTCTGAGGACACTGTCCGTATTGTTCGTTGTCAAGTTGAAAGTGTTCTTAGAACTCTCGCGGTGTCCTGAAATGTTCGTAAATAAACAAAATGGAGGTGTTCTGAGGACGCTGTCCGTATTGTTCGTTGTCAAGTTGAAAGTGTTCTAAGAACGCTCGTGGTGTCCTGAAATGTTCATAAATAAACAAAATGGGGGAGTTCTGAGGACGCTGTCCGTATTGTTCATTGTCAAGTTGAAAGTGTTCTAAGAACTGTCGCATTGTCCTGAAATGTTCGTATGGGGTGTCCTGAAGACGCTGTCCGTATTGTTCATTGTCAAGTTGAAATTGTGCTAAGACCTCTTGCGGTGTCTTGCAATGATCGTAAATAAACAAAATGGGGGTGTTCTGAGGACGCTGTCCGTATTATGTTCGTAAATAAACAAAATGGGGGTGTACTGAGGACGCTGTCCGTATTGTTCATTGTCAAGTTGAAAGTGTTCTAAGAACTCTCGCGTTGTCCTGAAATGTTCGTAGGGGGTGTCCTGAAGACACTGTCCGTATTGTTCGCTGGCAAGTTGAATGTGTTCTAAGAACACTCGCGGTGTCCTGAAATGTTCGCAAATAAACAAAATGGGGGTGTTCGAAGACACTGTCCGTATTGTTCGTTGTCAAGTTGAAAGTGTTCTAAGAACTCTCGCGGTGTCCTGAAATGTTCATAAATAAACAAAATGGGGGTGTTCTGAGGACACTGTCCGTATTGTTCATTGTCAAGGTGAAAGTGTTCTAAGAACTGTTGCGTTGTCCTGAAATGTTCGTAGGGGGTGTCCTGAAGACGCTGTGCGCATTGTTCATTGTCAAGTTGAAAGCGTTCTAAGAACTCTCGCGGTGTCTTGAAATATTCGTAAATAAACAAAATGGGGTGTTCTGAGGACGCTGTCCGTATTATGTTCGTAAATAAACAAAATGGGGGTGTCCTGAGGACGCTGTCTGTATTGTTCGTTGTCAAGTTGAAAGTGTTGTAAGAACTCTTGCGTTGTCCTGAAATGTTCATAGGGGTTGTCCTGAAGACACTGTCCGTATTGTTCGATGGCAAGTTGAATGTGTTCTAAGAACACTCGCCGTGTCCTGAAATGTTCGTAAATAAACAAAATGGGGGTGTTCTTAGGATGCTGTCCGTATTGTTTGATGGCAAGTTGAAAGTCTTCTAAGAACTCTCGCGTTGTTCTGAAATGTTCGTAGGGGGTGTCCTGAATACGTTTTCCGTATTGTTCTCTGGCAAGTTGAATGTGTTCTAAGAACACTCGCGGTGTCCTGAAATGTTCGCAAATAAACAAAATGTGGGTGTTCTGAAGACGCTGTCCGTATTGTTCGATGGCAAGTTGAAAGTGTTCTAAGAATTCTCGCGTTGTCCTGAAATGTTCGAAAATAAACAAAATGGGGGTGTCCTGAGGATGCTGTCCGTGTTGTTCTCTGGCAAGTTGAATGTGTTCTAAGAACACTCGCTGTGTCCTGAAATGTTCGCAAATAAACAAAATGGGGGTGTTCTGATGACGCTGTCCGTATTGTTCGATGGCAAGTTAAAAGTGTTCTAAGAACTCTTGCGTTGTCCTGAAATGTTCGTAAATAAACAAAATGGGGGTGTTCTGAGGACGCTGTCTGTATTGTTCGTTGTCAAGTTGAATGTGTTCTAAGAACACTAGCGGTGTCCCTAAATGTTCGTAAATAAACAAAATGGGGGTGTTCTGAGGACCCTGTCCCTATTGTTCGTTGTCAAGTTGAAAGTGTTCTAAGCACTTTCACGGTGTCCTGAAATGTTCGTAAATAAAGAAAATAGGGGAGTTCCGTGTTCTAAGAACACTTGCGGTGTCCTGAAATGTTTGCAAATAAACAAAATGGGGGTGTTCTGAGGACGCTGTCCGTGTTGTTCGATGGCAAGATAAAAGTGTTCTAAGAACTCTCGCGTTGTCCTGAAATGTTTGTAAATAAACAAAATGGGGGTGTTCTGAGGACGCTGTCCGTTTTGTTCGATGGCAAGTTGAAAGTGTTCTAAGAACTCTCAAGTTATCCTGAAATGTTCGTAGGGGGTGTCCTGAAGACGTTGTCCGTATTGTTCTCTGGCAAGTTGAATGTGTTCTAAGAACACTCGCGGTGTCCTGAAACGTTCGCAAATAAACAAAATGGGGGTGTTCTGAAGACGCTGTCCGTAGTGTTCGATGGCAAGTTGAATGTGTTCTAAGAACACTCGCGATGTCCTGAAATGTTCATAAATAAACAAAATGGGGGTGTTCTTAGGATGCTGTCCGTATTGTTTGATGGCAAGTTGAAAGTCTTCTAAGAACTCTCGCCTTGTCCTGAAATGTTCTTAGGGGGTGTCCTGAAGACATTTTCCGTATTGTTCTCTGGCAAGTTGAATGTGTTCTAAGAACACTCGCGGTGTCCTGAAATGTTCGCAAATAAACAAAATGGGGGTGTTCTGAAGACGCTGTTCGTATTGTTCGATGGCAAGTTGAAAGTGTTCTAAGAATTCTCGCGTTGTCCTGAAATGTTCGTAAATAAACAAAATGGAGGTGTCCTGAGGATGCTGTCCGTATTGTTCTCTGGCAAGTTGAATGTGTTCTAAGAACTCTGGCGTTGTCCTGAAATGTTCGTAAATAAACAAAATGGGGGTGTTCTGAGGATGCTGTCCGTATTGTTCGTTGTCAAGTTGAATGTGTTCTAAGAACACTAGCGGTGTCCCTAAATGTTCGTAAATAAACAAAATGGGGGTGTTCTGAGGAAGCTGTCCGTTTTGTTCGTTGTCAAGTTGAAAGTGTTCTAAGCACTTTCGCGGTGTCCTGAAATGTTCGTAAATAAAGAAAATGGGGGAGTTCTGTGTTCTAAGAACACTTGCGGTGTCCTGAAATGTTTGCAAATAAACAAAATGGGGGTGTTCTAAGGACGCTGTCCGTATTGTTCGATGGCAAGTTGAAAGTGTTCTAAGAACTCTCAAGTTATCCTGAAATGTTCGTAGGGGGTGTCCTCAAGACGTTGTCCGTATTGTTTTCTGGCAAGTTGAATGTGTTCTAAGAACACTCGCGGTGTCCTGAAATGTTCGCAAATAAACAAAATGGGGGTGTTCTGAAGACGCTGTCCGTATTGTTCGATGGCAAGTTGAAAGTGTTCTAAGAACTCTCGCGTTGTCCTGAAATGTTCGTAAATAAACAAAATGGGGGTGTCCTTAGGACGCTGTCCGTATTGTTCTCTGGTAAGTTTAATGTGTTCTAAGAACATTTGCAGTGTCCTGAAATGTTCGCAAATAAACAAAATGGGTGTGTTCTGAGGACGCTGTCCGTATTGTTCGTTGTCAAGTTGAAAGTGTTCTAAGAACTCTTGCGGTGTCCTGAAATGTTTGCAAATAAACAAAATGGGGGTGTTCTGAGGATGCTGTCCGTATTGTTCGTTGTCAAGTTGAATGTGTTCTAAGAACACTCGCGGTGTCCGGAAATCTTCATAAATAAACAAAATGGGGGTGTTCTGAGGACACTGTCTGTATTGTTCGTTGTAAAGTTGAAAGTGTTCTAAGAACTCTCACAGTGTCCTGAAATGTTCGTAAATAAAGAAAATGGGGGTGTTCTGAGAACGCTGTCCGTATTGTTCGTTGTCAAGTTGAAAGTGTTCTATGAACTCTCGCGTTGTCCTGAAATGTTTGTAGGGGGTGTCCTGAAGACGCTGTCCGTATTGTTCACTGGCAAGTTGAATGTGTTCTAAGAACACTTGCGGTGTCCTGAAATGTTCGCAGATAAACAAAATGGGGGTGTTCTGAGGACGCTGTCCGTATTGTTCGTTGTCAAGTTGAAAGTGTTCTAAGAACTGTCGCGTTGTCCTGAAATGTTCATAGGGGGTGTCCTCAAGACGCTGTCCGTATTGTTCATTGTCAAATTGAAAGTGTTCTAAGAACTCTCGCGGTGTCTTGAATTGTTCATAAATAAACATAATGGGAGTGTTCTATGGACGCTGTCCGTATTATGTTCATAAATAAACAAAATGGGGGTGTCCTGAGGACGCTGTCCGTATTGTTCGTTGTCAAGTTGAAAGTGTTCTAAGAACTGTTACGTTGTCCTGAAATGTTCATAGGGGGTGTCCTGAAGACGCTGTCCGTATTGTTCATTGTCAAATTGAAAGTGTTCTAAGAACTCTTGCTGTGTCCTGAAATGTTCATAAATAAACAACATGGGGGTGTTCTGAGGACGCTGTCCGTATTATGTTCATAAATAAACAAAATGGGGGTGTCCTGAGGACGCTGTCCGTATTGTACGTTGTCAAGTTGAAAGTGTTCTAAGAACTCTCGTGATGTCCTGAAATGTTCATAGGGGGTGTCCTGAAGACGCTGTGCGTATTGTTCGATGGCAAGTTGAATGTGTTCTAAGAACACTCGCAGTGTCCTGAAATGTTCGTAAATAAACAAAATGGGGGTGTTCTTATGACGCTGTCCGTATTGTTCGATGGCAAGTTGAAAGTGTTCTAAGAACTCTCACGTTGTCCTGAAATGTTCGTAGGGGGTGTCCTGAAGACGTTGTCCGTATTGTTCTCTGGCAAGTTGAATGTGTTCTAAGAACACTTGCGGTGTCCTGAAATGTCCGCAAATAAACAACATGGAGGTGTTCTGAGGACTCTGTCCGTATTGTTCCTTGTCAAGTTGAAAGTGTTCTAAGAACTCTCGCGGTGTCCTGAAATGTTCGCAAATAATGAAAATGGGGGTGTTCTGAGGACGCTGTCCGTATTGTTCATTGTCAAGTTGAAAGTGTTCTAAGAATTCTCGCATTGTCCTGAAATGTTCGTAAATAAACAAAATGGGGGTGTCCTGAGGATGCTATCCATGTTGTTCTCTGGCAAGTTGAATGTGTTCTAAGAACACTCGCTGTGTCCTGAAATGTTCGCAAATGAACAAAATGGGGGTGTTCTGATGACGCTGTCCGTATTGTTCGATGGCAAGTTAAAAGTGTTATAAGAACTCTCGCGTTGTCCTGAAATGTTCGTAAATAAACAAAATGGGGGTGTTCTGAGGACGCTGTCTGTATTGTTCGTTGTCAAGTTGAATGTGTTCTAAGAACACTAGCGGTGTCCCTAAATGTTCGTAAATAAACAAAATGGGGGTGTTCTGAGGACGCTGTCCGTATTGTTCGTTGTCAAGTTGAAAGTGTTCTAAGCACTTTCGCGGTGTCCTGAAATTTTCGTAAATAAAGAAAATGGGGGAGTTCTGTGTTCCAAGAACACTTGCGGTGTCCTGAAATGTTTGCAAATAAACAAAATGGGGTGTTCTGAGGACGCTGTCCGTGTTGTTCGATGGCAAGTTAAAAGTGTTCTAAGAACTCTCGCGTTGTCCTGAAATGTTTGTAAATAAACAAAATGGGGGTGTTCTGAGGACGCTGTCCGTATTGTTCGAGGGCAAGTTGAAAGTGTTCTAAGAACTCTCAAGTTATCCTGAAATGTTCGTAGGGGGTGTCCTGAAGACGTTGTCCGTATTGTTCTCTGGCAAGTTGAATGTGTTCTAAGAACACTCGCGGTGTCCTGAAATGTTCGCAAATAAACAAAATGGGGGTGTTCTGAAGACGCTGTCCGTATTGTTCGATGGCAAAATGAATGTGTTCTAAGAACACTCGCGGTGTCCTGAAATGTTCATAAATAAACAAAATGGGGGTGTTCTTAGGATGCTGTCCGTATTGTTTGATGGCAAGTTGAAAGTCTTCTAAGAACTCTTGCGTTGTCCTGAAATGTTCTTAGGGGGTGTCCTGAAGACATTTTCCGTATTGTTCTCTGGCAAGTTGAATGTGTTCTAAGAACACTTGCGGTGTCCTGAAATGTTCGCAAATAAACAAAATGGGGGTGTTCTGAAGACGCTGTCCGTATTGTTCGATGGCAAGTTGAAAGTGTTCTAAGAATTCTCGCGTTGTCCTGAAATGTTCGTAAATAAACAAAATGGGGTTTCCTGAGGATGCTGTCCGTATTGTTCGCTGGCAAGTTGAATGTGTTCTAAGAACACTTGCAGTGTCCTGAAATGTTCGCAAATAAACAAAATGGGTGTGTTCTGAGGACGCTGTCCGTATTGTTCGCTGGCAAGTTGAATGTGTTCTAAGAAAACTCGCGGTGTCCTGAAATGTTCGCGAATAAACAAAATGGGGGTGTTCTGAGGACACTGTCCGTATTGTTCGTTGTCAAGTTGAAAGTGTTTTTAGAACTCTCGCGGTGTCTTGAAATGTTCGTAAATAAACAAAATGGAGGTGTTCTGAGGAAGCTGTCCGTATTGTTCGTTGTCAAGTTGAAAGTGTTCTAAGAACGCTTGCGGTGTCCTGAAATGTTCATAAATAAACAAAATGGTGGTGTTCTGAGGACGCTGTCCGTATTGTTCATTGTCAAGTTGAAAGTGTTCTAAGAACTGTCGCATTGTCCTGAAATGTTCGTATGGGGTGTCCTGAAGACGCTGTCCGTATTGTTCATTGTCAAGTTGAAATTGTTCTAAGACCTCTCGCGGTGTCCTGAAATGATCGTAAATAAACAAAATGGGGGTGTTCTGAGGACGCTGTCTGTATTATGTTCGTAAATAAACAAAATGGGGGTGTCCTGAGGACGCTGTCCGTATTGTTCATTGTCAAGTTGAAAGTGTTCTAAGAACTCTCGCGTTGTCCTGAAATGTTCGTAGGGGGTGTCCTGAAGACACTGTCCGTATTGTTCGCTGGCAAGTTGAATGTGTTCTAAGAACACTCGCGGTGTCCTGAAATGTTTGCAAATAAACAAAATTGGGGTGTTCTGAGGACGCTGTCCGTTTTGTTCGTTGTCAAGTTGAAAGTGTTCTTAGAACTCTCGCGGTGTCCTGAAATGTTTGTAAATAAACAAAATGGAGGTTTTCTGAGGACCGTGTCCGTATTGTTCGTTGTCAAGTTGAAAGTGTTCTAAGAACTCTCGCGGTGTCCTGAAATGTTCATAAATAAACAAAATGGGGGTGTTCTGAGGACGCTGTCCGTATTGTTGATTGTCAAGGTGAAAGTGTTCTAAGAACTGTTGCGTTGTCCTGAAATGTTCGTAGGGGGTGTCCTGAAGACACTGTCCGCATTGTTCATTGTCAAGTTGAAAGCGTTCTAAGAACTCTCGCGGTGTCTTGAAATGTTCGTAAATAAACAAAATGGGGGTGTTCTGAGGACGCTGTCCGTATTATGTTCGTAAATAAACAAAATGGGGGTGTCCTGGGGACACTGTCTGTATTGTTCGTTGTCAAGTTGAAAGTGTTCTAAGAACTCTTGCGTTGTCCTGAAATGTTCGTAGGGGTTGTCCTGAAGACAATGTCCGTATTGTTCGATGGCAAGTTGAATGTGTTCTAAGAACACTCGCGGTGTCCTGAAATGTTCGTAAATAAACAAAATGGGGGTGTTCTTAGGATGCTGTCCGTATTGTTTGATGGCAAGTTGAAAGTCTTCTAAGAACTCTCGCGTTGTCCTGAAATGTTCGTAGGGGGTGTTCTGAAGACGTTTTCCGTATTTTTCTCTGGCAAGTTGAATGTGTTCTAAGAACACTCGTGGTGTCCTGAAATTTTCTCAAATAAACAAAATGTGGGTGTTCTGAAAACGCTGTCCATATTGTTTGATGGCAAGTTGAAAGTGTTCTAAGAATTCTCGCGTTGTCCTGAAATGTTCGTAAATAAACAAAATGGGGGTGTCCTGAGGATGCTGTCCGTGTTGTTCTCTGGCAAGTTGAATGTGTTCTAAGAACACTCGCTGTGTCCTGAAATGTTCGCAAATAAACAAAATGGGGGTGTTCTGATGATGCTGTCCGTATTGTTCGATGGCAAGTTAAAAGTGTTCTAAGAACTCTCGCGTTGTCCTGAAATGTTCGTAAATAAACAAAATGGGGGTGTTCTGAGGACGCTGTCTGTATTGTTCGTTGTCAAGTTGAATGTGTTCTAAGAACACTAGCGGTGTCCCTAAATGTTCGTAAAAAAACAAAATGGGGGTGTTCTGAGGACGCTGTCCGTATTGTTCGTTGTCAAGTTGAAAGTGTTCTAAGCACTTTCGCGGTGTCCTGAAATTTTCGTAAATAAAGAAAATGGGGGAGTTCTGTGTTCTAAGAAAACTTGCGGTGTCCTGAAATGTTTGCAAATAAACAAAATGGGGGTGTTCTGAGGACACTGTCCATGTTGTTCGATGGCAAGTTAAAAGTGTTCTAAGAGCTCTCGCGTTGTCCTGAAATGTTTGTAAATAAACAAAATGGGGGTCTTCTGAGGACGCTGTCCGTATTGTTCGATGGCAAGTTGAAAGTGTTCTAAGAACTCTCAAGTTATCCTGAAATGTTCGTAGGGGGTGTCCTGAAGACGTTGTCCGTATTGTTCTCTGGCAAGTTGAATGTGTTCTAAGAAAACTCGCGGTGTCCTGAAATGTTCGCGAATAAACAAAATGGGGGTGTTCTGAGGACACTGTCCGTATTGTTCGTTGTCAAGTTGAAAGTGTTTTTAGAACTCTCGCGGTGTCTTGAAATGTTCGTAAATAAACAAAATGGAGGTGTTCTGAGGAAGCTGTCCGTATTGTTCGTTGTCAAGTTGAAAGTGTTCTAAGAACGCTCGCGGTGTCCTGAAATGTTCATAAATAAACAAAATGGTGGTGTTCTGAGGACGCTGTCCGTATTGTTCATTGTCAAGTTGAAAGTGTTCTAAGAACTGTCGCATTGTCCTGAAATGTTCGTATGGGGTGTCCTGAAGACGCTGTCCGTATTGTTCATTGTCAAGTTGAAATTGTTCTAAGACCTCTCGCGGTGTCCTGAAATGATCGTAAATAAACAAAATGGGGGTGTTCTGAGGACGCTGTCTGTATTATGTTCGTAAATAAACAAAATGGGGGTGTCCTGAGGACGCTGTCCGTATTGTTCATTGTCAAGTTGAAAGTGTTCTAAGAACTCTCGCGTTGTCCTGAAATGTTCGTAGGGGGTGTCCTGAAGACACTGTCCGTATTGTTCGCTGGCAAGTTGAATGTGTTCTAAGAACACTCGCGGTGTCCTGAAATGTTTGCAAATAAACAAAATTGGGGTGTTCTGAGGACGCTGTCCGTATTGTTCGTTGTCAAGTTGAAAGTGTTCTTAGAACTCTCGCGGTGTCCTGAAATGTTTGTAAATAAACAAAATGGAGGTTTTCTGAGGACCGTGTCCGTATTGTTCGTTGTCAAGTTGAAAGTGTTCTAAGAACTCTCGCGGTGTCCTGAAATGTTCATAAATAAACAAAATGGGGGTGTTCTGAGGACGCTGTCCGTATTGTTGATTGTCAAGGTGAAAGTGTTCTAAGAACTGTTGCGTTGTCCTGAAATGTTCGTAGGGGGTGTCCTGAAGACACTGTCCGCATTGTTCATTGTCAAGTTGAAAGCGTTCTAAGAACTCTCGCGGTGTCTTGAAATGTTCGTAAATAAACAAAATGGGGGTGTTCTGAGGACGCTGTCCGTATTATGTTCGTAAATAAACAAAATGGGGGTGTCCTGGGGACACTGTCTGTATTGTTCGTTGTCAAGTTGAAAGTGTTCTAAGAACTCTTGCGTTGTCCTGAAATGTTCGTAGGGGTTGTCCTGAAGACAATGTCCGTATTGTTGGATGGCAAGTTGAATGTGTTCTAAGAACACTCGCGGTGTCCTGAAATGTTCGTAAATAAACAAAATGGGGGTGTTCTTAGGATGCTGTCCGTATTGTTTGATGGCAAGTTGAAAGTCTTCTAAGAACTCTCGCGTTGTCCTGAAATGTTCGTAGGGGGTGTTCTGAAGACGTTTTCCGTATTTTTCTCTGGCAAGTTGAATGTGTTCTAAGAACACTCGTGGTGTCCTGAAATTTTCGCAAATAAACAAAATGTGGGTGTTCTGAAAACGCTGTCCATATTGTTTGATGGCAAGTTGAAAGTGTTCTAAGAATTCTCGCGTTGTCCTGAAATGTTCGTAAATAAACAAAATGGGGGTGTCCTGAGGATGCTGTCCGTGTTGTTCTCTGGCAAGTTGAATGTGTTCTAAGAACACTCGCTGTGTCCTGAAATGTTCGCAAATAAACAAAATGGGGGTGTTCTGATGATGCTGTCCGTATTGTTCGATGGCAAGTTAAAAGTGTTCTAAGAACTCTCGCGTTGTCCTGAAATGTTCGTAAATAAACAAAATGGGGGTGTTCTGAGGACGCTGTCTGTATTGTTCGTTGTCAAGTTGAATGTGTTCTAAGAACACTAGCGGTGTCCCTAAATGTTCGTAAAAAAACAAAATGGGGGTGTTCTGAGGACGCTGTCCGTATTGTTCGTTGTCAAGTTGAAAGTGTTCTAAGCACTTTCGCGGTGTCCTGAAATTTTCGTAAATAAAGAAAATGGGGGAGTTCTGTGTTCTAAGAAAACTTGCGGTGTCCTGAAATGTTTGCAAATAAACAAAATGGGGGTGTTCTGAGGACACTGTCCATGTTGTTCGATGGCAAGTTAAAAGTGTTCTAAGAGCTCTCACGTTGTCCTGAAATGTTTGTAAATAAACAAAATGGGGGTCTTCTGAGGACGCTGTCCGTATTGTTCGATGGCAAGTTGAAAGTGTTCTAAGAACTCTCAAGTTATCCTGAAATGTTCGTAGGGGGTGTCCTGAAGACGTTGTCCGTATTGTTCTCTGGCAAGTTGAATGTGTTCTAAGAACACTCGCGGTGTCCTGAAATGTTCACAAATAAACAAAATGGGGGTGTTTTGAAGACGCTCTCCGTATTGTTCGATGGCAAGTTGAATGTGTTCTAAGAACACTCGCGGTGTCCTGAAATGTTCATAAATAAACAAAATGGGGGTGTTCTTAGGATGCTGTCCGTATTGTTTGATGGCAAGTTGAAAGTCTTCTAAGAACTCTTGCGTTGTCCTGAAATGTTCTTAGGGGGTGTCCTGAAGACATTTTCCGTATTGTTCTCTGGCAAGTTGAATGTGTTCTAAGAACACTCGCGATGTCCTGAAATGTTCGCAAATAAACAAAATGGGGGTGTTCTGAAGACGCTGTCCGTATTGTTCGATGGCAAGTTGAAAGTGTTCTAAGAATTCTCGCGTTGTCCTGAAATGTTCGTAAATAAACAAAATGGAGGTGTCCTGAGGATGCTGTCCGTATTGTTCTCTGGGAAGTTGAATGTGTTCTAAGAACACTTGCTGTGTCCTGAAATGTTTGCAAATAAACAAAATGAGGGTGTTCTGATGACGCTGTCCGTATTGTTCGATGGCAAGTTAAAAGTGTTCTAAGAACTCTCGTGTTGTCCTGAAATGTTCGTAAATAAACAAAATGGGGGTGTTCTGAGGAAGCTGTCCGTTTTGTTCGTTGTCAAGTTAAAAGTGTTCTAAGCACTTTCGCGGTGTCCTGAAATGTTCGTAAATAAAGAAAATGGGGGAGTTCTGTGTTCTAAGAACACTTGCGGTGTCCTGAAATGTTTGCAAATAAACAAAATGGGGGTGTTCTGAGGACGCTGTCCGTGTTGTTCGATGGCAAGTTAAAAGTGTTCTAAGAAATCTCGCGTTGTCCTGAAAGTTTCATAAATAAACAAAATGGGGGTGTTCTGAGGACGCTGTCCGTATTGTTCGATGGCAAGTTGAAAGTGTTCTAAGAACTCTCGCGTTGTCCTGAAATGTTTGTAAATAAACAAAATGGGGGTGTCCTTAGGACGCTGTCCGTATTGTTCTCTGGTAAGTTGAATGTGTTCTAAGAAGACTTGCAGTGTCCTGAAATGTTCGCAAATAAACAAAATGGGTGTGTTCTGAGGACGCTGTCCGTATTGTTCCTTGTCAAGTTGAAAGTGTTCTAAGAACTCTTGCGGTGTCCTGAAATGTTTGTAAATAAACAAAATGGGGGTGTTCTGAGGACGCTGTCCGTATTGTTCGTTGTCAAGTTGAATGTGTTCTAAGAACACTCGCTGTGTCCTGAAATGTTCGCAAATAAACAAAATGGGGGTGTTCTGATGATGCTGTCCGTATTGTTCGATGGCAAGTTAAAAGTGTTCTAAGAACTCTCGCGTTGTCCTGAAATGTTCGTAAATAAACAAAATGGGGATGTTCTGAGGACGCTGTCTGTATTGTTCGTTGTCAAGTTGAATGTGTTCTAAGAACACTAGCGGTGTCCCTAAATGTTCGTAAAAAAACAAAATGGGGGTGTTCTGAGGACGCTGTCCGTATTATATTCGTAAATAAACAAAATGGGGGTGTCCTGAGGACGCTGTCCGTATTGTTCATTGTCAAGTTGAAAGTGTTCTAAGAACTCTCGCGTTGTCCTGAAATGCTCGTAGGGGGTGTCCTGAAGACACTGTCCATATTGTTCGCTGGCAAGTTGAATGTGTTCTAAGAACACTCGCGGTGTCCTGAAATGTTTGCAAATAAACAAAATTGGGGTGTTCTGAGGACGCTGTCCGTATTGTTCGTTGTCAAGTTGAAAGTGTTCTTAGAACTCTCGCGGTGTCCTGAAATGTTTGTAAATAAACAAAATGGAGGTTTTCTGAGGACCGTGTCCGTATTGTTCGTTGTCAAGTTGAAAGTGTTCTAAGAACTCTCGCGGTGTCCTGAAATGTTCATAAATAAACAAAATGGGAGTGTTCTGAGGACGCTGTCAGTATTGTTGATTGTCAAGGTGAAAGTGTTCTAAGAACTGTTGCGTTGTCCTGAAATGTTCGTAGGGGGTGTCCTGAAGACGCAGTCCGCATTGTTCATTGTCAAGTTGAAAGCGTTCTAAGAACTCTCGCGGTGTCTTGAAATGTTCGTAAATAAACAAAATGGGGGTGTTCTGAGGACGCTGTCCGTATTATGTTCGTAAATAAACAAAATGGGGGTGTCCTGGGGACGCTGTCTGTATTGTTCGTTGTCAAGTTGAAAGTGTTCTAAGAACTCTTGCGTTGTCCTGAAATGTTCGTAGGGGTTGTCCTGAAGACACTGTCCGTATTGTTCGATGGCAAGTTGAATGTGTTCTAAGAACACTCGCGGTGTCCTGAAATGTTCGTAAATAAACAAAATGGGGGTGTTCTTAGGATGCTGTCCGTATTGTTTGATGGCAAGTTGAAAGTCTTCTAAGAACTCTCGCGTTGTCCTGAAATGTTCGTAGGGGGTGTCCTGAAGACGTTTTCCGTATTTTTCTCTGGCAAGTTGAATGTGTTCTAAGAACACTCGCGGTGTCCTGAAATTTTTGCAAATAAACAAAATGTGGGTGTTCTGAAGACGCTGTCCGTATTGTTTGATGGCAAGTTGAAAGTGTTCTAAGAATTCTCGCGTTGTCCTGAAATGTTCGTAAATAAACAAAATGGGGGTGTCCTGAGGATGCTGTCCGTGTTGTTCTCTGGCAAGTTGAATGTTTTCTAAGAACACTCGCTTTGTCCTGAAATGTTCGCAAATAAACAAAATGGGGGTGTTCTGATGATGCTGTCCGTATTGTTCGATGGCAAGTTAAAAGTGTTCCAAGAACTCTCGCGTTGTCCTGAAATGTTCGTAAATAAACAAAATGGGGGTGTTCTGAGGACGCTGTCCGTATTGTTCGTTGTCAAGTTGAAAGTGTTCTAAGCACTTTCGCGGTGTCCTGAAATTTTAGTAAATAAAGAAAATGGGGGAGTTCTGTGTTCTAAGAACACTTGCGGTGTCCTGAAATGTTTGCAAATAAACAAAATGGGGGTGTTCTGAGGACGCTGTCCGTGTTGTTCGATGGCAAGTTAAAAGTGTTCTAAGAACTCTCGCATTGTCCAGAAATGTTTGTAAATAAACAAAATGGGGGTGTTCTGAGGACGCTGTCCGTATTGTTCGATGGCAAGTTGAAAGTGTTCTAAGAACTCTCAAGTTATCCTGAAATGTTCGTAGGGGGTGTCCTGAAGACGTTGTCCGTATTGTTCTCTGGCAAGTTGAATGTGTTCTAAGAACACTCGCGGTGTCCTGAAATGTTCGCAAATAAACAAAATGGGGGTGTTCTGAAGACGCTCTCCGTATTGTTCGATGGCAAGTTGAATGTGTTCTAAGAACACTCGCGGTGTCCTGAAATGTTCATAAATAAACGAAATGGGGGTGTTCTTAGGATGCTGTCCGTATTGTTTGATGGCAAGTTGAAAGTCTTCTAAGCACTTTCGCGGTGTCCTGAAATGTTCGTAAATAAAGAAAATGGGGGAATTCTGTGTTCTAAGAACACTTGCGGTGTCCTGAAATGTTTGCAAATAAACAAAATGGGGGTGTTCTGAGGACGCTGTCCGTGTTGTTCGATGGCAAGTTAAAAGTGTTCTAAGAAATCTCGCGTTGTCCTGAAAGTTTCATAAATAAACAAAATGGGGGTGTTCTGAGGACGCTGTCCGTATTGTTCGATGGCAAGTTGAAAGTGTTCTAAGAACTCTCAAGTTATCCTGAAATGTTCGTAGGGGGTGTCCTCAAGACGTTGTCCGTATTGTTCTCTGTCAAGTTGAATGTGTTCTAAGAACACTCGCGGTGTCCTGAAATGTTTCGCAAATAAACAAAATGGGGGTGTTCTGAAGACGCTGTCCGTATTGTTCGATGGCAAGTTGAATGTGTTCTAAGAACACTCGCGGTGTCCTGAAATGTTCATAAATAAACAAAATGGGGGTGTTCTTAGGATGCTGTCCGTATTGTTTGATGGCAAGTTGAAAGTCTTCTAAGAACTCTTGCGTTGTCCTGAAATGTTCTTAGGGGGTGTCCTGAAGACATTTTCCGTATTGTTCTCTGGCAAGTTGAATGTGTTCTAAGAACACTTGCGGTGTCCTGAAATGTTCGCAAATAAACAAAATGGGGGTGTTCTGAAGACGCTGTCCGTATTGTTCGATGGCAAGTTGAAAGTGTTCTAAGAATTCTCGCGTTGTCCTGAAATGTTCGTAAATAAACAAAATGGGGGTTTCCTGAGGATGCTGTCCGTATTGTTCTCTGGCAAGTTGAATGTGTTCTAAGAACACTTGCAGTGTCCTGAAATGTTCGCAAATAAACAAAATGGGTGTGTTCTGAGGACGCTGTCCGTATTGTTCGCTGGCAAGTTGAATGTGTTCTAAGAAAACTCCCGGTGTCCTGAAATGTTCGCGAATAAACAAAATGGGGGTGTTCTGAGGACACTGTCCGTATTGTTCGTTGTCAAGTTGAAAGTGTTCTTAGAACTCTCGCGGTGTCTTGAAATGTTCGTAAATAAACAAAATGGAGGTGTTCTGAGGAAGCTGTCCGTATTGTTCGTTGTCAAGTTGAAAGTGTTCTAAGAACGCTCGCGGTGTCCTGAAATGTTCATAAATAAACAAAATGGGGGTGTACTGAGGACGCTGTCCGTATTGTTCATTGTCAAGTTGAAAGTGTTCTAAGAACTGTCGCATTGTCCTGAAATGTTCGTATGGGGTGTCCTGAAGACGCTGTCCGTATTGTTCATTGTCACGTTGAAATTGTTCTAAGACCTCTCGCGGTGTCCTGAAATGATCGTAAATAAACAAAATGGGGGTGTTCTGAGGACGCTGTCTGTATTATGTTCGTAAATAAACAAAATGGGGGTGTCCTGAGGACGCTGTCCGTATTGTTCATTGTCAAGTTGAAAGTGTTCTAAGAACTCTCGCGTTGTCCTGAAATGTTCGTAGGGGGTGTCCTGAAGACACTGTCCGTATTGTTCGCTGGCAAGTTGAATGTGTTCTAAGAACACTCGCGGTGTCCTGAAATGTTTGCAAATAAACAAAATTGGGGTGTTCTGAGGACGCTGTCCGTATTGTTCGTTGTCAAGTTGAAAGTGTTCTTAGAACTCTCGCGGTGTCCTGAAATGTTTGTAAATAAACAAAATGGAGGTTTTCTGAGGACCGTGTCCGTATTGTTCGTTGTCAAGTTGAAAGTGTTCTAAGCACTTTCGCGGTGTCCTGAAATTTTAGTAAATAAAGAAAATGGGGGAGTTCTGTGTTCTAAGAACACTTGCGGTGTCCTGAAATGTTTGCAAATAAACAAAATGGGGGTGTTCTGAGGACGCTGTCCGTGTTGTTCGATGGCAAGTTAAAAGTGTTCTAAGAACTCTCGCATTGTCCAGAAATGTTTGTAAATAAACAAAATGGGGGTGTTCTGAGGACGCTGTCCGTATTGTTCGATGGCAAGTTGAAAGTGTTCTAAGAACTCTCAAGTTATCCTGAAATGTTCGTAGGGGGTGTCCTGAAGACGTTGTCCGTATTGTTCTCTGGCAAGTTGAATGTGTTCTAAGAACACTCGCGGTGTCCTGAAATGTTCGCAAATAAACAAAATGGGGGTGTTCTGAAGACGCTCTCCGTATTGTTCGATGGCAAGTTGAATGTGTTCTAAGAACACTCGCGGTGTCCTGAAATGTTCATAAATAAACGAAATGGGGGTGTTCTTAGGATGCTGTCCGTATTGTTTGATGGCAAGTTGAAAGTCTTCTAAGCACTTTCGCGGTGTCCCGAAATGTTCGTAAATAAAGAAAATGGGGGAATTCTGTGTTCTAAGAACACTTGCGGTGTCCTGAAATGTTTGCAAATAAACAAAATGGGGGTGTTCTGAGGACGCTGTCCGTGTTGTTCGATGGCAAGTTAAAAGTGTTCTAAGAAATCTCGCGTTGTCCTGAAAGTTTCATAAATAAACAAAATGGGGGTGTTCTGAGGACGCTGTCCGTATTGTTCGATGGCAAGTTGAAAGTGTTCTAAGAACTCTCAAGTTATCCTGAAATGTTCGTAGGGGGTGTCCTCAAGACGTTGTCCGTATTGTTCTCTGTCAAGTTGAATGTGTTCTAAGAACACTCGCGGTGTCCTGAAATGTTTCGCAAATAAACAAAATGGGGGTGTTCTGAAGACGCTGTCCGTATTGTTCGATGGCAAGTTGAATGTGTTCTAAGAACACTCGCGGTGTCCTGAAATGTTCATAAATAAACAAAATGGGGGTGTTCTTAGGATGCTGTCCGTATTGTTTGATGGCAAGTTGAAAGTCTTCTAAGAACTCTTGCGTTGTCCTGAAATGTTCTTAGGGGGTGTCCTGAAGACATTTTCCGTATTGTTCTCTGGCAAGTTGAATGTGTTCTAAGAACACTTGCGGTGTCCTGAAATGTTCGCAAATAAACAAAATGGGGGTGTTCTGAAGACGCTGTCCGTATTGTTCGATGGCAAGTTGAAAGTGTTCTAAGAATTCTCGCGTTGTCCTGAAATGTTCGTAAATAAACAAAATGGGGGTTTCCTGAGGATGCTGTCCGTATTGTTCTCTGGCAAGTTGAATGTGTTCTAAGAACACTTGCAGTGTCCTGAAATGTTCGCAAATAAACAAAATGGGTGTGTTCTGAGGACGCTGTCCGTATTGTTCGCTGGCAAGTTGAATGTGTTCTAAGAAAACTCCCGGTGTCCTGAAATGTTCGCGAATAAACAAAATGGGGGTGTTCTGAGGACACTGTCCGTATTGTTCGTTGTCAAGTTGAAAGTGTTCTTAGAACTCTCGCGGTGTCTTGAAATGTTCGTAAATAAACAAAATGGAGGTGTTCTGAGGAAGCTGTCCGTATTGTTCGTTGTCAAGTTGAAAGTGTTCTAAGAACGCTCGCGGTGTCCTGAAATGTTCATAAATAAACAAAATGGGGGTGTTCTGAGGACGCTGTCCGTATTGTTCATTGTCAAGTTGAAAGTGTTCTAAGAACTGTCGCATTGTCCTGAAATGTTCGTATGGGGTGTCCTGAAGACGCTGTCCGTATTGTTCATTGTCAAGTTGAAATTGTTCTAAGACCTCTCGCGGTGTCCTGAAATGATCGTAAATAAACAAAATGGGGGTGTTCTGAGGACGCTGTCTGTATTATGTTCGTAAATAAACAAAATGGGGGTGTCCTGAGGACGCTGTCCGTATTGTTCATTGTCAAGTTGAAAGTGTTCTAAGAACTCTCGCGTTGTCCTGAAATGTTCGTAGGGGGTGTCCTGAAGACACTGTCCGTATTGTTCGCTGGCAAGTTGAATGTGTTCTAAGAACACTCGCGGTGTCCTGAAATGTTTGCAAATAAACAAAATTGGGGTGTTCTGAGGACGCTGTCCGTATTGTTCGTTGTCAAGTTGAAAGTGTTCTTAGAACTCTCGCGGTGTCCTGAAATGTTTGTAAATAAACAAAATGGAGGTTTTCTGAGGACCGTGTCCGTATTGTTCGTTGTCAAGTTGAAAGTGTTCTAAGAACTCTCGCGGTGTCCTGAAATGTTCATAAATAAACAAAATGGGGGTGTTCTGAGGACGCTGTCCGTATTGTTGATTGTCAAGGTGAAAGTGTTCTAAGAACTGTTGCGTTGTCCTGAAATGTTCGTAGGGGGTGTCCTGAAGACACTGTCCGCATTGTTCATTGTCAAGTTGAAAGCGTTCTAAGAACTCTCGCGGTGTCTTGAAATGTTCGTAAATAAACAAAATGGGGGTGTTCTGAGGACGCTGTCCGTATTATGTTCGTAAATAAACAAAATGGGGGTGTCCTGGGGACGCTGTCTGTATTGTTCGTTGTCAAGTTGAAAGTGTTCTAAGAACTCTTGCGTTGTCCTGAAATGTTCGTAGGGGTTGTCCTGAAGACAATGTCCGTATTGTTCGATGGCAAGTTGAATGTGTTCTAAGAACACTCGCGGTGTCCTGAAATGTTCGTAAATAAACAAAATGGGGGTGTTCTTAGGATGCTGTCCGTATTGTTTGATGGCAAGTTGAAAGTCTTCTAAGAACTCTCGCGTTGTCCTGAAATGTTCGTAGGGGGTGTTCTGAAGATGTTTTCCGTATTTTTCTCTGGCAAGTTGAATGTGTTCTAAGAACACTCGCGGTGTCCTGAAATTTTCGCAAATAAACAAAATGTGGGTGTTCTGAAAACGCTGTGCATATTGTTTGATGGCAAGTTGAAAGTGTTCTAAGAATTCTCGCGTTGTCCTGAAATGTTCGTAAATAAACAAAATGGGGGTGTCCTGAGGATGCTGTCCGTGTTGTTCTCTGGCAAGTTGAATGTGTTCTAAGAACACTCGCTGTGTCCTGAAATGTTCGCAAATAAACAAAATGGGGGTGTTCTGATGATGCTGTCCGTATTGTTCGATGGCAAGTTAAAAGTGTTCTAAGAACTCTCGCATTGTCCTGAAATGTTCGTAAATAAACAAAATGGGGGTGTTCTGAGGACGCTGTCTGTATTGTTCGTTGTCAAGTTGAATGTGTTCTAAGAACACTAGCGGTGTCCCTAAATGTTCGTAAAAAAACAAAATGGGGGTGTTCTGAGGACGCTGTCCGTATTGTTCGTTGTCAAGTTGAAAGTGTTCTAAGCACTTTCGCGGTGTCCTGAAATTTTCGTAAATAAAGAAAATGGGGGAGTTCTGTGTTCTAAGAAAACTTGCGGTGTCCTGAAATGTTTGCAAATAAACAAAATGGGGGTGTTCTGAGGACGCTGTCCGTGTTGTTCGATGGCAAGTTAAAAGTGTTCTAAGAACTCTCGCGTTGTCCTGAAATGTTTGTAAATAAACAAAATGGGGGTCTTCTGAGGACGCTGTCCGTATTGTTCGATGGCAAGTTGAAAGTGTTCTAAGAACTCTCAAGTTATCCTGAAATGTTCGTAGGGGGTGTCCTGAAGACGTTGTCCGTATTGTTCTCTGGCAAGTTGAATGTGTTCTAAGAACACTCGCGGTGTCCTGAAATGTTCACAAATAAACAAAATGGGGGTGTTTTGAAGACGCTCTCCGTATTGTTCGATGGCAAGTTGAATGTGTTCTAAGAACACTCGCGGTGTCCTGAAATGTTCATAAATAAACAAAATGGGGGTGTTCTTAGGATGCTGTCCGTATTGTTTGATGGCAAGTTGAAAGTCTTCTAAGAACTCTTGCGTTGTCCTGAAATGTTCTTAGGGGGTGTCCTGAAGACATTTTCCGTATTGTTCTCTGGCAAGTTGAATGTGTTCTAAGAACACTCACGATGTCCTGAAATGTTCGCAAATAAACAAAATGGGGGTGTTCTGAAGACGCTGTCCGTATTGTTCGATGGCAAGTTGAAAATGTTCTAAGAATTCTCGCGTTGTCCTGAAATGTTCGTAAATAAACAAAATGGAGGTGTCCTGAGGATGCTGTCCGTATTGTTCTCTGGGAAGTTGAATGTGTTCTAAGAACACTTGCTGTGTCCTGAAATGTTCGCAAATAAACAAAATGAGGGTGTTCTGATGACGCTGTCCGTATTGTTCGATGGCAAGTTAAAAGTGTTCTAAGAACTCTCGCGTTGTCCTGTAATGTTCGTAAATAAACAAAATGGGGGTGTTCTGAGGAAGCTGTCCGTTTTGTTCGTTGTCAAGTTAAAAGTGTTCTAAGCACTTTCGCGGTGTCCTGAAATGTTCGTAAATAAAGAAAATGGGGGAGTTCTGTGTTCTAAGAACACTTGCGGTGTCCTGAAATGTTTGCAAATAAACAAAATGGGGGTGTTCTGAGGACGCTGTCCGTGTTGTTCGATGGCAAGTTAAAAGTGTTCTAAGAAATCTCGCGTTGTCCTGAAAGTTTCATAAATGAACAAAATGGGGGTGTTCTGAGGACGCTGTCCGTATTGTTCGATGGCAAGTTGAAAGTGTTCTAAGAACTCTCGCGTTGTCCTGAAATGTTCGTAAATAAACAAAATGGGGGTGTCCTTAGGACGCTGTCCGTATTGTTCTCTGGTAAGTTGAATGTGTTCTAAGAAGACTTGCAGTGTCCTGAAATGTTCGCAAATAAACAAAATGGGTGTGTTCTGAGGACGCTGTCCGTATTGTTCCTTGTCAAGTTGAAAGTGTTCTAAGAACTCTTGCGGTGTCCTGAAATGTTTGTAAATAAACAAAATGGGGGTGTTCTGAGGACGCTGTCCGTATTGTTCGTTGTCAAGTTGAATGTGTTCTAAGAACACTCGCTGTGTCCTGAAATGTTCGCAAATAAACAAAATGGGGGTGTTCTGATGATGCTGTCCGTATTGTTCGATGGCAAGTTAAAAGTGTTCTAAGAACTCTCGCGTTGTCCTGAAATGTTCGTAAATAAACAAAATGGGGATGTTGTGAGGACGCTGTCTGTATTGTTCGTTGTCAAGTTGAATGTGTTCTAAGAACACTAGCGGTGTCCCTAAATGTTCGTAAAAAAACAAAATGGGGGTGTTCTGAGGACGCTGTCCGTATTATGTTCGTAAATAAACAAAATGGGGGTGTCCTGAGGACGCTGTCCGTATTGTTCATTGTCAAGTTGAAAGTGTTCTAAGAACTCTCGCGTTGTCCTGAAATGTTCGTAGGGGGTGTCCTGAAGACACTGTCCGTATTGTTCGCTGGCAAGTTGAATGTGTTCTAAGAACACTCGCGGTGTCCTGAAATGTTTGCAAATAAACAAAATTGGGGTGTTCTGAGGACGCTGTCCGTATTGTTCGTTGTCAAGTTGAAAGTGTTCTTAGAACTCTCGCGGTGTCCTGAAATGTTTGTAAATAAACAAAATGGAGGTTTTCTGAGGACCGTGTCCGTATTGTTCGTTGTCAAGTTGAAAGTGTTCTAAGAACTCTCGCGGTGTCCTGAAATGTTCATAAATAAACAAAATGGGGGTGTTCTGAGGACGCTGTCAGTATTGTTGATTGTCAAGGTGAAAGTGTTCTAAGAACTGTTGCGTTGTCCTGAAATGTTCGTAGGGGGTGTCCTGAAGACGCAGTCCGCATTGTTCATTGTCAAGTTGAAAGCGTTCTAAGAACTCTCGCGGTGTCTTGAAATGTTCGTAAATAAACAAAATGGGGGTGTTCTGAGGACGCTGTCCGTATTATGTTCGTAAATAAACAAAATGGGGGTGTCCTGGGGACGCTGTCTGTATTGTTCGTTGTCAAGTTGAAAGTGTTCTAAGAACTCTTGCGTTGTCCTGAAATGTTCGTAGGGGTTGTCCTGAAGACACTGTCCGTATTGTTCGATGGCAAGTTGAATGTGTTCTAAGAACACTCGCGGTGTCCTGAAATGTTCGTAAATAAACAAAATGGGGGTGTTCTTAGGATGCTGTCCGTATTGTTTGATGGCAAGTTGAAAGTCTTCTAAGAACTCTCGCGTTGTCCTGAAATGTTCGTAGGGGGTGTCCTGAAGACGTTTTCCGTATTTTTCTCTGGCAAGTTGAATGTGTTCTAAGAACACTCGCGGTGTCCTGAAATTTTTGCAAATAAACAAAATGTGGGTGTTCTGAAGACACTGTCCGTATTGTTTGATGGCAAGTTGAAAGTGTTCTAAGAATTCTCGCGTTGTCCTGAAATGTTCGTAAATAAACAAAATGGGGGTGTCCTGAGGATGCTGTCCGTGTTGTTCTCTGGCAAGTTGAATGTTTTCTAAGAACACTCGCTGTGTCCTGAAATGTTCGCAAATGAACAAAATGGGGGTGTTCTGATGATGCTGTCCGTATTGTTCGATGGCAAGTTAAAAGTGTTCCAAGAACTCTCGCGTTGTCCTGAAATGTTCGTAAATAAACAAAATGGGGGTGTTCTGAGGACGCTGTCTGTATTGTTCGTTGTCAAGTTGAATGTGTTCTAAGAACACTAGCGGTGTCCCTAAATGTTCGTAAAAAAACAAAATGGGGGTGTTCTGAGGACGCTGTCCGTATTGTTCGTTGTCAAGTTGAAAGTGTTCTAAGCACTTTCGCGGTGTCCTGAAATTTTCGTAAATAAAGAAAATGGGGGAGTTCTGTGTTCTAAGAACACTTGCGGTGTCCTGAAATGTTTGCAAATAAAGAGAATGGGGGTGTTCTGAGGACGCTGTCCGTGTTGTTCGATGGCAAGTTAAAAGTGTTCTAAGAACTCTCGCATTGTCCAGAAATGTTTGTAAATAAACAAAATGGGGGTGTTCTGAGGACGCTGTCCTATTGTTCCATGGCAAGTTGAAAGTGTTCTAAGAACTCTCAAGTTATCCTGAAATGTTCGTAGGGGGTGTCCTGAAGACGTTGTCCGTATTGTTCTCTGGCAAGTTGAATGTGTTCTAAGAACACTCGCGGTGTCCTGAAATGTTCGCAAATAAACAAAATGGGGGTGTTCTGAAGACGCTCTCCGTATTGTTCGATGGCAAGTTGAATGTGTTCTAAGAACACTCGCGGTGTCCTGAAATGTTCATAAATAAACAAAATGGGGGTGTTCTTAGGATGCTGTCCGTATTGTTTGATGGCAAGTTGAAAGTCTTCTAAGCACTTTTGCGGTGCCCTGAAATGTTCGTAAATAAAGAAAATGGGGGAATTCTGTGTTCTAAGAACACTTGCGGTGTCCTGAAATGTTTGCAAATAAACAAAATGGGGGTGTTCTGAGGACGCTGTCCGTGTTGTTCGATGGCAAGTTAAAAGTGTTCTAAGAAATCTCGCGTTGTCCTGAAAGTTTCATAAATAAACAAAATGGGGGTGTTCTGAGGACGCTGTCCGTATTGTTCGATGGCAAGTTGAAAGTGTTCTAAGAACTCTCAAGTTATCCTGAAATGTTCGTAGGGGGTGTCCTCAAGACGTTGTCCGTATTGTTCTCTGTCAAGTTGAATGTGTTCTAAGAACACTCGCGGTGTCCTGAAATGTTTCGCAAATAAACAAAATGGGGGTGTTCTGAAGACGCTGTCCGTATTGTTCGATGGCAAGTTGAATGTGTTCTAAGAACACTCGCGGTGTCCTGAAATGTTCATAAATAAACAAAATGGGGGTGTTCTTAGGATGCTGTCCGTATTGTTTGATGGCAAGTTGAAAGTCTTCTAAGAACTCTTGCGTTGTCCTGAAATGTTCTTAGGGGGTGTCCTGAAGACATTTTCCGTATTGTTCTCTGGCAAGTTGAATGTGTTCTAAGAACACTTGTGGTGTCCTGAAATGTTCGCAAATAAACAAAATGGGGGTGTTCTGAAGACGCTGTCCGTATTGTTCGATGGCAAGTTGAAAGTGTTCTAAGAATTCTCGCGTTGTCCTGAAATGTTCGTAAATAAACAAAATGGGGGTTTCCTGAGGATGCTGTCCGTATTGTTCTCTGGCAAGTTGAATGTGTTCTAAGAACACTTGCAGTGTCCTGAAATGTTCGCAAATAAACAAAATGGGTGTGTTCTGAGGACGCTGTCCGTATTGTTCGCTGGCAAGTTGAATGTGTTCTAAGAAAACTCGCGGTGTCCTGAAATGTTCGCGAATAAACAAAATGGGGGTGTTCTGAGGACACTGTCCTTATTGTTCGTTGTCAAGTTGAAAGTGTTCTTAGAACTCTCGCAGTGTCTTGAAATGTTCGTAAATAAACAAAATGGAGGTGTTCTGAGGAAGCTGTCCGTATTGTTCGTTGTCAAGTTGAAAGTGTTCTAAGAACGCTCGCGGTGTCCTGAAATGTTCATAAATAAACAAAATGGGGGTGTTCTGAGGACGCTGTCCGTATTGTTCATTGTCAAGTTGAAAGTGTTCTAAGAACTGTCGCATTGTCCTGAAATGTTCGTATGGGGTGTCCTGAAGACGCTGTCCGTATTGTTCATTGTCAAGTTGAAATTGTTCTAAGACCTCTCGCGGTGTCCTGAAATGATCGTAAATAAACAAAATGGGGGTGTTCTGAGGACGCTGTCTGTATTATGTTCGTAAATAAACAAAATGGGGGTGTCCTGAGGACGCTGTCCGTATTGTTCATTGTCAAGTTGAAAGTGTTCTAAGAACTCTCGCGTTGTCCTGAAATGTTCGTAGGGGGTGTCCTGAAGACACTGTCCGTATTGTTCGCTGGCAAGTTGAATGTGTTCTAAGAACACTCGCGGTGTCCTGAAATGTTTGCAAATAAACAAAATTGGGGTGTTCTGAGGACGCTGTCCGTATTGTTCGTTGTCAAGTTGAAAGTGTTCTTAGAACTCTCGCGGTGTCCTGAAATGTTTGTAAATAAACAAAATGGAGGTTTTCTGAGGACCGTGTCCGTATTGTTCGTTGTCAAGTTGAAAGTGTTCTAAGAACTCTCGCGGTGTCCTGAAATGTTCATAAATAAACAAAATGGGGGTGTTCTGAGGACGCTGTCCGTATTGTTGATTGTCAAGGTGAAAGTGTTCTAAGAACTGTTGCGTTGTCCTGAAATGTTTGTAGGGGGTGTCCTGAAGACACTGTCCGCATTGTTCATTGTCAAGTTGAAAGCGTTCTAAGAACTCTCGCGGTGTCTTGAAATGTTCGTAAATAAACAAAATGGGGGTGTTCTGAGGACGCTGTGCGTATTATGTTCGTAAATAAACAAAATGGGGGTGTCCTGGGGACGCTGTCTGTATTGTTCGTTGTCAAGTTGAAAGTGTTCTAAGAACTCTTGCGTTGTCCTGAAATGTTCGTAGGGGTTGTCCTGAAGACAATGTCCGTATTGTTCGATGGCAAGTTGAATGTGTTCTAAGAACACTCGCGGTGTCCTGAAATGTTCGTAAATAAACAAAATGGGGGTGTTCTTAGGATGCTGTCCGTATTGTTTGATGGCAAGTTGAAAGTCGTCTAAGAACTCTCGCGTTGTCCTGAAATGTTCGTAGGGGGTGTTCTGAAGACGTTTTCCGTATTTTTCTCTGGCAAGTTGAATGTGTTCTAAGAACACTCGCGGTGTCCTGAAATTTTCGCAAATAAACAAAATGTGGGTGTTCTGAAAACGCTGTCCATATTGTTTGATGGCAAGTTGAAAGTGTTCTAAGAATTCTCGCGTTGTCCTGAAATGTTCGTAAATAAACAAAATGGGGGTGTCCTGAGGATGCTGTCCGTGTTGTTCTCTGGCAAGTTGAATGTGTTCTAAGAACACTCGCTGTGTCCTGAAATGTTCGCAAATAAACAAAATGGGGGTGTTCTGATGATGCTGTCCGTATTGTTCGATGGCAAGTTAAAAGTGTTCTAAGAACTCTCGCGTTGTCCTGAAATGTTCGTAAATAAACAAAATGGGGGTGTTCTGAGGACGCTGTCTGTATTGTTCGTTGTCAAGTTGAATGTGTTCTAAGAACACTAGCGGTGTCCCTAAATGTTCGTAAAAAAACAAAATGGGGGTGTTCTGAGGACGCTGTCCGTATTGTTCGTTGTCAAGTTGAAAGTGTTCTAAGCACTTTCGCGGTGTCCTGAAATTTTCGTAAATAAAGAAAATGGGGGAGTTCTGTGTTCTAAGAAAACTTGCGGTGTCCTGAAATGTTTGCAAATAAACAAAATGGGGGTGTTCTGAGGACGCTGTCCGTGTTGTTCGATGGCAAGTTAAAAGTGTTCTAAGAACTCTCGCGTTGTCCTGAAATGTTTGTAAATAAACAAAATGGGGGTCTTCTGAGGACGCTGTCCGTATTGTTCGATGGCAAGTTGAAAGTGTTCTAAGAACTCTCAAGTTATCCTGAAATGTTCGTAGGGGGTGTCCTGAAGACGTTGTCCGTATTGTTCTCTGGCAAGTTGAATGTGTTCTAAGAACACTCGCGGTGTCCTGAAATGTTCACAAATAAACAAAATGGGGGTGTTTTGAAGACGCTCTCCGTATTGTTCGATGGCAAGTTGAATGTGTTCTAAGAACACTCGCGGTGTCCTGAAATGTTCATAAATAAACAAAATGGGGGTGTTCTTAGGATGCTGTCCGTATTGTTTGATGGCAAGTTGAAAGTCTTCTAAGAACTCTTGCGTTGTCCTGAAATGTTCTTAGGGGGTGTCCTGAAGACATTTTCCGTATTGTTCTCTGGCAAGTTGAATGTGTTCTAAGAACACTCGCGATGTCCTGAAATGTTCGCAAATAAACAAAATGGGGGTGTTCTGAAGACGCTGTCCGTATTGTTCGATGGCAAGTTGAAAGTGTTCTAAGAATTCTCGCGTTGTCCTGAAATGTTCGTAAATAAACAAAATGGAGGTGTCCTGAGGATGCTGTCCGTATTGTTCTCTGGGAAGTTGAATGTGTTCTAAGAACACTTGCTGTGTCCTGAAATGTTCGCAAATAAACAAAATGAGGGTGTTCTGATGACGCTGTCCGTATTGTTCGATGGCAAGTTAAAAGTGTTCTAAGAACTCTCGCGTTGTCCTGAAATGTTCGTAAATAAACAAAATGGGGGTGTTCTGAGGAAGCTGTCCGTTTTGTTCGTTGTCAAGTTAAAAGTGTTCTAAGCACTTTCGCGGTGTCCTGAAATGTTCGTAAATAAAGAAAATGGGGGAGTTCTGTGTTCTAAGAACACTTGCGGTGTCCTGAAATGTTTGCAAATAAACAAAATGGGGGTGTTCTGAGGACGCTGTCCGTGTTGTTCGATGGCAAGTTAAAAGTGTTCTAAGAAATCTCGCGTTGTCCTGAAAGTTTCATAAATAAACAAAATGGGGGTGTTCTGAGGACGCTGTCCGTATTGTTCGATGGCAAGTTGAAAGTGTTCTAAGAACTCTCGCGTTGTCCTGAAATGTTCGTAAATAAACAAAATGGGGGTGTCCTTAGGACGCTGTCCGTATTGTTCTCTGGTAAGTTGAATGTGTTCTAAGAAGACTTGCAGTGTCCTGAAATGTTCGCAAATAAACAAAATGGGTGTGTTCTGAGGACGCTGTCCATATTGTTCCTTGTCAAGTTGAAAGTGTTCTAAGAACTCTTGCGGTGTCCTGAAATGTTTGTAAATAAACAAAATGGGGGTGTTCTGAGGACGCTGTCCGTTTTGTTCGTTGTCAAGTTGAATGTGTTCTAAGAACACTCGCTATGTCCTGAAATGTTCGCAAATAAACAAAATGGGGGTGTTCTGATGATGCTGTCCGTATTGTTCGATGGCAAGTTAAAAGTGTTCTAAGAACTCTCGCGTTGTCCTGAAATGTTCGTAAATAAACAAAATGGGGATGTTCTGAGGACGCTGTCTGTATTGTTCGTTGTCAAGTTGAATGTGTTCTAAGAACACTAGCGGTGTCCCTAAATGTTCGTAAAAAAACAAAATGGGGGTGTTCTGAGGACGCTGTCCGTATTATGTTCGTAAATAAACAAAATGGGGGTGTCCTGAGGACGCTGTCCGTATTGTTCATTGTCAAGTTGAAAGTGTTCTAAGAACTCTCGCGTTGTCCTGAAATGTTCGTAGGGGGTGTCCTGAAGACACTGTCCGTATTGTTCGCTGGCAAGTTGAATGTGTTCTAAGAACACTCGCGGTGTCCTGAAATGTTTGCAAATAAACAAAATTGGGGTGTTCTGAGGACGCTGTCCGTATTGTTCGTTGTCAAGTTGAAAGTGTTCTTAGAACTCTCGCGGTGTCCTGAAATGTTTGTAAATAAACAAAATGGAGGTTTTCTGAGGACCGTGTCCGTATTGTTCGTTGTCAAGTTGAAAGTGTTCTAAGAACTCTCGCGGTGTCCTGAAATGTTCATAAATAAACAAAATGGGGGTGTTCTGAGGACGCTGTCAGTATTGTTGATTGTCAAGGTGAAAGTGTTCTAAGAACTGTTGCGTTGTCCTGAAATGTTCGTAGGGGGTGTCCTGAAGACGCAGTCCGCATTGTTCATTGTCAAGTTGAAAGCGTTCTAAGAACTCTCGCGGTGTCTTGAAATGTTCGTAAATAAACAAAATGGGGGTGTTCTGAGGACGCTGTCCGTATTATGTTCGTAAATAAACAAAATGGGGGTGTCCTGGGGACGCTGTCTGTATTGTTCGTTGTCAAGTTGAAAGTGTTCTAAGAACTCTTGCGTTGTCCTGAAATGTTCGTAGGGGTTGTCCTGAAGACACTGTCCGTATTGTTCGATGGCAAGTTGAATGTGTTCTAAGAACACTCGCGGTGTCCTGAAATGTTCGTAAATAAACAAAATGGGGGTGTTCTTAGGATGCTGTCCGTATTGTTTGATGGCAAGTTGAAAGTCTTCTAAGAACTCTCGCGTTGTCCTGAAATGTTCGTAGGGGGTGTCCTGAAGACGTTTTCCGTATTTTTCTCTGGCAAGTTGAATGTGTTCTAAGAACACTCGCGGTGTCCTGAAATTTTTGCAAATAAACAAAATGTGGGTGTTCTGAAGACGCTGTCCGTATTGTTTGATGGTAAGTTGAAAGTGTTCTAAGAATTCTCGCGTTGTCCTGAAATGTTCGTAAATAAACAAAATGGGGGTGTCCTGAGGATGCTGTCCGTGTTGTTCTCTGGCAAGTTGAATGTTTTCTAAGAACACTCGCTGTGTCCTGAAATGTTCGCAAATAAACAAAATGGGGGTGTTCTGATGATGCTGTCCGTATTGTTCGATGGCAAGTTAAAAGTGTTCCAAGAACTCTCGCGTTGTCCTGAAATGTTCGTAAATAAACAAAATGGGGGTGTTCTGAGGACGCTGTCTCTATTGTTCGTTGTCAAGTTGAATGTGTTCTAAGAACACTAGCGGTGTCCCTAAATGTTCGTAAAAAAACAAAATGGGGGTGTTCTGAGGACGCTGTCCGTATTGTTCGTTGTCAAGTTGAAAGTGTTCTAAGCACTTTCGCGGTGTCCTGAAATTTTCGTAAATAAAGAAAATGGGGGAGTTCTGTGTTCTAAGAACACTTGCGGTGTCCTGAAATGTTTGCAAATAAACAAAATGGGGGTGTTCTGAGGACGCTGTCCGTGTTGTTCGATGGCAAGTTAAAAGTGTTCTAAGAACTCTCGCATTGTCCAGAAATGTTTGTAAATAAACAAAATGGGGGTGTTCTGAGGACGCTGTCCGTATTGTTCGATGGCAAGTTGAAAGTGTTCTAAGAACTCTCAAGTTATCCTGAAATGTTCGTAGGGGGTGTCCTGAAGACGTTGTCCGTATTGTTCTCTGGCAAGTTGAATGTGTTCTAAGAACACTCGCGGTGTCCTGAAATGTTCGCAAATAAACAAAATGGGGGTGTTCTGAAGACGCTCTCCGTATTGTTCGATGGCAAGTTGAATGTGTTCTAAGAACACTCGCGGTGTCCTGAAATGTTCATAAATAAACAAAATGGGGGTGTTCTTAGGATGCTGTCCGTATTGTTTGATGGCAAGTTGAAAGTCTTCTAAGCACTTTCGCGGTGTCCTGAAATGTTCGTAAATAAAGAAAATGGGGGAATTCTGTGTTCTAAGAACACTTGCGGCGTCCTGAAATGTTTGCAAATAAACAAAATGGGGGTGTTCTGAGGACGCTGTCCGTGTTGTTCGATGGCAAGTTAAAAGTGTTCTAAGAAATCTCGCGTTGTCCTGAAAGTTTCATAAATAAACAAAATGGGGGTGTTCTGAGGACGCTGTCCGTATTGTTCGATGGCAAGTTGAAAGTGTTCTAAGAACTCTCAAGTTATCCTGAAATGTTCGTAGGGGGTGTCCTCAAGACGTTGTCCGTATTGTTCTCTGTCAAGTTGAATGTGTTCTAAGAACACTCGCGGTGTCCTGAAATGTTTCGCAAATAAACAAAATGGGGGTGTTCTGAAGACGCTGTCCGTATTGTTCGATGGCAAGTTGAATGTGTTCTAAGAACACTCGCGTTGTCCTGAAATGTTCATAAATAAACAAAATGGGGGTGTTCTTAGGATGCTGTCCGTATTGTTTGATGGCAAGTTGAAAGTCTTCTAAGAACTCTTGCGTTGTCCTGAAATGTTCTTAGGGGGTGTCCTGAAGACATTTTCCGTATTGTTCTCTGGCAAGTTGAATGTGTTCTAAGAACACTTGCGGTGTCCTGAAATGTTCGCAAATAAACAAAATGGGGGTGTTCTGAAGACGCTGTCCGTATTGTTCCATGGCAAGTTGAAAGTGTTCTAAGAATTCTCGCGTTGTCCTGAAATGTTCGTAAATAAACAAAATGGGGGTTTCCTGAGGATGCTGTCCGTATTGTTCTCTGGCAAGTTGAATGTGTTCTAAGAACACTTGCAGTGTCCTGAAATGTTCGCAAATAAACAAAATGGGTGTGTTCTGAGGACGCTGTCCGTATTGTTCGCTGGCAAGTTGAATGTGTTCTAAGAAAACTCGCGGTGTCCTGAAATGTTCGCGAATAAACAAAATGGGGGTGTTCTGAGGACACTGTCCGTATTGTTCGTTGTCAAGTTGAAAGTGTTCTTAGAACTCTCGCGGTGTCCTGAAATGTTCGCGAATAAACAAAATGGGGGTGTTCTGAGGACGCTGTCCGTATTGTTCATTGTCAAGTTGAAAGTGTTCTAAGAACTGTCGCATTGTCCTGAAATGTTCGTTTGGGGTGTCCTGAAGACGCTGTCCGTATTGTTCATTGTCAAGTTGAAATTGTTCTAAGACCTCTCGCGGTGTCCTGAAATGATCGTAAATAAACAAAATGGGGTGTTCTGAGGACGCTGTCTGTATTATGTTCGTAAATAAACAAAATGGGGGTGTCCTGAGGACGCTGTCCGTATTGTTCATTGTCAAGTTGAAAGTGTTCTAAGAACTCTCGCGTTGTCCTGAAATGTTCGTAGGGGGTGTTCTGAGGACGCTGTCCGTATTGTTCGTTGTCAAGTTGAAAGTGTTCTTAGAACTCTCGCGGTGTCCTGAAATGTTTGTAAATAAACAAAATGGAGGTTTTCTGAGGACCGTGTCCGTATTGTTCGTTGTCAAGTTGAAAGTGTTCTAAGAACTCTCGCGGTGTCCTGAAATGTTCATAAATAAACAAAATGGGGGTGTTCTGAGGACGCTGTCCGTATTGTTGATTGTCAAGGTGAAAGTGTTCTAAGAACTGTTGCGTTGTCCTGAAATGTTCGTAGGGGGTGTCCTGAAGACACTGTCCGCATTGTTCATTGTCAAGTTGAAAGCGTTCTAAGAACTCTCGCGGTGTCTTGAAATGTTCGTAAATAAACAAAATGGGGGTGTTCTGAGGACGCTGTCCGTATTATGTTCGTAAATAAACAAAATGGGGGTGTCCTGGGGACGCTGTCTGTATTGTTTGATGGCAAGTTGAAAGTCTTCTAAGAACTCTCGCGTTGTCTTGAAATGTTCGTAGGGGGTGTTCTGAAGACGTTTTCCGTATTTTTCTCTGGCAAGTTGAATGTGTTCTAAGAACACTCGCGGTGTCCTGAAATTTTCGCAAATAAACAAAATGTGGGTGTTCTGAAAACGCTGTCCATATTGTTTGATGGCAAGTTGAAAGTGTTCTAAGAATTCTCGCGTTGTCCTGAAATGTTCGTAAATAAACAAAATGGGGGTGTCCTGAGGATGCTGTCCGTGTTGTTCTCTGGCAAGTTGAATGTGTTCTAAGAACACTCGCTGTGTCCTGAAATGTTCGCAAATAAACAAAATGGGGGTGTTCTGATGATGCTGTCCGTATTGTTCGATGGCAAGTTAAAAGTGTTCTAAGAACTCTCGCGTTGTCCTGAAATGTTCGTAAATAAACAAAATGGGGGTGTTCTGAGGACGCTGTCTGTATTGTTCGTTGTCAAGTTGAATGTGTTCTAAGAACACTAGCGGTGTCCCTAAATGTTCGTAAAAAAACAAAATGGGGGTGTTCTGAGGACGCTGTCCGTATTGTTCGTTGTCAAGTTGAAAGTGTTCTAAGCACTTTCGCGGTGTCCTGAAATTTTCGTAAATAAAGAAAATGGGGGAGTTCTGTGTTCTAAGAAAACTTGCGGTGTCCTGAAATGTTTGCAAATAAACAAAATGGGGGTGTTCTGAGGACGCTGTCCGTGTTGTTCGATGGCAAGTTAAAAGTGTTCTAAGAACTCTCGCGTTGTCCTGAAATGTTTGTAAATAAACAAAATGGGGGTCTTCTGAGGACGCTGTCCGTATTGTTCGATGGCAAGTTGAAAGTGTTCTAAGAACTCTCAAGTTATCCTGAAATGTTCGTAGGGGGTGTCCTGAAGACGTTGTCCGTATTGTTCTCTGGCAAGTTGAATGTGTTCTAAGAACACTCGCGGTGTCCTGAAATGTTCACAAATAAACAAAATGGGGGTGTTTTGAAGACGCTCTCCGTATTGTTCGATGGCAAGTTGAATGTGTTCTAAGAACACTCGCGGTGTCCTGAAATGTTCATAAATAAACAAAATGGGGGTGTTCTTAGGATGCTGTCCGTATTGTTTGATGGCAAGTTGAAAGTCTTCTAAGAACTCTTGCGTTGTCCTGAAATGTTCTTAGGGGGTGTCCTGAAGACATTTTCCGTATTGTTCTCTGGCAAGTTGAATGTGTTCTAAGAACACTCGCGATGTCCTGAAATGTTCGCAAATAAACAAAATGGGGGTGTTCTGAAGACGCTGTCCGTATTGTTCGATGGCAAGTTGAAAGTGTTCTAAGAATTCTCGCGTTGTCCTGAAATGTTCGTAAATAAACAAAATGGAGGTGTCCTGAGGATGCTGTCCGTATTGTTCTCTGGGAAGTTGAATGTGTTCTAAGAACACTTGCTGTGTCCTGAAATGTTCGCAAATAAACAAAATGAGGGTGTTCTGATGACGCTGTCCGTATTGTTCGATGGCAAGTTAAAAGTGTTCTAAGAACTCTCGCGTTGTCCTGAAATGTTCGTAAATAAACAAAATGGGGGTGTTCTGAGGAAGCTGTCCGTTTTGTTCGTTGTCAAGTTAAAAGTGTTCTAAGCACTTTCGCGGTGTCCTGAAATGTTCGTAAATAAAGAAAATGGGGGAGTTCTGTGTTCTAAGAACACTTGCGGTGTCCTGAAATGTTTGCAAATAAACAAAATGGGGGTGTTCTGAGGACGCTGTCCGTGTTGTTCGATGGCAAGTTAAAAGTGTTCTAAGAAATCTCGCGTTGTCCTGAAAGTTTCATAAATAAACAAAATGGGGGTGTTCTGAGGACGCTGTGCGTATTGTTCGATGGCAAGTTGAAAGTGTTCTAAGAACTCTCGCGTTGTCCTGAAATGTTCGTAAATAAACAAAATGGGGGTGTCCTTAGGACGCTGTCCGTATTGTTCTCTGGTAAGTTGAATGTGTTCTAAGAAGACTTGCAGTGTCCTGAAATGTTCGCAAATAAACAAAATGGGTGTGTTCTGAGGACGCTGTCCGTATTGTTCCTTGTCAAGTTGAAAGTGTTCTAAGAACTCTTGCGGTGTCCTGAAATGTTTGTAAATAAACAAAATGGGGGTGTTCTGAGGACGCTGTCCGTATTGTTCGTTGTCAAGTTGAATGTGTTCTAAGAACACTCGCTGTGTCCTGAAATGTTCGCAAATAAACAAAATGGGGGTGTTCTGATGATGCTGTCCGTATTGTTCGATGGCAAGTTAAAAGTGTTCTAAGAACTCTCGCGTTGTCCTGAAATGTTCGTAAATAAACAAAATGGGGATGTTCTGAGGACGCTGTCTGTATTGTTCGTTGTCAAGTTGAATGTGTTCTAAGAACACTAGCGGTGTCCCTAAATGTTCGTAAAAAAACAAAATGGGGGTGTTCTGAGGACGCTGTCCGTATTATGTTCGTAAATAAACAAAATGGGGGTGTCCTGAGGACGCTGTCCGTATTGTTCATTGTCAAGTTGAAAGTGTTCTAAGAACTCTCGCGTTGTCCTGAAATGTTCGTAGGGGGTGTCCTGAAGACACTGTCCGTATTGTTCGCTGGCAAGTTGAATGTGTTCTAAGAACACTCGCGGTGTCCTGAAATGTTTGCAAATAAACAAAATTGGGGTGTTCTGAGGACGCTGTCCGTATTGTTCGTTGTCAAGTTGAAAGTGTTCTTAGAACTCTCGCGGTGTCCTGAAATGTTTGTAAATAAACAAAATGGAGGTTTTCTGAGGACCGTGTCCGTATTGTTCGTTGTCAAGTTGAAAGTGTTCTAAGAACTCTCGCGGTGTCCTGAAATGTTCATAAATAAACAAAATGGGGGTGTTCTGAGGACGCTGTCAGTATTGTTGATTGTCAAGGTGAAAGTGTTCTAAGAACTGTTGCGTTGTCCTGAAATGTTCGTAGGGGGTGTCCTGAAGACGCAGTCCGCATTGTTCATTGTCAAGTTGAAAGCGTTCTAAGAACTCTCGCGGTGTCTTGAAATGTTCGTAAATAAACAAAATGGGGGTGTTCTGAGGACGCTGTCCGTATTATGTTCGTAAATAAACAAAATGGGGGTGTCCTGGGGACGCTGTCTGTATTGTTCGTTGTCAAGTTGAAAGTGTTCTAAGAACTCTTGCGTTGTCCTGAAATGTTCGTAGGGGTTGTCCTGAAGACACTGTCCGTATTGTTCGATGGCAAGTTGAATGTGTTCTAAGAACGCTCGCGGTGTCCTGAAATGTTCGTAAATAAACAAAATGGGGGTGTTCTTAGGATGCTGTCCGTATTGTTTGATGGCAAGTTGAAAGTCTTCTAAGAACTCTCGCGTTGTCCTGAAATGTTCGTAGGGGGTGTCCTGAAGACGTTTTCCGTATTTTTCTCTGGCAAGTTGAATGTGTTCTAAGAACACTCGCGGTGTCCTGAAATTTTTGCAAATAAACAAAATGTGGGTGTTCTGAAGACGCTGTCCGTATTGTTTGATGGCAAGTTGAAAGTGTTCTAAGAATTCTCGCGTTGTCCTGAAATGTTCGTAAATAAACAAAATGGGGGTGTCCTGAGGATGCTGTCCGTGTTGTTCTCTGGCAAGTTGAATGTTTTCTAAGAACACTCGCTGTGTCCTGAAATGTTCGCAAATAAACAAAATGGGGGTGTTCTGATGATGCTGTCCGTATTGTTCGATGGCAAGTTAAAAGTGTTCCAAGAACTCTCGCATTGTCCTGAAATGTTCGTAAATAAACAAAATGGGGGTGTTCTGAGGACGCTGTCTGTATTGTTCGTTGTCAAGTTGAATGTGTTCTAAGAACACTAGCGGTGTCCCTAAATGTTCGTAAAAAAACAAAATGGGGGTGTTCTGAGGACGCTGTCCGTATTGTTTGTTGTCAAGTTGAAAGTGTTCTAAGCACTTTCGCGGTGTCCTGAAATTTTCGTAAATAAAGAAAATGGGGGAGTTCTGTGTTCTAAGAACACTTGCGGTGTCCTGAAATGTTTGCAAATAAACAAAATGGGGGTGTTCTGAGGACGCTGTCCGTATTGTTCGAAGGCAAGTTGAAAGTGTTCTAAGAACTCTCAAGTTATCCTGAAATGTTCGTAGGGGGTGTCCTGAAGACGTTGTCCGTATTGTTCTCTGGCAAGTTGAATGTGTTCTAAGAACACTCGCGGTGTCCTGAAATGTTCGCAAATAAACAAAATGGGGGTGTTCTGAAGACGCTCTCAGTATTGTTCGATGGCAAGTTGAATGTGTTCTAAGAACACTTGCGGTGTCCTGAAATGTTCATAAATAAACAAAATGGGGGTGTTCTTAGGATGCTGTCCGTATTGTTTGATGGGAAGTTGAAAGTCTTCTAAGCACTTTCGCGGTGTCCTGAAATGTTCGTAAATAAAGAAAATGGGGGAATTCTGTGTTCTAAGAACACTTGCGGTGTCCTAAAATGTTTGCAAATAAACAAAATGGGGGTGTTCTGAGGACGCTGTCCGTGTTGTTCGATGGCAAGTTAAAAGTGTTCTAAGAAATCTCGCGTTGTCCTGAAAGTTTCATAAATAAACAAAATGGGGGTGTTCTGAGGACGCTGTCCGTATTGTTCGATGGCAAGTTGAAAGTGTTCTAAGAACTCTCAAGTTATCCTGAAATGTTCGTAGGGGGTGTCCTCAAGACGTTGTCCGTATTGTTCTCTGTCAAGTTGAATGTGTTCTAAGAACACTCGCGGTGTCCTGAAATGTTTCGCAAATAAACAAAATGGGGGTGTTCTGAAGACGCTGTCCGTATTGTTCGATGGCAAGTTGAAAGTGTTCTAAGAACTCTCAAGTTATCCTGAAATGTTCGTAGGGGGTGTCCTCAAGACGTTGTCCGTATTGTTCTCTGTCAAGTTGAATGTGTTCTAAGAACACTCGCGGTGTCCTGAAATGTTTCGCAAATAAACAAAATGGGGGTGTTCTGAAGACGCTGTCCGTATTGTTCGATGGCAAGTTGAAAGTGTTCTAAGAACTCTTGCGTTGTCCTGAAATGTTCGTAAATAAACAAAATGGGGGTGTCCTTAGGACGCTGTCCGTATTGTTCTCTGGTAAGTTTAATGTGTTCTAAGAACACTTGCAGTGTCCTGAAATGTTCGCAAATAAACAAAATGGGTGTGTTCTGAGGACGCTGTCCGTATTGTTCGTTGTCAAGTTGAAAGTGTTCTAAGAACTCTTGCGGTGTCCTGAAATGTTTGTAAATAAACAAAATGGGGGTGTTCTGAGGACGCTGTCCGTATTGTTCGTTGTCAAGTTGAATGTGTTCTAAGAACACTCGCGGTGTCCTGAAGTTTTCGCAAATAAACAAAATGTGGGTGTTCTGAAGACGCTGTCCGTATTGTTTGAGGGCAAGTTGAAAGTGTTCTAAGAATTCTCGCGTTGTCCTGAAATGTTCGTAAATAAACAAAATGGGGGTGTTCTGAGGACGCTGTCTGTATTGTTCGTTGTCAAGTTGAATGTGTTCTAAGAACACTAGCGGTGTCCCTAAATGTTCGTAAAAAAACAAAATGGGGGTGTTCTGAGGACGCTGTCCGTATTGTTCGTTGTCAAGTTGAAAGTGTTCTAAGCACTGTCACGTTGTCCTGAAATGTTCATAGGGGGTGTCCTGAAGACGCTGTCCGTATTGTTCATTGTCAAATTGAAAGTGTTCTAAGAATTCTCGCGTTGTCCTGAAATGTTCGTAAATAAACAAAATGGGAGTGTCCTGAGGATGCTGTCCGTGTTGTTCTCTGGCAAGTTGAATGTGTTCTAAAAACACTCGCTGTGTCCTGAAATGTTCGCAAATAAACAAAATGGGGGTGTTCTGATGACGTTGTCCGTATTGTTCGATGGCAAGTTAAAAGTGTTCTAAGAACTCTCGCGTTGTCCTGAAATGTTCGTAAATAAACAAAATGGGGTGTTCTGAGGACGCTGTCCGTATTGTTCGTTGTCAAGTTGAAAGTGTTCTAAGAACTGTCGCGTTGTCCTGAAATGTTCATAGGGGGTGTCCTGAAGATGCTGTCCGTATTGTTCATTGTCAAGTTGAAAGTCTTCTAAGAACTCTCGCGGTGTCCTGAAATGTTCATAAATAAACAACATGGGGGTGTTCTGAGGTTGCTGTCCGTATTATGTTCATAAATAAACAAAATGGGGGTGTCCTGAGGACGCTGTCCGTATTGTCCGTTGTCAAGTTGAAAGTGTTCTAAGAACTCTCGTGATGTCCTGAAATGTTAATAGGGGGTGTCCTGAAGACGCTGTCCGTATTGTTCGATGGCAAGTTGAATGTGTTCTAAGAACACTCGCAGTGTCCTGAAATGTTCGTAAATAAACAAAATGGGGGTGTTCTTATGACGCTGTCCGTATTGTTCGATGGCAAGTTGAAAGTGTTCTAAGAACTCTCGCGTTGTCCTGAAATGTTCGTAGGGGGTGTCCTGAAGACGTTATCCGTATTGTTCTCTGGCAAGTTGAATGTGTTCTAAGAACACTTGCGGTGTCCTGAAATGTTCGCAAATAAACAACATGGAGGTGTTCTGAGGACGCTGTCCGTATTGTTCGTTGTCAAGTTGAAAGTGTTCTAAGAACTCTCGCGCTGTCCTGAAATGTTCGTAAATAATGAAAATGGGGGTGTTCGGAGGACGCTGTCCGTATTGTTCATTGTCAAGTTGAAAGTGTTCTAAGAATTCTCGCGTTGTCCTGAAATGTTCCTAAATAAACAAAATGGGGGGTGTCCTGAGGATGCTGTCCGTGTTGTTCTCTGGCAAGTTGAATGTGTTCTAAGAACACTTGCGGTGTCCTGAAATGTTTGCAAATAAACAAAATGGGGGTGTTCTGAGGACGCTGTCCGTGTTGTTCGATGGCAAGTTAAAAGTGTTCTAAGAACTCTCGCGTTGTCCTGAAATGTTCGTAAATAAACAAAATGGGGGTGTTCTGAGGACGTTGTCCGTATTGTTCGTTGTCAAGTTGAAAGTGTTCTAAGCACTTTCGCGGTGTCCTGAAATTTTCGTAAATAAAGAAAATGGGGGAGTTCTGTGTTCTAAGAACACTTGCGGTGTCCTGAAATGTTTGCAAATAAACAAAATGGGGGTGTTCTGAAGACGCTGTCCGTATTGTTCGATGGCAAGTTGAATGTGTTCTAAGAACACTCGCGGTGTCCTGAAATGTTCATAAATAAACAAAATGGGGGTGTTCTTAGGATGCTGTCCGTATTGTTTATGGCAAGTTGAAAGTCTTCTAAGAACTCTCGCGTTGTCCTGAAATGTTCTTAGGGGGTGTCCTGAAGACACTGTCCGTATTGTTCGCTGGCAAGTTGAATGTGTTCTAAGAACACTCGCGGTGTCCTGAAATGTTCGCAAATAAACAAAATTGGGGTGTTCTGAGGACGCTGTCCGTATTGTTCGTTGTCAAGTTGAAAGTGTTCTTAGAACTCTCGCGGTGTCCTGAAATGTTTGTAAATAAACAAAATGGAGGTTTTCTGAGGACGCTGTCCGTATTGTTCGTTGTCAAGTTGAAAGTGTTCTAAGAACTCTCGCGGTGTCCTGAAATGTTCATAAATAAACAAAATGGGGGTGTTCTGAGGATGCTGTCCGTATTGTTGATTGTCAAGGTGAAAGTGTTCTAAGAACTGTTGCGTTGTCCTGAAATACTCGTAGGGGGTGTCCTGAAGACATTTTCCGTATTGTTCTCTGGCAAGTTGAATGTGTTCTAAGAACACTCGCGGTGTCCTGAAATGTTCTCAAATAAACAAAATGGGGGTGTTCTGAAGACGCTGTCCGTATTGTTCGATGGCAAGTTGAAAGTGTTCTAAGAATTCTCGCGTTGTCCTGAAATGTTCGTAAATAAACAAAATGGGGGTGTCCTGAGGATGCTGTCCGTATTGTTCTCTGGCAAGTTGAATGTGTTCTAAGAACACTTGCGGTGTCCTGAAATGTTCGCAAATAAACAAAATGGGTGTGTTCTGAGGACGCTGTCCGTATTGTTCGCTGGCAAGTTGAATGTGTTTTTAGAAAACTCGCGGTGTCCTGAAATGTTCGCAAATAAACAAAATGGGGGTGTTCTGAGGACACTGTCCGTATTGTTCGTTGTCAAGTTGAAAGTGTTCTTAGAACTCTCGCGGTGTCCTGAAATGTTCGTAAATAAACAAAATGGAGGTGTTCTGAGGACGCTGTCCGTATTGTTCGATGGCAAGTTGAAAGTGTTCTAAGAATTCTCGCGTTGTCCTGAAATGTTTGTAAATAAACAAAATGGGGGTGTCCTGAGGATGCTGTCCGTATTGTTCTCTGGCAAGTTGAATGTGTTCTAAGAACACTTGCGGTGTCCTGAAATGTTCGTAAATAAACAAAATGGAGGTGTCCTGAGGATGCTGTCCGTGTTGTTCTCTGGCAAGTTGAATGTGTTCTAAGAACACTCGCTGTGTCCTGAAATGTTCGCAAATAAACAAAATGGGGGTGTTCTGATGACGCTGTCCGTATTGTTCGATGGCAAGTTAAAAGTGTTCTAAGAACACTCGCTGTGTCCTGAAATGTTCGTAAATAAACAAAATGGGGGTGTTCTGAGGACGCTGTCCGTGTTGTTCGTTGTCAAGTTGAAAGTGTTCTAAGCACTTTCGCGGTGTCCTGAAATTTTCGTAAATAAACAAAATGGGGGTGTTCTGAGGACACTGTCCGTGTTGTTCGATGGCAAGTTAAAAGTGTTCTAAGAACTCTCGCGTTGTCCTGAAATGTTTGTAAATAAACAAAATGGGGGTGTTCTGAGGACGCTGTCCGTATTGTTCGATGGCAAGTTGAAAGTGTTCTAAGAACTCTCAAGTTATCCTGAAATGTTCGTAGGGGGTGTCCTGAAGACGTTGTCCGTATTGTTCTCTGGCAAGTTGAATGTGTTCTAAGAACACTCGCGGTGTCCTGAAATGTTCGCAAATAAACAAAATGGGGGTGTTCTGAAGACGCTGTCCATATTGTTCGATGGCAAGTTGAAAGTGTTCTAAGAATTCTCGCGTTGTCCTGAAATGTTCGTAAATAAACAAAATGGGGGTGTCCTGAGGATGCTGTCCGTATTGTTCTCTGGCAAGTTGAATGTGTTCTAAGAAAACTCGCGGTGTCCTGAAATGTTCGCAAATAAACAAAATGGGGGTGTTCTGAGGACACTGTCCGTATTGTTCGTTGTCAAGTTGAAAGTGTTCTTAGAACTCTCGCGGTGTCCTCAAATGTTCGTAAATAAACAAAATGGAGGTGTTCTGAGGACGCTGTCCGTATTGTTCGATGGCAAGTTGAAAGTGTTCTAAGAATTCTCGCGTTGTCCTGAAATGTTTGTAAATAAACAAAATGGGGGTGTCCTGAGGATGCTGTCCGTATTGTTCTCTGGCAAGTTGAATGTGTTCTAAGAACACTTGCGGTGTCCTGAAATGTTCGTAAATAAACAAAATGGAGGTGTCCTGAGGATGCTGTCCGTGTTGTTCTCTGGCAAGTTGAATGTGTTCTAAGAACACTCGCTGTGTCCTGAAATGTTCGCAAATAAACCAAATGGGGGTGTTCTGATGACGCTGTCCGTATTGTTCGATGGCAAGTTAAAAGTGTTCTAAGAACTCTCGCGTTGTCCTGAAATGTTCGTAAATAAACAAAATGGGGGTGTTCTGAGGACGCTGTCCGTATTGTTCGTTGTCAAGTTGAAAGTGTTCTAAGCACTTTCGCGGTGTCCTGAAATTTTCATAAATAAACAAAATGGGGGTGTTCTGAGGACGCTGTCCGTGTTGTTCGATGGCAAGTTAAAAGTGTTCTAAGAACTCTCGCGTTGTCCTGAAATGTTTGTAAATAAACAAAATGGGGGTTTTCTGAGGACGCTGTCCGTATTGTTCGATGGCAAGTTGAAAGTGTTCTAAGAACTCTCAAGTTATCCTGAAATGTTCGTAGGGGGTGTCCTGAAGACGTTGTCCGTATTGTTCTCTGGCAAGTTGAATGTGTTCTAAGAACACTCGCGGTGTCCTGAAATGTTCGCAAATAAACAAAATGGGGGTGTTCTGAAGACGCTGTCCGTATTGTTCGATGGCAAGTTGAATGTGTTCTAAGAACACTCGCGGTGTCCTGAAATGTTCATAAATAAACAAAATGGGGGTGTTCTTAGGATGCTGTCCGTATTGTTTGATGGCAAGTTGAAAGTCTTCTAAGAACTCTCGCGTTGTCCTGAAATGTTCTTAGGGGGTGTCCTGAAGACACTGTCCGTATTGTTCGCTGGCAAGTTGAATGTGTTCTAAGAACACTCGCGGTATCCTGAAATGTTCGCAAATAAACAAAATTGGGGTGTTCTGAGGACGCTGTCCGTATTGTTCGTTGTCAAGTTGAAAGTGTTCTTAGAACTCTCGCGGTGTCCTGAAATGTTTGTAAATAAACAAAATGGAGGTTTTCTGAGGACGCTGTCCGTATTGTTCGTTGTCAAGTTGAAAGTGTTCTAAGAACTCTCGCGGTGTCCTGAAATGTTCATAAATAAACAAAATGGGGGTGTTCTGAGGACGCTGTCCGTATTGTTGATTGTCAAGGTGAAAGTGTTCTAAGAACTGTTGCGCTGTCCTGAAATATTCGTAGGGGGTGTCCTGAAGACATTTTCCGTATTGTTCTCTGGCAAGTTGAATGTGTTCTAAGAACACTCACGGTGTCCTGAAATGTTCGCAAATAAACAAAATGGGGGTGTTCTGAAGACGCTGTCCGTATTGTTCGATGGCAAGTTGAAAGTGTTCTAAGAATTCTCGCGTTGTCCTGAAATGTTCGTAAATAAACAAAATGGGGGTGTCCTGAGGATGCTGTCCGTATTGTTCTCTGGCAAGTTGAATGTGTTCTAAGAACACTTGCGGTGTCCTGAAATGTTCGCAAATAAACAAAATGGGTGTGTTCTGAGGACGCTGTCCGTATTGTTCGCTGTCAAGTTGAATGTGTTCTAAGAAAACTCGCGGTGTCCTGAAATGTTCGCAAATAAACAAAATGGGGGTGTTCTGAGGACACTGTCCGTATTGTTCGTTGTCAAGTTGAAAGTGTTCTTAGAACTCTCGCGGTGTCCTGAAATGTTCGTAAATAAACAAAATGGAGGTGTTCTGAGGACGCTCTCCGTTTTGTTCGTTGTCAAGTTGAAAGTGTTCTAAGAACACTAGCGGTGTCCCTAAATGTTCGTAAATAAACAAAATGGGGGTGTTTTGAGGACGCTGTCCGTATTGTTCATTGTCAAGTTGAAAGTGTTCTAAGCACTTTCGCGGTGTCCTGAAATTTTCGTAAATAAAGAAAATGGGGGAGTTCTGTGTTCTAAGAACACTTGCGGTGTCCTGAAATGTTTGCAAATAAACAAAATGGGGGTGTTCTGAGGACGCTGTCCGTGTTGTTCGATGGCAAGTTAAAAGTGTTCTAAGAACTCTCGCGTTGTCCTGAAATGTTTGTAAATAAACAAAATGGGGGTGTTCTGAGGACGCTGTCCGTATTGTTGGTTGTCAAGTTGAAAGTGTTCTTAGAACTCTCGCGGTGTCCTGAAATGTTCGTAAATAAACAAAATGGAGGTGTTCTGAGGACTCTGTCCGTATTGTTCGTTGTCAAGTTGAAAGTGTTCTAAGAACGCTCGCGGTGTCCTGAAATGTTCATAAATAAACAAAATGGGGGTGTTCTGAGGACGCTGTCCGTATTGTTCATTGTCAAGTTGAAAGTGTTCTAAGAACTGTCGCATTGTCCTGAAATGTTCGTATGGGGTGTCCTGAAGACGCTGTCCGTATTGTTCATTGTCAAGTTGAAATTGTTCTAAGACCTCTCGCGGTGTCCTGAAATGATCGTAAATAAACAAAATGGGGGTGTTCTGAGGACGCTGTCCGTATTATGTTTGTAAATAAACAAAATGGGGGTGTCCTGAGGACACTGTCCGTATTGTTCATTGTCAAGTTGAAAGTGTTCTAAGAACTCTCGCGTTGTCCTGAAATGTTCGTAGGGGGTGTCCTGAAGACACTGTCCGTATTGTTCGCTGGCAAGTTGAATGTGTTCTGAGAACACTCGCGGTGTCCTGAAATGTTCGCAAATAAACAAAATGGGGGTGTTCTGACGACGCTGTCCGTATTGTTCGTTGTCAAGTTGAAAGTGTTCTTAGAACTCTCGCGGTGTCCTGAAATGTTTGTAAATAAACAAAATGGAGTTGTTCTGAGGACGCTGTCCGTATTGTTTGTTGTCAAGTTGAAAGTGTTCTAAGAACTCTTGCGGTGTCCTGAAATGTTCCTAAATAAACAAAATGGGGGTGTTCTGAGGACGCTGTCCGTATTGTTCATTGTCAAGGTGAAAGTGTTCTAAGAACTGTAGCGTTGTCCTGAAATGTTCGTAGGGGGTGTCCTGAAGACGCTGTCCGCATTGTTCATTGTCAAGTTGAAAGTGTTCTAAGAACTCTCGCAGTGTCTTGAAATGCTCGTAAATAAACAAAATGGGGGTGTTCTGAGGACGCTGTCCGTATTATGTTCGTAAATAAACAAAATGGGGGTGTCCTGAGGACGCTGTCTGTATTGTTCGTTGTCAAGTTGAAAGTGTTCTAAGAACTCTTGCGTTGTCCTGAAATGTTCGTAGGGGTTGTCCTGAAGACACTGTCCGTATTGTTCGCTGGCAAGTTGAATGTGTTCTGAGAACACTCGCGGTGTCCTGAAATGTTCGCAAATAAACAAAATGGGGGTGTTCTGAGGACGCTGTCCGTATTGTTCGTTGTCAAGTTGAAAGTGTTCTTAGAACTCTCGCGGTGTCCTGAAATGTTTGTAAATAAACAAAATGGAGTTGTTCTGAGGACGCTGTCCGTATTGTTTGTTGTCAAGTTGAAAGTGTTCTAAGAACTCTTGCGGTGTCCTGAAATGTTCATAAATAAACAAAATGGGGGTGTTCTGAGGACGCTGTCCGTATTGTTCATTGTCAAGGTGAAAGTGTTCTAAGAACTGTAGCGTTGTCCTGAAATGTTCGTAGGGGGTGTCCTGAAGACGCTGTCCGCATTGTTCATTGTCAAGTTGAAAGTGTTCTAAGAACTCTCGCAGTGTCTTGAAATGCTCGTAAATAAACAAAATGGGGGTGTTCTGAGGACGCTGTCCGTATTATGTTCGTAAATAAACAAAATGGGGGTGTCCTGAGGACGCTGTCTGTATTGTTCGTTGTCAAGTTGAAAGTGTTCTAAGAACTCTTGCGTTGTCCTGAAATGTTCGTAGGGGTTGTCAGGAAGACACTGTCCGTATTGTGCGATGGCAAGTTGAATGTGTTCTAAGAACACTCGCGGTGTCCTGAAATGTTCGCAAATAAACAAAATGGGGGTGTTCTGAAGACGCTGTCCGTATTGTTCGATGGCAAGTTGAATGTGTTCTAAGAACACTCGCGGTGTCCTGAAATGTTCATAAATAAACAAAATGGGGTGTTCTTAGGATGCTGTCCGTATTGTTTGATGGCAAGTTGCAAATCTTCTAAGAACTCTCGCGTTGTCCTGAAATGTTCTTAGGGGGTGTCCTGAAGACATTTTCCGTATTGTTCTCTGGCAAGTTGAATGTGTTCTAAGAACACTCGCGGTGTCCTGAAATGTTCGCAAATAAACAAAATGGGGGTGTTCTGAAGACGCTGTCCGTATTGTTCGATGGCAAGTTGAAAGTGTTCTAAGAATTCTCGCGTTGTCCTGAAATGTTCGTAAATAAACAAAATGGGGGTTTCCTGAGGATGCTGTCCGTATTGTTCTCTGGCAAGTTGAATGTGTTCTAAGAACACTTGCTGTGTCCTGAAATGTTCGCAAATAAACAAAATGGGGGTGTTCTGATGACGCTGTCCTTATTGTTCGATGGCAAGTTAAAAGTGTTCTAAGAACTCTCGCGTTGTCCTGAAATGTTCGTAAATAAACAAAATGGGGGTGTTCTGAGGACGCTGTCCGTATTGTTCGTTGTCAAGTTGAATGTGTTCTAAGAACACTAGCGGTGTCCCTAAATGTTTGTAAATAAACAAAATGCGGGTGTTCTGAGGAAGCTGTCCGTTTTGTTCGTTGTCAAGTTGAAAGTGTTCTAAGCACTTTCGCGGTGTCCTGAAATGTTCGTAAATAAAGAAAATGGGGGAGTTCTGTGTTCTAAGAACACTTGCCGTGTCCTGAAATGTTTGCAAATAAACAAAATGGGGGTGTTCTGAGGACGCTGTCCGTGTTGTTCGATGTCAAGTTAAAAGTGTTCTAAGAATTCTCGCGTTGTCCTGAAAGTTTCGTAAATAAACAAAATGGGGGTGTTCTGAGAACGCTGTCCGTATTGTTCGATGGCAAGTTGAAAGTGTTCTAAGAACTCTCGCGTTGTCCTGAAAGTTTCGTAAATAAACAAAATGGGGGTGTTCTGAGGACGCTGTCCGTATTGTTCGATGGCAAGTTGAAAGTGTTCTAAGAACTCTCGCGTTGTCCTGAAATGTTCGTAAATAAACAAAATGGGGGTGTCCTTAGGACGCTGTCCGTATTGTTCTCTGGTAAGTTGAATGTGCTCTAAGAACACTTACAGTGTCCTGAAATGTTCGCAAATAAACAAAATGGGTGTGTTCTGAGGACGCTGTCCGTATTGTTTGTTGTCAAGTTGAAAGTGTTCTAAGAACTCTTGCGGTGTCCTGAAATGTTCATAAATAAACAAAATGGGGGTGTTCTGAGGACGCTGTCCGTATTGTTCGTTGTCAAGTTGAAAGTGTTCTAAGAATTTTCGCGGTGTATTGAAATGTTCATAAATAAACAAAATGGGGTGTTCTGAGGACGCTGTCCGTGTTGTTCGATGGCAAGTTAAAAGTATTCTAAGAACTCTCGCGTTGTCCTGAAAGTTTCGTAAATAAACAAAATGGGGGTGTTCTGAGGACACTGTCCGTATTGTTCGATGGCAAGTTGAAAGTGTTCTAAGAACTCTCAAGTTATCCTGAAATGTTCGTAGGGGGTGTCCTCAAGACGTTGTTCGTGTTGTTCTCTGGCAAGTTGAATGTGTTCTAAGAACACTCGCGGTGTCCTGAAATGTTCGCAAATAAACAAAATGGGGGTGTTCTGAAGACGCTGTCCGTATTGTTCGATGGCAAGTTGAAAGTGTTCTAAGAACTCTCGCGTTGTCCTGAAATGGTCGTAAATAAACAAAATGGGGGTGTCCTTAGGACGCTGTCCGTATTGTTCTCTGGTAAGTTGAATGTGTTCTAAGAACACTTGCAGTGTCCTGAAATGTTCGCAAATAAACAAAATGGGTGTGTTCTGAGGACGCTGTCCGTATTGTTCGTTGTCAAGTTGAAAGTGTTCTAAGAACACTCACAGTGTCCGGAAATGTTCATAAATAAACAAAATGGGGGTGTTCTGAAGACGCTGTCCGTATTGTTCGTTGTCAAGTTGAAAGTGTTCTAAGAATTTTCGCGGTGTATTGAAATGTTCGTAAATAAACAAAATGGGGGTGTTCTGAGGACGCTGTCCGTATTGTTCGTTGTCAAGTTGAAAGTGTTCTAAGAATTTTCGCGGTGTATTGAAATGTTCGTAAATAAACAAAATGGGGGTGTTCTGAGGACGCTGTCCGTATTGTTCGTTGTCAAGTTGAATGTGTTCTAAGAACTCTCGCAGTGTCCTGAAATGTTCGTAAATAAATAAAATGGGGGTGTTCTAGAACGCTGTCCGTATTGTTCGTTGTCAAGTTGTAAGTGTTCTATGAACTCTCGCGTTGTCCTGAAATGTTTGTAGGGGGTGTCCTGAAGACGCTGTCCGTATTGTTCACTGGCAAGTTGAATGTGTTCTAAGAACACTTGCGGTGTCCTGAAATGTTCGCAGATAAACAAAATGGGGGTGTTCTGAGGAAGCTGTCCGTATTGTGCGTTGTCAAGTTGAAAGTGTTCTAAGAACTGTCGCGTTGTCCTGAAATGTTCATAGGGGGTGTCCTGAAGACGCTTTCCGTATTGTTCATTGTCAATTTGAAAGTGTTCTAAGAACTCTCGCGGTGTCCTGAAATGTTCATAAATAAACATAATGGGAGTGTTCTATGGACGCTGTCCGTATTATGTTCATAAATAAACAAAATGGGGGTGTCCTGAGGACGCTGTCCGTATTTTTCGTTGTCAAGTTGTAAGTGTTCTAAGAACTCTCGCGGTGTCCTGAAATGTTCATAAATAAACATAATGGGAGTGTTCTATGGACGCTGTCCGTATTATGTTTATAAATAAACAAAATGGGGGTGTCCTGAAGACGCTGTCCGTATTGTTCACTGGCAAGTTGAAAGTGTTCTAAGAACACTCATAATGTCCGCGGACATTAAAAGTTTCCATAGGCCACAGTTGATATATTTGACTCTATGGGTGTGATATGCTGTGGTGGTTGTGGCCAGGGCATAGAGTGTTGGGTGCATGGTGATTTGGCAATGCACCCAACACTCTATGCCCTGGCCACAACCACTGCAGCATATCACACTTATAGTTGCTTATAACTTTGTGTCAAAAACAAATTTATAAGGAACAAAGTTATAACATACTATGGGTGTGTTATGCTGTGATGGTTGTGGCCAGGGCATAGAGTATATAACATACTTACTGTTTGGTTTAGTAACTGGAGTACATGTATTTCTTGTTCATTTCTGTGATGAAAGAAAATAGCATGTTAGTATTAGTATTTTGTAATGACTTATTACATTGTATAATCAACATTTTTTGTTCGACTCTCATATTTAGTAGATTACAAACCAGAGTACTGTGCAATTTGCTCAGTTTCTGCGTTTGTTGCTAAAATCATTGGGTCTGTGGGAAAAAAAAATCCATGTTGGATTTAAAAAAAAAAACTTTTTCTGTTATGCTGCAGTTTATTTGTTTGTTTGTTTTCAGTGTTCACTTGTTGTTTCTGGCTAATGCTTTATACATTGGCTTGTTGCATTTTTTTGGAGCAGTAACATATTATTTATTTGTTTGGATATTGTAAAATTTTGGAGCAGTTAGATACCAGTAGGCGTATTCTAACTGTCTATTTTTTTTATATATTTTAGTGGTATTGATTTATCTGTTTGGATATTGTTAAATTTTGGGACAGTTAGATACCAATTGGCGTATTCTAACTGTCTATATTTTGATATATTTTAGTGGTATTGATTTATCTGTTTGGATATTGTTAAATTTTGGGACAGTTAGATACCAATTGACGTATTCTAACGGTCTATTTTTTGCTCTAATTTAGTGGTATTCATTTATCTGATTAGTTGTTGTCAAATCGTCGGGCAGTTAGATAACTTTTGGAATATTCTAACAGTTTATATTTTTTTACTACAAGTTTACTTAAGGTTTAAGCACAGTTTAGTTATCACATTTTGGGTTTAAGAACATTAAATAAGCGTTTGTAAGATTTGCTGGTAATCTCTGCTTTAGAGTAATGGTACTATCATTACATTCAACTCATCCACATTTTTTTTTATATATGCATTGTAGTGCCCTGAATTGGTTGTGGCTCCTGCGTGGTAGATTATACCTATTGTTGTGAAGGATTTCTTACCAAGTGATATTTGACCATGTGCGAATCCAGTCAGCTTGCAGTTGTTTTTGGTACCATATGCCTTGTAACGTAGAAGCATTAGTAGTACGTATTTACTGTGTTTGTATTACTAACGTGGAGCGATTATCTGAATTGCAGGTAGAACATAATCTACCATGGTTTGCATTTTGTACAAGTTGCTGAAATGGAATGGATTCACAATTAGGTATTGATATATATACGAAGCGTTCATTGGGGATTTGTTCTTGTGTCACATTGTTGCAGAGAGTGCATGAATGTTTCCACATGTATGAAATCTGGAAGATTTCATTTACAGGTATGTTTTTGTATTCCAGTACTTGTAGTAAGTACATTAGAAATTCTTGTGGATCTTCCTGTGAGTTTATAGTGAATTTCACCATTCCAGCACAGTAGTGCAATTGTTGTCTTTTTCCATAAACACTGTACGTGTTGTCAGGATTGTTTGTTGCATTTCTATGAAGTACTAACATTTGCAAACACAATGGGTCTGTACTGTGTAAGTAAATGTTGTCAACAATTGGTGGTAATTGAAATAGAATATTCATTGCTACATTTGCGTAGCAACTTACACCAACTATATTTGAGCGTTTAAATGGACCATGTAGTTCTGTATCTGACTGCTTTTTTTGGAGTTTGTCTTCTTTCTTTGAAGAAGTACCTGGTTTACTTTCCCTAATTGATTCTTTTTTGCTTGTGGTACTTGATGAAGTATTAGTTTCTTTTACTCTCTTTGGAGGATTTGCAGTGACATCCTGTTGAATTTCTGTTTGATTTATTTTTCTTTTATAACGTTTTACTTTTTGTGGAACAGAATATGTGTTTAGGTGGGGGGTGTATAGTGAGCGAAGTCTATTGTATTCTAAAATGCAAGGAATATCGGTGTTAAGTTTACTTGCATCAAAGTTGATTAGAAATAGACGGCCAAGTGTACGTAAGCGTGATAGTGCTACGTAGCTCATGCCTTCTTTAAAGACTGTGTTGCCAATATCTATCATTGCTTTGTCTAGGGTAAGACCTTGTGATTTATGAATCGTGACTGCGTATGCAAGAGTTAGAGAAAATTGTTCTCTGCGTACATACATGACTTTGAAGAGAAGGAATCGAGCTGTTGAAAGTCCTATCCTTTTTACTTCTGAAAGTTTGTCAAAGAGAATATTGACAAACTGAATTTTGTTGTCACGTGGGTATGTTTGAAAGCCAACAACTGTACCCAGTGCTCCATTAACTAGTCCTTGGTCCACGTCAAGGTTACGTTTAAGCATTACTCAGCAATTTAAGAATAATTTTAATATCTTTTCTAAGCCAGCTGTGTTTGAGATTGATTTTTCTAAACTATTTAGTCTTGTTGTGGCTTGGTCACACATGGGTAGTGTCATACCATGTACATCTCGTTTGTCTGTGGCGCTAATTTCCATTATTGGTTGCATTTCTTTACTTAACATTATTCCATTGAATTTGAAACAGCTTGCAAGAGTTGGCGTCAAGGCTATACAATTGACATTTTTGTGGGCTAATTGGTCCATAACATCTGTAGCACATGCATTATCGCCATAAAGTGCATGAATGTGCTGGGTTTTCAATATTGCTTCTGCTTCTTTAGAAAGTATACCAACTCTGATACTTTTTAAGATGTTGGCATAAGTGAGATCTGCAGATTGCCACATGTTTTCTGTTAATTCTCTGTATTGGAAATGTTGCCAAAGGTTGACATTTCCAATGCTGCTAACAGTTTTACGGCAGAGTTTGTGTCCTAATGTTTTAAAAATAGGGTCACCTTTTATTGGTGTCAATTGAAGAAGATCTCCGAAAACAATAATGTGTGTTCCTGCAAAGAGCTCTTCATAGTTTGTTTTGAGTACTTCTTGTAATCTGAGGTGAATCAAAGCCAACATTAGGTTGGAGACCATGCTCACTTCATCTATTAGTAGCATTTTCATTTGTTTCAATACTCTGCATAGTTCCATTGCAGCTTCTGCAGAAAGTTTGTAATAGTCTATTTTGTTTTGGTGTTCTACTGTTAATAGTAGTAATCAGTGTAACGTGACACCACCTATGTTGTAGGCAGCTAAACCAGTGGGGGCAGTGACAACAGCTGACAGTTTGTTGTTTGTCAATTGTTGAAGGAACTTACTGATGATTTTGATTAGGAATGTTTTGCCAGAACCAGCTTCAACACTGACGTATAGTAGTATAGGTTTATAATTATGACAGGAACATTCTTTATTTTCATGTTGTACACCATGTGCAATTTGTTTAGTTACTTCTTCAAAAATGCTATGTTGCTCATTGTTTAGTTTTGATTGGAGTATCATTAAGTCTTCTTTGTCTTCATACTGATACATGGTGTTTTCTACTTCTATCATAGCTAATTCTGCCTCATTTATTATTAGTGGTTCTCCCAGTGGTTCTTGGCTTCCTGTTACAGAAGGTTGACTACTGTCAGGAGTTTCTTTATCTAGTTGGGCCTGGAGTTCTTCTTTGTGTTGCTGTTCATTGTGCAACATTGTTTTGTACTGTGTAAAGTTTACATCAGTTATAGTGCTTTCATTTGCTTTGAAAGCATCTTCGTATGAGTCATAGTTATCTAGTATTTCCTCTTCTTTTCTCCATGGTTTAAAGAGTTGTAGCAGGGACATGTAATATACTTCTTTATGTTGAGGAGTCTTTAATGACAATTTGATATGATTAGTTAAATTTGGTTTGGTGAGTTTAACTAAGCTGCCTTCACAGTTTGTCACTCTGTATTTACCTTTTTTTACATCAGGTTTTATATTATTTTTGTATGTGTAGTTTTGGGCTATGTGGTATAGACACATGGTTTCCAAAGCATACTTCTGTTTGGGTAGTATGTGCCCAATAAATTGTTTTTTAAAATGTCTTGGCTGTTGGGATCACGTTTGGCTATTGTTTCTATATCTTCGTATGATTTTAGAACTCTTTTTCTAGATTTAGCTGGACCAAGACTTAGCCATACTATATTTTCAGATTTACCATACAATGCAGTACCAGTTAAACGATCAGCTGCATCATATGATCCACATTCTCTATGGGAGAGCATTTTTATGCCCAAGCTGTATAATTTCTGAGACACTGTTTTATCTGGTGACAGGTCATTCCAGAGGTCTTGGAGCTCTGTCTTTTCTGCTTTGGTTAAGTATGCTGTGACATAGCATGCAGCTGCAGTAGAATTGTCTGCAATGTACTGCACATCTATGTTTGCATTCCATAAGTGGGCAATGATTGCATTATAATCATTGATATATTTTTCTTCTTCTTTTCTTTTTATGTAATGTGTATTTTTAGGTGACTTACCTTTAACACTATGTCTAACTGAAGAAATGAGTTTGTTCACTTGACCTGTATTTGTAACTGGTCTAGGGAAACCAAATTGGCATTTGGTGTAGTATTTACCTTTGTTTTTGTATTTGCAACGACAATATTTTCCACATTTGTGTCTTTGAAATTGTAAAATATGTGCATGAAGATCACTATTTGCTGCTTCCAATGGAATTTCACAAGTGACATATTTTTCAATAAACTGTAAAACAGTGGCATCACTGTCTTGACCAAATTTAGGAGCATCTTTAATCCATAAAAGCATGTGGATATGTGGTGCTCCTCTGGCTTGGTATTATTTTCTCCAAAAGAAGTGTTGTACTTCTCCAAGGGGAGGAACAGTTTTATTGCAAATAAAATGTAGCATAGCAATGAAGCGATGGTGAAAATATCTTGAAACATTAACAGGATCCAAAGAACAAAGCTCTCCAGGTGTTAGCATATCTATGTTTGTTTTGTTTTTGTTTGATATGCGTAGGAAATCATGTAAATCTTCCCATGCATATTCGGCACAACTTAATGTAACAAACCAAGTGGGTGGGCAAAGGTTTCTAATCAGACAACATACATCTCCATGACGTTGAAACCAGACTCTTTAGTACCACGCATATTTGCTAATAGATTTGTAATATTTGATTGTAAAACCTCATCCTTTTGTTGCACTTTTTGTAATAATTGTGTAGCTGTCATATTTTGAAAGTGTGATCCTGATTTTAATATGTGTGCAACTCCGTAACATAAAGTTGCTAGTTCACTTTCAAAGAGTAGGTAGAATATGTATTCCACATTTTGTCTAAATCTGGGATCTTCAGAATACATCCGTAATGAGCGGTATTCTGATGCTGATATTTGAATAGGTCTATCATCGTAACTTCCTCCTTTGCCAGTAGGAAAGAGCAGAGGAAAATCATGTGCTTCTATACTTTTTTCCCATATGCTGATTGGTGATCCTTTTGTTTGACGCATTTGGTATGTTTCCAGTGCTTCTTCTATGGTGTCATTAGAGTGCAAAGGATGAATTGTATAATGGTCTAAAGTATTTGATATTGTAGCAGGATCTAGGAGCTCAAATTGACCAGTTCCTTGTGTTTCTTGAATTATTTCAGTTGTATCCTTCAAGTTTTCTTCAATATTAATTTCTTTGTAATATTCATTATTCTCTTTAAGATATTTCAAGGCTTGTCTAACTTTATGTAAATCTACCAGCTGTTGCCATATTTTTTTGTCTTTTGTAGGTACTCCATTTACTAAGATAATTAAAGATTGCTGCATTGGACATTGCACTCCTAGAGTATGCACATTTTCTTTTAGATTTAATGGTAAATAAACTACTTTTCCACGATGCCTTTGACCAATTCAGAGGGAGGTAATTTTGCTGTTTTTGGTTGAAGGCGTATTATTGCTTGAAATGGGTGCACTGTTTGAATTATGATGCTCTCATATAAATTAAGTTGTTCTAGGGGTTTTGCTAGTGGGTATAATTCCAAATTATTTGTGATAGCACGTGAAGGAATTTGGTTGTTGTCAAGTTTTGTAGTGCAGTAACTGCAAAATATTAAGGGGTCAGTTATTTCGTATTTGTTTTCTGATACAAGGTAGAGAGCTAATTCAAACCATTTAGAATCTTCATTGTCTTCTATTTTGTATGATAGGTCTACAGTTTTTGTGTTACATTTATAAAAAGTTCTGCAGCAACATACACACACATGGTTTGGTACTTCAGCTGATATACTTTTAAATGTTATTATTTCTTTTTTGTATGTGTTTAGTAAAAGGTTGCCTTATGTAGAATTGTTGCTAATTTGGTTTAAAGCTATTTCATTCTGTAAGTGGCTTTCACTTCCAAAATATTTTTTCTGGATATAGTGAATTTCTTCAAGTAGGTCTTTTGCTGTACCATGTAGAAGTATGTTATTTAAATTTGCTAGTGTTAAAGCAGGACTTTTAGCATAGTACAGTTTATAGACTACATTTTTTATTGTTGAATGATGTGTTGATATCCTTTTGATATCATGGAAGGTGGTTTTACAAGTAGGTCCTGTAATGCAGGCCAATGAATGTCCTTGTACTCCTGTGTACTTGCACACTGGACGGGTATCCATATTTTGCAGTAGTTTAATTTTGATTTTGTCTTTGCTTTTTACATATTGATTGAGGAATTGGCGTAAAGACTTGAAAACATTTTTGGGAATGTTACACATTGACATGCATGGCCATTTGTAGACTAGATGTTCTGATTCAGTTGAATGGAGGGGTAATTCTAAGTTTTCAGGGCATATTTTTGTAAGGAGTACTTCTTGTTCCATTATGGTATTACTCACTTTTTCATAACCTCGACCACTGCTATGTATGGCAATTGTATTTGTTTGCTTTTGTTTGTACGCTTCTTCATTAAAGTATGGTTCTGTGCTCGTAGTGTGATTCCATTCACCTCTGCAGATACTTAAGGAGTTCTTCATGTTGAAATTTTGGTTATTGTGAAGTCTGTTTTGTAATTTAGTTATTAGTTTTGTTAGTGGTTTCATTTTGTTTAACACTAAAATAAATAACTTTCTTTTGAGAAGAATTGCACTGTCTATCAACGCTTCCAAGATTCATTTCCTACGATAGGTTTTAAGCGTTGAACCTGGTTTCTCTCCTGTTTTTATAAGATTTTGAAGGACTTTGTGACGGAACATTTTGGCTAAAATACTTTTCTTGGTATGCTTACTTTGAACTATATCAACATTTATAGAAGCAGTTTTATCTGTAGGGATAGCTGATTTTCTAATAATTGATTTTTGGTTTGGTTTACATTTTGATAGAGGAGGCAAAGTTTTTGTACTTGAAACTTCTTGTGTTTCACTAAATGACTGTATTAGCTGTTTTGTTTCAACTTTTTTTTACAAATTCTGCTGGAGATGGATGCTTATGTTGGACACTTTCATTTTCATTTGCTCTACTTCTGTGTTGCTTTCTACGGATTTGACTTTTGGTAGGCATTCTTTAGGGTCTGTTGAAAAAAATAAAGAAAGTATGGGTTGGGGTGTTCTGCAATGTATGTGTGCTGAGTGCATGAGTGTTTGAGTAAGATGATAAAGATGTATGTAATGGTGTGTGATTGTGTATTGGGAACTACAAATAGTAGGGATGGGTATTCTTGAATTCATGTGCTACTAAATTGATGGCAGAAAAAAGTAAGCTAGTGGTGTGGAGAAGTACAAATAGTAAATCTAATGTATACAATTAAAACAGTTGTTTGTTCTATAATATCAAAATTCTAGCGGTTGAGTTGGGTAATTTGTGTGTCCAAAAATAGGAATTTGTGGGCCGTTCTGGCTGTAAATCGCTGTTTAAGACATGGGGATTTTTGGACAGAATGGTGCACAATCTCTATTTTTAGGCACAGAAATAGCATGAATTAACTTAACAATGCGTTTGAGTAATATTACAAATATTATGGTGATATTTTACTTACTTTTTTTCTAAAATGAAAAGGTTACTTCTTAGTTCTTCTTTGTTCTTCAAATTCGGCTGCTTCTTTTCAGGAGAATGGTCTTCACTGCAATTGTAAAAGAAACAAATTAGTAATTTTGTTTGTATATAGCAGTGCTTTTAATTTAGACATTGATTTTTATAATTGAAATCCTCAGCGCCTTCCTCAAAACCATTAAAACTATCTTATTTACATAAAATACGTCGCACCAGTTCAATACATATGATATTTTCTTAATGAAAAAATTGTATTGCAATGACTAACTGTAGCAAACAAAATATCTTTACTATGTCTTGTGAAATTCATAATGTACCACTGAATACCACTATTTCTGTAACTGAGCTCTTCCAGGTAATAGTGCCTCAATGTCATGCTTAAATTAAAGTAATTAAATAAATAAAGTAATAAAAACATATGTAATTGTAGAAGTATTATTTTTTGAGATTTGAACATAGAGTGTGCATGCATGAAATTTTGTTTGAATGTATGTAGTCTATATATTTCATTTAAAACATGTTAGTTTAACATGATTTGAGTGTGTGTGTGTATAAAGAAAGTAAATAGTATTAAGGTTTATAAGTGACAGTTGATTTTAGGAGACTGAAAAAAAGACAGTAGATTCATTTTACAGATTACACAAGCCAAAAGTCAGTTTGAAAATGTGTTCATGTACTGTACAGAAAATATGCATACCTGTAGTTTGTGTTCATGCATATGGATATGTATGGAGCTGCAAGTAGAAATCTTGGAGACTTGTACAGTATTTCTTGTACATGGTGCTTGCCAATGATATGACACTTGTACTCAGAGAGATTTACATTAAATTTGCAGTGCTGATCTATGATGATGCAGTTAGATGTAGAGGTCTTGAATGTGATTGGTGGATGGTCATGTGACTTCTTAGCTACATCCAATGAGGGAATGGCACAGAGAGTGAAGTGGAAATGGTAGAAGGGCTGTTCATGTTACGATATGTCCGCGGACATGGCGCTAATTCGCGGACATCGGGTGTTACATCCGGGGATATTTGGGGTCAGAAGTCATGCAAATGAGAATGAGCACTGAAAGGGATTGGTCAGGAAATTTTAGTGGGTGTGTTGTGCCAGGAGAGAGTTTCTCAGATACTCTTTTTGCTGAGAGAACAACAGATAGCTATGGCTGTGTGTTTCAGAAAACAGATTGTTTGGATTTTGGGAGATTCGTGGATACATTGGTTGAAGGTGCATGCAGAAAGCAGTGGAGTAGCTGTAGATCTTGGATTTCCACATGTGGAAGTACACTGGCATGGAGTATGTGGAATGAAGTGGTTGGACTTGCTACCTCTCTGTGCTACTTTGGAGACAGAGCAACATCCAGTCACAATTGTAATTCATTGTGGAGGGAACAGTTTAGGACATGTGTCTGGAACTGCTTTGCAATTTGCTATGAAAGAAGGACTTGGGAAGGTCATGGACATGTTTCCTAATTCTCAAGTAATATTTTCACGTATTGCGCAGAGACAAATGTGGCTTTGTTCTTCTTCATTTGGTCCACAAATGGAAAAGCAAGGCGCAATGTTAATAAGGCTGTTTGTGCTTTCTAAGAGATTTTGGCATGTCCTCTTTTCACAATGAAAATATTATGTTTCATAGTACATACATTTTTCGCAGAGATGGAGTCCATCTTACTTATGCTGGCAATCAGATTTTTCTGAGAAATGTACAAAATGCATTGCAACCTTTTTTCGAATTACAGCATCCATTTTGAAGTAGGTGTTGAGTATTTATAATTTTTGACATACAAACACCTCCCAAAGGCTCTTTTCAGAGCCACCACTTCCTCCCAGAGAAAATTGCAATGGTTATGATAGGGTAGCACCCCAAATCTTTAGATGTCCGCAGACTGTCTGCGGACTTCTAAAAAATACAAAGGGCCCTGCTTCATTTATTTTCACTTCTATTTTTTAACTGTGAAAGGCGGCTCTGAAAAGAGCCTTATTTTTTTTTGATTTTTGTTATTTTGTATTTTTTTGGGTTTTTTATACATGACACAATAGGAGAGGAGGGGAAAGGAGTGTAAAGGGATGGACACCAACCACAGGGATAAGAAAGGGCGAGCTGAGAGAGGAAGATGTAGAGTGGGTTTTATTTGGGTATGATAGTCTCAAAAGCACTGCTAAGTCGCTCCCCCCTGCAGAGTACTGTGTCACAGTACATAAATACAACTGTGACCCTCGAAAGGTAAGGGTCATCAGAATTCTGTATGGCCTGTGAAGCAGCTTGAGGAAGACGCTGTCCCACAGAGGTGGTCCTTGTGGTGACAGGATCAGAGACAGAGGATGAAGTAGAGGAAATCAACCTACTACGCTCCTCGCAAGGTACAACGTTGCGAATGGTCCCAGAGTGAAATTACCTTAGGTGTCGCTTCATGGTAGTGGTCCCAAAGCTGTACGAACCATGCCTCCCGCGACTGAGTACCATTTTGCACTCATTGCAGGAGACACGGTTCGCACAAGCCTTAGGACCATTCCCATGAATGGTAAACAACCACCACATCCAAGACTCACGCCTAGTGCGGGTAGTAGGGTTTACCTCTACCTCATTCTCGTCATCCTCTTCTTCCTCCTCTGCATCCTCACTCCTGTTCCCCTCTTCAGGCCCTTGGGAAGGTGTTGAGGGGGGTGGGAGTGGTGCTGAAGCAGGTGCAGCACCAGCTGGCAGTAGTGCAGCCATGGATGCCATCTCGATGATGGTGTAATCTGAAAGTTGGGGGAAAAATAGCTCTGCTATGAAGAATAGCCAGAAACACAATGAGTATAAGCTCTAGGGTGTGGTCTTTTATAGGGGTGCTTGTACGCGGTTCGCGGACATGCGCGCTTTCCGCGGACAGATTGAACACAAAAAAAGGTTCAAAAACGTTCAAAAAGTATGTAGAAACTCAGGATTAGTATTTGGGACTTGTGCTATGGTGAGTTTTTATTGAGAAATATTGTGGATTACTTGAAAATGTACTTTTAAATTGTTCAGGGACACGAACAGTGTCCGCATTCAGAACACGCAATCAGCATTAGCGCGGTCACATGATCGCTTCACGAACATGTTCGCGAAGGAAGCGGCTGTCCGCAGGACACCAAATGCACGGACATTGGTTTGCGCATGCGCGTTGATGTTCTATGGACACTGTTCGGGTCCTGAAGTAATTAAAAGTGCGTCACACGTCAAACGAACATTTCTGGACACCGCATGTGTTCTAGAACAGTTTGAAGTTGGTAGCAAACAGTACGGACAGGTATAGTGTTCTTCAGGACACCTCCATTTTCGTTTATTTACGAACATTTCAAGACACCAATTGTGTTCTTAGAACAGTTTCAACTTGCTAGCGAACACTACGGACAGGTATAGTGTTCTTCAGGACACTTTAATTTTCATTTCTTTATGAACATTTCAGGACACCGCGTGTGTTCTTAGAACAGTTTCAACTTGCTAGCGAACAGTACGGACAGGTATAGTGTTCTTCAGGACATCTCCATTTTCGTTTATTTACGAACATTTCAGGACACCAATTGTGTTTTTAGAACAGTTTCAACTTGCGAGCGAACACTACGGACAGGTATAGTGTTCTTCAGGACACCTCCATTTTTGTTTATTTATGAACATTTCAGGACACCAATTGTGTTCTTAGAACAGTTTCAACTTTCTAGCGAACACTACGGACAGGTATATTGTTCTTCAGGACACTTTAATTTTCGTTTCTTTACGAACATTTCAGGACACCGCGTGTGTTCTTAGAACAATTTCACCTTGCTAGCGAACAGAATGGACAGGTATAGTGTTCTTCCGGACACCTCCATTTTCATTTATTTACGAACATTTCAGAACACCTGCGCTGTCCACGGACACCTACATTGTTTTTTTCTTTTTAAACGGAAACTAATTACAACACAATATAAAAAATTAACTTTATTTAACATATATTAATAATTTATGAAAGAGAAGGTGAGGCAGAAACGGAACCAAAAACAGGAGAATTAGGGGTTTCAACATGATTGGTATCAGGTAAAGAAGGGATGGAAGTCTCATCAAAACGTTTAGGTTATGGAGAGGGTTTGGGGATAATTGACTGGGATATGGTGAGGGGGGACAAGTACATGTGGGATAATGGTATGAGGTTTTTGTTTTAAAATGATCTTCAACAAAAGTTTTCAAATTATTAAAATTGGTCAACAATAAATCCATTTTTTCTTTTATGCTGTCAAGAGTGTTATCCATAACAGTTTCTTCAGAGGTATTTTCCATTTTGGTATGCTCTGTACAAAAATATATATATATATATGTTAAATGTATATAAAATAATAATAATTAAATGGTTTATATTGTAAAGTGTTTACCATTAGTTTCACTATCTTCTGACATTTCCTCATGTAGGAAATACTCCTCTAGCCATTCCAGAGTACTAGACATTTCTGTGAGAAAAAAAAAGATATTTTTTTTATCTAATACAGAAAGTTTATAAATATATGAGTAAAATGAAGTACATTTACTATTTCAGGTAAGATATGTTCTAAGTACTCTGTAGGTCTTGTCTTGCTCTTAGTTCTTTAGTGTCTGTGAGGTAATTATGTTGGAAGCCAATTTATCTTCTTTTGGTATATTCCATTTTAGAACATATTGTATTTAAATGAATGGTTAGTGTGTTACATATATGGGTTGCAATTCTTATGTATTACTACATATAATGTGTATGTGTGCTGCTTTTTGAATTTGTTAAATGTTCCTATGTTATGATATAACAATCAAACATACCCCCACAGAGTTTTTAGGTAGTGGTACTGTTCTCCGAACATGTCCGCGGACATTAAAAGAGTTCACGGACATCAAGTTCAGTAGAAGGGGTTCAGTATGTTCCATATTACATGTACATAAAGTCAAAGTTATTATTGTTAAGTTGCGCTACTAAAAACCTATGAAATTCAGTGAAAAAACTTTGTTAAAGGGACATTATGGTTCAGTTGTGCTACTAAAAACCTATGAAATTCAGTAAAAAAACTTTGTTAAAGGGACGTTATGGTTAAGTTGCGCTAATAAAAACCTATGAAATTCAGTGCAAAAACTTTGTTAAAGGGACGTTATGGTTCCAAGTAAAACCGAAAAACCCTTCTAATTTGCCAGTTATGGTAAGCTAAGCAACCATAACTTGCGCCATGACCGTGCACTGCTAAGCCTAACACCCAGGACATCAAAGATGACATCACAAATGTCATTGATGACATCACTGATGACATCACATGTGCATTTACCTTTCATGAAAAGTCTGTACAAGGGATTCTTAGTGTAATGTTAATAAAAACAGTGTCAAGGATTTTTGGAATAAATATCAAGTGCTAATCAGTACATTAAGCTATGCATTGATATAGATAGCATTCTATTATTAATTTCAATCCAGTATACTGAGATACTCATGTAGAAACATAGGCATTGTGTGCAGCATACATGATGGAGATGCAATATTCTTAAACTTGCCATGTTGAATAGTGAAATGATAACTGTTTTCATATTAGAGCTTTGCGTACAGTGAAACTTGTGATAAGTAGGTAATAAAACCCACTTACTCCATAATTGCATTATTATAGACAAATCACAAAGAGACAAAACCACATACAAATATGAATATATACAAGGGTATTGAAGTAAGAAAAAAAAAAACAGCAATAGTAGCAGAAAGTGTTCATAACCTAACTGATTACCTTTATGCAGAGAAATGATTGCTCTGTTTCAAAGCTGTTACTTACCCTATCTATATATATCACATGATGTGTTTGGACCCTAAGAAAAATAGTGTTAGTACAACATATAAAAATATGAGCATATACAGGAAAAGTACAGTAAAAAAAAAAAAACATCAAAACTACCAGAAAGTGCTGAGAAATCTACTGATAATTTTAATGCACAAAAAGGATTGCTGTCTTTCAAGGTTGTGTCTTCCCCTATGTATATGTTTCATATGATATGACTGGACCATAAGGGAATTATTGTAAGAACATACTTGAAGGATAAGGCTACGAATATAGTACATTTACAATTTTTAGTTCCTGACTGTTACTGAAGAAAATCATGTGGCCTAGATATGTTAGGGAAGGAAAAAAGGGAGAGTCAGACATGAGATGTCATCAGTGATGTCATCAATGACATTTGTGATGTCATCTTTGATGTCCTGGGTGTTAGGCTTAGCAGTGCATGGTGGTGGTGCGAGTTATGGTTGCTTAGCTTACCATAACTGGCGAATTTCAAGGGTTTTTTGGTTTTACTTGGAACCATAACGTCCCTTTAACAAAGTTTTGTTCACTGAATATATATATATATATATATTTATATATATATATCACAGGGCCTTCGTAAACCCCACTGAACAAATCTTCACAAAACTTTGCAAAGAAAGTATATGGTCCCGTCAGATTGATCTTGCAAAGTTTGCTGAGGTTTCGTTAATGGGGCGCAAAGTTATAGGGGGATCCCAATATGTGAGGTTTTTCCCGTTGACGCATTGGAAAATAAATTCTGCTCATGCCTACAGCCCAACCCGCTAGACAGATTTTCATCAAATTTGCGGCAGGAGCAGCGGCTTTATCCCAAAGTGTGCTTTTGTAAATTTAGTGTAAATCCATCAGTATTTATTTTAAACTACCAAAAAGTAGGTACAACAAATGTGTGATATCTGGGTTTGGTCCGTGGACTCACATCCCTGTTCGTTCTGGGGACGGGCCTTCTATTGGTCCAGAAGCCAAGTGAGGTCCGCGGACATCAGGTGCACCCGCTGATTGGATGGCGAAAAGGGTGAGGTGTGTCAGATTTTCTGAAACGCCCACCATGTTCGATTTGTGGACAGGTACCGGTGCCCGCGAACATTGCAGTAAAAACATATTAAAAAACACAACATTGCACCTGTCAAACTAATTAAACAATCTCTGGGGAGGCACGGGGTGATGAGGATGGGATATGGCCTTAAAAAGCCAAAACACAGGCGCTTTTCTTCTCCGATGTCCGCAAACAGTCCAGGCAGTTCTGTGATGTCTGCGAACATCTGAAATGTTCGGGCATCTATGCTCATTTGAGCATCAAAGGGATGGTAAAAATAAGTTTTTGGATGGCTTTTAACTTTGGTGCCACTCAATGAAATTGCATGAAAATGTGGAATTTCATTCTATACCTGATTCCGAATGGTCTCGGAAAGTGTGGTGCTGTTTTGTCAAAAGGGACCAAAATTAGAGGGGGGTCCCAAAATGTTGGAAAGGCTTATACATGTGGTGCCATATGATGAATCTCAACAAGCATTTGCAAAATTATTTTGGATCTAGATATAAATGTTTTTGAAAGGTTTGGTGGGATCTGTCAAGAGGGGGCAAGATTATAGGGGTGTCTAAAATATTGTAAAGGCTAATAAATGTGGTGCCATTTGACGAATCCACACAAAAGTTTGCTAAATTATTTTAGATGTAGATATTAATGTTTTTGCAAAGTTTGGTGAGATTTTGTCAAGAGGGGGCTAAATTAGAGAAGGGTCTCAACATTTTTAGATGGCTTATAACTTTGATGCCATTTGAAAAATGTGGATAACATTTTTCAGAAAAATTAGAGACCCAACCTTGAATCTTTGTGCAAAGTTGGAATGGATTTTGTCAAGTGGGGGCTAGGTTATATGACGATTGTATGTACGTACATTGTGACACTTTTGAAAAAATAAATCATGGGCGTGTTTCCAGCAAAGTCATGTAAGGAGCATTGGCAAGGACCTGAAACAATGGTTTTGCAAATGTGTCCTTGTTTTATTTTTTGACATCTGTCATAATGTAAGTACAAAACATAGTGACATACTTTTGGTGACTGAGGTATAGCCTGTGGCCATGAGCAGTAGCCAGATTGTCCGGTTCATCGCATAAGATTATGACCCAGACAATCTGGCTACTGGCCATGAGCATGAGGGGCATCCAGTAGGGATAAAGCGGCCTTGTCCACCAGGGATAGATTTGAAAGGAAAAAAAAATTGCTTGTAGTAATATGGTAATAGGGTTCTCTCTTCACCTTCTGCAGAACGCCATGCAAAGGGAAGAGGGGCTCTGTACGGAGCCCTGCCTTCCCTTTCCATAATGGCCATCTTGGAAAAGGATTTTCCTTCCTACAGTCGGACACAGCGCGCGTGTCCCGGTGTAGGAAAATAAATCCTTTCTTTTTTAAGAACCTCGGCTTACCGCTTTGGCAACCCGGGGTGCTAATGGCCTCCATACCTCATTGCAGGAGCTGCAACGGGGATAACGGTCCGGAGCTCTTTTTATCCACCCGCACTTTCTTGTCCCAATGACTTGGGCTGGCAGGCTGCTATCCCCTATTTCAGTCCATGGAACAGGGGATGAACGCCACATTATTCCCAATTGCAAAACACAAAATGCTAATGGAAATGTTGGAAAAACTTAGTGAGTCTATGGACTTTACTGAGAAATGTAAAGTAGATGGAGTCTATAAGATTTTTTTGTTATATTTTTTAACTGTGAAAGCTGGTTCCTAAAGGAACATTTTTTGTTGTTTTTTGATAAAAGAAATTTGCAGGAGAGGTTAGAACGTAAAGTGGGGAGGGAAATGAGGGAGAGGCAGCAAGGACTAATATAGAGGGAAAGGTGGACAGGGGAAGATGTTGCGCGTGTGTTACATCTAAGGTAGGGGGCAGTGTTTCTCATGCTCCTTGATTACAGCTCGAAAAGCACTTCGAAATTGCTCCACCCTGCAGAGTGGTGTGTTGCAGTATATACAGAGGAATGTTGCCTTTGAAAGATATGGATCAGCAGCCTCTTTTATTGCTTGCAAGGTAGCTGGTGGAATTTTGTGACCCACAGAAGTAGGCTATGTGATTACAGTACTGGTTGAGGAAGATGAGGTGGGGGAAGACAGCCTACTATTTGCTAAGAACGGAATAGCCTTTCTGCGAGCATTGCAGTGTTTGGATTGGGTGTGGTAGTGAATGGAGGTTGTCCCATTGGAGTACAGGCCAGGTAGTCCGCAACTGAGTACTCAGTGCATTTTACTTTGGTAGCTTTAGCCTTTGGTACATTCCCAATAGTGGTAAAGAACTTCCACATCCTTGAATCTCTCTTGTTGCTAGAGGTAGGCACTTCCTCTACCATTTTATTGGTCCTCTTCATTGTCTTTGGCAGTAATCAGCTTTTCTTGTTGTGTAGGTCCTCCAGCTGATGGTGGTGGTGGCTCTTGGGGAGGAGGGATGGCAATAGTTGATGCAATTTTTAAGATAAATAGCAGTTTTGCTAATATTCTTCCAAGAATGTGCTGTGTACTAGATTGTTAATAGTTGATGAGTTAATGAAGCTGAGCAACGGGAACATTTTGAGCTTGAAAGTTCCTAGATCTGTAGAAAATGCAGTCCCAAACTGTCCCCGAAGCATGACCCGATTGCGAAATCCGGACTCGTTCACCAACATGTCATTGTGTAACGTGCGACAGTGTCATCAAGTGACACTGCCCAGAAGCTCTGCGATGACGTCAGACATTCAGGAACATTGACGGACGCAAAAACAGTGGAAAAAGTTGCGAAAAGTGTATGGAAGTGTTAGAAATTATGCTAGAAGTTGGGAAATTGCAAGTTTTAAGGGGAAACTTTGTAAATTGGACAAAGATGTTGCTATAGTAGGATAAGTATGATCTTAGTACGTTGCAGGTAATTAGCATGCACTAGTAAAAACCATGAAATTCCCTGAAAAAAACATTGTTAAAGGGACGTTATGATTAAGTTAAACTAATAAAAACCTATGAAATTCAATGAAAACACGTTGTTAAAGTGATGTTATGTTTGCAAGTAAAACCGGTGTCAATAGTGACACAGTTTTCCTATATGAAGATGAGAGTGTGTGTATCTTATGCCATTTATTTTGTATCTTGCCCCTGCAATAATTATGTAATAAAAACAAAATTAAGAATAGAATTAAATGTATGGAATTAAGTATATGTGTGGCACTGTCAACAACTTGTCTCATAGCTGGTCCTTCATAGATTTCCATGAAGACTGTGCCTCTGGATCCTTTCTAACATGCTGTATGATGAAGGGTATCTCCTGCTCAACGATGTGGGAAGGCAATAGCACACCAGAGAGGGAGTGAACTCCCTGAACTACATTGTCTAGCTCCTCTCAATTCACATGATGCAGAAACAGTGCAGACACTGAGGGGGGGGGGGGGGCACTGGAATGATGTAGTGAAAAAGATTCCGAGGAATGATGTTGCAGAGCAGTTGGAATGGGGAAGTAGTCATATAGAGGAGGGTGATGGCTGGTATGTCAGAGAACAGGAGAGAAGAAAACAGAGAGGGACCCGAGGTAGGGGTATCCAAGAAGCTTAAGGTGACCAGAAGCAGGAAATGGCTTATAAGGAACACATAAGCTGTCTGAAAGGTAGGGAACCAGCTGCTCGGGCTGGTGAATGGCAAGAGGAAACAAGGTATCAATGCCAAGGAACTGCTGGAAGCAGGGAAGAGCAGGGAATGAATGGACAAGTGGCAAGGAAGGTGAACTGCCTAACCACGAGCATTAAGATGCTCCGAACAAAGGGAGAGAGCCTCGTTAATAGCAGAAAGCAGCGATGAAAATGTGTCCAGCTTCCATTGTCCCCATTGCAATGGGAGCGCATAAGGCTTGGGCAACCACACATGCGTGGAATGCTGGGGCAGGATCCTCCTGCATCCAGTCAACAGTGGCATGCTTCCATCGCCACAGCCGCAGAGCAGGCCAGCCACATCTCCTCTCAGTCTGATGTGGAAGACGAGAGACTGGCCACTGCCACCACGCTGCCAGGTAGGGGTCTGTGGAAGTGCTTGTGCACGAGCCGCACTGGCCTTGGTGCAACAAAGACTAAATGAACCAAATATAAGAATGATATTCGGACAGAGAATAAATAATTGTGTGCTGCACAGCTGTTAAAATAATTCAAGATATAATTGCTGAAATCGGGTTTATCCATCTGGAAGTGATCAGGTGTTCATGAAAAGTTGGGGATATTGAAGAAATATTGGCACAATATGTTACATTTTGGATACCCGTTCTCTCAGTAGAAATACCTGCAGGTTTGAAAGAAGAACCTGAACAGTTTTGTTAAAAACATTTTTTGATTGGGTGTGTAATTTGACAGATTGTTTTTTTATGTTGATTAAGAGATTAGCCGAAGGCTGTCTCATCATATGTTATGTAAAGTCAGACAGTTTTCATGGGATAGAAATCTAAAATATGATTTAAGTTAATAACTCCAAAATAAATGTTGGATTCTATGTCATTTTTTAAAATCTTCTGTTCAGAAAATAATTTTCAACATGCCTACCTGACAATTTTCATTGTGTCCTCATACTGATCTGATGACTTTTGATTTCATGCAGTTGAACTGCTTTGCAATAGATTGTCGACTGGTCTCTATGTGAAATCCCCCTTCGGTATCGGTCCTCACTCCACCTACCTTTTAAAACTCACCGCCAGTTCATCCTCTAATTCCCTTCGCCGATCTCTTCCTCACAAATGACCCCCACTTTGGAAATTTCCTTCGTTCTTCACCCCTGCCCATTCATCATCCTGCGTTCTCCTCTTACCTGTTTTCACGTGCCACACTAAGGGTTTCCCTAACCCCATGCTCCCACCCTTCACTACCCATACATGCCCACAGCCAGTCCATATCCCTAAAGGAACACCAGAGCAGTTCTTTTTTTTGAGAACACACATGCATCAAACAGGGATGCCATCATGATAATCTCATAATGTTGTCATATCAGGCAATTTGAACTTACTTTACTTAGTCTCTTTCTGTTTGAGGATACATCTATAGAAATGTCATGGTCAATAGATTGGAATGTAGGGAATAGATAGCAGGTGCATGCATAGGTTCTTTATGCTGTTAAGAGATAGTATGTAGTCATCTTAACTAAATTGACCATTTCAACACTGTTACTAAAAACAGCATGGGCAGACTTTGTCAGATTCTAGCCCTCTTGAATACTTAATTTCTCAAATAGCCTTTGAACATAGAATCGATATAGCACCCAACCATTCTGTTGATACTTTTAAGAAGTCCACTCAAAAATGGAAATAAATATTGGGAATTCGGCAAACATAAGGCCTTTAAACAACATTTGAAAATCGTATGTTTATACCATATAGCAAAATGTTATGGTTGTTGCACAATACCGCTATATTAACCTTATAGAAATCCTTTTGAAGTCACCATTTTGTTTGTGTCCAGCAGGACGCCACCAAATTTATGAAAACTTGCTGTGAGGTTTATGCGGGAATTACAGGTTGCTGAAAAACGGAATAAATGCATGACGAGTTTATATGTTTGGTCAATGGTTTGTTGTGCCAGAGAAGAGTAATCGCATTTAGAAAACGTTTTCCTCTTTATATGGGTAAACAATTGATGCTAGAAGTGGATTTTGACAACGTTAAGGTCCATTGGTAACAACATTATAAGTTCATTCATTTGTATTAATATTTACGCTTCCTTATATAGAGAAATCTGTCTGTTTACAAAAATGGTGAAATTGTCAACTCCTAGTGAAGGGTTCAAACCATTGAAAATTGAATTTTTTTAGAAATGTGTATGCAAATCGCATAGTCGGATATGGTGTGTTTTTGCAGTTTGGAACAGAAATCATAAACAGAAATCAGATTAAGGTAATGAATTTTGCCAGAATAAGTAGTGGAATTCAATGTTCTTCTTTTTATTTAGAAATACACATTTGAAGAATTGAAGTGAAAAGTGAAAACATAATGAAATGATCACATTATGTTTTTAGCTGCGCTCCCAGGGAGGGCAGCAGTGTGCACCCACAGAAGTGGTAGTGTTGGCTCTTCATTAGTTCTAAAGTTAGATACCGGTGACCGATAAACATTCTTCTTTTAAAGAAAATTCTGCCAGATTGAAAAGTGGTCAAATGTTCTCTAGTATGAAAAAAGCTGTCAATGCTAATTGCATTCGAACCCCCATTCACGCATTACAAATTAAATGGGCAAAAGTTCAATGGGCATACCCAAAATCAGTAGAGGATGTCTTGGCTGGAAATACATATAGTCCCGCCGCCATATAATAAAGAGGATACTCCCACTACTGGACTTTCACTTCAAAGTGAAAGTGGTGAGAAGCCTCTTGCAGAGTCTCCTTGAGCCCAAAATAAGAACAAACTCACAAGACAGAATAACCTGTGTGACTACATACAGCACACAGTCCTTCGCCATAAAAAAGGCACTGATGAAATTCTGGCCGATGAAATCGACCTGCATACCGAACATAGAAGGACCACTCTTCGCCTTCAAATGGACTAGGAATCTTAAAGACCAGCTAGTACAGTCAAAGACTCTCCAGTCAAGATCCAATACTAGCGATTGGGACCTATGCCCCATTGTGGGAAACTTCCCATGTGGCAACTGCCGAGCCTGCGAGTTTACCAACAAGATGACCAACTTCCTAATTGATAGTAAAAGATGGCATTTACACGTCTTATCTAACTGTAAGACCAGCAACGTAGTTTACTGTATCGACTGCCCATGTGGCCTCCGATACGTAGGGCAAACTACAAGACCCATACATGTTACAATTCATGAACACTGTTCCAGGAATAGGTGCACAAAACATACAGCACCCTTGGTTTCCCATTTCATTGCATTACAACACTCCCCTGATGACCTCAAATGGTGGGTGTTAGATGTAGTCAAGAACAGCTCTAATCCTCAAAGAACACTCTACAACAAGGAAGCCAGATTGATATATCGCATCCAGACGTTAAACAGGACTAAGGGTCTCAATGACGAGACACCTGTATACCACTATGCTCTTCCTATGTCACCTCATTGTACTCTCTCATTACAGGCAGGCCACTGAGTCCACTGTCTTGAAAGGCTCGTAAACCTCCTACTCTCAATTGTCCATCATCCATCCCCTAGGAAGCCAGAGCGGTGGCTACAACCATACATGACCTTACCTTGAGCCCCCTTCTGCTCGCACATACATCACATACGGTGCCAGGTAGATGGGCTCACTCACAGACACACAGCTGCCAGAAGCCTCTTGTTCACCAACAGGATGGCTTTAATACTGCCACAGACATTACTTTATATCCCAGTGTATTTATTCATTTTTCAAGGGACTCCGCCACCTTACTTCGTATAGGCGTTCTTCTATACAACTAAAATCACAGACTGCCATGAATTGTAGGAACATTGCAGTACCTCGACCATGCAAATTCATGTTATGGTGCCCTCGGGAGCCGTCTTCATTTTCCTTGCACGACTCCCAATGCCGTACTCCATCTCCAGGGCAACTAGGCTCAATACGGCTCGCACATCATGTTCGAGCCGCAGGAGAAGACACACGCCAATGAACTTCTCACAGCGCAGTAAGCATCATAGCTGCAGCAATCTTACCCCAACCTACACCTTTCCACGGCTCACTTTAGCATCCCGTTGTTTTTCACTTTCCAGGTTGAGTGTGCTTACATTGGCTCAATTCAAGCAGATGAACACTTGCTAAAGGTGGACCGTCATTGAACCATGGTCTGCAGCCACGTAGCAGCTTGTTTTGCTGTGCGCTTTACTACACTGCCACGTCACGCCACGATTATGGAAATTCATTCTACACACGATTCCTGCCTTTATTCAAGAAAAAGGTAGGCTTGTGAAACCATCAGTCCCAGCATTAGGTAACCACAGCCTTGATAGATTCTTACGCATAACAAGATGCAGTGTACCTTTGAGCCACATATTCGTAGACACCCTATGTCATTCCAGTCGTATTACTTCATGCATCTCTACGTACACAGCAGCCGATGCCTACATCTCTATTGGAACCTTTTTCTTCACTGTGACCATCCAACAGAGTAGATCCCTTCCGTGCAGTGATACCAGACTCTCCTTACCGAAGGTTTCTACCTGAACGCACTCGTGAGTGGTACCATGCTGTTTGATTCTTTACAACTTGTGCTTTCAAGCTTGATGTACACCTGCTGTATTGTAATCACATGCTCACGTGTGAGACAGTTCTCCCCTTTGTCTCTCCTTGAGCTGTACAATAAACCTGAAGGTGCCATTTTGTAAATATCGCTTGATCATGCACTCTCGGCCCTGTACCATTTTAACAACTATTTTAATTCACGTTTTTATACTACACAAATGTATGCGTTCCACCCGCATACCTAGCTCATTGCACAAGGTAATGACTCCATCGTTTCCTGATATCTTTGATCTACATATGTTCATTCATATGTTTAGCTCTTTTTAACCAACGTACTGAGCTCATACTTGTAAGCTACATTCAATGTTCTTTCTTTTTGTCAGCTCTAATAGACAGAAGGTTCTATTCTCAAAACCTTCCTTCTTTCCTTTTCTCCTCAGGGGTCAGTTCGATTCAAACACACTCTTTTGGTTCTGAGGAAGGAGGCCATTACACCATACCGCCGAAATGTAACAAAACCCTTGTATCATCAACCAGCTACGCAAGAGTTGAGCGCTGTTTGGGAATTATACCAGCGCCATACGTAGACCCCTAGTTGATTCAATAAAACACTGAGACCTGCTAAATAACAGCATTTTTAATTGTTTTGACTAATGACACTGATTCCTCATTGTACTATTTTTTTTAGCCAATAGGATAGTCTCTCTGTTTCTTACATGTGGTAAACCTTTATAGACTTAACAAAAGATCTCATGCTGTGTACAGATTAAGTCCTGGTCGTAATATGTTGTTGAACCATTTTTTGGAAACTAAGATGTATAATTTGCCTTTTCTTGCTACTAATTCGTACTGAATATTGGCTTATAGTAGCGTGAATCTTCTGATTTCCTTTCCCTTTAACTTTAAACTTCCTGACTCTGGCTTCAGGTCCTTTCTTTTTGTTTATTGCCTGATAATGTGTATATCCAAAATTTGACATTACTAATGGATTGTTTGCTATAAATAATAAACATAAACATGTGAAACGTGAAATTTTCTCAAATGCCAAATTCTAAGTGCCATGTATCTTAGCACCTTCATGCATGAGAGCTAATAAGAACAAGAACTACGTGTTATCTACTAACACATAGGCCTACGTTATAGGGGCCTGTAGTGCATACAGAATGTGGCACCTTTTCCAAATCTTCATTAAAAAATTCCAGGTGCTGTCGTACTATCACCATTTGCTATGGAGTATCTCTTTTCTCAATTTCGATCCAATATGTAATACTCATCTCGAATATCACTTCATCATCTGATGGATCATCTCTGAACATGTTTTCGTCTGTGACGTCAGTCAATCTATACCCTTCTCCAATGGCAATCACAGTTTTTCTCCATGGCCTGATGTCATCATCTGTTCCTTCGAGCATGGCCAGTTCCCCTTGTACTTTGGCTGCATTTAACTGTAGGGGAATAATCTGTCCCCCCTCTTCGTCCATAGGTATATGTGGCCTGAAAAAAAAACTCATGAGGTGTTTTCATAATCTTTCCCACTAAGCCGGGTATCCATGGCAACAAAATGCGTACCCCATAAAGAAATAGTTCTGGCTCTAATGGCATACCTCTCAAGGCCAACTGCCCTGTAAACGCCAATATAAATTCGCCCACATTCATATAATGTATCCCTGGAGTGGAACACACTTTGCCTTCATCAGTAAAAGAAATCATCATATTTAATTTTGTCATTAAATCTCTTCCCAAAATATTAATTGGTGTCTGTCATGAATACAATAATGCAACAGACATGTCACATTCTCGTATGGAGACTGGTAATTCATCAGTAAAAGGAACTCAACTTGTAGCTCCGGAGAATCATTGAGCATTCATGGTATTTCCCAACATTGGATATTAGCCCCATTGTCTACTAAGAAAGAAAAGGATTTGCCTCCTATCGTCACATCAAGCCTTGCTTCCTCTTGAAGGTCTGGTGTCACTGATAGTACTGGACATTTCAAGTCACCCTGTGAGCTGTCCTATTGTGGGAAAATGCTTATCTCCGTAACCATGAAAGGACTTCCTCCCACCACAGTGACACCCCCTACTCTAGGTGTTAGTAGCTGTCCCGTGTTTGCATTCTGATGTATCTGCATGGGTGTGTGATGTGACTGCCCTTGTGGCGGATTCAATGGAGCTTGCTGTGGCTGCAATGGCTGTTGTATTTGCAGCGCTTGTGCTTGATACACCGTCTGATCTTGTGCAAACCCATCGCTAATATGTGAGCTATATGCTGGAGGATAAGCAGTCCCCTCTCTTGAGTATTGCCCATTCTGTATGTACCGTTGGCTTCCAGATGTTTGCACGATGGGCCCTGTCATCCAACATTTCCAACATAGTGGAGTGAATCTTCTGATTTGTCCCCCTTGCATATTCTGATTGTCATTTTGCATATTAAGAACCCCGCTTTGTTTATTCTGAAAACCACCCTTCCTCTGTAGCCTATTCTTCTGCCTTGTGGCATAAACCCATTCCCTCCTTGATGCATTTGGTGTTAATTATTTGACTGCAATGTACCCACTGCTTGCTGCTTTCCTAATCCTTCTCCATTTCTCAGTACCGCCCCTTCTATGGTGTACTTCAACAATTTTTTCTGAACTAACTTGGCTTCCTCGAGTTTTCTAGCAGCTCCTTTCTCATTTTTCTCTTGCAACAATCGACAGTGATGCTCTATAGTCAACTGTATCTCTACCCATGGCTTCGCTTCCATTCCCAATAATTTCTTAAGCTGCATTTGCTCAGGCAGTCCTTGACATAAAATGTGGTAAAATACTGCCACTGATTTTACCCACAGTTCCCTTGTTTCAAGATTCCACCATTCCTGAATACTTTGAATGTAAGATCAAACAGTTATGACATGACACCGGCACTTACTTACACTGATGGATGGGTAAACTTGATGGTTTCTGTTAATGACTAATTTTGGCACCAATTTCGATACACATATGGTTTTGTTTAATGTCTGAGGCGGCTAATAGTTATCTGCCTTCATTATTTGTTTTTTGGTTTGGGTTGCCTGTCGTGGATATACTTTGTATCGTTTTATGGTATGACTTATACATGATGTTTTCAGCCTCAGAAGAAGAGCTCATAGCGAGAAACACATGTCAGGCTGATCTGCAATGAATTAAAATATATGCAACTTATGCATGGACTTTATTGATTTGAGTGCAGTATGAATGTAACTGTTTGAACCTGTATTCTCTAATTGTGGTGTACCTGGCAGGCTAACCATACCTCGCATTCACGCCTATTGCTAACGTATTTCCCCCTGTCATTGTCTAAAGTTCATAAATGTTCCAGCACCCACTGTTAAACTAGGAAGTTTACACCTTTAAATATCCTGATCCATTTGTAGCCAAAGAATATACTGCAGTCTGCCCCCTCCTTACTCCAATAAAGGGAACTGCGTAAACCCAAATCCGCAATTGGCTCCCATTATCTGCCTATCCATAGTGGGGACAATGGTTCCTGATCTACTTCTTCCTGGCAATGACCTCAGCCTGTTCACATATGGTGGCCACTCCCCCTTCCCACTATGCAATCGCTCTTTAGGTTGCTCTGGATACGCTATACGATCTGGTGTTCTATCCTTAGGCTGTTCTATATCAGACCATCGTACTTCCTTGTCTGTCTGCTGACATAACTCGTGACTGCATGCAACTCCTCCATCTTCCCCATGGAAGGTATCTCTCTCTTCATCAGACATATCTTATCCCCAACTAGTATGGCTCTCTTCTCTTTCACCCCTATCTAAAGTCAGCCTGTCTAAAGACAAGGCTCTATGCTCGAGACTGAACGGGTCTCTTTCTTTGCTTCATGATTGGAAGACCAGGGACTGTTCTCCCTTCCCTTGGCTTCCCGATTTGCTTCCTTCTTGCAAGTCTTGATAGGCTTAATCGATCCTATCTCTGATGCTTCCTATATCAAAATTCCCATCTATAGTTGCCCTAAACGATCCTGACATTCCTCTTTGTGACAGGAGGAACTCCTCTATATTGCGCCATGATATTACTGGACTCCGTTCCATTAACTCATTCTGAATGCGATCAATATCGCGCTCCTTCTGTCTCATTTTTTGCTCCATTTCTTCATTTAATTCTCTTCGCTTTCTTTCCCATCTAATCCTTTCCTCTTCTCTTCTTTTTTCTTCCCTTCTTTCATTCGCCCAATGCACTTCTTCCCTTCATCTTTGCATCCTTTCATCCCTCAATTTCTGTGCTTCTTCCTCTTCTCTCTTCTTTTCTTGCCAATCTCATTCTTTGAGTGCTCTCTGTCTGTTGTCATATTTCCTTTGCTCCTCTGCCCTTTCTTTCTTCTGTTGCTGTTCTTCCTGATATTTTTGTTCTCGGCTCTCCCTGCTCTTCCTTTTTAGTTCATCCTCTTTCAATCATTTTCCTCATTCCTTGTCTTTCCTGTCCTGCTTGTCTTGTTCTTGTCTTGGCCTAACCTCCTCGATACTTTTCCCATCAAGTTTGAGCAATATCTGTCTTCCCATCCATTTGTTCTGTACAAGAGTTACCTCGTCAGCTTTCTCCTTTTCTCCTTTCCATCTCTTAATCTCTCATTCTATATATGTTGATATATTCGTTCATTCACTTTTCTCTTCCCTGTTTTTTATGACCTGAAAGGTCTCTTCTCTCTTCTTAGTCTCCTCTAGAGTATCATCACTGCCATAAGCAAGCAGTTTGTATATCGGATTAGTATACCCTGTCGCCACTTTCAGTTCATCCAATGCATACTCTACTGATGCCTTTAACTTCAGGTGAGGCAAGGGGAGCAGAAGGCTCGGCACCTTCCTCCTTACACTGATTAAACATCCAATCCTCAGGTGGCAGATCCTCTATCTCTTCCTGATACATCTTCCAAATCTCTAAAATAGCTAGCCTCTTCTCCAATTTCTTCCCCGTGTATGCAGTGTGCACGTATGTGGTCATGTGTTGCAATACCACTTTGACAGTGACCCACCTTGTAGCCATGGCATGAACATTTTGTCTGCTGTACCTTTTACCCATTCTGCACTCTACTGTTTGAGCTTAGGTGCATGTTTTGGTAGTGTCTTGCACAGGTGCATCAGTGGAGTAACATCCCCCAATGTGACAAGTTTCAATTGACTGTCAATACTTATCAACAGTTACACAGATACGGTTCAGAAAAACAACAAATATGAGCGTGCTCCAACCTCCGCCACTCAATGCCTCTACTTCTCAATTATCTCAATCTATCTTTTCATTCTGTGCTAAAAATGACTAAAAAATTATTTAGTTTATTATTTGTAGAGCGCACCTAACCCTGGGCGCTTGGACCTAGGAAATTCTTACCGGTACATAAATAACGATACAGTTTAGCCCAGGTTTGAAGACAAGGGTTACAATCAAATCAGCATACCACCGTCAAGAATATACAAGTTTGTTGACATGGGTTACAAGTTAGTCAACGTGGCAATCATCAAGGCAATACAAGGAAAAAAACAAGTTTGTTTACAAGAGTTACAAGTTGGTCAACTTGTCCGGATTGAAATACAACAAAGCTGCTACAATAGCAGAGTATTTCACGATGATCAGTAGTGGATGCAGTAGATGAAAGACTTAATTTTGCTGGTCAAAGTGCCACTCTTTCACTTTGGATCTAAAGGTCCAGAAAGAGGGTTCAGTCCTGATGGCAGTGGGTAGAGAGTTCCAGCGCTTAGCTGCTAGCACGGGGAAACTAGATCCACCTGCTGTTTTCAGTTTGTATTTAGGGATGTTAAGACAGTGTGAGTAGAAGGATCTAGTGGGTCTAGAAGGTAGGTTCCTACTGAATTTGACAGCCAAATATTTAGGGGCTGTGTTAGTCAGGCATTTGTGTGTGATGACTAATGTGTGCAATTAAATCCTGTCACGCAATGGGAGCCAAAGAGCGTCTCGTCTGATGGCCGAGATGTGATTTGAGTAGGGAATATTTAGAGCATATCTGAGAGAATTGTTCTGAAGAACTTGCAATTTATTCAAGTTGCGTTCAGAAGATCCTAAGAATAAGGTGTTACAGTAGTCCAATTTAGATAAGATCAATGCACTAGCAAGCGTAAGGCAGCTTTTGATGGACAAATAAGGTTTGCAGGCATTGATCGGTTTGTTGGTGTAAGCTGTGGTTGAAGCTGTGTTGTTAACTTGTTTTTTAAGGGAGAGTGCAGAGTCTAAGTAGACGCCCAGAGTTTTACATTCATTGGCCACTTAAATGATGTTTCCATCAATGTTGAAATTCTTGTATCGTGCATCCAGCTTATTTAGATGAGCTAGGGAACCAATGATCAGGAGCTCTGTCTTATCGTCATTTAAGAAAAGGCTGTGTGTGTAAACAGTAAATGTCATTTAGCATTTTGGAGTCCTTTTCGTAGTAGCCAGTGAGCGTAATGAGGACCTGGGTGTCATCTGCATAATTCGTGTAAGAGACACCTAGGCTGTCAAGGTGATCAAAGAGGAGCTTTGTGAATATGTTGTACAGTGTAGGAGAGACACAGGAACCCTCTCAGACTACACACAAAATTGGTATTGGATCCGCAGATGCAGAGGGTGCAAAGACCCTTGTGGTTCTGTTTGAGAGAAAGGATTAGATCCAACTAGCTGCATTTGGTGAGAATGATGCAGCAGTGGTCAAGTGTTTAGTGAGGATCTGGTGGTCAACCAGATCAAACGCTGCTGAGAGGTCCAACAGTAGAAGCATGGCCAACTTGCATTTGTCTTTGGCTCCATCCATTTGGATTTTTAGATCCAGCACAGCGGTTTCGGTGCCGTGCTTGGGTCTAAAGCCAGAGTGATGCAGGCCCAGACGATTATTGACCTCCAAGTGTTTTTGTATTTGCAGATAGGCTGCTCTATTTAGTATTTTTAGGAGGAATTGAACTGTTCTAATAGGTCTATAATTAGTGGGTACATTAGGATCTCAATTGGGTTTTTTGAGTAGGGGCATGACCCATGTTTCTTTAAGGTTATTAGGCATTGTGCAGCTTTGAAAAGAAGAGTTGATCAAGATGGTGATGAAGGGGGCCAAGTCTTTTGCTCCTTCCTTGATAACCGAGGCTGGGCATGTATCACCCTGGCATCCTGATGGTTTTAGACCAGTGATGATGTTTTCTACTTCTTTTATGGTGACTGGTGCAGAGTAAAATGGGTGGCACAGAAGGGAATGAATGTCAGGCAGTTTGGGTGCGTGGGAGATTAAAGTTAGGCTGTTCTTTTTGGTCTCAATTTTAGTTTGAAGTAGGGAAATTTTTTCAGCAAGGTCTTTCTGAATATTGGCGCACCAGGTCGCATCTTTAGTGCAGGCTTCTGTAGGTGGTATAGTATAGAAAATAGCTCTTTAGAACCCGATTTGGCATTCTGAATTCTGCCATTATAGATCTCTCTTTTAGTGTTGAGGATAGCTGCTTTATAGGTAGAAGCAGCAGCCGTGAACCCGGTGGAGGGAGTTTTTCTACAGGTGACTTTAGTGGATCTTTTGTTGTTCCGCAAGGTTTTCAGGTCTGCCGTAAACCATTTATTTAAATGGGCTGAGGGTTTAGCCTTTCTTAATTTAAGTCGGGCAATTTTGTTAAAGGCTTGTTCTAAGGTGGAGTTGTACAGTTGGACCAATGCAGAAGGATCTGTATCTAAGTTTTCAGGGGGAAGAATGACTAAAAAATAGATACCTTTTTATCTCTCCTCTAACCTCAGTTTGTTCTTGTCGCTCTTTGACACCTCTTTTCAATTCCAAAATACACAATCAGGCAGACTAGTCGACTTTTCATATCTACACTATGGTACTCATTTTCTCCTAACCCCTAAAATACCCCAATTGGAGTTTGAGTTATTCTCTATCATAAATCTGTTTATGTGCAGCCTATTTACCACCTTGGGGTTTTGAAATGACTCCTTCTAGACCTGCCTTGAGGTAGGAAACTGGGCTTTACAAAACGCTCCTCGTTTTCACTATAAAGCTCCTTGTTAATTTAAACAACCCCCTTGTTACTTTTCTATGTTACCACAATCCCATCCCCTTATTTTGCCATTCCGCTCAATCTAATCACCATTCGTTTTTTAGCTCCAAGACCTTTGGCATTGTCCCCCTCCTCCAATCGACCACTGTCATATTCAGTCTGCTCATCACCTGTGGAAACCAGGAGGGATTGCGTGAAAGAGGGACCCATCCCACCTGTATCGATTTTCTTGCAAGTTTTCTATATCGGCCACTCTCCACAGGAAACTTCGCAATCTTCTGGATAGATGGCAGAGGGTGTCCAACTATCCGAAACCAATAGAAGCCTACTGGTTGATGGATCTTTGGAACCATCCTCTCTCTGCTACCACGTGCACCTGTAAGCCCTTTATACGAGATAGCGCTATATGGGATGAATGCGGATGCAGAATTTACTCCAACATCAATAATAAGACTGACTCAGGAAGTTGGCAAAAACATAACTGTTTTAATGCAATTGTCTAAAACAAGGAGTACAGCGGACATCAATTGGATGTTGCACAAGCAATCACAATGTCTTACAAGAAAAAACACATATTTATAACAAAATGTGTCATCAGCAACTCATATTAGGTGGCAAAATAAGAAAACTACTTGGGGTTGTGGTTGGTCTACGGGGAACATCTAGGTATACTTTCTATGCGGGATAGGATCATGATTGGCTCTCTAACATCAGGTGGACAACTTACGCCCACCCCTACTGCAAGTCATCTTCACTGTCAAAGAATACACAATGTTTCATTGACTTTCAAACTATAGGGCTCTTTGCTACTGTGGCCCTCTACAATTGGTTGCCACGCTTGTGCCCTTATGGAATATTCCACTCGCTAGAAGCACGCAAGCTGGTACCCAAGGTGCTTGTGGGTTGCCTTGACCATGCCTTCCCACCTAATTAGCCCATCATCCATCATCACTTCTGCTGTCTGCCATTCGAATTTTGTTTGAACTCAGCCTTGCAAGTTTCACTGTGCTTGAGAATAAAAGGGAGTGTGAGCACAGCCTTATCTTAAGTCTCAATGTGGTTTGCCCAAAGTCTATTTTCATATAGACAATGTGACAGGAGACCGTGTTTGAGCTCCTTTCTTTGTATTTAATACTATCAAATGAATAAGACTTGGCACCCAAAGTGCTTTTCCATTGCACCTCAAACAGGAGCTTGCCTCGATTCTCACGTTCATTGTATCTTGTCGAATAGATAACCAGTTTCTTGGCTGCCTCAGCCCTTGACACTGGGTCAGACAAGCCTTCTCGAATCTTCCTCCATTGTCAGCTGTTTTCTTCTGCTGCGCCAAACTTTCAGCCCTTCTGTTCATGGGGTCCTAGTTTGCTTAAACACGACTTGTCACCCAGATTCTATACACACATACATATATTGGTGGTATTGCATGCAGTCTATTCACTACGTATATCCAGCCTTATGATTAATTAGTCTATTTGCTTTTCAGCATCTGCACAGTTATAAAGCGATTTGCATTTTCTTCAGTGCTATTCGCATGTGCACTCTTCATTCTCGCATAAGAAATGTTATTCGACTCTTCACTTCATCATCAGAATTTATAAGGTTTATATACTTCTTCGCATCTCTTCTGGGTGCGTCATTTCTTCTTCATGTGATGTCACCATTCTCTTGCCTTTGTCACTTCACACTTCTTCAAGAACCTAACTTAAGAGGCTGTCATTTCTCGTTGATACATTATGCAGGGCTTTCTTAATGGATACCTTATTTCGAGGATCCTCCATGGTATAGTTAACAATAATGGCTTTGTGCATGTCACAATTTCCCGCTTCCAGCATATAGGAAGAATGGGGGCGGGACTTTCCATAGAGGCATTTGGCTCCTTCTCTACACCAAACTCTGAAATTCTTTACAAATGAGTTTGGTAGATCCTACAGAACATTTCCCCAAAATATTTGCTCAAACTCAATGCTTTTAACTGATTGTAGGAGAGCTCAAAAAACCAATACAAAACATTAAGATCCATAAAAGTACATAACACAAGTATTCATGTGCAGCGAGAAATACTACATGTGTGCAAAGAAATAAAAGATTGTATATTCAGTATAAACGATTGGGATTTGTTGTGGTAATTAATTTATTGACTGTCAAAAGCTGCTTAAAACAATGCAGCATATGTTTAATGATGCCTCAAGAGAAACATATCTTTTGTGATACAAAGAACAATTATTGCTATCATAACTGCTATCATAACTCATAGCAATAAATCATTATAAAAACATCTACAATCTAACTTGATAGGATGATACAGTATTGAACATATATTGCTTTTACTATTGGTCCTTTGACAACTAATAACTCCTCCTAGGTTCATCCTTGTACACATGAGACAATTTATGTGGTTACTATTGGCTAACAGTTGACTACAATTGTTGATAGAAGAACATGATTTGAGTGGACACCAGATCATTCATCCGGACTTGGACATCGTTCTTCTGTGTCAAGTAACTTGGGGGGGAAGGAGAAGTGGGCGAACCTCCTTGATCTTGTGAACGTAATACTTCCAACTGGTTCCCATGCTTGAAGGCCATCTGCCATCCTTGTTCGTTGCCTTGAGCATCTCGTATTGATGTTTGGATGTGCTTGGAATGTGGCAGGTGCACTATCTAATTGGGCCTTGAATGAATGACCATATTTCTTTGGTCACAAGGTTTTGGACCGTTGTGCTAAAATCATTTCTACCGTTTATTGGTATTTTCCTACTGTTCAATGTGTGCACGCTTTCCTTCAGTGACAGTTTAGGATGCTATGTGTTCATTGTGGGATCAATTGGCTACCTGCATCTGGTATTCAAGGACGTGTGTATTACTCACTGCTACCAAATGAAAGTATTTGACTTTAATAATTATTTTCTGCCCTGGGAAACGTTATCTGTAGTGTCAGCTTGCTAAGCTAGAAACCCTTTGGCATTCTGACTTTGGTGCTGGGGGATCAATTGCTCTGTGAGGCCCGAAACTGTGTGTTAAGTAATTTTATGTGAGGCTTCAATATTTCAGAATTGATGCTTTGCTGAGTTTGGTCGGTCATTGCAGTGCTTTTGTTCATTCTCCACCATGTTGTCCTATGTCTCTTGCATGGTAATGTTCTTTGTGTGTGTGTGCAAGTATTCTTCATGTCTACATACTCCTGTCATGTCTAAGTGTGCTTCATGTCTGCTACATGTGCCTCATGTGTGCTCTCACCATTTAATCAATTCCTACCTGTATATATGTAATGCTGCAATTATCCTGCTTTTGTCACACCATCTATTCTACTCTAAAAGGCCACTACCTGGCTCTTAGTGCTCAGTTAATGGCATACTGCACCTTCCACAGCTTATATTTTCGTTTGTGATCCTGATGGGGGATAGATGGGAATGTTAGGGGCGAGGCCAATACTGGTGCAACTCTGATCTCCATTACCACAATATTGCTGCCTGATTTGAGGACGAACTGTAAGGGAAGAAAACTTTTAATAACCATGGCTTACTTGGTGGAAATACATTTGGATTACAGAAAGATCTATCAATATATTTTTATTCGCTTAAAAAGTAACCCCATTGGCGAAAATATCATTTAACTCTAGACTTCACTAAAATTTGGAGTATAACCTTATCGGAGCCCCACTAGTAACCCTCTCATAGGAAGTGCAATGCATGGGCACAAAATGTTGCAATAGTTGTTTTGCCTAACTTTCCTCCCCTTAGCTTAAATAAAATTAAACAATTGAGAGTATCAATGAGGTTCCATGGGGAGTTCCTTTAAAAAAATATGTCTGTCTTATTATTTAACAGTAGCACAGTGTCAAAGTACATGGAGTACATTCTCCTGTAATAAGGGGCACTTATTCTACCATTCACTCTTTACAGTTGTACAGGACGAAGAAAATGCTGGTGGCTCCAAATAAATAATACACAAGTATACTGAAAATCCCTCAGCAGCTGAACACGTACAATAATCACAAAGTGCAGGTCCTTGGACCATTACTTCAATGCAAACAAACAACAAGAGTTCTTCACTGTACTGCAAAACATCCAACTTTGATTTTGAAAGAGGCTTGTTTGTCTTTTATTCTTTAGGAAAGTTCTCATTTTTCCCCACAGGCTACTGAGCTCGCATCCAGTACAGATCTCGATGAGAAGTGAGGGGGCTCATGTGGAGATGTTTTTGCAGTAAAACGTTCACTGAGATAATTGCATACCCTCGATACTTTGCATGCACAAAAAGGGAAAGCGATGATGTTATGGGCAGTTTAAGAAAATGCCATCAGTCTGCATATGTAGAATTATTTCGCATTGCGAACAAGATCATTTGCAACAACTCCACCCTTAACATTGATGGGTGGAATTTTACGTGTGCTCAGTGAAACCCTGTATCTCAACAAGTGATGTGAGTTACCATAGTATTCAATAAAACCTACACCCTTGGAAGGCTAAACACTTGGACAAGTATGCGCAGTGCCTGAAAACAAGTGAATTGAGTAAAGCATCACGTTGAGCATCCACCAGCCGACTGAGCTGAATGGCCCAGATACTTGTCAAATATTCTAGATTGCTTCAATACACCAAGACACTTTAAAAAATATAAAGGAATCTTGGCCCTGCTGTATCTCGCACAACATGAAACAGTGTCATGAGTAGAGGAGGACGTCATATGCAGAACCACAACTATGGAATGATCTACTTGCCCCTATTTATGTGGCTGCTTTGAGGTCGATTCTCCTCGGTCATTCATGGCTTGTGGCCTAGTCTTTAACATGCTAGGTGCTTGGGTTTAACATGCTAGGTGCTTGGGTTTAACATGCTGTTGTCTGAGCACGTGTTTCGGTAGGTCTTGTGCACCAGCCTCTGGGTTCCATAAGGCTCTGTGCAACGATGGTGTTTCTATTGGGGCAGTGGTCATGTCATCCTGTGAATGCCTGAACATTGCCCGGCCTGCTGCTTGCTGGTTGACGGGCATGAAGGGTGGTGGTTTGGGGGGCAGTGCAAAGAGAAGGGATGGCATAAGATCCGCGGAGGCCACATCTGCTGCATGGAACCCACAACCCTGAATGGATGCTGATGCAAGAGGTGCTGTGGGGCAGTAAGGGCCGTGGGGGACACACATCCTCCGTGGACTCTGCAGCCTACCAAAACTGCTGAATCCATGCTCATCTTGTTTGTGTGTATTTGGAAGTGGGGGGCTATTGTCTGTTGGGGGGGACTTACTGTGTGAGCCCAGCACACCTCCTACAAAGCATCCTCCTGCAGCATGCTTGTGGTGGAGGCGGTGTAGAGGCAGTGTAGTGGGGCCCACCAGGCTTGCATGGGATGCATGGACCTAGCGGTCTTGCTCATCACGTGCATGTCACCATGGACCATTGGCATGCGAACTCTGCACACTATATCAAGCTGTCTGACTCCCTTTCTTTGATGAAAGTGCCTCAAGCCTTTGTATCCCAGATGAGGGGTAAGAGTTTTCAAAAGTATTTTTATACTTATTGCTGTCATTTTTCATGTATGCATACATGTTGTGCATATGCCTGATGGAGGGTGGGATTGAGAGTTGCAGTGCTGCAGTGGTTTCTGTCCTCATGGCCTAACTGTGTTATGTTCCTGTCATACCTATTTTGCAATGTTCACCAGGCATGTCATCATCTAGACTCCATAACCCCCTGGTGCTGACTGTTCTGGTGGGCAGCCCCTCCCACTTGTGTGCAGCATGTTGCCCCCAACTAGCTTGTACCACATGAGTGGCGGTGGGGGAAATATGCCTGAATTGTCATCATGAGTTTTGAAGCACTGTAATGCCACACTTAAGATTATGGTGTGCTGGAGGGTGACTCTTCTTTTGAATGGTCAGTTTTCTGGTTACCATTCTTTTGTTAACATGTTGAACAATATTTTTAGTTTTCAGTTCTCGTGTAGCTTTTCACATTTTTTAATTTCTTTTTATTTTGAGCTGTTTAGTGGGATGCTTGCTTTATGGGTAAGTGAAGTGTCAGGTTTGGTTTTATGGGCCTCTATTATCATAAACCTACCATGTTTTGGTTAGGCTTTTCTGGGAATGGCTGACCTACCTAAGCTCAATCATTTCTTGCATGTAAAATGTCTTAATAGACCATTGATGAGATGGAAGGTTCTCATTGAATTACACAGGGAGTAGCTGGCCATGATATTCCTTTAGAGATGTACATCTAAAAGGCTAACATAAATTACACTTTGGATGGTCGATTTATACTGGGCCTTTTAAGCTGTCAATCTTCTAAGACAAGAGGGGTGCCTGTCATCTTCAAACTAGCATTGGCAATGCAGACAGTTTGGGCTTTTGTGAGGATATGGGTGGGGCATTGCTGTATTGGTACTAGTTGGCCATTAATGGTAGCAGCTTTAAAATGGTGCATGTACCTGGGCATATGATAGTAGTGCCGGGCAAGTGCCTATCTAATACATGCACACAGGCCAAAACTGTTGGCTTTGCTAATGCTTGTTTTCAACAGGGCTTCAGTGAGGGACATGCATAGTGATTATAAATCAATTGGCTAAAGACCTGATTAAAACATGCTTATTACTCCAGTTGAGAGTTTATTGCACCAATTAAACCGTTAACTCTCATAAACCTACTTTAAAAAAAAAAACGGGCCCATCACCCTTGTGAATGTTTATGCCCTTATTGATATTTGTGACTCCTTCTATGTTGAGCTGATAGACTACTGACCCCACAGAGGGTACGCAAAATAGTAAAGGGTGTTTTTAACATGTTGCTAGAGGGAGGTTTAGACAGGTCTGAGATTCGGGCGATTGGCGTGTTCTTCACCTAATTCTAGACTAAAATCCTTTCTCCTACTTTTCAAGTGGCCATTGGAGGGTATGCTGGGAATTGGCAAAGCAGAAATTGTGATTTCAGATCACTGTATTGTGGATGTGTCACTGCATCTGGAAGTGTGGCTAAGAATGGAGGACAGAAGAGCATGAATTAATCCCTTCTACAGAATGTATAATTTAAGGGCTCATTCCAGGAGGAGAGATTTTCTTTTTTTTTTTTTAAGATGAATGAAGGTTTTGCAGCTTCCCTGGCTCTGGGAGGCCATGAAGACGATTGTCATGGTCATGTATTTATCTAGGATATATACAAAAAGAGAGAGAAGCCAGGGTCAACATTCCAGTGGAATCCTTAAAGAATGTGAAGCTGTTATACAACACCTCAGAAAATGCATCTAGCTAGTGGGATACTGTGCACATGCAGAATCCTGCAAGGTCTAAACTTAGAAGAATGTGTTTGGTAGTCACGCACTATGCTGAGAACAAAGTGAACAGTTGGGTAAGGTGTTGGCACAACTCCAGTGGGGGCTAGTTGACTCAAGGATCATTTTGACTATAATCCCTGATGGTGGGGAGGGGATCACATCTAGCGAGCATATAACTGATGAATTCCCAGGCTTTACTGGGCAACTTTCTAATGACACTGAGACTGCTAGCGAGGAAGCTTTTACAAACTTTCTCGAAGGGGTTCTGTCTAGCCTGACTGCGGAAGACGTAAACTTCATGGAGGGTCGCCTCTGATCTAAAATGCATGAAGAAGGGCAAGCATGGTGGTATTGATGACAAACCAATCAAATTTTATCAGGAATTGGGAGCATCCCTTAAGCTGCCCACTAAATCACTAGACAGAATTACGAAAATATCCTGGAAGAATATTTTCTGATCTGTAATGATACATGAATGAAATATAAACACGGCATGAGAGCTCTGATGCTGAAAACGTCCCAAATGTACAACACAGTGAAAAGGTGTGAGGAGGCTGTGGTTAAGTCAAAGGGCAGCCTGTTTGCTGTGGTGAATCCACGTGGTGTCATAATACCTGTGCCAAGAGCAAACACTGATGAGCTAAGCACTGAGTTAGAAGAAGTATCAATGGGACTCCATATTGCTGATGCATGGTCGGATAACCTCCCAGATAATAAATGTGATCTGCAGGTAGTGGCAGCGAGATGGGGGGCAAGCAGATTTGGCTCTTGCCTGCTGCTACCAGTGGTGGTGTTCTGCAACGAGGATAGACTAGCATTTAATTCCAGAGTGCCCCATCAGCTGTTTCACATGTCAGAGGATAGGAGAAATCTACGTTCATGGAACCCCCATAGAGGCTACTGCACAATCACACAGGTGGAGTGTGGGAGGTAGTGCAGTAGGAAATTGAGGCACAATCTCAGTGAAAACATGTTGTCTTGTGCCCCGCTGAAGCAAACTGATAGATTAGTCATACAGCCAATATTGGGGAATCCTAACAGTTTTCACACAAAATCAAATATGAACCACCAGATGGCCCCAAGGATGTATTGTGTTGGGCACATGTGAGTACACAAATGATCTTGCCACTTGGAACCTGCCAATGGGCATTGCCTTGCATAAAGCAATGCAATGGCCACAGTAATCTACACTGTGACTGGGTGCTTGGGAATAGTGCTTGTAAGAGGATTCAATTCAACACTACAGCTAAGTCAATGCCTAGTCTGGGATACTGAATGGAAACCCTTATTGATATATCTTTATGTCCAGTTCATGCGTTCTGGATGACTACCCCTATATAACACCCCTCTCTTAGAATCCCCCTGACCCCACTGAGCCAAGAAGTAGGTTTGTTTTGCAAATTTAAAAGATTTATTTGAAAAAAATTAAACGATGTATAGATATATCACACTTTGATAATAAATTAATAATTGGATATCACACTTAATCTGATATGATAAAGATTAACAACGGAGAATCTGGCACTAGCACACTTCTTTATAATCACTAAGGAGTTGACATGAAATGGATAAGGTAGCACACTGGTAAATAGGGACAGAAGAATAATGGGATAGAGAATGCTTTATAGAGTTCAAATGGATGCAATGTTGAATGAAATGCAGTACAGAAAATACTCAATATGATTTCAACAAAACAATGTAATCACTTTTCTCTGGCAATTCCCTCCCCCCTTTTATGCAATGCAAGAAAATGGAAGGAAAGCACACAGTTCTCAGAAATGCAATCAAATGTGATTCAGTTCACCCCAGTAAGCTTAGACTACAGAAGTTTAAAACACAGGCCCAAAATGCTTTTATATGTGCTGGCAATGAAGTGACAAATATATGCTATAAATGCTTTTAATTCCCTCTAGAGGTTCAGGGTGAGTGGTATCTAGTTAATATTAGTCCAGGCTCACACTAGCAATGATTCAGGGATGATTAGCAGGTTAAACAAACTTTTCTTTAACGGAAGGCAAGCAGCAGCAGATTTTTACACGTGGAGAAACTTGCAAATCGCAGCAAAATGTCAAATCGCGGCAGATTTTTCCGAGTGCGCCGGGCGCGATTACAGAGGAACTAAAAGGACTATCACTATCGTTTTGGGGTCCTAGGACAGCCTGGGATCTCAGCTTCCAGATGAAAGTTACTGCAAGTCTCTAGCACAAACGGTTACGGAGATATGAGCGATTAAATAAAGGTCGTTTTTCAGATTTTAAATTTTAAAGTTCAAAAAGACAAGTGCAGCTTGCAACTAGAAAATGACAGGTGACCGCTTTACAAATGACAGGTGACAGCTAGGAGGCAGTTCTACTTAGATTAAAATAGCTTGAATTATATTATTTTAACTAAGAGATTGGTTCTGCACAGTTTGCTAGGTACTCACACTATATTCTTGAATTAGAATGGGCCTCGCCACGGATCTGGTCAGGTTTTAGACTGGACTCTGGTCTCTGCACTTCACAGTGATCTGGGTCAGCTCTCTCTGGTTCTGCTAACAGTGGTCTGGTCTGGGTCTCTGAAGGTGGATAGATTGAAGTCTCTATGTTAGCTCTCTGGAGGTTGATGGAGGTAAAGTATGGATTTTCCGGCAGAGCTTCCAGCTGCAAATGGATTTGAAGGTCCCTATCTGTCCTGTCTGTCTGCTTTTATCTGTTTTTAAAATGGGTGTGTGTGCAGCATCACTAGGCTCTACCCCTCTCCACTTGTCATTGGCCACTTCATCCGCTTCCACTTGATTGGGGGAATGAAATGAAGTGTCATCATGATGAGGTCTGTTTATGGTACAGAGAACCCACCCCTGTCAACTTTACACACAAACTATATTTGCTCAAAAAACATATTTGCACAGGTACACATTTGTTTAAAATTACATGCACCCTTCACATATCACAGGTGGTATCCCCTGTTCAAACTCTGCTCTTCCTGAGGGCTTGCATTCAGAAATGGCACATATTTCACTTTTTAACTGATTTTGCAATGTCGGACATTAACCCAAATTTACACACATGTGCGCAAAGAGTATGGACATTAGTTGATGAAGTGTCAGATTTTTCACATGCACACATTTTGAGTAATATCCTCTTTTCCGCTAAAACCCCCCTGAACATACCACCGGGTCCTAACACGTCTTAAAATGTGGGCAGAAAAATCACAAGAATTATGGTATCATATAAATAATTTTCACAAGTCCGCTCTATGAGTTATTCATCTTTTTAGAGTTATGTTCTGGCCCCAAAGGGGTGTGGTTTCCCCCCAGCACAAGGTTGAATTTCTGGTTTTTCCAGTTCTGCCAAGCCAGCTTGCTCTCACAGGCAGTGCCCCTCCCCTGTCCTTCCAGGAGGAAGCTCCATTTACGACATCTGCAATAAACCATCTGCCTGGGTGAAGGGGGTTGCATTGTTCAGAGCTCCTGTATTCTGTGGGGGCTCCCCTTAATTCCATTATCAGAGAGATGGCATATCCTTAGTGTGGCCAGCAAAAGGCAGATAGGCCTAGGAACACAGCTGTGACTCAAGTTTCACTCCTGATGGGGGGTAGTTGGTGGGCAGAATTCAGTTCCTTAAGCCAGGTTTCAGATAAAATGTCACTTTTTGTTCCCCAGTTTAAGTCAAGACAATGTTTACATATGCAGCTAGAATGCTGATTCTAAGTTTAAAACTATGACATTTAAACAATTGCAACCTATGTGACACTCAAAGTAGGTCACTCATTTCTTTTAAACATTTAGATTTTTAGTGTCTTTCAGTCCAAATTTACTTAAACTGCTGAAATCCACAGCTCAGCCAGTCTTGTTATAAACCTTCAAGTCACTTCAGAATATAACTTTACATTGTATCCACCTCTCAGTAAGTCTTTCTTTGGCATGTTTTGGGTTCATTTATTCAGTTTTCTACAAAAAGTAAAACGCCGGCTTTTTGATAGTGGTGAGTACTGGTATTGCACCCCTTTTTGGGATTTAAGAAAATGAATTCCCAACAGTTATGGGTTTGCTTTTGGCAATCAGCATTGCCATTCCCAATGGTTTCAGACTACTGTGTGGGTAGTCCAATGGTGGTTTTAGGCAGTGTCCTTCTGTGCCCATAACATCGGCAAAAATGAGTGGCAGCCTATTCTTCATGCATTTCCCTGTGCATTTTCTGGGAAGCTCTGGCCATCATGATGTTTTCCATGTCAATACTGCACAGTTTTGAGGTAGGGCTCGGATGCATGGGTAAATACATCCCACAAGCCCCCCTCTTGCGATGGCCATTCGGTTTCACTGATGGGACTCGCAAGACCTGGGATGTTTCCTCATCTTCTTCCAATAGATGGCACAGTTCAGCATCTTTTCCTCCATCCGGTACTGGTCGATCGGTTCTCCTCGCCGGTCCTGATGGGAATATTGGGCGGTACACCGGGCCCGTTGCGTCTCTGCTCCCGGTCTCCGGATCGTCCCCCTTGTCCCGTCTCCAGGTTTTCTTTCTCCTAGGACGACAAAGGAAGAGCGGCAATACCTATTCATAAACATTTTTCCACCACTGTCGAGATAGTGGGGCAGCATATGCATTTCATCATAACGAAACATTACATTCTTATTTTGAAAAAAAAACAGTATAACTAAGAGACAGTTTCATGCAAATCACAATATTTTAGAGACTAGATGTGGTATGTTTTATGGTTGGAACTGAATTAGTCTGAGACAGTACCCGCTAGGATTCCAGAGGATTCCTCCAGTTGTTGCAGAGTGTGCCTGGGATGGCAACATTTCAACTGGTTTATGTGGACCCACTTGTCTTCCCCCGCTGCCAAAGGACCTTTGGGGATGTGGATTTTGTAGGCCACAGGGGAGATTGTCATGATCTCTGCTTCCAAAAGGTCAGGGTTTTCCCAACTCCCTTGGAAGCAGATCCATAACCCAGGTTCCGAGTGCCAACCAGTCCCAATTGGGACCTTTTGGACCCAGTCCTGGCGCCAGTGGCACCAGGCTCATAAATATGCCCAGTCCCAGCGCTGGAAGCGCCGGGCTCATGATGCTTGGGTGGACTTACCTTCAGCAGACCATGCTGCTTACTTGCCTGCCAGTTGAGCCTCTGATCCTCTTCTGTTTGGAACTACTTTTCCTGTTGGGTGGGGCTGGAGCCACTCCCTAGATTCAGAACACTGGAACTCTTCTGGAAGGCAGGAACTCTTTTCTTACCAGGAACTCTTTTCTTACTTAGGCGTGGCTGTGGAAGGAGACACCTAAGCACTACAGGAGGCTATTTAAACCACACCCAGTGGATGAATCTTGCTTTGCGTTATTCTGCAACCTCTGCAGCAGAACGCTCATCGTGTCTTCTGCATCCGGTCCTGGGCCTAAGGAAAAAGGCTTACCATCCTGAATCCAGTCTTCAGCAACACCTATAAAGACAAGAAAGAACAGGTTAGCATTCCGGCATCTGAAAGGCAAAGGCTTACCATCCTGAATCCAGTCTTCAGCAACACCTATAAAGACAAGAAAGAACAGGTTAGCATTCCGGCATCTGAAAGACAAAAGTTTACCAACTCTTCCCACGCTCCGGAGGCCTTCGGCGCTGCATCCCGCATCTGAAAGACAAAACAAGGTGCGTTTAAAGACATTGGGGAACTTTAATACTCACGTGCCATTACTCCTTTCCACATCTAATCCAGTGGGTATTCCGGCACCCTGCAGCCGCTCCGAACTCGTACCTGCAAAATAAAAAGACAGTTAGAGCGCATAGTGAAGCAGGCAACAAGCGCTTACTTACGTGCTTCCAGGCGCTTCTATTCATCACACGGGCTCCATCTTCAACTCACTTCAGCCCGTCATCCGCCATCGCCGGAACCCTGCAAAACAAGAGACATCATTACTAAAGACTTTAAAGACATTTGAATGACTCGAAACTTACCGTTCGTGCAGTAAACGACGGACAGCAGTCCTCTGAAGTCAAGAGGCCTGCGCTACCTATCCAGTGAAGAAACTGGTTACAGCACCCTGCCTCGAGGCAGATGGAGAGCTCGGCATTCACTTACCTAAGGTGAGAGCGTTAACCTTTGGGGGTCTACAGGAGAGGAGAAGAGGAAAGAGATAGGGACACCCCAATAACCCCAGTTTATTAACCCCATATTTTTTATCTGCAGACATCTTACTCTACACGTCAGGCATACAGTGCACAGAGGTCCAGCCCAAAGAGCCAACCGGGTGCTACACATCACCTTTGAAGATACAGTAGTCGCCCAGTCAAGACCGGCGCCTCTGCGATAATCAGGTGAGCGTTACAGAACGCAAAGCCTACCGCAAAACTCTCGCCCAGGCGCTATGGAAACCTCGGATACTGACCCCCTAGCCCGGTTACTTGGGGAACTAAGGGCAGAAGTGCATGCAGCTCGTCAGGAAACGAATGCTCTAAGAAGGGAACTAATTATTTCCAAGGAGAGAACAGACAATCTTGCTAGACAAGTGCTACAGTCACAAGCCGGACAGACCCCGTTACCCGCATCAGGGGCAAATCTTCCTTCAACATCCTCTATGAATCCAGTGCAGATCAACCTACCTGGGAATGTACCTCTGGCTCCGCCCGAACGATTTTCTGGTGACCCAAAGAGGTTTGCAGTATTTATCAATCAGTGCCGGTTGCACTTCTTATGCCGGCCAGCAGCCTTTCCAACTGATCAAGCAAAAGTAGCTTTTGTACTTTCGTACCTTAGTGGCAATGCGGCAGACTGGTCGATCCCTCTAGTTAATCAAGATGATCCGGTTCTCCATGATTTTCAAGCCTTTCAGCTTAGTATGGAAAAACTGTTCGCAAGACATTCACAGGGGCAGGCCTTGGACAATGAGCTTCTTTCGTTGCGACAGGGTAATCAAGACCTTTTGGCTTATATTGCATCTTTCAATAGACTAATAGTGGAAACTCAATGGCCTGAGGACAAAAGGATTACGCTGTTTTATAGAGGTCTACGTGGAGAGCTCAAAGACGTTTTAGCCCAAGTAGTGAATCCCCCACAAGACTGTTCGGATTATATAGACTTGGTCGTTCAAATAGATCACAGGCTGCAGAACAGGAAGGCCGATCGTTCCAAGTTTGATGCTCGAGTATTTTCCAAACCGCCAACTGCTTCCAAAGGAGTAGACTCCGGGGAACCCATGCAAATAGGGGGTCTGAAAGGTCCTCTAACACAAAGGGAGCGGGAAAGGAGGAAACAGTTGCAATTATGCCTATATTGCGGAAACTCAGGGCACTTTCTTCGAGACTGTCCGGTGAAACCTGCCAAGAAGGCAGTAGGAGCTGCAGTTACCAAAGTTACAAACTCTGAGCAGGGAAACGACCTCGCCCGACAAGAATAGAGGTCCTCTTGCCGAGCGTGAAAACCAGTTCCGTGACCTCGCATTTCGTGATACCTATGGTCCTCATTAGCCCTGATAATCCGGATCGATTACATGCAATTGAAGCTTACGTCGACAGCGGTGCCATCGGCAATTATGTGGATCATGAAATGGTTTTGAGGATGAATCTAACTCTTTGTCCCAAGGCTGTAAAGGACGTCATTACTACGGTGGATGGTACGGAGATAGCCTCCGGGCCAGTAACGCATACCACTCAAGAGGTGACGCTAGTAAGTCAAGATGGACACCATGAGAAGATCGTGTTCGATGTGATCAAGGCCCCTCAGTTTCAGATTATTCTAGGAATACCTTGGTTAGAGAAACACAATCCTCTGATCGATTGGCGAGCAAGAACGGTCCAGTTTCCAGAATGTGTCTCTACTTGTCACCCTCCACCTGGTGTTGCACTGGCCGCAATTTCTTCAGGGACTCCCCAGTTACCTCCCGAATACCTAGAATACCAAGATGTTTTCCGGAAGGATCAGGCTAACTCTCTACCTCCTCATAGGTCTTATGACTGCCAGATAGACCTGATACCTGGATCTACTCCTCCTTGTAGTAGAATTTATGCCCTCACCGAGCCTGAGAACCTTCACCTTCGACAATACCTGGATCAATACCTGGCAAATGGGTTTATTTGTCCTTCCAAGTCCCCTGCTTCTTCAGCTTTGTTCTTCGTTCCAAAAAAGGAAGGAGACCTTAGAACTTGTATCGATTATCGCTCCCTGAACCAGATCACCGTTAAGAATAGATATCCGTTACCTTTGATCCCTGAACTCCTGGACCAAGTCAGAAAAGCATGCATATATACAAAGCTGGATCTTAGAGGAGCTTACCACTTGGTACGAGTAAAAGAGGGCGATGAATGGAAGACGGCCTTCCGCACCAAGTATGGGCTATTTGAATATCAGGTCATGCCCTTCGGACTTTGCAATGCCCCGGCCGCCTTTCAATATTTTATGAACGATGTCCTCAGAGAGCTCATCGATGTATGTGTTGTTGTTTACATTGACGACATCCTCGTTTATTCTTCATCGGAATCTGAACATCGGAAACACGTGAAAATGGTCCTCGAAAGATTGCGTCAACACAAACGTTTCGCTAAGTTGGAAAAATGTGTTTTCAACGTGACTGAAGTTGAATTCTTGGGATTCATATTATCACCTGGCGGAGTGCGTATGGATTCAAAGAAGGTCGATGCAGTTCTCAAATGGCCATCACCATCCTCCGTAAAAGGTGTGCAAAGCATGTTAGGCTTCGCTAACTTTTACCGCAGGTTTATCCCCGAATTCTCTCGAATAGTCCAGCCCATCACTGCCTTGTTAAAGAAAAACAAACGTTTTGAATGGTCTACCGAGGCGGAACAAGCTTTCCAGGATTTGAAGACTAAATTTATCTCTGCACCAATCTTAAAACACCCTCGCCCCGAACTCCCCTACATCGTGGAAACTGATGCTTCAAGCCTTGCCATGGGGGCAGTTCTATCACAAAAGGACCCGGTAACCAATCAGTTGCATCCCGTGGCATTTTGGTCCCGCAAATTCTCGCCACCTGAAATCAATTACACGATTACTGACAAGGAACTTCTGGCTATCAAGTCTGCCTTTAAGGCTTGGCGGCATTATCTGCTGGGGGCCCGACACACCGTTACTGTGATTACGGATCACCGAAACCTGCAATATTTGAAGACCGCAAAAGCCCAATCCTCTAGACAACTCCGTTGGGCATTATTCTTTGCCGAGTTTGACTTCATAATTACCTATCGACCTGGTACAAAGAACGGTAAAGCCGATGCCCTTTCTCGGATGGGAGTGGAAGAACACTTGGTCAACCCTAAACCTGTACCAATCATTCCCGAACAAAGAATTCTGGGTGTAATCGCCACAGAATCCATAGAGGAAGTTAAGGATAAAGCCAGGCAACTTGTAACTCCAGCAGACATACAGAATTGGCATCTGCAGGGAAAGGACTTTGCAGTAAAGGAAAACGTATTGTATTTCCAAGAACGATTATACCTACCCAGCACAGATTTACAGAAAAAAGTAATCTCTTGTTATCACGACTCTTTAATGGAAGGTCATCCCGGTATAGCCAAGACCTCAGAAAAGATCAAGCGCTACTTCTGGTGGCCGTCTTGGAAAAAAGATATCAGAGACTTTATAATGTCCTGTGGAGTATGCGCCCAAAACAAGAGTCAAAAGGAAAGACCAGCAGGCCTCTTACGCCCTATTGACATCCCACCTCGCCCTTGGCATACGCTTTCTATGGACTTCATCACCGATCTACCTCCATGCTCCGGATACAATACGATTCTAGTAATCGTGGACTTATTCTCCAAGATGGCGCATTTCATTCCGCTCAAAGGCTTGCCAACAGCAGCAACTCTGGCCCGAGAATTTCTCGAAAACATCGTCCGACTGCACGGTTTTCCTTCGGTTCTAATTTCGGATCGAGGTAGTCAATTTATTTCTCATTTTTGGCGAAGTTGCTGTCGGTCGGCTCAAATTGATGTGAGACTATCGACCAGTCACCACCCTCAGACCGACGGACAAACCGAGAGGACCAATCAAACTCTGGAACAGTATTTACGCTGCATGCTGCAACAAACTGAAAAAACTTGGAAAGATATCCTTTGGATAGCCGAGTATGCCTACAATAACTCTGTCCATTCGGGAACTGGGAAAACCCCGTTTTTTCTTTTGTACGGCAGTCACCCTCGAACCTCGGAGTTGGATCCCCTCCAAGATCTTGAAACACCAGCAGTAGACTACCTGCATTCTACAATCACCCAAGCCTTTAAGGAAGCTGTTTCTCACCTTCAAAGGGCTAAAGAACAATACAAGAAAGGAGCAGATCAACATCGGAAGGAAGCCCCTCACTATCAAGTAGGGGATCAAGTCTGGTTATCCACCAAATATCTATCTCTAAAAGGGCCACGCACATTCAACCCAAGATACCTTGGTCCCTATTCCATCACTACCATAGTAAACCCAGTAGCGGTCAAGTTGGACTTGCCCCCGCACATGAAGATACATCCGGTCTTCCACGTCTCTCTATTAAAACCCGTGCAACCTCAAACCCGACTAACCAAATCTCCAAAACCTATCCTAGTCGATGGAGAACTCGAGTTTGAAGTCAAAAGCATTCTGGACTCCAAGATCTCCAAATCTAAACTATTCTACCTAATTGACTGGAAAGGCTACGGCCCCCAAGAGAGATCCTGGGAACCTGCTGAATATGTCCACGCTCCTCGCCTAATCAAAAGATTTCACCGAACATTTCCTGACAAGCCAAAACCCCCGGAGAAGCCCGGTTTGGGAGGGGCCTTGAGGGGGGGTACTGTCATGATCTCTGCTTCCAAAAGGTCAGGGTTTTCCCAACTCCCTTGGAAGCAGATCCATAACCCAGGTTCCGAGTGCCAACCAGTCCCAATTGGGACCTTTTGGACCCAGTCCTAGCGCCAGTGGCACCAGGCTCATAAATATGCCCAGTCCCAGCGCTGGAAGCGCCGGGCTCATGATGCTTGGGTGGACTTACCTTCAGCAGACCATGCTGCTTACTTGCCTGCCAGTTGAGCCTCTGATCCTCTTCTGTTTGGAACTACTTTTCCTGTTGGGTGGGGCTGGAGCCACTCCCTAGATTCAGAACACTGGAACTCTTCTGGAAGGCAGGAACTCTTTTCTTACCAGGAACTCTTTTCTTACTTAGGCGTGGCTGTGGAAGGAGACACCTAAGCACTACAGGAGGCTATTTAAACCACACCCGGTGGATGAATCTTGCTTTGCGTTATTCTGCAACCTCTGCAGCAGAACGCTCATCGTGTCTTCTGCATCCGGTCCTGGGCCTAAGGAAAAAGGCTTACCATCCTGAATCCAGTCTTCAGCAACACCTATAAAGACAAGAAAGAACAGGTTAGCATTCCGGCATCTGAAAGGCAAAGGCTTACCATCCTGAATCCAGTCTTCAGCAACACCTATAAAGACAAGAAAGAACAGGTTAGCATTCCGGCATCTGAAAGACAAAAGTTTACCAACTCTTCCCACGCTCCGGAGGCCTTCGGCGCTGCATCCCGCATCTGAAAGACAAAACAAGGTGCGTTTAAAGACATTGGGGAACTTTAATACTCACGTGCCATTACTCCTTTCCACATCTAATCCAGTGGGTATTCCGGCACCCTGCAGCCGCTCCGAACTCGTACCTGCAAAATAAAAAGACAGTTAGAGCGCATAGTGAAGCAGGCAACAAGCGCTTACTTACGTGCTTCCAGGCGCTTCTATTCATCACACGGGCTCCATCTTCAACTCACTTCAGCCCGTCATCCGCCATCGCCGGAACCCTGCAAAACAAGAGACATCATTACTAAAGACTTTAAAGACATTTGAATGACTCGAAACTTACCGTTCGTGCAGTAAACGACGGACAGCAGTCCTCTGAAGTCAAGAGGCCTGCGCTACCTATCCAGTGAAGAAACTGGTTACAGCACCCTGCCTCGAGGCAGATGGAGAGCTCGGCATTCACTTACCTAAGGTGAGAGCGTTAACCTTTGGGGGTCTACAGGAGAGGAGAAGAGGAAAGAGATAGGGACACCCCAATAACCCCAGTTTATTAACCCCATATTTTCTATCTGCAGACATCTTACTCTACACGTCAGGCATACAGTGCACAGAGGTCCAGCCCAAAGAGCCAACCGGGTGCTACACATCACCTTTGAAGATACAGTAGTCGCCCAGTCAAGACCGGCGCCTCTGCGAGAATCAGGTGAGCGTTACAGAGATCTTGTCGATGATCTCAAAGGGTCCCTTCCATGTAGGCAAGAATTTCCGCTGTTTTGCCTGGTTCCTTTGGAAATTGTATAGATAGACCCGGTCCCCCACCTGATATTCCTTCCTGGAAGTCTTCAGGTCATAGTGGGTCTTCATGCTATCAGCTGATCTTTCTAGATTCCGCTGAGCGTAAGCAAAAGCATGTTGGAGGTGTTTCCTTAAATTCTCCACATACTCATGAGTAGTGGAGGCATTTATCAGTGTCTGCTCTTGGGTCCTGTAGAGCAAATGCTGAGGAAGCACCATCTTGCGCCCAGTCATCAACTCAAATGGTGACATTTTGGTTGCAGATGAAGGGGTAGATCTGATGGCCATTAGGACCAGAAGTAATCGGATATCCCAACCTGGCCCAGAATCTGCCACAAACTTCTTTAATATGCTCACAATGGTTCGGTTATATCTCTCTACTGCCCCAGAAGAAGCTGGCCGGTAAGCAATATGCAACTTCCTTTTGACCCCCAGTTTCTCCCACATCTTTGTCATTACTTCACTGGTGAAGTGGCTACCCCTGTCTGACTCAATCCTTTGAGGTAGCCCAAAACGGGAAAAGATGTGGTTAATCATCAGGGCAGCTGCTGTTTCTGCCTTGCAATTTGGGGCTGGGAGACATTCCACCCACTTGGTAAACAAGCATGTCACAGTCAACATGTACTTATTCCCCCTAGCAGAGCGAATCACGGGGCCTACAAAGTCGATTTGTAAATCTGACCATGGCAGGGTCATCCCCCTCTTTTGGAGAGGCGCACGGTGCGTGAGGGATGATGGATGAAATTGTGCACACACAAGACACCCCTTCAAGTATTGGTCGAGGTCCTGCCCCATGTGTGGCCAGTATGCAACCTCTCTTAAGATTTCCAGTGTTGTGTGAAACCCCCTATGACCGGCGGTGGCCGCATCATGGGCGTGACTTAACATCAGGCTTCGGAATGAGGTAGGAACCACCCACTGATCGTGGCCAGCTTTGGATTTCCTTACCAGCAAACCGTCTTGGATTCGGAACATTTTTGGACATTTCATCAACAATCTTAGGTCCTCTTTCCCAATGTAATCGGTATCCGTCAGGGGAAAGTTCTCAGGGTCCTCAAGGTGTTGGTAAAACTTACCAATAATTGGATCCCCCTTCTGAGCGGTAATCAAATCAGCATCAGGGGTCTCCTTGCTCCATTGTGCAATTGAAAGGTCGTTGTGAGCATTTGTCTGGGACCTAGTGATAGCAGTGACCTGGATTTCCCCCAACAGGGACTCAATCTCAATTAGATCCCCTTGGATGGCCCCGGTTTTGGCCAGCTGATCAGCTAAGTCATTTCCAGTTTTGTCTGGTCCCTCTACTTTGGAATGACCCTTGATCTTTTTCCAATAGATGGTCATCTCATTCGAGGTGACCAGATGATCAATGTTTTGGATCAACTTCCCATGATTCAAGGGTTTGTTGTTAGCACATAACATGCCTCTGGTTTTCCAATTAACCAGGTGCTCCACGAACCCGTTCCGTACATAATCCGAATCTGTGATTATGACCAGTTCGTGGAGTTGATGCTGGACAGCAGTGAGGATGGCCTGATGCACAGCCATCAATTCTGCCACCTGACTACTTCGGGGACCAATTTTGTATCCAGCGGAGGGTTCTGGGAACTCCTTCACCCATGCATTCCCTACGCCAGCCACCAGTTCTTTCTCCCCGTCGTTGTCAACATGGTAAGAGCATCCATCCACATAGACAGTGGGCATTCCCTCACACTTGTCCTCTTCAAAGACTTTGTGTGGGGAATTAAGGTATGCCTCCATGCTGTCCTTGATTTTTAGACTTTCGTCCTCGAGACAGTTTTCTCTGGCACAATCATGCAAGTCAGCCAGACCTTGCGCGAGGGGACTCTTCTTGTTTTGGCCATATCTGACCTCCACAGGAAAGCCTTGCATTGACAGAATCCAGGAAGTAATTCGGGAATTACTCACATTTCCGGCCCGGATTCTGTCACTTTGGAGATATTGCAGAGGCTGGTGTGGTGTCTCCACTATGATGTGTTCCCCATGGATAAACGGGCGGTAATTCTTCAATGCCCACACCGTTGCCAGGAGTGCCTTCTCACAGTCGTTGAATTTTTCCTCCACAGAGGATAAAGTTTTGCTTGCATAGGAGATTACTTTATTGACCTTGTCATGCTTTTGGTATAATACTGCCGTCAAGCACGTATTAGAGAACCCCGTCTCCAGGAAGAACTCCTTGTTTCTGACAGGGTAAGCTAGGCAAGGCGCTTGTGAGAGGCTTCTTTTGAGTTGTCTTACTGCCTCGGCTTGTTCTGGACCCCATTCCCACTTGACCCCCCCCCCTTCAGGAGATGAATCAGGGGTCTGGTGATCTCTGCGTAGCCCTCAATGAACTTTCTGCTGTAATTAGTCAGTCCAAGGAGGCTCCTTAGTTCCCGCAGAGTTGTGGGGTCTTTCAGTTTCTGAAGTGCTTCCACTTTCTTTTCCTGGGGACAGAGACCCTGCGGAGTAATCTCATGCCCCAAGAAATTAACACGGGTTCTACACCACTGTGCTTTCTGAAAGGAAAGTTTTGCTCCGGCGGCCCTCAACTGGGTCAGAACATAACGGATCTCCGCTATGTGTTCCTCCACAGATGAACTTTTGACGAGGACATCATCTACATAAGCCAGGTTACCCCTCGCACCCAGGTCGGGCATGGCCTTATGTAGGAAAATGTTAAACTCATTACCAGAGTTAAGGTATCCGAAGGGAGTCCGGGTCCATGTGTACTGCTGGCCCCCAAAGGCAAAAGCCAGCTTGTATTGGTCCTCCCTACTGACAGGCACAGTCCAGTATCCATTGGTCAGGTCTATTGCAGTGAATACCTGTGACCCCTGGATCTGGGCCAGCCCTTGGTCAATGTAGGGCAGAGGCCATCGGGAAGTATGGACCCGTTTGTTGAGCTCCCTGAGGTCGGCGCAGAGTCTCCACTGGCCGTTTGGCTTCAATATTCCCAGCACCGGATTATTGAAGGTGTTGTGGACTGGACGGATTATTCCCCGGGACTCAAGGTTCTTAATTATTTCAGTAAGGGACTCCATTGATGCGAGAGGCAAGCGATATTGCTTCACAAACACTGGAGTCATGCCAGGGTCCGTGGGGATTGTTGTTGTGTGGATGTCGGTGCGACCACAGTCATATGAGTCTACCGCAAAGAGATCTTGGAAATCCAAGAAAACTTGTTTCAACTTTTGCTTTTGTTCCAGAGTCACACAGGCATCAGCTAGGTTGACTCTCTCTTCCACCATCTGTCTGAAGCCTGGAAAGACTTCTGGTTTGGCTATTTCAGCGGCCTCCTCCAGCTGGGTGGAGAAGTCCCTGGTCAGAGTGCTGATTTGGACTGGAGGCTTCAGGTGGGAATGGCAGCCCTCATGGACCTGGAAAATCACCTCATCCCTCCTGAAGTCACAAGTCACATCTTCCTTACCATAAGGGCAAGAAGTGTACACCAGGAAGTTCCCCCCATGCCGGGTAAAAATCCTGTCCAGTGTTGTATTGTCATCACTGTCACTGCCAAAGCAGTCCTTGGGGATTGGCCCTAACAGTTCATTACCTAAATCTATGGAAAAATGTCGGTCATCAACCGCCATTCCAATAATGGTGCCTGCGGCTAGAGTAATACTCTTTAAGTCGCTGTTATCCACCTCTATTGGAATGGTGTCGTGTTCTATGTTGACTAATGGTGTTGGGTTTACCCCCAACCCTTGCTGTTGGAGAGAAGCGTTTAGATGTATGTAAGCATCAGGGTTTTGCAAATATTGTCCTCTTTTAACTTTCACTTCCAGGGAGAATTGTCGGGTCCTTTCTGGGATGGTGACTTCCTCTTTGATCTGAATTTCAACTGCATAAGGTAGCAATTGAGCTGACCTAAATGCTTTTTCTGGATCATCAAAGCCCATGGGATTATCCGCTAATCGGGACCAAGCTTTGAAGTTTATTAGGTCCAAACTAATGGCAAAGCGATTGAGAATGTCACTGCCTAAGTAAAAGGCGGCAGGGACGTCTCGCACGACCCAACAATTGTGGACTATGCTCTTGTTGCCAATGGAGATTTTGAGCATACACCTGCTTGGCAGGAGATGTTTGGAATTGGGTGCTTCCAGGTCCATTTCCCATTTGTCTATCAGTTTGAATGTGGGAATGGCTGGATCTTTTGGGAGTTGGCGGAACATGGCTTCGCTGATGAAGCTCTTACCGTTGTTCACACACACTCGAGCGAGAACAGAGTCCTTCCCATCATTTAACTGAACAGGGATGAACAACTGCTCTCCAATTTGCTGAATCTCAGCCAGGCTCTGAGCTGATTTCACATCTTTCTGGACGATTGGAGTGGGAGTTTCTGATTGTGGATTACTATAGAATCTCAGAGTGTTTCCTTCCAGCGTGGAGTACCACTTTAGACTGGAAGGAAGGTTGATTTTCAGAAATAGAGAGGACCCTCCATCACCAGTCTGTTGTCCTACTGCTATTACTGTCACGTCTGGAATTTGGCTATTCTGGAAGTGAAATTCTACTTGGTCAGGTTTTTGTTCAACCATGTGGCAGGTGCCATTTAAACTAACATGGTTGACACTCTGTTTTAATTTTATTGGTCGGCTAGTCTGGGTCCAGAGGACCTTGTTTACACAATCTATTAAGGGTGACAACCTCCTCAGGAGGTCATTCCCTAGTAAACAAGGGGTGCCCTCTGGAGTCACAACTATGACCGGGTGTTTCAACTTGTGTCGCCCAATTTTAATGTCCAAGTCTGCAGTCCCCTCGACGGGAATTTCCTTCCCGTCAAAGTTCTGGAGTTGTCCAGGAAGTGAGGTGAGAGGAATTTGGTAATTCTCTCCCCTTCCTGCATTCAGTTCGTCAAAGGCCCTTCTGGACAGCAGGGTAGCTTGAGATCCCGTGTCCACCAGCGCTGAAATCGTACCCTGTCCCTGTACTTGTACCGGGGCATAATATCTTCCCTCCTTCTCCTCAAGGGGGCACAGATAATGCACATTTTTGGACAACTGGTGGGCTAACTTTCTGGTTTTGGACATTGCTAGCGAAGAGATTTGGGCAGAATTCTGTCGAGAGCCTTGGGAATCTGAAAGAAAAAGTTGGCAACTGGAGATCAGAGCCATTGTGGGTTCCCCTGGCTCCGGTTCCGGGCCGCCGCCCCCCTTTTGGAGGCAGTCACCAGGATGGGTTTGAACCAGGGGATTTTCTTGCTGTTGGTTCTGGGATGAGATGGTGGGCGGCGGTAGCTCAGTCTCCACATCTCCCCAGTCTGGATTTGCATCCCTAGGGACCCATTTTTCTTTGGGAGGAGTTCCCCCCTCTCTGAAGGAGAAGATCCTTTTCCCAGGATCCTCTGAGGATCCCTCTCCCTCAAATTGGAAGATCTGTACCTCCTCCTCAAACTGAGTCTGTTTGGGTCTTTTGTTTCTCCTACCCCCCCTCTGCTCCTTAGGAGGCAGACTTTCAGGGGCAAGAGATTTTGTTTCCGGTTCCTGGGTTTCCAGGGGCTGTTTACAAGTGAGGAAGGAAGCTTCCTCTAAGGCTTTACATCCCCCTTCCCCTTGTGCCTCCTCCATGGGAACCGGTGTGTTATCGGGGTGCTGCCCCGTCATTGTTCTGGAGCACCAGGTCCAGAGTTTGGGGCATTCTGTGCCGGCATGCCCATCTGAGGGTTCTGCTGCGCCCTCAGTATTTGACCCAGATCCCGTGCCATATTTTGGACCTGGCGCTCTAATTGGGAAACCCGCTCAGGCTGATACGTGGCCCTGTTTTCTCCCCTGGGCTGATCCCGGGAAGGGTAGCTATCCCTTCTTTGGTAGTACCCCTGGTTAGGAAGATTTGGATACCCCTCCACCCTTGGCCTCCCCTCTCCCGGATTCGGTTGTCTGGGCTCAGGGAATTGGGGAAAGAAGGACGGATGATTTTGGGGTTGGAAATTGGGTGGATACCTGGGGAAAAAGTTCTGCCCAGGATTTGGAGAATTTCTGCCCTCCTGTGGGAAGTTGGGAGGGAAGTTCCCTGGGTTAGGTGCTTGGCTGGATCCCCCCCCTTGAGCTGGAGGAGTCCACACATAACCCAGGATGCGTCGATTTCCCTTGTAACGGGGACTTACATAATCAGGAGAGCGAGGGACCCCATTTGTGGGGCTGCCTCCCTGGCTCCCTGTATGTGACTGGCCCGAGGACCTTCTGGGCCTAGCATTATTAGGTGCAGGTAGGTTTTTAGGCCCCCCCATCTCCAAATCCAAAACGGGGGTGACCTTTACCTCTGCCACCTTGGCAGCAGCAGGGGTGCTGTTGGCTTTGGGGTTTTTCTGGGCATTACTTTTATTTTCTATTGGCTTCTGCACCTCATAGATCCGGGTCGCCTGTTCAATGACCCAGTCTAAAGATCTTTTCTCGTGAAAATCCCTCACGAGCTGGGTCATTATGTATTTGGGCAAGGCATGGAAAAACGTATTAATAAATTCTCTGCTGTCCGTGCGCACCCTTCTGGTGGTCTGCGCAAAGGCACGTTTCAGTTCTTGCACGAATTCTTGTGGGGCCTGATCCTCCCCACATTGCAAATTGTAGGCTGCCTTGCGAGCCTCTTGAGGATTTCGGTGCACAGAGAAATGTTTCAAGATGGCCACCTTATAGGTGGACCATCTTAAATGATTTTGGTCCTCCAGCCCCGCAAAGAAACTACAGTATTCTGGGGAGAATGTCCATTTGACGTACTGGATGCAGCTACTTCTGTCCTTCAAATGGAAAGTCTCCATCATTTGCTCATAGAGCTCCAAGTGTTCCCAAACAGAGTACTTGGCGTTCTTATGATAAGGCGTGATGACACTCCTTATTGCCTTTATTTGCTTCAATGGGTCCTTAAGCAAGGCCCTTTTTGCCTTATTGGCCTTTTTGGTTCGGGTAACCCTGGTCCATTCATCTTCTGACTCAGAGGCACTGCTCCCAGAGGTTCCCGTCTGTTCTTCCAGGTTTTCCCGGATTCTGCGAGCCTGGGAATGGCTGGCAGAATGTGGGGACCTGGTCTCCTGTGTCCTGTACCGCTCAGAGGAGTCTTCAGATCCCTCCTTGCTGCCAGGATTTGCTGGGTACCCCCCCACTGACCTAACTGGACAGAGGTTTTCAGAATGCCCTTAATGGGCCTACTCTCCTGGGATTCCCCATTAAATTGCACCGTGCTTGGGTGCCCATACCCGGATGCCCGCCCATCCATTCCTGGGAGGTACTGGCCTATGAGCCCCATGCTTCTGGCTGGATAGTAATCTGCCATCCCTGTGGCCCTGTGCTCATGTGCGCCAGGGGCCATGGGGTGGCAGAGTCCAGGGACTGGGAGAGATGAAGGCCTCTCGTACCAGGCCTCCTGAGGTTATGCTCAGGAGTTTGTCTTTCCCAGCGATCCTCATCTCTATCCGCCCCTGCTCCCTGTTGCAATGCAAGAGCCTGCGCTTTCAGTTCCTCAGTTAAGGCCTTACTCGACTCTATCAGTCTCTCCTGCATGGCTACCTGTTGCTGGAGCCTATCATTGTGCTGGCAGAGAGCCTCATTCTCTCTCTGCGTTTCCTGATTGGTCCTGGAGCACTGGGCCAGTCTTTGCTGCAGGAGGGTTACCTCCTGAGCTGTGTCCCTATTGGCCTGCTCCTTTCTTGCCAGAGCATCCTCCACCTTCCTGGTGTGCTCTAACAAGTTATGGTGTTCTTTTTGGAGGTCACCCAGTCCCTGGAGGGCCAGGTGATTTTCTTCCAATTTCCTTTTTAAGTGGCAGACTTCCTGGCCTAAGGTATCCCTTTCCTGACTAAGAGCCTGCATCTGTGCCGCCAGGTCGTCCCTTTGCCTTTGGAAGGCACCAGCTTTCTGGCGCTCCTGGTCAAATTCTGCCTGGGTATCCAGGTCTTTCAAAATCAGTTTATTGCTCTCTGCCTTCTCCCTATCTAGGTGGCTTTGCAGGGTGACTACCTGCTCAGCACATGCCCTATTGAAGTCTAACTGTTGCTCTAGCTTTTTCTGGCTCTGCAGTAGGGAGTCCAAACCTTCTTGGTACTCCTTCTGCAAGGCCAGAAATCTGGTATCCTGGTCAGCCTTTTCCTGTTGCAGGATGTCCATATCCCTCTTTATTTTAATGATGTGCTGTCTACTCTCATTTTCTGACTCCTGGCTCCCCTGCAGCCTCTGCTCAGAAGAGACCAGGTCAGATTGGACCTTCTCTAATGCCATCTGTCGCTTATTCGCCAGATCTTGGCTTTCAGTACATTTATCCTGCATGTCTCCCATATATAGGTACAGGTATGCGGCTATCCTAACCATCTTGTCTTGTTCATCCTTAGCTTTAGGAGCCATGTATAGTTCACTCAGGGCCACATGTAGAGGACCCTGATCTCCCCATATATCTGACCCTGTTTCAGTGACCTGTTGCATGATGGCCTGCAACCAGACCATGCGGTCCTGGTGAGTCCGCTCACCTCTCACAAATAACATATGTAAGAAGTGCTCTCTGGCTATTTTCATGTCTACTAATCTCGTCATTCTAGAGATTGGTCTCTGTCCTGACTTACAGAAATGAGTGTTTTATTTTTGCAAAACAGACCTTTTTCTTAGAGCGTTCCTTTGAGGAGTGCTTTACAGCGTAACACAGCGTGGTGATCCGACCGGATATGTGTATCTGGTCAGCTGGCACAGTGTATTAATCTGCACAAGTGATAGATCTAATCCGAACGTCCGGCACGAGCCCCCAATTTGTAAGAGGATTCAATTCAACACTACAGCTAAGTCAATGCCTAGTCTGGGATACTGAATGGAAACCCTTATTGATATATCTTTATGTCCAGTTCATGCGTTCTGGATGACTACCCCTATATAGCACCCCTCTCTTAGAATCCCCCTGACCCCACTGAGCCAAGAAGTAGGTTTGTTTTGCAAATTTAAAAGATTTATTTGAAAAAAATTAAACGATGTATAGATATATCACACTTTGATAATAAATTAATAATTGGATATCACACTTAATCTGATATGATAAAGATTAACAACGGAGAATCTGGCACTAGCACACTTCTTTATAATCACTAAGGAGTTGACATGAAATGGATAAGGTAGCACACTGGTAAATAGGGACAGAAGAATAATGGGATAGAGAATGCTTTATAGAGTTACAAATGGATGTAATGTTGAATGAAATGCAGTACAGAAAATACTCAATATGATTTCAACAAAACAATGTAATCACTTTTCTCTGGCAATTCCCTCCCCCCTTTTATGCAATGCAAGGAAATGGAAGGAAAGCACACAGTTCTCAGAAATGCAATCAAATGTGATTCAGTTCACCCCAGTAAGCTTAGACTACAGAAGTTTAAAACACAGGCCCAAAATGCTTTTATATGTGCTGGCAATGAAGTGACAAATATATGCTAAAAATGCTTTTAATTCCCTCTAGAGGTTCAGGGTGAGTGGTATCTAGTTAATATTAGTCCAGGCTCACACTAGCAATGATTCAGGGATGATTAGCAGGTTAAACAAACTTTTCTTTAACGGAAGGCAAGCAGCAGCAGATTTTTACACGTGGAGAAACTTGCAAATCGCAGCAAAATGTCAAATCGCGGCAGATTTTTCCGAGTGCGCCGGGCGCGATTACAGAGGAACTACAAGGACTATCACTATCCTTTTGGGGTCCTAGGACAGCCTAGGATCTCAGCTTCCAGATGAAAGTTACTGCAAGTCTCTAGCACAAACGGTTACGGAGATATGAGCGATTAAATAAAGGTCGTTTTTCAGATTTGAAATTTTAAAGTTCAAAAAGACAAGTGCAGCTTGCAACTAGAAAATGACAGGTGACCGCTTTACAAATGACAGGTGACAGCTAGGAGGCAGTTCTACTTAGATTAAAATAGCTTGAATTATATTATTTTAACTAAGAGATTGGTTCTGCACAGTTTGCTAGGTACTCACACTATATTCTTGAATTAGAATGGGCCTCGCCACGGATCTGGTCAGGTTTTAGACTGGACTCTGGTCTCTGCACTTCACAGTGATCTGGGTCAGCTCTCTCTGGTTCTGCTAACAGTGGTCTGGTCTGGGTCTCTGAAGGTGGATAGATTGAAGTCTCTATGTTAGCTCTCTGGAGGTTGATGGAGGGAAAGTATGGATTTTCCGGCAGAGCTTCCAGCTGCAAATGGATTTGAAGGTCCCTATCTGTCCTGTCTGTCTGCTTTTATCTGTTTTTAAAATGGGTGTGTGTGCAGCATCACTAGGCTCTACCCCTCTCCACTTGTCATTGGCCACTTCATCCGCTTCCACTTGATTGGGGGAATGAAATGAAGTGTCATCATGATGAGGTCTGTTTATGGTACAGAGAACCCACCCCTGTCAACTTTACACACAATCTATATTTGCTCAAAAAACATATTTGCACAGGTACACATTTGTTTAAAATTACATGCACCCTTCACATATCACAGGTGGTATCCCCTGTTCAAACTCTGCTCTTCCTGGGGGCTTGCATTCAGAAATGGCACATATTTCACTTTTTAACTGATTTTGCAATGTCGGACATTAACCCAAATTTACACACATGTGCGCAAAGAGTATGGACATTAGTTGATGAAGTGTCAGATTTTTCACATGCACACATTTTGAGTAATATCCTCTTTTCCGCTAAAACCCCCCTGAACATACCACCGGGTCCTAACACGTCTTAAAATGTGGGCAGAAAAATCACAAGAATTATGGTATCATATAAATAATTTTCACAAGTCCGCTCTATGAGTTATTCATCTTTTTAGAGTTATGTTCTGGCCCCAAAGGGGTGTGGTTTCCCCCCAGCACAAGGTTGAATTTCTGGTTTTTCCAGTTCTGCCAAGCCAGCTTGCTCTCACAGGCAGTGCCCCTCCCCTGTCCTTCCAGGAGGAAGCTCCATTTACGACATCTGCAATAAACCATCTGCCTGGGTGAAGGGGGTTGCATTGTTCAGAGCTCCTGTATTCTGTGGGGGCTCCCCTTAATTCAATTATCAGAGAGATGGCATATCCTTAGTGTGGCCAGCAAAAGGCAGATAGGCCTGGGAACACAGCTGTGACTCAAGTTTCACTCCTGATGGGGGGTAGTTGGTGGGCAGAATTCAGTTCCTTAAGCCAGGTTTCAGATAAAATGTCACTTTTTGTTCCCCAGTTTAACTCAAGACAATGTTTACATATGCAGCTAGAATGCTGATTCTAAGTTTAAAACTATGACATTTAAACAATTGCAACCTATGTGACACTCAAAGTAGGTCACTCATTTCTTTTAAACATTTAGATTTTTAGTGTCTTTCAGTCCAAATTTACTTAAACTGCTGAAATCCACAGCTCAGCCAGTCTTGTTATAAACCTTCAAGTCACTTCAGAATATAACTTTACATTGTATCCACCTCTCAGTAAGTCTTTCTTTGGCATGTTTTGGGTTCATTTATTCAGTTTTCTACAAAAAGTAAAACGCCGGCTTTTTGATAGTGGTGAGTACTGGTACTGCACCCCTTTTTGGGATTTAAGAAAATGAATTCCCAACAGTTATGGGTTTGCTTTTGGCAATCAGCATTGCCATTCCCAATGGTTTCAGACTACTGTGTGGGTAGTCCAATGGTGGTTTTAGGCAGTGTCCTTCTGTGCCCATAACATCGGCAAAAATGAGTGGCAGCCTATTCTTCATGCATTTCCCTGTGCATTTTCTGGGAAGCTCTGGCCATCATGATGTTTTCCATGTCAATACTGCACAGTTTTGAGGTAGGGCTCGGATGCATGGGTAAATACATCCCACATGCTAAATCAGATGAAAACCCAAAAGGCAGACCCAAATCAAAGGATATACACAGGAGCATGCAGGTCCACTCAATGGCAAGAAGTCTAGGTAGGTCAGGACACCCAAGTACATCTGAGTGCAACAATAGCAGCATATCGGGCTCATTGTGTACAGCTATTAGAGGCTCCAAAAACAGTGTAGACAGCATGAGTCAGAAGCTGATGATCCTAGGACGGGACTCCCTTCGGCCCAAATAGAAACATTATATTGGTGGATGTCCAAAGCAGAAAAGCAGATACTTTCAATAGAAGAGAAGAGGTCTAAGATACCCAAGAAGGTTCTGCAATTCACATCTGATGTAAAGAAGTCTATACAGAGAACTGATGATTTAGAGGGACCAGGGACGTTATTTCACCAAAATGCCAGCGGAAGTGACATCACATGACCCTTGACTGCTGGTGACATCACAAGAAGTGATGTCATTTGACCCCACCCCAAAGTGACATCACGGGAAGCGATGGAACACAATTGCTTACTCTGTGACAAAACAGAAGGCACATCACATAGCATTGTGTGTAAGTACACTACGAAAAATATGGTTACAATATCAATGTAACGTGAAATACATTTCATAGAAGAATGGATCAACATATGTATCAGCAGAAAAAACATGCTATAACTGCAACTTGTGAAAAGCAAAATACATAGTCTGAAATGGAATCTTATTCTACTCTAAATGTTTTTTGGAGGATTTTGTATGCATTGTGAATTTCAGGTGTTTAAGAACAGACTTAGGGGGTAATTCATAGAATTCAGTGCACAAGTGGCGCACACGGCTGGCGCACAGTGTGCACATGCGACTTTCTGCACCAGCCGCTTGTGCTAAAATCCATTTCCGCGCACAGTGTATTCATGGATTTAAACATCCAAAACCAGCCGTGGCGCGGAATGGTGCAGCGACCCTGCAGCAGCACCAATCACGCCCCCAAACCCTCCCTGTGCGCCATGTACAGCGCACAAATCCCGTACATGGCGCACAGGCCCACAACCACGAAAACACCTGTAAAACTCCCACGCACCCCTCCGAATACACGTACCCCGCTGCGCAGGTAGTCTCACACGCGAATGGGCCTGTGCGAGAGGGGTACGTGTATTGCTGTGGTGCGTGGGAAGTTTCACACGCAATTGGCCCTGTGCGAGCAGGGTACGTGGATTACTGGGGTGCGCGTGAAGTTTCACACACGATTGGCCCAGTGCGAGCATGGTACAAGTATTACTGGGGTGCGCGGGAAGTTTCACACGCGATTGGGCCTGTGCGTGTGGGGTATGTGGATTTGGGGGGTGCACATGAAGTTTCACACGTGATTGCCCTGTGCGTGCGGGGTACGTGGATTACTGGGGTGCGCGGGAAGTTTCACACGCGATTGGGCCTGTGCAAGCGGGGTACGTGTATTACTGGGGTGCGCGTGAAGTTTCACACACGATTGGCCTAGTGCGAGCGGGGTACGTGTATTACTGGGGTGTGCGTGAAGTTTCACACATGATTGGCCCTGTGCGTGCGGGGTATGTGGATTACTGGGGTGCTCGGGAAGTTTCACACGCGATTGGGCCTGTGCGAGCGGGTACGTGTATTACTGGGGTGCGCATGGAGTTTCACACACGATTGGCCCATTGCGAGCAGGGTACGTGTATTACTGGGGTGCGTGGTGAGGGGCACCTGCTAGCAGGCCCCCACTCGTCCCCCAGCACCCCATCCCCCAGCAGTGAGGGGATGGGGTGGTGAGGGGCACCTGCCAGCAGGCCCCCACTCATGTCCCCCAGCACCCCATCCCCCAGCAGTGAGGGGCACCTCCCAGCAGGCCCCCACTCATGTCCCACTCATGTCCCCCAGCACCCCCACCCCCCAGCAGTGAGAGGCACCTGCCAGCAGGCCCCCACTCATGTCCCACTCATGTCCCACAGCACCCCCACCCCCCAGCAGTGAGGGGCACCTGCCAGCAGGCCCCCACTCATGACCCACTCATGTCCCCCAGCACCCCCACCCCCCAGCAGTGAGGGGCACGAGCCAGCAGGCCCCCACTCATGCCCCACTCATGTACCCCAGCACCCCCACCCCCCAGCAGTGAGAGGCACCTGCCAGCAGGCCCCCACTCATGTCCCCCAGCACCCCAGCAGTGAGGGGCACCTGCCAGCAGGCCCCCCACTCATGTCCCACTCATGTCCCCCAGCCCCCCCCAGCCCCCAGCAGTGAGGGGAACCTGCCAGCAGGCCCCCACTAATGTCCCACTCATGTCCCCCAGCACGCCCACCCTCCAGAAGTGAGGGGCACCTGCCAGCAGGCCCCCACTCATGTCCCACTCATGTCCCCCAGCACCCCCACCCCCTAGCAATGAGAGGCACCTGCCAGCAAGCCCCCACTCATGTCCCCCAGCACCCCACCCCCCAGCAGTGAGGGGCACCTGCCAGCAGGCACCCCACTCATGTCCCACTCATATCCCCCAGCACCCCCAGCCCCCAGCAGTGAGGGGCACCTGCCAGCAGGCCCCCACTAATGTCCCACTCATGTCCCCCAGCACGCCCACCCGCCAGAAGTGAGGGGCACCTGCCAGCAGGCCCCCACTCATGTCCCACTCATGTCCCCCAGAACTCCCAAACCCAAGCAGTGAGCCTCAGGCCCAGACTCATGTCCCCCAGGACCCCCACCCCCCAGCAGTGACGGGCACCTGCCAGCAGGCCCCCACTCATGTCCCCCAGCACCCCCACCCCCCAGCAGTGAGGGGCACCAGCCAGTAGGCCCCCACTCATGTCCCACTCATGTCCCCCAGCACCCCCACCCCTCAGCAGTGAGGGGCACCTGCCAGCAGGCCCCCACTCATGTTCCACTCATGCCCCCCAGCACCCCCACCCCCCAGCAGTGATGGGCACCTGCCAGCAGGCCCCCACTCATGTCCCCCAGCACCCCCACCCCCCAGCAGTGAGGAGCACCTGCCAGCAGGTCCCCACTCATGTTCCACTCATGTCCCCCAGCACCCCCACCCCCCAGCAGTGATGGGCACCTGCCAGCAGGCCCCACTCATGTCCCCCAGCACCCCCACCCCCCAGCAGTGAGGGGCACCTGCCAGCAGGTCCCCACTCATGTTCCACTCATGTCCCCCAGCACCCCCACCCCCAGCAGTAAGGGGCACTTGCCAGCAGGCCCCCACTCATGTCCCACTCATGTCCCCCAGCATCCCCACCCCCAGCAGTGAGGGGCACCTGCCAGCAGGCCCCCACTCATGTCCCCAGCACCCCCACCCCCAGCAGTGAGGGGCACCTGCCAGCAGGCCCCCACTCATGTCACACTCATGTCCCCCAGCACCCCCACCCGCAGCAGTGAGGGGTACCTGCCAGCAGGCCCCCACTCGTGTCCCCCAGCACCGCCACCCCACAGCAGTGAGGGGCACCTGCCAGCAGGCCCCCACTCATGTCCCACTCATGTCTCACTCATGTCCCCCAGCCCCCACCCACCCCCCAGCAGTGAGGGGCACCTGCCAGCAGGCCCCCACTCATGTCCCACTCATGTCCCCCAGCACCCCCACCCCCCAGCAGTGAGGGGCACCTGCCAGCAGGCCCCCACTCATGCCCCACTCATGTCCCCCAGCACCCCCACCTCCCAGCAGTGAGGGGCACCTGCCAGCAGGCCCCCACTCATGTCCCCCAGCACCCCACCCCCCGGCAGTGTGGGGCACCTGCCAGCAGGCCCCCACTCATGTCCCACTCATGTCCCCCAGCATCCCCACCCCCCAGCAGTGAGGGGAACCTGCCAGCAGGTCCCCAATCATGTCCCACTCATGTCCCCCGGAACTCCCACCCCCAGAAGTGAGGGGCACCTGCCAGAAGACCCCCACTCATGTCCCACTCATGTCCCCCAGCACCCCAACCCCCCAGCAGTGAGGGGCACCTGCCAGCAGGCCCCCACTCATGTCCCCCAGCACCCTCACCCCCCAGCAGTGAGGGGCACCTGCCAGCAGCTCCCCACTCATGTCCCACTCATGTCCCCCAGCACCCCCACCCCTCAGCAGTGAGGGGCACCTGCCAGCAGGCCCCCACTCATGTCCCCCAGAACCCCCACCCCCCAGCAGTGAGCCTCAGGCCCAGACTCATGTCCCCCAGCACCCCCACCCCCCAGCAGTGATGGGCACCTGCCACCAGGCCCCCACTCATGTCCCACTCATGTCCCCCAGCACCCCCACCCCCCAGCAGTTAGGAGCACTTGCCAGCAGGCCCCCACTCATGTCCCACTCATGTCCCCCAGCACCCCCACCCCCTAGCAGCGATGGGCACCTGCCAGCAGGCCCCCACTCATGTCCCCCAGCACCCCCACTCCCAGCAGTGAGGGGCACCTGCCAGCAGGCCCCCACTCATGTCCCACTCATGTCCCCCAGCACCCCCACGCCCAGCAGTAAGGGGCACTTGCCAGCAGGCCCCCACTCATGTCCCCCAGCACCCCCACCCCCCTGCAGTGAGGGGCACCTGCCAGCAGGCCCCCACTCATGCCCCCCCACCCACTCACCCATCCAGCAGTGACCTGCCCATCTCATGACACAAACCAAAAGTCAACTGTGTACATCAACACATGTCCGTCACACACACACACACACACACACTGGTTGCCATTAATTCAGTAAAGCCACATGTTGACATGCATGGACCGAATGAGCGAATCCCACACATTGAAGTAAAACATCAAAATGTATTAACATGAAAATCAATGTAAAGTAATTAAAGCATAAAATAATGGCAAACATGAAATGATATGCATGTCCAAATAAAAAAAAGAATCCTCAAAAAATCCCAAGTAATCCAAAAGAAAAATGGGCAAAACCCTCAGTCCACCAAACCAAATCCAAATGAAACGCAAAAAGGTAAATCCATTGATCCATGGTGAAATTCAATTAAAATGTCCAAATAAATCCAACGTCCAACTATGTACAATCCAATTTTCAAGGGTCCATGAGCGCAACGAAATAAAGGAAACCTATCTAATAACCTACTTAACAAAAAAACTATATACAAAAGTGTGGGGCATAGGCCAAAAGCCCCAAAATAAAAAAAAGAAAAGGAAACCTAACACTATAAACTATTTACAATGGTGGTGGGCGTGTCCTGCGGCTCACTCAGTGATGTTGTCGGCCAGGGCATCATCGAACTCCATGTCTATTTGCTGGAGGCGGGCCTCTGTCCTGACCACGAGGTCTCGCAGGGAGGCACTCATGGTCTTTTCCAACTCCCTGTGAGTCACCTAGAGGCAGTCTGCCCGCCTCAACACCCGACGCATGGAGAACTCCGCCCTGACCATGGTGAGCCGTGCCTCTTCCGCCCGCCGCCGCTCCACACCTATACGCTGGCCCAACCGCAGCCACACGGAAGACACACCCATTCCAGGGTCCTCCTGCCCTCTGGCCGATGCCTGTCCCCCTGATGTCAATGGCCCCGAGCCATCATTGCTCCACCTAGAGCCTTCTCCTACTGCTGCAGCTGCTGCTATCCATGTGCCCTGTCCGATGATGCCTGCACATCCCCCATCAGCTGGTCTCCAGTTGTGGTGTCCACCCCTGCTGGACCGCTGACTCCCGACTGTGACAGGGATGGGATCTCCACCAAGCTGGCTGTGTTGGTCAGGTCAGGTCCACAGGGGGCCCTGGGGGAATCTGGGCTGGAAGATGGCAGGGAGAACGACTGGCGCATAGTCTCCACAGAGGAGGAGAGGTCCGCCAGAGTGTGCATCACATGTAGGAACCCACGGACCAGGGCCCCTCCCAACAATGCCATGTTGCGACGCTGCTGTTCGTGATGGCGTGCGTTCTCCACCCAGGAAGAACGCACGTCATCACGAATGTCACACGTGCGCAACGCGACACCAATCAGGAGGGAGCCCATACGTTGATGGGACCCCTCGTCCACAGGTAGTGGATAGGCAGTTGACATGGCACTCTCCCCTACCTGCGGACGGGCCTGGGACAGGGCATCCCTACTGGTGCATGGTGGTGCAGTCACAGGGTCAAGGACAGCGACATGCACAGGCCCCTCCACAGTGACCTGTGCTGCCTCCTGACCCTGGCCCTGGACAGCACCACTTGCACCAGTGGTACTACCCCCACCAGGCCCCATGTGCAGCTAAGTAGCGGGCTCCTCCTCCTCTGTGGAGACCACCAACCTGGATGTCTCTGCACCGTCTTCCGCCATTGCAAGCCCCTGTGGGGGCTCACCCGGCCCTTCCGCCACAGCCGTAGTGGCAGACGCGGCACCAATCCCCTCGCTTCCGGATGATGGCAAGTCCTGGGAAGGTGGCTGGGCCTTGCGTCGCCGCCCGGTGGAGGCATCCCCGCCACTTGGCTCCACAGCGCCGTCTCCGCCCTCTTCTTCACTTGACGCTGCGTAGAGGGAGACATAGAACACAAGCATCAGGGTACAGTACAATATTCCCCTAGACAGGAAGCAATAACACATGAGTGGCAGTGTCAAACGTCACTTCCATCCTGTCACTCCACAACACATGTGTGAATGCACGCAACACACATGCAGAAACAGGCACGCTAGCCTGCAATCAACATCAGCATCCATGTACAAGGGCCTCTATTAACCAAAATGTTGCCTTCAAACTCACATGCATCATGGCTCACACTGATCCCATGCACACACATCACCGGAGGGTCATGCATCATGGTTTGTACACCACAGATACAGTGGATAGACACAGTGCATACAACGGTGACCGCATTGCATGAGTGAATCTACATATCATCACGGACATGTGTCATGCATCCATGGCGTTTCAAAGTCACACACACACTTCTCAGACACACACACATGTGCACCATAAATGTACATGACAGCAGCACCCATCCCTCACACCCCCTCCATGTCCAAGAACAGAGACTGGCATGCTTTCATGTGTGTATTTGGCATACAGCTCCCCATGTTGCATTGTAACACATGCACCAACCATGTGGTTCACACATTACTGGTCTCACATGCATGACCATGATGTCCCTGCACACACATATCCATACATGGCCTATGTCACACATACAGGCAAGTATCAGACTACCAGCACACTGCAACATGCCCTGTCTCACATACCAATGCTTGGCCACTTACTGCTCAACTCCAGACGGGTCTTCCTCCGAAGGATCTGGGCGTGGAGCACTGGGCATACGTGTTCCAGGACCCTCATCTGGATGTCACTCATGCTGACCCGGCCCCCCTCCGTGAAGTGCCCGGCCTTGTAGAGGGTACTGGACCTGAAGTCCTCCCAGCGCTTCTTGACGTGCTTGATGTCGCAGGTTGCCACCCCCTCCGCGTTGATGGCAACCACTACATCGTCCCAGATCCTCTCCCGTCCTTCCTTGTTGGCGTGTGATGTTCCGAAGAGGGCATCAAAATGCCCCAGGACATGCTCCACCAGGACACCAACTTCCTTCACACTGAAGCTGGTGGTCCTCTGCCTCTCTGGCTGGGGGTCACCAGTGGTCTCAGATTGTGTTTGCCCCAACATGGCGACCCCCGAGGCAGGCGTGGGTGGGCAACTGGGTCCTGGGGCTGGGCTGTGGAGAGATGGTATCCCAGTCGGGAGTCTTCTGTTCCAGCAGGGGTGGACACAGCAACTGGAACCCTAGCTGACGTGCAGACACCAAATAGCAGGGCACGTGGGCGGCAGGCAGGCAGCAGTAGATGGCAGGTGGGAGCGTGCTCGGGGCTCTGGGGTGCAGTAATTCAGCCTTCTGGGCAGGAGCATGGTCTTCCGTGTGTTGTTGCGTGGCCAGCTTGATACGGAGTGATCTGGAATGTGAAAATCTTGCATGTCTGCGTGTAATTCGAGCAAAGGCCCTTAGAGCGTAACCGCATCTGTGATGTTACGCGCGCGGCCGTTTCCCTCGTGACGTGGGCATAGTGGTTCAGCGCATGTGAAAAAACTGCACGTCCGCGTGTGAATGCGTGTAATCCGAGGAAAGGGCCTACGCGCGTTTGTGACGTTACGCGCATGGGCGTTTCCCTCAACACGGGTGCATGTTCATAGTACACGTGCAAAAACTGCACGTCCGAGTGTCAGCTCGTGTAATTAGAGGAACGGGCCTTAGCGCGTACACGGGTAAGTGACGTTGTACGTGTGGGCCGGTATAAAAAAGGTACACGTAGGACGCCATTTAATTGTACGTGCTTTTCGTGGAGAGCGAGTGGGTGAATGTTGTACTTCTTGTTGGTTCACACGCGATTACTTCACAGAGTTTCAAGTTCGTACTCCCTGTTACCTCTGGCAGCGTTCAGTTTTTTGGTTGGCCCTGTTTCCTCAAACAGCGTTCACTTCTTCTTTTGTCCTGTTTCCTCAGACAGCGTACACTTCTTCTTTTGGCGGGGGTGTTGCCAATGCACACACGCGCGTCTTTTTCAGGTTCTTTTTCCAGACATACGGTGAGTCGCGCACGTATTTACCAACTGTGCTTGCCCCGTGTGTCGCATACCGCTTCAGAGGTCATTGTAGGCTGCGTGTATTACGCGTACGCTTATTTTTGTGTTTCTGGGTGCCACAGCGTAGTGCTGGTTCATTTTTCCACACACGTGTTCTACGAGGGGTTGCTAGAGCACTAGAGTATGAATTCCATCTAGTACCCTACCGCTTTCACCCTCAATTGCCCAGGACAATAGTTCACTGCTACTCCCATATGTACAACAACATCAGTGCCATGGTTGGGAGGCGGCCAAGCGGTAAGGGAGGCAAAGGTGGCCGACCTTCAAAAGGTGGGCGTGGTGGGCACGGTGGGGACATGGCCATGATTTGCAGGGTGCCCCTAGACCCCCATGTGTGGAGGACCAATCAAGGACACCCATGCCCCACCCCCCAATGGTTGTGGGAAACGTAGCTGACACCATCCCAGCTCAGCCCTTGTTGGACCGGCCCATTGTGGCACCTGAACCGGCACAGGCAGACTCCCAGGCTGACTTTCAGGTCAGCAAGTCTAAGCCACGTGTGGCGGTGCAAGTTGTCACCAGGCCACGTGGATCTGGGGCAGCAATGTCATCTGCTGCCCCAAGTAGGCAGGGTGGGGAGGCAGCAGGGGCAGCTGCAGCTCTATCCACGCCAGCTCTGAGTCTCCCAGCTGGGACAGTGTCGGTCCAGGTCCATCAGACCGATGTTTCCCCTGCCAACATCACCCTGCAGCCAATGCCAGCACCAGGACCTATGGTCATTGTGCCTTTGCACACTCCTAGTACACAGTCCAAAGGCGCTTCGGCCCCTACTGACCAGAGCGGCGTAAGCCACTCAGGATCCGCACCACCTTTGAAAAATGAGAAGAAGGGTGCTCTGGCACTACAGGCTGAGACCTCAGACACGGCTTCGCACTCCGGCACATCGAGGAAGCGTAGCTTTAATGACGCCGAACTTGATGCACGTGTGGCCTATGTGTTGGAACATAGCCATGAAATGGTGGTGACTGCAGGGTGCAAGACCACACCTGGTCAACGTTACACACACTGGCAGAGCATCGCGGACCACATTAGTGCCCTTGGATTTGTGAGGCACACAGCTGATGATTGCTACAAGCGGTGAAATGACCTGAAATGCAGAGCAAATAACAAGCTGGCCTCAAATCATGTCTCTACTCTGGTGACTGGCGGTGGGTCTCCACCAGTGGACAACTAACTCAATGAACATGAGTCTGTTGCCGGAACCTTTGTCACAGAGGAACAGATCCAAGGCGTGGGAGACCTACCTGATTATGACGCATTGTCCGGTGAGTGCCCATGCATGCGTGTGTAATCCATGTGTATGTTGTTTGGGTGACGGGTTCTGATAGAGTGCCAGGTGAGGGTGTGTACTCCAGAGTGGTATGGGTCATCCATGTGCTTCATCCAATACATTCATGTGCCTTGGATTTGGGTATGACAGTATCCCTTCTGCCCACAGTAGCCAATTAGCGCCACATTACTGCAGTTGCCCTTGACCTGTCATCTTGCAGCAACATTGTTCAGATTTTTTCAGTGTTCATTCTGCTGATTGTTTCAATTCTCCCATTTTTGCTATGCATTTTTCAGCCCTAATGCCACATATGTGACATGCTTCTGTCATTGACTACACACCACATTGGGCCACATTTGTTGCCTTGTTATGTGAATAATTAGACCATTCAGGCTGATTGAGTATTGGCCTGCTCACATTAGTTTTGGGGGCCTGTTTGAATAGGGAACATGATCGTTGTTTGCTGTCATGTTAAAGTGACCATCCATTGATGTGTACATCTGCCTACAATCACTGTATTATTGTACACTGGATGTGTTTCAATGTGTGGCACATGCATCTTTTGCTACACTATTTAGCATTTTTCATCTCATCATGTCCATCTCACATTAATGGGTGACAGTACTCATTCACTGACATATTGCTGTAGTTGTGTAATGTACCATGGCTATGCTACATGCCATCTGTGTGCTGGCATGTGCCATGTATGTGTATTGGACACGCCACTCACAGGCTAATGTGTGATGCCAGTTCTACCCACCATGCAGCAAGTGTGTTGCTTTTCCATCTTGGTGTCCTCAGTGTCTGTTTTTTGCCTCCCATTCCAACTCATTGACAGTGCATGCATGCCAGGGTTATACTCATGTGGTACATGTGTAAATCATGTACAGGATCTCTGTCTTGTCAGGCCTATGTGTGTGCTATGGTGCTCATGCCTGTTTGCATTTGTTGTATTTCATGTTTGATGCAGGTGAGGTTGAGGAGATGGTGCAGACCCAGGAGGGATCTCAGCCACGACCGAGCACCAGTGGAGGACGTGGTGTGGTTGTGGGTGAAAACCCAATCTTGCTGCAGACCATACTGTCCTGGGGTGCCTCTGGGTGTACCTCCCCAGACCTCTATTCAGGTGCTGAATTGGATGATGAGATTTATGTGCTGTCGCAGGTGAGTGCTTCTGGCAGGGATTGTGTTCTGTCCAACCCACCTGCACCAGAGGTAGAACCCTCTATGGGGATGAAAGTGTTGAAAGGTCCGCCTTTGGCGGTTACGGATGCAGGGTCACACTCCACAACATCTGATCCTGTTCCTGGGTCAGCAGATCAGAGGAGGAATGCAGTCCTGCAGCCTCAGGCAGTGCCAGCACACCAAGGTGCAGATCTCCTTGCCCCAAACAGGTGTGGTGCCCGCCGACGCGGTGGCCGTGCGCCACCAGGCAATACTGTATGGGAAAACTCCATGTACGGTATGGCAACCCAACAGGCAGCATCAGTTGAAATGATGTCTCAGGCAATGGAGAGGGTGGCCACTTCAATTATCTCCCCTGAAAGGCAGATGGAGCAACAACAGCAGGCAACAGACACCATTTGCCAATCACACAGGGAAGACATGTTGGCGTCCAACAGGGACCGACGGGCGACACTGGAGACTCTGTGCGAAGCCATATCAATAGAGTCACAGGGCCACAGGGAAGCCCTGAGGGTAGAACTCCATAACATCAGGGAGACTCTGCTTGAACTTGAGGCTTCCCGAAATTTTAGGGCAGAACAGCAGCTGGAGCAGCTCACACGTTCGCTCTCAGCTGAGCTGCAGGCAACCCATGAGGAGATCCGGGCATCACGCAAGGCCATTTGTGCAGAAATGCAGGCAACCTGTGAGTTGCTGCATGGGGATCTCCTCACTATCATCCTCCAGAATCAGACCTTCCAGACCTGCATGCTTGCTGCCATGGAGGACCATACCAGGGCTTTGCGTGGGTTGCCTCCCATTGCACCACCACCTCCTGATGCAGCAGCAGAGGGTGAAGAGACCGACAGCAGTTCTCCCACAATGGCATAGCCGTGCAGGCCCTGAGCCTCTGGAGGTATTTATTTCCCCAACATCCACGCAGGTGGGTGTTGGTGTGCACCCTGTCCTCGAACCTCCTGGGTGGCCTCCCCCCCATTCCTCCTACATGGCCATTTTTGATTCTTTTTTTTTTTACAGTGTGTTTGTTGCCTTGTGTGGCTCCCGTGGGCATCCACTGTGTATTCCGTCTGGGCACATGCAGGCTTGTCCTGAGTTTGGGTTAGATGCTTGGGTTTGTGACACACACACACCTCCTGCTTCCCATTTCCATGGGCTTGCAAAGGGTGTGACCAAGTGACAGTGACTTACACAGTGACATTGGGCTCCCATGAGCTGTGTGGGCAGTCTGTAGTGAATACTGTGTGGACATCCCTAGTGGGTATTGTTGTTGTATTGAACACTGCATGGTGTATTGATATGTGCTTGTGCATCCATGTCTTCCTCAAAATTTGCAGGTACCTTCTTCATGTCTTCACAAGGCTGTCTCCTTTGCAGATGGAGTTCATGTTGTATGCAGTACACTGACACATTTGCGTGGCAGCAACACTCTGCAGTTGGAAGGGGTTGATGTGCTGGTTTATTAAGGTTGTAAGACTGCCACTACTTAGACTTTGTACTGTCATGTTTTTGCAATGTTTCATGCTGTTTGGTGTATTGTGTTGGTGGTACGTATTTGGTCATGTGTGCTGTTTGTTATTGATTACTGGGAGCATATTGTCTGTGGACTGTTTCCTTTTGGGACAGTGCACTTTGTGACACTTGTGTCAGGTCTTGTGCATTGCTTTCTTTGCTTTCACATTGCATGACATGCCATGGTGTGTTGGGTGGCAGAGATGGGGAGGGGTTGGGTGACATGGCGCTATTTTCATGTTGTATTTTGCTAGGGGGTAGTCATTCATGCAGCATGAATGTATGTCTTTTAATGACACAGCATTGGTTGTCTTTGGGTAGGTAGGGATGCACACAATGTAACACTTCCAGGTGACCAATCTCTGGCTGGTATGGTTGTGACAGTTGACTGTCCCTTATGTCATCATCATTGATTGTCAGCTGGTATGTGCCAGGGCTGTGTGCACTCCACAGGGGTGTGATTTTAGGTGAAGTAATTAGCCGCCAGCTGCGTACGGGCTGCCTCACCACATGCCCTTTCCCCTCCCATGCACAGCAGCCGTGCATGTGGTTGAGGATGTGGGGGCACCACCATGTCCACTGGCAGGCCTTGACGTGTTGCAGCATTGTGCAGGACACATGCTGCCCTATGATCCTGCACACTACTGGGGGAGCATATAGCAGCTGCCCACCAGAACGGTCAAGGGAGCGAAAGCGTGACTTGAGCACTCCGAATGTGCGCTCCACTATTCCACGGGTTGCAATATGGGCTGTGTTGTATCTTACCTCAGGTGGTGTGGTGGGGTTCTGAATTGGCGTCATCATGTGGGTGCTCAGAGGGTAGGCACTGTCCCCTGGGGAGGTGATGATGGGTATCATTAGTGAGGTTGTGACATTACTCAGTATCTGACATGCATGCATGTGCAGTGGCATTCATACTCACCAAGCAGCCATGTATCGCCATGCTGCCCAGCTTCTAGGTCCCGGTTTATGGTTGACATTCTGTACATGAAACTGTCATGGGTGGTCCCTGGATAGTTGGCATATACTGAGGTGGTGATTCCCTTGGCATCACATACTACCTGCACATTGATGGAATGCCAGTGCTTGTGGTTTCTATAGATGTGCTCTGATGCCCTGGGAGGACGTAGAGCCACATGTGTGCAATCAATGGCACCTAGCACTTTGGGGAAGTGTGCCACCCCGTAAAAATCCTGGACAACAGCCTTCCTTTCTGCAGGTGTTCTGGGCAGGTATATGTGCCTGCGGACTGAGGGGCGTGCAGTCATGATGGCCAAGACCTGGTGTAGGCAGCGTGACTGTGTGGCCTGTGACACGCCCCCCACTATGGCACTTGTCCGCTGAAATGACCCAGTAGCCAAGAAGTGCAGTACATTGAGCACCTTTTCCAAGGGGCTCAGTGCTTGCGAGCACAGGGTGGGTGATGTGAGGTCATCCTCCCACTCACTCACCAGGTCGAGTATTATGTGAGGTGGAAACCTGTACCTCCCATACACCTGTTCATCAGGCATCCCAATAAGGCTGGTTCTGGGTGTAAAAATTCTGGCCCTGACTATCCTCCTCCTCCTCCTGCGGTATCCCACGACCGCTGCTGCGAGGAACGGTATATTCATCGTAGCGTCTGAGCTTGTTTGTTATTTGCGCGCCCTTTTATGCTGCGCGGGTCCACGTACACCTGCTTCCTGCTGGTGTACGTGTTTCTGGATTAGCGCGTCTTTTTTGGCGGACGCGTTAGCCCCATTCGATTCAATGAATACGTGTTGTAGGCACGCGTGTGGGCGTTCCGCACATTTGCCACCTGTACTTCCCCCGTAACACCCACATTTTTACGTGTTGTTCCCCATTCCGCCTGTTACGCCCCGTGTTCCGCCTACTTTTGTTGTGTGCACTGCGCTAAGTGCGCTTTCGCTGTGCGCGTAGCACACGCTGTTTAATGACGTGTGCGCCTGCGTGCGCCACACAGGATTTTAGCACACATCCATGGATTTACACGCGCACGGACTTCCATGAATCGCTGTGCGTGGGTTTCGCTGCGATTTTCGCACTTGCGCTGCGATTTGCACGCTTTTGCACGCTTGCGCAGAAATTTTCAACGCACATTAATTCCATGAATCGGCCTGTTAATCAGTGTCTCACCCCCTGAAGTGTGCCTCAAATACACCTTTAATGAGTCTAGCAATTATTGTTTAGAATTCCAGAAAGACAAATTATTTGTTATTCCTATTCTTTCTTATTTAGGGTCACTACTCAAAGTGTTACACTTGTGGAACCCCCTGTTTTTTTAAGAAGCCTGAACAAGAAAGCCAGCCACTCTAGAAACAATGAGGCACATGGCATTGCCACAGCCCAGGACCTTTAATTTGTAAAATAAAAAAAAATAAAAAATACTTTTTTATTTTGTTATTTTTAGGAGTAGCAAGGGAGACTTCAGGGGCCGCAAGTGAGACACCTGGTGGCCCCTAAATGATGTTCCTGAGAGGGACAATCCTGCCATAAACATTTGAGGACACGGGGACGGCTGCAAAACCATGGCAAAATATTGGGCACTGCATGATCTCACAATTTGATTTGGTGGAGCGGCACACAGAGCCTCTGGTCCCTCTTTGCGCCCAGGGGAGTACTGCCCGTTCCATTATAGCCCAGATCTTCAATTATAGAGACTGAGACACACTGCTGAAGACAGCTAGAGAAAAAGGAGAGCTGTGCTGCCGGTATTACCCAAATTGACCTTTTACAATTGACCTTTTGCACAATTGACCTAATTATTGTGGTCCTAATTGACCTTCTGCACAATTGACCTTTATATTATTTTAGTTATTTTATATATGTATTGGGTTGGTTTTGGATTATACATAATATAAGGGGATGGCGTGGAAGGTGGCGGGGGGTTTGGATTGGGTGGGGGTTGAGGGGGGTTTCCCCCCACATATATGTCCTAATTCACCTTCTAAATTAGATCATTTCTCCCAAGGTCAATTCTCCCGAGGTCAATTGTGAAAAGGTCAATTAGTATACAACCGTGCTGCCATAACACCTCAATCTTCATGGATCGGGATATCAGTGTTTCCGTCCAAAAGGCTTTAATGAAGTAAAAGCTGAGCCGTATAAATTTTGCTTTCCCAATCTTCAATCCTTCAAAGTAATAGGTGGTGATGGCAGGCTTTGGAGTTCTTGCAGCAGTGCCTGTCATGTAGTGAAGTTAACCCATCTACACAGGGGTCTTGAGTAACTAGTGCCTGTATGACAATCCATTTAATTTAATTTATACATTTTGCGCTCTTATCAAGTGATATATTGTTTGATGTCATTGAGTCAGATTTAGGCAACAGCTCACGTCATGTGGTGCAGCCCCAAAAAGCCCGTACGGCATGCACTGCCATGATTGTGTTTTCCGAGCTTTATAGGATATGTAAGGGGGGTTTATAAACATGGAGCTATCCATTTGAGTTGTCTACCGTGGGTAAGGGAAATAGATATTTATAGGGATTAAGAGGTTCAGCCAAATAGAAGTTGGAAGTTGTATGCAGCCGTGCACACTTAATTGTACCAAAACATTGCAGATATTTACAGGATAAGAACTTGAAGATTGGTAGATTCTCTGCTGCTTATAACAGAGAATGCACACAACAGATTCATGTACACCTAAGGTGATAATGCAATTACATGTTATGACATATAATGTGAGGGGCTTGGGGAATCACATAAAACACACGAACGCAATACAATACGCCTAACACACATGAAATACATGTGGCCATAATGCAGGAAACACATTTAAGGGGAGTCCAGCACCCAACATTATCGGTGGTTGGACCACTCATAGATATTTCTTATCCTCTATCTCATGAGGGGTGGCCATGTGGATGCAAAGACAGGGATCTCAGATGTGTGTTCGTAGGCGGGGGAATGTCGGAGAAAATGCATGCTGTGTGTGAACATACACGCCCCACATGATGATTTTCCAGAGACTAGAAAACTGCAGAAATATATGGGCGTGATACTTCATCTTGCATTTTTCTGGGGTCTCTTAAACTTGCCCCCTGTGCCCAGGGCGAAACCCGGTGCAGCAGGCGGCCGCCATAAAGTAGCAGTGACCGCGTCTGTGATGCGGCAGCGTGTCCCTGTTCCACCATCACTCACCTCATTTCTAACATTTTCCCATTGTCGCTGCGTATGCTCTAATAATGGCCCCTGTTTGGTCATTTGCATGAAGCAAGTCCCATATTGGGATTGAATTATCCATTTTCATAATGTTGATAATCCAACTCTTCTCTGCATTCTCTTATACTGGTTACATTCCCTGTTGAATAGGTCAGGCAGTCAGCCGTGCAGACCCTGTACCCAACTGCGGTGCGTTGGATATGTTATGCTATCCAAGACTTATACTTCACCCATCACCACCGTAGTGGCCTTACGACACCTGGTCTTGGCCGAAAGGTGCATATTGTGACCCTGCCAGGGTGTCGCCAGACTTAAATCTGTCAACATAAAGGGGATGTTTGAGGTGGAGGTGATAGGAAAAATAAATGAGAAAATAGAATGACCAAAATGACAGAGGAAAAGCTATTGGATACAGTGGGAGGGGATATGGTTGCCATAGTAGATCAATTATCATGCATGCTTTTGTCTATTTCTTGCCATGATTAATTTCTGCAAACACCTCTTTGTGTGTACCCTGTTTTCCAGAAAATGGTTTGAAGCATTGCTGAGAATTGCAGCGCCCAAGTCCAAGGTTTCAGATAATGTAAGCACGTTTATGGTATTTCTATGACATATTCCGAACCCATAATGCTGCCTGGGTTTTATAGAACTATGTTTATAACATGTTTTTTTTTCTTTTTATTACTGCTCTGATATAGGGCCAGGCACGGGATCATACAGGACATTATGTCATAACATTTTATGATAGTGCCTGATTGATGACTGTGAAGCATGCCCGTTAAAAATCCAATTCGTATCTGTTGAAAGTGAAATGCAGTAAAGCTTTTACTTCTGAATTGGTGAGGAGAAAGGACACTGCATCTTATGTCATGATAGCGTTGCTTCATTTATATTTGCAACTATCAGTCTACCTGTTTCTTCTCAAGCATATTGCAAAATTGTTTTTAGTTTGGGCCGTTAGGTGTGGCTTGTGACACCAATAGGCCAACACTATTGAATTACAATATAGAGATTGGGCAATGCCATATAAGGAGTGACACACTGTCTGTAGGTGTTGTGTGGTTATTTGCCCACCTATTGACAGCCCATGGCAATGCTAATACATATGGCCATTCCCACCCAGTTCCTGCCCATACCCAATCAAAACACATCCTCCTGGGAACACTTTGAGCTTGTTTTAATCAAGCCTGATGTACGATAGGCCCCAAAACACATCGCTAAAAAACAATCCAAGGAATCAATGAGAAGTGCACGATTTGCAAGAAAAAAGGTAATATTACATGCACAAGTGGCCAGGAGCATCAGTCGGCTGAATAGAAATTAAAAACTGAAAACGTGTCCGGTACACCCATCTCAGTTTACAGTTTCATAGACAACTACAATACAACATGTGCTACAATTATCAGGTATATGTTACGCTCACATTCCTCATTGGCTAGCCCCAATTAAAAAAAAATCCAAACACAACCTATGCAACCAAAACCCATTGGTTAGTAACCTCCCCATCATCATCGGAATCTCACTCCCCTACAGGTGATTTAATTGTGCAGTCAGCAAAAAATACATACTCAATTTTAATTGGACAGTATTGATATTACTGTTGCTGCAATGGCCTTTTCCCATTGGCCAGAACAAATTCACGAAGTGCATGAAGCCTGAGACGACCCAATCCTGAAGCGTGTGTGAACACTTGAAGTCTGTACTATGTGGTGACAAAATGGACACAATACTACTTTCTCATGAGACCAGACAACTTGGCAACCCCCAGCGATTATCAGACCTTGCAGTTGTACACTTGGCAACACCTCATGCAACTCCTGTCATGAACCATGTTGCTTTCCTAGCACACAACCTCCCATATTTCTCTTGGTAACGAGGTGGTTTCATAAAAACACATCTGTGGTACTGCTCTTGAGGACTCATTTCTCAGATTTATTTGCTCTATTTAGCCTGCCGTTCCAATGGTCCTACCACTTCTCAATGGGGGCAGTATAACCACAACCTTGTTCAATACCCTAGCTATGTCTTGCCTCTGGGCCTTAGAACGTGTCCTTCACTCCCATTACATTTATCTAATGTTGGGAACATAGCATTTCCTATCTCCTGCTTTGACATCTGGGAACAGTAAGTCTTGCAACAATAACCAATCTTTGTGTGGCACTTCACCTTTCCCCAAGACCTTGGTCATCTGAACCCTCGCTGGGGGAAGCAAAAATAAATTCTAATTAAATTAACTGGACAGACACTCAGTTATGTGGCCTAGTTCCCTGACTGACAGAAACTACCTATTCTTAAATAGGCCTAGTTCAATATAACAGGGCTATGGCAAAGTTGGCGGGAGGCCATTATCCTAATAATGATTTGTATCTACCCCACTGAACACGTGCGCTAGCTGACACTTCAACCGTAAACTCGACTTTAGCAGAAAGCTCGTCTAAATGCAAGTGGCACAATCTAATTCTCTCAACTGCAACAAAGACATAATCTTATTCAGTGATGCTTGCTAGGAAACCTTTGGAGTGTCATATGTCTACATGCTAAGTGTAATGAACAGCGTCTTATGGTGCCCCGTATTTCACCATGTAATACTTTCTAGTGTGTGTCAAATGTAAGTGCAGATCACACATGGAACCGAATTCTAAAACAACTGATAGAAATACTGACACCAAAATAACCAGCTGTACATTCAAATAGAATTTACACAGCCTGAGCCCCCTTCCACGCTTGGGGAGTTGCACCTGCATGCCAACACTTACCATCAAAACGTGCACTGGAAGTGACTGCCAGTGTTTTTTCAAAGCAGGTTTCTGAGAGTTCATGACTTAATTGCAGTAGTAAATCCGCTATTGGCGTATTAAAAAATGTCTTAACAAGACGTGCCTTAAGACACTCGATTTATAAGTACTTTGCATGTCCTGTTAAAAATAAGCACTGGGAAAGCCATCAGTTTTTGCTTATGTAATAGAATTAGGTATTTGTCAGGCACTGCTATTAAATGCCCAGGTACTCGCATCATTTTGCACCTGCTACCATCAATGGCCATTTAATACCACTACGGCTGTGCCTAGAAAGTCCTTTTCCCATGCCTACCCAAAGCCCAAACTGTTGCCATTGCCAATCCTTGTTTCCACTGTTATGAAACTAGACTTGCAATGTTCCTATATAAAGCTCTGTGAGTTAAGGGCTTTTAAGTACACAGTAACTGCAGACCAAGGTGAGAAAACTAGTCAAAGGCTACATTATGTAAATTAACTCCCATAAGGAGTCAAGAGCGTCCAGGAAGGCCAGAGTCACCTTCTGCTCCCTAGGAAGCCATGGTCAAAATCCCACCCTCAGTTAAATGTGCCCATATTTTCATTCCAGCTTTCCCGTATAGAGAATGTGGCCATAATCCAGAGGGCTGAGTTGAAAAGTGGTGACCATGGGGGGCGGAGGGGACTCTGGTGGTATGGCATGTATGATTCCCCAAAGGTGCAGGACCTTACTAAGATTAAGACCATGAAGTGGCATTTAGGTTCCCTCTTTGTATTAGAGGTAATAGGTTGGGAGCATTGAGGCGTATGGGGCAGGGGTGAGGCCCCTGTGTGCTCAATGAAACAGTGACCAGAAGTAATTGGGTGATCAATATGCAGATGCTTTAGTAGGATTTGCAGCCCCGGCAATGATTAGTCCAGAGGGCTATTTAGAATAATGTTGACTACGGGGAGATGCCCTAGTGCAGGGGGTGTGTATACTACCCTCAGAGTAAAGGACCTTAGTCAGAATGTCTAAATGACGAGTAGGTCTGAGGACGGGTGTAATGAAGTGGGCGAGGAACCCATTGTGTGTTAGAGAAACATCAGTGAGTCATTAGAGACAGGAATTTACAGGAAAACATGACATAAATGGTCCTTGTTCAATCCAGTGGTCACCTATTTGTCTGCAGATTAGTCTTGCTTCCTGTTGTCAAAGATGCAGTTCACTGTCACTGCCTCTGACGTTTGGTGGAATCGGTCCAGTCCTGTGAAACAAATGTCCCTCTCGTTGTCCATTTGGTTTTAAGTCTGCCAGTGGTTAGCAATCGGATACTTGGTGTCTTGTCAGCTATTATTATTATTATTATTATAATAATAATTATTATTATTATTATTATTACTATGCACTTATGTATTTACACCCACAAACACAAATGACATGCACCACACAATTCGACCAGCAATTAATGAACTGTTTGATGTTGTGTTGGTCTGTGTCACCAAACCTGATTATGCTGGATATTGTTGCTATATTGGGCGACTGACTCTGTAACCAAGCCCATGGCACTCACGATTAGTCTTCCTTCTGGGATATGTGTGTATTCCTTGTGTACCTTAGTTGGAAAGTATATGGTGGGCACTCTGGGATGTTCTACCATCAAGAAGAGATCCTCTTTATCAGTGAGTAGTCTGAATCTGTTCCATTTGTCAATAATCCTTTTGGCTTCAAGCCAGATGTGCTTGCTTGGATTGTCTATCAATGGTTCATAGCAACCCAGTGTATCTCGGTTTGTGTGGGCCATCTTGATGTAGTCTACTTTATGCATGAGGACAATGTTTCCACCCTTGTCTGCTTCTTTTATTATGATGTGCTCTTCATTTTTAAGTTTTTTCTAGGCCTTTCTCTCCATTGGGCTGAGATTTTGTAGTAATTTCCTTCTGTTTTTCTTCATTGCGTTTTCCATTTTGTGGCTCTTGATGGCCCAAGCCAAAGGGTTTCACAAATGCAGAACTTTCACTATATGCTTGCACCACCGGCTCAATCAAGTTTGGTAACACAGACCAGCACAACGTCAATCAATTCATTCATTGTTAGTCGGAATATTTGGTGCATGTCGTTATTTGTGTTTGTGGGCGTAAATACATAGGCAGCACAATAAGAAAGCTGAGCACCAGGATCAGGGAGCATATGAATGTACTTACCTCACAAGACACCAAGTATCTGCTTGCTAAACACTGGCAGACTCAAGACTAAATGGACAAAAGGAGGGACATTTGTTTCGCAGGACTGGACCTGATACCACCAGATGTCAGAGGCAGCCTGCATCTTCGACAATGGAAAGACAAACTAATCCGCAGACTAGTAACCACTGAATTGAACAATAACCATGAATTTAATGTTTTCCTGTAAATCCCTGTCTCTAATATCTTACTGATGTTTCTCTAACACAGAATGGGCCTCATTACGAGTCGGTCGGATGGGTGCCGGTAATCCCCTACCGTCCGATTCCGAGGACCCCTAAAGCGAACCACTAGGGATGTGTGGTCAGACCACACGTCCCTAACGGGTCCCGTTAGGTTACCAGGCTGCTAATTACGGGCCTTCCATTAGCAGGCCTGTAAATAGCACCTTCCCCATTCCCATTGAGCCCTATAGGGGCTCAATGGGAATGGGGAATGGTTGGTGCAGTGGGGACTTAGTGGTCCCGCCAGAGTCGGACTAGACCGGTAAGTTCCCATTACACCACACCAGACTCGGTCCCGTTATTGGTGGCACTCATGGTGCAAATAGCGCCATGACTACCACCAATCTCGTAATGAGGCCCAATGTGTTCCTCCCCGACTACAGTAGACCGTCCACAGACCTACACATCATTCAGACATTCTTATGAAGCTCCTTTACTCTGAGGGGAGTATAAACCTCCCCTACTCCACTAGGACTCCTCCATGTGGTCAACATTATTCAAAGCAGCCCTATGGACTAATCCACTGCTGGGTGCAACATATCCTACAGCAGCATCTCCACGTTGATCACCCAATGACCTCTGGTTACTGTTTTACGGAGTGCACAGGGGCCTCGCCCCTGCCCCACATACCTTAATGCTCCCAAACGATTACCTCCAATACAAAGAGGGATCCTAAATACCTGCTCATGGCCTTAATATAGGCAAGGTCCTGCAGTTTTAGGGTATCATACACCCGTACCACCAGGGCACATCCCTAAGGTCACCACTTCTCAACCCAGCCCCCTGGACTATTCCTCTGTCAGCTGCGCCCAATCCTACAGCAGCACCTGCATCTTTAACACACAATGGGCCTCATTCCGAGTACGGCGCTAACCAATGGCGCTATTAACGCCTTGGTTGACGCTATACCCGGACCGGCAGCGCCTTGGTGGATGGCGGAATCACCGCCCCATTCCAAGGTTGGCGGGGCGGTGATTCTCCATTCACCAAGGCTCTTCCCCATTCCCAAATGAGCCCCCATAGGGCTCAATGGGAATGGGGAAGATGCAAATAACGGTGACCGTTTATTACGGTCACCGTTATTGGCTTGCAGGCCCCTTTGCGCCCTCGACTTTAACACCTGCTCAAAGCAGGCGTTAAGGGCGAGGGCGCAGAGGGAACTCGGAGTATGGCGGTAAGGGAATACCGCCACCGGTCTCGTTACCGGTGGCCGCTATCCCTTACCGCCATACTCGGAATGAGGCCCACTGACTTACCCGAACATCTTTCAGCAGAACACACAGCGGCTTCTCCCCTGTCTGATACCTTTCTTATGCTCACATTTCATGACCTTATACAATGTATGAGCTCAATAACCTGTGCAGCACCATAGCCACCTTAGTTCAGTGTCCCCAAGCATGTGGGCATACTAATTGCCTCTGTAGCACAAAGGGCATCCACAATTACCATCAGAGTGCATATTGGCCTTTAAGGCTCCCGCACACATCATCACGTTGGCCTGGGAGGCGGCCTATTTAAATGGCAACAAACATGGCGTCCGGCATTGAATGCAGTGCGGACGTCTGGCATTACATTAGAGAGCCCGATCAGATAAGAAATTGCCAACTGCCGTTTGACATGCACTGATGCAAATGTCCTAAATATAATTTCAAAGGCCATTAATTTCACTTAGGCATACCGTTTAGGTATGGAGGAGACGGATACCTACTTTTGGATACAAATTAAATGCACGTTCATCACCACGCAATATCCGGCATATGGGTATGTCTTGATTTTCATCCCCAAGGGGCTCGCTATGACAGAACAATCATGTTTTAATAACACATTGTTATATCCTGTAAACAAGTGTAATGACAGTACTTCATAATGGGGTCCGTCCGTGCGTTTTCTTGCTGCGCTGCAAACCTTGATGTTCGGGACAACCCTGATGCACACATTTTTAATTGAATCATCCTTGTTCTCGCTCTCGAGGACTGAGATTGTGATACCAGCTCATTAAATGGGCTTCTCTAAAGCCCTTATTGATCATGCTAAATGTACTTGCATAGACCATTCACGTGGGAACACTGTTTACCCATGGGGGAGCGAGATATCCAATTTAGATCTATGCACTCAATAGCAGACTGACTAAATGTACGTTGGCCATAACGTAATACCAAGTTTACAGGTGTGTCTTGATTTAACTCTCCAAGGGGCTTGCCGTCCAGACCAGTCACCTATTAATTCCACATCATGATATCCTGGAAACATGTTTAATTACAGTATTCCCTCACGGGGTCCGGCATTGCGATCTCCTGACGTGCCGCATGCCGTGATATTTGCGAAAGCCCTGATGCACACACTCTTTAATTGTATCCTCCTTTTTCTCACGCTCAGGAACTGAGAGTGAGATAGCAGAACATTAAATGGGCTTCTGCCGCACTCTTGGCACACCTACATGGATTGTACTCCTCACCCATTCTCCATGGGCACCATGTGGCGTCTACCTGAGCGACATACGGTCCACACTGTTCTCCTTACTTATATTCTTAACTGCACCACGGCACACTTAACACCCTCTCAGCCGCTCACATAGCAATTGTAGCCTTAAGCTTAAGCCTGTTAATTCCCACAATGAGACTTAGCCAGCCCCTACAGCCGACCTAGGTCCTTCCAATTATTGGCAAGTAAGTCCCTCTACTAGGGCAATCAATTATCCAGCCCTGGATCCTACAGAATCGTTTTTCTGGTCTTCTCCCCTCACTGGGCAGGTCCACAATCACCACCCTGCCACATTCTTACTTTTTCTGGACAATGGCTCGCTGGGCCCCACATACATAATCCGAAATTGCACACAGGGTAACACTGCTCTCTGCATCTACCTCTATGTTTCCCCTCCTGGGTTCTAATCTACTTACCTCTTCTTCCCCCTCACAGGCTTTACAGCATAACAGGGTTGTGGATTAATCACATGACAAACTCAGAAACATCCAAATACTCACTTACTAGTCTCAACCAACCCCATATCAGTAAGCTCCTTCTTCCATTATTCAACCTCTACCATCCGTCTGCCCCCATCCTAGGGGTATCCCAAACCAACACATCTAACATTCTGTTTTCCTCTCTCCCTCTTTCCTCCCTGCTCTCTCTCCAAATACCAAGTGTTACCCAAATACCAAGTGTTACATGACTGTTTACTGCCGTATCACCATGTCACGCTATACATGCCACCTGCTCACCTTACTTATTAACCACTACTCAAACAAATGTATCATGCTTATTATACATTATTTTACTTGAATTTGCCTCCATTTACCATGCCATGTTATATGCTTCCAAACTTACTTTAATTGGGCAATGCACATGATCGGGTGATACAGTTTATGTTTATTGCAATCACTGTCAATGTTTAGCCCTGAATATGACCCCTGTGGGTCCAAATACATGCAGCAACACTAATAACACCTGCTACATCCTAAAAACCAAGCCTTAATAGCGATTATTAGAGAGAACACACTCTCGTTTCTCATCACAGTGTTTGGCGTGAATGTAAAGGGTCTCAAAAACCCATTTCAATTTTCCAGCCATGGATAGTGGAGCACTGTCCTAAGTAGACCCAATCACATGCAGCAGGGTACACAGTAACCACTGAATCAAACGTGACAGTCCCGTTTTAGTGCTCCGACCAACTCCTACACTTCCAAAAACAACCACCAAAGTGCCAAAGCAACCTTGTCACAGAAAATATAGCACTGTAGAGCAAAAATCAAACACTCTGAAACGTGATGCCTATCAGGAGCAGGGGCAAACTACACATACACATGTAAGCTTAGCTAAATGTTCCAACAATGGCCTATCACACATTGCTTACACTTGTGCTAGCTCATAATGCTAGGATAGAGAGCAAGAGGTGGGTCAAGGTCTTCCATGACTGCTACTCTATACTTGGATTGGCAGATGAGGACATCTATGGCACCTACAGGTTCCACCTGCATGTCATCCGGGTCCTGGTGAGAGAGTGGGAGGATGACTTAATACCATGTACCATGCACTCACATGCAGTACCCGCACAAGTGCAGGTGTGAGCAGCCTTTCACTTCCTTGCCACTTGGTCATTCCAGAAGACCACATCTATTTTAATTATTTATTATTATCATTATTATTAGTGTTTTCAAGTTTATCATATACACTTTGCACACCACAATCTTAAATAGACAAAAACAAAGCAGAACAATAAAACAGAATACATACAAAACCACATAAAACATTTAGCAAGCATAAACAATATTACATAACATACTCAACCTCCTAAAAGGTTTCAATTCATGCATGAGATATAAAAGTCTCAAGCAGATTAAATGTAGAAAAACACATGATTATATAATTTTCAATGTAGCCACAGCATAATTTACAGTAGCAATAATTAAAGAGGTCTGGAAACCTTTCAATGTCCTGTAGCAAAAACATGCAGTCTTTAGAGAGCCAATATCATAGACAAAAAGTGCAAAAATTGCATTTCTCATTTAATCAAGAGCAGGAGGTTTTCCCAGGCTAGTTATGACTAAGACTGCCGGTGCGTAAGTGGGAATCCACCTTCAATCTACATCCAACGGTCACATATGTTGGATGGAAGTTCATTCATAAACTCATATATTTAGATTTGATGAACTTGGACAGACATTTTATTCGATAAGGTGAAAGTATATTACTCTACTTTGCTTCCAATTGCAGGACCCTAAACATTCTATGGATTGAAATGAAATTACATGTCAAGCACCAGTCCATACCCTAAAGAGCCTTCCTTACTCTCAAAGGATCTTCTATCAGGCAATCTCTCGTCATATTAACCTCTCACAGTATGGATTCACAGAGCAATGCCCAATCTCAGAGAATCGCTGAGTCCCAATGCAATATACATTTTTTTTTAGAGTGGAAGGAGTGAATTAGTAGGGCAATCCCAAATTTTTGACATTTTATCCTAGATGTCAGAGACAAGAGTCCTAATTCAAATCGAGTAACAACCACAGGGGTACATTCGGAAGGGCCAAAACCTTCCTTCAAATCACCCCCTCAATGTGGTCCCAAAAAGAGAATTTGAGAGAGAGGTACTATGCACCACAGAGCAGGGCTGGTGTTACTTTCAACGTATAAAATTGATTTAAGAGCATAATGGTAAAATGTCCATATTTGCGATCAAGCCTCATATTGCTTTTAGCCTTCGATTTGTGTGCATTTCAGACATGCTGGGTATACTAAATCCTTACTAATTACTAACCTAAATGCTCCCATTTTCTATATGAATGATGATCATTTTCTGGCTCTAATTATTTTGAGAATGTTCATCTTATGCTTATTAATGGCCAGATCGTTACATCCACAGAACCCTTGAAGTGAATTCAGTATTCTTTGAAAGCCTATTGGAGTTTTATCTGTTCCATGTCATTTCATCAGGGGATGTTTTTTCACAGGGTTTTTTACCGCACATTTTTTATCGAAAAATCCCATCAAATTTTTTTTTCATTCATTTTTGGGGGGTACCCCCCAAAACCCTATTTGTTTCAGTTTATATCTATTACCAAAAACCACATCCCATATATATAATTTTTTAACCCCTCCCAAAAAATATTTGATGGCTTTTTTCGGTAAAAAATTTGCCGTAAAAAAACCAGTGGAAACACTTCTCGAAATTAAAGGACGTTGTGCCGTTTTATCAACGAGTATCAAGTAATTTGCATAAGCCAGGAAGTTAAGCCGTATAGAGCCGATTTTAGGTGGAAAAGAGTCAGGACCTCATCAGGGGTTAGGCGGAGGGGTACAAATTCAACTGCAACGCTATTACCACTACGTTACAGCTCCGCCCAATCCTGAGATTGGGGGGAAAGTGGGAGGTTTACCTCCAGTTTTTTGCTGAAGGTAAAAACCTCTCCTTTCCTCCCATTTTCAGTGGTAATAGCGCAGAAAAAACCTATAGACTCCTATGGAATAAATGGGAATTAACAGCCCCACGTAACTCGGGATCTGGCGCAAATTGCGCCAGACCAAGATGCAGTAACGCTTATAGCATTGGGTGGTATCTCTGTGCATTTAGCACCAGGATACTGCCCAATGCATGATGTGCAAGTTAAAAAAGAGTGGGTGCTTTGAGGAACCTGAGGGCATTCTCACTTCTTTTCCTCTGGGTTCATCCTCTTAGATAGCCAGGGAAAGACCATCCTAACCCTGGGGGTGGATATGTGAGGGAGGATCACCTGGGTGGAGGGAACTTGGGGAGTGGGTAGAGGACGTCCTTAAGTGACACATGCTATCCCCCTTTCCCTTTTCAAAATGAACCCACTATCCCACAAGCCTTTGTAGGCTACTGTCAGTCCTTTCCCTTTTCTTCCTCCCAAAATGTCCTCGATAAACATCACCTCAATACTGTGACAAGGAAGAGACCAACTAGAAGGAGACATCCTCATTTGCGTAAGATAAATGGATATCAGTCCTATATTGTTAATGCAGACACACATCAGTCAAGTACCAAGAAGAGGAAGAGACAACAGAGAGCTATGCACACTTCCCTTAATTCAAACCTCCCCAGAAACCACTCTGATACTGAGAAAAAGAAGAGGGCTATGGGGGATTTCAGGTGGAACAGCCAGGCATGTCCAGTTAATAGGTGTCGCCATGGTCAGGCAATTGAACTTAATGACCCACACCTGCAGTCATTTAACACTCTCAATGGTATAAAAATGCTGACCACACAGCACAAAGAGAGAGATGGCCAGGAGAGAAAGAAACGGGCTGGATAGCTGGAGTGAGCTTGAGAGGAGCCGTGTCGAGCAGGATAGATAGAGAGAGACGCTGGGACTAAGGCTGGCCGTGAGATGGTCTGACAATCCTGCTGCCCTCCTTGGCAGGTGCAAGCAACAGGAGCTCTAGGGTGCCAAAGCATTTCAGTCACTGCAGGACTCCAGGAGAGCAAGCAGTGCTCTCTGTTCTGCCCCGAGGGAAGAGCAGAGCTTTTCACCACAGGACTCCAGGAGATTGAGCATTGCTCTCTGTGGCTGCCTTGAGGGAAGAGCGGAGCCATTGGAAGCCGGAAAGCAGAGCAGAGAGTGGAAAGAAACCAAAGGGAGCTGCTCTATGCAAGCAGTAAGTGGAAACAGGGAAACACTTAGACCGGAGCAATCAGGGGACTTACAACAAGCACTGTTGAATGCCAAATGCACTTAAAGTTGTTATAAGCACTTTTGAATGCTGAAACAAATAATTTTGAATACCGAACAAACTGAAAGACATTGTAAGGTCTTTTGAATGCTGCACAGAGCAAAAGCAAGTTTTGAGCACTTGTAAATGGAATGAAAGCAAGGTGGTGCGAGTGACAGATACCAGAGAATGAATTATTTGAGACACAAGTGTTGGCAAAGCCAGGATAATACAAAGAAGGGCATGAGATGAGAAGCAAATATTGGCCAAAGCTAAAGAGTTCAAGGAACTGCAGGTTAAGAGGAAATCTGTATTGGCAAGAGCCAGAGGAATACAGAAGGTGTAACAAAGTGCGTGGTGGCAAAGCAGGCTAGGACAAAGTATTAAAATAATATAACACTGATTGATGAGAGAAACAAGTTTAACTGTCAAAGGAAAGCAGTAGACAATTGTTAATGGAAGGCAGATAAGAAGGGGTGTTGGTTGTGGTCCAACAACTGTGCCTAGACCAAGTACCCCCCTTTATGGAAACTTGTGTTTTACAACAGCCACTTATGTAATGTTAAAGTCAAGAAACAAAACATTCTACATGAACCAGTGAAAAGAACTGGAGCTGGGAACTGTCCCAAGGAATGTAGTTGTTTTTAAAAGCTTGAAGATTATAACTCTTGGGGAAGGGAACCCCAAGACTTGGTGAACTGTTTTGAATTTAGGAAAAGGGTAGATGATTACAAGCCAAGAGCTGGGACAAGCTCAGAAATGTATTTTAAACACTATTTATGTTGATGCTGACATCCCTACACATTGTATACAATTAGTTGTGGGGGGACAGACAGACTTTTTGAATCAAACCTCCTCACACAGACTATCATTCATTTTATTTAGGTAGGGAAATCCCACCTTAGCATTGGGCAAGTTAGGCCTTACTCCATTCTGCCTTTTAAGCTGATAAAAATATTAAGAACCATTTTTGAATCTGTTATCTGTGTCTCATTCATGATGTCTTCATGGTGCCAATACACACCCCTAGCATAGACCATCACAGGTAGGAATTTCTTTTGTTAATGACCCAATTTTGTACTGTTGCACCATAAGCATGGAATTAGAGTGTGGCTAGATTAAAACAGCTAGCAAAAATCTAGGCATCCCCCTTCAGTTTCCCCAAGTCCACAAATTCAATATAGAGCGCTGTATGGGATTCCAAGTAATGCCTCATCAGCAGAATTAGGAGTAGCTCATTCAGCTCCATCCCTACCCTCTTACGAATACCGGATTGATACATATCCATTCTATTTACAGATGTAGCCCATTCCGTGAAACAATCCAGTAATATCGATGAAAAGATTTTGCAACTGGTATCCTAAAGGGTTACGGGCTGATAATTGGAAGGGTAAAGTTGTTCCCTCTTTTTAAATATAAGGACTACATAGGCAGTTTGCCAAGATGACAGAATCTTTTCACCAAGGATTATCAGGGAGAACAATGAGAAAAGAATGCCCGTGAGAGAGGACTTCAGAACTAGATAAGGAGGCCCATGTGGCCCATATCATATCATATCATATCATATCATATCATATCATATCATATCATATCATATCATATTAAGCCTGTGAGTTCTTAAGCATTTAAAATTTCATCAGAATATTGTCTTCTGTAATGGTCAGATTCCAGTCCCTGTCTCTAGACACCTGACTATCACAACTGGAGACTTCACTTTTCAGTGAATACAAATTTGAAAAATGAACTGTTTGTTTCCAATATTGTGTTCAGTTGTGCAACGTGCTGAGAGTGGAACTGATTATTTACTAAATTCCAAAAGGAATGCATCAGGTTTTTAGTCAGAATAAAGAACAGGTGTTCACCATCCCTTTGCAATATGTAGACTTTATGCAACCTCACCCAATTCCTATACTTCTGTTTTAGTTCTTTATCTCAAGAAAGTGATTTGTCTCCCAATGCCATTAGTTGTCTGCATAGTTCTCTTTTTCCATAGCAGTCTCAAGGTTTTTCACATGTTTGTGTACATTAACCGTTTTAATGGATTGTCTGTCATTGAATTTCGCTAATTCAGGGACATTGTTCACTGGGTAAGTCTGTGAACATATCCGATAATTTGTTATAGAAAAGATAGATGTTTTTAGTTATCCAGAGAAAAAACAAAGAGGTGATAGCTGGAAGGTTTAGAATTAATCTTACACCTCTGGCAATTGCTCTGGGTAAACCATATGCAAACCAGGCTTTGTCCTACCCCCAAAGGGACAGTCCAGCCTGCACTGGTAGGCCACATCTGTTCTGCACGAGACCACAAGCATCCACAGACATGTTTTGGTCTCATATGTTTACCATCCCATTGCAACATATGGACTTTATGTAACCTCGCCCATTTCTTTTACTACTGTTTTAGTCCTTTATCTCGAGAAAGAGATGTTCCCCTCAATGCCCTTAGTCGTCTGTGTAGTTCTTTTTTTCATGGCAATCTCAAGGTTTTTCATATGTTTGTGTACATTTTAATAGATGGTCTGCCATTGATTTTTGCTAATTCAGAGGTAATTGATCACTGGGTAAGTCTCTGACCATAGCCAATACTTTTTGATTGAAAAGATAGATGTTCTTAGTTATCTAGATGAATCATTTCTTTGAAGAGTTTACACTTACTCTAGCTAAAGTAGCTTCTTAAAATCCCTCCTTAAAGTGCATTTTTATAGTGCAGGTCAGTAAATTGTGGTCTCTATTAATAACGTCTAGTACCTGAAAATCTAACGTATTTTTCAATATACAACTACTAACCGAAATGTAATCAATAGTCGAAGAGGACCCATCTCTTTTCCATGGTGGGTTTAGGGGAGCATCAACTTTGACTTCGTCCTTCAAAGCCACCTGCCGTAATGATATTGTCATTGTCATTACTTCCAGACCATGTGTCATTACTTCCTTACCTTGTCATTGAGGCATTCTAGGAGCTTAGCATAATTAGAGAATTCCAGGATGAAATAAATATTGTTGATAACCACTCTTCAAGGCCAAACTAGCTAATTGCTTGATAAAATTATCACCAAAAGACCAAGTATGTAATTATTCAGAACTTCTGAATGGTATGGCAGCTTAGTACTGATAGCCGTCAGCATCCCTCCTTAAGGTCTGCTTCTAATGCCCTTTAGGGATTGTTGAAAATGAATCATTTAGCCATCAATAAAGCAACAGTCCGTAACCCACGTTTCTTGTAAGAGGAAAATGTGAAATTCTCTCCGGCCAAATGCCAATGTTTCTAAACTCTGAAGATGAGAAAATCCCCTAGTATTCCAGGATCCAATTTTCAGTGCATCATTATTTAACTCAAAACATTGCATCTTTCGCCTCTTCGCCTTCTGACCTATTGTTTTGTCACCCCTTGTGTGGTGTTTCACTGGCCATTCAATTGTTTTATATCTATACTTAACTTTGCATTGCCTGCATTCCTTTACTTCTAGGTTCCTCAGTTGTATACTGTTCCTTGGTGGGTTGGGTTTCTGTACTATACTTTGACACTGCTGCTTTTTCCCCCTACTTTATTGAAATTGTGTTGTTCTCTACAGTAGAGGCATTACATTTCATTGCCTGAATTCTTATGTCTCAATTTCCTTATTGTGTATCATGCTCCGTTGATGGTTCTGTACTGCATCTCATTTTGTAGGACTGGTGTTTCATGTTCTGTGTTGTTCAAACCTCCCTGTTGTGTGCCCCCCCTTGGGTCTACCTCCTGTCTGCCCCCAGCGCTACCGCCTACACCTGTGCTTGGACTACCTTGCCCCCTTTCCGCCCGCACTCTCTATGGTGTTCTCTCCCTCACCTATCTTCCCTAACTGCTATTCTATTGACTATCCTATCCCAATCACTAGGTCTGACAAGAAGAAGCTCAAAAGGGATATCCTGGTCACCAACCCAGGCCTCCCTCTCGCTGATACCTACACCAATGCTTCCTCCAGACAGACCTTTACTCACATCCTGTTTGTTGTTCCCTCTCCAGGCCTATGGACCCCCATATGGTCTCTGTTCTCTCTCCCTTTTCCCCATTAATGGTGGCAACTAGTGTGGGGCCCTCCTGCCCCCCCCTTCTGCTCCTCTAAGACCATTATTAATGTCTACTTAAATAGCACAGTCTTGGTCCAGGGCCCTCAGGTAAATCTCCTCCTTTTTGATTGACCCTTCCCACACCTTATCAATTTCCTTTCTTCTTCTGCTATCCCTCTCTGGCACCTCTTCCTCTCTGACTACCCTGGCATCTCTTCCTTCCTTCCTCCTCTGCCCATCCCTGGGCACTTCCAACACTTCTGTGGGTTGGTCCTTCAAAGATGGAAACCTGTTACACATAACTACTCTCAACTCTCGCTCCACTGTCAAACATTCCTCTGACATCTGCCGTCCCCTTTAAGAGCTTGATTTGGATGTACTCTGTCTCGGTGAGTCTTGGTTCACAGCCAGCTCTGTCACACGATTTTACACTCTCCTTCCTGATGGCTACAAGATCCTCTCCATCCCCTCTGGTGGTGGGTGTAGCCTTGATTTTCTCTGAGTGGTTCACTGCTTCTGTCATCCCAATACAGGACTACTCCTCCTTTGAACGCCTGGTCTGGTGGCTCTCTATCTCTCCTGGCCTCTCTCTCACAGTGGCCACTATCTACATGCCGCCTGGCAAGGTTGCCCTCTTCCTCTCTGAATGGGCTGACCTCTCCTCCTCCCTCCTTGCCTCTGCCTTTCAACTTCTCCTCCTTGGAGACCTGAACATCCACCTGGATACTACTAGCCCCTCTTGGGGGGTCTTTAGCAATCTCTGCGACGCTCTCTCTCTCTCTCTCTCTATTCTTCCCTCTGGCCCGACTCACTCTGTAGGGAACACCCTGGATGTTCCGATCTCATCAGACCTCCCCCTCTCTAACCCTCTCACCACTCCTCTCTCTTGGAGTGACCACTTTCTACATTCCTCCCACCTCACTCTCTCTACCCCTCATGTCACGCCGATACCAGCACTGTCACCTATCTTCTCGGTCATTCGGCCCATGAAGCATGTGTCAGTTGAGGCTTTTGCCGCTACTTTCTCTCCTCCTCCTCCTACACCTTTGGCTGACTCACACTCTGACACAGCCCTCTCTTACCCTCATCTCTAACAGTATTGACATCCTTGCCCCTGTCATGAGGATCTGTTTGAAGCCCACATTCAAGTGCAACACCAATGATGACTTGCTCTCTAATTTTGACTCTAACCTTCCTTCTGTCCTCATTCTCCTCGATCTATCCTATACTTTTGACATGGTCAACCATGGCATCCTGCTCAATTGCCTTCATGATAACGTGAGTATCACTGGTCAAGCTCTGGCCTGGTTGACCTGCTTTCTCACTGACCGACCCTCCGAGGTCCAACCGGGGTATTTCCTCTCACCTGTCTGTCTCTCTCTACTTGTGGTGTTCCCCAGGGGGTCTAACCTTTCTCCTGACTTTTTAACCACTACCTGGCTCACAGCATCGCTGCATTCTGCTCTAACATTCAGTATTATGCAGATGACACCCAGCTCTCCTTCAGGCTCCCCTCAGCCATCAATACATCTTCTCTCATACCAGACTGTCTGGTCACAACTCAGTAATGGTGTGCCACCAATGATTCTTGCCTTAATGCCAGTAAGACTGAAATCCTCTTCATCGGGACAGCTGCTCCCTTCTTTCCTCTCTCTCTCTGTCCGCCCACCATGGGCCCTCTTCCTGCTCCTTCTGTGAGGTTAAGAACCTTGGTGTCATCTTGGACTACACCCTCCCCGTCTCTCTTCACATCTCTGACATCTCTAAGAAGTCACACTATCAGTTGCACCTCCTCAGAGGTATTATGACTTTTCTCACTTTCCCCCAGAAGCTCACTGTCTCCAGTGCCCTGGTCCTCTCTAGGCTGGACCATTCAACAGCCTCTTTGAAAATCGGCCTGTCTCTACTCTTCCACCTTTACAACTTATGCAGAACAGGACAGTGAGACTTGTACTTGGCCTCAAGCCCAAGGATCATATCACTCCAGTTCTGAATACTCTTCACTGGTTCCCTGTGGCTGCAAGGATCAAGTTCAAGACCCTTTGCTTGTCCACAAGGCTTTCTGGGACCTGGACCCACACTACCGCCAACTTTCTCTTCCTAACATCTTCCTTCTCGAGCTCTCCGCTCACCCTCCTCCAACTCTCTGAGGGTGAGATGCTTCTCCAAGAAGTGAGTGGGGGTAGATCGCTTTCCTCGGTTAGGGCCTCCCTCTGGAACCGCCTCCCTGCCTCTCTCAATCTTGAACAGAACCACCTCCTGTTCCGGAAGCCACTCAAGACCTTCCTTTTAGATTCTGCATTCTCTATTCCTCTCTCCTGCTTATGTCCCTGACTGCTCCACACACTGGTCACCTGGCCATCCACGGAACTCTGGCCCTGTCTCCTGCATGTCCATCTGCCCTTGCACTGCCTCCAGGCTACGCCAGCACTTAAGGGTCTGTATCTGCAACCTTGCAGTCCCTTGTCTCTCTGCACTGAGACCTGGTTGAACTGCTTTCTCACTGACGCGGTTGTGTTTCTGCCTAAATCTGCTTTCCCATTTGGGGCTCCCCACGGGGGGCCTGAGAGCCCCAAATGGGAAGGCAGATTTAGGCAGAAACACTGCAGCATTTAGCATTTCCCATTTGGGGCTCTCGGGCCCCCCGTGGCGAGCCCGAGAGCCCCAAATTGGAAATCAGATTTAGGCAGAAACACTGCAGCATTTAGCATTTCCCATTTGGGGCTCTCGGGCCCCCTGTGGGGAGCCCGAGAGCCCCAAATGGGAAATCAGCTGTATTCAGAAAAACCGCGGCATGTAAACACAACCGTGTTGTGGTTCTGTCTGCCTTGGCTTTCACTTTCGCTTCAAAAGCGACCGCAAACATAAATACAACGTTTTTAAAGCTGCGGTTTTATTTCTAAGTTTTCCGGCTCCTCCAGCCCGGAAGACTTAGAAAAAAAAACGCAGCTATTGCTTATTTCTTTTTAAAAATAAATAGCACTTACCGAGATTCAGCTGCAGCTTTCCTGCTCTGGTCTCCGGTCCCCGTCCTCCGCGTACAGCACCAATGAAGGAAAAGCCACCCAGCGGTAGCTTCTGTTTACTACAGCTGGCTGGCTTTTCCTTCATTAGTGCCGCAAAAGCAAAAGCCAGCACAGGCGGGCATCCATTTCACAAAATGGATGCACCCATGTGCTTGCTTTTTGCGAATTTTGAGCTTGAATAGCTCAAAATTTTACATAGGAAGATTTTAAAAAAAAGTGCTAGTATTATTTTTTTAATGTTGCATATCTATTTTTAAAATAAAAATATTTACTGGACTATCCCTTTAATGCATCTACTCCAGAACAGATATAATGCAGAACACATTGCCACAAGAGGCATAGTTGAGCGCACCTTTCTGTGCGCAAAGCACGCTTTACCTGCCAAGATCACTCAGGCAGTGTTTTGCTATACATACCACCAGAAGTATGTAATGTTATATTGGCGTGTTGTGTGTTTTGATATGATATGGCATTTATAACACGCCTATACACAAGTGTTTCAAGGTGCAACGAGGCAAGGTAGAGGAACAAAAGGGAGGACAGACAATGATCCTACTAGGCCAGGTGTCATTCAGATCGCGCAAGTGCGTGGGAAGGGGGTAGGGACAGTGCAGTACATGGGAAAAGTGCGGCCATCAAGAGTCAAGGGCTGGTAGGGTCACTGTAGGGATACAGAAACAGTCACCAAGTGCATGGGTTGCCAGGTGGGCAGTGCAGGTGTGTGACGCTGGCGGGGGAAGGACCTGGGCCAGAGATCAGAGGGTGACCAGGTAGCCAAGGCAGTTCCTGGTTACACCAACATTACCACAGGATATAGTTGACTACCTGTGGAGATGCAGGAGAAAAAGCACCCACATCTGCCCATACTGATAATGTGGCAAAGGGTGCAGGGAGAGGCCACGTGTAACCATGTGGTCCAACATTTGCTTTCATGAACCACCCCCTGTGTTATGAACGCACTCCTAACTCCCATATATGATGGCGTTCAATGATGAGAGAGGAATACCTGTTTGCTTAACATAACATCCTGAGAATGCTCCTCCAAGAGGAACAATGAGAGTGAATAGTGACAAAAAACACACTGCAAGCTCGTCTACCCCTACCTGCTGCAAACATACCCAACCAAACACTGGACACACCGGCACACACACCATGACAGATTATATCACTACCCATTCACAACATAGATGCCACATGCAGTGCAAACATAGTGCCAACATCACATCAGCCAATTTACCAGGAAAGCACTACAAGAAAAGTATGCATTCATACAGCTACGAAACACACATATATCAAGGGACAATACACATCAATCAACACTTGAAAGACTTAGCCACCAAATGTCCATGCCGCAGTGGCTGTGTGACTGGAAGCGGTCCTACTTAATCATACGTTTATTCCGCATTTTGAGGATCCTGTGTCTGTAGGTGACTGATTAGATTAAAACCTGTGGCTTGGAACACACCACTTCCAAGTAGTCCCAGAAGTGCACGACTGATCAAGGTAAATGGAAACAGTGCAGAACACATTACGGGCACGCCAAAGAAGAAACATTACCATCAAGGTTAACCCAACAGCAGGGTAGAGCACAAAAGATTGACTCAATTTCACATTTGACGGAATTAATGAAGGCCATCCTGTCTCCAGTTACTGACATCCGTCCTCCTGTGCAGCAAGTTGTACTGAAGGTCCACTCAAAACACACACTGGCAAAGCCTGATCCTCCATTACCAAAGTAATGTATGACAGAGAGGCCTGCAAAAGACCGACATTGGAAATCATGTCCTGGTGCATGTTCTCTCTTAATGCTACCATTTTCTCTCTTATATCACACATCTCCTGGCGAGGCTACCAATGGCCTGAATCACAAATGGCTCATCTGGGTGACATTCCCAGACTGCTCCTCCAGGATCTGTTGTTGCCTGCCGCATGCATGCAGCAATTCCTCCTCCCAGTCATATTGGCATGCGTGGCCTATGCTGGCATGATGACAATGGCCTGCACATGAAATGAGCCCATAATCTGTGGATGAGGCTCCTTGTCTGTCCTAGTGGTGCCTTCCAACACTGAGGACTCCAGTGATGTAGGTGCACATGTTGATGAACATAATCCACCCCGCGCAGCCATGACCATACCAGAGCAAGGCAATTTTATGTCTTGCCTCACAAGGCCCCAGCATTCCCAGTGCGCCCAACAGATGTACATTGTTTTGCATGGTGCTATCAGCTCAGGGAAAGATGCCCTGGCTCTGGCACTTTGACCCAGCCTCAGACATGAACTGGAGGAACCCCTCCTGGGTGGTAAATTCAGGTCCATGCAGGTGCTCCCCAAATACATCACCCACATCAGTAGCAAATGAGGATGTGGATGAAAAGTCAGCAGTCCTACTCAATATTTCCTGCACACATTGGGAATGTTCACAGGACACTCCTTGCCAGCTTATGCTGGTAGAGAGTGCAGCCTGCACCTCTGGGGCATCCTCACATACAAAAGAGCATGCAACTCATATCATCATACTATTCCTGTTGGCACATAGGCTAACTGCTTTTTCAATGTACCTTAGGAAGCCAGCACTACATGCCTCTACTCAGGCTAGTGGACCCCCATGCCTCAGAGAGCACAGTGTATGTCACAAAAGGAACCGAATAGGATACATACCAAATGTTCTCCATGCAAATCAACATCACACAATCACGTATGGCTGCTATAAACATAGATAACTCACCACACACAAGTACATGCTATCACTTCAAACCCAGTAAACATACTTTGACTTTGTATACTGTGCAAGGTCGTTTTGATGTAGTCACACCTGCTACATTCAATAGGAATGTGGTGGGGAGGCCAACATCCTGCCATGACACATCTAAACCTCAAGTGTCTGGAAACTGCAGATAACCCCTCAGCCATAACACACAATACCCCTTATTTCCACCTTGTCACTCTATGGAGTCCCCGTTAACAATCAATTACCTGCACATGCCTCACAAGACACAGAGCTGCCCATTTCACTTCCGTGTATGCCCGCCCACTGACAAATGGCAAACCATGCTAATGACCCAGTAGTGGAGGGAAGAAGGGTCATTGAGACCTAGCCACAGCATTTCCCTAAGCAACCCCTGTTAACCTTTAAATGAAAGTCATTTTAAAATCAGTGGTTGCCGATTTGCCTCTTAGGCCTTCTCCCTCCAATTAGCCAAGGCTTGCTCAGGGGTGGACTGGGAATCAAATGAGGCCCTGGAAATAATTTTCAAAGTGGCCCCATATTACAATTTTTCGGCAATCCCAACTGTTTTCCTATGGGGAAATTTAGAAATACCACACAAAAGAGGCCCGATGTGCAGACGCCTACCGGGAAATCTCCAGAGTTCCCTATAGACCAGTCCACCCCTGGGCTTGCTCGGTTGACAGGGAACCGGATCTCAGCACACCAATGTCTGCTGGGCTGCTTCTCATGACCCATTCTTGACTGTGCCTCCCCGCATCCCTCTGCAATGTGTGTTCAAACAGCAGGAAAGAAGAACGACAGAATGAGTCTAGCTGAAGAGCATGTGATCCTGCTCCATTCCAGCGCTGCCATGGGAGAATTGGCTGGAAATGGGGTTTGAAACCTGCTCCATGTACACGCCATCTTGGCCAATACTCCACGTTAATGGACCAAGGGCAGTACACAACTACACCCAGATCAGTAAGTAGGTCTTGCTTGTGCGAACACTGTAAGGGGCCTGAAGCAAATACTAAGACAGGGGATTGCCCCAAACGTGGTACAGCTATGGTGGGGGGCTATAATATACAAACAAGAAGTCCAAAAGCTGTGTGAAATACATTTTTAACCTGAAGTCCTGAATTAAATTCTCAATCGTATTGGTATCTAAGATATCCAAATTTAGTTGCCCTTGGAAACCAAAATATAATCTAAAGAAGTGAGTGAGAACTTACGTTAGAAATTGATTATATTCTTTATTACGTGGAAAAACATAAATGTTTCAAATCATGAATAATGGAAATTTAAGACAACATGTAACACAGTGGCTCAGAATCGAGAAGCATAACTATTTCTAATGGAATAACTCAAGAGAATACAACATTCATTTAACTCACAGAATGCCTAAAAAATAAATAAAAAATAAATGAACAATCTTGATAGAAAAACACATATAATCAATTAAATCACACAAATTTAACAAGAAAAGAAAAAACAGAATGCAAAATGATGGATAAGTACATTTGTACAATTATGTGAATTAACAGGCAAGACTCATGTGCTTTTGGACGACTTGTTTTTAATTATTATTATCATTATGCAAAATGATGGATAAGTACATTTGCACAATAATGTGAATTGACAGGTCAGACCTGTTAATTCACATTATTGTGCAAATGTACTTATCCATCATTTTGCATTCTTTTTGTTTTTACATTTCTTGTTAAATTTGTGTGATCTAATTGATTATATGTGTTTTTCTATCAAGATTGTTCATTTAGTGTTTATTTTTTGTTTAGGCATTCTCTGAGTTAAATTAATGTTGTATTCTCTTGAGTTATTCCATTGGAAATCTTCTCGATTCTGAGCCACTGTGTTACATGTTTTCTTAAATGTCAATTATTCATGATTTGAAAAATGTATGTTTTTCCATTTAATAAAGAATATAATCCATTTCTAACGTAAGTTGTCACGTACTTCTTTAGGTTATATTTTGGTTTCCAAGGGCAACTAAATTTGGATATCTTAGATACCAATACGATTGAGAATTTAATTCAGGACTTCAGGTTAAAAATGTATTTTTCACAGCTTTTGGACTTCTTGTTTGCATAGGGGCCTGAAGCAAGGCAGTAAGAGGACTTGTCAATCACCCTACCCTCCTACAACTGATTGATAGTGGTGCCCAAGGCCTCTGCCCATAGGAGGCATGAACTAGGGCATATATATGCATGTGAGCCCTAACCAGGTACTTCTCCTGAGAGCTAGCTGACATGGTTAACCTCACCCAACTGGCTAAGAAGTAATGTAGGTCTATCATCTTTACCACCTGGCCTTTCACGACGATTTACATAACTTTAATGGTGTCCCAACCCACGCTCCTCTGCATAAATTACATGTTTATTGTGAGTTGAAGATGTGCATGGCCAAAATGGATGCCATCATCCATACGGTTGTTACTCACAGACTGACCAGGGCATTATAGTGGACATTCTATCACTTCAACTTCAGCCTGGTGGATGAAGCCAGATCTCCAGATGGCCTTTGAAACAGCATTTGGACACACCTTCCCATCTATAGGGAACAAAGGCCCCAAAGGCATGAAACTAACATGTGTAGGTTGGAAGTGCATCCCATATTGAGTCATTTGTAGTGCCGACACATGAACTTCCCCTGACACTAGCATTGTCATCTGTAGCCTGAGCATTGCTTTCTAAGCACAGTTTTGTCAAATGTCACATGTCTCTTGTGGACATGTCACATGTTAGAATGAAAGGACAGGTATGATACACTGCTGCTTTGACGATGACTCCATTCATGTGTGTCGAGCACATTGCATATGACAGGGTGTGTTTACATGACATGAGGAATGTAAATAGAAATCAGGGAAACCAGAAGAATGCATGAAATAATCTGGAATAAGAGGCTTTAGGAATAGTAGATGTCCAGCATTCACAGAATCTCAAGAGTCACCCTCAATAGTTGGTGTGTCAATTGCAGAAGCATGACCATTGAGCCACAAATGTATGTGCTATAGACCAAGGAATAGATCTGTTGTCAACAAACAATTGAACAGGCACCCCGCCCTGCTAAATGTGAAAAAAGCCCATTACATCCATCCACCACCATCCAGCAGGCCACCTTAGAAGAGCTGCAATGTGAAATAATAAGGACAAGAAAGTCATCATGCAGACATTTCACTCACAAAGGTGTCATTTCTGGCCACATTGACCACCTGCTCACTGGAAATGAGGCCACTAACTACCTCTTTCATAGAGGTCAGCTTTTCGAACTGGGGTGGTCCCCCACCAGTTGCCTGGGAGGAACTTGCATTCCGCCCCAACTTTTTCTTGGTTCTTCTACTAAGTTCTCCGATGTGCTTGATGATCCTACAATGATCCTGGAGGAGAAGTGCGTGCACGGGAACTGGCCGGCACTGGAAAGATGATGGCTACACTCGCTGAAACTTTGATGCAAGTGGAGGGTGAGGACACTGAGTTATACTCGTCTGCGGGCCGCGGGCCCCGGATCGGCGAGTGGAGCAAGATGGCGGCAGAGACAAAGAGGACAACATGGGTCACAAGATGTAAGTCCTGTAAAGCCCCTGCATCGAACTCCAAGACCAGCGATTAAAAACAGACCGCAGCACTTGACCGGAATGCGCTGTTGCTTCACTGAGGCGGCGTACAACTGTGGGCACACGTACCCGGAGCTGGTACAACCTACGGACTGTGCATTGCCGAGACTCATTGAGCACTTTGGTAACCGATGCTGGGCCCGCGGCGTAATCGGATCAAACACCAGCGGAACCCAGGAGTATTCATTGTGGCAGCGCACCAATTAGGTGGCCGCGGATCCTGGGGCCGACGCGAACGAGCGGGCGGTGGTGGCTGCAGTTTTCCACAGCGCAGCGGATCAACAATGTATACACGGGATGATAGGAGAAATCCCATAGAGTCAGACGAAACATCGGCGCAGGCCAGTGGTTGAGGCCGATGCGAGACAATTGCTGATCCCCTGCACTTAGAGTGGCCCCTCTGGGCCTGGGCATTGTGGGCAAGATGGCCTTGTGATCGCGGAAGAGGGGGAACAAAGGGAGTGCGGCGAATAGGTGAGCGCACTCGAGCACTGGCCACGGAAGGAACACGACAGAGACCGGGCCACGACACCAAGAGGGTACGAGCACATGGGAGGAGACGGCCCACTTTGAGCACGAGAGAAGAGACAAGTACATAGAAGTACATGCTTGGCCTGCTAAGACTGGTCCGTGACCACGCAGACCTTTGTGCGGAGGGAGGCACGGCAAGCCCTCGCCCAGCTAACATAGCAGGATGTCCTCTAAAGTGGTTAGACCCAGGATCCGACAGTCCACGATGGAGACCTACGCCAGGTCGCCCCCAGAAGCGGAGGGGGGCAAGAGCAAGGAGACCCCCACGGCAGCGGCGGAAACACCGGGCACAATCCAGGAGGTGCTGGCAGCGATCGCAGACTTAAAGGTGGCCTGGGAGACTAAGTTGCGCCAGGCAATGAAAGAGCTGCAGGAGGGCCTGGACCTCAAGATCGGAGTGGTCCAGGAGGAGGTGCACCTGCTGAGACAGGATGTGCGAACGATTGCGGAGCGCACTGGGGCCTTGGAGAAGGAGATGGCCCTGAACACGGAGAAGTGCGCCACACATGGAAAGGAGCTCCATGCCCTTGTGCAACGGGTGGGCAATCTGGAGGACAGAGCTGAGCAAGCAGAAGGGCGCGCCAGACGCAATGTCATCAGTATAGTGGGCCTGCCGGAAGGTATGGAAGGCTCAAACCCCACAGAATACGTGGAATCCATGCTATTACAGGAGATAACAGGCGGGGTGCTGACCCAGGGGTTCGCGGTTGAAAGGGTGCACAGGGCCTTGACAAGTAGACCGCCCCCTGGAGCCCCCCCGCGGCCGCTGATCGCAAAGATCCTGAACTATCGGCATTGGGAGAAGATCCTCACATTTTTCCGGAGGGGAGGAACGATTGAAAAGGGTTCCTCAAAAATCACGGCCTACCCGGACTATACGCTGCTTGTACAGCGTAGTAGGATGAACTTCGAATAGGTGAAAAGGAGGCTGAAGGATGCAGGCCATCGCTACATGTTGCTCAAACCAGCCAAGTTGAAAGTGTTTTATAAGAACAGATCCTTTTTTTCGAGACGCCGACCGAGGCAATGGACTGGCTGGACATGCAGGGCCGACCTCAAGAACCGGATGTCCAGATGGAAGCCGCAGGAGATAAGTAGTGGACGGCTGTGGCACCTGTGTGACATGGCCAAGACATTGGGACTTGATTATAGAGTTGTATTAAGCTTGTGGGGAGTGTGTTGTAGAATCAACTGGCTGCACCCGCTGGACGCACCAATCCTAAAATAGACGACTGGGAGCTCCTGGGAGGCATCCCTTGTACCCAATAGTAATATACTTAGTTAGGTCACTGTTAGATCGGTGACGCCCCGCGGGGTCCTAGTCCTCGGCGACGGGACAGGACCAGATGCGGGTGGGCCTGAGATCCAGGGATGGAGAGGGGCATTTGTTGGGGTAGGGCAGGGTGGGGGGAGGGGCTGGGTTGTGTGCAGTGGATGGGAGTTGGGGAACAGGGAGGGGGGAAACTGTTGAGGAGGGGAAGGGGAGAGCCGGAAAACAAACCATCAAGGGAAGCATTGAAGGGAGTGGTGGGTTGGGAACAAACCGAGTAGATGGCATGGGGTAACCTCAGAATTGTGACCTGGAATGTACGGGGCCTTAATAGCTATCTGAAACGTAACAAAGTGATGTTGTATCTAAAAAGGATGCACATTGATGTGGCCCTGCTACAAGGGAGAAGTTGGAGGTTGTCAGGCGAAAATGGATGGGACATGTTGTGGGGGCTACGTATTCTGCGTACGCTAGAGGAGTTATCACTTGGGTGGCGCCGCACGTGCCGCTCCAGGAGCTTAGCTCAACGGTAGACCCAGAGGGCAGAATGGTGGCGGTGACAGGACTCCTGGAGAACAGGGAAGTGCATATCATAAATCTGTACGGCCCAATCATGATACAGCGGCTTATTTTAGATCCCTTTACAGCAAAATTAGCCCCCTGGTTGGGGGTGTGGTGGTGTGGGGAGGGGACTTTAATTGCACCCTGAATCCCAAAATGGATAGGTCAGTCGACAAAGCGGGGAAGCCGGCGCCGGTGGCCAAAGCACTGGGGACATTGTTAAAAGATCTAGGCCTAGAAGACGTGTGGAGAAGGTTGCATCCCATGGATAGGCAATACTCGCACTATGCAGCACCACATGACCTGCACACGAGGCTAGATTATGTGTTCGTAGCAGCTGAGATAGCGGGAGAAATGGTGGGAGCAGAATACAAGGCCCGGGTACTATCTGACCACTCGCCGTTGGTGGTAGAGTGGCGACACCAACCCCCCAGAGCGCGGATCCCAACATGGAGACTTAGGACTAAGGCATTACAAGATGACGGGTTCCGGGAGGATTTGAGGGAAGCCATCGAGGAATATTTTGATATAAACATGGGCAGTGTGCGCTCGGTTGGAACAGTATGGGAGGCGTTCAAGGTGGTGGTGCGTGGAGTAGCCATTTCGAAATCTAAAGGGCTCCAGGGGGGCATTGAAAGGGGACTTCAGGAAACGGAAAGGGAGCTGGAGGGCCTCATGCGACATGAGGATACCGGCCGGAAGAATAGCGATAAGATAAAAGACCTACAGTTAACCTGCAGTGGACTCTGGGATAGGCTATGTAGACTAAATTACAAGAAATACACTGCGAGGATACATGCAGGGGGCGATAAGCCGGGCAGATTGCTGGCCTGGCTGTATAAGAGTGAGACCCCCCGCACAGTAATCAGTGAGATAAGGGATGAGGAAGGTCGCATCTGTAATACCCAGGAGGGGGTGAACGAGGAGTTCCTCAAGTTTTACAGACACTTATACAAGGATGCAGGGGAGGATAGGAGCCAAGACATACTGGACACATTAGAGGACATAGAGCTGCCCACCCTGGATGACCTAGAACGCGCGGAATTGGACGCCCCTATCACCTCGGAAGAGCTGGAGGTAGCGATCCAACATTTGCCCACGTGTAAGGCACCCGGGACGGACAGGTTGCCTAGCGAGTTTTACAAGACATACAAACAGGAGCTGCTTCAGCCACTGCTTGCTATGTTCAACAAGGCCTATGAGCAGGGGGAACTGCCAGTGTCCCTTCGTGAGGCGATGATCATATCACTCCTAAAACCAGGCAAGCCGGAGCGGAGTGTGGGTCTTACAGACCCTTGTCTATGCTGAATCAGGACAGCAAAATACTTACGGCAGTGCTGGCCAATAGGCTGAAGAGGGTGATCGGTAAGCTGATACACCCAGACCAGATGGGATATGTCCTCGGCAGGAACATCACAGATAACCATAGGAGGCTACACCACATCATTGACCACACTGAGGAAGATACGGGTGAGCTGACCATCGTGTCGCTAGACGCGGTCAAAGCCTTTGACTCAGTGTGATGGCCGTGGTTGAAAGCAGCCCTGAGGGATACGGAATGGGACCTGGGTATATCAGGTGGGTTCAGTTGTTATACAGCACCCCGGTGGCGAGAGTTAAAACAGGATCCATAATCTCAGATACTTGGCAACTAAGCAGGGGGACCAGACAAGGATTCCCCTGGTCGCCCATGCTATACATTCTGGCATTATAGCCGCTGGCAATATGTCTGAGGCAACAATACGGGGAGGTGGGGATTAGTACAGTAAATGGTAGACACCTGGTATCGCTGTACGCAGATGACATGCTCCTTTATCTGCGCTATCCGGAGGAGAACTTGCTGTATGTGCTAGAGGTGATGGACCGATATGCCACCCTCCCGGGCATATCGGTGAACCCTAGGATGTCTAGTCTGTTCCCCTTGGGTAGATACAAGAATGTCCCGTTACAGAGGCTGCCTAGCCTGCCGATACCATGGCAGACTGAGACATTTAGGTATTTGGGAGTAAATATTTACCACAGGATCGAGGCGGAGCACCAACATAATACAGAGAAAGCAAAAAAGGGAGTCAAGAACAGCATGGTGTTTTGGTCCAGATTGCCCCTGACCATGATGGGGAGAGCGGTCTTGCTTAAGATGGTGGTCCTGCCCAGACTCCTGCACTTCTTTGTGAATGTCCCGTTTTTGATTCCCAGGAGCCTATTTGTGAGACTTCATAGCGTGTGCAGGGGCTTCATATGGGGTAACTCTAGGAACAGAGTGGCCCTGTGGAAACTCCAGAACCCATGTGACATGGGGGCATAGGCCTGCCAAATTTTGAGCTTTATTATCTGGCGGGGCAGCTGCTGTATGTGGCTAGGTGGCTGTCGACTGAAGACTCGGCGGAAGCCAGGCTTCTGCGGGAAGACTCGGCCCCATACGTTTTGAATGAGGTGGTGTGGTTACAAAAGAACAAACTGGTGGGAAGAGGGTGGCTGTTGAGGCTGGGCTGGGAGGTTTGGCGCAGAATGTGGAGAATGATGGGTGACATAGAGCCGTTCTCTCAGCAGGCCCCGCTAGTGGCACTATGCGGGAACAATTCACAACTGTTCGAAGCGGTCAGTAGATATTGGGAACCGGTGGGCCTGGCCACCCTTGGGGACATATGGCAGGAAAGGGAGGTATTGGAATTTCAGAGGTTGCAAGAAGAGACAGGGGTGCATAGAGGCCAGTATATAACCTACGCTAGGCTCATGAAACGGGTAAGGGAGAGATAGCCGGAGACAGTGCTAGCGGATGACCCTGATGCCTCCCTGGAAATGATGTATGATGTTTCGGAGGGCGGGCACGAGATATCTAGAATATACGAGCTTCTAAGAGCAATGGTAGGGAAGGAGCTGCTTCAATTGAGGCAGGACTGGGAGGAGGAAGTAGGAGGACCCATGACAGATGGGCAATGGGAGAGAGTCCAAAGGTAAAAAGGTATCCCGGAATGCGAGACTCCAACAACTCCAATTGTATGTCACTCACAGGGCTTATTTGACTCCCGGGAAAATTGCAAGGTTTGGAGGCTCGGCTACGCCGAAATGCCCCAGGTGTGGGGAGGTGGAAGTGGGGCTGCTACACATGTTCTAGACTTGCCCGGAGGTGCACAGATTTTGGGACGAGATTAAAACTAAATTGGCTGGTGGGGGAGTGGAGCTGGACGTGGGATCAGCTTGGCCATGCATGCTTGGGATTTTTCCCAGGCCACGGGATTTTAAGCACATTAGCAAAATGAAGGACTTAGCCTTCATCTTGGCCAAGCGCAGGATCGCAATGGGTTGGAAGGCGGCCTACAGACCAAAGGTGGAGCTATGGTGGACGGACCTCCTCAGATGGGCGGAGGCGGAATCCGTAGTTTGGTTTGAAGCGGTTACTAGGGGGGAGAGGAGGAAGTAGGGTCCTTGTTGGCCTGGCGGCAATTGGTGACCTCTATGGCAAACCCTCACCAAGACAATAGCGAATCAGAGGACTCTGATGAGTGCACAAACACTGCGATAACTGATAATGCTCCCATAGATGACATGAGTGAGCCGGCTCTAGTTTGAGGAGTGGGAGGGGGGAGGACGGAGAATTATACTGTATAATCTGATGGTTTGATGCTGATTATGTACGTCCTAAACAGTTGTAATGTGTGTTATTTTGTTTGGTTTTATTCAAAATAAAAATAAATAAATAAAAAAAAGGTTCTCTGATGGGCTTATATAACTCCTTGAAAGTGCGATGTTCCACCCCACAGGCATTACCCTATCAGTCACCTGCAACCTTTTATGGGCACATTCTGTAAGTTAAAGGATACTGCAGCCAAAGTATACAGGTCCATGTGATGATCCTTAAAAATGTCTGTAAAGGTGACGAGCTCCTCATCTGTGAACTTTTTTTTCCTTGGTGGTTCCTTCTCATTTTGTAGATGCCCACTCTCATTTATGGTGCTTCCTGTGGTCTGAGTAGTGCAAACATACACTGTGATAGTGCAACAGTAATGCAATCTGCATGCACACCTTCTTTTCATAACACAACACTGCATGTAAACCGTGCATGCACACTGCATACAACATGCTTTGCAGAACGTTTTTGCTGAGAGCCATTACTCACTGCTGCTTCATATTGCTGCCTGATGACACCTGCCTTTTTCCTGCACTCCTACTTTTGATACTGATGTATGCTCTCGTCATTCCCCATTCCAGACACATTTTTCTGTCTGCCTGACTCTCTAAATTGGCTGACCAGTAGCAATGTCCCAGAGTGACTGTCCACTAAAGCCTGATTCGCCTACTAGAGCAGTCTGCAAGTGTATAACTTGGAATCCCCATTCCAATCAAGTCTGCCTCCTCTGTACACCACCTCTATCACTCCACAAAAGCCCCACTGCCCAGGTAATTAGGCACCCACTGTTGCCGCTACCAGCCTCCCCAGTGCAATGTCTGCCACATAATCTAAGTCTGCAAAGATAGTGAGGATGAAGGCTATTAACCTCTATGCCTCTAACCTCAAAGCCAACAAAGCTGGCACCCTGGGTGATGAGATCCTGAGGAACTTTAGCATCTTGGTGCAAAAGCCCACCAAAGAATCTGGGTGTGCATTACTGCTTCATTAAGCACAGATGTGGTTGCAGTGCATTGTGTAGATAAAGTGAAGAAGACATGGGATGACATGAGGGCTCGGAGCCAGAAGAAGGCAAGGGGGGGGCATAGAGGCAGGACCCCATATTGAGGTCCATTCTCATGGCCACCTTTGTGAGACAGCACTTTATAAAAGGGTCCTAATGCTACATGTGTCCCTCGAGAAGAATCCTCGAGAAGAATTCTCCTGTCCTTTGACCCAGCATCCCCTAGATGTCGCTGGTGGATCGCCTATCTTATAGGGAATAAATAGGGGGACATCACTGAGAACTGGCAGACCACCAGGTTTTTTTGGCATATGGACGCGTTATGAATAAAATATCATATCATATCATATACCTGGGTGCGGGTATATCCTATTAAAAATCCTGGATAAGGCAGCCTATCTGCACATCCAAAAATTCCTTGAAGCCAATCATCTTTTTGGCCTTCGGCAGTCAGGCTTCCGCCCAGGACGCGGCACCAAAACTGCACTCTTAGACTTAAAAAATCAAATGGATGACTTCCGTGATGAAGCCAAACCAGCACTCCTGTTACTCCTTGATGTAGCCACAGCATTTGACCTGGTGGATAATAACACACTCTGCCACCATCTCTCCTCTGCGGCACACTTCTCCCCCAAGGCTTGTGCTTGGATCACCTCGTTTCTTCAGGAAAGGGTTATGAAAGTCTTCTCTGACTCAGCCTGTGCACACCCAAGCAACATTAAATGTGGCATTCCACAAGGATCCTGCATTTCGCAGAAATTATATAACCTATACACGAGGCCATTGTTCAGCATTTTGGATGCCCTGGGCATCACATACACTAATTATGCGGATGATGCACAGGTGCTTATCCCCCTTACTGGTGATTACAAGTCCGGCATGAACATCCTCAATTCCATTTACTCAACCATCCAAACCTGGATGGCAGAAAATTGGCTTTGCCTCAATACTGAGAAAACTGAACTCCTCTTATTGGATCCCCTCTCACTATCAGTAGACTGGATAAACAATACAGTTCCCCCCTGATTGACAACACACCAATCAAGATTTCTCAGGCTGTCAAAGCCTTGGGTGTGTTTCTGGACTCCAACCTTACTACGGACAGACAGGTCAATGCCATTGCTTGTACCTCAGCATACCATTCTAAATTGCTCAATGTAGCAAGACCCTTCCTATCAAAACATAACTGTCTCACCATTGCAAGAGCAATAATTGGACTATTGCAATGCCCTCTTTGCAGGGACCTCTGGAAAAAATATTTCTAAGCTCCAAATAGTACAGAACAATGCTCTTAGGGCCGCAACAGGTATCTCTAAAAGGGAGCATATCTCTGAGACCAGGAAACAGGTCCACTGGCTTCCCGTCAAAGAAAGGATCATCTTTAAAACTCTTGCCCTTATCCATAAATGCGTCCATAATCTTGCTCCTCTCTACCTGGCACAAAGAATTGTTAAACCTCTTTCAACCAGACCCATTAGAGCGGCCTACACAAACAGAATTGCCATTCCCAAGACTCTGAGAGTTCGAGCTGGAGGTACAAGCTTTCCCACCATTGCCGCAACTCATTGGAATGCCCTTCCACATCACATTAGGATGATTGACTCACACTATGCCTTTCGCAAAGCGATTAAGACGATGTGATTTGTATAAACATAGCATCCCTTCTTTGGTCTTTCCAAGGTTGGATCTGAAATCTGTAATGTATTATTCTTGACTGTATTCCTCATCAGAAGAGATGTAATGTAATGACAACTAAGTGTATGCTCTATGTAACACCTCAGCAACTATCATTAACCAAGTATTATTTCTTGCTTTTCACAAGACACTATCATGGAACAGCGCCTCGATGCCTCTGGGCTGTAGTGCGCTATACAAATTCAAATAAATAAATGGTTGATTGTGGAATACTCATTCAAGATAAGTGGTACAATAAAGTTGGGTTGAGCACCTTTCTTGAGGTATCCTTGTTGTATGAGAGAAGATCTCCATATTTTTAGTGACACTTAGGGACATCAGGAAGACCCTTTAGTATCATGATGCAGAAAATGAAATCATTTTAATTAACTTAGATTGTGTTTAGTTGAGTTGAGTGAAGTCTCTCCTTGCTATCCCTATTAGATAGGCAGCCCACCATTGACATCTAGGGGAAGTTGGGTCAAGGGACAGGAGAGTTTTTCTTGAAGGACAGATATAGTTTAGTGTCAGGGCTCTTTAATAAAGTGCTGTGCTTGTCCACATTTTTATTGTGATATAAATAGACACCCCATGGGTGGAGGAACCCCAATATCTTGTGGGAACAACATAACAATCACTGACCTGTTATATTGTAGCCGCCTTTGTGTGACACCATTGCAGGTCAAGATCCTAGAGAAAGTGAACCCAGCACTTCATGTCCAGGTCCTTGACTTGCAGGTTTGCATCCAAACTGCTTGTGTATATATAAAGGGAATATGGTGATATAATGTTCCAAAGGCATGCATAAAAAGGCATGAGAGGCTTGAGGGAATGAGAACACCATCCACTGATGTTTATGTGTCAAACAAGTGTGTTGGGTGGCTCAGTCTTGGCTCAGAATACCTCGACAGTGTGACCCATAGACCCAGTGGGGTACCAGACCTCTTTACATCTCTCTAAGTAGGGTATGCAACCACCACAAGCTTTAATAGGCTTGTGCACATTTCATTCTTGGGAACATCTGTGTGTGTGTGTGTGTGCATCAATACAAGAGAAGTAGACATGAGGCTATGTCAAGAATTTCACAGGTGAATGGAACAAGGAAATGTATTCTAAGCTTCTGCACACCCCGCATCTCTCTAGGCCTGATTCAATGTTGCTTCTGAGGCATGTAGTTCATATGAGACTGTGAGAGAACAATGTGGTTGGAGTGTTGATTGACCTATATCGACTCACAATGCAGAATTTTCCATCTCGTGTTTGGTATGCTAATTCAATTGAGTATTGGCTGTGTCCCTTGCTTATGCTAGGGATGTGACACTGATGTGTACTAGTCAGACATGTTAGAGGCATGTCAGGAAATATGTCGCATAGTGCACGTGTGATTTATGAGCACCACAGAGAGGTGGTCATGCTCTTCAGCCACCTAACGGCAACATTTGCCATGAGTGTTTTTTAAAGCCCCTACATTAGTGGCCTACTCCTCCACATGCACATCTTTACACCAGACTACCCGAAGTAGGGCCTCCATGCCTGATGTCTGCTCCAGCTCCTCTGGTGATTTCCTGCCGTCGACAGCAACGGGAGTGCCTTTGTCCCAGTTGGAGGTGCCACAAAGGGTCCCTCTCTCCGTTGTTGATCATCTCTGTGGAGGGAGAACCAGTGCCTTTGTCGGACTTGTAGGAAGCAGGAGTTGTCCTGTCGAAGGTGGGCCCACATGTGATTGCAGGCAGAGGTGAGTGCTCTGCAGCTCTGGTCAATCAGAAGGAAAAGGCAGGTGACGAGTCAGCAGGTGCACACACTGGTGCAGGCTTTGTGTGCATAGATGAGGCAGCATGAGGAGGAGGTGCATGTGGGCCGAACTGAAGTATGTGCTGCTGCCAATGCCAATGTCAAGGTGCCTACCATTGTAAAATGTGTGCAAGGAACGTGGGGTTGGTCACTCTGAGTTACCTGGGGGAACCCACATGTGGACTTGCTGCTTACTGTGCTCAGAGAGGCACAGCTCCACCTCACTGATGAGGCCCAACAAGGCTGAAACACGTGTGGGGTTGATGTTGGTACTCTTGTTCAGAAGGGAATTGCCATAGCATTTTGGTGCTGGACTGTCCATGTGGGCGGGACAAACACTGATACGCAAATTATTTCCCATCTGTGAAAGGTACAGTGATCAAAAAGCGATGGTTGTGAACTCTCAAAGTGGGAAAAAACCACAGAACAGGTTATCATGCCATGTTCTTTCTGGAGAGGGGCGCCTACTGCCATTTTTGAAAAATGTGTGCAAGGAACTTGGGGTTGGTCACCCTGAGTTACCTGGGGGGACGCAGACGTATGCTCACTGTGCTCAGAGAGGCACAGCTCCACCTCACTGATGAGGCCCAACAAGGCTGAAACATGTGTATGGGGTTGCTGTTGGTACTATTGTTCAGAAGGGAATCACCATAGCATTTCGGTGCTGGACTGCCCATGTGGGCGGGACAAAGACTGATGTGCAAATGGGTATTTCCCATCTGTGAAGGTACAGTGAGCAAAAAGCGATGGCTGCAAACTCTTAAAGTGGGAAAAACCACAAAACAGGTTATCATGCCATGTTCTTTCTGGAGAGCGGTGCCTGCTACCTTTTAAGAAAAATGTGTGCAAGACAAGGAACTTGGGGTTAGTCACCCTGATTTACCTGGGGGAAACCAGATGTGGACTCCCTGCTCAATGTGCTCAGAGAGGCACAGCTCCACCTCACTGATGAGGCCCAACAAGGCTGAAACACGTGTATGGGGTTGCTGCTGGTACTCTTGTTCAGAAGGGAATCGCCATAGCATTTTGGTGCTCGACTGCCCATGTGGGCGGGAACAAAGACTTATATGCAATGGAAATTTCCCATCTGTGAAAGGTACAGTGAGCAAAACGCAATTGCTGAGAACTCTCAAAGTGGGGAAAAAAACACAGAACAGGTTATCATGCTGGGTTCTTTCTGGAGAGGGGCACCTGCAAACTTTTTGAAAAATGCCTGCTGAGGAAGCCATAACCCATGCTCTGGCTGTCATTGTGAAGCAGTCTATTGGGACTGCTAATGACATAGAGGCCAGTAGAAGGCAGGCCCTGGACTACATACACATGGAGAGAGATGCCCAACTCAGGGATGCCAATCAGGAGGCTGAGTTGGCATTTGCACAGACACTAGCAGAACTGGACGAAAAGGACACATTTTGATGTGTGCTTGTTACCTTTATATCTTGTTTAATCTTTAGTTTGTGATGGTCTATATGCGATTCATGACAGATGCATGTCACGTTGCCATGGTATTTCTTTCATTGCAATTTTAAATTGGTATTTGAAACGAAAAACCATGTAGTTGCATTACTAGTGGACTGTGTGGAGAATGTGGATGCATTCTTTGTGATCTCTGTCTGTGTGCTTCATGGAGCAGGATTGAAAGTGTTTGGCCCACCATCTTCATGTTTAATTATCTGTGGTATCGTTGTTACAGTGTTGCAGTGCATTCTTAAAGGAGTTATCAGGTGATTGGCTTTGCCCTGTGAGTTATGCCTCCATGGTTCTTGGTACTGCGTACACATGTATCAGGGTATCATCTCAACAAATAATGACATGCACAGGCTTAATGTGCCAGATGGATGGTTTAAGACAAACACAAGTTCTCATATTTTCCCTTGGCATAATAAGTTGCATTTTCAATGCACCAATCATGTTCATGCAAAGTCTTCATATGTTGGTTGCTAGGGGGCCAGCATGGTTCCATGGTATGTGCATTTGCTGTGGCTCCTCTGCACAAACTGAGTGTAGCGGTCACCACTCTCTGAGATGTCATTAATCACCCATGACGTTAAGTGCACTCATTCCTTCCATGTGTTCGATTTGGGAATGGGTCCATTCACATATGTTGCTCATTGTCCTTCAGCCAGTTTTCACATCAAAATGCCCCCATGCACTGTTTTCAGGTATGCAGGTGTGTGTGGATCGTGTGCTTCTGCCCAACACACTTCTAGCATGACACCTTCTATCATAGTTATGTCATTGCCACATGTACATGTGAATGCTAGGCCAGGATATTGAAGGTTGTATGCTTCACTGTACACATGATATACATAGCTATGGTTGCATGGCCTTCTCATTCATGGTGCTATCATGCACTGGTGCATTTAGCGGTCAGTATTCTGCTACATATTGTTCTATATTGCATTAAATTGGGAACCTTTGTGATGCAGTGTGTGATGATGATATATCTTCAGTGTGCCCATGTTACAACAGAGTGAATGGAGCACATTTGAGTCTGTTGCCATCTCTGTATGTGTTCCTCTGGCACAACTCAGGGTACACTGTTTAGCTTAAATGAACACAGTTTTATCATGCAAATGTGTTGTTTGGAAGGTGGTTGGGCAGGTATTGTGGGCCATTTTGCATTTTTATATATATATATATATGTGTGTGTGTGTGTGTGTGTGTGTGTGTGTGTGTGTGTGTGTGTGTGTTACTGTATAATTTGATGTCTTAGCTTGCTTAAGGAAGCACAGGTGCACGTTCTACAGTATAGGAGGATGTGCCTGTTAATGGATCGACATGGTAAGGACTGGAATACACGGGAGCAGGTTATTTAAAATGAGGCAGTGCAGGCAATAATTCAGCAATGGATCTACAAGCGACCAATAGATTAAACTGGGATTATTAGATGGCAAACAGTCTGGATGTGTTGGGACTAGAGGGTGTGTGGAAGTGGGCATTTTAGTGGAGTAAATACTTGAAGATGGGAGTGTTGAGCTAATTGCTGAGAGGTAGGATTGAGGTTTTGAGTCAGAAGGTGAGGAGTAGGGGTCTGAGAGCCTAGTGGAATTAACATAAAAGCTCAATCTTATCTTCATGTGTTCTTCCTTCATGGCCCAGAAGAGTTGTAGAAAGTGCATGCCCTTTCTTATGGCACATTTCAGGACTCAAGAGATCCACATGTTATATGCGCATGTTATATGCACGATTGATTGAGGACGCCAATGAGCGGGCTGTTAAGGTGTTTTTTTTAGTAGATTCCTTGGAAGCAAGTTGGTGAAGAATTTAGGACACATTTCAGGGGGTCATGGTGGTAACCAGAGGAACGTCCACTTAGACATTGCTAACATTCAGATGGGAGAAGGCCAAGTCTTGGACTGCAGATCTAACATGTTTAGCTGGGTGATGGATTTGATTGCCCTTTAGGTTCATAGTGCTTATCAATCTGTTTTATCAATATCCTTGCAATATGCTTAAAGAAGCAGTTTGTGTGTCATAGTGGAAACCAAGGGCCTTTCCATAGATGGTGATCTGATGCTAGTGTCTGTCGGTCAAGAGACCTCAGGCACACTGACTCACTAAGGTCTGCACCTTGATTTCCTTTCATAACTGTTAGACACTGTGCTCCTGTTTACCAGGCCACCAATCGGAAAGACACATGTATTAATAGACACATCGGGCCTCATTACAACCCTGGCATTGGACCATGGTGCTCTTAGCACCATGGTCAATGCCGGATTCCGCCATGGTGGATGGCGGATTTACCGCCCCATTCCAAGGTTGGCGGGGCAGTAAATCCCCATTAACCATGGCCCCTTCCCCATTCCCATTTTTGGCCCATAGGGCTCAATGGGAATGTGGAAGGCGCTAATTACGGCACCGTAAATTACGGTGCCGTAATTAGCACCAAGGTCCCTTAGCGGGATGGACTTTAACGCCTGCAAAAAGCAGGCCTTAAAGTGTGAATCTGGTTATAAGGGTTTAACGGCGCTGCAGCCTTTTACGGCGCCGTTAACCCCTTAACGCCACGGTTGTAATGAGGCCCATCCTGTGTGTAGGACCAGTGGGACCAACACCCATTTTGCATGCTTTTCAAAAATCTGGTGAGTTCCATGCGATTGAATTTTACAATGGCGCTGTTTCCCCACAGACCAGACACACCATCTCCAAAGATTTGGAACAACATCACTCAATGGCATTATCATGGACATTGAATTGCTACTACAAGGCGCACATCACCATGTACATATTCTGCACTGAATCAGCAGCCTCACATGGCCCAGTGTGGATGGAACACACCAGGACTGCGACAATTAGATCTCTTGACACAAACATCAACCACTATGCCCCTGATGGAAAAAAGACCCTCACGCCAGCCCCTTTGACAACATGGTACACTGAAGAACTCACCTTTTACAAAGTATGCATCCTTAAGAGAATTATGACTTGTGATGACTGACACACCACACACAAGCACACCAAACTCAGTGAATTGTGCACATCCTGTTTTATGGACCTTGCCAAGGTGAACAAGTAAGGCACAGAGCGCTTGGAAGCTTAAGGAATAGCACCATGGCAATTAGTAAACCATGCACGGCATGCTCCAACTACAAATGTGACACCATGTGATCTTTCATCATGTAAAGGGTCATCTGGATGCTCTATGAGATGGTAACCAATAGAACAACTGACAGCACAACACACATCTCTATTTGCACACATAGTGACTGTACTCCTTCCACACCGGTCAGCAAGAGAGACATGGTAGCAAGTCTCTATTCAGTAAAAAAAAAAAAGACTCTTCCACTAAAAGAACTAGTCCCTGTCCACTTCCATCTCACTGAAGGCTCAATCCAATAAAAACTCTGGACCAAATAAATGCTTGTGGTTCTCAAGTAAGCACGAGTGGACCACAAATTCCTCAATGGGTAACATCACATCATCCATCTTTCCTTCGTAGGAAGGGTTCTTGAGAGAGCTGTAGGCCAAATCACATCCAAATTATTGAGCATAACATCCTTCCGTCTTAGGAATCTCACATGTGACACAGATGCAGCATGTGTAATAAAACCATGAGGGTGATGGACAATGCTCCTTGGATATTTATCAGTGAACATCATTAACTCCTGGCTAAAGGCAACCTGTCAGACACATTGAATTTAGTAGGCCACCTCACGCTCAAGAACATTGCACATGGCTGCTTGTGTAACATTGAAACTCCCATAATTGGTTTGGGCACAACCTTCATAAACATCAACAATTTGTTATGTATGTATTTCTCATGATCACAGATGGTACACTTCAACTGTGGAGTTCGAGAAGGCACCTTCCTCTTCTTCTGTTTGTTGAACCTTTACATGGTACCATTCTTAACACTCCAGGCTGCACACAACATCCACATTAACCACATGACATGATGCTGCACATCAACATATTTACCATTTGAAGATAGCATACAGAAAATGTGTAGATAACCTTTTACCTGTCCTGCATGTCCTGCACTTGCCTGATGCTGAAACCTCAAAGATCAAAATGAAACGGCTGACCACCATCGTGGCACACCCTGACATCCAGACCAGGATTTAAGCTATAAAGCGCTATTGCTTCCGACACCTGCTTACCACCATTGCAAAATCACTTGTGTTGTACTTCCTCCAACGCCTGTCCTTCAAAGAGCACATAGCAAGGACAACACAAACAGATTGGTAACACATTTCACTACTGCTACAATTCATGCACTTCCTGCAAGGTAAGTAATTGAGATCAGGTGTCCAAGTCTTGTACCTCATCCATCTGAGTGGGTCCAATGTCCTCCCAGTAGGCTTTCATGCAACCACCCTACCACCCCAAAGACGTGCAGTACATCTTGCAGCATTTCTCATACTTAGCAAAATGTTCCTCATCTCTGCGACCCTTATGGAAATGTGTTGGGTCCCGCTGGTAGAACCTCTCACCTTCAGATCCAGATGAATCTTACAAAAGGTCACCTCACTGATGTATCTAAACTACATACCTGTTGGGTTCTGGTTCTCAGGATGCATGATACCCACCAGCAAAAGACCATATGCAAAATTGTACTTCAGCAGTGGAGGTAATGCAGAAGGCAAAGTCATGGCATCTCCATGTACAGGATCAGACCCACGTACATCTTGCCCATCAACATCAGACTAATCCCATTGCTTCTGCAGTTGAGGCATTTGCTGCAACCCTGCAGTGCAACTTGGTCCTCATTCGTAGGTGACACCTAAGTGTGCGCCACACCAAATCCTTGTATGAGCTGTGATTTGTGTGTCTGGTACACATTGCTTCCTCCCCTGGTTTCTTACTGATGGCTTGATGCCTCGTTGGCCACAGTTCCCCTCCCGGGCCATGGGCTCCACACTCGCTTGTATTGTCTCCCTTGCTTCTGGAAGGTAGTTCCTTGCCAACATTCTAACTTATGTGTGATGATTATGTGAGATTTCTGTTTCTGTGCGCATTGTTCCACTGGGCCATTGCAGCTGATGTTCTTTGGAGGAGTGTTGTGGAGTTCTTGGAACCGTGAATGACATTCCTGATTCATCTGAGGTAGACTGGCCGATTTGAAGTGGACACTAGCTGGGTATTCCATGAGGGCTTCCTCCTCTGACTTCTTAACTGATGATAAGGGTTGTTTGCAGGATTAAGGCAAAGTGTGTGCTTCTCTGGGGAGGTGTGGGTCATATGGAAGGGAATTGTGAATGGGCCCTGACACTTCCGGCAGTTTGCGGCGGTATGACACAGGGTGTGTCTGTGGGTGATAATGAGCACATAGCTATTGTTCTTCCTGTCCATTTACGCTTTTGTGTGCTGTGTGAGCTTCAGTGTGAGATCATGGTTAATAGTCGTTTTTGGTGGTTAGTGATTGTGCTAGGTTAACCTAGGTAGGATGGTGTGAGGTGGTTATGTAAGCTGCTACATGGAAGGTGTGTGTGTGTTCCTACTTGGTGCGCATCAACATGTGTAATGTGTGTTACGTTGTATATATGCTGTTTGCTAGCTATCTGTTGTAAATGGCTTTCTGTTACATGTGATTTATGTTGTGGTCACTCACACTTGGCTGTCCCTCTTTGAGGCATGCTATCTGTTTATAGGGAGAGGTACTGCCTAACAGCTTGCCACTCAGTGGCAGCATTATCCTGTTTGGGGCAGGACATTTGCCGAGGGCAGCAGAGAGTGGCAGAGTTGGCAAGTTGGGGGCAGGTTGTTTAGAGAGGTAATGTCTATAAGAGTGCCACTCACTGACTGTCTTCACCTGTAACGCTGTCTATGATAGTGCCAATCGCTGCTGCCTGTTTAGCGCTATGACAGCCCCACTCACTCCCTGGCTTCGCCTGTTTAGCGAGGACAGTGCAGTGCAATGTGGTTCTAAGGTTATTTATATTACAGTTATTATTACTATATTACTATTATTATTAATAAAATCATTATTATTACTATGGTATTGCATGCAGAACTAGCTTCGAGAAGCAACTGAGGGCTTTACAGTGGTATAGAAAAATATAGATACACAACAGAAGGATTTACAGAGGTTTACAACAGTTCATATGCAAAACGGAGAGCTTTTCAGTGGTAACAACAAAAAGAGATATGCAGTCGGGGCTAGGATACAGAGGGGCTCAAGGAGTGGTATAGCTGTACAGGCTGGCAAAGAGGAGTGGGGCGGGATGGCATCTGGCGAGCCAGGAGGCACGGGGTGGGGTGACGGTATGGCCTGGGTGTTAAGGAGGAGAGGTGCAGTGTTGGGATGCACTGGGGGAGTGGAGTGAGCATGTACAGTGCAACGTGTTTTACTTTGCACTGTTGGGTTTTGCACTGACTTTCTTACTGTTGGCGGTAAGACTTAGCGCTATTTTTGCTCTTTTTTTGTGAATTAGGCCCTAAGTTTGTTAATTGGAACAACCTATTGTCCACGGTGCTGCTGAATGGCAAAAGTGACATCACAACTTCTACATAAAAATAAATAAAACGGTACTTTTTTTTCAAGAAAGGCTGGTGGCCATTGACCTCTTCCCTTCTTATAGAAGGTTAAGGGTGAAACAACGTTTGAGAGAAAAGCCAATACAGAGTTGCTGTTCATTACATTCTTGCAAGTGCAAGTCGACTTTTACATTCATACCGAGTTTGGGAGGCCTCTTTGCAGCCGCTTTGAAGCCGTTACATGCACCTCATTAGGAAAACATCACTCGTCCAATGATCTGTGTAATCTTGTGGTTTCTGGCTGAAGTCCAGAGAAGTGAAACACGCGCTCCCAGAGCGCCCACGCAACCCGAGTGTGTCTCGCATAATCAGCAGAACAATTCATGTTCAAAGGGTTCATTTTTTGCACAAAATCAAATTGTACTCTGGTTCTCAGCAGCAGTGGTCCCAGGGCACTGGACTCCCAATTAACAAAATCAATTAGCTTAAAGGGCCAGGGAATTTGCCTTGCCTCTCTATTAAATAAAATAGTTTCAAGGCGGCAGCACTGCTAATAGTTCCCGAAAGAATACATATCCCAAAGTCATGAATGCACACTTGTTAGTTATCACGGAATCACAATCCAAGGTGCTGGGACCTAATTCACTGCCTTAGAATTGCAGTAGTGTAAAGCAAGTACATTTAAATCCTAGTAAAAAAGAGAGAGAGAGAGAGAGAGAGAGAGAGGGGGAGAGAGAGAGCGAGAGAGGGAGAGGGAGAGAGAGAGAGAGAGAGGGAGAGAGAGAGAGGGAGCGAGAGAAAGAGAGAGAGAGAGAGAGGGAGGGAGAGAGAGAGAGAGGGAGAGGGAGAGAAAGAGAGAGAGAGGAAGAGAGAGATAGAGAGAGAGAGAGAGAGAGAGAAGGAGAGAGAGGGAGAGAGAGGGGGAGAGAGAGAGAGGGGGGACAGAGTTCCCGCGCGTGCGCTTATATAGCATGCATCGCTACCCACTAGCATTAATGTTGAGACGAATTGTTAAAATAACTTTTCTTAGTAACTCTTGAACCCTTCTAAGAACAAATCTGAAAAAAATGTAAATGTAAAAAAATTCTGCATTCAAATTTCGAGGTAGCGCCTCTGGATGGAAAGTTTCAGACTTTTTGGGCCTCATTACGACCCAGGCGGTAAGGGGTTTACGGCAGCGTAAACAGCGCCGACCCTTACCGCCTGAGTACGAGGTCCCTTAGCGCCATGGAGCTTTTAACACCTGGTGTTAAAATCCATGGCGCTAAGGGACCATGGAGTTAATTACGCCACCGTAATTTACGGTGGCGTAATTAACACCTTCCCCACTCCCATTATGCCCTATGGGGCAAAAATGGGAATGGGGAAGGGTAAATGGGGATTGGGGACTTACCGCCCCACCGACCTCGGAATGGGGCGGTAAGTCCGCCTACCACCATGGCGTAAACGTAGTTTACGCCATGGTGGTAAAGTCACGGCTCAGGCGGTAACTTACCGCCTGGGTCGTAATGAGGCCCTTTTACTGGCGCCCTCATATTTTCTAAAAATGCTAATTTACCGCGTTTTAAATACTTTTTAACATGGGTTTTTTTTCGATTTGGTATACATATCTCAAAATTGTCTGCCTACATTTTCAAAATGTTTGGCATGCGCTTGGCAAATGTTGACACATTAACGATTAAAGATTCAAATATGTGACACAAGCAGAGAATGAATGTGTATCTTTGATACAAACTGCACATATACATGTAGAAGATGTACATTATGCACATCTAAGCTAATATACAAATGGAAACATCAAAGTCAGGACTTATGACAAAGGTTCCTATGGCACACAACACCATGACACATATTCCTACAACACTGTCATTTACGACTCACACTCTTACAACACTCACACTTATGACACACAATCTTATGGCACACTTTCCTATGACACAACTCCAACGACATTCTGATGAGATGGCCTTCTATGACACACACTCCTAAAACACATGCTCCTATGATGCACACATGAAACACTTTCACCACACATGCTTTAATGACACATACAATTACGCCACATGCTGTTACGCAATCTGCAGTTATACCACACACACTTACACTACATGTTTTTACAACACACGCTATTACGACACATACTCAGAATCAATGTACATCTTCTCTACAAAATGTACGAGTACATGTAGAAGATGAACACCATGCCCATGTAGACTATTATATGTATGAAAACTCACAGCAAAGCCAGGACTGACCTTGATGCCACTTTTCAGGAGATAGAAATTGTGTTCAGATGCACACTATAAAACTCATATACATCTCTTCTGCATATTGAAATCTTTCATAAAAAATCGGACCTCAATTTAATGTGAACTTTCATATATATCAGGGGTGTATGATACTTGAGCAGAATTAACTTTTTTTTTTAACAAAGTCTACACGCATATTTGGGAGATGTTCCTTTCATTCATGTTCACAACAACATACATCTGAAAATGCACATGAAAGTCAAGACTGACTCTGATATCAGTTTCAGGAGATGTAAATTGCATACAACATATTATAAATGTTGAAAATTCATGTCAAAGTCAAACCCGACTTTAACATACTTTTTCATATCTATAGGAGCAGTAGGAGAGATGTGCATTTTATTACTTTATACCACACTCATATGCTAAATAGAAGTCATACTTTCATGAGCCAGACACTTAAACATCAAATACTTACACTCCTTACACAGCACAATGTTATGACACAGAAACCTATGACACACACGTACAGCACACACACACAAAACACTCTTTCTTATGAAACACACTCTTCACACATGTGCACTAATATATGTATGAAAAATATTGTGTATATTTCCTAAATACCACACTCTCATACACGTATACTCCCATACATCATTCAGTTATAGAAAATACACTCAGTTGCTATGCGACATTCCCACAAAAAAAACACAAAAATTATAGATGAAACACGTTTTAAATCAATGGTTAAGGTTACTCTAACAAAAATGAAATAAAGATGTAACACTCACTTCATGTTTAGGGCAGGTTACATCAATACTGTAGATTAAGTGAGTGTTAAGGTTAGATTTGTAGTTGCATAGAGTTAGTGCTTCTACTTTGAGTTTCATGGTTTAATTTTGTAACGGAATACAGTGAATACATTTTTAGTTGGCCCTACCTTGTTAGATTAACCTCAACTCTTGACTAAACACTTTTTTTGATAATGATATGATATGGCATTCATAACGCGCCTATACACAAGTGTTTCAAGGCACGACGAGGCAAGGGAGGGGGTTAAAAGACAGATAACGATCCTATTAAGCCAGGTGTCATTCACATTGCGCAAGTGCATGGTATGTGGAAGGGGGAAAGTGCGGGTGCGAGGGGGAGGGGACAGTGCAGTACATGGGAATAGAATAAATAACAATAAGCAAAAATAACAGCCCGCATGTGGAAAGTGCAAAGGTAAGTGCAGACATCAGCTGTCAAGTGCTGGTAGTGGGACTGTAGGGATACAGAAAACAGTCCCCAAGTACGGGGGTTGCCAGGCAGGCAGTGCAGGTGCGTGTGACTGGTGGGGGCGGGACCTGGGCCCGAGATCAGAGGGTGGCCATGTAACCAGTGCAGTTTCATTTCAGCCAGGAGGTCAGCAGGGTAGAGGAGGAGAAAAGGCAGAAGCAAAGAGAAAGGTTTTGAGGTGCTCCCGGAACCAGAGATAGTTCTCCTCAAGTTTCAAGGAGTCAGGGAGGCTGTTGCAGAGGGAGGCCCCAGCCGAAGAAAGAGATCTAGCACCAACTCGTTGCTTGTGGAAGTGACTGACCCTGAGGGAGTTGAGGGCGGATGAGCGTAGAGCTCGAGAGGAAGATATTTAGGAAGAGAGAGTTGAAGGTATTGAGGCACCAAGCCCCAGAAGGCCTTGTGGACAATGCAGAGGGTTTTGAACTTTATCCTAACAGGCACTGGAAGCCAGTGTACAGATTTCAGAGAGATACGATCCCTGAGCTTGAGAGATACGATCCCTGGACTTGAGGCCAAGGACAAGTCTCGCAGTCCAGTTCTGGATGAGTTGCAGAGGGCTGAGAGCAGATGCAGGCCAATTTAGAAAGTGGCTGTTGCAATAGTCCAACCTAGAGAGAACCAGAGCTCTGGAGACAGTGAGCTTCTGGGGGAAGGAGAGGAAAGGAAGAATACCTCTGAGAGGATGCAGCTGGTAGTGTGACTTCTTAGAGAGTTCAGAGATGTGAGGAGAGAAGGAAAGTGTGGAGTCGAAGATGACCCCAAGGGTTTTAGCCTCACAGGTGGGAGCAGGATGAGGGCCAAGAAAGGCCGGCCAGAGAGCGACAGGAAAGGAGGGAGTGGGTGTGCCGATGAGGAGAATCTCAGTCTTATTGGCATTAAGGCAGAGATCACTGACGGCACACCACTCCTGGATAGCAGACAGTCAGAGATGAGAGACGAAGAAGAGGTGACCGGAGGTAGCCTGAAAATGAGCTGATTGTCATCCACATAACAATGAAAGTTGGGGCAAAGAACTGCAATGCAGTGGGAAAGAAGTGCCATGTATTGGTTGAACAGCCAGGGAGAGAGGTTAGACCCCTGGGGGACACCACATGAAGAGAAAAAGATAGCAGAGAGGAAGGACCCAAGTTGGACCTGGGAGGGTCGGTCAGAGAGGAAAGAAGTCAACCATGCCAGAGCCTGACCAGTAATACCCAGGTTAGCATGAAGACATTTGAGCAGGATGGCATGGTTGACCCTGTCAAAGGCAGAAGAGAGGGGTTGAGAAAGTGGCGGTGAAAGCCTCAACTGACACGCGCTTCATGGGTCAGATGACCAAGAAGGTGGGTGACAGTGATGGAAGTGGCTTGGCCTGAGGGGATCATACATATATTATAGGTCGGCAGTCGCTGCCCTCTAGTTAAGGTCAGGTGGACTCCCATAGGAACCGCTCACCCATGTAATTATGCATTGGATAACTTTACCTATTAAATGTATCCCCACCTATTTTATATTCTGCTTTCCTTATCTTCATCTACCTTACATAACTACATGAGCAGTCTTTTATTGTACTGCTCTTTTAACTTCTATTGTATTTTCAAACCCAAAGTGAACCCCTGCCCTACCCTTTAACTGAAAATGTGTAACCGCGGTTAACAAAAGTCCAAGAACTCTAACTGTGGTTACATTAAAATGAATGTTTTTGGTTATTATTTTATTGTATTTGTGTATTAATATGTGATAAGTAGACCTTAAAAGGACTGTTTGGGGTATACTGAGTGTATTATCCTAGGACATTTGGAGTACTGTTTTGATGTTATGAATGAACACTGTATTTCCTCCACCGGTTATGTGTACTCCATCATGTCTATAGAAATTGGCCATGTAGAACTATATGTTGTTGTTTGAAATCCATAATTGGTTGTGGTTTCTCATGAATGCTCAAACTACTTTTTTAACATTTCTCTGCAATTTTTCAATTTTACCACTACATTTGATGTTCCATCTCCATGTTTGCCTCCGAGTCAAATTAGAAAAGATAAAGATGGTGTGAGGAAAAAGTTCTATTCATTTTTCCAAGTCTTGTTTCATCATTAAAGTAAGGGACTCACCTCGCACATTCCCCAAAATCACAGTGAATTAGTATGATGTCTGTGTACCCTGTACTTTTCAGGCTGAACAATTTTGAAAACACTTGGAAGCACTTATGTATATGCCATATCATATCATATCATATCATAACAATGCATTCCCTGCAATCCAATCCATTTAATTGTAAAATCTCTCAAATCAAGGTCCATGTTCACATTTAGTTTTTCACAAAGAGCCAATAACCAAAGCAGCCAACTGTCTCCGATCAGCCACATGGTTTTGAAACCAGCCATGATATCTGCAGTATTTCTCGGTTCCAGGAAAATGATTCCTAGTTTGAATTTCTAGTAATTTCTATGAAAAGGGTATGTATGATGTGTGGGTTTTGGGGTTTGTAATTGTTTGATGTCACTGTTGTAATTCTGTGTTTGTCTATGATAGGTTGCACTCAAAATGTGCCCGCCATTTTTGAATTTTTTGTTAGTAAATATAGTTCTCTTTTTGTATTTTGGAAAGTATAAAAGCTATCTTTTTTGCAGTTGTGTCCTTCTAATTGTAGAACTCTGTATGCACTATACTCTAATTGTTTGTGTCCAAGCCATCCTTTACCTGTTTTTGAATTGTATCCACCCTACCTAATCCCAATCTTCTATATCCTAACTATTATGTATGCCTTATCATCATCCACTTTAAATAACTCCATGAGCAGGCATTTATATTATTGACACCTTTTAAGTAGCATTGTATCAATACTGTCTCTTTTGTCATTTATATTCCATACTCACATTTTTGATAAAATAAAAATTCTCATAGCTATGGCTATACAAAAGGGGAGTGATTGGTGTATTGAGGATCGAGTCCAGCAACAACACGACTGGGATATTTACCTGTGGTTATCGAACACCCGCTCAGTGTGCTGCACTGCTACCCACGGGTAAAAGTGGCACCCTGTGCAGCCGCAGCTATTTTCTGGCAAATGGCACATTGTGTGTTTGTGGACATGTGGTAGCCACAGCTTCAAGAGATGCTGGCCCGGGATGAAAGGGATTTTAGTTCGTGTAATTGTTTATGATTGGTTGTTGTTCTTTGTGCAGCTGTCTGTGATAGGTTGTGGTGAAAATGCCTCATCCATTTTAGTTGTTTTTTTAATATATTGTCCTCCTTTTGTGGTATACATTTTTGAAAGTATAAAAGCCACCATTTTCTGCAATGTTATCCTTTTGATTCCAGAACTGACAGTATGCACATGGCAAGAGTGTGCCTGATGTGACAGTAAGTGTTAATAAATATTTACATATTTGAAGGTTTATTTGCTGTGTTGTGTGTGCTACTTATATTAACAACTGCTATCATTTTTTTCATCTGCTCTGATGGTGTGGCAAGTATTTGTTAATATCTTTTTACTTTCACTAACATGCAGCTACAAAATTAGATTAGTCAACCTGTATCAGGGGTTGCCTCGTAAAAGTAACCAAAAAATTCCAAAGGTGGTCAAAAGGTGTGTACACCGGTACAAGCAGTAACCCAGTTTTATTCAGGGCCCCAGACGCAGCTGGGACAACAAATTCAAACAGATCACGGAACAGAACTGCATGAAAAGTCGCTGTAAAAGAAATGCCCCTAAACTAAGATCTTTTACACAAAACAAAGTAATTAGCATTTGAGATTGTGCAACACAATAAAACCTCCACACAAAAAACGGATTGGACTTCGCACTTTGGACCCTTATAGAAAAACATACATTGTTCAACCACTGCCCTCAATTATAGTTTTGTGAAGTCACAATCCACCCCCAATTTGCACAGCAACAAATTAAGTCATTGAAACATTTGAGGTAACGAGTGGAACTTTATAACCAGTCCTGGTCGCTGCATCCTGATTCTCATGAGAAAGCCTGCCCACCATGACAACACCACAGCCTTGAACCACGGACATCCTTCTGCACAAAAGTTGCATATCGGTGACCCTCTAGCACTTTTCCCAGGGAAAATGTTCTACGGGGTGATTTGAAACCACTGTGGTTCTTTGAGGCTCCATTAAGAAACCGCATTTCACAAATGATTTTGAATTATAAAATGGTCATGTTTCATTTTTTCGTTGGTGGGACCTGTGAGCTCTAATCTGTGACCTTGAAAATAACAACCACTGTGAACAACGCTGGGGTTGGAACCCTGTTTTACCGTGGCACGGGATATGGTATTTTCCCATTTGTATTTTCATACCCTGTATTCTGTCTCTAATAAAGTCAGACACCATTGTGTGCATGAGACTGGTCGAGTTTAATGCTCCATAGGTTCAGTTTTTTACACAATTTTGCCAATTTTTGGCAGACATCTGTGCGTGCAGTTGGATATATGCTTTATGCTGTTAGTATTAGCTAGAGTGCCGACATGTGTTTCAACCAAAGGTCTTCAACCATAGGTCTTCAACCATAGGTCATAGGCGTGGAGTTATGGGCTTGTCATGTCCTGTATAGGTAAGTCTGGTTAGCTTGCAGCTGGTTGTAGCTGGTTAGCTTTAGTGCCCGGCGGGGCAGTGGATGGTGGTCTGGTGGGTTCACGGCGATCATCTGTGTACTTCTCTCAGCACTGGCCCGGGTTTGCAGACTCTGCACTAAACCCCCAGCCACAACGGCCTTTGCCACACCTAAAATGCTAACACATTTTCGGCAAAAGCATACTTTTAAGGCCTATTTACCATGTTTAGTTCTACCACTAAGTTTGATTATACTTACCCATGCCCTAATATTTATGGATTAGTTTTATTAAGCCTTTTAATTTCATTAACATCAGAAAGAGCCCCCTCCCTTTTACAGCGCTACTCTCGCAGCTGATAAGTGATAAGCATGTTCCTTCATACTGCGCTCAATTTGTATTTTTATTACATTATTCCCCCCTTTTATGGATTTATTAATAACTAAATCTTTTTGGGCCTCTCATTCCTTCTTAGCAATCTTTATGTATCCGTATTTTCGCCAACTGTGTCATGACTCTCCCTGGCTCCTCCTAGCCATTCAGATCTTCCCCAACCCATACCTACCCGGTTCCGTCTTTTAGACATTGAATCCAGAATTCCTTATAATTTTTAACATCAGCAGGTTGTGTAAAGACCCATCCATCAGGATCCTACCCCTCCCTTCCCCCCATTATTTTCTTCCTGCTCTTCATTTCAAAACTATTTTTGTTAACACTCAAGGGTAACATCAAATATCCTTGTTGCTTGTTAAAATATACTTGAAGAATGTTCTTAATAATGCAGAAGGTGATGTGAATGAGCATTTACATGGGGATAATCACTCTAAACAATCCAGAAAGCCAGGTGGGTAGACATGCAAATACTCTGTCCAGCCAGTCTTTTGCATGCACTCCATTAACCTTGCTTGTCAGCTTTCACTGGAGTGTCCATATCTCTTGCATAGCTGCACTTAGAGTTTCATTAGAGGCATCACCGTCAGGGATAGTGGTTCAGCGGCTTGTCCCCTGCTAGGCACAATCACCTCTCTCCATGACTGTGAGGAGGTCCAAAATAAATCTATTTGGAAGGGCCATCTAGGTCCAAAATAAATCTATTTTGAAGGGCAACCTATCGCTAAACCCTCATCTCTTCATTGATTATATTCAATCCTTTGGCTGTTGGGTTAGCCACTTACAATAGCTCATAAAGGGTTAGCAGCAGCCACTTCAAATTTGCTGCAGCAGTAGAGAACATGCGGTACTCATCCAAGATGGCAGCCAGGATATCTGTGCTCTTCCTGGAGAAGTAGTTATTTTATCTTTTCCTTCTTCTCATTATATTTTGCTGCTAATTGTGATGTGCCATATTCCCCTGCAGTGCAATCTTCATGGCAGTGCTGTTTTGAGGCACTGCTAGTGCAGGGCTGTAGAAGATGTTGAGAGCGCACACTCCACTCTATTCATGCGGAAGCTCGGCATATGCTTTGGACCCTCAGGCCCATGAAAAATCGCCACTGCTCCCCATGTCAGCTCCGAATTCTTCACAATCTTGGCGCATCCCAAATTAGTTCCCAGGAAAATGGACCAACTTCACCTGAAACACAAAAGGAATCATGTAAAGCTCCTTATACCAACTGCTTGATGTTCTTCATGTAACCACAGTAAAGAATGAACTTTTTTCCCCAAGTTGCTCGCCAGCTGTCATTAACCTTGGCTCCCATGTTTTTCTCAAAGCGCACTAGTCCTTAAGCACGACACTGCATTATTCCCCCCTCCCATTTGGCAGATGGTGGTCTCCTCCAGTTGTGTTTCTTAGCGCAAACAAAGCAAGAGGCAAGCAGTGCAACCATGATTTTTCAAGCGTCTGCATAAGTTTAGCCAATCACATCTTAAGCAGCCCATTCATGTTTTCTACCAAACCGTTGGCTTCAGGACAGTAAATTTTGCCTAGTTTATGTTTGATTCCCAGGAGAATTGTGATTTCCTATATTAAATCATTGGCTAAGTGCTGCCCATTATCAGAGCAAATTTCATCTGGAATCCCTCACCTCAGGAACACCTCACTCACCAGAAATGTTGCCATAAAGTGGGAATAATTTTGGGCACAGGGACCTGCCTCAAGCCAATGTGAGAATGGACAGACCACTACAAGCAGGTACTTGTAAGATGTACACCTTTCTTGCATATCAACATAGTCAATATGCAAGTGCCGTAAGGGGCCTTCTGATTGCATAATGTTCCTTGTACAACTCTCAATGTGTGACTGGGCAGAAACTTTTGGCACATCATACAATTCTTGATGTACTCAGTAACATATTCCAAAAGATTTGGCACAAACCAGTCTTCACTTATCCCTGCAGCCAAATGCTCTTTCGATACATGGGAAGGATAGTGAAGCTGTTCCAATGCCATTGAAATAATTTCTTCGGCATGATAACCTTTCCTGTGCTATCATGTCGCCAGACCAAGTCAGTTGGGGACAAAGAACATCCCTTCCTTTTCCGCAGATCTTTTTCAGTATCTGATGCTCCTCCCTGCAATTCCAATATCTACAATATTGAGGTTGCAATAAAGTTATCTGGAAGTCTGTCTTTTTCCTTTGCTCACTTTTAGCACTGCTATTAGAGGTTTTCTTCTTTGCAAAGAAACAACACATGTGATCCTTCTAGCATATATGCTGCTTCTTTTGCTGTGTTGTCTGCTACTTCATTTCCTAGTGATATAAAAGCTTGCCCTCCTGTATGGGCTTTGCATTTTATTAATGCTAACTCTACTGGGACTAGTAACATTTCTAATAGCTCACTCAATAATGCTGCATGTTGAACAGGAGTACCATTACTTCTTTTAAACCTTCTCCTATCCCATATTGCTAATCCTGCGTGCACTGTATAGGTGACATAATCTGAGTCAGAGAAGATGTTCACTACTTTTTAGTGCTTCAATCAGGGCCACTAATTCAGCTGCTTGTGCAGAGTAATGGTTTGCGCAGACATGTCTGTGAGTACACTATCAATTCCTCCCATGTGTGTACTCCTTGTATGTGCCCCACCACTGTGCAACTTGAATGCCTTTGCCCCATGGTCTGATCAATGCTGGAACTTCTATCAATGAAAATCATGTCCTTCCCTTCTATCACGTCTTCCTTAACTAGGGAGTTACCTTTGCTTCTGTCAATGCATGTCACACAGTCAAGTACATAACCCCTTCTTCTATTTTCTTTGCCCTGAATTCTGATGGGTTTATTGTTCTTCACTGCATCACTTCAATTGCAGGGTGTGTTAGTATTACCTCTTACCCTGAATTCCTTTGCATGGTCAGTGTTGATTTTGTTTTCTCTAGTATGGCAAATAATGTATCTTCCACGTACAAAACTACTGGGCACCCCATAGTTATCATGGAAGCCTCCTCAATAGCAAATGTAGCAGTAGCAAGTGCCTGCTCACATGGTGGGAAATGTCCCTGAATTACTGCAACTAGTAACCCACTGTAGTATGCAAGTGGTTTGTGTCACTCTCCCGTCTTCTGTGTCGGTACTGCTGTCATTACTATTCCATTTGAATGTGAGAACAGGTGACATTTTGCTTTGTAATTGGTAGTTGCTAACTCTGTTGCATTTGCCAACTCATTCTTCTGCTCACCAAAACTTACTCCCAATTTCAGCCGTCCAGTTTATGAATGTTTTGTTTTTCTGTGTTCCCTTTGGTGCTTCCAACAATGGCCTGGTGCTTGTTGAATAATCAAAAACCCATGATTTGAAATAGTTGCATAAGCCCAAAGATTGCTGCATCTATTTCCCTGTTTTTGGTTGTGGAGTGCTGTGTTTGGCTTCTACTCTTTCTGGTGTTATTTTTCTCCTGTCTGATAAAACAATCTGACCAACATGCATTGCAATTTCTCTGTGTCCACCTTGTATCCTCTGCTAGCAGTGTCAGTAGTGTCGCTCAGTACACTCTTCTTCTTTTGTGCTGCACACAAATAAGTGATTAACATACTGTATCACTGTGATAGCAACCTGGACATTTCTCACGTCCATTTGCTTAACTATGTTGAAGATGCTAGGCCCTTACCCAGTACCCCGAGGCATTCTAATATGTTCAAACTACATCCCAGAGATATGTAAAGGTGGTGAGATACCTGAAGTTTGGGTGTAGTGCAATGGAGAAAAAGGCGTTATTCAAGTCATCTATAGTGAAAAAGTGTGCCCCTCCTGGAATGTTACAAAACATTGGGGCAGGGTTAGTAACCAATGGATACTCTGCCTCAATAATGTCATTCAGAGGGTGCAAATCCTGTATAAAATGCCACAACCCTGCCTTTGCTTTCTTAATCAGATATATAGCGGTGTTGCAAGCCGATGAGCTCACCAGTGTCATGCCTTGCTGCCATAGGGCATGCAGTGTCTCATATATGCCTTCATCTGATTCTTGTGAAAGTGGATACTGTTTTACTCATGGCAACAGTGTTCCTTCCTACTTCATGGGGTCCTGTTGTCCTCAAGCTCTTGGGTATATTTTCCAAATCTTCGCAAATATTTTGTTTTCTTAATGGTTATCTGAGTCATCTGGGGCACTTCCCGTTCTTTTATGTGTACTGGACAAGGTATGCTCAACTCGAACACTACCTCTCCTTCCTCGTCTTTTGTTGCAAACAACTCTCTGTCACTTACTTCTGTCAATTTCAGTTTGGGATCGATACATAAAATTGATCAGTTGCAACCAGTATAATTATGTCTTCCTGCACTACTACTTCCTCCAAGTACAGTACAGTGTGCGTGCCTGACCTAACTGAGGTGGGACACTGAGGCCTGAACAAGAATTTGTTGGACAGCCGGAACACCTTCCCCTCAATCACTGGCAACCATTCCAAGAACTTGTGTGCCCTGTACACAAACACCTCTTTGTGTACAGGTATTCCTCTCATTGTGCTGTATACATGGTATGTCTGAATCAGTCCTGCCACCCGGGCTGGGTACATTCCCGGTGTGCTGCACACCATCCCTTTTTCTGAAAATATAATTGTGGCGTTCAATTTGCTGAGTAGGTCCCTCCCCAAAATATTGATGGGAACCCCTTTTGAATATAATATAGCAACGGTGCTAAAATATGCTGTGTTTCTATTATCAAGGGTAAATCTTTTGTCAGAGGAAAGTCTTGCATGTCCAATCTTTTGTTAGCTGATGGAAATCCTTCTTCCTTGATGCACAATCTGGTTGCCACAGTATCTATAAGACAGGAAACAGTTCCTCCTTGGGGTCTTCAGTTACTGCTAGAACAGGACACACTTGCACTTCGCGTGGGCACCCCTATTGGGAAGACGAGTTTGCAGATGACAAAATGGGTTACAGGCCACCATTGTCACTCCTTTGTATTGGGGTATGGATTTCTGACCCAAAATTGTTAGCCATTTTGCTATCTGTGACTGTGCTGATACCTGAAGTACGCTCACTTTACCTTGAGTTCTTGTCATTTCCCTACTTTGCACCTGCACTTGAGCCTGCATGGTCACATCAAGTGTTTGTGTGGGCTCTATCTATAGTTGCTGTTGCAGTGGCAATACCTGCACGTGTGCAGGAGGCTGCTGTGTGTATGTATGCTGTGGTTGCCCTGCCTGTGGAACAAGTGGGCATGTTCTTACAACATGTCCAAAATTCCCACATTCAAAGCACTGTACTCCGATATGTGGAGTCATTCCCCTGTATCCCTTTCCCCTACCACATGCATAGTATCCTCTCCAAGTCTAATACTGTCCCATGTATGCATTTCTCCACCTTCCTGCATGATCCCTGGTTGCTGCTGCTGCATGTTTATGAATGTGGGTTGCTGCTGCATCTGTACTGTTCCCCACTGCTGATTGGGAGGCACCTGAGTGTAATCCCACAGCGGCATTGCTGCAGCCAGTGGAAGCCCTCCTTGCTGTGCCTGTGGAATGGCATCTGGCCCTGTGAGTACTGCACCTTCCATATGTATTTTTGGCAGTTTTTTCTGAACTGATCTGTTTTCTGACTTGGTAGCATTATCAACTGTCTCCTCCTGCTTTCTTTTGCAATAGTGTACAATTGTCGCCTGTATCTCAGGCCACCCTTTTGCCTCAATTCCCACTATCTTTTCTAAATAGACCAGCACCTCTGCTGGGAGTCCCCTTACTAAAATGTGGTAGAACAAAGGTATTTTTCATCCCATGACTGTTTATTTTCCTGCGTCCACATTTCCTGTATTGATTTTTTATATTCCACGGGGTCCTCATCAGGCTTCATTTTGTGAGCCTATATAGAACCCATATCTGACAAATTGGTACAGCTCCCCACCTTCAAAACATGTGCTCGATAAATGTTCAAGGGTGCTCCATTATGTATATTAGGGGTTACTTTTACTCTGGGTTATCCAGCCTGTTGCCATATTGTGTCACTTCTTACCCTGACCAATACTGCCAACGAACATTTCAAGTCTCCTATGGCCAATGGGATTCCCGCTGTCTCTTTCTCAAAAACATAAATCCACTTGCTTTCCCCCGCCATTAATGTAGATAAACTGTAAAATAGATTGCCCCTGTCCATTGTCTGCCATGGTATGTAATAATCCTCACTTCTCCCTTTCTGTAAAAGGGGCATTTTCTTGCGTGCTCTTTGTTTATTGTCACGCTGTGGTCTTTTCGCTACCACTATTCTGACTTTCCTGCTTCGGAGCCTGTTTCCCCAGTCATCCACTGGTTCTTCTCCTTTCTCCTCTTCTCTCTCATCTCTTCTCCTTTCCTGTCTCCTGTTTGTCAAATGGTGTGTGTCTGTTTTGTCATCCCCCTGATCGCTGTCAGCACTGTCTACCCAGTCTGATATGGAGTGTACTTCGCCTGCCGTATCAGTTTCGCTATTGTCTCCATCTTGCCCCCATTTGTCTATTTTAAATTGTATGTGTCCCACTGTCTACCCCTGTTCATTGGCTCCCTTCTCGCGTTCCTTTCTTTTTTCCTCTTTTGCCCTTTCCCATGTCTTTTCTTCTTCCTTGAACAGACTGTCAAGTTATTGCTGCTCACTCTTTTTTATGTCATTTAGACATTTCCTCCTTCCTTTCTCTTCCTTGCTAATAATGCTTCTGTCACGTTCTTATTTCTTTTAATGTGTCCCTTCCTTGTCTTGGGATACTCATTTAGGATTCCTATCCCATGCAGCTGGTTTTAACAATGGGTATTTCATATAGGGAGAGGACAGTGCACAACCCTGTTCCGCGTCCCCCATTTTCCCTTTCTCTGTTTCTTTCTCCTTTTATTCGCACAGTATCCAAAGCCCTAGGCTATCCTGTCTCTTTTTAAGCGTTGCCCCTTTGTGTGTAGCTGCCAAGTATGAGTAAATACTTCCTATAATATCCTTATCAACGTTCCCTCTCTGGGCCACTCTTTATAGCACTTGCCCACTGTGTCGTGTACTCACTCAAAATGGTAATTTAATATTTCATCACAGTACTGGGGCAATTTCCTACACATGTGTTTAAACGGAGCATCCATCCAGTAGGACATTATTATCTTTGACTTATTCCTTTCTATTGAAATATTCTTCTTTCCCTACTTCTTCATTCCCTTTATTAATTCAAACCTTTCAAAATCTCACTCTCTCTCCAAGCAATCCCATTCGCTCAATTTTTATATTTACCACTACAGTTGATCACCCTAATTTCATTCATTCCGCCCTTCTCCACCGTCCCCACAGTTAGGCAGAATCATATGCAGTACCCTTTGGGAACACCACACACAAGACCACAATTGCAAGTACAGATTCACCTTTGGTACAAGCTTGTACTAGACAGTAAAGTGGTAGCGATGGCTGAGCAGCCATTCTTATCTCAAGAGTAATGTGAACAGTATCAGAAGTTACAGAAAGGACAGTAATTACTATGGTTCAAACAAACAGTGATTCAAGGTTTCTGAGTAAAAGAATATACATGTATTCACACATTCATTTGTAAAACAGTTCACTAAGTAAAGGAGCAGAAAAATCACAATCTTAACATACTACACAACACCCAATCAATTATGGACAAGTTAAGCTCAAAATGAAGTGTGAGCAAAATGGCAGTCCAGCAATTTAAAAAGGGATGGAAAGACAAGGTTCTACAAAATTAAGCAGCACCAACAAGTAAGTAGGCAGGGAAATCTAGAAAAGGGTTGCTACAATAAGGATTCAAATCAATAGGCCGGGCCAACGTTAATGGTTCAGAGTCTTTGCAGAGGATCACACAGTTTAGAGTAGTTTGCGGTTAAGTCTTTGCCAAGAGTTCAAAATGAAGTTGTTCGGAAGAAAAGTTATTTAAAAGAGTAGAGAAGGACAAGCCCTCGGATTGGTGAAAGATTTAAAACACTTTCATCGCGGTCTGACGGAACGAACAACCGGGTTTGAACAGGACCTTAGAAGAAGAAGAATGCTGTAGCTTAGGCAGAAGTTCCTGGCAGATCCTGCAGACTCATAGTTCCTGAAGTGACTGTCAGACTGACACGAAGGAGGAAGACTGGAGGGTCCTGCACTGCCCAGGGAAGAAACCAGCAGCAGAGCAAAGCAACAAATAAAAGGTGCACTCCTTAAAACCCAAACAGGGTCCGGTCCTCCTGGCTATCCAGTTCACTGCAGTGGTGCACAGCAAATTCGACCAGGGGAGGCAGGCCTTGCTTGGTGTTTGGTGAACTGGTTGGTCCCACCAGCTTAAGGGAAGAAGATTCCTTGCAGATCTTCTCTGTCGTCGAAGTTTGGAGATTCAGACCCACAGCAGGGCTTCACCGGGAGGTTCAGTAGTTGCAGCAGTCCTCTTCCTTCAGCTTCTCTTTGGTTCTCTCGATCCAGTGGCGACTCTGTCTTCAAAGTCCCAGAGACCTGATTTTTATTCAGTTTTCTCCCATTCACACAGCCTGGCTGTCAATCACACAGCAGGGTGGCTGTCCTGGATGGACAGCCAGCTAGCCAAAAAAACAAGAGTGTGACTTGGGTCTCCAAGGAGACCTTGTGCAGGGGGCCTAAAACCCCTCCCTCACATCCTGTCTACCTAGATTCTCAGGTGCCTATGGAGGGCTTCTGTGCAGAAGCCCACCAAAGGATGGCGAACAAAGGAACCAAACCTGGTTTGGCACGCAGAGTAAAACACGAGAAAGTCCTTTTCAAAAAGAAATGGCGAATGAACCCAGCCGGAACCAAATAAAAGTAATTGAGGTCCAGAGGATTAAAGTTTGAGGCTACTAACATAGCCTAAAATAGCACCAAGGCTATTTTCATAGACCGCGGTAGGAAAAATATGGTAGATAGCACTGCCACCAGCCAAATCTTAAAGAAAGGGGAACTAAATAATGTTCCATGAGAGAAAGACAAAAAGGGATAACTATTAACCCTTTCCAGTACTCTATGTAATATAGTTTGCACTGGGTCTGTGAATTTAAAAAGACTAATGAAGTCAATAGCAACTTTACATGTTCTGAAAGACAGTAGTCATTCCCAGTGGGAAGTCTGAAAAAGACAACCCTGTGTCACTGCACTAAAGGTGCTGTGTGACACACAGTAAAAAGATGATGCCTATGGAGTAGGTGAGGCTCCACAATCTATGAACACAAACATGTTAAACACACAACAAAATATATGTAAGAGTTGGAATAAAGGCTCACACTCTTACCAGATGAAAAAATAAATCCTAGAAATCCAGCAAAGCTTCTGAGGGACTCAGCAGGTAATGGAAATGAGCCATTCTGCGGAATTCTCCCTAACACCCACCCTCTCACACCTCACACTCAATGCTTGCACACAATGGTCTTCTCCATAGGCCCGCCTTGTTATATTGTATTAGTACCAAAATGGTCTTCTCCACAGACCCACCACCTTAACAACAAGGCCCCATATTAGTACCTTAGAAAAAGTAGTTACTCATCTTCTTGCTAAACTGTGTCAGCATCTCGCGCTATGCGGCTTTGAGCTATTTACAAGTTAATTTGGCCCTGGATCTTCCGCTCTTTCCACAGCCACTTAGAATGAACAATACGACCACTTTCCACAACACCAAAACAAAACTGTTGCTACTCCCAAACACGTGCGTGCATATACCCCAAATCTGTACTTCCCCAAAAGAAAAGAAAATTATGCAACTATACTGATTGTCTGTACTATGCCCAACTCTTGTCTTACAAGGTCTGCCACTTACTATGCAGCCATCTGCTCTAGCACAGATGTGCCACAGTCCACCTGCTCCCTATCAGAATGGCAGAACTAACATCTAATAATAATCGCCCTCTTCACCACTAATGAGGGCGCATCATATACACCATAAAAGAGTCCCTCCCTCCCCTGGCGCATTTCATGCACGGACACACTAACATATCCTTTTAGGAGATTCTTCACTTCTCTCAACCTCAAAGTCTCTCTTTAAAGGCCTGAACTTCAGTCGAAGTGAAGGCAGCGACGGTCCAGGCATACCTTTGGGAAGTGACATCCATGGAACTCTCTTGACTGAAACTCTTTGTACTGGCTAACGGATGCTGTCCAGCACTCCTCGAGGAGCACAGCTGGAATTCTTATTCCTCAGTTCAACAGCAGAGATATCTCGCTGAGGCCTCCAAAAATGTATCTGTGGTCACCTCATAAAACTCACCAAAAAATTGCAAAAGTAGTCAAAAAGGAGGTTATGCCAGTGCAAGAAGTAACACAGCTTTATTCACAGCCCCAAACGCAGCTGGGACAGCAAATTCAAACAGGTTGCAGAACACAACTCAATCAAAAGGTGCTGTCAAAGAAACCCCTAAACTAAGATCTTTTATACAAAGCAAAGTAATTAGCATTTGTGATAGTTCAACATGAAAAAAATCTCCCTACACAGAATTGATTTGACTTTGCACTTTGGACCCTTATAGAAAAACATACATTGCAATCAACTATTGGGTCCATGAACCTCCCACACCGCCCCCAATTACAGATTTGTGACAGCACAATCCACCCCCAATTCCCTCAGCACAATATCAAGTAATTGAAACATTTGAGACGACCATCAGAACTTTAATAACCTGCCCTTGTTGCCTCATCCTGATTCTCATGAGAAAGGCTGCCACCATGACAACACCAGAGTCTTGAACCATGGAAATACTGCTGCACATATTTCGCATATCGGGTACACTCTAATACTTTTCACAGGGAAAATGTTCTATAGGGTGATTTGAAACCGCTGTGGTTCTTTTCGGCAACATTACGAAGTCGCATTTCACAAATGATTTTGAATTCTAAAATGGTCATGTTTCATTTCTTCGTTGGCGGGACCAGTGAGCTCTAATCTGTGACCTCCAAAATAACAGCCACTGTGTACTTCTCTTAGCACTTGCATGAGATTACAGACTCTGCACTAAAAACCCCAGCCGCAACGGCCTTTGCAGCACCTAAAATGCTAACTCGTTTTCTGCCAAAGCTAGCATTTAAGGCCTATTTAGTATGTTTCGTTGTACCACTAAGTTTGATTATACTTACCTGTGTCTCAATATTTATGGATTCATTTTATTATGCCTTTTAATTTCAATAACATCAGAAAGAGCCCCCTCTCCTTTTACAGTGCTTCTCTCACAGCTAATTGTGTTCCTTCATACCTCACTGAACTTGCATTTATTTTACAAATAAATCACATTTATATCCAGGTATTTCGTTTTTGTATTCATGTTTGTGTGGTTGAGCATTTATTTGATTGTATTTATGCAATTTCAGCTATCCAATACTCTTAGTTGTTTTGACTTTTCTGTGAGGTATTACAGTTGATGGTGTTTTTCGAGTACATTTTAGTCATTTTTTTATTTTTTATTTTCTTGTGGCTGATTATTTTAGTATATGTTGAAAGAAAGTTGGATTTTTTGTATTCCTTTTCTTTTTGGGTCTTTATTGATTTTATGGTGGGCAGGTGCTGATAGGATTCAAGTACTTGAGGTGCTCTTGCTGCTGAAGAATTTCTTCAGTTAACTAAAGTGAAAGGTCAACCTATATACAACATGTTTCCCATGTTCTCCAAGTTTACTTAAACTACTCCATTCTTTCTTGTTCTGCATGTTTACTTAACCTACCACATTTTCTCTTGTTTTCCATGTTTACTTAACGTAACCTGTGCAGCCATGGTAATATATCAGCGAATGGCAGGTAAAGTGTTCGTGGATGTGTGAGATTTCTGGATACCACAGGACTTAATATGAGAGAAGCACGGCTACACAAAAAAGTGAGTGATTGGTCTTTTGAAGAACGTGCCTTACCTGAGCAACAGGCTGGTGTGTTTAACTGCAACTATCCTGCACCCACCCGGTGCACCGCATTGCTACCCGCAGTTAAAAGTGGTACCCTGTGAAGCTGTGGCTGTATACCAGTAAATGGCATGTCGAGTGTTTGTGGACTTGTCTTAGACACGCATACTAACAGTTGAACCGGCCAGGCTTCTCTAAAACCGCGGCTATAGCAAGCATGTGCACCTTTTCGTTGGTTGTTTCAATTGACGCGGCTACTGTTATAGCCGTGTCTATTGGATCATACATTTTCTGTGAAATAATCATATTTTTATGTGGATGATACAGGTCAGAATTGTATCTGTTATTTTGTGTGCTTAGGTGTTCCCTTGTCTTATTTGAAGTTTGGAAGGTTGGCTTAGTTTCGTTTTCAGTTTGTAGAAAATGTACATGTAGCCGCACCTACTAGAACGATTTGTAGCCACGTTCAATAGTTGTGGCTACTAGTACTGCTCAACTGGGTTTTGTAGGTGTTTCAATGTTTCTAATAGGCTCGTACTAATGTTGTATATGTGTATTTATTTGTGATAGGTTGAAGTGAATATGTGTTGGACATTTTATTATTTTTCTTAAACTAGAATCCTCCTTTTCTGCTTTTGATTTTGGAAAGAAAAGCACCCACCACTGTGTCTAATTTTCTCATTTTGACTGCAGAATTCACATTGTGCTCATGGTGCAGTTCTTGTTACCTGTGACCAAACATTATTGCCATTTATCAGTTGTTTGTCACAGTTCTATTGAAGATTTTATTTGATAATATGCTGATAATGGGGCTTGGTGATTTGTTTTGTATCTTACTCAGTTCAGTCAGTTGAAAAACCTTTATTCTACAAAACATCATCAGATTCAAACACATCATAACTATCTTACTGTATTTGTTTACAATGAAGAGCTCCAGAAGTATATGTAGAAAATTGGTGGAAACAATTGTTGGAAGTTGTTTATTAGGAACGAATATTTATTTCAGTGAGGCACATGATATAGAATCACTAAGAATACTTCATGCACTCACAATAAAAGAATCATCACAGAGCAGTAGAAATGTGATTTAATTTACAATGATTTTATAATCACTTATGATGTGTATTAGAATGATGTTTGGTGTGATCTAACAGTGTGTGTGCTTAAAGAAGATTTTCTTTGTTGGAAGCTTCCATCTGCAACTGTTTAAAATAGGAAACACACAAAATGTCTTTAATGTTCTTGCTACTCTACTGCTACTTGATACAGAAACACCGGCAGAATCAATGACAGTTTTGTGGACACACTAGTTCTTGCATGAGGTTAATGTGAATATTTAGCATACACATGCACATCTCATGGATTTGTTTAATTGCAGTTGAGCAGATTGGGTACAGGCATCTCATGGATTTGTTTAATTGCAGTTGTGCAGATTGGGTACAGGTAGGATAGCAAGAGGTTGGGTGCAGGTGGCTGGAACAAAAGAAGGGATAGAAGCAGAATATAATGATGCAGATGTGCTTTTCTGCAGCAGATACCTGTGCGCAGATTGTGGGTCATGGGTTTGTACATTTTGATATAAATTAGCCTCTGCATAGGGTTCCTCTATATTGTCGTAATGGGACTGGATGAGGCGCTTAATCAAATTAGAGGTTGCAAACATTGGAATGGTTTATTGGTAGCTCCCATCTGCAATAGCTTACAATAGGACACACACTGAACTTTTTTAATGTCCTTCTTACTCCTATGCTAATTAACACAGAAATACTGCCAGCTATCAGTGAGTTAAGGTGAATATTTAGCATACCCATGCATATCTTCATAATGTTCCTTTATTGCCTTTTCCTCTCTGTGCTGAGCTGGTTTACTGTAATGTTTGAGCAAGGGATTTGCAAATTCCCCAAGCAAGTGACAATGTCCAATGCAACTTAGACATATCCCTGGTGTGTATTTTCTTTATATGGTGAAATATGTCAGCAGGATATGTAATTGAAGATTTTTAAGCTTGTGATTTATGTAAAAATCCCCAAAAAAACAAACAAGTAACACATTTTTATTTTTCACCAAACTGGTGTTTCTTAAATAGGGGATGGACAAAGTCTGAAAGAATGAATAAAAATGAAACTTTTTTTGTTAGGGTTTTCTTTGATGAATCATTTGCCAAATAATTTGACCTTGGCTGTTGATGCCTTCGATGTTGCTAGCTTGCTCAAAATAGGATGAATGTATACTATGATGGCCCTTTTCCTTTCTGTTGTGATTTTACTGTTGGTATAATGTAGTAGGCATATGGCTTTGGTGGCCCATTTTGTCACAACCATAGAGTCTATGCTCCTCCTGTTTCTCTTTTACTTTATCAGCCAGGTGGAGTATCTATGAAATTGGTCGCAACACATCCAGTAATTTATCTTGGTATGATTTCTAAGATGCATCAAGCTTTTTCTAGATGTGCTTAGTGTACCTGCCCATGCAGGTCAGCATTATTTTGTATTTTTGAGGTATTTCAGCAATTCCGTTTTGGCAGATGTGGTTTTGGACAGTCATTCTGTGGTTTGTTTCTGGCTTTTTTGGCCAGTGGTGTTCTCAACCTCCACATCAAGTATGCTGCTATTTGTGTTGGTGGCTCACATCCGATGACCAGGGTTGAATGAGAGTGTCTGGGTCAAAGTTGTCTCCATTCTTCTTCTGATTTTACTCGGTCTTTCCTTTCTTTAGCACTTTTTTGTCTTTTTCTTCACTGAAAGAAGATAGTGTTTCCGCCTTCTCTTCACTACACTGCTCCTGCCAGCTGTCATTGTGCTCAACCGAGTTGGGTGAGTATATTTTCAACCATGTGTTTTCTTTTATCCCCATTTACCACTTTTCTCCTTCTGTTGTGCACTCTGGGCTTTCTTCCCACCATTTAAAATAGGAGGAGATCATGTGCAATTTCTGTGGTAAGGTTTTGTAGAGGGGACCTTCAAACAAGCTGTTGCAAAGTTTGGGAACCTGAACATTAATTTTACATCTTGCCTACGTACATTGGGATGAAGTGGATGAATCGTATAGGAAGACATAGACGAAACATAAGGTGAAAGCGCATGGAGCAACATTAGTGCAGCAGTATTTATCATCTGTACCGTAGAGTTCCAATACGAGTCCTAGTTATTTTGTGTTAACTAACAACGAACCTCAGTCAATTCTGCCTGCAACTGATGTTTCAAACTTTGTGGTGATCTGCAAAACTTGTCACAGCTTGATCAAGGTGGGAGGTGGCATCCTAGTCGATTTGGCCCAGGCTCTTTTAGAACATACGGCTAATTTCGAATGGCAGGAATATTTTAAAGTATCCATTTTTTTACCTAATTTTTTAGAAGAAAAAGATACAAAAAATCTACAAAATATAAAATACAAAAACAAGTACATATTTTTAGTTTTACCTTTTGTTTTATGTATGAATTCTATTTGTTTTCACTTCCCAGTTCCTACTTCTGTTTTCCTTATCTGTGCATATGTTCATCGGTGCCAGCTTTTGATTTTTGCTATGGGGGCAAAAGTACCTGGACATATGTTGTTCTTGCAGATGGTCATTGTTTTACTGTTTCAGTGCTGCTTAAATGTGATTATTTGGGGTTGTACAGTGTAGCAGAGCAGTCACCAAGAGACGACCATAAAACAAGGTGCTGGTACCACGATGTTTATCCAAAGTGAGAGCTCCTCAGTAAATAATGTATTCTCAGTGAGAATTGTCTAAAACATTGTGCGTTCTCAACATCTGCAATATTTTAAATATAACAATACCACTGTCAAAACTGGTCAGAATGAGTTTGTAATTGATGAACATCTTTGAGTGATGGGTTGCAAGTGTTTTAAAATATTCAGTGGCCGTGACGAAGGCCATGGGCCTGATCACGACTTTGGCGGTAACCCTTAAATCCGGCGGTAGTGCTAATACCGCCGGATTTAAGGATCCGCCAAATCAGGACTTCGGCGGATTTCCCCCCAGCTCTTAGCTGGGGAGAAATCTGCCGAAAATTTGCGCTATTACCGCCGGCGGGAAATCCGCCGGCGGTAAGAGCGCGAACTTTCCCCAATGAGCCCAATGGGGCATTCCCGAATGGGCTCAATGGGGAATTACTTTACCGCCGAACTTGTGATCCGGCGCTATTAGCGCCGGGGAGTTCGGCGGTAGGGCTATTACTGCCGGCGGTAATACCACTGGCGGTAACGCCCAAGTCGTGATAAGGCCCCATGTCTAGTAGTCTGGTAGAGTTGTAAAATGGACAGGGAGGTGTGCACTAAACATGGCTAAAGGCCATGGTCAGTGATCTGGTTGTGTATACAGTGGGCATGGCCGTAGGGTATTGCAAGTAGCCATGTGTGGCCATGTGTCTAAAAAATCTATGCAATACCAAAACCCTTGAAATTGAAGGAACACCACTTTATTTGCAGCAATGTTACGTAGAGAAATACATGGTAACAAAACCTTTGAAATTCAAGGAAAAAACATAAGTTGCAGGGAAGTTAAGGTGATAAATTAACGCAACAAAACAGCTGAAATTCAGCTAATGCCACCTTAACTTCATGCACCCTGTTCACAGCATAAAACAACAATGATGACACCACAGGTGACAACAATGATAACATCACTGGGGACATCAATAATTACATAATCAAAGACATACACACTGATCAATATCAACATAATTTATTTTCCATAGATATATAAATTTAGAATAATAATCCCTTTTTTCATACCCGTGTATGAAAATTCTTCAAATATATCCTAATACTTAGTTCTTCAGTGTATTAAAGCACATCCCATGTAATTTAGAAAATTATTCTTGTACACATTTTTCTTACAATAAAACAACTGAGTATTTACGTAGGTTTATTTTAAAATGTAAATAGTAAGGGTTCAACATGTGTAACTTTCTATTTATTTCTACACTTTATTTGTAAATGCATAAACAGATTTAAACAGTTTTATATCCGCAGTTACTATAGTGTATCCATGGCTAAATGTAACAATGGCTGGAGGGTTTACCTGTGGTTACCATGGGGATAATCGTGGGTTTAATAAGATACATAACCATGTTTTTTTTTTTAACACACACTGGCCCTCATTACAACTGAGGTGCTAAGTGCACCAACTTTACCACCATGGTGTAAACTACGTTTACACCATGGTGGATGGCGGATTTACCGCCCCATTACAAGGTGAGTGGGGCGGTAAATCCCCATTTCCCATTTTCCCTTCCCCATTCCCATTTTTGCCCCATAGGGCATAATGGGAGTGGGGAAGGCGCTATTTACGGCACTGTAAATTACGGTGCCGTAATTAGCACCAAGGTGCCTTAGCACCATGGAACTTAACGCCTGCAAAAAGCAGGCGTTAAGGTGGGAATCAGGCGTTAAGGGTTAACGGTGGCGTTAACCCTTAACGCCTGAGTTGTAATGAGGGCCACTGTATTGAAAGAATCAATTACAAGTTGTTCATCCATTTTTACAGTGTGTGTTTTTATTATCTATTTTTATAACTGAAAAGTTGGCCCTAAAAACTATTTTGGGGATAAGGACAAAAGAGGTAGGAACTGTGAAAGGAAAAACATGTGCTTTTTGCAGAACGGATATAAGTAACTGAAAGTCGTTTTGGTGACTTAACCCTGAATTTGCCATTCTTTTTACCAACTATCAACCTAATCCTCTATTCCCTTGGCTTGTGATTTGTTCAATTCGTCTATTTTTTTGTGTTACTTTTTTCTCCTTTTTTTTAAAAAAAAAACATGTTTTCTTTTTTGTGGCATTGTCTTTTTAGTCTTGTCATGTTTGTTGTTTTATACTTTCCTCCCCTGTTTAACATTAAAACATGTCTGACAGTTATGGCAGCCACGATGTTCATGTTGAGTCCCCAATCCATCCCCACTCTGGAAGAAAGCAACTCGAATGAAGACCACTGCAGACAGCTGGCGATATTTCAAGGTGAAGGAACGCTGTTCTAAAAAAGAGGTGGAGGACGAACAATGCCCATTGTGCAAGTAAACAAACTAAGATGGGACCTTCAAATGTTCCATCAGAAAGTCTGGGAACAACAGTGATGATGAATCATCTGGTGCAATTCTACTGCAATGATGTGGATGATGCATTTCGGAAATCACACCACAAAAATAAAATACATGGGTTTCATGCATTATGTGCATGAAAAACAGCACCACCTCCAGCACCAGCTTCCACCAGTGAGACACCAGCAAAAGTGAATGAACCCTTCACCTCTGCAGCAGTGTCAATTCCACATGTTGCTATATTACCATCTCCCAATGTTTCAGTTATGAAAGTAATGTGTTGCCTATGCCAACATTGGGTTGCCTCAGGAAGTGCCACTACAAAGGATTGGCAGAAGTTCATATCTGAACACCAGGTTATTTGTCATAGTAAGTTTTGGCATTTCTCCCACATTTTTGGGAGAAAAAAAATAATAAAAAAATAAAACATACCAATAAAATACATGTTCCTTTTTATTTTGATTCGCTTTGTTATATGTTTCATCCTTAAGTGTTGTCCTTCCCTGTTCCACCCACCTCTTTCGTTCCCTCATAACGGCCCTTTTAAGGCCCACCTACTAAGTTACAAAAAATAGATTAAATTAAACACAGACAACAAAATCACAGTACAAATACAGTATCTTTTGTAATCTGTTTTATGCAGTTTCAGTGACAAAAAAATCTCCCCCAAAATGTTCACTTATTACCATGGTTATGATGCTGGCAGAAGGTCTGTAGCCACAGATAGGATCTCATCAGTCATTGCTGGCCTTAGACGTGTCTTTAAATACTTATATTCGGTTGGCTGATGCGGTAGCCGCAGCTATATATATTTATATTTTAAAAAACTACACATCTGTTTGAATATATTTGAGCATTCTACATATATATTATATTCATATAATGTCTTGCCTAGTATATTTGTATGAACCATCTTCTGTGCTGATTAACAGCCACATTTCTGAAACAGAATGAAATATATTTCATTATAAAATAATAAGAAGAATATTGATATATTTTTCGTAATGGTACTAATTGAATTCTGAATTGATTCGTTTTACACAACCAATAAAGGTTGTTTCATTAATTGTGCTACATACGAAAATAACTTCTCATTGGAGAAAAAAACTCTATTGATTTAAGTAAAATATTTAACTATAAATATATATAAATTATATTCTATCTCACTTTCTACAAGTATTTCTATATGACAGGTTTAGTAAGAATGTCAACAATTGTATAAATGGACATTATGTCAAAAGAAAGAGTAAATGAATAACAGTTTCAATGAGATGGGGTAACTAGAGTGTAGTATAGATAAAATAAACACTGCATGGTTACCTCAACTACACTAACCATTTAGGAACTAGTAACTTGGTATTGCATCAGGAAATTCTAAATAGAATTGCCTTCAATGTCAATAGTTTGTGCACCTGTAAAGAGATTTCCCTACATTGATTTTTAAATAATTAAATAATATTATAAATGAACTAACTATATACAATGAAGCTGTGTTTGAATTCTGTACAAACATTATTTAATATTAAATGATGTCAAATTTGTAGAGATAATGTATGCAACCTTAACCAGGAAACCAAGACATATAACATAAGTATGTCTTCAGTTTTACAAATAAATGTATGAAGACATAACATTGCAACATTAATTTGAGTATACACTTTATTAAAGTCTAGTCATACCAATATTTCAAATAATAGGTAGACAATACAACTTATGTGTGTAAATGTATTAACACTTACCACAAGCTACAATAAGAGCCTAACAAATGACATTTCATACTGCTCGTGAAATCTGTGTGCGTTCTTTGTTTTGCCACTACACACATAAGAAATTAATAATGACATTTCAAAATCTAAACATCATCTTTGATTTTTTTTTTAATGGTTATTGCTATTTAAAACTTCTATTTGCACAGATGATTGTGTGCATTGTGGAATACTAAATTGAAAATGGGGTTGTTTGGTGTGTCAGCGTAAGTAGGCGCAGATATGTAAGGACTGAAAAGAGGTCAAGCCCCAACCTCTTACATTTAAACAATGAACATGGATTGTCCTCACACAAAGATTTCACTGCTTGTGTCATTTTTCAAATCAGGGCCAATTTGGAACTGAACAAACATTAAAAACACCCACAGGTGTAATACACAAGTCAGTGGTCATTCAAAGACCCATTTCAAATATACAGACATATCAGGCAATTAGTGCAATTGGTTAATTTTGCATCAAAATAAATGCCAGATAGAAACAGGAGGGGTAAAGGGGGAAGGTGATGGCAAGGGAGGTTGTTGAAAAACAGAAAGAAATAGACAAACAAAATTGTAAGTTTACACATATCATTTGCAAAGCAATTAACTTGACAGCAAACCCTTAAACCACTCAAATACTCATTTTAAATTAGTCATATCTCATTAGCCAATTTTTGACAATATACCCTTAAATCTTGAATTGTCCTGGTAATTAGTATATGTTGTATCCCCTTGTAGGTTGATAGCTGGTTTTCAAATGCTTGTCATTGTTATGTGACAAGTTAGCATGTTGCAGGGCGGAGAACCTCTGGAAAATATATTAGTGTTCCTTACATCTGTGGATTAGCTTGTGCGGTCGGTTCAATAAAAGTCGTCATCATATGGGGTGAATCCCTTCTGTGAATGAATGTTTTCATTTAGGTTCTTGTTTAAATTCAGAATGTATCAGTCATTATCATGTCACCCCAAATGTCATGATTATTAATGCCATATTTGAATATGGATTATGTCCAAATGAAAGACTTGTCATTAGTGCTTGGAGATAGCGGATCCTCAATTTGTAACTTATATTTCATTACAGATTAGCTCTGTCCATATTGGTTTGTGAGAAAAGAAACCCTGCTGCATGCAATGTCCTGGTTCATGGACGTTCAAGTAAATTACATCTGTTGTGGTTTTCCCGTTAGTACGAAATAATTTAGATGTTATTTTGCATTACCATGTTGTTTGTCCTTAAAATGGCCAGTGCAAACAGTACATTACGGCATTGCGATCGGCTCCTAAAGAAGTTGTCATCCCAATAACCTACCATTTATTAAAAACTCACTCACTAAGTGCTTACTGCAAAATGATGGGCTCCATCTCTCCGTGTTGGCTTTACAAAGTCGCTTGGTTCGTGCTGAGTGGGTCATAACTATAGTAGCGGTTGTAGTCCTATTACAGTGTTCATGGACCTGAACAACTCTCTTTCCTTGAGTGCAATGTTTTGGGCTAACATTGCAATTGTATAGGTAAATTACATGTCATGCTGCCCAAACTCATCCAATGCCTGTGGTGTTAATGAAAGGCAGACTGCAATCTGGTATTACTTACTGACACGTATCAAATGAATACCAGTTATTGTATGTCTGTGTTGTTAAAAAAATATTTATATATTGAAGAATTCAACTTGCTTATTCCTGTAGACTATGGCACATCCTACCTCAATTGTATCGATTGGATGTTGCTGAATTAACCTAAAGGGAGTGCTGCTTGCATCACACTGATGCCCATAATGTGCCTATCTGGTTGTGTTGTTGCTATTGGATATCTCAAAAATGTCTTGTGAGAGATGGATTTATATTGTCTCAATTTGCCTGCTGATCAACTCCATAAGTGTTACTGTTTCCCTTAAATGTACCCGTCATTGGTTAGGGGTGTTGTTTAAAAGTGGTGAAGCCCATTTATATATATACATGTTTTTAATTGTACATTGAATATACATACTAGGACTCATCATATCACTGGTAAAAGTTGGACAATAGTTAGAGAAAGTGTGTCCTTTCATTATCTTTATTAACTCCAAAATCAATTGAGTGAAATTGGCCAATTAGTTGTGACTCTGCTTGTCGGAGCGACATTTCTTTATTGCCCCTTCTTCTTCCCAGTGTTAGTTTCTTCAAACCAATGAAAAATATAACCAAATTCCTAAACCAACATCCAAGGAAAGCACCCCAAATACCTCCTGGGGAGTTTGGACGTCTAATCAGAGGACGACCAAGAAGATCAAGGAGAACCAGACAAAAATACAGTAGCATCGGGATTCCTAAATCAAATTTGAAGGTATAAAAAAGGTTCAAGAATCATTAATACCAAGAAGGTCCATTTTCAGTTGAATACCAAACCAAATCCTCAGCCTGCTCCAGCAGGAGGAGAGGAAGGAGGGGGGACAATAGATTGTGGAAATCCGGAGGCTCTGGAAGATTACAGAAGACTGACACGGGCGAGCGCTCTAATGGCCGCAGTAACCAAGAAGTAAATGACCTAGTTCTGAATCTTTCATCCAAAACTTTGACAACAATGGAAACTAGTTTGTTAAACAAAGGACTATCATTTGCACCATCATACAAATATAAACACATACAAGTCCAAATCGATCCCTTCAAATTTGTCCGCAAGCTAAAATTAAAAAAATTCTTTGCGACTCAAATCAAACAATTTTGTCCAGTTGAAAGACAACCCATACCGAACGAACGCGCAATACGAGAAATTGAAAATATCCACCTCCTCAGATCATTGGAATATGAAGATCGCCCATTTCCTGATTCATGAAAGGCATTACGCCTGGCTTACATGGGACCTGCGCTGAATCCGCGCGTGGTGCAGATGTCACTGCGACATCTTGAAAGCTGTGTGCGAGTCGCCCAGTGAAAGCGCACAACATCCAGCGCACACACCTAAAAAGGGGGCGGAACACGCGGAATGGGGAACAACACATGAAAATGTGGGTGTAACGGGAGAAGAACAGCAGCAAAATCCTTGCAACATCCACATGCGCGCTAACAACACGTATTCATGGAATTGAACAGAGCAAACCCGCACATGCCAAAGGACGTTCAAAGCCAGAAACACGGCCGCCACGCGAAAGCAGGCGGAAGCGCCCCATGCAGCATAAAAGTGCACGCAAACAACAAACAAGCATATACGGCTACGATGACTGTCCCATTTCTCACAGAAGTGATCGTGGGACACCGTTGGAGAAGCAGGATAGCCAGGCCCTGCATTTTCTTACACAGGACCAGCCTTTTTGTGATGCCTGGTGACCAGGTCTATGGCAGGTATAGGTTTCCACCTCATATCATCCTAGACCTGGTCACTGAGTGGGAGGATGACCTCACATCACCCACCTTGTGCTCCCAAGCACTGAGCCCCTTGGAAAAGTTGCTTAATGTCCTGCTTTTTTTGTCCACTGGGTCATTTCAGCAGACTACTGCCATAGTTGTGGGCGTCTCACAGGCCACGCAGTCACGCTGCCTACACCAGGTGTTGGCAATCATGACTGCACACCCCTCAGTCCGCATGCACATATGCATATATATCGCTAATAGACTACATCTGATTTATGTTGTGCCTTATGGTCACTAATGGACCACATTTGATCTATGTTGTGCCTTATGGTCGCTAATAGGTCACCCTGTGACCCATCCTAGACCTCCTGGTCTCATGCCAGTTGTTAACAACTCGCAAGTCATGTATTTTAATCATTATAGTGAATTTTGAATCTAGGCGAACCTATCTGTACTCTACACACTTAGACTTTTAGAATACTAAAACACCTGCCTTTCACAAGATAACCGGCTAACAAACACCGTTATGACATCCTTCACGCCCAACACATCCATTGCTACCTAGCCATACTCTCTACACTTTCTGCCTTAGCTTTTACAATAGCCCCTCGCCACATTCTGACTACAGAAAGGCAACCTATCAGAAAGATGTACACACAGCCACCACCTAAACAGACTGCTCCCCTGTCCTGGACCCAGCTGAACCAGGCTTGTCCCACCGGACTAAGCAACTCTAGACTAGGTACTAGACTACCCAAACAGCCTGCCCCCCTATCCCAGACCCAACTGAGTCAGGCGGATCGTGTCGCACTAAGGAACTCTAGACTAGGCACTAGACTACCTAAACAGCCTGTGCCCTTCACCCAGACCCTACAGAGTCAAACCTACCCTACCGAACTACGGAACCTCAGACTAGGCTACAGACTTCCCAAACCACCTAGCATTCACATACCCCTCAGCCACGCTAAGAAGGAGCTCAAACACACCAGCCGAAACAGGCACACAAGGAAAACCAGCTGCAATCTAACCCTTTGCACCAATTCCTATGAAACTCTGCCCAACAAGGTCCACACTAGCAACAACACGCACATAACTCAAAACCTCAAGGGTGGTCTCATCAACGCTAGATCCCTAATAGCTCACGCCTCGGAAATTGCTGACATCATCACCTGTAACCAACTTGACTTCCTAGCAGTTACCGAAACATGCCTTCACAAAGTCGCTGGCCCTGCCCTCATGATAGCCATATCCCCTAACCTCACCATCTTCAGAAAAGACAGGGAAACTTCCAAAGGAGGAGGCATAGCTTTTATTTGCAGAGCCAATCTCACCATCAAAGAAATAGACAGCCTCACTATGCCGTCAGCTGAACTACTCTCCCTTAAACTAGAAATCTCTGCCACACGTACTATCACAATACACCTGATCTACAGACCCCCTCGTCCACTAGGCACCTTTGAAGTGGACTTAACCACCCTATTAAATACTAATGCCAAACCGGGAACACAAATCATCCTATTAGGCGATTTCAACTTAGGCTACAAAGACCCAAAAGACTCTAATGCCTCCAGTATAGCTAACACTATTGAGGAAGTAGGCATCACTATTCGAAATAACGGCCCTACTCATTCTAATGGCCGCACATTGGACTGGGTCGCAGACATCAATTGCATTTCCCTCATAACGGCAATTGAACCCTGTATTTGGACAGATCACCATCTGATCTCATTGACTATCTCAGACCTCCCACAACCTAAATCTACCAAACCTCATGCTCCACCTGCCCTCACCCATCGCAAAAAAAATATAACACTCGCTAATCTTCTCCCCCTGCTCCAACCTATCAGTAATCACCCCAGCCAGTTCTCTAACCCTAACGATCTAGTCGACCTGTACAATAACACCATCAAATCGGCGATCAACGCCATTGCGCCGCTGAAACCCACTAAATCAAAACCTATGGCCCATCTGAACACTTGGTTCACCCATGCGCTAAAAGCCTTACGCAAAGAGAAACGACATGCAGAAGCCTGCTGGAGAAAAAAACCCTCCTCCCACAACAAAGCCCTTCTCACTGCCCTCACTAACAGCTACAAAAAACAAATCATTCAGGCTAAAAAAGAGACCTTCAATGACAGAATCAAAAAAGCCAATTCGAACACTAGGGAAATCTTCTCCATTCTGAGATAATTAGAATCCCCGATTGCACCCATAGACTCTTGCACCAAAGCAAAGTCTGGTGCACTAACATTCAAAAAGTCTTTTGCAACAAAATCACAATGCTACAAGACAAAATACGAGCTAAAAAATCCGCCCTCCACAACATCGCCCTCTCTACGCAAGAAACCATCCTCCAGGAACTTGCCACTAACCAAACTAAACCCCCTAACCAATTTAGCTTTAGAGCCATCTCTACTGCAGAAACTAAGAACATCATCTTGTCCTTGAAACCGTCCCGATGCCTCGGGGACACCTGCACAGCCCCAATTATTAAAGAGGCTGCACATGAACTAGCCCCCTTCGTCACATCATTCATTAACTCCTCATTTAATTCTTGCTCTGTGCCAACAAACCTTAAAGACGTATGGATACTACCTCTACTAAAAAAAGTTAACCTGGACCCCAACGTCCCAACAAACTATAGGCCAATAACAACTGTCCCGTTCCTCCTTAAAATCTTAGATAAAGCCGCATACCTTCAGATCCAAGATTATCTGGAGAGCAACAATCTACTAGGGTAAAGACAATCTGGATTTAGGCCTAGACATGGAACCGAAACGGCTCTCCTTGATCTTAAAAACCAGCTAGACAAGCGTAAAGACAGAGGAGATGTGTCTATTCTCCTACTCCTAGACCTATCAGCTGCTTTCGACCTGGTAGATCACAAGGTACTGTGCAAACACCTCAAATCGGCAGCCAACTTCTCCACAAAAGCCACGTCATGGACAAATTCATTCCTGGACCAGAGAACCATAAGAGTCTTCTCTCCTTCATCAGCATCGGATCCAGTCCCCATCACCTGCGGAGTCCCTCAAGGGTCATGTGTTTCCCCCACGCTATACAATATTTTTACAAAGCCTCTCTTTGATATACTGGACAAGCTAGGGGTCTTGTATACAAATTACGCCGATGATACCCAGATCCTTATCCCAATCCAAGGTGACTATGAAAAAGACACCAGACTCATAAACAAAATTTACCAAATCATCCAAACTTGGATGGCCACTCATGGCCTATGTCTTAACGACGATAAGACAGAGCTCTTAATCATTGGTTCTACCAATAAACTGAACAAACTACCCCAGCTTTACAATTCCATCACGATTGACGACATCAAAATAAAGGTAGCTAAGGAAGTTAAAACCTTAGGCTTCTACCTAGACTCAGCTCTCACCCTCGACAAGCAAGTAAATGCCACAGCCTCAGCAACCAGCTACACCTGCAAACTCATCCATGCCTGTAAACCATACCTTTCCATAGATAGTTGCACCACCATTGCGTAAGCCCTCATCCTCTCCAAATTAGACTACTGCAATGCACTGTACCTAGGTACCAGTAAACATAACACTAACAAACTCCAAACCCTGCAGAACAATGCCCTCAGAACAGCCCTAGGCATACCCAAAGGACAACACATATCTACCCACAGAAGAGCCGTCAACTGGCTGGCCGTCAATGACCGTATCAAACGCAAAACTCTGAACATTACACATCGCTATCAGAACAACAAAGCTCCTGCTTACCTGTCAGAAAAATTCACAAAGCACACTTCTGAACATCCCATCAGAAAGGCCCTCTCAAATAGCATCAAAGTCCCTAACTTTAAACTGAAAATAACTGGTGGGTCCAGCTTCCCGGTTCGAGCAGCGCAGCTCTGGAACTCCATCCCAGATGCACTTAGAGCCACCCCCTCCTTCCATGAGTTCAAAGCCAACGCTAAACTCTGGCTTAAAAATAACAACCACTAAATGCCCCAACTATATCAAATACTCTGTATCTTCATTGCAAACACTGTAACTGTAACTTATCTATACTGTAAGTCATCCGACAGTGCTACACAAAAAATTCTGATAAATGTAACATATCTCTCTTGCAAGTAAAAATGCCTTGTAAGCAATGCTCGATATATGAGCCTGTAATATATGATACTGTAACCTAAGAAATGAAATGTAACTGTAATATATGATCCTGTAACCTAAGAAATGTAACATATTAATGTGCCTGTAACCCAAGATTTATTTCTCTGCAAGCGCCCAGTTGCTTAGCGGCCAGGCGCGCTCTATAAATAAATAAACAATACAATACAATACATGCCCAGAACACCCACAGAAAGGCAGGCCATGGTCCAGTACTTTTACGGGGTGGCACACTTCCTCAAATTACTTGGTGCCATTGATTGAACCCATGTGGCTCTACGTCCACCTAGGGCCACTGAGCACATCTATCGCAACCGCAAGCACTGGCATTCCCTCAACGTGCAGGTTGTATGTGATTCCAAGGGAATCATCACCTATGTCTATGCAAACTATCCTGGGTCCACCCATGACGGTTTCATATTCAGAATGTCAGCCCTACACCGGGACCTGGAAGCTGGGAGGCATGGCAACACATGGCTCATTGGTGAGTACAAATGCCTGTGCGCATGCATGCATATCACACACAGACAAATACACAAGCCCAACTAATGACAACTATTATCACCTCTCCAGGGGACAGTGCCTACCCTCTGAGCACCTACAAGATGACGCCAATAAGGAACACCACCACACCACCAAAGGTAAGATACAACGCAGCTCATATTGCAACCGGGGCATAGTGGAGCGCACATTCAGAGTGCTCAAGTCACGTTTCCGCTCCCTTAACCGCTCTGGTGGGCAGCTACTAAATGCGCCCCAGTAGTGTGCAGGATCATTGTTGCAGCATGTGTGCTGCACAATGTTGCAACCTAGCGGGGCATACTGGTGGACATGGTGGTGCCCCCACATCCCCAACCACATGCACGGGTGCAGCACATCGAGGGGAAAGGGCATGTGGTGAGGTAGCCCATGCCCAGCTTGTGGCTACGTTTTTCACCTAAACTCCCCCCCATGCAGAGTGCACACAGGCCTGGCACATTCCAAGTGACAATCGATAATGACAAAGGGACAGTCAACTATCACAACCCTAATACCCTGAGAATGTGTCCCTAGAATTGCAGCATTGTGTGCATCCCTAGCCACTTAAACAAACACAATCCTGTGTGACCAAAATGCACACATGCAAGATACAGATTCCACCCCCCCATGGTATGTCACATAAACCTCCCTCACCCCCATGTCAGCAACCCCACACACCATGCCATGGCATGCAATGTGAAAACTTCAATAAAAATATCAACACACAGGACACAGCTGTCACAAAGCGCACCGTTGCAAATGGAAACAGGTGACAGACAATCCCCTCAGACATGGACTCTGAAGAAAAGAGTGAGCAAAAATATCCAACCTATTCTGAAAGTACATAAATGCATGCCACCAAAGGTGTGAGCACCAAAACCTCAAACCTTTGGTGGCATGCATTTCAGGGAATTCCAAAAAAGAAAAGAAAATGCGTGTGCTGCGGGGGTGTCCCCCGCAGCACCCCGCTCACTACACAACACAGTACAGTGAGTGGCATTTGCGGCCAGGAAACCCCTGCAGCTGTATAAAAAAACAAAGGAAAAAAATGAACCTGTGGCGCCAGTTCATGATCACAAAAGTCAAAGTGAACTTGTGCAGCAGGGACACATCACGTCTCAGAAGGCAAGTAGTGTGTGCGTGGGGGGATGTTGGGGTGGTGTCAGGGGTGGGGGTCGGGATGGGGGTGTGTCATGTGTGTTGTGGGGGTGTGTTTGCAGGGCTATTCAATGGGAAATGCATGAACCTTCAGTGTTGAGTACATTTTCCATGTGAAGTACTCCGACGTGGACACATCTGCAACAGAAACATATTGCCGATCCCGTGACATGTTGTAAGCAAAACCAACACAGGACTATCAATTTACCAGCCTAACATATCATGAACACAGGACCCAACAGTGACAATGTCAGAAAGTGACGAATCACCATAGCACAAGTGCCACAGTGTGACATTTCCACCACACGTCACCCTTCCACCATGAGAGTGGCTTTGACAGCCAAAGTGGGCATGGGACTGCATACTGCATGAAGTGCATCAACGATGTATACAGTCAAGGCAATACATGAATATGCAACATGAAATCATGATGTCAAAAATATAATCACCAAAATGCAGTCCAACCATGCACTGGAGAAACCATCATGAAACCCCACTTGGGGTGTATACACATGTTGGACTTTAGACTGGCCACAGATATGACGGAAGCCCAATGCCTCTGTGTAAGTTACTGTCACACGGTGCCATCCTTGCAAGCCCATGGAAAGGGGAAGCATGAGTGGCATATGTGTCCGGACCCCAAGCCACAAACACAAAGATGAGACAAGCCTGTTTGGGCCCAGCCGGAACACACAGCGGATGCCTTCGGATGCCACAAAGCACCACATTGTGACATGAATGCAAAATAGACAAAATAATGAGTTCAGTCAGAGTATTTCTGAGGGAGGTATTATCTTCATCTTCCCTCATGGCTTCCCTAAGGACCTCTGCCTCAGCAGCAATAGCCCAGCCTGAGTGAGCGGCACGTGGACTGCGTTGCCTGTTGCTGGAGCTCCACCTGCTTATCAGGGGAGAGAATGGAATCGGCCACACATTCCATTCCTTGCGCCAATATTGCAATCGCTGCCCCTGTTGCTGTGCAATGGCATGCATGGCATTCTCCCACCCAGTTGCCCTGTTGGCGCACGGCCACCGCGTTCCTGGACACCACACCTCTTTGGCCCAAGGAGACGTGGTCCTTGCTGTGCTGGCACTGCCTGTGGCTGCAGGACTGCATTCCTCCATCGATCTGCTGCACCAGGAACTGGAGCATGTGGTGTGGAGTGTGACCCTGAACCCGTAACCACCACAGGCCGACATTCCAATAATGACTGGCCCCTTGAGGGGTCAATCCCCACTGCAGGTGTGGCAGACAGAACAGAATCCACTACAGAATCACTCACCGTCAATGGCATGAATTCATGAGCATCCAATTCAACATCAGAGTCAGAGAGATCCTCTGAGTAGTACCCAGAGGCAGACCTGGACATGAAAGCCTGGAGCACCGATGGATGTTCATGGCGTTCCACCCCACGACCACCACTGGTGCATGGTTGTTGACCTGAACCTTTCACCCTGTCTGCCATCTCCTCCTCCTCCTCTGCTTCCAGTGCCTCATCACCTGTAACAAAATAAAAAAAAACATATGAGCACATGTGTCAGCAGCACATACCACACACATAGACATCACAATATTGAGAGCCAACCCATGAAGCAGCCATGTCACACACAACACAAACTCCGGCATGCATGCAGTGGCAATGAAATGGACCGGGACCCTGAAAGCAGCCATGGATGCATGTCAAATGTGAAGGCAACACATGTACTGCACGTTGCATAACACCTGCATCACACCCAACCTTCTGGAAGGCATAGACCTTAGCCGAAAATGACAAATGGCAACAAAGAGATGGCACACAGCATAGCCATGGCGGAATTCCCAATTAGCCACAGCAGTAAGTTAAATAGAACTGTCCATGACACATGTAAAATGCATGTCAACATGCACTACAAGAAAATAAACATCAATAAAGGTACACGTGTCACAGGATGCAACAACGCAAGTGCATTGAGATACAGTGAAGGGAGGCACATGGATACATACATGCCAAGTCACATTGACATCACACAAGTGAATAGGCATGTTGAACGGTGAAACATGGCTCAGAAGTGCGTGGGTGCAGTGCAGTATATGTGTACGGTCTCAACTATCAACATAAACAAAAATTTAGTGATGCCAATCTCGTGACATGATGGCAGTGTAAGGGCAAGTGCAGTCATCATGTGCAAAGAGTTGGCACTGGGTTGTGGGGATACAGTGAACACCGCCCCCCCCCCCCCCGTTCTGGGGAATGGCAGGGAAGCAGTGCATGGCTCTGAATGGCTGACCAGAGTACTGTGAAGTTGCAGGTGTCAATTGCATCATCTCAGTCAACTGAGACTACAGCAGATGAGAGGGGGACAGAAAGCAGGAAACATGAGGAACCATCAGAAGTACATCTATACACGCATAAGCCACAAAACCAGTTGCCTAGATGCAGGGTGGATGAAACAGAGGGCGGCCTGTGCTCAACAAAGACAAGGACACCCTGAACATGTGGGTGATGAGGAAGTACCCCGAGTGATCATGATGTGGATGACCAAATACCATCAGATGGATAAAATACCAGAGATGTAATACAATGAGTAACCTGCCACAGACCCATAGGGGCTTGCAGGGAATGCACATGGTCCATGAATGAACACTCATGTCCACTGTGAGCCTCTGCCATCTGCACAGACCAAGTGAGACACCCTGTTTCAAGGACAAAGGATGTACCCCACAGTACAGGTTTGGCAGGTTTGCAGAGGGAAGTGTGCATGTACACAGGAATGGGGAACAGGCCATTGCAGTAGTCCAACACAGAAATCACCAGTACCATGGAGACAGTGAGCTGCAGAGTGGTGGAGAGGCAAGGAACCATGCCCGTGAGGAGGAGCCGCTTGCAGGGTACCCTCACATAGCCGTCAGTCATGTGATGACATAGGCCCAGTATTGAGTGGAACAACACCACAGGCTATATGCAAACATGTCAGTGAGCTTGACCATGGACAGGAGAGGCTGCCGAGTGACTCACATGTAAGTAGGGTGCATGTGTGGTGATGAGGACTGCCCACGTGTGCAGCACATGGCCTGCATGCAGACTGCATAATGACAAGCATGCATCAGTCAAGCATTGCATGTGTCACACATGGCACTCATGAACACATCGCCTGAACTGGCAGTCAATCACAACACATCACACAAGCAAAACACACATGGGCTGGACACACATGCATCAACACTCACGGGTCGTTGCATCATAATCCGGCATCTTCTTTTTTTTTCATTGTGATTTAACCACATTTGGGTTTTAAAAACATACTTCTTAATAAAAATTGCTCAAAGTCCATTACAACATAATCATCAAATTCATACAATTCTCACATGATTAAATTAAAATAAAAGAAGAATAATTGAACAATAACAATCAAGAATAAAATAAACACACAAACATATCTCCTACCCAATACAAAAATTGATTTACCAGTATTTTTGTGGAATAAAACCTGTGTATTGCAGTACCCTAATTACACTTAGTGTCAATTTGGTTTTGTGGCTGGTAATCATTCTTTCCCAGAAGGCACTTGATGACAACCGGTAGAGTGACCCAACTGAGTTACCCAGGTGTTCAACCCTTATGTCCCAGGTGCCTTTGCAGAACCTCAGTAAGTGCTCAAGCGTTTGTTTATTTGGATCCAAGCATTCCGTGCAAAGACTCTGAGTCTCTTCTGCCAGTCCCCATTTGGTCAATACTGCGCCCGTCTTGATCAAATTCAGGCGTACTCTCATGAAGTTCTGCCTTCCTTTTACGTCTGAGAACTTCATCAGATACCTTGGAACAAAACCCTGCTTTTTCCCATACTTAAAAAAGAATGTGGGGATGGAAGATGACCTCACTATATCTGATGTGGTGATACAAACTCTCATTGTCAGGGCATTCTTGACCTTCAATGGATTTGTGATCAGTGTGTGTTTGTCTTGTTCACAGTAGATCAATAGATCTTCTGCCACCTGCCTAAGTTCTCTCAAAGTTAGGGAGGTGTGTGAATTCAAATTGTCCAGAAGGTCTTCGTACAATGTATTTGTCATTAGCACCAAAATGGACCAATTTAAGGAAAGTAATTTCCACTCTGCTACGATCTTAAGAGATTTTAAAGCTAGTTTTCTATCTGAGTGTAGCCATCTGAAGGCCTCTAGGCAGACCTAGCACCTTCTTCCAAATATAGCTCTCCAATTTTTGCCAATCTATTGACCATAAGAGAGGTTTTGCCTCAATTCCATATAATAGCACGGAAATTATGTTTGCCACGTAAACCTTTATTATTGGCATGATGGAGAATTTGCCGTACAAACTTAAGATCTTCTTCATTTGTGCTATCAGTTGTGTACATTTGGCCAATAGTTCTCCGTAATGTGTCCCAGCTGTGGGGACCGCATGCAAAGTGAAACCAAGGTATATAACTTCTTTAACCACAGGGATCAAACGACCGCCTATTGACCAAGGATATCTGACTCCTTTACTGCCCTTGCATCAAAAGGCTACAACCCTTGATTTCTCCGGGTTTACCACCAGATCATTTGCTTTCATGTACGAATGGAGTGCCTTCAGAAATCTTTGCAGACCAACAGGAGTCCTGTCTAGCAGGACAATATCTTCTGCATACATAAGCCATTTAATGGCCAGCGAGCCCATCTTAGTGCTTGCCAATGCTGAGGACTCTATAAACTGTCCAAAGTCTCCCAAATAAAACTTAAAGAGAAATGGTGCCACCATGCACCCTTGTCTGACTCCCCTGTTTATGCTTATGTATTCTGACAGATGTCCAGCTGGATTAAGTCTTACTCTAGCTGAATTTCCTTCATGAAGGTTTACTAGAATATTTGTTTTCGGGGCCCCTTTTTGCTCCATCTTAAGCCAGAGCTTGTCCCGATTCACCATATCAAAGGCGCTTGACAGGTCGAAAAATGCACCATAGAGTCTACCTACATTTTTTTTATCTTTATGGTTTGTTAGGGAGGCGTGTATAATACCATTCAAGGATGTTGAGTGACCTCTTCTGAACCCAGTTTGTTGTTTGGGAATTATGTTATTTTCTTTTGCCCAGGTTTAAAGATCTCTTAATACTAGACTGGTGAACAACTTGCTCTCCACTTCCAGCAACATAATTGGTCTGTAGCTTGTTGGATTTCTACGATCTCCCTTCTTGAAGATAGGGACTATAATCGCCAACCTCCAAGAGGAGGGAATTGGTCTGTTATCTATTACTCTCCTGAATAATGTATAAAGGATTTCTGCCCACAGGATCCCGTTTCCTTTGAGGACTTAATAGGTGAGGCCATTGGGGCCCGCAGATCTTGACAAAGAGGATTTATCAATCAGATTCAATACATCCTCTTTATCAAAGCTCAACCCCCAATTTGCACCATCCCCCTTGAAAATTGGCACTCCCTGCGCTTTTTGATATTTGTCACCAAAATGGGTCAACCAGCTCAATTCTGGCTCATTTTTCATTTGGGCAATATCCTGGTCAGTTTTAATTGAGTTGATAAGTGACCAGAAATTGCATGATGAGTTATTTTGCAAGGCATGCAGCATTTCTTCTCCATCGTTTTGCCACAGCTCTTCTCTATGATGTCTGGACCAACTCCTTAAGTTGTTTTTGATTTTTTTTGTGTCTATTGCAAGGTCTAATTTACTTCTTGCCGTCTTTCTTGCAAGTCTTAGTTGTCTCTGTGTCTCACTTTTTTTGCCCATATAGCTTCATCAAAATGATGTTTGTGGGTTTGCTGATGACCCTTCCGAATATTATTTGGGCAGTCAATTGACCATATGAAGTCATGGAAAGTTAGCGGGTTACAGTTTTGGTATAAGACTTCAGGACACTCCCAATTATAGAGTCTGTCCAGACCATCATTTAGACGAGCGCCTTCTCTCTGATATTTAACCAGGCGATTTTTCTGGGCATTTACAACTACTCGATTGTCCCAAACCTCTATTGTATCTCTACAGCTCCAACTTATTTGTGTTTCCAATTGCTTATGGTCACTTGTACCTCCATCTTTTACTGAGAAATGTGTGCATTTCCCAAACCAATTTGTCGATAAGAAGACATAGTCCAGTGTTGACTCTGTGTCCCCCCTGCCCCAAGTGGTGGCAGGCGGAACATCCCCTTCTACAGATCCATTTAAAAGTTTTAAATCCCATTCGTCAAAGAAGTCAAACCACTTTCTACCATTGGTTATTATTTTTTTCATTCTTCCCTTACCACATCTATGTTTAATTTTGATGCATTGCGAGTTTAGGTCCCCTGCAACCACTATAAAGGCCCCGGGGTAAGTAATTCTAATGTCACTAAGGCCTACCGAAATCGACTCTAGGAATTCCAATAATTTTTCCCTGGCCGGGTTCCAATATAAATTGATAATTATTATCTCCTTAGATGGTACATTACCGGGGAGAGTGACTGCTCTCACCACAAGAATTCCTTCTTGTTTGCAGGGTATAGCTGCTATTTCATTAAATAAAACCCTTCTACAAGCAATCAATAAGCCCCCCATCGGTCTACCCTTGGCTTTACTACATGCTGATTGAATTACCAAGTTGAAACCCTCAAGTTCTGGTGTGTTAACTAGCCAGGTTTCCTGTAGTAAAATCAAGTCACTGATCCAAATAACAAAGCTCTCATTCTGTTGCTTCTGAATGAGCTGGAACCTCGTGTTTTCCAACTAGTGATTCTTAGATTTTTTCTACTAAAGAGACGCCTGCACTACCCCCAGCTTCTGGCAGACTTGCATGATTATTTCTGGTAACATCAGCCAGGATAATGGTTGTGACCCCTCTTTAGATTGTAATCCGGCATCTTCTGTTTTGCACAGCGTTGGAGGTTTGTCCAACATTTGTAGCAATCCTGAGCTGTGCGCCTCTCAAATCCCATGCCACTTACACTTTCCGCAATGCACTGTCAGTGGACAAGATGTGAAGTATTGCAACCTGGGCCCACCAGCATATCGTGGTTGTGTGCCGACACATAGCCCACAAGGAATTCCAGTTCCTCTTTATTGAAAGACTTCTTCCTGATGTGCTGGAGGCCGGAGCCGTGTCTGGGGTCCCAGCGTCTTGCGCAGAAACACACTTCCTCCTCTTGGCAGGTTGTGCAGTCCCTGAGTGGCTAATGCCGGTCTGGTCAGTAGGAGCAGTGGCGATGATGGACTGGCCAATGGGAGTAGTCAATGGCATGAGGACGGAAGGCATGGATTGATTCATTGGCTGCTGGGTGGTGTTGCCAGGACCAAGTGGCACAACTGCCTCAGTGCTAGGGGCTGTGACCAACACAGTCCTGGCTGGCAGACTCACTGCCAGGGTGGTGTTGGCTGCATCTGCCCCTGCTGCTCCCACCACCTGGCTGCTTGGGGCAGCAGATGTCACCATTGTCCCAGATACATGTGCCTTTGTCACAGCTAAGTTAGACAAACGTGGCTTGGCCTTCCTGACCTGAGAATCTGCCTGGGAGTCTTCCTGTGCCAAGGCAGCGTGCAGCTTCCACTACCTGGTGGCCTGTGCCAGCAGATGACACTGACTGTGGGTCAGATGTGCGCCGGGGATGTCTGCAGCAGCAGCATCTCCCTGAGCCTCTGGGGGTGGTGGCATGGCTGTCCCAGCATGTGGCTGGACATCCTGCCCCTGTGGAACAGCCTGGCAATGTCCCCCTCTGCATCCACCTTGGCCTCGCTGGACACCCTGGACTCCCTATCCACCCTGGCCAAGTGCCCCACCATACCCAGCCCTGGGAGGTCACCCAGCTTTGCCGTCCTTACCTTTTGGTGGCCTCCCAACCATGGCACAGATGGATTATTGCCAATGGGGGCGCGCACAACAATTGTCCTGGGCAATTGGGGTGAAGGGGGCAGGGTACGTGATGGTAGATGCACCTCTGTGCGCCTGCAAGGCTGTCTGTGACTCCTGGTGAAAAAGGATCGGTCACACAATGCTCAAGCACTCCAAAAAAACAAAACAAATGTACACGCAACCCCCGGTAGCCCACATGTGTGGAATAAATCACCCACAGTACCCTGTGGCTCCCAGGGACACAAAGAATGCGTATGCGTGGAACACACGGGTTACTCTGACCTCGAAAATGGGTATGCGACACACAGGGGGACCCACAGTTGGAAAAATAAGCATTCACAACTCACTGTCTGCCTTGCGTGAAAAATAAAAACACACGTGCATGTGCGTGTAGGCAACTCCCCTGCCAAAACAAGAAGTACGAACTCTAAGCGTTGTGAAGATATCGCGTGTGAACACACAAGTAGAAGAAACACATGCGTCGGTCTCCATGAAAAGCATGTACAGAGAAGTGCTGTCCGGTGTGAACCTTTAACCTGTGCCGAAGGCGATGCCTGCGCGTGTCACATTACTTATACGCTTACACGCTAAGGCCCTTCCCTCGAATTCCACGCTAATCTGCTGTTTTTTCACGTGCGGAGTCACTCTGCATCAAGCTGGCCACGCGACTACACGCGGATGACCACGCTTCTGCCCAGAGGGCCATTTACCTGCCCCCCAAAACCCAGAGCAGCCTCCTACAAGCTATCTGCTGCTGCCAGCCAGCCTGCTGCCAACATGCCCTGCTATTTGGTGCCTGCACAGAAGACATTTCCAGGGCTCCTGTTGCTGCGACCACCTCTGCTGAGACAGAAGACTCCTGACTGTTGTACCATCGCTCCACAGCCCAGCCCCAGGACCCAGTTGCCCACCCACACCTGCCTCGGGGTTTGCCATGTCGGACCAAACACCATCTGAGACTAATGGCAACCTCCCGGCAGAGAGGTAGAGGGCTGTCAGCTTCACTGCCAATGAAGATGGCATCCTGGTGGAGCAAGTGGGGCATTATGATGCCCTGCTCTCAACATTGCGCACCCACAAGGAAGGATGGAGGAGGATATGGGAGGACATTGTGGGTGCCATCCACGAGGAGGGTGTGGCACCGCACGACTACATGCATGTCCTGAAGCGCTGGGAGGACTTCAGGTCCAGGACCCTCTACAAGGCCCGGCACCTCAACCAGGCTGAGGATGGAGTGGGGCGCCGGGGCCAGTTGAGCAACATCCAGATGAGGGTCATGGAGCACATACGCCCAGTGCTTTACCACCAGGTCCTACTCTTGCAGACCCGTCTGGAGTCGAGTAGTAAGTGTTCATGTGTTCTTGCCCAGCATAGTGCATGTTGAGGTGTGTCAGGAGTGGGCACCTCGGACGTATGTCTGGCATGCCCCATGTATGGATGTCTGTGTGCTGGGACATGACGGTGCTGCATGCGAGTTCAGTAAAGCGTGTTCCATATCAATGGTGTCTGTGTTGCAATGCATGATGTGCACCAGCATGTGACGACGCACACATGTTTGCATGCCTGTGTCTGTTCTTGGCCATTTTTGGGGTGTGAGACATGGTTGCTTATGTCACCTTCTTGGATGTGCATGGTGTACATGTGCGTGTGTCTGAGTGGTGAGTGTGCGACTGGGAAACACCATGGATGCATGACACATGCCCATCTACATGCCTGATTGACTGATGCGGCACAGTTGCCAATGAGTGCTCTGTGATTAGTGGTAGACATGGCCAGATGCATGACTGCCCGGTGGTGTGCATGTGATCAGCATGTCCCATGATGTATGTGATGTTCAGCCCCCCTTCTGATGTTCTAACAGTGCCTTGGACATGGATGCAAATGTCTGTTGCACATGACATGCTTGTTCATTCATGAGTGTTGCTTGCACTGACCCGTGTGTTGTGGAGGGTGATGATGGTTGTGACGTTTGACAGTGCCACTCATGTGCATTTACTCTTTGTCTAGTAGACTATTGTTCAGTACCCTGATGCTTGTGTTCAATGTCTCCCTATCTACAGCGGGTATTGAGTAAGAGGGCGGATACAGCGCTGTTGAGCAAAGCGGCGGGGATGCCTCCACCAGGCGGAGACGCATTTCCCAGTCACCCTGTCAGGTGATATCATCTTCTGGGAGCGAGGGGACTGGTGCTGCATCCGCTACTATGGCTGTGGAAGAGGCAGGTGAGCCCCCACAGGGGCAATACAGTGCCAAAGATGGTGCAGAGGCATCCAGGTCGGTGGTGGTTGAGGAGGAGGCTGCATCAGACCCTCACATGGGGCCTGGAGGGGGTGATGCCACCAGTGCAGTGGTGCAATCCAGGGGTAGGGGAAGGAGACAGCACAGGTCACCGCAGAGGGGCCTGTGCCTTATCCTGTCCCTGTTACTGAGAATGCATCACTGTGCACCGGCACGGATGCCTCAGTCCAGGCCTATCCGCAGGTAGAGGAAGAGCACACGTCAACTGACATTCCTCTACCTGCGGACGTGGCAATCTGCAACAGGGTTGAGCCCATCCTAGTCGGTGTCACGATGCGCACACGCGTGATTCGTGATGATGTAAGTGATTCCAGGCTGGACAACGCACATCATCACGAACAGGTGTGTGCCATCCTGAACTGGCTGGGATGGCTCCTCGTCGTGGGTTTCCTCTATGTGCTGTGCAATCTTGTGACCTCCTCCTCCTCTTCGCCCACTATGCGCCAGTCATCCCCTATGCCGTCTTCCGGCCCAGATGCCAACAGGGCCCCCTGTGGACCTACCCCATCCACTGTGTCCAGGCTGGTGGAGATCACATCCCTGCCACAGTCAGGAGTCGGAGGTCCAGGAGTGGTGGTTAGGTCAGCAACAGGACCCCTGGCAATGGAGGTTGTGCAGGCACCTTCGAGCAGGGCAGGTGCAGGACGCCCCCGGGGGGTTGGCATCTTCCCAGAAGCAGTCGTGGTGGCACAGGCAGATGGCATCAAGGCAGCAGCAGGCTCGACGTAGGCGGCGTCAGGACTCAGGGCATACTACATCATGGGGGCAGGCATCGGCCAAAAGGCAGGAGGAAACTGGACAAAGTGTGTCTTCCGTGTGGCAGCGGATGGACCAGCAAATAGGTGCAGAGCAGCGGCGGGCAGAGAGGGCACAGCTCACCATGGTCAGCACGGAGAACTCCATGCGGCAAGCATTGAGGCGGCAGAGGTCCTCGAGGAGACTCGCAGGGAGTTGGTGAAGAGCATGGGGTTGTCCCTGCGAGCCCTTGAGGATAGAGCACAGTCCCCCCTCCGGGCTATAGACACGGAGTTCGATGATGCCCTGGCCAAAACTCCTGGTAACAACAGTGAGCCGTAGGACTAGCCTGCCGCCCTTGTAGATAGTTCTGTAGGCTGAGGTCTCCTTTGTTTTATTTTTTATTTTGGAGTACATGGACATTGCTCAACTTGTATATAGTTGTTTTATAGTGTAGTTTGTGTGTGCAGTTTTTGGACTTTTGGGATCATAGACCCTTCATCCTTTTAATATAGTTGGACTTTGTTGGAATTTTCTAATAATATTTTTTTTTTCACCATGAGGTAATGGTTATGTATTTTTTTAATTTGGAACTGGACTAATGATTATGGACCACTTTCTTGGATTTCATTTCATTTTGGATTTCCCATTACTTTTAGATTTGCATTTCTGTTTATTTTTTATTCAATTCAATTTCATTTTCATGTTTGATTTTCATTTTGTGTCTTTTTGTTTTTTCAATGAACTTTCTTTCATACATATCTAAGTGGTGTCTGCTGTCAATGGTTTGGTGCGTGTGTCACTCTTCATTGCATATGTAATGTGTCACTGCTGTGGATCATTGTTTGTCATGTGTTTGGCTGCATGCATTTGGGATTCCCATTCCATGGGGCATTGGGTGCACATTTCATACATGTTTGTATGTTGGTACAATGTGTTTGTGGGATTGGGGGGGCATGGTTCAGGGCCTGCCTGCAGGTTGCCATCACTGGTGGGGGTGGGGGGACATGAGTCGGGGCCTGCAGGTTGCTGTCACTGGTAGGGGTGGGGGGACATGAGTCGGGGCCAGCCTGCAGGTTACAATCACTGAGGGGTTGGGGGGCAAGGGTCGGGGCCTGCATGCAGTGTATGGTGCCATGTGTGCTGCCTGCAGGACATGGTCAGGGGTGATGGGCTGTCGCCTGTGGCATGTGCTGCCTGCGGGGCATGGTCAGGGGTGTTGGGTGATCCCCTGTAGTGTGGGCTACCTGAGGGGCATGGTCACAGATGATGGGCTGCCTGCGGGGGCATGGTCATGGGTGTTGTGTTGTCCCCTGCGGTGTGGGCTGCCTGCGGGTTATGGTCACAGATGATGGGCTGCCTGCAGGGCATGGTCACGGGTGATGGGCTGCCTGCGGGGCATGGTCATGGATGTAGGGGGTCCCTTGTGGTGTGGGCTGCCTGCAAGGCAATGTCACGGGTGATGGACTGCCTGCGGGGCATAGTCACAAGTGTTCGGTGGTCCCCTGTGGTGTGGGCTGCCTGCGGGGCATAGTCATGCATGATGGGCTGCCCGTGGGGCATGGTCAGGGGTGTTGGGTGGTCGCCTGTGGCATGGGATACCTGCGGGGCATGGTCACAGGTGATGGGCTGCCTGCGGAGCATGGTCACGGGTGATGGGGGTCCCCTATGGTGTGGGCTACCTGCGGGGCATGGTCAGGAGTGTTGGGTGGTCCCCTGTGGTGTGGGCTGCCTGCGGGGCATGGTCACGGGTGATGGGCTGCCTGTGGGGCATGGTCACGGGTGTTGTGTGGTCCCCTATGGCCTGGGTTCCTGTGAAGCATGGTCATGGGTATGGGCTGCCTGCAGGGCATGGTCACGGGTGTAGGGGGGTCCCCTGTGGTGTGGGCTGCCTGCGGGGCATGACCATGTGTGTTGGGTGGTCCCCAGTTGTGTGGGCTGCCTGCAGGGAGTACACATGGCTGATGGCAGCATGCGAGGGCCTCACCACACGGGCGCTCGATTCTGGGGGATATGCGAGTGTGCTTATCATGCAATTTGGCACCTTCAGCTGCTCCAAAGAATGAATAGTTCTTTTTAATTGCCAAATACAGAACATCGGCACAGTCTGGATTCTGCCACCAGAATAACAAAAGTTGAGAAAAAAAGGACTGAATAAAGAAAACAAGTAAAATGGGTGACACATTTTTACTACAACCTATTATGTTCAATGAGACCCAAAACAATCCTTCCAAAGACTATATATATATTCATGTAGAAAGACAATGAAATAAAACCAATTTATTTCTGTTAATTAAAGAAATTCCATAGACACGGCTATAACCCTGGTTACAATGAGAGGACCACTGTAGCCGCGGGTGCACATAAATTTGTATCCATACATTGAAAAGCACATATTGCAAAGGTATCAGATTTAAATTGCACATGCCTTGAACACAATGCCTTTAAACACAAATACATCCATACAATAATATGATTAGTGCACATAAATACAAACATGTTTTGCTGCGGGTAGGGACAAGATGTTTATACCCACAGCTACAACAACCTGACAAAATACTTGACGACCAATTGGGGAGATGTTAGCTACAAGTGTGGATACCCGCCTTTAGCCGCGGCTACCCATAACTTTGTACAGATTCAAAAACAAACACAAAAATTGTGCAGTGTCAAATCCATGAAATAACATGATCAATGCACAGAAATTGGTAACACTATACCTTCGGTTAAAGCGATAGTTAGAGGCACACCTGCGCCCACCAAAAATACACAATGGGCTTCATTGCAAGTGTGCGGTTCCAGTAACAATGGTGCCGATAAGCATACCAGCACCGTTGTAACCAGACAGGCACACTGAGTTCTGTGTGTGGCTGCCATCCGGCCCAGCAGGTCAGACCTGGCGGGTGGCACGGCAGCCGCTCACAGACTTTGACATAAGCACCGGCACTGTTGCACACAGTTCCAGTGCCTCTGTCCTCCCCATTCCCATTGAGACCTGTGAGACTCAAATGGGAATGGGGAGTGACATTTTCCAGCGTCTGACTTCACAGCCTGCCGGGCTGTAAAGCCCCAGTGATTCTGTGAAGTCAGGTACTGGAAAAAATGACAACTCTGGTGGAAGCCTGCTGGTTTTACCGGCATGGCTACCACCGGAGTTGTAATGAGGCCCAATGTCTCAATGCCTTGATGATAGCTGCGGCTATAGCCCCCTCTGACTAGGGCACAATGTTTCACTGGCTGTAGTTATAGCCGCAGCTATTAAAAAAAAGGACAGCACAAGTATTTTCCAATATACAACCAAAAAATATATTTTCAATCAATCAGAGAAGTCCTCCTCTCCTCTAATACTATTCAAACAATTTTGCAAAATTTCTCTGTGCTCTTTCCTTAGATCCTTAGATGAGTAATTCCCAAAGAAAAAGAAACTGTGCTCACTGTCTCCGTAATTTGAGCATAAACCTCCCATTTCAAATACTCGATCTAAAATAATATAGAACCAAAAAACATTGTAAGCCAATGCTTTGAAAACACATCACCTATGTCCTCAACGTCACTATAAGCACCATATTCAAAAAACTCAAATCCCACCAACCCTCTGAAAATGAGATTCCTCTCCTTCTGAAATTATCTCCATTTTTCAAATATCTAACGAAACAATAATACAATCTCCTAAAAGCACACCTCACTATCAGGCAATACAAAATTACTATATTGAAAAACTGAAAAACTCTTAATATTATGATGCAATGTAATCTACAGTTGTATTGACACATATAAACTTTACTCAAAAAAAGTAGATTGTCTGATAGATTCAACAGTTGAACAGCATCTGAGATACTGGACATCCTATTGGCAGCTGCCCACAACACAAACAATAACCAACCAACCAGAAAGTAAATACAAGGAATTCCACCTTTGCTCCTCATGTAATTTTTTTCCATGGTTCATTCTAATATCTGAGGTGACAAGCAACATATTTGTGTATCACAGTTGTGAGGAACCTGAGGTTGTCCACACTTCTTTTCCCCCTGTATCCTTCTCTTGGGCGGCCATGGAAAGGCCATTGCTTTTGGCAGGATCACCTGGGTGAAGGAGACTTGGAGAGTGGGGAGAGGACGTCCTTAGGTGAGACATGGTATCTGCCATTTCCCTATCATAGTGAACCCTCTATCCCTCAAACCTTTGTAGGCTATTGTGAGTCCTTTGCCTGTTCTCCCCTTAAAACATTTGCCCAGAAACACCATTTCAATACTGATACGAGGCAGAGACCAACTAGAAAGACACATCATCATTTTATTAATACAGACACATATTAACCTCAACTATGTACTGGGATGAGGAGGAGGACAACAAGTGTATGGCAGGACTAACATTCTAATGGTGAGTGGTCGAGTCTTTCCTGGACTCATTATGATTGTGGGAACTTTAAAAGCTGACATCTGTTTGGAAATGGAGTCAGCTGTGGAAGCAGGGCTACATCTGCTGGAAGTCAGGTGCCCATAAAATGTAAGTCCCCATTCCCATAGAGTCCAATTGGACTCTATGGGAGTGGGGACACAAAAGAACTGGCACCATTGCTAATGGTGCTGGTGCTTCCATAACTGGTCTACCTACCATGGCCGCTGTGCCCGGCAGGGTCAGACCTATCGGGCACAGCGGTTCCGGCAGGCAGACTCATAGTTTGGCGGTAAAGGAAACAAGGGTGCGAGCGAGCTTACCGTCACCCTTGTTTCCGGACTGGCAAACTTATAATGAGGCGGTTTTGAAGGCAAAGAACTGAACTGCGTATTTAATGAAAAGTGCCAATATTATAAGAACTGGGAATTGTCCCAGAGAATTGTATTGTGAAATGCTGGAAGATTTTAACTCTTGGGGAAGGGGAGCACTGTGCCTTTGAAACTGTTTTGAACTTGTGGAAGGGAAGTTGATTACAAACCAAGAGCTGGAAGAAGCTTTGAACACTATTCATGTAGAAGCTGACATCCCTTCACATTGCATACAGTTAGACCTGAGGGCAAATATAGTTTTTGGATACAAACAGACGTTTGCTTTGGACTTCCTGACACAGACTATCCTTAGTTTTCTTTAGGAAGGAAAATCCCATAATAGCATAGGGCAAGTTAGGCTTTACTCCATCCCATCTCTTAAGTTAATAAAACTGTGTGAACCAAATCCTGAACCTGTTGTTTGTGTCTGCTTGATGATGCCCTCTCACAGTGCAATGAAAACTACATGGAATGGCCAGAGGAAAAGTATCCTACAGAAGAGGAAAAAAAGAAATAAGATGCTCAAGAGAAGCAACCAGAAAAAACTATGCAACATTCAGGATTGTGTAGGTACATTCTTTATAGTTATGTAAAATGAGACTAAAATAATATTTTAAGTAGGAAATATCATTCAACAAATAGATATAGTTGACCTCACTACTTTTAAATGTCTCTGCAACTACCAAAAATATTTGTAAGTATATTATACCTTCAATTGTTTAAAAATATTTCAAATATTTTCAAACAGATGAATAAGTTATTCAAGTAACATGAAGACTATTAAACAAGAAACACCACAAGAATTACCCACAAAACCAATCATGGATACCTTAAAAGACTATTAATGAATGTTCAATTAGAAGAAGAATCAATGAAATAGGACATTACACACTTAAGACAAATCATGAACAGTGATCATTCTGAAAATTGTACTAATGAAGAAGATGTATCATGTGTTCACAGTTGAAGAAAATGAAATCCCACACCCCATTCCGCCTAAATAAACCTGTTTTAACAGACTTTAACACTGATTCATGGAATTTTTGCGCCGAAAAACAGGGATTTGTGTGCCATTCTGCCCGCAAATCCCTGTTTAACAAATGGGGATTTGCGGACAGAATGGAACACAAATCCCCGTTTTTCGGCGCACAAATTCCATGAATCAGCCCCTTTGTATAATTATTTACTTTTGAAAGTATATAAAAATATATGTAGCAGTAATGAATAACAAGTATTACAATTGTTACAGTAGCTGTTTACAAAAACTACACTCAATATATTGTTAAAAAGAACTTTACATTACAAGACTACTGTCCACACATATATATGTATATATGTTTTTATTAAAACACCTTTTTATAGCCGTGGCTATGCTGCAAGCATTACAAAATGGTACCGGCTGCTAATTCCGTAGCCTGTAGACATAATATGGTTACTTGCATTGCCTGCAGATTGGTGGTTGGGTAGCCACGGATGAACAACCTGGTTGTTGATGTTGTAGAGCACGTTTATGATTGCAATAGTTGCATCACCTATTTTTTTACATACAGGGTTCATATCTAGATGGAGGGTGTACTGGTATCAGATAATATTATCTCCAACAATAATATTGCCATATATATGGCTGTGGCGTAAGGCCATAGGTGATATTATTAGTGAGGATAATTTATGGGGTTATTGGGAGAGGGATTGTGGGTGTGCCCCCTCTCCATTAAAAAAACATATTGGGGTTGCAGGGGTGTCCCCCGCAGGTTCCATGGCTTAATAGCACTGGAAAAATATGGCAATATTTTTGAATGATGATATTTTTGCGGGGATATTAACACATGGAACTTGGTGTACAGTGTATACAGCCTGTTGTATTCTAGGATGCATGGAATGTCAGCGTTGACTTTGCATAAAAGCTAACTAGGAATAGACCATTGAGTGTACAGAGATGTTAAAATGCTACGTAACTCATACCTACTTTAAAACTATGCTGCCAATGTCAATCAATGCGTTTTCCTAGAACCAGCTTCACCACTTGCATACAAGAGCAGAGGTTTGTATTTTGTACAACTACCGGTTTTAGTTTAATTTTGAAAACTATGTTCAATTTTTTCAGTTTCTTCTAGATAGATGGTGAGTTGTTCATCATTTAGCTGTGCTTTGAGCACGGACAAGTCTTCTTCGGATTGTTTACATGGATATATGGTATTTTCTGACTCAGTCATTGCTATTTCTGCTTCATTTAGAATGAGTGGATCTCCAAGTGGTTCTTGGCTTCCTGTAAGAGAAGGTTGATTGCCTTCAGGAGTGTATTTATCTAGGAGAGCCTCCATTTCTTCCTCTTGTTGTCATTCATTGTCCAACATGTGTTTGTTTTGTTGAAAATTGGCATGTGTTATAGTTCATTCGTTTGTATTGAATGCAGCTTAAAATGAGTCATGGTCACCTAATAATTCTTGATCTTTTCTCCAAGGTTTAAAAATTTGCAGTAAAGCCGTTTAATAAAGTTCTGTATGTTGTGGAGATTTAAGCAATAACTTTACATGATTAATTGGACTGGGCTTGGTAAGTTTTAATGGGCTTCCTTCACAAGTTGAAACTGAATATTTGTCGGTTGTTTCATCTGGCGTGACATTGCTTTTGTAGGGGTAGTTTTGGACTTGTCATACAGACACATGTTTTCCAAAACAGTACTTCTGTTTGGGTAGTAAGTGTCAATTACATTGTTTTTTAAAATGTCGTGATATTGGGATCATTTGTGGCTAGTGTTTCTATCTCTTGGTAGGATTTTAGTACTCTTTTTCTTGAAGGAGCTGGACCAATATTCACCAGACAATGTTTTCAGATTTCCTATGTAAGGGTGTACCTGGTAAAAGATCTGCAGCTTCGTAACCTCTGCATTCTCGAGAATATTCGGGAGAATATTTTTATATCAAAGCTGTACAACTTTTGTTACCAGTGTTTTGTCAGATGTGGTCATCTCATAGGTCTTTTAGCTCTGTTTTCTCAGCTTTGGTGAGATAGGCTGTGACATATCTTGCAACTGTGGTGGAATTGTCTACAATGTATTCTATGTCTATATTTGCATTCCACAAGAGGTCAATGATTACACTGTAATACTTGATATACTTGGATCCTTCATCTTATTTAAATGTTGAATGTGTTTTTAGGAGATTTCCCTTTTACACTGTGTCTAACAGAAGACATCGAGCTGTTTACTTGTAGTTTTGTGTAAACTGGCCTAGGGAACCCAAAGCGACATTTGGTACAGTAGTTACCTTTGTTTTTATGTCAGCAGTATTTGCCACATTTATGATTTTGGAAGCATAAGATTCCTATACTATGTGTGGTTTCTGAAGGGATTGTTTGTTTGTTTATTTGTTTTACTGTTTGTATTGCGCGCCGGACCCGAGGGTATGTAAGGATATTTGGCGTGTTACAGTACAGAGTACAGCACTACTGCACAAGTAGCACATTTTTTTGCAGCACCACCACAAGGGTGCGGTGCATTGCTATATGGGTTGCCAGATTAACAAGGAAAGACAGGCTATTCAGTCAAAAACGATTTTAACATATAAGATGCAAATCTATTTTTACAGTTAAAAGCACACGTGCTCATTTAAAAATGCACACTATTTTTCACCTGAAATGCCTATATTGCTAGAGACACATTTGAAAATTAACAGCTAACCTATTAACAATTAACCTGACTAATAAAACCTTATTTAACATAACCCACTAATAAAATGTGTTCTCCACTGCAGAATTAGGCATACTCTGAAAACCATTTAAATGCGTGTGCAGAGATTTTTTCTTCTCTTCTCTGCCTGATTCTCCGTGTTTTTGTGCACAGTAACTGCAGGAAGAAGGAAGTCAGATTTGCAACAATTGCAAATGTATAAGCGAAGCTATTGTTGAAGAGTAGGAGGATGAGAGATGATGGATTTCATTGGGACACGTCATACAGAGGGCTGAGAGGAAAGTTTTAGTGGGCAGTATCAGGGAAAAAGACAGGCAGACATCTTTCTGCACTATTGGGGAGAAGACCTGGCTGTGGGGCTCCTGACTGAATGCAGATTCCTGTGTCCTGCTGCAGTCGAGATTGGGGAGAGCTGAAAGAAGGACCTTTCCACTGGCTGAGGCATTCCTATCTGCAAAAGCTGAGAATTCCAGGCAATGACCCCGGTTTGAGAAGGCAAGCGTTCCTTTTTGCTGGAGTTAATCCAAGAGAGCCACATTCACAAAGAGAACAACTAAAAAGATAAGGTAATGAGAAGTGTGGGAGCTGAGTGTGTACGGTAATATGCAGTCAGTGTAGGATTCCTGTGCGTGTCTTAATCGAGTGCTAATGTTGCAATTTGAGTTCTGTTCTCCGCCACTATCTTTGCAGAGTGTCACAGACAATGCTTTGACTGTACCATTTTATTTCTGTAAAGAATGAGATCGTTTTTAAATACAACTTTTATAATACAGAAAAATATTTGAAAACAGACGGGTGATGTTTATTGTTTACCATTACAATGCTGATGATGTGGGGAGATTTTTAAACAGTGCAATGGTCATTTTAAGACAGATGTGTGCATGTCAAAATCAGTATGAATAATTGTGAGTGACTGTAGCATAGCTTGTTGGAGGTACATGAGCCAACGGGAAGAGAGACTCTCTGAACATAGCTCCCTACCGTATATAAGGTAGTGGAAATTACCACAAGACTACCACATATAGCTCTCTGTCGTAAATAAGTCAGTGAGTTCGCCCATGGTGGCACACCAACACTATCACTGGAAAATGTGGTATTCCTAGAATGCAGGTCTGAGGTCTCTCTAGTGATCACACGAAAAATCTAAGCAAAGATAAGGGATTCTGGACATTGGGGCCACAAATAAAACAAGGGAATTATGCTCACCAAAATACCACCAACCACGTATACCAAATATGCAGGTCTGGGTGCTGAAATAATGCATGTCCATTGTATTATTGTTGCACATGGCCAAATCTGAATACAAAGAGTGATTATTGCTAAGTTATTTTTCGGCGGTAATAAAATACCGTCAGGCCCCAAATCTCCACAAAATACCCTACATATTTATGGTGCGTTGCAGGCCGGGAAAGTGATCATAGAGTACCTACTGGGCGTGGCAAGTGTGTCTCACGCTGCCATTTGCACATTAAAGGGAACCCATTTTATAATAGCAGTGTGCCACTAAAAACGAATTTCAGAATGTCACAAAGGGAAACCACATTCTCAGATCTAGTGCAATATTTAGAGGCAAAGTTATTTGCACATGGGAATTGGTCTTCGAATAGCACTTTAGAATGGAGTAACCGCATTCAGGGTGAGGTGCAGAAAGAAAAACTAGACAATATTTTTGCAGAAGGCAGCATAATTCAGGTCTGCCTTACAAGATTATTGAATGCAGCCGATAAAAGTGCAGAGAAAGACTGTTTAATACGGCTATGCGGCAAAATATGGTTTATTTTAAACAAGTCCCTGCGAATGCAAGAGAATGATACTCAGCTAATTAACAGGTTAAAGACTGAATTAGATGGGGCAAGTAAAAATCAGGAAATGTTGAGAGCAGAATTGGATGTATGCCAAAAAGACATGCAATTAAAATGCAGAGACTTTGATACTCAGTTATCCAAAAGCAAGAAACAATTTGAAGATAGTGAGCAAGAATTGACACACTTAAAAGCCTTAGTGGATCACATTAGGCAGGATAAAGATGAGGTTGTTTCAGAAATGCAGATTTTACAAAAAGAACATTGTGAAAAAGAAGGTGATCTCCAGAGTGCAGAACAAGAAATGATTAAAATGATTCAAGAAAGAGACAAAAGAAATAAAGAGTTCAATGAATGCCAAATGCAAATGTGCGACATGCAGGAGGCGATTAATAAAATGAGCGATGAAAATAATTATTTGCAGAATGAAGCAACTAGACTCCTTAAAAAGTGTAAGGACTTAGAACAGCAAATGTGCATTCCCAGGTCCCAGGAGAGGCGGCAGGGTACCACATTCAATGGAGTGGAGGTGAATTCTAGCTCTGCCCAAAGAGCTAGTGCCCCAGTGACTGGGCCGGTGACTGAACTTGGTTGCAGCGCCCTTGGGGGATTTGATACTCCCATTGGGGGCAGTCACCAATCTCATACACCTGAAAACAGGATTGACTCACAAAATAGTGCAATTCCATGTATTGCAACAAGTAGCCCCATAAAAATAATGAAATCCATTAAAGCCCTGATCAAACCATTTAAAAAGGGAGGTGAATGCTGCATTGAGGATCACTTAGAAGCGGTGCATGACATTTTTAAAGCACTCCAGATACCTAAGGAACAGTACAGACAATATTTTCATTTAACTTTAGATGCCCCGACGGCCAGCATCATAAGGGGATTAAATGAACAGCAGAATATGACATGGCTGGAGTTTGAAAAAGAAATTAGGCGTCATTTTTCTCCTTTTCAGTCATTGCAGGAGGCAAAGAAAGTCGCGTACACAATTACTGCTGGACCTAATACATCCCCTCGCCAATTTTTACAAGACTTAAAAAGAGCATTCTCTCGCTTTGATGTATCTTTTGACTCAAATTCCAATGAGTTTAAAACTGCATACTTCTATGGGCTACAGAAAGACATCATATCCCAATTGGTCCGTGAATTTGACCGTGACAAGTCCCTTGAATGGATTGTACATCAAAGCACAAAGCTATATGAGGTACTCTATTGTCAGGGTAGAGAAAGTGATAAAATGAAAGATACCAGGCATAAATCTAAAGAACCCTCAGCCACAGTAATGGAAATCAGGTCAGCCAAAATGTCCCTTGAGTCTGCTCAAAGTCAAGGTAAAAATAATGTGACACCTGAACAAAGGGGTAATCAACAAAGATCGCCATTGCCTGTACCAATGTTCCAAACACATGATCCTAGTAATAGAGAGAGCTACATCAGCCCTAGGTACTTAGGGGATAGACCCCGGGTAAGATACCGGTCTGATATGGCAGGTATGAACAATAACCAGAGACAAAATCAAGATCAAAGAAATGATGGTCCCTACCAGTCATTGGGGACACAGAGTAGGTTTGATCCCAACACCATGATATATGGTAATCAGGATAGGCCCCGATATGTGGATCGATTTACTGATAATGGAAATCAACATAGGGGCCAGTACCCACAATCTGAGAGACAGGACATGAGGCAAAACGTGAACTACAGTCCACGCCAGTACGATGATTCCCCACCAAGGGACTATAATCAAAGGATGGGTGCAACCCGCTCCCCTCCACAAATGAATCAAGAGTTCAGAAACCATCCCAACCGGTATCAATCACCTGAGAGGTATCAGAATAGATCCAATCAGGGGGAAAACAACCAATATCGACCTAGGCCACAGAAAGAGGATCCTAGAGAGATGGAAAGGTTCCAGTGCCTTGAGGCCCAAGTGAAAATGTTAGCTGAGCAAATAGGAAAGCTCTATACAGCGCAAAAACAACCTTCCAAAGAGGGGGCTGATGGCCATAGCAATGACCGGGGGGCTTCCGAAAAGTGACTAAGTACTCATGATAACTGCAGTGCCAAAATGACAGATTGCTCTGATATAATTTTGCATAACGACTCTGAGATGCCTAATGGATTAAAAATGAAAGTACCAGTAAATGAAATTGTGACAGAAAGTGCAAATACTTCTAAAAAAGAGGTACGGTTTAACTTAGAGCTAAATAAAACAGTAAAGATTTGCACAAATGAAAAAGAAACATTAGGAATTCCAAAAGAACAAAGGAACAGATTTAAGAAAAATGACTCATGCATGGGGAATACCAGTGAACAGGGAGTAAGTGGGGATGCCCTAGCTCCTTCCCTGGGCAATCAAAACAATGACCAAACACAGACAGAAAAAGGAAATACTCACAAGGAGGGTACAAGTCAATCACCTGAAGAATTCTTTGAGCCACATATTTTTGAAGAGGCTGAAAGGGCTGGTATTACACTAAATGATCACAAATGCACAGAATTAAAAAATGACAAATTGCTGAATGATGTTGTTACACATGTTCAGTTGGAAGGTTGTAATGTGGTCTCTGATGTTACCCAGATGGATGGGCGAACAGTGGCCACACTCCAAAAAACTTCTGATCATGGAGAAATGAATAAAATATCTCGCACAGAAATGGGTAAAAAGGAGGGAAAAATGACTTTTCATTTACCAATGTGCTTAGCCAAAAGTGAAAAAGACCTGAGAAAGGTGAGCCCTGAAATCAGTAAGAATTCACATTTCTTATGTGTATTAGAGGAAGTTGAGGACAGATATTATGCACCCATCACTGTAGAAGAAAAATGCCACACCTTCGCTATGATTGACACTGGCGCACAGGCCACAATTATGTCCAAGGAGCTGGTAAAGAGTATCAATGAAGGGAGGCCTCCACAGAGTCAGATCACAGTGAAGGCAAATCAAGGCCCAGTGCATAACTTTAATGGGGAGGAGGTGCCCATCATAGGTGTAACTGAGGTTGACATAAAAATAGGAAAGCACAGAATGAAACAAGAGGTATTGATCACATCTATTTGTGAAATTCCATTTCTGATGGGGACAGATTGCCTGAAAAGATTGTCTCCTCTCATAGATGGGGTGAATGGAGTGCTGTGGTCCTTAACCAAAAAACCATTGAGGCCTAAGAAACTAAAATCACAAAACAGCAATATAAATGAATGTCACACCGTTGCCAAAACAAATGATGCTGTGGAGGTATATCTCCAGAATAGCTGCATACCTAGTGTCACTGTTATATTAATGTGTCAAGACAAAGATCAGAGCGACAATGAAAAACTACCTGTACAAATATACTTGGACCCAAGGAAAGATTGGCAGACTGCTATAGATGAGCACACATTACGTTTCTATTGAAAAGAGAATACATGCAAACAGAATATTGTTCCTAAAACAGATTCAGAAAAACACATTACCACTCTGGCAGAAATACACATGGAAGATGAGCAACCATGGGTTCACGTTGGTATAAATGATTATCTTAAAACAATAAAAGCCACTTTAGCGCTTGAACATGAAAGGAGTTTCATTAATGAGAAATTGTTGCAAAAAATTATGGAGAGGGAAGAAATCCCGAAATTTAGGATTAAAAACCAATATGTTTCTGGGTTGGACAGTCCAGACTTTGAAAACCGAATTACAGGCAGATGCATGCTTAAAATTAGCATTGGGCAGAAAACAATTTACCATAATGTATGGATAGTGAATGGAGCACAAAATGAATTTTACATGGGCAATGACATCATGCACAGAATGTGTATGGTGTTAGATTTCCTTAATCAAAAAATATGGTCACGCCTAGGTGGGCCGGCACCTGAATTTGAAGACAAAAGAAGGGCTTATCATTGTGCACAACTGGTTCCTTATGCCATCGAATTACAAATAAGGAAAGATACTATTATTCCTGCATTTACAAAACAGTTTGCAATAACACTGAAATGCAAAAATGGGCAGCAGATGAAAGGCTCTGATGCATTTGTATGCCTGAATGAATCCATAAAACAGCAAGGCCTGGATTATGAATACATTCCATTGGTAGACATTGGTGAGGGATCTGTAAAAATCATGGTAAATAATAAAGGTTGTCAGGATATTCATTTAGAGGAAAACTCCCCATTAGGAATGGCCATACAAAAATCACATTATACGGCAGATTTAAATAACATGGTGATTGGGAATATTCCTGAAAAATATGTAGATGCCAAGGGCGAGTTGCCAGAACACCTGGACTCTCAGCCCAAAGGAATATTTAAAATTCATTCTGTGTATCCTTATGATTCAAATGAGACAGTGTGCTGCCATCAGGAGGATTGCATAATATTTAATTTAAATGAAAATGAAACTGGAAATCAGCCCATTGAAGTGGAAGCTGATATGCCAAAATATTTAAAAGTGGCAGCTCTACAAAAAGACACAGCCACACAGTTAGAGGAAAGCGCTGAGATTCCTTTACCAGAAGAGTTTCCAGAATTTTCCAGAATGGTAGAAGAGCAGATCTCCTTAGCGGATGCATGTGACAGCGATGGGGATCGAAACGACCTGAGGGAAATATTTATGGAGTTTAAGGATGTATTTGCAAAAGATGCTTATGATTGTGGTTTAACTGATTTACATGTGGCCACACTACCAGAAGGTTGTAGCAGAAATCCAGTGTTTGTACGCCAGTATAGACTACCGCTGGCATGTTTAGAATCATTGGCAGAGATTATTAAAAATTTGGAATCACGGGGAATAATTAGGCCCATTCATAGCACATCCAATACGCCTATTTTAGGTGTGTTAAAGCCAAATGGTCAATGGCGGCTGTGTGCAGACTTAAGAGAGTTAAATAAAAGAGTACCAGTATCTAGATGGCCACTACCATTCATTGATCAGGGCCTAGCTCAGATACATGGTTCAAATGTATTTACCACGTTAGATCTCACCTCTGGATATTGGTGTGTGCCACTGGCAGAGGAGATACAACACTTATTTTCCTTTACATTTGACAGGACTCAATATGCCTGGCTTAGAGCTCCGTTCGGGTACATCAATAGTGGGAGTGAATTTGGCATATTTTTGAGAAAGGCCATGCCGGATGCAGCGGAAAGAGGAACAATAGTTTATGTGGATGATGTCCTGATAAAAAATGAAAACCTTAAAAGCCATTTTGATGAAATAAGACATGTGCTTGGCCAATTGCAGAAAGCAGGCGCCAAAGTATCTTTGCAAAAAGCACAATGGTGCAAGAAAAAAGTGAACTTTCTAGGGCATGAAGTGACTGAACATGGGCTAAATCCACAAAGGAAGAAAATAGAGGCCATACAAAGATTAAAAGATCCTAAAAATGTGAAAGGAGTAAAAAGTTTATTAGGGATGACAGGCTATAACAGAAAGTTCATTGAGAATTATGCAGAAATCACTCAACCATTGACTAAACTGCTTAAACTAAATACTCCCTGGAGATGGGAAAGAGAGCAGTCTGATGCAGTGGCTAGATTGAAGGAATGTCTTGTAAAGGCACCATGTTTAGCATACCCCATAAAGGACAGGGATTTCTTTATAGAAATAGGCTTTTCTGAACATTGTATGTCAGCAGTGTTATCACAAAAACACGATTTGAATCACAAAACCATTGCATATGCAAGTAAGGCATTTTCCCAAGTTGAAATGAAATTTAATGAATGTGAGAAGGCCCTATTAACCACTGTGTGGGCGCTACAACATTTTCGCCCCATTGTTCAGGGAGAAAAGGTGATTATTGAAACAAATCATCAACCTTTGCAATTTTTAGAGAGTAAAAGAATTAGATCAGGCAATCTAGCGCAATCCAGAATCACTTCATGGACGCTGGCATTACAAGGTTTTCCCGTAGAAGTAAGATATGGACAAAATAAAAAGAGCCCAATTGCTCAAGGGTTAGCTGACTTACATGACTGTGCAGCTGAACAAATACCAAATGAAATGGAAGTGGAAGCTAGTTTACAGGAATTTGAACAATCACCACACAAAGCTTTTGATGAAAAAACATGCAAGGATTTGCCAACTGTATATGTGGATGGTTGTGCTTTTCACATTGAAAATGACAGTAATAAACAATTAGTGGCAGGAATAGGAAATGTCTGGTTGAAATGTGAAGGCGTTCCTAGTATAGGGATGAGGATTGGAGATAGGAGCAGTCAGGTGGCGGAATTGGCAGCCATCTATAAAGCAATTGCTACTGCAGTTGATAAAAAGTTCAGTGAAATTGTCCTGGTGACTGATTCTGACTATGCACGGAATAGCTTTGTGGAGTATTTGCCTGGTTGGAAAGCAAGAGGCATGGTTACATACAACAAAAAACCACTTAAACATGGAAAAATGATACAAGCCATAGACAAATTGGTGTCAGAAAATAATTTAACAATATACTGGAGAAAAATTCGTGGGCATTTAAAAACACCAGGAGAGGATAAGGAGGGAAATGATAAGGCAGACCATCTGGCTAAGATTGGGGCTGTGATGGGAGAATTGCTACCTATTGATTATTTAATGGGTGAAATACAAATTGATGCAGTCACACGTTCTAAAGCACCAAAGGAGGTAGATCAACCGGTGGTGCAGTGGAGTCATGACACGCCAGACCAAGATTTGATTGAGGCACAAAAGAATGATCAAATTTTGGGAATCTATTATAATCATTTGATAGATCCTGAACAAAATCCTTTAACAGAAAATGATTGTATGGGAAAAGAAGAGTTGAGGGTGTTATTAAAGAACAAAACACGAATTAGATTACAGGATGGACTCATGATTAGAGAGTCCATAACAGGGCAAATACAGTGGGTAGTACCCCTTTCATTCAGAGGACTAATGCTACACCATGCACATGATGCCATAACTGCAGGCCATAGAGGTTCACAAAAAACATTAGAAATACTAAAAGATTATGCTTACTGGCCACATATGTCCCAAGATGTGGAATTATATACTAGAGGATGTCTAGTATGCGCCCAATTTAAACCTGCTTCACCAATGCATAGAGCACCATTGATGAAAAGAGGCCTAACTCTCCCATGGTCAGATTTGCAAATAGACTATGTAGGTCCTTTAAAAAGGTCGAGCAGGGGACACCGTTATATTTTGAGTGTGGTATGTTTGATGTCAAAGTGGATTGAATGCGTTCCTGCACCAGATTGTAGTGCGCAAACAGCAGCCACATTGCTGGTGAACCATGTGTTCTCAAGGTTTGGGTTGCCACAAAGAATTGAGTCAGACAGAGGAAGTCATTTCACAAGTACTCTAATGAGTAAGGTATGGCAAATACTAGGTGTGAAAAGGAAACTACATATCGCATATCGGGCGGCGTCTTCAGGTACAGTTGAAAGAAGCAATAGGTCTGTTGTGGATATTTTAAAGAAATTTGTGGCAGAAGCAGGTTCCAGCTGGGATTTACGTTTACCATTGGTTCTGATGGCAATCAGGTCGACTCCTGCCAAAGCAACAGGTGTTAGCCCCCATGAGGTCTTGACAGGTAGGAAAATGGTGTTACCACAACACCTACTATACAGAACACATGAGCAAACTCTAGTGAGTGCATCCACGGTTCATGAATATATTGATGAACTGAGGAGGCATTTGCAACATGCATTTGCTTTTGTGCAGAGAAATCTGGAAAGGGCTGCTGACAGTGCTAAGTCATATTATGACAAAAAGACATCAGTAAAGGAATACAATGTAGGGGATCAGGTGTACAAGTTTCATTTTGGAAAAAGTAAACAGAAAAATTCTAAATTTCTAGCAGCCTGGCAGGGGCCATTTCGAATTATAGATAAGGTTTCTCCTGTAGTGTATAAAATTTTGAAAAATGAAGGTGAAACAGCAATAGAGCAGTTTGTCCATGTAAATCAAATCAAACCATGCCATCCCAGACATGAGATCAGGCGGCTTGAGCATGTAGAAACAGATAAAATCACTTGAACACAAAAAGAGAAAATAAATGGGTACAATCAGGAGGCAGTGACAAAGAAGTTAAAAAGTTGATTGTTATGATGGCACATAAACACTGTAGTATATGTAAAATATAATATAAAATAAATATAAATAAATAAATAAATGCACATATAATGGAAGCTCATGGTTGGTGTGCAGAGAGAAAGTGTATTAAATATTGAATGCTGTTTTATATGTGTTTGTTTTCTTTTAACTTGTGTTTAATTTCAGAAGAAAGAAAAAAAAAACGAAATATTTTTACCAAGCATGTTTTATTTTTGGCAAAAGGATGAAGTTAGTATTGTGCTATGTACTTAATCTGTTTATTTTCTATTTTGATTTAGACAATTAACATTATTTGGTCGGAGGTTCTGGGATCAGAGCCCACGGGAGACGATGGAGTCCTGGAGCCCACGAGGACGGATTCCGGGAAAGCCCCAAAGAGGGGTGAAGACCAAGGCTACAAAGCGATCAGCATTGAAGATGATACCAATGATCTGTTTAATGATGATGATATTTGGAGGGATCTTCAAGAATTCAGAAGCACAGGTTGTCATTGAACCTGGACCAGCATCTGGTATCGCGGTGGAAGAGGCACCAGGATTCATCTTGAGTGATAGAAGGATGATTTTCCAAAATATATACATTCCGTTAAATCCTGAGATTTTGATTGAAAAACACTTGAACAATACCGGAATTAAGATTGAACAGACTAAAGAGTGGCTGGAAATAAGAAAAGAGGACACTAAGCAGTCAATAAGAGATATATTAATGCAATTGGAAAAAACATTCGTGAATTCAGCAGACATTAAGAAGAAGAGAGGAAAGAGAGGTGCGGTGATGCTCGCGATATCAATGGTAATGTCTATAATTGGAGCAATAATAGGTACCACAATATCAACAGCCAATTCTATTTCGGTAGGAACACTGAGTACTAAAGCACAACAACTAAGTATTGACCTAGAAATAATACAAAAGACATTAGATGGAATTAGAGGGGGACTGGATGAACAAGTAAGATTCATAAATGAAACTGCAATCATTCTAAATGAACAAGCGGATGTGATGCAACGGGCGACTAAAATAATACTTAAGCATGACAGAACTTTAAATGAAATATTGAACATAATGAGTCCTGTTGATAGACTATTAACGAATTATATGAGAGAAGTTCAAACTGCAGTTTCACAATTGATTCAAGGACATATTCCCTTGTATTTTGTTTCGCAGGATATCATTCGTCAAATGATAGAAAGATTGACCAGGAGGGAAATTGACCTTATACAGGTAAAAATTGCATTCGAAATGGGGAATGCAATGCCGTTATATGTGGACTTGGAAAGACTAGAGATCGGATTTTTGCTATGCATCCCATTTGTAGCCCCTGAACTTATTTATCAAACGAAGTGGGTACACAACGTGGGATTTTGGCAAGAGGAGAAATTCATTAAGATTAAGACACCAAAAGTGGTGGCATTTCAGTCATGGGAACCTGAAGTTTATTTAATACCAAACCTGGAAACATGTGTAACATTTAAAGAACAAAATTATATCTGTCCAGGTAAACCGTTTGTTCCTGATGCCACAGATGCTATTTGTGGATTGAAATCTGACCCAAATATATCAGAGGGATGTGAAGTGATTATTAGTAATATGGGGAGTGAAGAAATGGCACAGGCTAAGATGGTCAGAGGTAAATGGCTGGTCAGCACCTGTTTAAAGAACATGACGGTAGTACATTTAAACCATGGAACATACGTGGTTAAACAGGTAAAATATAATGTTTTTTATTTACAGGTTCCAAAGGATGCAATTGCGTCAATTGGGGGATTAACATTGTTTCATGTAACAAATGATGTTTGGGAAAGCCAAGTGGAAAATATCGATTTTTTTCAAAGGGATACTTTTCCAATAGATCCAGATGTGGAATATTTATTGAATCACAAAGAAAGACATGTTATGAAAATGAATTTGCGAAAAAACAATATTACAATTAGTAATCTGGGCATAATAGAAGTGGAAAGATTTAATTGGGGAACCTGGGGGGAACGCTCAATAGTGGGTTTGGCTATCCTGGTGCTAATCATGGGTGGATGGTTGATTGTGCTATCAGTAAAAATGAAAATGTTACTGATTTTACTGACTACGTCAGGAAGAGAAAGATATCCCAATACACATGCATTTTAAAAGAAAAAGAAAGAACAAGTTGTTTTTAGGAATTGGCTTGAATCGTGGCCAGATTCTAAAAACAAAAGGAGGGTATATGTAAGGATATTTGGCGTGTTACAGTACAGAGTACAGCACTACTGCACAAGTAGCACATTTTTTTGCAGCACCACCACAAGGGTGCGGTGCATTGCTATATGGGTTGCCAGATTAACAAGGAAAGACAGGCTATTCAGTCAAAAACGATTTTAACATATAAGATGCAAATCTATTTTTACAGTTAAAAGCACACGTGCTCATTTAAAAATGCACACTATTTTTCACCTGAAATGCCTATATTGCTAGAGACACATTTGAAAATTAACAGCTAACCTATTAACAATTAACCTGACTAATAAAACCTTATTTAACATAACCCACTAATAAAATGTGTTCTCCACTGCAGAATTAGGCATACTCTGAAAACCATTTAAATGCGTGTGCAGAGATTTTTTCTTCTCTTCTCTGCCTGATTCTCCGTGTTTTTGTGCACAGTAACTGCAGGAAGAAGGAAGTCAGATTTGCAACAATTGCAAATGTATAAGCGAAGCTATTGTTGAAGAGTAGGAGGATGAGAGATGATGGATTTCATTGGGACACGTCATACAGAGGGCTGAGAGGAAAGTTTTAGTGGGCAGTATCAGGGAAAAAGACAGGCAGACATCTTTCTGCACTATTGGGGAGAAGACCTGGCTGTGGGGCTCCTGACTGAATGCAGATTCCTGTGTCCTGCTGCAGTCGAGATTGGGGAGAGCTGAAAGAAGGACCTTTCCACTGGCTGAGGCATTCCTATCTGCAAAAGCTGAGAATTCCAGGCAATGACCCCGGTTTGAGAAGGCAAGCGTTCCTTTTTGCTGGAGTTAATCCAAGAGAGCCACATTCACAAAGAGAACAACTAAAAAGATAAGGTAATGAGAAGTGTGGGAGCTGAGTGTGTACGGTAATATGCAGTCAGTGTAGGATTCCTGTGCGTGTCTTAATCGAGTGCTAATGTTGCAATTTGAGTTCTGTTCTCCGCCACTATCTTTGCAGAGTGTCACAGACAATGCTTTGACTGTACCATTTTATTTCTGTAAAGAATGAGATCGTTTTTAAATACAACTTTTATAATACAGAAAAATATTTGAAAACAGACGGGTGATGTTTATTGTTTACCATTACAATGCTGATGATGTGGGGAGATTTTTAAACAGTGCAATGGTCATTTTAAGACAGATGTGTGCATGTCAAAATCAGTATGAATAATTGTGAGTGACTGTAGCATAGCTTGTTGGAGGTACATGAGCCAACGGGAAGAGAGACTCTCTGAACATAGCTCCCTACCGTATATAAGGTAGTGGAAATGACCACAAGACTACCACATATAGCTCTCTGTCGTAAATAAGTCAGTGATTTCGCCCATGGTGGCACACCAACACTATCACTGGAAAATGTGGTATTCCTAGAATGCAGGTCTGAGGTCTCTCTAGTGATCACACGAAAAATCTAAGCAAAAATAAGGGATTCTGGACATTGGGGCCACAAATAAAACAAGGGAATTATGCTCACCAAAATACCACCAACCACGTATACCAAATATGCAGGTCTGGGTGCTGAAATAATGCATGTCCATTGTATTATTGTTGCACATGGCCAAATCTGAATACAAAGAGTGATTATTGCTAAGTTATTTTTCGGCGGTAATAAAATACCGTCAGGCCCCAAATCTCCACAAAATACCCTACAGGTATCAGGGCGCAGAAAGACAGTAAGAATATTTTCAGCTTGGTTACATTGCTGTATATTAATATACAATAAAGAGTATGCAATATAGAGGGAACAATATACAGATGATAGAAGCTATATTTACAAGTATTGCAGGTCATGTGTACCAGTAATAGAGTGGTTATGTCGTTTATAGTAGGATATAATCATAAGCAATATAGAGGAGCAAATATAAAGAGGATGCAAATATACAGAGGATGCAAATTATATCTAACGATAATGCAGGTCATATATACATATATAACAATAATTGTGTGGGTGTGTCAAATGTAATTTAGAGGTCAATTTCTTTGATCCACAGGATGTAGTTGCGCCTGAAGGGTGGGTGAGTTTGGGTTGGGGGGAGGGAGTTCCAGTGTTGTGCGGCTTTTACCTGAAAGCTAGTGCCTCCGGTTTTGGAGCATTTGTATCTAGACACTATGAGGGTGTTGGAATTGGATGTTCTGGTGGGGCGGTTGGAAGAGTGTCTGGTGAATCTGTTGGTGCGGTATTGTGGAGCAGCTTTATTGAGGCATTTGTGAGTGAGTGATGCTATTTTCAGAGCAATTTTGTCTTTGGTCAAAAGCCAATTGTGGGCTCTTCTAAGGTCGGAAATGTGCTCTTTTTTTTGGGAAGCTCAATGCCGCTCTGAGAGCATTGTTTTGTAGGATCTGGATTTTATTAGTGATGTATTTATTGGCTCCTATGTAGAGGGTGTTACATAATCTAACTTTAATAGAATAAGGGCTCTAGCAAGGGTCGTGCAGCTGTGAGGGGAGAGGAAGGGTTTGGCTGCTCTGGTAAGTTTGAACATGTAGGCTGTGGAGGAGGCCAGGGAGCTGATCTGTTTTTTAAATGAGAGGGTGGAATCTAGGTAAAAACCTAGCATTTTTACTTCCTTTGCTACCTTGATAGTGTTTCCTTAGATGGTGACACTTGAGTAGTTGTGACCTAGTTTGTTGATGTTGGGGGTTGGGCCGAGGATGAAGAGCTCAGTCTTGTCATCATTCAGGCATAGGCCATGCAAGGCCATCCATGCCTGAATGATGAAGTACACCCTGTTCACCAAAGCCAAATCCTTGTCATAATCTCCTGTCAGAGGTATGAGGATCTGGGTATCATCCGCATAGTTAGTGTAGGTGATACCCAGATCATCAAGATCATCGAAAAGTGGCTTTGTGAAAATATTGTAAAGAGTGGGGAAGACACAGGATCCTTGTGGCACGCCGCAGGTAATTGAGATGGGATCGGCCGCTGCGGATGTGGAAAAAACATGCATAGTTCTGTTGCTGAGGAATGATTGTATTCAGCCTATAGCTTCCTGTAAGAAGTGAGCTGCAGTGTTAAGGTGGGTGCAGAGGATGGAGTGATCGACTAAATGAAACGCAGCTGATAAGTCCAGAAGGAGGAGTAGGGCTGCCTTACTATTGTCTCTGAGGGTATCGATTTGAGCCTTGAGATCAATCAGGGCTGTCTCAGTTCCATGTTGGGGTCTGAAGCCGGACTGACGGACTCCCAGGAGGCGGTTTTGTTCCAGGAATTGCTGTATTTGATGGTAGGCTACCTTGTCTAGGATTTTGAGCAGGAATGGGACGGTGGTGATGGGTCTGTAGTTGGTAGGTATGGAGGGGTCTAGAGGTTGTCTTTTAAGTAGTGGGAGAACCCAGGACTCTTTGAGGTTGTTAGGAATGATGCTTTTGGAGAAGGAGGAGTTAATAAGTTTGGTGATGAAGGGTGAGAGATCTCTGGCTGCGTCTTTTATAATTTGCAAAGGGCAGCGATCTCCCTGTTAGTTGGATGATTTCAGGGTGAGGATAACTTTTTCGACTTCAAGTATGGTGACTTTAGAGAAGCTGAAACCGAGGGGAGGTTTGGGCGAGGCCTTGGGTATAGTGTGGAGGGGGGGGTAGTAGTGGTGGGTAACTTTTCTTTTTTGTTGGCTATCTTGTCTTGTAGAGTGGCCACTTTGTTGGAGAGTGCATTTTGTATGCTGGTACACAAGGGTTTGTCCTTGACGCGAGTATCGGGGAGAGGGGTGGGCGTTTCCAATTCTTTAAGGATATTGAATAGTTCTTTTATGGTGGAATTGGACTGGGCTATTCTTTGGTTGTATGAGTCTTCTTTGACCTGTATTACTTATTTCTTGTAGATGGAGGATATTTTGGTGAGGTTGGTTTTGTTGGACTCTGTCGGTGAGTGTTTCCAAATTTGTTCACTCTTGCGTTTCTCAAGTCGAAGGGATTTGAGGTGTGGCGAGAACCAAGTGTTCAGGTGTTTTTTTGGTTTACTTTCCCTAAGTTTCAGAGGTGCAATAGTGTTGAGTGCTGAGGACATTATTTTATTGTATTAGTTGACTAGGGTGAAGGGGTCACCGGGGTCAGCGAGAGAGTTGAGGGTGGGGAGGATGAGTGGTGTAAGCTTTTCAGCTATGATGTTTTACTTGTTTCTACTAGGTATGGAAGGGGCTAGTGGGTTGTTGTGGGAGGTAGGTGTGCGGGCTTCTATACCGAAGGTGATGAGGTGATGGTCTGACCATATTTGAGGGGAGATGTCTGTGATAGAGACAGAGCAGTTGTGGTCTGCCACCCACTCGAGGGTCCTGCCTTTATTATGTGTTGGAAGGGTGATTTTTTGACTGAATCCTAGTTCAGCCAAGGTGTTTCCTATGATTATGGCATGTTGATCTTTGGGGTCTTTAAACCCCAGGTTAAGGTCACCTAAGAGGATACTTTGGGTGGTGTTTTTTAGTGTATCAGTGAGGATGGTTGTGAGGTCTTCTTCGAAGATCCTAAAGGACCCAGAGGTCGATAGAGTAGATGGATGGTGAGGGTTTGGGCATGAGCGATGGCCATTTTAGTTTTAAGGGATTCACAGGAGTCTTGTTTATTGGATGGGGTAAGTCTTAGGTGAAGACCAGTTTTGGCAATGATGGCAAAGCTACCGCCACGAGACTCAATTCTATCCGCTCTGAGGATGGTAAAGTTATCTGGGACAGCTAGTGTAAGGGGCGGGCCTGCAGCTGTGTGGAGCTAGTATTCCGTAATGGCCAGGAAGTCCAGTTTCTCGGAGTGGATGAGGTCCACTATCTCAGTGGCATGGGCTACGATAGATCAGGCATTGATGACGGCGCCTCTGATCTGTGATGTGATGGCCCTGGGGACTGCAGTAGTGGGGGTGGGATTAATTGGGCAATGATTAGTGAGAGTTGTGTGCAGGTTGTTCATGCAAGCATGGTCAAGAGTCTTAGTAGGTGTCATGGTAGGCATGGGGAGTTTGGTAGTTCTGGAATTAGGTTATCTCAGGGAATAGGCAGGTGGTTTGTATATTTTAGGGAGTCTAGCGCGTAGTCTATGATTTCTGGAGGTGGGGTAGCAGGGGTTGGTCATGGTAGGCTGGTTTAACGCGAAATTATGAGGAGTCAAGGTGTTGGGTGGTCCTTTGATGGACATTATGGTGAGTGTGCAAAGGGGGCAGTAATGCTAGTAAGGTGGAGTAGGTGGAGGATTATCCTTAGTATGATAGTGTAAATAGCTGGTAGATACTTGGTGATAGTAATGCTAGTGAAATAGTCCTTGGCTGAGGATTAGGCGAGGTGAGTGCTGTAGGGCTAGGCACATAAAGCATTACAGTGGCTAGACATATGGTTGATTTTACATAAAGCCAGTTACAGTGGCAGAGCAGGTTTAGGCAGGTAATAAGATGTGCTATGCAAGGCAATATGTTCGAGCAGGTAAATGTAGTGGCACAATGCAGATTGGTAGGGTGGATACCTATATTGAATAGTCAAGGTTGGAAATCAGCCTAATAGAACCAGGCAATAATTTGCAATAGAGCACATTTAGGGTGGCATGTAGACAGGATAAAGCAACGGTGGGAGTCTACGTTCATCGTTTAGAAGCAAGTCATATTAAGTTAAACAGGGTAAAACAGAAAACAGTGTGCTTCCACATTCTAGGTGAGTACTTTACGCAAATAGGAGGTGGACATATGATAGTATACAGAGTGTAGAGGTAGAACTCACGGTGGCTAGCAAAATAGCGTTATGTTTGAAACACATGAGACACGAAACACATGAGTTAAACATGGATGCAAGAACGTATGGGCATACGGACAGAACAGTATGCAGTGGTGCAGTGGTATCATTCTGCAGAGTATTATGAAGCGGGTGGTTCAGTTTGTAAAGAGTTGGCAAACATGAGACAGGTGGCTAATGAATGCAATAGTACGCAAATGTATCCTTAGGATGGACCTAAGGTGCGAAAGGCACAGGGCAATTGATGTGGTTGAATGCGCAGGGTTGGGAGGACCCGCAAGGCAGTTAGGTGATAGTCCACAGCGAGGTAATACCTAACCTGCAGTAAAATGTACGTTAGAAGGGGTACTGCAGCAGTAATCATACAGGCCATGCGTAACAAGACATGCGCAGGTAGGTGCTCGGAGCGGTTAGAGGTGTGGGGCTATGGCTATGACATATACTGGGAAGGTTTGGGCATGTGCACTTTAGGGTGGCATACGGGCACGGTGCAGATTAGGTCAATGCAGTCAGCAGGTGCATATGGTTTAAATTGCAGAGTATTGTGCTAAGGCAAAACAAAACTGGTTATGGTGTGGGAGGTGGCAGGCATACAGTAGGGTGGAGCTTTCCTCCAGCAATGTTCAGTCTACAATGACCGCACAAGGTCATGTGTCCAACTTTGATGTGCGAGGTAACGGGGAGCAACGCTGAAACAGGAAGTGCAGCGTCAAGCCGGCAGAATCTCTGGCATAGGCGTCTGGCAGTTCTGGGCAGGCTCAGTGCAGGGGGAGCCTTGTTAGTCGGGCCTTATTAGGCGGGCCGGCTCCTCACCAGCCAGCGAATCGGCAGGCGGGTGATGTAGGCGGCCTTGACCAATCTGGAGTGACCTTGCAGGGGCAGGCTTCAGGCAGAGGTGAGGGAAACCTTACCACGACTGGGTGGCCATTTTGGAGTGGATGCCCTTGTGGTTGTACAAGCACATATTGTGCAGAATGTGGCCAAAAGGACATGAAGCAGCAAAAATTGCTGCGCTGGGTACAATAAAAATGAAGCGGATTCTGCAGAGGGAATTTAGCTGTGTAGAAATCTAATTTCCTACACCTTTCCACTGTAGCTGGAGAATGAAGACGGTAGCCCACAGGTTTACTGTAATGTTGGACGATCCATCACGGGTCGGTGCACTGCTTCTGCAGTGTGTAGGGAGCTCCTGCTCCTTCGGTTGCTGTAGTTGCTGCTGCAAGGCAGGCTCAGGGCAGGGGGAGCCTTGTTAGTCATGCCTTAGTAGGCGGGCCGGCTCCTTGCCAGCCGGCGATTCGGCTGACGGTGATGTAGGCAGCATTGACCAATCTGGAGTGGCCTTGCAGGGGCAGGCTTCAGGCACAGGTGAGGGGCGCATTACCACGACTGGGCGGCCATTTTGGAGTGGATGCCCTTGTGGTTGTACAAGCACATATTGTGCAGAATGTGGCCAAAAGGACATGAAGCAGCACAAATTGCTGCGCTGGGTACAATAAAAATGAAGCGGATTCTGCAGAGGGAATTTAGCTGTGTAGAAATCTAATTTCCTACACCTTTCCACTGTAGCTGGAGAATGAAGACGGTAGCCCACAGGCTTACCGTAATGTTGGACGATCCATCAAGGGTCGGTGCACTGCTTCTGCAGTGTGTAGGGAGCTCCTGCTCCTTTGGTTGCTGTAGTTGCTGCTGGAAGGCAGGCTCAGGGCAGAGGGAGCCTTGTTAGTTGTGCCTTAGTAGGCGGCCGGCTCCTCGCCAGCCGGCGAATCGGCAGGCAGTGATGTAGGCAGCCTTGACCAATCTGGAGTGGCCTTGCAGGGGCACGCTTCAGGCACAGGTGAGGGGCACCTTACCACAACAGGGCAGCCATTTTGGAGTGGAGGCCCTCTTGGGTGTACAAGCACAAATCGTGCAGTATGTGGCCAAAAGGATGTGAAGCAGCACAAATTGCTGCCCTGGGTTCAATAAAAATGAAGCTGATTCTGCAGAGGGAATTTAGCTGTGTAGAAATCTAATTTCCTACACCTTTCCACTGTAGCTGGAGAATGAAGACGGTAGCTCACAGGCTTACCGTAATGTTGGATGATCCATCACGGGTCGGTGCACTGCTTCTGCAGTGTGTAGGGAGCTCCTGCTCCTTCGGTTGCTGTAGTTGCTGATGGAAGGCAGGCTCAGGGCAGGGGGAGCCTTGTTAGTCGTGCCTTAGTAGGCGGGCCAGCTCCTCGCCAGCCGGCGAATCGGCAGGCAGTGATGTAGGATATCACAGTTAATTTATTTTTTAATACATTTTAAAACAGTGGCATCACTGTCATGGCCAAATTTGGGAGCACAAAAGCATGGGGATTTGAGGTGCTCCTCTGAATTGATATTCTTTTCTCCAAAAGAAGTGTTCTGCATCTCTGAGTGGAGGGTTATTTTTATTGCATATAAAGTGCAGCATACCAATGAAGCGATAGTGAAAGTACCTTGATACATAGACAGGGTCAAGGTGACAAAATTCTACTGTTGTGTTTATATCTATTCCCTCTTTCTTTTGGTTTGCAGTGTGTAAGAATTTGTACAAGGCATCCCATGCATATTCAGCACAACTTAAAGTAACAAACAATGTGGGTGGGCCTAGGTTCCTTAGCATACAACGTACATCAATGTGATGTCAGAGCCAGTATTCGTTTGTACCACACATGCTTGCCAAGAGATTTGTGATACTTGACTGCAAAACTTCATCTTTGTCTTTTATCTTTTTAAGAAGTTGGGTAGCGTTAATGTTTAAAAAATTAGAGCCTGCTTTTAATGTGTGTGCAATTCCATAACATAGAGTTGCTAGTTCACTTTTGAACAGGAGGTGGAAAATGTATTCTACATTTTGTTTGGATCTGGGGTCTTTAGAATACATTTGTAAAAAGTGATATTCTGATGCAGTAATTTGTGTGGATCTTTCATTATATCTTCCCCCTTTTCCTGTAGTAGAGTAGAGGAAAGAATGTGCTTCTTCACTTTTTTCTCATATGCTCATTGGGGATTCTTTGGCTTGACACATTTGATATGTTTCTAATGCATCTTCTATGGTGTCTTAGGAGTGTAGTGGGCAAATTTTATACTGGTCTAAAAAGTTGGCTGCAGTAAAAGCATCTACACGTTCACATTGGCCACTTGGATTTGAATCTTGAATTATTTGGGTGGTTTCTCTTAAGTTTTCCTCTATGTTTATATCTTTGTAGTATTCTTGTTTTCTTTAGGATATGATAGGGTTTGTTTGACTCTGTTTAATTCAGCTAGTTGTTGCCAAATGTGTTTGTATTTTGTTGGTAGATTGATCTATTGGCCATTGTACTCCTAGAGTGTCTTAATTTTCTTTAAGATCCAATGGCAAATATACTACTTTGCCACTAATGCCTTTTAGTAACTCAGATGCAGGCAATTTGGCTGTTTTTGGTTGAAGGCTTATTATACTTGAAATGAGTGACTGTTTGGATTATAATTCTCTCATACAAGTTAAGTTGTTGGAGAGCCTTTGGCAGTGGAATATTTCTCAGATATCAGTTATACCACATGATGGCATTTGGTTATTGAGGTTTCAGTTATTTTGTATTTAGTTTCTGGTATTAGATATAAAGCTAATTGGAACTATTTTGATTCTGCATTGTCCTCTATTCATATTGGTTGCTGGGATAAATAACCCCGATAGACTGACTGTATGTAAGCAAAGGAAAATGAGGTAAAATGGCATTACCTACAATCAGTTGTTTTGGCAACAAGCTCACACTGAAACAATTAAGTGCAAAGGAGCATCTGTATATTTCCTAGCCTTTTTTTTCACTTAAACCTAACAAGGGACATACCCAACTAATGTTGACTCTTGAAAGTCACAGAAGAACCCTTGGATGACACAGAAAAGGGGCTAGTGAAATTCTTCGAAGTACACTTTCCTGGCAGAGCCAACAATTTTGTAAATGGCTATGAAGAATGCTTGCCTGACTAAGTTAAAAGTCTGTTGAAAGTCTTGGGACTTGCATGACAAAAACACACTTTGGGATTGTAAACTGGCAAATTCAATAGGCTACTAAATGACTCAGAGGAACTCCTTCCTGACAAAACTATAATGCTGGTGAGGATCCCAAAGAATGCTTTTGTGACATAGTCAAGAGCAAGAAGAGATCCTCTGATGGAAAGATCTCTGGCAAAACCAATAAAATGATGAGCGACTCCAAGGCCTTTTTCAGTAACAATCAATAGGGGTATATGTTTCTCTAAGAAGTAGCTGTGTGACAAAAAAAAGAGGTTGGTAAGGGTTTTTAAGGAACACTTGTGAAATAAAGCAAAGAGGGAAATGAGATGTTCTTGGAGATAGTTGTTATCCAAATAAAAATTGACAACAAGAATCTTTTAAGAGACAGTTGTATGACCAAGTATACGAGGAGCAGGGTTCCTTGCGTTGAACTCCCCTCTCCTTGCTGAATCGGTTTCCTGCTTTCTAAACTCGTTTTTGCTCCATTTTGCTATGGCCTGTTCTGCCTTTTCTTGTCTTGCTGCACATGTTTCCTGCTTTCAGTACTTGTTTTTTCTCCATTTTGTTATGGCCTTTTCCGCCTTTCCATGCCTTGCCGCATCTGTTTTATTGGCCATCTGCACTCGTTTCTTCTCCATTTTACTATGACGTGTTCTGCCTTTCCTCTGCATCTATTTCCTGTTCTCTGCATGTGTTTACATTTGATTTGCAGCTGTTTGTTAACTTTCCCCACCAGCCCTCCACCTACACCTAGCCCTCTGAGTGCAGGAAATGGCTTGGACTTAGACATATTTGGGGGCAGGAAATGTGGTGAACTTAGATGTATTTTGGGGGCAGGAAATGTGTTGGACTTAGATGTATTTTGGGGGCAGGAAATGTGTTGCTCTTAGACCTATGTGGGTGTAGGAAATGTATTGCAATTGAATGTATTTTAGGGTAGAAAAGGTATTTCACTTAGACATATTTTTGGGACAGGAAAGTTATTGGACTTAGATGTTTTTTGGTGGCAGGAAATGTGTTGCAGTTAGGCGTATTTGGGGGCATGAAATGTGTTGGATTTAGATACATTTTGGGGAAGGAAATGTGTTGCACTAAGATGTATTTTAGGTGCAGAAATGTGTTGGACTTAGATGTGCGCCTAGAGGCCAGCCTGATCAAACAGTGTCATCAATTACAAAGCTCCATCCGAGCCTCAAGGTAGGTATAAATGCACCATTTCAGTGGACATCTGCCACTGGCATGGCTACACACACACACACACACGCATCAGAATGCAGCGATAACCTACGACAAACTTTGTCTAGCTGGGCACATAACATTTTCACCTCCTTACACCAGATTAAGCCTCAACACCCCTGCCACCAAAATACAGCAATGGCTTTCGACAAAAATTCATTCCAGCTGGGCACTTAAAGTGTCTCTTGGACTCTCACACTCTCTTGACCTCCGTCCGCATCGTCCACATGCCTGATCTCTTGTGTTGCTTACTGGGTCCGGCCAGCCCACCTAATTCCTCTTCTTGTCCAAATAGGCAAACACATTCTAATGCTTTTCTGAAAATGTCCCATACTTCAGAGTGCAGTCCCCCAGGGCGTTCCCACTACAAGTGCATTGAGACCATAATGATGGGCAAAGGCGCTATATAAATGACTACTGCAACACAATATAGAACAAAACAATACAATGGTGATAACGTCTATAGAAAATGTAACTGTTAAAGGAAATAAGGAAATCCTGTCATCAGGAGAAAGAGGTGATGAAACTTTTTGACCGTCATTTGCAGGACACCGTATATAAAAAATGCAAATAATAAACACCTTTTCCAGGTCAAGGATTGTCGTTCTTGTTCATAGCAATTTACAAGATGGTTTAGAAGAATATTACCTTCAGGTATTACAGAGGATCAACGCTGTCTTTTTTTAACAATTATTGGCTTACCCTGCCTTTATTATTAACAGTTTCTTGGTCAGGTTTTTCATGTATGCCAAGTACAAACAGATATACTGCCCTTTGTGATATATTCAGCTTTGGGTCTGTCAACAACAGCAAGGCAAAACTAAACAGTTTGCATCTTCCCTTTATGCAAACTGTAGTATCTATATTCTGGATGTACATGTTTTTCCTGCTGGCCACATATAAAGGCAGGTAGAATGATGGTACATGAGTATGATTAACATCCCAGGAGAACGTTGGTGAATGATGTGTGTGGATATTCTCAAAGTGTCAGTTGTGGTCCTGAGGTGAGTAACATAGTCAGGAGTAACTGGAACTTTTACATATGTATAATAAGGTATTCTGGACTCTCCACTAAGAGGCTCACAGCTGGTCTACTATCCTACTTGATTTTATTTATAACAGTGGTGATGGGGTTGGACCACCCACTTCACTCACATGTGACACCCATCCCGAGGTCACATGATTATGAAGAGGAAGATACATGGGAAGTAAAGGAGAATGGTTTTGGAGAGAGTTGGTACTGCTCTACATTGGTACATTGCATCCACAATGTTGCTGTGCTGATAAATGTAAGAGACAGTTCTGCCTGCCTGTGTTGTGATTTGGTGGTGGCAGCCATCCTGCTGGAAATGGCAGCTGGGAGCTAGTAAGGCTCTATTTGATTACTTGAAAAATGACACAGTTCTATTTGCAACTGCCATTCCCTTTGCGGTGCCAGCTTCAGGAACATATGTACACCATTGTTGTGTATTCTCCACTGTGTGTTGAAGTATTAGCAGAATATTATGCAGTGGAAAGCTCCAATAGGGCCTCTATACCACTCATCAAACAATCCATTAATTGTTATGTGCATTACCCCCCTGGTTTGCACTGGGCACTGCCCCTCCCCGTATCTGGACTTTAGGAGGGTGCAAAAAGGGCCAGAACCTGGACATAAACTCTACCACAGTGGAATCAAGGATTTTTTAGGTATTTTGTTTCTGCCAACCGTGGTGAACCAGAAGAAGGACTGGGAGGATTTGGGGTAATGTTTTAAGGGTCTGTATTCAACAAAAATAATCAAATGCATAACTTGCCGTTGTTTCTATGAGGGAAGTTCGACACCTAGAAAAGAAAAACTAAGGATGTATGCTAAAGTCCAAAACAAAGTCTGAATCCCAAACAACACACTGGCCATACCACTTTAGAAAACGCCTAGCTAGACAAAAGGGAAAAGGAGAGGCTTGATACACTAGCCTCAGCAAGGCTTCTGCCTGCCCCAGTTCATACTTGAAATTGTTCAATCATCGAAAAAGTTCCTCTTTCATAAGCAAGATATTTTTCCAATCCATGGTTCAAAAATGTCAATCTCTTTTTGTTCCCTTAGAGAAAATATGTAAATAATTCAAATCTCCAAGATAGCTTTGGGAACGTTTAGCTATCTCTGTCATTTTCTTCCTCGAGGCATTTGGGACTTTGGTGGTCAGACAAAATTCAGCATTGCCTGAAGCCATAGAGTTTGAGGACATGTCTCTATACAATGAATCCACATTAATATCAAAGGTAAGAGGGTTCTGTTGATGATTTTTGACGTTGGTGTTCACATGATATCCAGCATTACCTGAAGGCAAAGAGATAGAAGAAGTGTCACTGTTTTGGTGGTTTCAAAATAGGAGTATTCAAAACAGAAGTAACATCAGCTTTTTCAGTCTTCATATAGGTGGACATTGTATTCCGAACTAGGAGTTGCTTATCAAAATGGGAGTCCTTGTCCCAGAGAAGGGAGTCACTCCCAGTGTGGTGCCCCTTCCCCATACCCCTAGGGAGTGCAATGTGCAGACTCACTTTCTTAGCCTCAAAGGGGGTAGATCCCCCTGGCGAGAAGGGACAAATACCCTGAATTTGTCACATAACATTCAATGCAGTTTTGTCTGTGGCACAAAGGAACATTTTGGATCACTGCAATCAAGTGTCAGTTAACATCAATTCATATGTGTTGCTCACCATTGAGATGGCCTTTTGCACGCTGGCAAAGACAGTGGAACCCCCGCACCACAATGGCAGGAGAATATAGCACTGGCACTTCATACTATTGCTTCAAAAAATAACCAATAACTTTGGTTGGGGTATTTTTAAGAGTATGTTTGTCGACTGGTATCTTGTGTGTGAGTGCAGCATGTTGATGATGCCACATGTTCTAGTTTAGGGGTTAGACTAGGGTTTTAGTTTAGCATAATTTGGTTGGTGAGGGATGGAAGTGATTAATATATACATTAAACCATTCCATGTTCTGTATTGGGACATTGTCCAATGGGCTGTGTGAGTTGCATGTTTTAAGTTGTGGCCTGTAACATTAGAAAACATACATACACCAGTCTATACTTTTAGGTGCAGGTATGGGGTTACATGTTAATACACATGTTAAGTAAATTAGTATGGGCTATCCGAGGTTCTTGTGTTTATAGTTGGACATTTTGGGATTATCTGTTCTGTTCTAGGAATGTATTGCATGCCCATTGGTGTTTACATTTTCTTTTGAGTGGTGTACTTCTGGGAACAGAATTGGTGCATTTCGAAATGGTGTTTGTCTCGTGGCATGGGAGCATGCGATGTATGACACATAGGAAAAAGAATTTCCGGTGCACTCCTATCATGTAATTATATCTTCAGAAAAGAATCCTATTGACGAGAACATTTCTTAAGGTGGGGGGTATAATGGTTCTGGCACAGAACCACAAACATGCAAACAATGACAAAAAAAAGGTCCTATATTGGAACACTCCCATCCCCTGCACACTGTAAATTACCATCAAAATGTCTATGGCTGACGCGTTTCGAGACTTTCTCTCGTCTTCTTGAGCCTGATTGGACTTTTCCTTCAGTAGCAATGCTCCTTTTCTCTTTCAATAATGTATAAACCTTGTGGCTCAACAGAGCGGTAAGTATTCAACGACTGATCTCCACCTCCGCGTTGTTCAAAAATACATGGGGTGTCTCGTAGCCAAATCTCCCCAAATGATCCTCCAATTGCAGTGATCTAAGTAGGTGTAGATGTCCTACGTCTTCAGGTAAGTAACAACTCAGGTAACTTATGTTCAGGAAAGGTCCACATCAGGTGACCCTGTCATTATGGGTACATCCAAATGTTCAAAAGCAAGTGTACTTGTGAATTCTGTATGAAGATCAAGGCTGCACGATAAAGCTCATGTAGGCGCTAGAGTAGGAAAATCCGTTGAGTGCCTTTTACAGCATTCCGGTGTCAGCGTTGCTTGCACGGAGATGTATGACACATGCAAGGATTGTTTGTCTAGGATACTGAGTATGTTTTGTATGGATGCATGTGATCAGTTGTGCTTGTTTTGTCCATATATGCCGGAGACCTATATTTTTTGGGTGCATGGCAGTAAATTGAGTGTTATGTGAGGTAACACATCTGTGAGTGAGTTGTTGCACAGGGTACTTGGCATGTGGAGTACCATCAACAGGTTGTGGAGAATGAAAATATGTTTAGGCTGCTGCGTCAGTGGAAGGCACCTCAGGTCGCAACACCTTGCATTGCACAAGTAGGTCAGGGCAACAATACACTGTGGTTTGTTTAGTCCTTTCCTTTTGAGCAAAGGACTCTCAGGTTTAGCCTGCCAAGCCTTTGCACCCACTGGGTAGGTTACCCTGGGTTACTTGCTAGTTGTGTTGTACTCCCAAGTGATTGGTGCATACATTTGGACAGCAGGTCTGTGTTTATACTGTTGATCCTTGTACCTTTCAGCCATAGGTCTACAGTGAAAGACATGTTTCTAATGGGGCAAACATTTTCTAGAAAGGGGATTGCTGTCTTTGAATGCATCAGGAAGGCATTTGTTTTATCTGGGGTTTAGATGTATGAGTGCAGGAGGAATGCTGCAGCATGTGTATGAATGACAGCTTGGGTAAATAATTGGTGAATGTTGTATGTATATGTCCTCATTTTGTCAGTTGAGAGCCTGAGCTGGAGAAGATGAGGATGTTTTATGGGTGGTCTCCGTCTGTAACATACATACCCACGAGTAACTGGAACTGTGAAAATCAATAACAATATCACAACCGGTCTGTGTCTAGTGTACCATCAAACTTCCTTTGGGTTACAACCCAAACCTAATGCTTATAAATGAGGTCAATTATGTTGCCAAATCTGCATTCCATCATCTACCATCCCAAGCTGACAACCCTTCCTATAAATGGCATTGTACTGGAAGAAGCAATGTCCCAACTTGATTCCTGTAACAGGGCCCAGTGCAGGCCGATTGCAAAAACAGTGAGTCAAGAAAGTTTCCCCGGGTAAATCTTTGATTCAAGTGACTGGATCATGTCAGTATGACCTTGAAGTACCTCTACTGGCCTCTAGTGAGTTAGTGAATGACCTTCAAGATGCACTATGTTGCATGCAAAGAAGTCTATGGTTTGGCACCAAGTTACCTCACAAGAGTCGTCCTGAATTTTCAGCCAACCAAATTCAATGATCTGCTTTCTGACATCGAACGTTCTCCCACGAGCCAAGGTCCTCATTTTTTGGGAGGTGGATCTGTTCACAGCCAAGTTTCATCTCTTTAGAACGTCCTCCTATTATTAATCAGCTGTGGGCTTCACCACTTGTATTGCAAATTACTGAAAACTAATTTTGAATCTCACCAGTTCCTTGATAGAGAAGGACACTTGGTACCATGTGCCATGCAATGTGGCAGCACTGCTGGATGCAGCAAAATCTCCTGATAAAATAACATAACCTAAATGTACACTATATGAGAGATGGATGTTGGGATTATCTCTATAATGCCTCAACGTACGGAAGAGGTTCATGTTGTGCACTTCATGTTAGAACAATGGTTTGGCTAGGTTAGATGTTAATGTTAAAGGATATTTATACTGCGCACTATCACCACCGTAGTGGTCCCCTGGCGCTCTGGCGGATCTGAAAGAAAGGGGCCGGGTTAGGGCGTGTTAGTAGGATAAAGTTTGGAGAGAGAGGAAGAGAGCTGTGATGTGGTGTTGGCAGATTCAGCTCGGTTAACACTATTCCCTGAGCTTTTGGTGTGGTGTCCGGTCGGAGTCTGCCGTGTGCTTTTGTGTGGGGTTCTGTGTGGTATATTTGTTGTTGCAGAGTGGTGAAGTGCATGCAGGTTGCTGTGGTTTAAGAGGTATGGTTGTGCTTAGTTAGGGTTTGAGAGGTGTGTGAAGAGGGGTGAGGTTTCAGTGGGGTTGTTATTAGCATTGTTGTGTGGAGAAAACGCACATTCATTTGTGTGTCTTTCGAGACTTAGACAAAGTTTCTTCCTTACAGTGATTGATTGTCAGTATGACAAGGCTGTCTCTCATCTCTCTGTTGATATGTTGTGTTAGTTAATCTCTGTGATTCTGTCTTTGTTCTTAGTCAGGCCCGCCCCTACATACCAGTCTGTGGTTGATGCAAACTGGTCCCCGCGGAACTATCTACTTGCGACCTGTGCCCATATCCATTGCTCTGTCTGAGTGTGACGAGTCACAGTTCAGTCCTTACTGCAAATTCTGGATTTGCGCAAGTGAATCACCATACCTATGTCTCAGATGATTTTGTTGTGTGTGATGGGTTAATCGTTAGGAAGTCAGTACCTCTCCAAGAAGGCTGCTAGGGTATCATGTATGTCAGTCTAATGCATTTGGTCTTCTACTTACTAGCATGGGTGTGGGTTTCTTAGTGCAGTGATAGTGGTCTCATTTGTCTGGTGGGTTAGCTTATATGGAAGGGTTGGTTTGAGGATGGTGGTCTTGTGAGTGTGAGGTAGTAGTTGGATAGTGTGGATTCACAATTGTGTTGGGTTGGGGTTTACCCAAGGTTCATGTAGTCAATGTCTGTCAGGGGGATGCTTGTTAGTGGGTAAGGTTGTTGATAGTTGTGCCTTTTGTTTGTGTGAGCCAGCCTTGTTAGCTATTGTTCTGTCCTGATTGGGTTGTCACTCATGGTCGGTTCCGCCTAGCACTGTCTCTCTTGTTCTTGTGGGTGTTCCCCTCTATTGGTTGGTTCTAGGTGTTGTCTATACCGTCATGGGTTCTGTCAGCTGGTTCTCTTTGCCTTTTTGGTTTTATTGTTTCAGTTGTTTCCGTCTGGTTCTGAGGTGTTGAAGAGCCAGGTGTTTAGTTGTTTTCTGAATTTTAAGTGGTCTTTGGTGATGCCTTTTGGGAGGTTGGTCCGGGTGTTTGCCACCAGGTGGGAGAAAGAGGAGCCCCCTCGGTTTTTCCTGGCATATGGCTTTTGTTCCAGGCAGATTTCATTGCTTGATCTGACGAGTCTCGTTGGCTGGTAGATGATTATTTTCTTTTGTAAGAATTCTGCTCCCTGGCCGCTGATTGCCCTGTGTGTCATGCATATTGTTTTGAACGTGATACGTTGTTTCATTAGAAAACAATGTAGCATTTTTAGCACTGGTGTGATGTGCTCTCTGGTATCCAGTTAATTTGTCGAATGCACATTTTCGAATGCCTTTTTCCTCGAAAACAAATTTGCTTAAAAATAAATCCGAATGTGTTTTTTTATTTTATATGTTTTTTTCAGTTTAGTTAGTAAAACAAAAGTGTAAATAAAAAAACAGGTGGTTAGGGGGGAACCCCCCCACAAATAAAAAATTAAATAAAAAACATTCAATTTTTTTCCAGCATATTTGTGTCGAGAAAAAAGCATTCCAAAATGGGACATTCGGAAAAGTCACTATAAACCGTGATCTCTTGTAGAAAGTCTGAGGAGAATTCTAGCTTTTGGATGCGTTGTTGTTTCTCCAGCAGGTATTCCATCATTCCGAGGTAGAGGCTGTTGGCGTAGTTGATTCTTGACATGATGAGGGCAACAACTGTTATTGTTTTGTGGGTGAAGGACAGGAATGGTAGGATTTTTTTTGTTGAGAGAAGGAGGAAGAAGCATTTCTTAATTATTGCATTTACTTGAGGTTCGAAAGTTAGTGCATTGTCCATTAGGACTCCCAGGGTTTTGACAATGCTTGATGGTGTGGGTGCAGTTCCCAGTTCTCTCGGTCACGGTATGTAGGTGTTGTTCTTTGGTTTTTAGTTATAATCATGATTTCAGTCTTTCCTGGGTTGATTTTTAGGTTGTTAGCATTCATCCAGTCATAGATTTCTTTGAGACATTCTCCTAGAGTTGAGTGTTCTGCTTGTATATCTCCGAATTTGTAGATGATTTGAGTGTTGTCTGCATAATTGTAGCACGTAAGATTGCTTTTTTTGAAGATCTTGATTAGCGGAGTCTGGTAGATGTTTAAGTACAGTGGTGATAGTGAGGATCCTTGTAGTACTCTGTAGTCGTTAACTCGTGGAGGAGAGTTGAAGGGTTTTATTCAGACAGTTTATGTTCTGTTTGTTAGGAATTATTTTATCCAGAGCAGTGCTAACTGTATTATTCCTTTATCTTCTAATCTCTTTATGAGGGTGTCATGGCTTAGCCTCGAATGCTGCTGAAAGGTCGAGCAGAATCAGGGCCGAGGATGTGTCGGAGCCAGCATTTGTCTTTAGGTCGTCCCAGGTGTATAGGAGTGCCGTTTCTGTTCCTCCTGCAGGTCTGAAGCCAACTTGTGCTTGGTCCAGCAACTTGTGTTTTTCTATGTGCTCTTGGGTTAATTTGTATATGTAGGTTTCTAGGAGTTTTGCTTTGTAGGGGATGTTTGGAATAGGTCTGAAGTTGGAGAGGACTTCCACGTTGCCACTTGGGTTCTTAAGAAGTGGTTTAATATATGCTGATTTGAAGGATCGTGGTACGGTCCCTGTCAAGAGCGACAGATTCAAGAGATTGCTGTAATATTCTGATGGTGTTCCTTGTGTGATGATTGATTTGTAGATGTCGGATGTCTAAAGGCAGGGATCCATGGGCGAGCCTGCTGTTCTGCTATGTTTTACCAGCTTGACGAATGTCTTGACTGATATTTGCTGGACATTTTGGAATTTGTGCTCTGGCTGCTCGATGGATCCGGTTGGTTGTGTGTCAGGATTGGTCAGTCCGTTTTGTATGATTTGTCGGATGTTGTTGATTTTATTTTTGAAATGGTCTGCTAGGTGATTGTATAGTTTCTGTGAAGGTATTGGAGTGTTGTCATAACCTGGTGGGTTTCTCATTTCATTTATGATCTTGAACATTTTTTTTTTGTGTGTTGGTGGCTATGGTGATTCTGTTGTCATAATGCCTTTCCTTTGCCTTTTGAATTTCCTTCTTGTACAATCAGATTTGTCTCTGGAACTGAGTTTTCTTATTTTGGTCATATTCTGTCCTCCATTCTAGTCCCAGCTTCTTGTTGTTCTTTTTCATGGTGCTTAGTAGTGGGGTGAACCATTTTGCCAATGCTCTTTTTCTTGAGGGGTAAATGTTTTTTCTGGAGTGATGTTTTTGATTGTGTCAGCAATCCATTTATCTAGTAGGTCTGTTTTTCCATCTAGGTCTGCCATCTCCAGTTCGGTTGTGGATGGTTTTGTCAGCTCCAGTTATTCAATTAGGTTGCTTGTTTTGACGGTTTTCCAGTTTCTTTTGTGGTGGTTGGAAGTTCGAGGCGCTGGTTGATACCTTTAGTTGGTAGTGTGATCACAAATGGAGTGAGGAGATGGTTGCTCCAAAGTATCTGTATTGACAGTGAAGTGGTGATATGTTTTTTGTTACAAAAATTGTGTCAAGTGTGTTGCTCCTTTGAGCAGTTGTTGTAGTTTCATGGTTGTTAGATGCCCGATTAGTGAGCTTTGTGAGTTGGCATGTTTTTCTTTGAACCATATAGTGAAGACCCCCAGGATTATCAGATGCTCATATTGGATGGCTATGTTGGTGAGTGCTTCACTGAAGTTTTTGACGAAGGTTGCATCGTATGTCGGTGGCCTGCAAATCAGTATGAATTTAATGTTTGTTTTTGGATTCCCTGATAAGTGTATGACCATGGATTTGCAGTTCTCACTGCTTAGAGGTTCGTCTGTTTTTATTTTCAGGTGTTCTTTGAATGCTATTTTGAGGCCTCCTCCTTTTTTCCCTTTCCTGTTTAACTGTAGGAATTTGAAGTTAACGGGGAGGCAGCTTTGGCGTGTGATTTTGTAGTTGTCATCTAGTCATGTTTCTGTGATGGATAGGATGGCGATACCATTGTCGCACAGCAGGTCGAAGATCTCTGTTCAGAGTTTTGACATTGATCTTGCGTGTGATGGCGTGATGGTGATGGTGAGGCAATGTTGCAAGTTAACATGTGTTCAGTGTAGATAAATGGATTGGGATACATGTTACTATAAGTGTTACTTTGTGTTTAGTTTGTATACATTTTAGAGTTGCATCATGTAGCAACATAATAGAAGTCACAGGGACACAAAACAATTGTTTAATGTACAATGTGTAGAGCTTAGAGTGGGAAGCGAGAAGCTTTATGCATGCCAGAAAGAGAAGTCCACAGAGGAAAAGCCACTGTGAGGGGTACAGTAGTCTTGAACACTGTACATGTGGGAATGGACAATCGTTTAGATGGGAGACATGTTCTGGGATATTAGGGCAGCTAGTGACAGCTGCAAATGGTTACTTGTGGTGAGGATTTAATAAAGTGCCATTGGGTTGTGGGTTTACAATTAGATGGGCTTGTGGAAATAGGGAACACATCTTCCTGGGAGCACAGAGTCTTGTTAAGTCTGGCCAAATGGTGAGATGGATTAGGTTAGTTAATAAAACACATGGAAGGGCTGCTGGAGGGCAGAGTTTGCCAGTGTTTTATGGGTTTTGTTTGGGCTCTTAGAAAGATAAGCAGGATATGTGCTGGCAGCTGTATGATCTGAGATGGTAGTCAGAAATAAGATAACGTGAAGGAATGCAGAAGGACTAATCATGAGATGCCACCACATCTGGGATGATAAGTTGTTCATTGCTTGATAAAAAAGATGGCTGTTTGTTTCTCTCCCTCTTCTTGTTTGTAGTGATCTTGTAAAATCTCTGCACATCAAGTACTTGGATGAAGGTTTGCTACCAAATGGGACAAGTCATACATTGAATTGTTTTTATATAATAAGGAGATGCTGTTTAGAATGTCATGAATGATTATGGAAAGAAAGCACATGGGGAAGGTGTTGTGGTTTGTCAATGTGTTCAAAGCGGTTTGAGAACATAGGGGGATTAGATTTCCTTGTACTGGGTTAGCCAATGGGATTTTGGGGGATGACTTTGTAACACAGTATGTTTGATTCTGTACATTTTTCAAATGTTTATAAAAGCTGCAATTTTGTTGAGCACTGGAAACAACTGTTAGTTTTTCAGTTTCATGAAGCTGTACCTACCTTAATAGCCAAATGTTCAGTGTAGGGAACTGACAGGATAGCCCAAGAGAATCCCTTTGTGTCCATCTTTTTTCTTGAAAGGGGAAACTTACCTCCTTGATCTAGAGAATCCCCTTCCGGCCGATAGCATGCAAAAAACATGCTTTTCTGGGAAAGTGCATTTACTCTCTGCTGGACCTGTTTTTTTGCAATGGATTTTGGAGTCACTTACTACATTTGGTGACCTGCAATGTAATTTCCAGACCCTGTGAGCTGGGAGGTTTCTTTAACACACACTTGGCTGCAGTGCCTGTCAGCAGTAATCAGTTTCTGTGCACATCAAGAATGTCCTGCAGGTGCCATGTAAAGACCTGCCTTTGTACAACACATATATTATGGAAGTGCACTTTGCAAGAAAACCAAGGTGGGCTAGAGGGAAAAAGTTATTTTTTAATTTCTGGGATTGTGGAAGAGATGTATGGAGTCAGAGAGGTTGTTGTGTTTTGTTTGGAGACAGGAGGTTAATTGAAATGAATGAAAATTTGAGAATTGATTTATGCATTTGATGTATGGTGAATCGTTATATGTTGTAAGTCCTTTTTTCAATTTTTTACTTTGTTTATTAATTTTGGTCAAACTAGTGAGAGGAGATCTTCCTGTATTTGGAAAAAGGCAGTTTTGGAGTAATTCTAGTAAAATGTGTTGTACTAGTGATAAAGAAGAGAGAGCGGTGTTGTAGAGGGAACCATTGCACTCCTTTGAGCTCAAGTGAAGAGGATATATTAATGAGGAACCATGGTAATTGTGTTTTATTGATATTATGCTGCCTCATGTGTAAAAGTATTATATGGATTAGTTTTGACTAAGATGATTGTGGTGTGAGTGAGAAAGAGGTGAGTCGTTTTTGAGAATTTGAAGGAAGAATAGACTTTTGTTCTTGAATTTTAGTAATTTTTGGAGGGTCGCAGGATCTTTTTTGCTAAAGTATTGTTTTTTGGGTATTGTTAGATACAGATGTTCAGCAAGGCCCAGCTCCACCCCACTGATGAGGCCTGACTAGGCTGAAACATGCGTCTGGGGTTGCTGTTGGCAGTCTTGTTCAGAGGAGATTTGCCTAGAATTTCACTGCTGGACAGCCTTTGAGTGGGGCAAAGACTGATATGCATATGGAAATTTCTCCTCAGTGAAAAGCGCAGTGAGCTAAAGTGTGGTTGAGAATCTCTCAGGGGCCATCCACCCAAGAACAGGTCACCGGGCAGCGTTTGTGCTGGTAGAGGGACTCCCAGACCTTCTTTTGCATTGTTAGATAAAGGTTGTTTTGGAATATGGATACACCACTTGATCATATATGCCAAATGCTTCAGAGGTATGGGAATGTGATTCTGAAGTACCACAACCAGTGGATTCAAGAGACTAAGGGTAGGATGTTCAGATCTTGGCACAAAGGTGGGATGTATGATAAAGGGGTGTTAGAAAATATGTTTACATTTGTATCTACAAGGTACCAGGGAAATACATTGGGAAAAGGCAGAACATCTTAGAGCTGTGTAGTATGATTGAGGAGGCAGGGATGTTCCCTGGAGATAGGGTTGGGGGAAATAGGGCGAATGCAGGGAGGTTTGGTATTGTGCAAATAGAATGAGTATGTTATTTTAATACCAAAAATGTTTTAATTCAAACATTATTTTTCTTTTTTAAGAGCCACCATACCTGGCTTACAATTCATTAGCAACACATTGTTCACACACTAAACATTTTTCACAATATACATACATACACAGTATGAATATGTACTGTCTGTTATAAGTTGTACTTCCGGATCATCCTAACATAAAGGCATAATATGTACAGGACATATATGTACTGTCTGTTGTAAATGGATACATTTGCATTGTCTGTAAAATAGTGAATTTCTCGACTTGCTTCTTTGTTATCGACTTCCTGTTGCACTTGTTTAAAATAAATGCAATTTGCAAGGTTCCCTCACAATATGGTTTGGCATTTAGAATTGTATGTACATTCATTGGCTTCCTCCATGAGAACAGGTGTAAGATTATGATGGGTCTGCCTTTTTTCTATCTTGTATCCATGGCATATGCTACATCTTGTTTATTTCCATAGTTTCCTCCTTTGTGTTACAGGACATATGATGGGCGAGAAAATTGCTTTCTTGCAGCACATGATGAATGACACATGACACAGGGACCAAGGCACACAGAATAGTTAGCAAAATAGCCCCGTTCCTGTCAGCACATGCCTGTGTATGCACGCTCTCCATTATTGTCAGGGGTGATGGCCAGTCACGCTCCAATGGGGACCGAAAGCAATCACGGAAGACTCTGCAGCACTAATTATAGCCAGGCAGTGTTCTTGATAAAGTAGGTTTCTCTTCCACATGTCCACTGAACTGGAACTGTTCTTTTTATCCAAGGGGAATTTGTTTGAATACCTTAATCTCCCTTGATACAGTCGAAACAGCAGATTTATGTATGGCCCACATGGTACAGTCAGGGTATTTCACCACATGGCATGTGTTTGGAATTTAAGGGGATTTATAATTGTGTATTTTAATGTAGTGTGGGCTAGAGGGGTGGGTATTTTCCATGACCCAATTTCCATCAATGGGTTGTCTGACTGGCCTCCAACCTTTCCTCTCTTTTCTGTTGCAGTGCCACTTTACACTGTATGCGATGTGAAGCCTATGAAATGCTGAGCAAACATCCACAATGTGTTGGAGATACGGTAAGTAGCTTCTTTGTCCTTTTTTATTCCACAGTAGGTGTACTCACACTGCAGTTAAAATGAAAAATAATGGGTTATTGTCTTTACTGTTTTTGTGACCTAGGGAGCGGCTGTTTGATTTTTCAGAACCAACTACTTCCATGCACGATTGGCTAAAGTACCAGTAAGTGCATACAATTATTTTTATATTGTCAATTGATGATGTTGGGACACATTGTACACATGAGAATGCATTGTGATTAAGCAATTTTATTTCTCTTCACTTTTCATATAAGGATATCCTGTCCTGAAGAAAACACTCCCCAAAATAGGAGAGATGTTGAAACTAGTTGGAAGGGGAATTTAGTTATACCCTTTAGAGAGCACCATTAGAATTTGGAAGGCAGCGGCTTTACCAGCTGGCTCTCCTAGTAGGCCATAGGTTTTTTACATGTTTCACTTATGTATAGGTGTTTTGACTTTGGGCGACACTGTATTGTTGACCTACGCCTTTGGCTGGTGGATGTGTATGTCCTTTTTTATATATCCTTTCTCTGAAAAGATTGTGGTGAATGTCATCCCTTTACTGCACGTTGCATTAAGAAGTCCTTCTGTGTATGCTTGTATATTGTGATGGTTTTTTTTAAATGTTTTTGTGTGTGAACAATGTGTTGCTAATGAATTGTAATCCAGTTATGGTGGCTCATACAAAAGAAAAATAATGTTTGAATAAAAAAAATGTTGGTATTCAAATAACATCCTCATTCTATTTTGCACAATATTGAGTTCCATTAGCCCTTTGAATGAGGCATTGGCATTAGGGGCTTTCCTACCTGTTAGTTTTTGTATTTGGAGACCCCTATCTTATGGGTGTTTTCCTTTATCACCCACTGCTGGATATTCTAGTCCCCAGCATGAGCCTCCATCATCTCCATCCTCCACCCCAGTATTTGTGAGGAGGAAATGAACAACAACACCAAAGGCTATGCTCGCAGAACGGTTAAGATTGGAAGCAGAAGACAGAATAATGCCTCCAGTGGCCAGGATAGAAGAACGGTTCAAAATGGAGGTAGAAAATCAAGCGCATAGAAGTCTAGATGAAGAATTGCAGTAGGCAGGGGAAGAATTGGCACAAGTAAGGCAGTCGAAGTAGAGAGGAGCAGGAATAAGATAATGAACAAGTAGCAGAGAGTGGGTTGGATCAGTGAAAGTCGAGACAGTTTCTTTTTAAAGTAGATAGTATGATCATCAAAGATATCAAGGTGGACCTTTCAGAGGAAGGTGTTACTTTGAAAGCAGAACTTGAACCTCCAGCAAGAGACCTGGCATGGATGGAGAACAGGAAACAATGCCAGAACCAGCCGTTAGGTAAATCACACCATGGGGGTTTTAGGACATGCCGTGTTGGTTGTGAAGCAGTAAGGAAGTGTAGGGGAAAATGGCAAAGATCCCAGTAAGGCTAAAAGGGATGCAGTTCCTATTACTTCAGAAGGGGATGGGGAGATCACATTATGTCCTATGGTCATGTATGGACCAGAATAATCTAATGAAATCATGACCCTCACTCACTGCATGGGCAGGGAAGTGGATTTATGCATTAGAAGCCCTTTCCCGCTCCGAGGTACAAGCACATAGCCTGACTAGGACAGCTTACGGTGAGCTCTGACATGTCCAGTGTTTCCTGTTACCGGCGATCTGGAAGAGGAATCCCAGGCAATTGTGACCATAGGTGAGCATACCTTTTCATTCATGATCGACACAGGGGCAACTAAATCTTAGATCAAGGAAGGTAAGTTTCCCCTTTCAAGAAAAAAGATGGACACAAAGGGATTCTCTTGGGCTATCCTGTCAGATCCCTACACTGAATATGTGGCTATTAAGGTAGGTACACAGGATGTATCAGCTTCTTTATCATAATGAAAAGATGCCCCAGTGAATCTCTTGGTCAGGGGTCTTTAGAGCAAGTTGAATATGATGATCTCATTCACAGAAGAAGGTATAGTATGCTCAACTACAGGTTTGTATCTAGCAAGGACAATGGCACTTTTGCAAGCATGCAATAGTGTCAGCACGACAAGGGGGCATACATTCAGATTTACTCCTCAACAGAGTGATGGTGGTGCTGGGATAGATGCCTGGGATTAGAAACAGTGCATGGTGAGTACCAGTTGATTTTCTTTTGTCCTGCAGTTCCACAAGAGGCTGTACCAGGCATGATATTTACTATAATTCTACAAGCATTAGTCATCAAAATGGACAAAGTGGTTCTCTCAGGCACTGGTGAGGAAGGAGAGGAGTAGCATACACATCTGTGCATCAATCCAGCACTATCAATAAGGGGGGTGTCTGATGAGCACTTGTTCGATAATGCAGAGGACATAGGAGAGATGTTTTTTGAGTATGTTATACCCTGCAAGATAACGATAGAGCATATGGCGATACCTCAGACTATAGATACCTAGTCACATGTGGACTTGTATTCCTCATGATATAGGGTTGCTGAAAAGTGTAGGAGCAGTACTGATGAAGTTAAAACCTTGTGCAATATTGCCATGTGTAAGACAGTATCTCATGTCTACTGAAGCAGATGAAGGGATCTATGAGACCATTATAGCATTGTGAAAGCAAGCTATAATCCAGACTTCCATGTCAAAATGCAACACAGCTATATATCCTGTGCAGAAGGCGAAAGGGTCCAGTTGGAGGATGGTGCCGGATTTGCGCCCTTTGAATAATATTGTTGAGGTGGAGTTCGCAGTGGTTTATCCTGCTATCTTTTTTTGTAACATCCCTACTAGTTCTACCAACTTTATGGTAATTGATATGAAGAATGTATTTTCCATGGTTCCCTTGTACCCTGATTCTCAGAACCTTACTGCATTTACATATCATGGCCATAGATTTCAGCACACAAGATTACCACAGGGTTATAGTAAATTCCATACTATTTTTAATTTGGTTGTTCAGATGGATTTGGGAAATGTGCATATGCTTAGTACAGTGATTCAGTATGTGGACGATTTGCTAGTATGTATTACTTCAGAGGAGCAGTGTTGAGGAGATTCAATAACGCTTCTCACCCTGTTCGCAGAGAAAGGGTTAAAGGTGTACAAGGAGAAATTACATTATTGCCAGACAGAGGTAGTGTACCTGGGGCAAGCAATATCACCCACATGAAAAAACATGATGCTTGAGAGATCAGTTACAGTTCAGAGTACAACACAGTCAGTTCCCGTAAAACAGATGCAGCCGTTTTTGTAACTATTGTAGGTCTTGGATTTCTGACTACTCTAGTTACACAAGGCCCTATTGCAAGGGCTCAAGGAAGCACAGAAAGTACAATGTCTGATTGAGTGGTCGGAAGAGATGGTAACTTGTTTTCCAGGAGCATAAGGTTGTGATCAGTAATGCTTCAGTACTGGCGACACCAGATTACAAGACGCAATTTTATATTTTTTCTCATTCAAATGGGCAGCTGAAGACAGTGGTCCTCACCCAGAGAACATCGATGGGCCATAAGCCGCTGGATTATAATAGTGGACTATTAAATCCAGTCATGCAGGGTTATTTCCTCTGGCAGGAAACTCTTGTGGCAGAAACGTTTGCTATTCAAAAGTCTTTGCTTGTTACTATGGGCTACCAAGTGACATGGTATGTTGAAGATGCAGTTTTTGCAATTTCGGAAAAGTCCAACTCAACTTGCACCATGCAGAGAGTTTCAGGATATGAGATCATTTTAAAGAATGATCTATTCATCCAGTGAGTTCCCACAACATTTGTAGCTGAGCCGGTGAAACCTGATGATGTTGTACATGATTGTGCAACCTATGAAGGAGAAGGGTACGAGAGTACAGAGGTCAATGAAGATGCACTAGTGGGATTAGAGGTACTCTTTGTCGATGGTTCTTTGACAGTTGATCAAGACACTGGAGAAAGGCATATGGGTGCAGCAGTTGTGTGCCTTGTGAATGGTGAATACCAAGTCAGGATGAGGAAGCGATTGCTTTTGTATTATTCTGAGCTTGTGGCATAATTGTTAGCTCTCATAGAGGTGCTAGAGATTAGTAAGGGGAAGGGAGTGACAATTCACTCCCACTCTGCGTATGTCACCTCCACAATGTTTTCAGGGTTGTCGAACTTGGCATGGGAGAGGGTTTAGAAGATCAGATGGGGCCTGTGTCCTGTATGCTGCATTACTGTCCAGACTTACTGAAGCAATAACAATGCCAGCAGAGGAGCCATTGTCAAATGCGCTGTGCAAACTAACCAGACTGTCAAAATAGCGCTGGGTAATGATGCAGCTGATAAACTGGCAAATGAGGCTGCTTATTTCCCATTTACAGATTCCCAAATCACAGAACCCATGTCCTAGCAGGTACAGTTACCAATTCCTTACACTGCAGTTCCCTTAATTCAGATTATGGAAATGCTGCAGCGAGCACTAAAGGATGAGAAGGATCTGTGGGACAAGTTTGCCCTCTCGTCCACTGATTTATTGTGGACACAGGAGTTTACAGGTCAAGCAGTAATGCCCTTAGAGGTACATACTATGGCTCTGGAGCAGTTGCATTAGCCCTGTCACACTCCTCAATGACAAACAGCAGCAGACCACCAGGAATGCTGGTTCATGCCAAACTTGCAGGAACAAATAAGTTTGTTCATTACTAATTGTGTGACAAGTCATCAGTTCAACAATAGAAACACGTTGAGAACCAACAAGCGTAATTTGCACAGAAACTTCGGACAATTCCCAGAACTTCGTATTGACTACGTGGACAGGATAAACAGGTGTGGTCATTTTTGCTATCTTGTTATTGTAGGTTGTCCATTTTCCCTATGGCTTGACGCTGGACCCTGCGCAACTCCTGAAGCAAAATCAGAGGCTAAATTGTTGGTGACGCAGATATTTCCACATTGGTGAATTTGTGAAGTTCTACAATGTGATAATGAGCTTTTTGCAGAAATTACTTCTCTATTGGGCACAGGTCACAGGTTGTGTTCGTTGTATCACCCACAAACAAACGGAATTGTGGAGCACATGAATACATGAATGGCCTATTAAAGAACCATCTGGCTAAGATGTGTTTCAATTTGAAGAAGAATTGGGTTAATTGCCTTTCCCTTGGCTGTGTTTTACCTCTCAAACCAGCCGGGGAAAGAGCACCACTTGACTCCCCAGTTGATAGTCACAGGAAGAAACGTTCACCTGCATGCACAACATCAGATGCTCAGAAGTCCTCAGAAATTCGGTTGCATGTAATAATGTCGCCACAAAAATCTCGCCATGCAAAAATCTCGCCGAAAAATGGCCATTTTTTGTGGCAGCATTATTGCATGGAACATGCAGGGGACACCCCCGCAAGTCACAAACTTTTTTTTTTTTAATGTTTTTTTGTTTTTTTGCCCCTGTCCCCATATATATGGTCACCCAAATAATATCGCCACGACATTTTCCCGGCAATATTATTTAAGGCGGCCATATATATGGCGATATTACCTGATACCAGAAATTCTAGGAGAACAGTTTAGTGCCTACTTTAGGGACTTAACTCGTGATGTCAGACTTATATCTTCACAGGTTGCATCTTCTCATCAACAGTAGGCTGCAGCAGAGGGCATCGATCAAGAGGTTGCAGTTCTCAATGGCCACAACTGTTCGCTGGGGACTCGGTGTATATTCGGTCCTTCATCTGAAGTTGGGGCAATCAATACTTCAATACTGGCGCTTACAAGGTTGTCTATGCAAATCCCAGTGCTGTGAAGGTGGAGGGCAACAAATGCTGGCTGCACCTGTCTGATGTATGGAAGGGTACCTGCACTGCCCAACCACATGAGAATAAAGTACCAAGGGAGATTAGTTGATATATATTTAAGTTAAGTATGCCATGGAAGTCATAGCTTGTACCAATTAGGGCTTTGGTACAGACGACAGAAAGTGATTCTTTTGTGAATATTGCAGAGATAGTGAGAAAACATGAGTGCTAGGATGTTTATTTGTTTGTTGTTTCTCTCTTTAGTTCTCTCCTTGTTTAGGTGTGACAATTAATATCAATGTAAATGTTGATTATGTGTCTACTTTATCAATAAAAAAAATAATAAACTATTTGTAGTGCACACTGTCACCAAAGTCATCATGGCACAATAGAGATACTGAGAGAGAGAGAGAAAGAGAGAGAGAGGAGACAGCTTAAGCAAACAGATGGGTTTTCTGCCTGTGTTTGAACAATTCAAAATTTTCGGTGCGCTGCAGTGCCACTGGCAGGGTGTTTCCAAAGTTTCAGGGCAGCAATGGAAAATGCTCTGCTTCCCACTTGTTCTCCGCAGTAAATATGGATCTTCAAAAGAACTGCAGCAGTAGATCGAAGCACCCCAGATAGTAGCATTGAATATTGTCCTGAATGGCTCGACACCCCTTCCCCCGCATGGCCCAATGAATAATGCACAGGGTCTTAAATTGAATTTGCGCTAAAACAGGTAACCAATGCAAGGCCCGTGGGCCTGCTGTAAGGTGATGTCCAAAGGGAATACACCTGACCAGGCAGACAGATGTGTTTTATAGGACCTATTATCAATTAATAAGGTTTGCTAGTTGGGAGTGACTGGTGGCATTACAATAGTTGATACTGGTATTAAGAAAGGCTGCTAGTTCTTCAGCATGGAGGTCCTCAGGGGTGAAAGGAATGACCTTTCTGAGCGGCTTCAGTTTAAGGAAGCCCATACCGCAGATGGTGTTAATCTGGGTCTCTATATCTAATGATGATGATATTTTTACCCCCATATTCCTGACCATCCCCACTGGCACCTGCATGAGGCCCAGCAACAGTGGCCAGAAATCTGAGGTCTAGTTTTCTGAAACCTCGGTGGGAAAGCCAATTAAAACCTCAGTCTTTTTGCTGTTAAGTTTCAGCCAGTTAGTTACCATGCAGGCCCCAACAGCCCCCTATAGCCTCGATGCAAGACCTTAGTTGGACGGCAGTCCATGCCTGGTCCAGGACCTACCTAAACAGAATTTGAGTATCATCTGTGTTGGAAAATAACTGGAACCTGAAGAACCGGTGAAGCACAGCCAGGGGCTGGATGAATACATTAAAGACCAACATGGACAAGGCCGAACCCTTCGGGACCCCTTTCATCACTGCTAAAGGGCATGACCTGTAAGGGGCAAGAGAAACCAATTAAGCACGGGAGGTAAAAAAAAACGGAACCATTCCAGAACCAGCACCATCATACTTGTAGACTCCAGCCTGGATATAAAAAGCCAGTGATCTACAGTGTCAAAGGCGGCAAACAGGTTCAACAAAATTACCCCTGCCGTACTTCCGCTGTCCTTGATCAGAGTGAAATCATCGAATACCACCACTAGGACAGACTCCATCCCCATCAGTGGGTGGAAACCCATTTGATATGGATCTAGAATGTCGTAACCCTCCAGAAACTATCATAACTGGGGTAGGGGGGGTAAGAACTGCTTCCATCACCTTCATTAGAAATGGGTCTAAAGAAATTGGATGGCAGTTTGAAAAAACTGACACATCCAAGGAAGGTTTCTTCAATAGTGGAATCACCAATGCCTTCTTTAAAATAGCTGGAATCTGTCCAAAAGAAAGTGAGGAATTAACAGCTTCTGAAATTATGTCACAAAGGCTCATATGCACAGTTTTAAACAAATGCAGGGGAATGTCATCCAAAGGTGATGCAGACTTCAGACCTGCCACCATCCGACTCATGTCCAAGGCATTGATGGGTTAAAAAAGAGAAAAAGATCAGGCAACAGGATAGCAAGATTGGACACCCAATAGGGTGATAGTTGATCTGAAAGGGCCAAAGAAGGGTTATCACCCTGATGTTTCGAGATGTCAGTCCTAATAGTCGCAATTTTATTTATGAAAAAGTGGGACACATTTTTTCACAGTACCTGTGACCCTAGAGCTATAGGGGCCATACCGGGGTAATAGAGTTCTCTTACAATATGAAAACGTTTTTTGGGTGCGTTAACTGTGGATTCAATAGAGGCCAATAAGTATGCCATTTTAGCCACCTTAAGCGCTTTGTGGTACAAAGCATGCTGCCTTTTAAACTCTCTTGTATGAACAGATTATAGTTGCCCATCCACTTATGTTCTGCCTGACGAACTGAAAGACGGGATAAGCCTAGCTCTGCAGAGAACCAGAGACCTAAAGGGTGCCCAGGATTGGTAATACATCACAATTGAGCTAGATCATTTGCTGCTGCAGTGCATGGTGTGGCAAGCCTGGCAATGGCAGAAGGGACAGGAATTGATCCATCGCCTGACGCATGATAATGGGAGATAACCTGGGTGGTCAGATTGATTGGTTGAATTGTCCTCCAATTTCTTTGGTAGATTCCAGTAGGATGATCTGCTTGTTCAGAGCTGAAAAAAGATAAAACTGGAAAGGAACCCCATGGTGATCTGACCATGTCAGTGAATGGCAGGGGAAAGCCTGCAATTGTGAGGATGCAAAAATAAGATGATTGAAGATAATTTAATTGAAGATGAGGGGCGGGTCTGGATAGTACTGTGGATGTGCATGGCTTTGCCGCAGATAATATGTGGTATAGTCATATGAGAATGGTGGGGAGTGAAAGGTCTGTAGATACTTGTTATATCTGCTCTCCTATCCTCCACACATCAGGCGTTCCCAGAATGTTTATTTAAGCCCACTGTCATCAAAGATAGCCCACTGTTTTGTGCACCTAGCCTTATGCAGAGTACGAGGGAAATTTAAAGGACAGTCAGTTTAGGCATCGATCATATCTGTTGAGAAAGATGAGTATGCAAAGAAGGAAAAGAAGAAACACGAAAATGGACGATGCAACTCGAGTGCACAATTGAAAATGTAAGGTTCTGTTTTTTCACATAATCAATGGGAGCAGGGGGAAATGACTTACAGAGATGGACATATGAGGGGGCTCGCTCAAGTAGCAGTGGCATCGATTAATGAGTATTGCACTGAAACATGGAATCTTATGTCAAATGTCTTACATGTCTCAAGGAGCAAGAAAAACCTGTTCAGAATCAGACACCTACATGTTTTGTCTCTGTGTTTTGAGGGAAATTGCACTGTGCCTGTTAGCACAAACAAGAACTGTAGTTGAGTCCTTCATATCACTGATCTTGCTGGAGGGACATCTGAACTGCTTGAGCTTTACTGGTCTTGCCAATCTTTTGCATATCTCCAAATTCCCCCAGCTTGGCAGGGAGTGTGTAGCATCGTTACACTGCATAACTCAATCATGGTAGTGCCTGAGGCCCATTTGACAATCTCAAGTACATTGCCGCGAGCCATCTCTGTACCCTTTTTTGTCTCCTGTGTCACCTTTTTTTTCATCTAATGTGAATGGACTTAACACTCTGAATGGACATCAGAGAATTGATCTTGTGTGACGACACAAGCAAAGCAACTATCTGTCGTCAACTTCTTCTGGGGCATTAAAGAACATTCTAGATAAGGTTTTGTCTCTTCAGCAGGGCCTAAATGGTCTTTGCCTCCCTCCTGGCCCCTATTGTCCAGGCCATTGCAATGCAAAATGGCAGCAGGTCACCAGGTATGAGTTTCTCCTTTTTTCTTAACCACTCACAATTTGTGTTCAGTTCTGTAAAGGAAGAAATTAGAGCATTGTAAATTAAGACATTGCAGAGCTGCTACAGCCTTGACCTTCTGACAGCTATGGAAAGGGGGGGTGTCAGAAAATGGTAAGTACATGTTGCACATAAGTGCCCCTCAATGATTTGGATAATGGGACCCTGTTCCAAACAATTGGAGAAGTAAACACACTTTGGGTGCACATGGAGAAGGAGGCTGGGATTCAAGGTGATACTTGGATTGACTCATTATTCTCCTGGGTACCTTCCTGGATGGGCATAACTGTGAAGATACTGATGTCTATTTTTGTCTTTTTACTTATCATTTTCTTTTCCTGTCAGCTGCTCTTGAGATGCTGTTCTGACACTTGCATCTCACATCACATGGGCACATACACTGAGTCAGGGATGGATCTAGGGTTAATATGGAGCTTTGGATAGCTTGCAGAAAGTATGATGGGTGGTTGTTTTTGTCTTGTATGCCGGAGAAGCTTGCCTGAAGTGGGAAGACAATTCAGGATGTTTATAGGGTTTGGGTTCCTGGAGAAGATTTTATTAAAGAGCAAGAGTAACATGTATTAGTTAATGTATTAACTAAAGGGGGGAATTTTGGGATGCATGTTTCATGTTCCAACATAAGAAGAGGATCACGTTGCACACGTCATATTAGAACAATGTTGTGGCTCGATCAGGCATGATGTTGATATGATGTTGCAATTTAACATGTGTTCATTGTAGATAAATGGATTTTGATGATGTTAGGCGGAAGCCTGTGGAGTTCCATCTGGGACCACTGCAAAAGATTTAGGACTACAGGCGTTTGGCAGTGAACCCACTTGGTAGCAGTCTGCACCACACAGATTCACTTGGTAGCTGTGGCTGAGCAGTCAGACTTCTCTCAGGAAAAGTTGAGCAGTATGTGGAGGATACAAAATAGGGCAATTCTTCACAGCACGACAAGCAAACACGCAACGAAGCTTAGTGTAAAGGTATAAAGGCATTTATTTATAACAGAACATCTATGAAAAACACTAAGGCAAATCACGGCAAACAAATCAGACACAATTACTCTACGAAGTAGACGATCAATCCCCCTAGCAATCTCGACAACTCTAGGTTCTACCGGTACCACTTATTTTCAGACAGAGGTGTATACCTCAACCTAGATGACACTCGAACATTAGTTAGGACGGGAGAGAAAAAGATAGGCAGGTCATGAAATCAACAAAGTTCAATCCTTCGCGGATAAAATGCAAGGCAGGAAGGCAAGAATCACAATAGATCATAAAGTTCAGAGGTCAGGCCCACTCGGAGAGAGGCAAGGCGCGATGTCCCAAAAAAGTCTCTAGAGGAGATGCATTCAAGTCTTTGTAGCAAATTGTTATCGGCAGGTTGAACCAGTTCAGAACTATAAATGAGAAAAGCTTGGAGGTGACCCAACGGAAAGGAGAGGATTAAGACACCTCGCTCAATCCGATCGAAAGGGACGCCAGGCGGACACGGTACCTTATTGTGGAGAGCAGCTCTGGCGGGGGCAGATGTTCCTGGTGGTGGATGCACGTCGGGTCTTTGCCAAGAGTAGAGACGTTCTCGTTGTCGAAGAAAAAGGAAGTCCGGTGCACCACCAGGGAAGAGACCAGCCGCGGAGTGCTCCGTCACAAGGCACCACCTTTTGGTCGCGGTACAAGGGTAGTGGCTATCTGGTTGCCGAGGTGCTCTGCACGGGCAATTCGACCACTGCGTCCTGAGGCGAATAAAAAGCAAAGGGGACTGGTTGTTCCCACCAGTCAGGGGAAGAGACTCTCCGGCAGGGAGATCTCCTCTGTCGCCGGGAGGTGGTGAGTCGGTTCCGCAGGGCTCCACCGGAGGTGTCGTCGTGCAGGTCGGCTCAGCGTTACCCTCGTCGGATTCTTAGATCCTGTGGCGACTTCTGAAGATCCAGTCCCAAAAGCCCTGCTTTTATGCAGAAACCCCCATTCATTCAGCCTAGCTGTCAATCAACACATGCTAAGTGGTGAGCGGGAAGGCTCACCACCTGGGCCAATCACTCCAGAGTGCGACCGGAGTTGGCAAGGCAACTCGGTCCAGGGTGCCTAAACCCCCTCCCACACCTCTGTGGTAACCCAGACAGAATGGCACCACTTTGGAGGGTCTCTGTACAGAGCCCGCCAAAAGTGGAACAAATGGCTCGACCTTTGGTTTAGGAGTCACAGAGACGAACACAGACGCCATTTTACAAACCGAGTTCTGGCAGAAAATACCACCCGATAAAACCTATTTAAGATAAGTAGATTGGTGGTACGTTAGAGATTAACGAGAAAAAGTATCAATCTCCAACAATGGGACGAATCCCATAGGGTTATGTTCGGGGTCGAACATAACAAGTAGTTTCCACTGCCACCAGCCAAAACTCGACGAGGGGGGACGGGACAGTGCCCCCTCGAGTAACAGGTCTAGGAGTAATCGAATTACCCCTACTAGTACGTCCACAATAAGATGGTTTGTACTAGTCCTGTTAGTAAATTTAGGTCTAGTAAAGCCAATGGTGACTTTACATGCCCGGGGAGACAGTAGTCAGTCCCCGGGTATGGAGTCTATGGTGGGGGTCCGCTAGGACGCCCCAGTGTTACGGCACGTAGGGTGCGGTGTAACACACATAGAAAAACATATGAGACCCTATGGAGTAAAAGACCCCATAGCCCATCGAACACATTGACATCTCAAAGGAATTACACACACATACATGTCCAAGAGTGGGAGAAAAGAGTCTCACTCTTGGCAGGATGGAAAAAAACAAACTCCAGAAATCCAGCAAAGCTGCTGGGGGACTCACTAGGTTGGGAAATTCAGCCTAAACAGAGAATTCTCCCTAACACTCGCCCCCCCTGACTAAGGGACAGGAGGATTTAATCCACTTCTGGATGAATCTCATACCTCTAGTCGATGACATACATCCTAGAGAGACCATCAGCATTTTGGTGGTGACACCCTGAACTGTGCTCAATGGTGAAATCAAACCTTTTCAGGCAGATCGACCATCTCAATAGTTTTGGGTTTTCCCCTTTCATTTGCATTAACCATCTCAAGGGTTGGTGGTCAGTCTGAATGACGAAAGTAGAACCATACAAGTACGGCCTAAACTTCTTCAGAGCCCACACGATAGCAAAGCACTCTCTTTCGATTGTTGCCCACCTTGTTTCAGGATCCTTCAGCTTGCGGCTGATGAAGCAAACGGGGTGCTCCCTACCCTTCCCATCCAGTTGAATGAGTACGGCACCTATTCCTACATTTGAAGCATCTGTCTGCACAATGAAGTGTTGGCAGTAATCAGGAGCTCTGAGTACTGGGACTTGGCAAAGAGCCTTTTTCAGGTTTTCAAAAGCCTGATTGCACTCCTCGTTCCATTTAACCTTTTTAGGGAATTTGGGCGAGGAGATGACATTCAGTGGAGAAGCTATGGTCCCATAGTTCTCTATGAAATTCCTGTAATACCCGGTGAGGCCTAGGAAGGCTCTCACCTGGGTTTGAGTAGTCGGTGTTGTCCAATTTTGCACAGCTTCAATCTTACTGAGCAAAGGCCTTATTTCTCCACCGCCTACCTCATGCCCAAGATAGACTGCCTTACTCTGTCCAATTTGGCATTTACTCACCTTTATGGTCAGATTGGCTCGTCCAAGAGCCTGCAAAACATCTCTCAGGTGGGTTACATGTTCTTCCCAGGAATTCTGAACACTGCAATGTCATCCAAGTATGCCATGCAGAAGTCCTCCATCCCATTCAGAACCTGGTTTACCATCCGTTGAAACGTAGCAGGTGCATTTTTCAATCCGAATGGCATTACCTTAAACTGGTATAAGCCAACGGGGGTAGAAAATGCAGTTTTCTCCTTGGCATGGTCTGTCAGGGCTATTTGCCAATAGCCTGACGTCAAGTCAAATGTGCTGAGGAACTTGGCGGCGCCAAGTTTATCCACCAACTCATCTGTTCTTGGCAATGGGTGGGCATTAGTCTTGGTGACTGCATTAAGAGCTCTATAATCCACGCAGAATCTAAGCTCTTTAGATCCGGCCTTTGGTACTAACACAACTGGGCTAGACCATGGACTAGTAGAGGGCTCTATTACCCCGAGATCGAGCATCTTGCTGACCTCACCTTTGATGTGGGTTTGTACGTTTTCTGACATGCGGTATCCTCTGCTTTTGACTGGCAGACAGTCACCAGTGAGTATGTCGTGCTGGCCCCAAGGGGTCAAGCCTGGCAAAAGCGAGAACAGAGAGGCAAACTGATTCAACATAGATTTGCACTCTTCTTGTTGCTCGGGTGTCAGATTGGAGGAGAGATTCACTCCTTCAATTTTTTCATCTAAAGGTAAGCCTCTGAGGAGATCCGGAAGAGCTTCACTCTCTTCTTCTTCCTCGGATGACGCTAGAAGCAACGCTCCTACATCAGGTCGCGAGACATACGCTTTAAGTCGGTTGGTGTGAAAGACTGTCGGAGCCTCCTTGGGATTGCCCAAGTCCACCAGATAGTTAATCTCTCCGAGTTTACCCACTACTCGGAAGGGTCCCATCCACTTATCTTGCAAGGCCCTCTGCCTTGTTGGGATCATAACGAGAACAAGCTGGTCTTGAGCGAACTCAACCATGTTAGCCTTTTGATCGTGCCAGTGCTTGACCAATGCTTGTCCAGCTTTCAAGTTATCGCTTGCTTCTGTCATCATGTGCAACATTCTCCTCCGGAGACCTATCACGTAGTCAGTCACTCTGACTGGCTTGGGGGAAGGAGCACTCTCCAACCCCTCCTTAATCAGGGCCAATGGACCTCTGACGGGATGACCATAAAGTAGTTTGAAGGGAGAGTAACCTACTCCCTCCTGAGGGACTTCTCTATAAGCAAAGAGAAGGCATGGCAGTAGAAGGTCCCACTTACGCTTAAGGGGTTCCTCTAAAGCACCTATCATGCTCTTCATGGTTCGGTTGAACCGTTCTACCAACCCATTGGTTTGTGGGTGGTAAGCTGTAGATAACTTGTAAGTAACTCCACAGGTTTTCCACATGGCTTTCATGTAGTGGGACATAAAGTTTGACCCCCTGTCAGAGATTACTTCCTTAGGAAACCCGACCCTAGTAAAAATACCAAGGAGGGCCTTAGCCACAGCCGGAGCTGTAACAGTCCTCATAGGAATTGCCTCAGGATACCTAGTAGCATGGTCTACTACAACAAGTATAAACCTGTTGCCTGAGGAGGTAGGAGGATCAAGGGGACCAACGATGTCAATCCCTACTCTCTCAAATGGGACTCCCACAACTGGGAGAGGCACTAATGGTGCCACATTCTTGGAACCAACCTTACCAGAGGTCTGGCAGGTGTGGCAGCTCCTGCAGTGTTTTTCTACTTCGGCCCCCATCTTTGGCCAATAGAAGTAGAGAGAGAGCCTTTCCTTAGTCTTCTTGAAACTCAAGTGACCAGCCAAAGGAATCTCGTGGGCTAACTGCAAGAACTGTGGTCTGTTCTCTTGGGGTACTACTAGTCGTTTGTAGTCTCCAGGTGCAGACTCGGTCGGATCACTGTAGAAGAGGCCATCTTCCCGGTGCAACCTGCGTTTCCCAGGCTCTTGCCCTTCAGCCTGAGCTTCTGCCTGGTGGCGAAGACCTTCCAGAGTTGGACATTCTCTCTGTCCCTTACTGAAGTCTGCCCTGCTGGGTCCACCTTCTGCCAGTAAAGACTGCAGCTCAGGATGGTCAACAGGATCCAGATCTCCAATGAGTTCCTGGCCTTCCATTAGCTCTTCCTCAGAGTCTAATTCTACCACACAGGGTTGTACCTCCCTCTCAGCCTCGGCTGGAGGTGGAGTTACGGGTGTAACTTTGGAAAACCTCTGGGAAGTCCGTGTTGGCTGCACTGGAATGCTGGCTGCTGGTTTCGGGATAGAAGCCTTAGGTTTCCCTTTCGCTTCCGATCTCTTGGAGACAGCGGCCGACAATTCCAGTGGAGCAGGAGTGATATCTTTCTTCATCATCTCCTGGAGAGTTCCGCGCATGGTCCTCTCTCTTGCAGGTCTGGTTAGCTCCTGCAGCCGTTTACTAGGAGGTCTGGGAGTATGCGATACAACTCCGAGAGTTTTCAAATCGTTACCCAACAGTACGCGTCCTGGTACCTCACTCTGTATGCTGAAAGGTATCTTCACAGTCATGTCGATACACTGGATGAGAACTGGTAATTGGGGAAGCATCTGCACAGGCCCTCCAGCTAACTTGGTGAGGCGTTTGGGTGCCTTAGCAACATCCTCGGCCTGAAAAAACGATTTATCCACCACAGTTATGCTGGCCCCAGTGTCCCTAATGGCAGGAGTCTCCTGACCATTCACCTGGACACTATCCTTATAATACTCTTTAGTATTATCGGGGATAGAATTATAGACATCTAAATTCTGTTGTTCCCACAACCCCAGAGATACTAAAGAAACGCTGGCTGAGACTCCAATGGGTTTGTCAGCTAGCAATAGAAAGTTTCCACTTGCCATTTGGACTTCCTCCTCTGGAGCCAAGGCTAAGGAGACAAGCTGGACCCCTGAAGGTTTACCCTTACATCTGGGATCTCCTTTCACGTGGTCAGTCGAGCCACAAACAAAGCATTTACCAAATGCTTTCTGGAATGGTGGCTTGTTCTGACCTCCTTCCGGTTTGGCACCAGAAGACACACTATTCTGCTGTGGTTTTCCCGGTGGCTTACCCTTCTGGTTTTGTTTGGGGCCCTCTTTGGAATGTGAGCTATTAGAATTCTCTTTTGAGTCTTTTTTAGGCTGTTTTCCCTCATGCTTTTTCTGAGTTGCCCCAGAATCCTTATGAGTAGCCCTGTTGGCAACCCACAAGTCAACAGCCTTAGCTAGCTCCCTGGAATCCAATTCCTTCGAATCAGCCAAGTGCTGTCTGAGCTCAGGAGAACAGGCATCATAAATAGACTCCAACATAAAAAGATTCCTCATACCTTCATAAGTGTTCACTTTGTAACCCTTAATCCATCCCTCTAAGTTTTTCAACCCTTCACTCACCCAGGTAGCCCAAGGGGTACCCTCATGCTTTTTGAGGGTTCTAAACCTCTTAAGATACTGGGAAGGGGTCTTCCCGAATCTAGCTATTAAAGCTAGTTTCACACTTTCGTAATCCGTCTTATCCGCCTCCCCCAACTCCATTACCACATCAGTCGCAACAGGAGGGAGCCTAGAGAACAACCAGGGAAGCAAAGCATTCCCGGTGATGTCCTGGAGCCCATGATTGTATTCAAACAGTTTCAACCAATCCAACACATCCAATCTTGGTTCATACATACCCACTAATTCCTTCGGCATCCGGGGTCTTTTGAGACTGGAGCTCCTAGAGGAACCAGAGGAGAGAGAAGCATTTTCCATAGACAACTTTTTCATCTCTAACTCGTGATTAAGTTCTATTTCCCTGAGTCTTAACTCAGCTTGCTTCTGCTCAGCCTGGGCATTCATCCGTCTGAACTCGAGCTCTTGGTTTCATTCAGATTGAGCCAAGAACCGTTTGTATTCTAGTTCGAGCTTCATTTTTTCAAGTTCAAAATAAGCAGGCTTACTTGTGGGACCTGGTATGGGCCCCGTAGGCACAGCTGGTAAGACAGGTAGAGGAGCAGGTGAGACAGTTTCGTTAGCCTCGCCGTCCTCGTCAGCCTCTTCATCGCTATCATCAGAATTACGATTCAGATCAACACCATCACTGTTATCTACAGTCGCTGGAGAGATTGGTTCCTCTGAACCAGTACCCAGACTTTGGTTCGCCAGCAATCTCTCGATTAGTTCTAACTTCTTGCCTCTTACAGGAAGATTCTCTTGCCTACAGAGAGCTCGCAGACTCTCAGTATTTTCACTTGACAAAGACTCTTGACTGTAAGTTTCCATCGTAGACATGTTTTTTGAAAGTTGCTTTTTGTGCAAAGTTTTATGGTTAGTTATCCTACAGTGTCGAAAAGCACTCTAAACTGTATACTCGATACAAATCCCCCCGCTGTACACCAGTGTTAGGCGGAAACCTGTGCAGTTCCCTCTGGGACCACTGCAAAAGATTTAGGACTAAAGGCGTTTGGCGGTGAACCCACTTGGTAGCAGTCTGCACCACACAGATTCACTTGGTAGCTGTGGCTGAGCAGTCAGACTTCTCTCAAGAAAAGTTGAGCAGTATGTGGAGTATACAAAATAGGGCAATTCTTCACAGCAAGACAAGCAAACACGCAACGAAGCTTAGTGTAAAGATATTAAGGCATTTATTTATAACAGAACATCTATGAAAAACACTAAGGCAAATCACGGCAAACAAATCAGACACAATTACTCTACGAAGTAGACGATTAATCCCCCTAGCAATCTCAACAACTCTAGGTTTTACCGGTACCACTTATTTTCAGACAGAGGTGTATACCTCAACCTAGATGACACTCGAACATTAGTTAGGACGGGAGAGAAAAAGATAGGCAGGTCATGAAATCAACACAGTTCAATCCTTCGCGGATAAAATGCAAGGCAGGAAGGCAAGAATCACAATAGATCATAAAGTTCAGAGGTCAGGCCCACTCGGAGAGAGGCAAGGCGTGATGTCCCAAAAAAGTCTCTAGAGGAGATGCATTCAAGTCTTTGTAGCAAATTGTTATCGGCAGGTTGAACCAGTTCAGAACTATAAATGAGAAAAGCTTGGAGGCGACCCAACGGAAAGGAGAGGATTAAGACACCTCGCTCAATCGGATCGAAAGGGATGGCAGGCGGACACGGTACCTTATTGTGGAGAGCAGCTCCGGCGGGGGCAGATGTTCCTGGTGGTGGATGCACGTCAGGTCTTTGCCAAGAGTAGAGAGGTTCTCGTCGTCGAAGAAAAAGGAAGTCCGGTGCACCACCAGGGAAGAGACCAGCCGCGGAGTGCTCCGTCACAAGGCACCACCTTTTGGTCGCGGTACAGGGGTAGTGGCTATCCAGTTGCCGAGGTGCTCTGCACGGGCAATTCGACCACTGCGTCCTGAGGCGAATAAAAAGCAAAGGGGACTGGTTGTTGCCACCAGTCAGGGGAAGAGACTCTCCGGCAGGGAGATCTCCTCTGTCGTCGGGAAGTGGTGAGTCGGTTCCGCAGGGCTCCACCGGAGGTGTCGTCGTGCAGGTCGGCTCAGCGTTACCCTCGTCGGATTCTTAGATCCTGTGGCGACTTCTGAAGATCCAGTCCCAAAAGCCCTGCTTTTATGCAGAAACCCCCATTCATTCAGCCTAGCTGTCAATCAACACATGCTAAGTGGTGAGCGGGAAGGCTCACCACCTGGGCCAATCACTCCAGAGTGCGACCGGAGTTGGCAAGGCAACTCGGTCCAGGGTGCCTAAACCCCCTCCCACACCCCTGTGGTAACCCAGAGAGAATGGCACCACTTTGGAGGGTCTCTGTACAGAGCCCGCCAAAAGTGGAACAAAGGGCTCGACCGTTGGTTTAGGAGTCACAGAGACGAACACAGACGCCATTTTACAAACCGAGTTCTGGCAGAAGATACCACCCGATAAAACCTATTTAAGATAAGTAGATTGGTGGTACGTTAGAGATTAACGAGAAAAAGTATCAATCTCCAACAATGGGACGAATCCCATAGGGTTATGTTCGGGGTCGAACATAACAAGTAGTTTCCACTGCCACCAGCCAAAACTCGACGAGGGGGGACAGGACAGTGCCCCCTCGAGTAACAGGTCTAGGAGTAATCGAATTACCCCTACTAGTACATCCACAATAAGATGGTTTGTACTAGTCCTGTTAGTAAATTTAGGTCTGGTAAAGCCAATGGTGACTTTACATGCCCGGGGAGACAGTAGTCAGTCCCCGGGTATGGAGTCTATGGTGGGGGTCCGCTAGGATGCCCCAGTTTTACGGCACGTAGGGTGCGGTGTAACACACATAGAAAAACATATGAGACCCTATGGAGTAAAAGACCCCATTGCCCATCAAACACATTGACATCTCAAAGGAATTACACACACATACATGTCCAAGAGTGGGAGAAAAGAGTCTCACTCTTGGCAGGATGGAAAAAAACAAACTCCAGAAATCCAGCAAAGCTGCTGGGGGACTCACTAGGTTAGGAAATTCAGCCTAAACAGAGAATTTTCCCTAACAGATGATTGTCACTATAACTGTTACTTTGTATTTAGTTTGATTTTAAATTTGCATCATGTAGCAGCAAAATAGAAGTCGTGGGTACACAATGTAATTGTGCAATGTGCAATGTGTAGTACTTAGAGTGGGAAGTGAGGAGCTTTATGCATGCGAGAAAGAGATTTCCATGATGGGAAAGCCACGTTGAGCGGTGCAGTAGTCCTGAACAATGTACATGTTGGATTTGATAATGGTTTAGACGAGAGACATGTTCTGGGATATTAGGGGAATATGGGATTTGACCAGGTCAAGGAAGGTAGAACTAAGCAAACCACATTTGAGCAGCTAGCGATAGCATTACATAGTTTCTTGAGGCAAGGTTTAAATGAAGGGCCATTGGGTCGTGGGTTTACGATTAAATAATAAAACAAATGGAAGGGGAGCTGGAGGGCAGAGTTTGCTGTTGTTATATGGGTTACTGTGAAGTCCACAAGAAGCTATCCAGGTTTCCAACCCTTTATTGAAGTTACACGTATTATGATGCCCTCCTGCAGTAGCGATCCTGGCAGCTGCCTGAAGCACCATGGGTTCAGTCATTTATCTCCTTAGATAGAGCTCTGGGCCAGAATGCCATCACCTAGGCAACCACAATAACATTCCAGGCTACCTGGGCAACTGGATACACATCCTAGCATGACCTCTATTATGTAGCCGGTTCAAGATGCTGTACTTAAAAGATTTAACCCTCCCACAGCCATTCTAATGCTGTGCATTAATGGCATATTAAGCCACTCATTTGTGGATGGGTGGAACAGCGAGGTGCTGTGATGCTCAACACCAAGGTTTTTCAGAAATTATTTCATTATTTTTGTATTTTTTATTTGGTTTAGCTGATAAATCAACTTTTCAAATATTAAGTTTCATTAGTACAAATTAAATTTTTACAAACATTTCATCACAAGTTATTCACAAACAATTAATCAAATATATAACCAACATCATTTAACATTTAACACAAACAAAATAAAAAAATATAGCATTGTATGAGTATTAAAACAAAATCAAAATCAAATTTATGTTCTTGTATATCAAGTTGGAATTGCATCACTCTCCTCCTACACTTATGCACAAGTAGGAACAGAAGGTAAACCAGTGATAGCTGTTCAAGATCGACCAGATAGGGATGACAGTGTCTTTTTGTCATACATTATGACAATATCTTTTTGCTATAGAGCAGAATCAAACTGTACCTATTTGATTTTCACACGTCCACCTGCCACAAGAACTGACTCCAAGAAGTGGACTATCGCCACTCTTACAGCCTGCTTAGTGTTTGCAAAGATCATTTGCCAGATTTGCGATCTTTCAACTGGGCGATAGATGGCAAAAAAAACTTTAAAATGTATATTACGTTTAACAGCCAGCGAGGGGGAAACCAAAATTAAGTGCTGTAAGGTTTCCTTCTCTTGGATGTTTTTTGCAAAAACAACAATAGCTTTGTGCTATAGGGATTTGATTTTGTCTAGCTAACACCTCATTGGTAGACCAAAGATTAAATCTAAACCGCATATATTGGAAGCAAATGTGAGGAGATGGACACGCTAGCAAATAATTTGCCGGTTCACTGTAACGTTTAGAGCCAAACAATAATGCATCAAAGTCTTTATATGTGCAGCACTTTGCTTGATTATTTCACCAATCAAATTGAAAGATTTTAATTTTGGCTCGCCCAGGATTATGTAGAATCATTTCAAAGGTAACTGAAGCCTCTGGCGATGCTTTGAATATGTATTGTCGCCATTGAGATGGGAATAAATCATTAGAAATGAGTAAATAGCAAGCCACTATGGTTAGCATATAGTCTGCTGGAAGTCCCCACCAAGCATTTTCCCAACAGGGATCACATGTACCACAGAACTTGCGATTGTGAAGACAAAAGGCCCATTCCAAAACGTATTACCTGCAACGGAACACACTTTGGTAGTCGCAAAACTTTTTTCCAAAATCGAGACTCTAAACTGTCCCAATCAGCATGATCTTTCAGAGCTCGTGTTTCCGCACCATATAGTAATATTGGTATTACTTTCTGCTGATAGAAAGTGATAATATGTTTATATGAACATTTTCCATATTTGTGGGCTAACATTTTTGCCTGAGATGTTAGCATGCACAATTTGTTATTTAAGTCCAAAACATAAGTATCTTGTGCATCATTGGAGGAAATGAAAATCCCCAGATATTTATAATGTGTGACAACCTGCAAACTGGTGTTCTGTAGTGTCCATTTATATCTTGTCTGTTTAACACTACGTTGACTATCGCAGATAAGAATCTGTGTTTTTTCAGTATTATTTATCAAATGATTTGCATCGGCGTAAATTTCCAATTAGGATAATATGTTTTGCAGGCCACTCGGTGTTTGGGGCAATAGAACCAAATCATCTGCATATGATAGCCAGATGATTTTCTGACAGCCAGATTTTGGGGCATCTCCTACGGCCTCTATCAGAGTTTCTCCCATGTCCAAGATGAATAAATTGAACAGTGTCGATGCCAAGATACATCACTGTTTGAGGCCTCTTAGGGTAGAGAAAGTTTAAGATAGTCGCCCTGATTAGAGACTCTAATTTGCATTGTAGTGTCAGTATACAAAAGCATGATCAATGCAAGTAAAGAGGGAGGACATTTGTAGCATTGCAATTTTCAATATAATAGAAGTCGATCAATTGAATCGAAAGCTACCTTAAGGTCTATAAATGCTAAATACAAAGGAAGCTTCCACTGAGCATACGGTGCCTTAAGCATGTGGAGTGTAATGATATTGGGGGAAGTGCCCAGGGCAGTGACAAATCCAGCTTGAAACGAGTCTCGCACCCTACACTTTAGGGTCCATGCATTTAGGTCTTTCAATATAGGTCTACTAAAAGAATTTCCCGGGGCATCCAGCAGAGATATAAGCCTGTAGCTCGCTGGTGAGGTTCAATCCCCTTTGCTGTATATTGGGACGACTGTTGAATGCTTCCAGGATTTTGGTCCCTTTTGTGTTCGATTAATGTCTGTAAAAATATCAAATAAAATGGATGCCCAGAGCTCCGGTTGTTGCTTGAACATAAGATTGGACAGACCATCAGGTCCTGGCGCTCGAGAACCACTCATTTTAGTGATATGGAAGCAAATATCATCCAACTGAAAGTTCAAGTGAAAGGCACTATCTGCTGCAGCGGATTCCAAACTAGAGCCACCTGGTACCAACAAATATAGTTGGTGAAAATGTAAGATCCACTCTGCTTCAGATAATCAATTCGCCTGAACAATTGTTTGGAAACCATGAGTAGTGTGATTCAAGATAGCCCCTATGTTAGCTGTATTTTTAGATCTGAGGGCATATAGCATTTGAGCACCATCAGCTTGATAAAGAGCAGCTTTTTGGTATCTTAGCCAGTTCTAATAATTGGTGCGTAATCAAATTAGCATGTGTGCCCTTAGCTCCACACGGTAATCTAAAACTTGTCGTTTCTGCAGCCTATATTGAGATGTTCTCATCTTGACTGCGTGGTTATAAACATTTAGGTTTGGTTTAGAGCCAGCTTTGGCATAGGTGTGACATTGAAACATTTGCATCATGTCACTGTATACTAAATTATGGGGCATTCCTGCCAAGCGATCTTTGTCTAGCTCGTTGGTAAGAAGTGATCCAAAGGCTTTGACTGTAGACTAAGACCATCATAGACTATTTTGTTGATTATTCACCGTAACAATACCCTGGTTCAACATAACATTATTAACCATACCCAGAGTCCCATGCACCCATCTCATCATAAGGATATCATGATTGCTTTCATTGGTTTCTACAACGCAAAAATCAACGACATTTGAAATTAAGAAATGATTGACATAAATGTAAGCTAGAATAGTAGCAGATTTACCCCTACGCCACGCCAGATGAGAAGGGGAGTCAGACAGGTATGTTCTGTTTAGTACATGTACATTTCTTGAATCAACAAAACTTCTCCACATAGAGAGCCTCACTCTATCAGACACATCATCATCCCTCATACATTTCAAATTTAAATCACCTGCCAATATGACACAATTAACAGAGGCATCCAGCACTACCAAGTTCATCAGCTCATTCAGATTGTTAACGAACTTAGTATTCGAGATCCCTAATGGTTCCAATAGAGATTGATCATGGCGATAGACGATGATTGAGTAGATATCCTCAACAGCTGTACATAAACATTCAGGGCCATCCAGGGCTCCGATTTTAATCCTAAACCTGCTTTAACAGAGGTTAAAAGACCAGAGGAAGGTCTACCTTGGGTAGCTTTAAGCGTCAGATTTAGATGCACTTCATAATCATCCCGTATTGGAGGGGCTATCATCCGTGTCTCTTGCAATAAGACCACAGAATGTTTGCCTATCAAATTTGTGTCATTACTTAGCAGATGACAAAACACCCTCGGGTTGCAATTTACAAGGGAGAATTCTTGAGATTTCAACAGAGGATCCAGTTATCTACAATGATTGTCACATTTAGTACAATGAGCAGAGCTTGAAGTTTGAGGACTGATGTTCATAGTGCCTACACTAGATTTATATGAAAATTTATTTTTCCACACAGGCACATTTCGTATTTGTGTTGCACTCCCTGTAAAAACCTCAAAGCCCAGTCTAAATAGTTGATTTTTCGCAGCCCAAATGGTATTCTGGATTACCCGTGAGTGCACCCAGAGTTTTACTGAATTTAGATTGGGTTTATTAATGAATTCCACCAGCTTCATATCAGATGAGGCTATGTCCTCTAACATAGGAACATCAGAGAATATGGCCAACACCGCCCGCCGGCCTAGGTCATACTGAGTGTTTGGTGATGATCTACATGCCAGAATCAAAGAATATGATGCTGGTTGAATTTCTCTTCGTTTGTAAAATCTGGTCTCAAGTTTATTAAGATCATTATTTCTCTGCTGAAGAGGGGAAGATAGCGATGAATTCTGATAATTTATTATTGCATTATCAATGAGCATGATAAATTGAGGAGTTAAGGCAGTTAAGATCGTACTACTTACTTGCCTTGAGCTATTTATGGTATTATGCTCCTCGGTAGGGGGGGACATTTCAAAGTGCACTTTTTTTGCTGAAGCTGGGACCTCCAAAATAATTCCCTGGTTTTTACTAGCATCTACCAAAACGTTGGGAGGAGCAGGGCAATTATACACAGGGAAATTTGTGGGTTCCTCTACCGCAGGTTGATCTAGCTTTACTGTGGACTGCTGTTGGACAGAGGATTGAGAGCAATTTATTTGGCAGGGACCCAAAATAACTGGAGGAGGAAGCCCAGCCATATACGCATTGACTACTTTACGTATCTCAAGGCGATGGTCTGCCAGGGACTGAGAAAGTTTTGCCTTTCTCGTATGTATTGATGATACATTTGTTGGCCCAGGAGGCAGTTTAGAGATGTTCTTGTTATTGCCGCTTTCATCTGCCATTCAAATCAAATCATCCAGAGGGGCATATGATAAATCTTTTAATTGTGTAGCTATGACAGAGTTAATGCTTTTAGCCTGATTTAAGTGTAGATATTTATTTATTACTTCACTTGAGGCTAATAATAGATTTTTTGCAGGTAACTTAATGGAATTGAAAAATTGATTAGAGGCCGAAGAAGAGTTAGAATTCTTCACAGATTTTAGATTTTTGGCTAATTTATTCTGTGGCCCTTTCTTCATCTTATCTTTGACAGCACAAACATTCTGTTTCAAATGTCCAGAGGCAAAGATAGTATATGCTTATTTTACCTGACCCACTTTTAGTGGTTGTTCTACCAACACATCTGGGGCTTTTTCAAAAGCACAGGAGGGAGGAGGGGGCATAAGTTCCCATACCCATGCTGTCCTGTCCTATAGACAGCTCCTTGTCTGAGACCTCCTGTGTCAAACACTCCTCATTTACAGATGTTTGTGTTGCAACAGTGAAACACTTTGTTTTTTAGATTTTTCTTAGTACAAAGCCAACAGAATGTATATCTTGGGACATGGCCTTGATTATACCTTCTTGCCACAGTCATATTTTTTCAGATTGCTTTGTCTGTGCTACTAATTTAACATCCAAAGCACTAAAAAAATTGGCTAACGATTGTAGGGCCACATTCATAGCATGAAGTGTAATCTCTAAAAGATTTTGTGGACTCACCTCTTTTGACCCTGCATTAGGGGGAATGTCTATGCTCTTAGGTCTTCTAGGTGTAGGGGCATTGTATGAAGCTGACAGATTGGAATATGGATGACTAATTTCAGTAAAGAAAACTGGCGAACCAGATAGGTTTTCTGCCAGAGTATGTGCCGAGAAGCAGAAGCTATTTCAGTCTAAATCAATGACCACCAAGTCACTAAGAGTTGCCACTACCAGAGAACAAGGAGCCGCCATGTTCAGGGCCATAGGAGCAGCCCCCAAAATCAAGAGGTGTTTATCATAGTGACAGACTTCTTTACATTTTCTAATGTTGGCAAAACAGTTTCATGCTCAGAAAGTGGGGAGCACGTACCCTTAGAAATGTCTTTATCAGAAATGTCTTTACCATCACACACATCGGCTTCTTCCACACCATCCTGTTGTATATTTGCCCAAGAGTCCAGTTCCTTACTTGGGGAGTTTGCACCAGAAACGGCTGAGGTTGATCCAGATGCCGTAACGTACACAGAATTGATATCACTTAGACATTGTCTGTCCTCACAGAATGTTTGAATGTCAGTGTTTCTTTCAATTTTTTCTGTCTTTTTTGAGCAGATTTGAGATTTTTAAGAGCGGCCGGCTGCTAGGTGTAGAGCAGAGATGTGATGCCACACTTTTTGGTGTGTTCGAGATAGGCAAGCCTGTTCTAAAGTCCTGTGCATTGGCCTCAAATGGAGACGGCATACCAGTTATTAAGGAAAAGGCCACGTTAGTATGTGTATCTCCTATCAATGGAAGTGACTAATCTCAAACTATCAAAGATGCGCTCCACAAGCTGAGGGAAAGGTGGCGACGCGGCAAGGCGGTACTTCACCGTTACTTCGCTTGGTGCACGCGTGCTGGTGCGCGCGTGTGCCTGTATTTAAAGGCACGTACCAGGAAAGGGGGAGTAGCTTGGGTGATGACAATAGCTCTAAAGCCCCTCTATGATATTGTTGATTCACAAGATGAATCAGGAAATCAAAATCCATGGAATGCAGGAAACAACGAACAGCAACCCAGCACAAGCGGTAGGTACTTCACCGGTACTTGGTGAAGTACTTAATTATTATTGAAGTAAACTGAAAACTGTGTCAGTCAACATTTTACTTGGAAACCCCTCACGCTGAAACACCTCATACAAAGATTCAACAGCAGCCCTTGAATTTGCTACTTGCACTGTCCACCAGAAGAAAAATGAGTCTTAACAACTTTCCTTGACACAGGACCTAATATGTCCAGTGCCACAAACTCCCAAGGTAAAGTGGTCAACTCCAGAGGACTCAGAGGCTGTACTTGCGGCTTGAGCACCTTGTCTGAGGCCACACATTCCCTGTAGTTTTTAATCAGACTCTCACAATCCACCAGTAGTCTGATCTGAGCCGTCCCTTGTTTTTTACAATACCCAGATCTCCACACTGCGCTACTTCCAACAATCTCTTTCTCATACCTGAATATGGGACAATCCATCCTTCACGCAATACAAATTCACCTTCAACACTTAAATCATCTCTGACATGATAAAACACCTCTGAACCAAACTTCCAACAATAAAATTTCTGGCTGCCTGGGCAACTGGATACACATTTTACCATGACCTGGAGCATGCAGCCTGTTAATGATGCTGTACTTAAAAGATGCTGCACTAACAGTTTTGTTTGGGCTCTTTGGAAGATAAGCAGGGTGTGTGCTGGGAGCTGTATCATCTGAGAAGGTTGTTTCAGATAAAGTAACGTGAAGGACTGCAGAAGGACTAAACATGAGACGACAGCACATCTGGGACTATAACATGTTTATTGCTTGACCAAAAATGTGATTGTTTGTTTCCCTCCCTCCTCTTGATTGAAGTCTTGTTATAAAAGTCTTGCACATCACATACTTATATGATATGATATAATATGATGTGATATGATATGATGTGAAGTAAACTGGGTTTAAGGTTTCCTATCAAATGGGAGAGGTCATACATTGAATTGTTTTTAAATAAAAAGGAGATTGCCTTTAGAATATAATGACTGATTATGGAAAGAAAGCACATGGGGAAGGGGATTGTGTTTTGTCAATGGCCCTCATTACAAGTCCAGCGCTGGACCATGGTGCTATTAGCACCATGGTCCATGTCGGACTCCGGCATGGTGGATGGCGGAATTACCGCCCCATTCCAAGGTGAGTGGGGCGGTAATTCCCCATTCACCATTTGCCCTTCCCCATTCCCATTTTTGCCCCATAGGGCATAATGGGAATGGGGAAAGGCGCTAAGTACGGTGCCGCAAATTGCGGCACCGTACTTAGCACCAAGGTCACTTTGCGGCGTGGCTTTTAACGCCTGCAAAAAGCAGGCATTAAAACCCGGGACCTCTTAATCAGGCGTTAAGGGTTAACGGCGCCGACGGCGCCTTTAAACCCTTAACGCCTGACTTGTAATGAGGGCCAATGTGTCCAATGGGGTTTGATAAAGTAGGTGGATTAGATTTTGGTTAGCCAATTCGGATTTTGAGGGATGACTTTGTAACAGAATATGTTTAATTATGTAACTTGTTCAAATGTGTATACAAGCTGCAACTATGTTGAGCACTGGAAGGAACTTACAGGCTAATTCATAGAATCCAGCGCACAAGTAGCGCACGCGGCTGGCGCACAGCGTGCGCCTGCGATAGTCTGCGCCAGGCACGTGCGCTAAAACAGATTTCCGCGCACAGCGTATTCATGGATTTCAAGCTCCCAAACCAGCCGCGGCGCAGAGAATCGCAGCGAGCCTGCAGCAGCGCCAGTAACGCCCCCAAGAACGCCCTCGCGCAAGGAAAAGCCATCAAAATCGCTAAATCATCGCTAAGGGCTGCGCTAACCCTGGACCACTTCACAGGGCAGGCAAACAAGGAAAGCAAAGCGGGCAATCCTCAAATCATGAGTACGCGGGAAGTACTACACGCGACTAGGCAGGGAACGTGAATTACAGGGGTACGCGGGAATCACCACACGCGAACAGCCAGGGTGCGTGTATTACAGGGGTACGCGTGAAGTAGAACACGCGATAGGCCAGGGAACGTGTATTACAGGGGTACGCGGGAATCACCACACGCGAACAGCCAGGGTACGTGTATTACAGGGGTACGCGTGAAGTAGAACACGCGATAGGCCAGGGAACGTGTATTACAGGGGTACGCGGGAATCATCACACGCGAACAGCCAGGGTGCGTGTATTACAGGGGTAGCGGGAAGTCCAACACGCGATTGGCCAGGGTACGTGTATTACAGGGGTACGCGTGAAGTAGAACACGCGATAGGCCAGGGAACGTGTATTACAGGGGTACGCGGGAATTATCACACGCGAACAGCCAGGGTGCGTGTATCACAGGGGTAGCGGGAAGTCCAACACGCGATTGGCCAGGGTACGTGTATTACAGGGGTACGCGTGAAGTAGAACACGCGATAGGCCAGGGAACGTGTATGACAGGGGTACGCGGGAATTATCACACGCGAACAGCCAGGGTGCGTGTATTACAGGGGTAGCGGGAAGTTCAACACGCGATTGGCCAGGGAACGTGTATTACAGGGGGACGCGTGAAGTAGAACACGCGATAGGCCAGGGAACGTGTATCACAGGGGTACGCGGGAATTATCACACGCGAATAGGCTGGGTGGGCCCTCACAGGTGTACCCTGTACACCCTCCACGGCCCCTGCAGGCAGCCCACAAAACAGTGGACTACCCTGCACACCTGATCATGTCCCCCTGCACCCCCATCCACCAGGGGCACCCTCCACCAGGCCCCCACCCATGTCTCCCACCACCCCCACCCCCCAGCAGTGCAGGGGCACCTGCCATCAGGCCCCCACCCATGTCTCCCACCACCCCCACCCCCCATCCACCAGGGGCACCCTCCACCAGGCCCCCACCCATGTCTCCCACCACCCCCACCCACCAGCACTGTGGGGCACGTGGCCAGCAGGCAGTCAGGCAGCAGCAGATGGCAGGTGGGAGCGTGCTCAGGGCTCTGGGGGACTTTAATTTGGCCTCCTGGCCAGGAGCGTGGTCTTTCGTGTTTGAACGCGTGGACAGCCTGATAGGGAGTGATTTTGCACGTGAAAACCCCACACTCAGCGAATCGCGCGAAAAGCCGTCCCCAGCATATGTGCGTCAATAGTTACCTGCACGTGCAGTGTCAAAGCGTGTGATTGGTGAAAAAGGATCTACACGCAGGAGTGACAAAGCGTGTGATTGGTGAAAAGTGAGCTACACGCAGGAGTGTCAAAGCGTGTGATTGGTGAAAAAGGATCCACACGCAGGAGTGACAAAGCGTGTGATTGGTGAAAAGTGAGCTACACGCAGGAGTGTCAAAGCGTGTGATTGGTGAAAAAGGATCCACACGCAGAAGTGACAAAGCGTGTGATTGGTGAACATGGGCCAAGCACGTACACGCCGTAAGTGACGCTGTACGTGTGGGCCTGTATAAAAGGTAGTGTTGAACACCATTTCCTTGTACGTGCTTTTCGTGGAGAGCGAGTGGGTGAATTCTGTACTTCTTGTCGTTTCACACGCGATTGACTTCACGGCGTTTCCAGTTCGTACTCCCTGTTACCTCTGACAGCTTTTTCTCTTTTTCCTCTAGTACTGGTTTACCTGGGCCTGTTCCCTCAAACAGTGTCCCCTTCTACTGTTGTCCTGTCTCCTCAGACAGCGTACACATCTTCTTTTGGCGGGGGTGTTGCCAACCAAACGCGCTCATTTTTCACGCTCTTTTACCTGGCAGACGGTGAGTCACGCACGTATCTAACTTCTGTGCTTGCCCCGTGTGTAGCCTACCCCTTCAGAGGTCATTCTAGGCTGCGTGTGACACGCATACGTTCATTGTGTTACTGGATGCCACAGCGTAGTGCAGGGTTTTCCATCAGCACACGTGGTCTAGGAGGGGTATTGTGCACGTTCCTTAACTTTTTTGGGGTGCCTGTGCGTTGCGTGACCCGTCATCTTTCCCCAGGGGTGTCATATAGCCTTGCCACTGCACTAGGGTACGAATACCATCTGGTACCCAACCCCTTTGACACCCAATTGCCCAGGACAATTGTGCACACCGACTCCCATACGCACAATACCATCAGTGCCATGGTTGGGAGGCGTGCAAGCCCTAAGGGTGGCAAAGGTGGCCGAGCCACACGTGGTGGCCGTGGAGGATCCACTAGGGGACGTGGTTGTGACTTGCAGGGTGCCCCTGTCCCCCCCAGTCTGGAGGACCAGTCAGGGACACCCATGCCCCCCCCCCCCAGTTGAGAGTCATGTGGCTGATACCAACCCTGATCAGCCCTTGTCGGACCAGGCCATTGTGGCACCAGACCTGTCCGAGGGTGATCCCATCGCTGACATCCAGGTCAGCAGGTCCACTGCACGTGCACCGGTGCACATTGGTGTCATCAGGGCACGCGCATCTATGCCAGATAGGTCATCTGCTGGCCCCCGTAGCCAGGGTGTGGCTCCATCCACCCCACCTCTCATACACCCTGCCAAGACTGTGTCGGTCCTAGTTCATGCACCTCAGATCAGGCCTGACCCCATCCCACTACCCCCAATGCCTGCACCTACTCCCATGCTGAGTGGGCAATCCCACACACCCAGTACTGAGTCCACCACGGCTCCTGCCCCTAGTGTCCACAGCGGCGTAGGACACTCTGGATCCCCACCCCCTTCCAAGTGCAAGAGGAAGAGTGCACGTCCGGCACAGGCTGATGCACCAGGCACGGCTGCACAGTCCGGCCCATCAAGGAAGCCAAGCTTCACAGACGCCGAACTGAATGCACTTGTTCAGTATGTGTCAGATCATGATAGGGAAATGGTCATCGTTGCAGGGTCCAAGACCACACATGCCAGACGCCAGGCACACTGGCAGACCATTGCTGACAGAATAAGTGCCCTTGGAGTAGTGAGGCGCACAGCTAGTGATTGCCAGAAGCGCTGGAATGACCTTAAGCGCAGGGCAAAGGAGAAGCTGGCCTCAAGTCATGCCGCAACCTTGGTGACTGGAGGTGGGTCCCCAGCACAGGAAATAGAACTCACACCACACGAGTCCGTAGCTGGATCCTACGTCACCGAGGGACAACTCCAAGGTGTGGGAGACCTCCCTGATTACGAGGCATCATCCGGTGAGTGCACATGCATGTGTGTATTATCCATGTGCATGGTGTGTGTGTGAAGCATTCATGTTGGGTGCCTGTCAAGGGGGTGTGTGGCAGAGTTGATAGTGGCACCCATGTGCCCCATCCAGTATGTTCAGTGCAACACCATCTGCCCACAGCACTATCCCTACTGGCAACAGTGCACATATGGCCCGACACCATGGAAGTTGCCCTTGAATTGTCATTTTGTCACTACATTGTTGCTCATACTCCCCTGTCTATTCATCTGATGTCTTACATACCATTCCTATACTTTCCCCCAGCCATTCAAGTTTCATCTTCACATGCCTGACATGCAATGATACCACATGCTAATGCGTCCTCTGTATATAAATGCCAACCAACATGCTGTCATACTGTGGATGTTGCCTTGACATCCACCTCCTACCTGTGGGCTTTGGTACCGTCTGGTTTCGAGCCCCATTCCCTCACACTCCATGCTGCTCTTCATGGTCTATCTTCCATGACTTCTACAGTTCAGACCATCGTGCCCTACTCACGACACCTGCTTGCCAAAAGTCAAATGAGGGCACCCTGCCCTCCAATGCGACCCACCCTATTGCTGACCAGTGCATCTGAGCCTACTCAAAGCTAACTCTCACTGACATCTGCTCATACATGCCTTTGCCTGTCCCATAGACCCTTCACATGGTCCCTGTCCTCTCTCCTTGCTCCTCTTCCACCATCAATGGTGGGACCCGTTGGGGTGTACTCCTGGCCTCCTTCCAATCCTCAGAGGCCACTATTGATGTGCATGGTAATGGGAGCGTCCCAGTCCAAGGTCCTTAGGCCAACCTCAATCTCCTTGAGAAATGCTACCCACATCTCATCAACTTCCTTACCTCTCCTGCTGTCCCCCCTCCTCTCTCCTCATCAATCCTGCACTGCCTCCCTGCACCCTCCCATGAACCTTCTCCGCCTCCCACTCCAACTCCTACACATGCTGCACCCCTGATCTCTAGCACTCCCCGTAAGTCCTACAAGGCTGTCAACCTCCTCCACAATTACACTCCTTTCACTGCGGCTGCATCAGGCATTCCTCCGATATCTGTCACTTACATGAGGTTATGCACCTTGACATCCTTGGTCTCATGGAAACATGTCTGACGGCCAGCTCTGTCTGCATCCTTCACACACTCCTACCTGATGTTCAGGAGACCCTCTCCTTGGCCCGCCACTACTGTGCAGGGGGGGTGTGCCCTTGGCTTCCCTGAGGGTATTCCTGCCACTGTCACTCCTACTTAGACCTACTCCACTCTGGAATGGCTTGTGTGACGTCTCTCTCCACCACACCTTGACATTCGCAAACAGTGCGTACTGTGTCTGGGAAAACTGGTCAAATGTACTACTTCCTTTCTGAGTGTCCTCACCTCTCCTCCTCACTCATGTCCCCAGACACAGAAATCCTCATCCTTGGTGCTGTACGCATCCACCTGCATGCTTGTTGACGCCCCCACGTGACCTTTCTGTGACCTCAGCAACTCCCTCTCACCCTCTAGACTCCCGTCTGTCCCTACTCATTCTGCAGGGCACACTCTTGATGCTCTGATCTCATCTGACTTTCCCCTCTCCGTCCATCTCTGCACTCCTCTCTCCTGGAGTGATCACATTCTCCTCTCCTCCCAGCTCACCCTCACCACCCCACAGGCAAAGCCACCCTCACCACTGTCACACACCTTCTTGGTATTCCGACCCATGAAGTGTGTGTCAGTCGAGGCTCATGCTGCCAAAATCTCCCCCCCATCCAGCTCCCCCTTAGGCTCACTCCCATCCTGACAGGGCCCACTCCATGCTCCACTCCATGTCAGGTACACTGGATGTCTTTGCCACGGTCATGACCACCTGTCTGAAGCCCCATGCCAATGCAGAGTCCTGGCATGACTTGGATCTTGTGAACCCAAACCACAGGTGCCGGGTGGCAGAGAGTGAATGTCCTGCATCATGGCCATCCTCTGGCAAACTGGCCTGCCACATGCTCCAAAGGCAATAGCGCCTCACCCTTTTCACCAAGATGAGATCCCCAATCCAAGGGCACATATCTGCGGCATGTGACAACTCTGCAGGACACATAGAAATCTGCAAGGACCTTGCCGAGCCAGATGCAGTGTGTACCTCCCCTGTCCCCTCCGAGCCCACAGCACTGCATGATTGACTCTGTACCCCTATAGGCCACCCCCCCAGCACTTGTCTGCGCCTAACACCATCTGCCCTTGACGTCAAGTCCTACTTACCTTGTACAGCACTTCCAGCCGCCACTTCCCCTTGCACTTCATTGTGCCACCCACCCCTGCACTTGCGTGACATGAATGACACCAGCACCAGTAGGATTGTTGACTGGCATCCCCTTCTGCCCCACCACCCCTCAGTGCTCCGCTGTACCTTCATACATTTCTGGACCGGTGCTTCACGAATGCAATATGAATCCTTTACAGGTGATGGGGAGGTGGAATCACATTGTTTACTGCATTTTGTTGATGTAGACAAGGCACTGTGCATCGTGGCCTATTTAGACTAGCAGATCCATGTACAACATGTATACTTATTGAAGTGACGATGCAATGTCAGGACCAGAGTGGTTGAAATCCAAAAAACTCACCCTCCTCTCCCTCTTCACTTGGTGGCTATGTCACATGCCATGTGTGTGATGGCATGTGCCTTTGACATGGCAATCACCGGCCAATGTGTGATGGCAGTGCTAGGCAGCATGGTGAGCAGGCGTTGCTCTCCAATCTGTACATTGTATGCCCTGAGCCTCCCCTACAGACCCAGTGATGGTGAATGCATAGGAGGTCTCCCAGTCATGTGGGACATGTGTCGTAGAACTACTGCCTCTATTGTTCATCAGCCCTTGTTGCATGCCATGGTGCTAATGCCTGTTTCCATTTTTCTCTTTCATGTCTTTGCAGGGGACGAAGCACTTGTTGATGCTGGGGATGTGGTGGTTGAGCCGTCCCAGGAGGGCAACCCGGGCCGACCTACCACAAGTGAGGGACGTGGTGTGTTTGTGGGTGAAAACCCACAAGTGCTGCAGGTCGTGCTGTCGAGGGGTGTCTCTGGGGGTTCCTCCCCCGAGCAGTATTCAGGTGTAGACTCGGAGGATGACACCTATGTGCAGTCGCAGGTGAGTGTTCTTGGGAGAGAATCTCCTCTGTCCGACCCACCTGCAGCCGGGCCATTGCCCTCAATGGGGATGTCAGTGTCGGCAGATCAGCCTCCGGTGGTTACGGATGCAGGGCCACACCACCCAATCTCTGATCCTGTTCCTGGGGCTGCAGATCAGAGAGGGAATGCAGTCCTGCAGCCTGAGGCCTTGCCGGCACAGCAAGGCGCAGTCCGCCTTGCCCCAGGCAGGTGTGGTGCCCGTCAACGTGGTGGCCGTATGCCACCTGGCAATACCGTTTGGGAGCAATCCATCTACTGTATGGCCACCCAACAGGCAGCATCATCCGAGATGATTGCACAGGCCATGGATAGGGTGGCCACTTCCATTGTCCCCCCAGAAAGGCTGATGGAGCGACTGGAGCAGGCTACAGAGTCCATCTGCCAGGCACACAGGGAGGATATGTTGGCGTCCAACATGGACAGGCGGGCGGCACTGGCGACTCTGCGGGAATCACTTTCCATGGAGTCCCAGCGCCACAGGGAAGGCCTGAGGGAAGAACTCCGTCACCTCAGGTCGACCCTGTTAGAGCTTGAGGCTTCATCCCATAGAAGGACAGAGGAGCAGCTGGAGCGTCTGACACGGACGCTCTCGGCCGAGATGCAGGCAACTCGTGCGGAGGTCAGGTCATCCCGGGAGTTACTGCATGGGGACCTCCGCATGATTATAACCCAGAACCAGAACTACCAGACCCGCCTGCTTGCAGCCATGGAGGAGCAAACTCGTGCTTTGCGTGGGCTGCCTCCCATTGTCACACCATCTTCTGAGGCAGCTCCCCCACCTCCAGAGTCAGCTGCAGGGTCTGGCCAGAGCCATAGCGACTCATCTCCCACAACAGAGTAGCCGTGTGGGCCACGAGCCTATGGGGTGTTTTCGTTTCCCATGATCCACACAGGTGGATTGTGGCGTGCATCCTGTCCTCGGACCTCATAGGTGGCCCCCCCCCCCCGCCGGCCCTTTCATGGCCATTTTTTCTCTATTTTATTTTTATTTTGCAAGAGTGTTGCCTTGTGTGGGTACCTGGGCATACACTGTATTGTGGCTGGGCACATGCAGGCTTGTCCTGAGTTTGGTTTCGATGCTTGGGTAGCAGACATCCACACCCCTCCTGCTTCCGTTTCCATGGGCTTGCAAAGGGTGTGCCCAAGTGACATCAAATTACACGGTGACATTGGACTCCCATGAGCTGTTGGCCAGTCCATAGTCAATACTGTGTAGACATTCATAGTGTTCATTGTTGTTGCACCTAACTATGCATGATGGTTTGATATGTGCCTCTACTTACATATGTTGCTCATGTTTTGCAGGTATTTCACACAGATCTTCACAAGGGCATACTCTCTGGAGTCAGACTACATGTCGGTAGATGTGCACTGACACTTTTGCATGGCGCCATCACTGTACATCTGGACGGTGAGGACATACCAGCAGAATCAGGTAATGAGACTACCATTGATTACATGCATTGTGTCTTGTTTGGGTGGGCTTCAGGGTGGGTTGGTGTGTAATTTGATTGAAATTACTCTTACACAGGTGTGTAGTAGTGGCTCCAGGTCCGTTAGCTGCTCAAGTGCGGCTATGTTCCATTTGGGGCACTGCTATTTGTGACACTGGTGTCATGTTGTGATGGCCAGTTTGTTTGCTGTCACATACCATGACATGGTGTCCTCAGTGGCGGGACTGTGAAGGGAATGGGTGACATGGCAATGTTGTCATGTAGTGAATCGCCTGTGGCAATGCATATTAGATTGATGGAGTTGTGTCTTTGCGTTGTGATGCATTGCTGGTGTATGTGTAGCTAGGGGTGCACACATATTGACACTTCCATGTTAACAATCTCAGGCTGATGTGTATCTGACAGTTTATTGTCAAGTAAATTTCAGACATTGTCAGGTAGTGTCATCATTGATTGTCAGATGGTATGTGCCAGAGCAGTGTGCACTAGCCAGCACTGTGATTCCTAGGTGAAGAAGTTGGCCACCAGTTGCGTACGGGCTGCCTCCCCCCGTGCCCTTTCCCCTCCCATGCGCAGCGGGCGTGCATGTGGTTGTGGATGTGGGGGCACCACCATGTCCACGGGCAGGCCCCGGCGTGTTGCAACGTTGTGCAGGACACATGCTGCCACTATGATCCTGCACACTATTCGGGGAGCATATAACAGCTGCCCGCCAGAACGGTCAAGGGAGCGAAAGCGTGACTTGAGCACTCCGAATGTGCGCTCCACTATGCCCCGTGTTGCAATGTGGGCTGTGTTGTACCTTACCTGGGGTGGCGTGGTGGGGTTCCGGATTGGGGTCATCATGTGGGGGCTGATAGGGTAGGCACTGTCCCCTGTGGAGGTGGTGATGGGTATCATTAGTGGTGTTGTGTCATGACCCAGTATCTGACATGCATGCATGTGCAGTGGCATTCATGCTCACCAAGCAGCCATGTATCTCCATGCTGGCCAGCCTCTAGGTCCCGGCATAGGGTAGACATTCTGTAGATGAAGCTGTCGTGGGTGGACCCTGGATAGTTGGCATATACTGATGTGATTATTCCCTTGGCATTGCATACAACTTGCACGTTGATGGAATGCCAGTGCTTGCGGTTTCTATAGATGTGCTCTGTTGCCCTGGGTGGACGTAGAGCCACATGTGTGCAGTCAATTGCACCAAGCACTTTGGGGAATTGAGCCACACCATAGAATTCCTGGATGCACGTCCGCCTTTCTGCATGAGTCCTGGGGAGATATATGTGCCTGCGGACTGATGGCCGTGCAGTGATGATGTTCAAGACCTGGTGTAGGCAGCGTGACTGCGTGGCCTGTGACACCCCACCCACTATGGCACTTGTCCGCTGAAAGGATCCAGTGGCCAAGAAGTGCAGTACATTCAGGACCTTCTGCAGGGGGCTGAGTGCTTGGGAGCACAGGGTGGGTGATGTGAGGTCATCCTCCCACTCACTGACCAGGTCCAGTATGATGTGTGCTGGAAACCTGTACCTCCCATACACCTGGTCATCAGGCATCCCGAATAGGCTGGTTCTGGGTGTGAATATTCTGGCCCTGACTCTCCTCCTCCTCCTCCTTTGGTAGCCCACTGCCACTGCTGCTAGGAACGGTATGTTCATCCTGGCATCTGGCTTGTTTATTGAAAAGTGCGCAAATTAATGCCTTGCGCGTGTTGTAGGCGAGCGTGTGAGCCTCGCACCCCTGGAATCGAGTTCCCACTCCAATCGCGTGTGGAAATTCCCACGCAGCAGGCATACAGGTGCGCTGACGTACTTGCTTGTGTAAGTGGCCGCGCACCCCTGAAATACACGTACATAGGCCAATGGCGAGTACGCGCACTTTTGCCCAATTACACGCGATGAAATACACGTACATAGGCCAATGGGGTGTACGCGCACTTTTGGCCAATTACACGCGATGAAATACACGTACATAGGCCAATGGCGTGTACGCGCACTTTTGGCCAATTACACGCGATGACACTCTGACGTGCAGTATTTCCGCGTGTGCTCCGTCTTCACGTGCTGAGTGGGGAACGCCCGTGCGGATCACGTCAGACGCGCTTACGCGATGAGGGACTCTGGTCCAATAGAATCGCGTATGCGTGCTGACGCACTTACGCGCTAAGGGCCTTTCCTCGGATTTCACGCTGACGTGCAGGAATTTCACGTGCCAAATCACTCCGTATCAAGCTGGCCACCCGAAAACACACGGAACACCACGCTCCTGCCCCGAAGGCCGAGTTACTGCCCCCCCAGTGCCCTGAGCAGCCTCCCACGTGCTATCTGCTGCTGCCTGCCTGCCTGCCTGCCTGCTGCCACCGTGCCCTGCCATTTGGTGCCTGCACATCAGCCATCTGCAGGGGTCCAGTTGCTGTGTCCACCCCTGCTGGAACTGAAGACTCCCAACTGGGATTACATCGCTCCACAGCCCAGCCCCAGGACCCAGTTGCCCACCCACACCTGCCTCTGGGGTTGCCATGTCGGGCACTTCTACATCTGGCACCAGTGGCAACCCCAGGCCAGAGGGGCAGAGGGGCACCAGCTTCACTGCCACCGAAGTTGGTGTCCTGGTGGAGCATGTCCTGGGGCAGTATGATGCCCTCTTTGGATCGTCCCGCGCCAGCAAGGAAGGACGGGAGAGGATCTGGGCCGACTGTGTGGTTGCCATCAACGCGGAGGGGGTGGCAACCCGCAACGTCTTGAAGATCAAGAAGCGCTGGGAGGACTTGAGGTCCAGGACCCTTGTGAAGGCCCGGCGCCTCGTGGAGGGGGGCCGGGGCCACATGAGTTCCATCCAGAAGAGGGTCCTGGAACGCGTACGCCCAGCGCTCCACGCCCAGATCCTTGAGAGGGAGACCCATCTGGAGTTGAGCGGTAAGTGTCCAAGCATCACTGTGTGAGACAGTGCATGTTGCGGTGTGCTGGTTCTATGATACTTGCCTGTATGTGTGCCATGGGCCATAAATGCATGTATGTGTGCTGGGACATCATGGTAATGCATGTGCGACCAGTGATGTGTGACCCACATGGTTGTTGCATGTGTTGAAATGCGGCATGGGGAGCACTATGCAGATTTGGGACATGAGAGCATGCCAGTCTCTGTACCTGGACATGGATGGGGGTGAAGGATGGGTGCTGATGCCAGGTACATATATGGTAGTCATGTCTGTGTGCCTGACCTGCATGTCTGTGACTTGTGCATGCCATGGATGCATGACACATGTGTGTGACAATGCACAGATTCAGTGACGCACCGAACTTCCCCTTGTTTTGCCTGTGTTCGGTGTGATTGGGGCCAGATGGATGTGACTGAGGTGAAGTGTGTGCATGTGATATGCATGAGCCATGATGCATGTGAGTTACATATCATTGAATGTTTCAAGAGTCAATTGGACATGCATGGAAATGTGCATGGCATGCACCATGCCTGTTACTGTGTGTGTTTTGCCTGGACTGACCCATGTGTTGTGGAGGGACATGATGGAAGTGTACTTTGACAGGGGTGCTCATCTGCTATTGCTTCCTGTCTAGGGGACCATTGTACAGTAGCCTGATGCTTGTGTCCTTTGTCTCCCTCTACGCAGCGGCTAGTGAAGAAGAGGGCGGAGACGGCGCTGTGGAGCAAGGCGGCGGGGATGCCCCCACGGCTGCAGCGGAAGGGGTGGGTGAGCCCCCACAGGGGCCTGCTACGGCGGGAGACGGTGAGGAGCCATCCAGGTTGGTGGTTTGCACAGAGGAGGAGGAGGCCGACACTGGTGCACACATGGGGCCTGGTGGGAGCATCCCTGCTGGTGCAAGTGGTGCAGTCCAGGGCCAGGGGCAGGAGGCAGCACAGGTCACCGTGGAGGGGCCTGTGCATGTCGCTGTCCCTGACCCTGTGAGTGCACCACCATGCACCAGCAGGGATGCCCCGTCCCAGGCCCGTCCGCAGGTAGAGGGGATGTCCATGTCAACTGACTCCCCTCCACCTGCGGCCGTGGGAACCCCTGGCCGCGTGGAGCAGGTCCTGATTGGGGTCGCGATGCGCACGGCTGTGATTCGTGATGCCGTGCGTGCTTCCCGGGAGGAGCACGCACGTCATCACGAAGTGCACCGTTCCGACGTGGCCCAATTGGGATCGGCCATGTTCGGGGGGTTCCTGCATGTGTTGGCCAATCTGACGGCCCTCTCCTCCTCTGTGCAGGCTATCCACCGGTCGTTCTCCTTGCCGTCTTCCGGCCCAGATGCCACCATGGCCCCCTGTGGACCTGCCCCGACCAATGCAGCCAGCTCGGTGGGGATCCCATCCCTGCCGCAGTTGGGAGTCGGAGGTCCAGCAGGGGTGGACGACACAGCAAGTGGACCCTAGCAGATGGAAGATGTGCCGGCATCATCGGGCAGGGCACGTGCACGACGGCGTCGGTGGTTACCATCAGCCTGGATGCCGTCGTGCTGGCAGAGGCAGTGGCGTCGGAGGCAGCAGCGGGCTCGACGTGGGAGGCATCATGGCTCAGGGCCATCAAGATCAGAGGGGCAGGCATCGGCCGGAGGGCAGGGCAACCCTGGCATGGCGGTGTGTTCCGTGTGGGAGGAGTTTGGCCAGCGGATAGGTGCGGAGCGGCAGCGGGCGGAAGAGGAGCGGCTCGCCATGGCCAGGGCGGAGATCTCCATGCATCAGGCATTGAGGCGGGCTGAGTGCCTCGAGGAGGCTCGCAGGGAATTTGGTGAGCACATGGGGTTGTCCCTGCGAGACCTCGGGGCCAGGACTGAGTCCCGCCTCCAGGACATTGACATGGAGTTCGAGGATGCCCTGGCCAGCATCACCAAGTGAGCCACAGGACTAGCCCGCTGCCTTTGTATATAGTTTTTTAGTTAGTTAGTGCTAGGTTTCCTTTATTTCTTTTTATTATTTTGGACCGCTTGGACAATGGCCACTTTTTTGTACATATTTTTTAACTTAGTTAGTATTAGGTTTCATTAGTGGTGTTGGGCTCATGGACCCTTGAACATTCCTGTATATATTGTTATTTTTTGGGTGATACATTTTTTTAATTTCATATTGTTTACACCATGTCGTAATGGTTTTTCTTTGATTTCATGCTACATGTGTTTGCTTTGGACAAAATCTATTGATTTTTCTATCCTTTGTTTTTTGGTTTCTCATTTTTGTTCCCGGACATGGACCTTTTATTTGCTTTGCCAGATAGTTGTATTAGTTTACTTATTTTTTTATTTAATACATTTTTATATTATCTTACACTTGTGTCATTTTTTCTTTGGTTTCTTACATGTCATGATATGGGTTTTGACATTCACTTGCACCCATTGTGTATGTGTGTGTGGCGGACATGTGTTCTTTTGCATACTTGCCTTTGGGGTTGTGTCATGTGATTGCATTCACTATGTGGGTGCATGCAATCCTTGCCTGGGTGTTTGTGCTGGGTATGCTGGCCATTACTGCCATTATTGTGTATCGTCAGGACCAGGGGCCAGGGGGACATGGGTGGGGGCCTGGTGGAGGGTGTCCCTGGTGGATGGGGGGTTGGGGGTGGTGGGAGACATGGGTTGGACATGGGTGGGGGCCTGCTGGCAGGTTCCCCACAGTGCTGGGGGTGGGGGTGGTGGGAGACATGGGTGGGGGCCTGGTGGAGGGTGTCCCTGGTGGATGGGGGGTTGGGGGTGGTGGGAGACATGGGTGGGGGCCTGGTGGAGGGTGTCCCTGGTGGATGGGGGTTGGGGGTGGTGGGAGACATGGGTTGGACATGGGTGGGGGCCTGCTGGCAGGTTCCCCACAGTGCTGGGGGTGGGGGTGGTGGGAGACATGGGTGGGGGCCTGGTGGAGGGTGCCCCTGGTGGATGGGGGGTTGGGGGTGGTGGGAGACATGGGTTGGACATGGGTGGGGGCCTGCTGGCAGGTTCCCCACAGTGCTGGGGGTGGGGGTGGTGGGAGACATGGGTGGGGGCCTGGTGGAGGGTGTCCCTGGTGGATGGGGGGTTGGGGGTGGTGGGAGACATGGGTGGGGGCCTGGTGGAGGGTGTCCCTGGTGGATGGGGGGTGGGGGTGGTGGGAGACATGGGTTGGACATGGGTGGGGGCCTGCTGGCAGGTTCCCCACAGTGCTGGGGGTGGGGGTGGTGGGAGACATGGGTGGGGGCCTGGTGGAGGGTGCCCCTGGTGGATGGGGGGTTGGGGGTGGTGGGAGACATGGGTTGGACATGGGTGGGGGCCTGCTGGCAGGTTCCCCACAGTGCTGGGGGTGGGGGTGGTGGGAGACATGGGTGGGGGCCTGGTGGAGGGTGTCCCTGGTGGATGGGGGGTGGGGGTGGTGGGAGATATGAGCAGGTGTGCAGGGTAGTTCCCTGTTGTGTGTGCTGCCTGCAGGGGCCGTGGAGGGTGTACAGGTAATGCCTGGGAGCACACAGCCAATTCGCGTGTGGAACTTCCCGCGCACCCCTGCAATCCACGTAGCCGGCCATATCGCGTGTGGAACTTCCCGCGCACCCCTGCAATCCACGTAGCCGGCCATATCGCGTGTGGAACTTCCCGCGCACCCCTGAAATCCACGTTCCCTGCCATATCGCGTGTTGAACTTCCCGCGCACCCCTGTAATCCACGTAGCCGGCCATTTCGCGTGTGGAACTTCCCGCGCACCCCTGCAATCCACGTACCCTGCCATATCGCGTGTTGAACTTCCCGCGCACCCCTGTAATCCACGTAGCCGGCCATTTCGCGTGTGGAACTTCCCGCGCACCCCTGCAATCCACGTACCCTGCCATATCGCGTGTGGAACTTCCCGCACACCCCTGGAATCCACGTAGCCGGCCATTTCGCGTGTGGAACTTCCCGCGCACCCCTGTAATCCACGTAGCCGGCCATATCGCGTGTGGAACTTCCCGCGCATCCCTGAAATCCACGTAGCCCGCCATTTCGCGTGTGGAACTTCCCACGCACCCCTGTAATCCACGTAGCCGGCCATTTCGCGTGTGGAACTTCCCGCGCACCCCTGTAATCCACGTAGCCGGCCATATCGCGTGTGGACCTTCCCGCGCACCCCTGAAATCCACGTTCCCTGCCATATCGCGTGTTGAACTTCCCGCGCACCCCTGTAATCCACGTAGCCGGCCATTTCGCGTGTGGAACTTCCCGCGCACCCCTGCAATCCACGTACCCTGCCATATCGCGTGTTGAACTTCCCGCGCACCCCTGTAATCCACGTAGCCGGCCATTTCGCGTGTGGAACTTCCCGCGCACCCCTGCAATCCACGTACCCTGCCATATCGCGTGTGGAACTTCCCGCGCACCCCTGGAATCCACGTAGCCGGCCATTTCGCGTGTGGAACTTCCCGCGCACCCCTGTAATCCACGTAGCCGGCCATTTCGCGTGTGGAACTTCCCGCGCACCCCTGCAATCCACGTACCCTGCCATATCGCGTGTGGAACTTCCCGCGCACCCCTGGAATCCACGTAGCCGGCCATATCGCGTGTGGAACTTCCCGCGCACCCCTGAAATCCACGTTCCCTGCCATATCGCGTGTTGAACTTCCCGCGCACCCCTGAAATCCACGTAGCCGGCCATTTCGCGTGTGGAACTTCCCGCGCACCCCTGCAATCCTCGTACCCTGCCATATCGCGTGTGGAACTTCCCGCGCACCCCTGGAATCCACGTAGCCGGCCATATCGCGTGTGGAACTTCCCGCGCACCCCTGAAATCCACGTTCCCTGCCATATCGCGTGTTGAACTTCCCGCGCACCCCTGAAATCCACGTAGCCGGCCATTTCGCGTGTGGAACTTCCCGCGCACCCCTGCAATCCACGTACCCTGCCATATCGCGTGTGGAACTTCCCGCGCACCCCTGGAATCCACGTAGCCGGCCATATCGCGTGTGGAACTTCCCGCGCACCCCTGAAATCCACGTACCCTGCCATATCGCGTGTGTAACTTCCCGCGCACCCCTGCAATCCACGTAGCCGGCCATATCGCGTGTGGAACTTCCCGCGCACCCCTGAAATCCACGTTCCCTGCCATTTCGCGTGTGGAACTTCCCGCGCACCCCTGCAATCCACGTACCCTGCCATATCGCGTGTGGAACTTCCCGCGCACCCCTGCAATCCACGTAGCCGGCCATATCGCGTGTGGAACTTCCCGCGCACCCCTGAAATCCACGTTCCCTGCCATGTCGCGTGTGGAACTTCCCGCGCACCCCTGTAATCCACGTACCCTGCCATATCGCGTGTGGAACTTCCCGCGCACCCCTGAAATCCACGTACCCGGCCATATCGCGTGTGCAACTTACCGCGCACCCCGGTATGCACGCACACGTTTATTTTTTCTCTCTGCGCGTGTCTGTGTTTGTGGGTACCCCTTTGTACGTCATTTGTCCTGGAGGGCCACAGTATTGGACATTGATCATGTCTGTATATAGGTGCTATTTGTTGGCGCACCTTTTAGCGCACATTTCTTGCAGGCGCAGAGACGCTACCGCCTGCTTTCTTGTGGCGGTCGTGTTTGTGCCTGTTTGTGCCTGTGCGCTGCTTTGAGCGTGCGCTTTTTTGCCCTATTCTATTCCATGAATACGTGTTGTATGCGAGCGTGTGGGCGTTCCGCGCACTTGCCTCCTTAACTTTCCCCGTGCCGCCCACATTCTTCCCCATTCCGAGTGTTGTGCCCCATTTTATTCCCCATTCCGAGTGTCCCGCCCTGTGTCCCGCCTACTTTAGAGCTGTGCGCTGCGCTCGGAGTGATGGCGCAGTGGCCGTGGCGCACGACGTTGGTTGACCTGTGCGCCGGCCTGCGCCGCGCGTTTTTTCCGCGCACGTCCTCTGCTTTTCTTGCGCAGGGACTTCCATGAATCGACGTGCGCTGGTTTCCCTGCGCTTTGCGCTGATTTTAGGCGCAGCGCACGTATTGGCCCCTCTGCGCCGGGATTTTCGGCGCACATTTATTCTATGAATCGGCCTGTCAGTTTTCAGCTTCTAACTAACCCCTTCCAACTGATAGCATGCAACAAACTTGCTTCTCTGACAAAGCGTGTTTACTCTCCATTGGTGCTGTTTTTTCGCATTGGATTTTGGAGTCACATCCCTACAAGGAAAAAGAAAAAAACATAGCCAATGAGTAGTTATGCTTTTTAAATTAAGCAAAAAGTGTAGCCTCTAATACACATCCCATTTCAAATATCCTGTTTATTGGAAAGTCTGTCATAATACAACAAAGCTTTAAAGGGACACTCCTCTGAAGAATGAGCCCTCTAGAGTTTCTGCTTTGCCACGATGGAGCATGCCCAAATAGAAGGAAAAGTAAAGAGAACATATTAAAAAAGTGGTTAATTATCATAGAAATCTATTTTCCTCTGTTTTAACGAAAATATTAAAAGTAGAACACTTGAATTGGAACTGATAGGTTTTGCTGATGCTACATTAGCACCAACTGAGTAAACAGAGCAAAAGAGCAATAAGCATTGATTGATGAAGCGATCACACAGTTGGACTAAGCAGCACAGTGGTAACCCATTAGCTGAGCGAGTGCACATTTAAATGGCACATAACCCATTCCGATTTGAAAAGCCCCCTTTCCCTGCAAGCACATGTCAAAGGCAAAACAATACGCTCAGTGGACACTGAACCTCTGGCGCTATGTTTTGTCTTAAACATAATGCAACCACCCTGGGATGACGATGAACCAGAAAATGAGTCCCTATGTCTCTGGCCCCAATTACTGCATGTTATTTTATAATATTTCACTACCATTTGATGTTGTATTTATGTGCGCAGACCCAAAATACCTGGAGCTCTGAGTGGTGGTTTGTTGTATAGATGTTCTATGTTGAGAGCGTAGATGCTTTGTACCCATGGCAGTAAGATGCATTGCTCCCATGTGTGGTTCATAAGTTTGTTGAAGAGGCGTAGTGTTCTGATATATGATGTCTGCTGGTAAGGGTGTTAACAATTGCTGTGTGTGTGTGTGTCTTAGTTGGTCTGTGTATTGTGTGTTCGAGCACCGAATGTGAGCACGCTAGTTCGATGAAAAGTCAATGTGCAGAAATAGCAGAAACTACATGTAGCATGTCATAACATTGCCATGAGAGCAAAGAAACTAAAATTAATCATTACAAGTCAACGAAACACATCAAAAAGGATTTACAGCATAGAATCCTCCCTGTGCAACTACCACTGAACTGTTGCAAAGAGCTCAAATTTCACTTTCTCACAATGGCACTCTTAGACCTTTTAGGGGAAAAGTTGAGCAAGTGCTAACAGTTCCCATTCCATGTTATTCGCCACATTTTAAACCCTCTTGCTAATCAATGCCAAGTTTAATTTTATTTCCATATTTTATTTTTGCTTTTGCAAAGTGATGGCATATTCCGTAAACAGGAGGACTGTGAAAATACACCTATTTATCTATATGTTACAAAGCCTGCGGTAGTGGCCCTGTAGTTATGGTGAAGTTGCTCCACTCATAGAAAGAGCACTTTTTGGGCGGCTTATATATCCCACACCATTGGACAAATCTTCACCAAACTTTGAAAAAGATATATATATCCACATTGGAATGATTCAGCAAGGTTTGATGCGGCTTGGTCAAGAGTGGGGCGGGGGCTCAAAGTTATAGGGGGGTGCCAACATTTCTTTTGTTTTTATTGTGATATGGTTTGAAATAAACCGTGCACAAAATGAACACATAATCCACAACTACATTCATAAAACATAGTAAAAAATAATTATTAAATAACAGTTAATACATTAATTTCCTTTAAAAAACGACATAGAGCATTAATTAACTAAATATTCTCACCCCACATAATCCTAGAACAGAACAGGTTTTTTGCAAAATCCATCCCAAACCATTAACAGAATTTACAGAATATCCTAATCCAGGTGCTAACGAAACCAGGACAATCCATGACCCAGTGTCGTAAAGTAACTTATTTTTTAAATCCTGATAGACACAATGGAAAAAAAAACCTTGATCGCGCCTACAGCCCAACCGCTGGACAAATTTTCACAAAACTTGCTCTAGGAGTGGCAGCTTGGTCCCAAAAACGTGCTTTTGTAAATTTGGTGTAAATCTGTCCAGTAATATGTCCAAAATAGGTAAAAATAAATAGTGATTCGGGATCCACAGACACCTGTGGACCAATCAGGAGGCTACTCGATGTCTACGGACACCAAAAATGCAAGCAGATTGGATGTTCAAAATGTGAGGTGTGTAAGATTTATTGAAACTGTCGCCATGTTGGATCCGCGGACATCCCTGCTGACCACAGACAGTGCAGTGAGAACAAAGTCCAGAAAACATATTTAGGGTTTTTTGTGGCTGAAAGAGGGTCTGGAGGCTGGGGGAGCGGAAAAAAGTTGATAGGTAGCTGTTTTTATAGGCAAATAAAAGTGTTGCAGGTGCCTCTGAGTCCGCTGTCATCTTTATTATCCGTGGACGACATTGAGAGTGGCGCGGCTCAGGGTGAGTATTGTTACTTAAAGGTGTATTTTACTTATTTGTTATACGGTTTAATTGTAATGTGGTGGTTGCGGCCAATGTAGGTCGAAGGTCTGCCTGTGTGACGGTGTCTGAGAACACTGCAGTAGTCCACGGATCCCCACATGCCATTCAGGTCTTTTAAGGATTTCTAGCAAGAGGACATTGGGGGCCTAGCCTACCAGGTTTTGTAGGTCTGGAGGATGAGTTGAAGTGTATAGGAGTACAGGGTATGAAGTGTTTTCTTTGTTGTGTGTAGTGAAGATGGCTATGGTTATGACTATGAAGGAGCAGAGTGTGTGGTTGGCGGGTGATTCTTGGATCCATTAATTAAAGGATTAAGCTGAATCTTGTGGCATCTCTGCTACTATTGGATTGGGTGAAGTCGAGGTTTTGTGGTATGTAGATTGTGGCTTAATCTGGGTAAAGGTATTAACAATCTGTGAGAGTATGGCTCACTTTGAATGTACAGATATTTTTATTGTGCATTGTGGAGGCAACAGTTTGGACTATGTGACTGTGGCAACAAGTCCCGAGGAGGCAGGCCAATACCGCCCCAGGTAATGCCCCCGGGGCAGTAGTTACACAAGTGTTCCCAGCGCGTTCGCTCCCAAGACCAGAAGAAAAAAGAAGGTAAGTGGGGTTGGGAGGGCAGAAGGGAGGGGAAAAGAACAAAAAAAAGTACTGCGGTCACCGGCAGGGGACGATGGAAGCCTCCAGCCATGTGGAGGCTTGGAGCGGGGATGGCCCCGCTCTGAGTCTCCACACGGCTGGAGGTTTCCATCGTCCCCCGCAAGAGATCACAGGATAGAAGGTAAGTCGGGTGGGGTGGGAGGCGGGAGAAGGGCGGAGGGAGGAAAGAAAAAAGAAATTCTTACCTGAATCCCCGGCGGGGGATTAAGGAAGCCTCCAGCCATGGGGAGGCTCGGAACAGGGATTGACCCATTTCGAGCCTCCTCATTGGCTGAGGGGCTGCCACGCCCCTCGCCGGGAACAGAGTAGCCGGCACGCACGGCATAAAAGGGAATACCGTGTGGTATAGCTCGCAAATGAGCCAATCACCACGCAGTATTCCCGTTGCTCCGATGCAGGATCTTTGCAGATTGCAATGAAGGATATGTTCAGAAACCTAACAGAACTGTTTCCAGCTGCATATATTGCTTTTTCCTAAAATCAATCAAAGACAAATATGGAGATACCTAAACTATTTTTATCCTCAAATGGAAGAAGCTGTACAGCATGCTAATAAAGGTGTATGTGCTTTTTTATATGCTTTAGGAATACCATTGGAGTGCATTTGACTGATGTCGGAAATCAGTTTTTTCTTTTGAGTATCCAAAATGTACTGAAACAATTTTTATAAACTCGTGAAATGTGTTGTGAAGTATTTTGTTTAGTAGTTGTATTTCATAAAAAAACAAGAACACAAATAAATTAGGTGCAGTTTTTGTAAAAGTTTGAATTATTAAGTAGAACCTTTGTTTGTTCAGTATATAAAATCCCCCACATTCTTTTTTTTAAAAAAAGGTTCTTTTAAGAGCCACCATTTTTTTAATGAAAAACAAGTTAATTGATTTTAATTCCCCCACACCACACATGGAAATGTCTAGGTGTCCACAGATGTTTTTTTCTGTCCGCAGACTATGCAGACTACAAAAGGCCCTTTGATTTTTATTTTTAGTTCTATTTTTTTAACTGTGAAAGGTGGGTCCAAAAGGAACCTTTTTTGTCTTTCTGGTATTTATATTTTTGGGGGATTTTGTTTTTGTGGGAGAAGGGAGGTGGTAAGGTGGGGGAGAGAAGGGAGGGAAGGGGCACCAACCACAGATACAGAGGGGCAGGTGGACAGTGGAATATGGTGGGCATGCAGTATATCTAAGTTTGGTGGCAGCGTTTCTTGTGCTCCTTGACCGCGGCCTCAATAGCACTCTGAAACTGCTCTCCTGTACAGAACGGAGTCTCACAGTCCAAACAGAGTATTGTGACCCTTGAAAGGTAAGGGTCAACAGTGTTCTGTATGGCCTGCAAGGCAGCCGGTGGGATCCTCTGCCCCACAGGAGTAGCCTATGTGGTGGCAAGAGTTGTTGAGGAAGATGGGGTAGAGGAAGATAACCTACTTCTCCTTGAGAAAGGAACATCCTTTCTCAGAGCTCCTGGGTGGTTGGAGAGAGTGTAGCATCGTATAGAGGAGGTCACAAAAGAGTACTGCCCATGTTGTCCGCGAATTAGCATGACCGCGCACTCATTGCATTCAACATGGGTAGCCCGATCCTTTGATACCCCTTGTACAGTTTTAAAGAACCGTCACACCCATGATTCTCTCTGGCTGCTGGAGGTATGCATTTCCTCTATCTAATCATCCTGGCCCTCTTGATCCTCCACTGCATCATTGCACCTTTTCCATTGCCCATGCCCTCCAGCTGGTGGTGGTGGTGTTGGTGGTAGCGGCTCCTGGGGCGAGGGATGGCCATGACTGATGCCATTTTCTAAACTCAATAGCAGGTGTGCTAATACTCTTCCAAGCAAGTGCTCTCTCTTGGATTGCAGATGAAAACTCAGAAACAATAGGTCCAGGAGCTGTCCAAGGGTAAACTTTCAGCTTCAAACGTCCTAGACCAGCTGAAAATGCAGTTTAAAAATGTCCCTGAAGCACAGAACCTTTTGCAAATGCGTCATCATGACAAACAAAAAATGGGTGTAAAAAGTTGTAGAAAGTTGATAGAAGTGTTAAGAATGTTGCTATAAGTTGGGGAATGGCACTGTTTTCACATGAACTTCCTATTTTATTTATTTTATTTTATTTTATTTTGGGATTTGTAGAGTGCACTAAAGCCCACAGGCATCGAGGCACTATGAGAAGACATAAGAAGGCTTGATTATGGGTTGCATAAATGCGGCCCAACAGAGTATTGCCTAGTACAGAATTTTTCGTTACAAGAGGCATTTGAGAAGGTATTACTTGGATGCTTACACAGAAATACATACATGTGGGGATGTAGCCTTGATGGCTTTGCGGAAAGCAGAGTGAGAATCAATTGACCATACCTGAAATTGGAGGGTGTTCCAGAAGGAGGCAGCCATCGTGGGGAAGCTTGTGTCACCCGCATGCACTCTTTGCGTGCGAGGAACAGTGATTTGGTTGGAGTAAGCTCTTCTAGAGGGTCTAGATGGTGTGTGTCTGATGATTCTTTGAGCCAGGTAAGGAGGGGCAAGGTCATAGAGACATTTGTGTGTCAAGGTGAGGATTTTAAAGACAATCCTTGCTTTGACCGGGAGCCAGTGAACGTGCCTTCTGACCCCAGAAATGTGGTCCCTATGTGAGATGCCTGTTTCAGCCCGAAGGACATTGTTCTGAGCTAGTTGAAGTTTGGCAAGATTCTTATGGGAGGTCCCAACAAAAAGGGCATTACATTAGTCAAGCCTCAAGCCAATAATTGCCCTAGCGATAGTGAGGCATTTCTTTTGGGACAGGAAGGGTCTGGTTGCATTAAGCAGTTTGGAATGATAAGCAGCAGACAATGCATTAGCATTGACCTTTCTATCCATAGTAAGGTTAGGTTCAAGATAAACGCCCAATGTCTTGACGACTTGTGAGGCAGTGAATGGAATGTTATCAACAGTGAAGGAGCTGTATTGCTTGTCCAATTTACCCAGCGTAGAGGGGGAACCAATCAGCTGAAGTTCAGTTTTCTCACTGTTGAGACATAACCAGTTTTCTGCCATCCAGGATTGGATTGTGGAGTAAATGGAATTGAGGGTGTTCATGTCCATTGAATAGTCTCCCGAAAGGTGGATGAACACCTGAGTGTCATCTGCATAGTTATTGTTTGAGATGACCAGGGCATCCAATATTCTGAACAGAGGCATCATGAAGAGATTGTAGAGGGTTGGAGCTATGCATGAGCCCTGTGGGACCCCACATTTAGTGAGACTAGGATTGGCACTTGAGGTTTCTGAAAAGACGTTCATCACTCTTTCCTGTAGGAATGTGGTAATCCAGGCACAAGCTCTGGGGGAGAAATTGGATGCAGATGTGAGCTGATGGCAAAGGGTTTTGTGATCCACCAGATGAAAGCAGCGGAGAGGTCTAACAGGAGGAGGAGCGCTGGTTTGCCAGAGGCTCTAAGGCCATCCATTTGATTTTTTAGGTAAAGTAGTGCCGTTTCAGTGCCATGTCAAGGCCGGAACCTAGACTGGTGAAAACCAAGAAGGTGGTTGTTTTCAATGTATTTCTGGACTTGCAGGTAAGCTGCTTTGTCCAGAATTTTAAGCAGGAAGGGGACAGTGGTAATAGGCCTATAGTTCCCTGGGACCGATGGGTCAAGGGAGGTTTTTTTACAAGCGGTCGGACCCACGCTTCCTTAAGTCCAGTAGGCACAAGGCCAGATTGCAAGGATGAATTAAAGAAGGCGGTGATAAATGGGGCAATGTATGAGGTGGAGTCTTTTATGACCTGAGCCGGGCAGGCGTCGCCTTTACAGTTCGAGGGCTTGGTGGATTTGATGAGAGCAATTACTTGGGGTTCACTCATATCAGTGAATTCGAACATTGTGGTCTGTTTGGGAGTAGAGACTGGGGCGGGAGGGATGGGACTATTTGCAAGGAGATTGGTCAAGTCTTTTTGGTGGGCTAGAATTTTGGCGTGCAGAGAATCCAGTTTGTCTTTATGGCCGCTTGAATTTTGTTGCACCACACTTCGTCCTTCAGGAGGGTAGGAGGCAGGGGTGAAGGCATTTCCAATTCTCGAAAGATGGCAAAGATTTCCTTTGTCCCAGATTTGGCATTTTCTATCCTGGAATTGAAAGAAGTGGCTTTGGCCTGAATGATAACCGATTTACAGTGTTTAGATATAGGGCCTCATTACACGGTAGGCGGTAGGGATTTACCGGTACCGGTAAAATACTGGTGCCGGTAAATCCCTGCCGCCTTACTACGAGGTCCCTTAGCGGGTTGGAGTTTTAACGCCTGCTTTTTGCAGGCGTTAAATACCAACCCGCTAAGGGACCTCGGAGCTAATTACGGCACCGCTAAATTGCGGTGCCATAATTAGCGCCTTCCCCATTCCCATTGAGCCCTATGGGGCAGGAATGGGAATGGGGAAGGGCAATGGCGGAAGGGGGATTTACCGCCCCTCCAACCTTGGGATGGGGCGCTAATAGCGCCATGGCTCACCGCCTACCGTGTAATGAGGCCCATAGACTTAAAGGCAACTTTGGTGGCATCATTAGGGTTGTGTTTCCATATAGCAAGCTCAGCCCTTTTTCTGGACCAGAATTCCATGAGCTCCTTGGTGAACCAGGAATTAGTATGCTTAGCTTTCTTCGCTTTTTTGAGAGTGAGCGGAGCGATTGCATCTACCGCCTGGGAGATTGGTAGGACAGTTTTTCTGAAGTCCAGCTAAGGGCTTAGTAAAACCATTCAACTGAGGCAGTACAAGACTCCACTCTTAGTATAAGGCTGTACTACCTAGCGTAGGCAGAACTGCCAGACTTATCTTAGGAGAGAGAGAGGGCAGTAGACACAGTACAAGTGAAATTGTAATACAAATGATCCAAAGAAACACTGAAACGTTATGTATTGTAAAAATAAAGGAATTATTTAAATACAGGTAGGCCCAGATAAACCTAGAGGTAAGTAAGTACTAAAACATAATAAGAAATCACAGTATAAAAACACAACACTATGCTTGAAAGCACGAGACCCAAGTATAAACCTTATTTGGAACACCTAACAGTAGTTCTAGAGAAGTCAAAACCTTTTTATACACATTTAGTATAGGTCATGTCTATTCTTTGGGAGTAAAAGACCAATGGTTACTTTCAGATTACATTCAGTAATACAAGGGCAGTAAGCCCTTCCAGTTGTACAGTGACTCTTGGAACAAATCACATAAAAAGTCAACTGGACAATATACTTTTTGTGAATAGTGAAACACATTCTAGGTGCAGTAAAAACCTATAACTACTTTTGTCATAACACACATTATATCAGGTGAGTAAAACCTAAGGATGTAATATACAATTACAGATGCTTTTGAAATCAGGGAACCCCAGATTGAGGTAAGCAATAACTCTGGTAACTTGTTTTGGATGGCACACAGCTAACACAAGGAAAGTAAAACCCACATACTTTAACTTCGCAATGAAGGGGAAAGTAAAACCCAATGCCACACTTTACTGAATAGTTATTCTAGGTAGGCAACAACCTAATGTAGACTTATTAAGGACAGGCTAGCAGCAAGTCAGGGGAAGCAAGACCCAGTTGGGGGACACTCATACAGATATCCTAACAGGATTAACCTGGTGATACCAACAGTTGGAGGACACTCATACAATGACCCTACAGGAATAATCTGGTGAAACCAACACATTACTTTTTTAAAGAGGCACAACCTAATCACAGCAGAGTAAAATACCTTCACATCCACTTTCTATTAGACTGGCAAAACAGTGGTTAAGGAAGAACAGATGTTAACCATAATTTTAAGAATAGTGCATCACACATTCAAGATCAGTAACAACTTTTCTAGGCAGAAGTCCCAATCGCTTCAAAGTCTTTCTCTTATTCTTGGAGCATGAGTGTTCTCAGTTGCAGAAGGGGGTCACTAGGACTAGTGACCAACAGGCAATGTTAGAATACATTCTTTAGTAGAAAGAAATTAGAGTTCCTTAGGAAAACTGGGCAAACAGGTGAGTACTTTACTTTTAGAGTTAGAAGAGGGTCCAGGGGCTTCACAGAAGACACCCCAGCAGGATTCTAGCAGTGGGACTGGGTGCACTGGATGAGGGACCTCCCAATCACAGAAAACACCCCAGGACTACACAGAAATCCCATAAGTTTTAAGGTAAGTAAATACCCAAGCCAACACAGGACCTCAGCAATGAAGAAGAGATTGCAGCAGGAGAATTTCGGGGACTACAGCCAAATACCTGGTCAGTGGATTCCTTGTCCTGGAGACTGAACACAAGACCTCAGAAGGACTTTTCAGCAGGGATCGATGAAGAAGGCTCTAGGCAAGATTTCCCTCATGGCTGAATGTGGTTCTGTGGATTTGGCGCCTTTTCAAGGAGCACAGAAGAAGACAGAATATTGCAGTTGAATTCTCATCATTACAAAGGTCCAGCACTCTTGTGAGGGGACTTTCCAGGCTCAATTCGTGTCCCTGGAGATACACCAAGATGCCCACAAAGTTTCAGCGAGATTCTGAATTCGGAAGACCGTGCATCGCACAGTGACAGAAGGTCCCATGGTATTGGGGTATTGCAAGAACGCAAAGTCGCAGCAATCCGTGGGATGGCTCAAAATGCAGGACTTCTTTAGTCTAGTGGGTCTCACCAGGCTCTGGGTTTGGGTCATAATTTTCGGAGTGCCAGGGCGATTGGAAGGAAGGGCTGCAGCGGGCTCAGGTTACAAAGCAGGCTCGCCGGTCGCTGGAAATCGTCTCCACTGCTTTTCCTTCATCATCCTCTTCGGTTTTCTGTTCCAGTGGTCGACATGACTTCAGCTTCTAGGTTTCCAGCATTTATCAGGAATTACAGCACAACCTCTGCATTCTCTCCCCGCATTTTACAAGAAAGGGGCGTCTGGTTGTCCAATCAAGACAGCCAGCCCCCCCCACTGGGATTTGTCCGAGTCGAAGGAAGGCATAAGACAAAGGATGGGGAAGTGTTGGACTCCTCCCCCACTTCCTCATCTTATATACTGACTGGAGCCTGGGAGGGGTGTCCAGGGGACTTCCGCCGAAGACAAAAATCGCATAAAGGCATTTCCCACCCTGGATGTCAGGGGAAGGAACAAGAAATGACAAGAAACACTAAAATGGCAGAAAAAGAAGACAGGGCCATTTTGGTAAAATGAGCACCCTTAGGTGCCTTTACTGCAGCTGTGATCACAGCCCGCGGTAAAAGTGCCCCAAATTAGTAAAAGGTATCACTGCCACCAGCCATTAAAGGTAAGCTTGTCATTGTAACAGAATTGTCACAGTTTTAATGTGAAAGGGGATACATTGTATCTCCCCAGCACTCCACATAAGGTGGGGTGTGCTGGTTTCACCTAACAAAATGTAAAAGGGATCCAAAGATCCTTTCTACCCCTGGGAACTGTAGTTCACTCAAGGTTAGCACGATAAAGTTAAATGGGGAGCCCCTAGGGCAACCCTGCAACAACAGGCACTTATTGCCAATGAGTTGTTAAACATGATAACTTTAAAAAGACACTATGGAGAGTCTTAAAAATGACCTCTATAAAAAGAGTTAAAGATTAGGTGAGTGTGGAAAAAGGTTCCCACTCACTGAGGTATTAATGAAAAACATCCCACTAGATAAGCAAAAAGTTCTGGGGTTGAACCAGGAAAGGAAGATTTACCAGCTCTGTGGAAATCTTACCTAACAGAGATGACTTTGTTAAAAGCTGTTACAAAGAGCTCCAGGTCATTAGTGAAAGGGGACTGGAGGGGCGGTACCATGAAGTAGGGGGATAGAGCCTCCTTGGCGAGCTTCCGTGTGCTTCTTGAGAATGCAGCCGGTAGCGAGATGGTAGACTTAAATGTCACTTTAGATGTTGTGATGTCAGACTTAATGCAGAAGTGGTCGGACCATGGAATGGGAGAGATTTTCGAGATGAAGAGAGAGCAGTTGTGGGAATATACCCAGTCAAGCGTGTGACCTTTGATGTGGGTTGGCTTAGAGATGGCTTGGGTAAACCCTAGTGTAGTTACGGCTTTTAGCAAGGTGGATGCATTGACATCCTTAGGGTAATTTAGACCTAAATTAAGGTCACCTAAAAGCAGCACTTTGGCAGATTGCTTAAGGTTGTCTGACCGTGCATGGATGAGGTCATCATGAAAGTCAATGGAAGGGCCAGGCGGGCTGTAGACCAGATGAATGGTGATCGTACAGTTGGGAGAGAGCTGGAGTTTGAGAGAGAGGTAGTCTGAGTTCTGACACAGTTCTCCAGGTGAATTTCTGATGATGAGCGTGTCTTTAGCGATGACAGCTACACCCCCACCCCTTTGACCTGTCCGGTCTTGTCTTAGTATGGTGTAACCAGTTGGGACTGCGAGGGAGAGGGCTGGGCCCGAGGTCTCGTTTAACCAGGTCTCACAAAGAAAGTCAGTCAAGATTGTCATTGATGTTGAGGTCATAAACATCAAGGGTATGTGCTGGTACGGCATGAGAGTTGACAAGGGCACATTTAAGTGGGACATCCGAGATGGTAGAGGGGGAGGCAGCGGGGGCGCACAGTGTGCTTGTGTTGAGGGGTAGAAACGGGATGGCATGAATGACTGGTGGCAAAACTAACATCATATGCTAAAAGGGGCGTGTGGGATACAGGTATAGTGCTAGGGTTGGAGACATCACAAGGCAGTATAGGCATATGGGCAGCAGGCATAGCGCTAGGGCTAGACACATCACAGGGCAGTATAGGCATATGGGCAACAGGCATAGCGCTAGGGCTAGTCACATCACAGGACACTATAGGCATATGGGCAACAGACATAGCGCTAGGTCTGAACACATCGCAAGGCAGTATAGGCATAAGAGCAGAAACATAATGCTAGGGCTGGACACGTCAGAAGGCAGTATAGGCTTATGGGCAACATGCATAGCACTGGGGCTAGACACATCACAGGGCAGTATAGGCATATGGGCAACAGGCATAGCACTAGTGCTGGACACATCACAGGTTAGTGTAGGCATATGGGCAACAGGTATAGCACTAGGGCTAGACACATCACAGGGCAATAGGCATATGGGCAACAGGCATAGTGCTAGTGCTGGACACATCACAAGACAGTATAGGCATATGGGCACCAGGCATAGCGCTAGGGCTGGACACATCACAAGGCAGTATAGGCATATGGGCATCAGGCATAGCGCTAGGGCTGGACACATCACAAGGTAGTATAGGCACATGGGCAACAGGCATAGCGCTAGGGCTGGACACATCACAAGGCAGTATAGGCATATGGGCAACAGGCATAGGCTAGGGCTGGACACATCACAAGGCAGTATAGGCATAAGAGCAGAAGCATAATGCTAGGGCTGGACACGTCACAAGGAAGTATAGGCTTATGGGCAACAGGCATAGCGCTGGGGCTAGACACATCACAGGGCAGTGTAGGCATATGGGCAACAGGCATAGCACTAGGGCTAGACGCATCACAGGGCAATAGGCATATGGGCAACAGGCACATCAGAAGGCAGTAAAGGCATATGGGCATCAGGCATAGTGCTATGGCTGGACACATCACAAGGCAGTATAGGCATATGGGCAACAGGCATAGCGCTAGGGCTGGACACATCACAAGGTAGTATAGGCATATGGGCAACAGGCATAGGGCTAGGGCTGGACACATCACAAGGCAGTATAGGCATATGGGCAACAGGCATAGCGCTAGGGCTGGACACATCACAAGGCTGTATAGGCAAGTGCGCTTCCACCGTAGCTTCAGGGCTAGAGGCTTCGCTGTGTGCATGTGGTGGTGAGTATGTGGTAGTAGAAGACATGGCAGTAGACCTTGTAGCTAATGCTGTAGGAGGCATACACCTGGAGGTAAGAATAGGAATGGCAGTATGCTGGTGCGACAAGGGAGCCTGGACTAGTAGCTGCGCTGACAGCAGAGAACAGATGCGGACAAGTGACACATCACAAGGCAGTATAGGCTTCTGGGCAACAGGCATAGCGCTAGGGCTAGACACATCACAGGGCAGTATAGGCATATGGGCAACAGACACACTCTGTTGGGATGACTGGGACTTCTTATGCCTCCAGGAAACTTGGCTACTGTTGGAATCTTCCCTAGATGGCTTTTCGGTTTTTCTAAACCCTGCAATCCAAGGGCTTGCAGGTAGACCACGCGCTGGCCTGTTAATTCTGGCCAATAAGACATCCTAATATGAGACGTCCAGGCACACAAAGATGGGCCCATTTCTCCACTATGTAATAATGAGAAAAATCCAGGGGTAGAAAAGGAGAAGATTCTGTCAGTACACCACATCATAATGAATATCTATTGGAGCGTGAAAGAAATAACCACTTTAGAGAAGAGAGATAACCTGGCTAAAGCTATTGACGAGGCTTAGGCTAGGCCACATTTATCCATCATTCTCTGCAGAGATTTCAACGTGACCTACCCACCTACCAAACAACTTCAAGAAAGGGACACTGAAGAGCTGTGTGCTAGTAATTCCGAAAAAAAACATCTTATGGACTGAATTAATGCTGAGCCGCGACCTCCACGTACTAAACGGAATTCATGAAAAAGATCTAATAAGATGCCCAAGGTGGAAAAGAGCTAGCAACATCAATAATTGACCATATCTTTGCCTCTGATACTCTAACAAAGACCATAGAATATCTTGAGGTTGTAAGTTCAGATAAAAGTGACCACAACGGGTTAAAACTATTTTGCAAAGAGGATTTTATAGAATCAAAGCCATTATCGAATGTACAAGTGGAAGTTCTAAACAATGGCCACCATCTCAAACTTAATTCATATGCAGTCAATCAAATTTTAGTCTCTCTTTCGACTAAGATAAATGACGGTCTCTTGAGCAAGGCCACGATTCCGGTTGATTACACAGCTATCCTTGAGACCTGCCTACCGTGCATCAAGAAAAGGCCATGCTATGGAAAAACTGCACCCCCATACCTATGATAAGGCACTAGTGAGAATGAGGAAAGAGACAAGAAGGCTTTTGCATGAACAGACCAAGAACCCACCATCTAATGTAAGGGCTATGGAAATTAGGAAACTGCTAATTACAGATCTTGGTGTATCAGCCATAGAGCAATATTATACCAAAAAATATGTTGAGATCCTTGAACAATAAATCTTCGGCCGTAACTTGGTCTCTTATTAGGTCTCTCAACCAGAAGCAAACTGCCTTACAGACCAACACTGTCTCGGAGGCAGTATGGTCATCCTTTTTTGAAGCTATATATCCACCACCAGGAGGGAAACACAAACACGTGGCCAAAACATGAGTGGCGTGGGCTTAATCTTTCCATTTGGATGATCTTGTATCACTTATTAGGAGCCTGAATACCTCAAGGACCCCTAGTCCTGATGGCCTATCTAACATCACTTGGAAAGAAAACCCAGAGCAAGGGGCCCAGATCCAACACTTGGTGCTTAAAAATGTGCTCAGGTCGAAATCATTCCTCCATCCTGGAAAACAGCGAACATTATCCCTTTCTTCAAAAACGACAGCCACTTAGATCCAGCGAACTTTCGACCTATAGCCCTTTTAGATGTCTTGACTAAGCTATATGCCACTTTGCTACTTAAAAGGCTCTCGGACTGGTCACAGGAAAGAGGGCTAAATGACAGGTTTCAAGTGGGCTTTGTTAAAGGCCTTGGTATGGGGCCCCAGGTTTGATGTTAAACCTACTAAAACATAAATCCAAGAAGACCAAGACTAACATCAACACAGCTTTTGTAGATTTCACTAAGGCCTTTGACAGTCTGAACAGTGAACATCTATGGGTCAATTTGGAAGCCAAGCAATGTCCACTGGATCTTCTAGACCAGATCAAAAGTCTATACACAGGCACCTGTGTATGCATCCGCCTATCCTTAAAAAGGCGACCTGACGTATGAAATCACTACATTCAGAGGGGTAAAACAGGGCGGTGCCTTGACAACGGCATTATATAATTTCTAAATCACTGATCTGGATGAATCCATGAACACATGCAGAAGTTTTCGACCAAAGATAGGGACTGTGAGAATAACGCACCCCCCGTATTCAAATGACCTGGTGCTGATGGACTATACACCATTGGGGCTGCAAAGGCAATTAGACCAACTGCATAAATATGCCAAACTAAACAACCTGAAGATTAATAGTTAAAAAAAACAAAATCATGGTACTAGGACAAGAAAGGCTGTGTAAACCAAAACCCCAATATCGATGGGTGATGAAAAATATAGAAATAAAACAGGTGAGCTGTTTCAAGTACCTGGTGATATGGATTACCACCAGCAACAAAAACTCTGATTTGTTTGGGCAGCGCCTTAAAAAGACGGATATGCTGGCTTCGCAGGCATCCATATTGAAGAGAAAGTATTCTAAGTTTTCTCTGAAGCCCCTTATTGAAATTTACACAGCAAAAGTCGTTCCAGTCCTACCCTACGGTGCAGAATGTTTTGCTGAACTTCCTGCCCTACTTTGGTCCCGAATGGAGGGGGCCATTTGGAAAAAAGTGTTGGGGCTGCCTCGTTCAATCCCTATTCAGGTGGTGCGGAAAGAGCTTGGTCTATGTTCACTCCAATCAGCAGCAGACTGGAAAGCGCTGAGTCTGTTTCATAAATGTAGCTGCCCTAATACTCCATATATGATCAATGTGATTAGTAAGGCGCTTGGGTCTAACTCTATTAAATATCTGAATACCTGGAGAACCACGCCACCAAACTCCTGGAAGCGTCAACCTGTACGATAGAGGCTCTGACGTCTAACCCAAGTAGGGTGAAAACAAACTCCATACACAGCTGGCCATAGAGGTATGGAATCAAGGAACAACCCAGCCATACCTACAGAAATGCTGAATCCCAAAATTAGGTCAACCTTCATGAGGTTGCAGCTCATCCTGTGTCGCACCAAAGAAATTAACATGGCTCGATCTAAAGTCAACAAAGGAATGGCATACTGGAGATTCTGCAATGATCCCGAAAATAAAGAAAACCTTTACCACCTATTTATGGTCTGCCCATATTTCACCAAGGACAGAACAGATCATTTTGGTCGGTTTGCATTAAATTTCAAGACTCTATCGTTAGATGACTGGTGGCTCAGATAATTGGTGGTCCACAAACGTCACTGCTGATAGCAGCAGTTCAACTCTACTGGAAGGTGCTGGAAGCGAAGTTGGTGAAGCCTTAAGGACCAAAGGACCGTAAACCGCTCGTTAAAGGTTTATCACTAACGCAAGCAGTATCAAGGACGTAAGGCACTCCTCTGACCTATTAACTCTGTAGGAAATAAGAAGGCGAGTGGACGTGGAACACACTTAAGACGGATGACCGTTGTCAGACTGTCTAAGCATATGGTTTTCTCTTCATTTGCTAAAACTTTTAATTTTAACATAAAATGCAAATACATAAATAAAAAACAATTGCATAAAAGAACCTAGCAATACATACACATAGGCAATGGGTGCAGCATGTACCACAGAAATACAGTATTTTTAATCTGGCAATATTGGTCAGTAAAATAATGAATGCAAGGCTATCAGAATCTTGATTAATATAAAACTTGAAATGAATAGCTAACACGACAAGACTTACTACACACTTGTGTTAGTAAAAACAATAGATATGAAAAGCCACAATGCATAGGAATCTGAGGCACATGCAGGGAGACTCCAGTAAGGAGGAAAGAAAGAACATCAATTCTGATGGAGTAAGTGCATACAAGAAAGTAAGGGGTGGAGGGGAGGCGATAGGAAAAGGGAGAGGGGAGGGGAGGAGAGAACAGAGTAAGCAGTCAAAAAGAGTGGAGAAGCAAGAGGGGAGAGAGAATACAATTGCAGAAGTCAGTAGTAACACATAATGTTGAAAGCCAGGATACAAGATGAAGATGGGAACAGCATGATTCAGGGCCTCCATGAGTACAAGATGCAAAGGAAGTCCAGCATGAGAGCTGAGAAAGGCTGACGCACCGTGAATCAAATTATACAATTCTTACTGTCATTTAAGAAAAATAACTGGCCTAGACATGCTAGTGAACCAAAACATCTGGCCCACATATGTGATATCATCACTGATGTCATCAATGACATTTGTGATGTCATATTTGATATCCTTGATGTTAGTCTTAGCCGTGCATGGTGTTGGCGTGAGTAATGGTTGCTTAGTTTACCATAATTGGTGAATTTCAGAGGGGGTTTCGATTTGACCTGTAACCATAACGTCCCTTTAAAAATATTTTTAACTGAATTTCCAAGGTTTTTATTAGTGCAACGTAACTAAAAGGTGCCTTTAACAAAGTGTTTTCCCTTAATCTATATATATCGGTGAACATGTGTTTGCATTTTCGGGGTCGGCTCCAGCCCCATAACAGTTGGTGGGCTGAAATTTCAGCCCAAGGTCAGCCTTCCCATTCTGGGGTGTACTGGCAATAGTGAAATTTGACCAACTCCACCCATTCACCTTGCACAGGGCGGGGTCCGGCCCTGTGCTATCAGTATTGGGATTCCGAGGGATTGCTGATTTTGCAATTGTTGGCTCCATACCCACAGCAGTTTGTGGGTTGAAATGTTGGCCCGAGGTCGGAATACCAGTCTGGGGCATACTGGCAATGGTGAAATCTGTCAAACCCCACCCATCAGCCCTGCATGGGGGGCAGCCCTGTGCTATCAGTATAGGCGATTTTGGGAGATTGCTGATTTTGCAATTGTTGGATCCAGCCCTCCAACAGTTGGTGGGCTGAAATGTTGGCTTGTGGTCGGTCACTAGTCTGGGGTATACTGGCAATAGTGAAATCTGACCAACCCCACCCGTTCGCCCTGCACAGGGAGGGGTCCGGCCCTGTTCGATCAGAATGGGCGATTTCGGGAGATTGCCGATTTTGTGACTTTTCCAAAAATAGGAATTTAGGACACAAGGTCGGCAAACCACTCTGGGGTGTACTGGTGATAGTGACATTTGACCAACCCCACCCATTTGACCTGCACAGGGGTGGATCGGGGTCCAGCCTGTGCTATCAGTAAAGGCGATTTTGGAAGGTTTTGGCGATTTTGCTATTTTGCAGAAATAGGAAGTTATGATACAATAGAAAACACACAAGGCTATAGCAGACGCCCACGTGCATGTCAGCGAGAGACCCGGGCAACGTGGGTTGATACCGCTAGCATATATATAGAAGTCAAAATGTGTTTGTGGTGGGATTTGTTGTGAAGCGTTGTTCCTTATACAATTCCACATTGTTTTACCAATCTGCACCAGATTTTGCATAGTTACTAGTTAGGACCCTCCGGACACTACTAGCTACATGACATTCGGACACCCCACCCCTTTCCTCAGATTTCAGCACCTTGACACATGAGATAGTTGCCTCAAATCAGCAAAACATCAATGTGTTCATAGAAGGACCGGTCCCAACACGAGGAACAAAATTCGAGGTCCAGGCCCTAGAATGCACGGTTCCCAAGATATTTGCACTGCAATGCACCACAAGGAACTGCACCACACCAGGGTAAGGTGACAGGTGGGGAGAGAGCACAGAAGGTCCCAGTATACAGCAGCACACCAACTCTCGCCTCCCCCAACGTCTGCTCTGGGGTATGTCAGCTAGCCACAGGCGCCCGTCTCACCGCAGATAACTTCCGGGTGTAAAGCACATCAAGCAATCAGCGAATCGGAACAGTGACCTATAGGATCATGGTTATCATGTGTGTCTACAGAACCCATTCAGGGAATGTGTACTTCTGCTACTGCATTATAATTATTGCTATTGTAATTGTGTCATAGGCGCCACAGTACACGTTTGGCTTATCAGAGGGAAACGCGTTCACTGCTTGACAAGAAATACCATGAAGATACCACAAGGAGAAGCATATAAGGGCAAGAGGCTATCCCCATACATCACAATGCTCTGTGCTTATCATCATTGGTGCGAGGCTCACTCTCATTCCGCTGGATTGGCAACATGGAATCAACCTAGCCTCTGATTGATCTCTACTGAGAACAGGGATTGAAAACCACATCTGCCAACACCTTTGTGCAATTGTCCTTTTAATTTTATAATTTGGTGAGAACACCAATAATCAGTCAATAAACAACATTCATTATTAAATTGTGTGCTACACTTTATATTATAATTGTATTAATTGTTATATGTTGTTGCTGATACAGGCTTGCATCTGCAATGGTTGAGTTGCAATGTTCTATGTTTTATTTTATTTCTTATGGGGTAGGGCCAAAGCTGATACCCCCTATGTATTGATGCTGGTTAAAATAAGCACAGTTATTCATTAAAATGTGCAACAAACATCTTATAGTTAGTAATCTTGCATCTCTGTTCTCATCACAGTGAGGTAATAGTGCCCTCTTATATGGAGATGTTAACCTCATGAAGAGTGCCTGCAATCAGCTTTGGTCTCTTGGAAGGAATTTGCTTCTTTTGACATGGGTGATTGACGTCCACTCGAGCAGAAACATTTCAAGAGGTTGTGATTAAGGTGCACGGTTTAACCGCTGAACTGAACTTGCTCTGGTACCCTGTATTTTATAGAGCTACCGCTATTTAAATGGCTGCGTTGTGGAGCGGACACTACAGATATTCATTGTGCATGGCAATTTATTAGCTACAGCAGCAGGTGTAGCTGCCTTCCCTGCAAAACTTCAAGGTATGACCCCAGTGATACGTAAGTGTGTCGGTCCTGTGAGGTAGGCATGGTGACATGAGAGACACAGACACAAATGATAGTCTATCGAAAAAATGTATTTCAAGATAATGGGTTGGTGTAATGGCTATCTTGCCCTATCTCTACTTGGTGTATTCCCTTAAATGATGTTTCTAAGGATAGTTGAGGTCTGGTCGCCCCAAAACAAAGGGCCTCATTACAAGTTTGGAGGTAGCCATGCCGTTTTTACCGGCATGGCTACCCCAAACTCGGGCCCAGTCCGGGTCCCGAAAAATCGGAATTAGTGGGCCATTCTGACCTTTGCGGGCCCATAGGGCTTAATGGGAATTGAGAGGATGGTAACAACGGTCCCATTAATAATGGGACTGTTGCTACCATCCTGTTCTGCTAGCGGGTGCCACTCTGCACGTCTGGTCTGATCAGCCATACAGAGCGGCCCCGCAAGCAGAACTTGTAATGTGGCGGTAGAGAGATAACGGCGCCGGCAGCACTACCGGCACCGTTATCGCTCTACCGCCAGAGTCAGAATGAAGCCCAAAGTATGTCTGTACCAAGCCTATGCTTGCCCTCACTCTGGAAACAAATGTTGTGCAGGGTTTCTCTAAAAGAAAAATAGTGTTCCAAAAAGAAGTGTAAAACAAGACTGGATTAAGGTGGTCTTTTTGTCAGGTTCAGCTTTGCCAGTTCAAAATAGTTCAACCTTAAAGTGCCCTTGGAATCTTCCAAGCAAGGTACTTATAGCTTCAAAACAAATCAGTTCACAAAGGTTACTAGTTTCGCTTGGACTCCCTTGCCCATGCTTATGAAAGTTCACATTTCCTTTAGGCTTCTCAGGGCTCCCCTCCCCAAGCTTACACCTTTCTTGTTTCAACAGCTCACTACAAAGTTCACAAAAACACAAACTTTCTGTTTTTCAAGATTCACTTTCAAAGCACAATTCTTCCTCTTTAGTCCAAACAGCCTTTCACAATATTTTGGGGCTTTTGCTCCCATTTCACTTTCGTGTAGCTCCCTTTTTTTTCACCTTCTCTCAAGTAGTGTTGTTTGTATCTTCCTTTTAACGCTGGTTCAGTATCAGACACTGTTGAGAACGCACAGCTTTACTTTCCCCTATGTGCAATCACTCTGATACTTCAGGCCCTTATTTTCCGTTCCATTTGTGCTGCTCGCACATTTCAGTTTCTCTCCTTTTCTTTCGTGCCACTTGCACGCTTTTAAATCTCCCTTTTAGCCTCACATGAGCACCAGTTTCTTGGCATTCAGAAACTCACCCGTCGATGCAATGCTGTGGGAAGGCTCGCGGGCTTCGGCGATAAGGTCAGTGTCTCACCGCCTGCCCCTCAGACCCTTAGGACCTGGACTCCTCCCCTGGGGATGAGCACCTTCTTAGCCATGGCCCACAGGACTCAGCACGTCCAAATCCGGCTCTGTGAAGAAACATTTCCCTCACCACGCTGCAACCCCACACAGCACTGGGTCAGAGTCTCAGTATCCCATTCTCCTCTGGATATTTTGGAGACCTCCAGCTGCAGCTTCCTGTTATCTGGCTTTCACGGCTCACTCAGCATTCACAACTCACTCTATTTCTCTGGAAAAAGCTTATTTGGGAACAAGAAGGGATTTCCTGCTGGACTCAGCCACACAGCCCCCCTTCTGCTCCCCTAACTGCTGCTCTCTGCCCTGCTGAGTGCTCCATCTTTTATACACCCGAGTCCTGTTAAGGGGTTTCAGGTGTGATTCAGTGGCCTCCCTGACTGACTCCAATGAAGCCAATTAATGGAACATGCGTGACTCTTAGGTTTCTTTCTTTGATCCCAGAACTAGAGAGCTAGGTAATAGAGTGCAGGTGTGTATAGTTGTGAAGTGGCTGGCTCTGGCTGACCTCGTTAGAGGAACATGTTGGTAGTGTGGTGTTGTAGGCCTCTCCATTTATCTTCCTTCTCACAGTACTTTAGGAACATTTCCCATAAGTAATCTTTCTTAACCTTGGACTCCTCTTCCTCATCTTAGTATGTGTTGGAATTCAGGAAGGGGGAGTGGGGCGATGGATAATTGGGAAAGGGTGGATACTGTGTCTCATCCTCCGACAGCCTCTTCCTACTCCCCAAGGACTCCCTACTCAGGCGATACTCCCTGGCTTGCCCGCCCCAGGGCCGGGATCCAAAAGCAATGGCCCTTCCCTGGCCATCTGAGCAAAGGAGCCCAGGGGAGTAAATGTGAGGACGCCCTCAGGTTTCTCACAGCTCGGAGATGAGAGAAAAGAATTCATTGACCGATATGGTGATGGATATCTCAATATGGAAATATGAAATTGACTCATCACTCTTCAGGATTTTCCTCACATTAGCCTGCTTTTATTATACCAGAGTGAAAGTGCACACATGTAGAGGATCATCATCGAGCATCAAGATGAGTAAGTGTTGTACAGTTTCATTGAGCTATATTCAGATGTTGTACAGTTTCATTGAGCTAAATTCAGATGTTGAAGTATAATGTATTTTTGTCTTGCATTTCATTGATCTGAATAGATAAAACATTAGTTAATGCACACTCTCTACTTCAAGGTAAAGTGTAGGAAGGTGTGCAAACATTTTCTAATACACGTAGAGTAAATAAAAAATGCCCTACCCCCAGGTTAGGAAATAAGATTCTTGAAAACAAGAAGTGTGTTGTATCTACAGTAGCTGTAATACTACTTTAGTGGAAGTGTTTTTATTTTTCTCCTGACAGGCCCCAGTAAGAGGGGAACACATCTGTGATTGTCCGGCATCAGTGACAAAGGTATGTTGTAAGGTAAAATCCAAAGTTGATGGCTGTAAGGTTTTCAATACTTCATAACCACGGGCACAGCTCTGGGCTACCCTCCAGAACATTATTTTTCAGCCTGCCAAGCCATTACAGAAGGGGGAAAAGCCATATGCAAATAAGGTGTGGTTCCACCCCAAAAGGGGCAGTCCAGCCTGAACTGCTAGTTGGAGGTATGGAAGACATTGATCATGTTCTGTTCATTAGGCTACAGATGCCCTGGAAAGACTAAACAGGATAAATTTAAAAAAAGGATAAAATAAACTGCAAATTAGCTCCAAAGCAACAGTAATTCCATCAAAATAATAGGTGAGATACAGCAGAATTCCGACTAAAAATAGGTGGTAATTCTGCCGGAAATGCCTTTCAGTTACTTCAACCTCAGAGGTGGAGGTAAATAAATGCAGATGTGAAAAAAGCCATAGATCCACCAATACTCCCATGAAGGGTACATAAGGCCTGCACCTTCCCCAAACCAACAACCAACCAACATGCAGCCACAACCTGGCATCGACTATGAGATCCACAACCTGCTACTGTACAATGAGCTACAGAGATATGCAAGGCCACAGCAGGTAAGGAGACAGGCACCACAAAGGAAGTTGAGATGTGTTCTGCAGAGGCCACTCATACAATATGTCTGACCATCACCTTGGACACTGACTGACGAACAATTAGTCACACTCTATAGCTTGCACTGGCACACCATCTCAGACCTGCTGACCCTGATCGAGGGTGACCACCAGAGCACCATAACCATCAGAACTGCCATCCCACACCTGGTAAAGCTTGTGCTTGTCCTACACTTCTGTGCCAATGGCAGATTCCAACAAATTGTTGTGCCGCTGCATGGGATGTTCCCGCCAACATTCTCCAACGTGATGGGGCAAGTCTTGGATTTGTTCATGGATCATGCCCATCACTGCTTCTCCCTGCCCACCACCAGGCTCAGGTGCACACTGCTAAAGCATGTTTCTACAATATTGCCCATTTCCCTAATATCATTGCAGCATGAGTTGCACACATGTGGCATTAGTCCAGGCAGTGGAGCAGGCATATTGGAACCAGAAACAGTATCATTCCATGAACATTCAGATGACATGCGATGAAGATCTCACCATCATCCACTGCTGCACATGATTCTCTGGTGCCACCCATGATTCCATGATACTGAGGAACAGCACCCTACCAGCTTACATGAACACACACAGAGGACAGTATAACTGGATTGTGGGTAAGTAGACAGTCTGACAATGATAAGGCACAGAGGCACACACACAGACCGGAAACGAGAGCCAATGTGAGAAAACTATCATGTTCAACACTGAACTTTCAATTTTCTTCTAGGTGACTGAGGCTATCTGCAGTTACCCTGGTTGATGACACCTGTGAGGGAACCTGGTACACAGCAGAATAAAGCCTATAATGAGGCACAGAGTAGGATAAGGACATGCATCTAGCACACATCTGGACTGCTAAAGACAAGATTCAGGTACCTCCACAGGGCAGGCGGTGAACTCATGTATAGCCCTGTTAAGGTTTGAAGAATCGTTATGATATGTACAATGGTGCACAACATGTGCATACAACGGAACATTGCACTGCATCCAGAGGAGGACTATTCCCCCCTTGGCTCTGATGACGAAGGCGTTGCAGGTGATATCCAGCCACCTCAGGAGATACGTGGGGAGGTGCGAGAAGGATGTATAGTCTGCCAGGACGTAATGGACAACTATTTTTGATTCCACACATATGCATCCCTCACAGTACTGTGACCATTCACTGAAGCTCATACATCACTTCAATTAAATGAACACTGAATACATAACTGGAGTCAATAGTGATGTATTCCATATGTACAGGCCCTCATCCCCAACACCATCTCACTCCCCACACCCTGATCCTCAACACAACCCCCTCCCCAGACCCCCTTCCCCAAAACCATACCCATCTCCTCATCCCCAACACAACCCTCCTCCCCATCCCGCAACACCCCCCCGCCCACATGTTCAGCACCAACCCTCTCCCCACACCTTCCTCCCCTACAATATGACCCTACCACTACCCTGTGGTCTCTAGTCTGTCCCATGAAAGAGTCCCCTTCCTCCTGCTATTGTCCCCTTTTCATGTGGGCATGGCTGCACAACTTGCATGGCTCTGGGAGCGCATTGGTTGTGTGCTTGCCAATGATCCCTTAGTAGGGGTGGCTGACATAGAACAAGCAGGTTCACTGCCCGTGAGGTGCTGCATGGTCATGTTGATAGCCCTGGCTATTTTCTCATGTGAGGCAGAGATTTGCCCCACCAGCAAGCTCCCTATTCCTCTGACTCAATAGGGTGTTATTTGCACTGTATTCTGCAGCTCGCCAGCAGAGACAGTCTAGGGAAGTGTCCACCCGCTTGGAGGAAACTAGAATACCATCATGCATCGCCTGAGAGTGTCCCAGTTTCTCCTGGCCAATCTGATGAATTGCCTCCTGCCTCTGCTATATCTGGATGAGCCTCTCCTAGATGGCATTCAGTGTGTGGTATGGCACTGGCCAAGGAAACAGAAAGGTAAGCCTTGCCTCAATCTGGGATGCCCAGACTGCTTGCTCCCAGTCATCATGCCCTTGGGAATCCGTGTCCAGGGAAAGGGGGAGAATGCATGGGTGATTTGCTGGGCAAGGGGGAATCATGGGATGTCTGACTCGCAGGGGAAGCTGCAGAAATCGAGGCAGTGGTGGTAGACTACGGTGCACAGTGGCAGTGTGTCCAGTAGCCTGGTCCCATAACTGCATGTTGAAAGCACTTGGGTTGGTGGGTTGATCCTCTTCCTCCTCAGCAGAAGTGCGAGGTGGCTCAGTGGTGGGAGGTGCCAGTACCTGAGAGGTGGCAGAATCAGTGCCCTTGCACAGGGGTGTTTTGGGTGTCCTGTGGGCACACCCCTTCCTGTGTGCAGAATATCCAGTGGCCTTTTTTCCCACCTACTGGGGCAGGTGTGCCAGAGGTACTGGCACCTTCCATGGGTGTCTTGTGTGCCTGTTAGGAGACATGAGACAGTGTGCCAATACCCTGGTGGACTTTAGTAGGGTGTGCTGTCATGTAGTGTTCTATTTACTAGGGTGTCACAAGGTCCTAGGGCCTTATAGGGGGCTTACTTAATGTGGCAGACAGTGCAGAGGTTTACTGCCTTGACGGTTATGCTTTCATATGGACAGCCTGGAAGGGTGCCTTGAATGGAATGTGGTGTCATGTGCTTCACTGTCATACAGTATCACATGTGCCCATGTAGGGCAGACCCATTGTTGCTTGTGTACCCTGTTGTACGGTTGTCTGTGGGGTGCCCTGCAAGCTATGGTAGTATGATTGTGACATTGGGTGGGACACAATCTTCATGGAGGCCTTGCAGCTACTGGTCTGTAGCACTAGTTGTTAGTTGGAGACACTTGTCTAGTGGTGTTGATAGATTGACATACGATATATGTGTGATGGCAGTTTGGCTGATGTGTCTGTACATGGGTGTCTTGCTATTGGAATTGTTGTGCAATGGGCCCATCATTCACTGATGTACTCACTAGGGTCTTCCTGGCTGCTGGCTCTGACCTATGCTGAACCCACAACCTCCAGGCCTGCCATGTGGTGATGCTGCTCACCGTCTCCTCCCACAGGGTCAACTGTAGAGTGGAAACTGTTCCTCCACCTGTGGCTGCTGTCTTCTGATGGTGGTTGGCTATGAGGGTGCAGACTTGGGCTTTGTGGTTGTTCCTTCTCTTCTGAGTGTCCTCACTGTCCTGTGGGACATGTCCTTTGGCCACAACATTGTCCCTGATTTTTGCCCAGATGGCGTTCTTACGCTGCTGGCTTGTATTGGTGCTTTGTGACCCATACAGCTCCTCTGCATGGACAACCACCTGCTCCACAAGCACACTGAGATCCTGCTCTGTGAGCTTCTGCTTGCATTGTCGCATTTCCCCTGCCTTTGCCTCCTGATATGATATGATATTGCATTTATAACACACTTGTACACAAGTGTTTTTAGGCGCCACAACACAAGGGAGGGAAGACAGAGGGAAGACAAGACAAACAATCTTACTAGGCCTTGTGACATTCAGATTGTGCAAGTGCAACAACGAGAGGTGCAGGGGGAAAAGGGGTTGGGGAAATGCACGGGAGAGCGTAGGAGGAAGTGCAGTCAGGGCCAGTAAGGTTCTTGGTAAGTGTGACCAGGGCAGCACGGCTCTGGGTAAGTGCGAGTCGGCAGGTGGGCTGTAGAGGTTACAAATTACAGTCCCTAAGTGTGCAGTAGGCCAGGTAGCAGTGCAAGGAGGACTGGTCGTAGAGGAGCCTGGTACTCAGTGAGACTCTGAGGGTACCAAACAACCAGTTAGCGCATCAGACAGGAAGGTTAGCGAGAGAGAGAAGGCAGAGGAGAAAAAAAGGGTCTTGAGCTGATTCTGTAACTTCAGGTGGCCCGGCTCAATTCTGAGAGGGACAGGGAGGCTGTTACAGATGGAGGCACCTGAAGAGGAGAGAGATCTATGCCCCACTCTCTGTCAGGAGAAGCGTCCGACCCTTAGAGAGTTGGAGGTAGCTGAGTGAAGGGCTCGAGAAAGAAGAAACTTAGGAAGAGAGAGTTGGATATAGTGCAGGCCTCAGCCCCAGAAGGCATTGTGAATGATGCAAAGGGTCTTGAACTTGATCCTTACTGTCACCGGGAGCCAGGGAAGAGATTTCATGGCTGGAGACATGCAGTCCCTGAGTTTGAGGCCAAGGATGAGTCTCACAGTCCTGTTCTGAAATAGTTGCAGAGGGCGGAGAGTAAAGGCAGGCAGATTGAGAAAGAGGCAGTTGCAGTAGTGAATCGTGGAGAGAGCCAGAGCTTTGGAGACATTGAGCTTCTAGGGGAAAGTGAGAAAAGGTACAATACCTTTGAGAAGGTGTAGCTGGATGTAGGCCTTCTTGGCAAGGTCAGTGATGTGAGTAGAGTCACCACAATTCACATGCATCTTTAAGCTGCTCCGCTGCCATTTATTTGTTAAGGGCCTGTTAACAGAACCCTAGTTAGTGGGAGATAATGTAACAGGCGCCATAGAGTTTGTTCCCCCTGGCACCTTTACCTGGGTGTCACATGAAAGCAAGTCTTAACATTGCAGCAATTCTGTCTCCACTCTCCCAAAGACATTGAAGTTGCTGTGATTGCTAAACATCTCCCTAATTCATCCTTATTACCCCCACTCAATCGGTTTACAGCACTGTCACGCATTCTACCATGCAATCAGTTCACAGAGTTGCAAGGCTTACGATGCATGCTCACCGTTCACGTCAACGGATTCCCAACCAGAGGAGCGCAGGATGCTCTGTAATCCGCTTTGCCTGCCATCAAGGCAGACATCCTGGCACCTCGTAGAGGTTGCCTCAGTGGCGGATCAGACCACTCTGTCGATGGCTATTGCTATGGAAACTAGGGATGCGCGTGTAGCCCGATCATTTGCAGTAACGTGATCAGTAATCACAGCAACTCCTCAAAAGGACACTTGTTACTCGCTTCAGCGCTTCTCAGCTGTGTTTCTTATCAGCTTCAAGCGTTTCCTCCTTGTTCCTCGTTTCAAGCATTTCTGATTTCCTGGACCCTGACCTCGGCTATTGCTTTATCGGACTGCATTTTGGACACTGCTTTGTTACGATGTTCCTTTTTTCTCTTGTGCTGCTAGATTTCACTGACTACATGTTGACCTCGGATTTTGCCTTTGGATTGCCTTTGGATATTCCTCCTCTACCACAAACTGTTACCATGTTTTCTGCTGCCCAAGCCTTGATCATTTCTTTCTGCTCTCATGGAAATAACCACCTGAGTGGCTGGACTATTGCCACACTACAACACTGCACGGGATCGAGTGGGGAAGATTCTTCCTGAGTACAGGGACGCTGCTCCTTCCCTCACTCTGTGCTTGTCCCCAGCCACCCAGTGGTAGGTGCATTCTATTGGGTTTCCTTTGTTTTCTTGTTGCAATTGGCAATACTGTGTTGTCTATAACCTGCTCTGTTTCCTTTTCAGCTACTCGGGGACCAGTGCAGTTGTTCCAGCCACCTGTGGCCCCAATAACGGTCAGCGAGTAATTCATTGTCTCCCTGACTGGTGCTTGGGGACGGAGGTATTTTTACTCTATGCGGTACTCACGTCTTGACATACTGAGAAGCCTTTATACCACAAAGTCTATGGACGCTGCTGCTGGGGACCCAGTGACTGCTCTGGTGCAGGTGATCACAGTACTACGGGCTGATATGGCCGCCCCCATACACCAGTGCTTAGATACCATTCACAGTGAGCGCCATGCACTTCCCCCAGTCCCTGAATTCGGGGATCCTTTTTCCCAGCCCGGTCCCTCAGGCAGCGGACCTCCTCAGAATCCTGTTTACGTATGCACTCCATTTCCCCTGGCAGCCCCTGAAAAATTCCAAGGTGATCCCCAGAAATTCCGAACCTTTCTGAACCCATGTAAATTACATTTCCTTTGTCAGTGCCAGGCCTTTACCAATTCCACCACCAAGGCTGCCTTTACACTCTCTCATCTGAACAGCATAGCTGCCGCATGGGCCATTCCACTGTTGGGAAGCAACAATCCAGTGCTTTATGACTTCGACCAATTAGTGGCCAAAATGACCAGAGTATTCGATACACGGTATAAGGCCCAGACCCGAGATTTGGAGTTATTGGACTTGGTCCAGGGTAAGGCCAGTCTGATTGAATACATAACCTGATTCAATCAGCTATCAGTAGAAACAGCCTGGCCTGAAAACAAGAAGGCAGTGGTCTTTTACAGAGGGCTTAGTGATTCCATGAAAGATGCTTTGGCTGTTGTCCTCACGTTACCTGTCCAGTACCCATAAATGGTGGACCTAGCCCTCCAGGTAGATGCCTGTAGTGCGGAATGCAAGACAGAGTACGGCAGAGGCCCTTGCTTACCTTTTCCTACCGGTCCTACGTCTAGTGATCCTCAAGGGAACCCATGCAGATCGGGGGAATACGGGGCCCCATATCATCCACAGAAAGGGAACAATGCCGCACTTCCAATGCTTGTTTTCATTGTGGTTTGAATGGCCATTACGTAAAGGAATATGCAAACCAAATAAGTTCCAAATGGAGGAACTCCCGTCCCCTGCACACTTTCACAAGCTCATAGAATGAGCCAAGCTGTCAATGTACATTTAATGCACCCAGTGAGTGTAATAAGACTAAACAATACTTATACAATTCTATAGTCAAAACAAAATCATTGTATAGTGTTCAATAATAAATCTCAACACATAAAGTGAAGATTTTTTCAGTATTTTTATTTTTCAATAATTCATAGGTGGCCCAACGCGTTTCGAGAAATTCATCTCTTCTTCAGGGGCATATTCAACAAAATTAATCACATCTAAAAAGAAATTTTCAAAAAACAAATAATTACCATTTTTGGTAAGAGATTGTCCATAGACATTCATTGTTAAATATATTCAAAATTGTTCTAAACAAGAAATCAATCAATATGTTCAATTTTTAGATACACTTTCCATTTCACAAGATCAAGTATTCACTGAGTTATTCAACATCGTAAGTGTTTTAGTCTAAATCATCATAGAAACTGTCAAATGATTTGAGAGTGGTCTTCTAATTTCAATCCAAGTGATAAATGTTATACATGCTGCTGTATACAGTAAAAAGACTGTGTCCTAACTGATACTATTACATTCATTTTCATAATTCTTTCTACTTATACCCTAATTGGGTCGTTGTTATAGTATCCATGCTGGCGTGATGTGACCTCTTCTTTGTAGATAAGTTACTAATGGCAGTACTAGTAAAGTTCAAATATTACTCATCTTTGAGCCTTGAGTCTAAAAAGTATTGTTAAAAAACAAAGATTCTGAGTTGAAAAACCTAGATATGAATTGGGAAGTTGCTAATATTATGCGGAAAGGATTAATGAAGTAAAAAATCTTACCCTTGTGATATAAAAAGGTTGTAGCCAGTAAGGTAAGTGGTAATTTTATCAGTCTGGATTTCAAAGGAGTATCACAAGTGGGAATGCGTCTCAGTCAGAAAGCCCGTTGCTTGTTCTAGGTTTAAGAAAATGTAGCAAAAGCTAAGTTTAAGTGAGTAGAAAAGATAGATATAAATAGAGAGGAAGAGGCTGGATTTTGTGAGCTTACCTCCTAAATCCAGTAAAGATGCGTCATTAAGTCCAGTAAAGATGGATAATCAGGTACGCTCCGGTGTACGTGGAAAGAGCACCAAGATGGCCGTATAAATAGCGGCGCTTAAGAGTGACGTCACCGCGTTGTTGCGTATGGTGACGTCACTAATGTAGACCTTTCTTTTTTCTTTTTTAACGTGCGTGTAGAGCGCAACGGAAATAATATTCATAAAGTGATGAGATAATATATCGGAAGTTATGGAAGGACAAGTGTAACGTCTAGGAATCTATACGTCAAGGAGTTTAGCAATCGCCTTGGCGGAAGTAAATGGTCCAAGAATCATGCGTCATGAGACTAAATAGGAAATAAGTGGAGGCAGTAATTCTGGAAAAAACGTACTTACAGTAAATGATAGCCAATTTTCGAAGATGATAAAAAGATGTGATGGATGTGAAGCATTAATTGGGATATGACATATTAATAGCCAAAGTCCATGATATGGATCAGAGTAGAGAAACTGGAATAATAAAAGGGCAAGGAAATGTCCATATAAGATTCTTAGTCTGAGATAAGTCAAAGAAACAAGTATAAGTCATTATGGTAAATACAGATTATAGTGATTGTTTTATCAAATTGAAAATAAAGACCAATCTCAGGAAATATGGGAAGGAGTGCGGTTTGAAATAGCATAAGTTTCCAACATGTTGTAATGTAAGAGTATTGCATTCCGTAGAGGTGTGTCCATTTAGAACACCAATTTTTTGATTCTCAATCCTGTCAATAAGACTTACATTCTGTTCAGATGAAATATACTGTGTCTATTGTGACATGCCAATCAAAAAATTAGGACATTCTTGTGTATTGCACAGGTTTATGCTTATTTAAATATGTCTTAGAGACTTACATTCTGTTAAGGGCTGGTCTTTTAGAGCCCCTTGTAACATCCAGTTCATGGTTTGAACATTTTTCAGTACAATTAATGTATCAACTTCAAGTCTGTCTCGAGAATTGGAGACTTACAATCTAAATGATAATGGACCCTGTGAGCTTCATAGATCGGAAAAATGCATAATTTTTCTAAAGAATTTCCATAAAGAGACCCCTTTTAATGTGTGGAATTATAAGGTGTGTTTTATAAGAATGGACCCAAGTAAAATTCTTCGTTTAGTCCCAATGGGGTCATGGCATCCAATTTATGGATCCCATATAGTTCTCTTTGTGCCAATTTTTTAGCCCGGTCTCCCCCTTTCGGGGCTGTTCGAATCACCTCTAGTACGACTACTCTTAATTGGGATATGTTATGTCCGTTTTCTTTGAAGTGTCTAGCAACTGGGGATTTAATGTTGCCCGTTAGTATGTTCGGGTTTATGTTCCGTCCATCTTTCTCGTACTTTGCGTATAGTCTTCCCCACGTATGTCAAAACCAGACAGTCCTTATCACAACCCTCTCTTTGCCTGAAACCAATTTGCAGCCAGACTTTCCTCACAAGAGCACAGTCTGTAGGAGGATGAGAAAGCACCTAACAGACTAGGGGCTTGAGTGAAAAGGCAGGAGCAGCAGCAACAGAGCTAGAGGAAACAACAATAAGAGCTCTTTTAATGCTTTGTTCAAATATATCAACCGTATCAGACACCACCCCCCTTTTTCCCACTCTTACCTGCTCCATGAAGAACAAGACCCGTAACCTACTTGACCACAATGGAGGAAATGGAATGAAGGACCAAATAATGAAGTTTCCAAGAAAAGTCCCGTAATCCCAATGGAAAAGCCGACAAGAGTTTGTGTTGTACTGCAGAGCGTCCTGGTATTAGTGTAAGGAGTGACTGAAGAAGAAAACAGGAGAGTGTCCACAGTAGTCACTCAGGTATCCAAGGTAAACAACCCTTGTGATTCAGCAAAGCATCCCAAGGAGTAGGCAAGTGAGTCCGTGTATGAGGTTGTGGAAGAAGGGACAAGCCAGGTGTCGGAAGCAATATGCTGGGTTGCAGAGTTCCGGGAATGCGACGTAACCAAACGGTAGGCAGAAGGAATCCAGGTAACGTGAGCCGTGTCGGGGGTAACAGGAATCAATCCGAAGGGGCCAAAAAACCAGAAATCAGGGACGGTTCCAAGAGGTAATTCCGAAGTAACAGGCCAAGGAGTCAAAAACAGGATTCAATAAACAACGAGCTTGCCAAAAAACTGATGCTACAAAACTGGCAGACAACTCAGTTAAGGAGCACCCGTTCCGTGCCCGCAGCAAGAATAAGTACTATTTTCATACAGATGCGAACAACGGTCCGTGCGTGTCATGTGACCATAGCGCCTGACTCGAGTACTACCACGGAATGCTGGATGCTGCAGTCCGCACAGAACCGCCGTGTTTTCGGCGTTGCGCTAAATGCCAAGGAATCCTCCAAGTACTTGGAGGGGCAATCGCAAGTCTTCGTGAGTTGACATAAGGCCGATTCACGACAGTACCCCCCGCAAAGGGCATCGCTCGCTGGCATCTCGCATGTAAGTTTGCCAAAAGGAGCGCAAAAGACGAGGAGCATGTAAATTGGATGCCGCCTCCCAAGTCCTATCTTCCGGACCATAGCCTTTCCAATCGATCAAATATGAGCGCACTCCATTCCTCACTCGGGTGTCCAGAATTGCATGAACCTCATATTCACCATGCACTTTCAGCGGAGTCGGAGATACATGGAGGCGAGTGCCAGACACATATGGACGGAGCAAGGAAACATGGAACACAGGGTGTACACGCCAAGTGGAATGGATTTGCAGACGCACAGCAGCTGGATTGATGCAATGCAAAACCTCATAGGGGCCCAGGTAGCATGGCAAAAGCTTCTTCTTGCCCCGTAGAGTAAGATATTTGGTTGACAACCATACCCGGTCACCTGGAGTGTAAACAGGGGCTGGAGAGCGATGCCTATCTGCTTGTTCCTTAGTGCGGCGTTGGGCGGCTTGAAGGTGACAAAGAACAGAGTTACGTATAGAGAGGAGGGAATCCCTCATTTTCTTAGCAGCAGGTACTCGATCTAGGGAAGGAAGAACAGCAGGAAGGGTCCTTGGATGTAGGCCATACAAGGCGAAAAACGGGGAACATCCCACCGATGAATGTCAGGAATTGTTGTATGCAAATTCAGCGATCCCCAACACAGACAACCAATCCGACTGATGTTGTAGACACAGACAACGGAGGTACTGTTCCATGGTAGCATTAGTGCACTCCGTCTGGCCGTCTGTCTGTGGATGATAAGCCAACGACAGACGGGCATCAATGCCCAGAGACTTGGTTAACGCACGCCAAAAACGTGACGTAAATTGCAATCCCCTATCTGATATCACCACTGTGGGAAGCCCGTAAAAACGGACTATGTTGTCAAAGAATAGAGACGCCAAAAAAGAGGCCGATGGGATCCCTGGACACGGAATGAATCATGACATCTTGGTAAACCTGTCCACCACTACTAGTATTGCCATCTTACCCTGAACCATAGGAAGATCTACTACGAAATCAAGCGTAACCATGTACCATGGGTGCAGACGTAAAGGCATATTCATCAGAAGACCGACTGGTTTCCCAGGTTGACGCTTGCATTTGGTACAGATGGCACATGTGGCAATGTATAAATCAATTTCTTTTTTCATCCTGGGCCACCAACACCATCGGCATAATAGCTCATGAGTCTTGGTCCGGCCTGGGTGTGCTACTAGTTTGGAATCATGGGACCACTCAAGAGCCATTCTTCTTGTCTTGTTATCTGGCAAATACAAGAGGCCATGAACATAGGGAAGACCCGACACAAACGTAGCTCCCAATTCCTCAAGAGAGGAAACATGATCCTTGGCCCATCGCCGGATCAGATCGAACAGTGAGGAAGAGGCTGCACAAACACAGATTACAGATCCGGTTGGCAAAATCCGTGTCACTGGTTTGTTAGGGTTGCAATCATTGCCTATTCGAGACAGAGCATCTGCCTTCCCATGTAGGGGGCCGGGACGATAAGTCACAGTGAAATCGAACATAGTAAAAAAAGGTGCCAGCGTATTTGCCGAGCATTGGTACATTTGGCCTGTGACAGAGCTTGCAAATTTCTATGATCGGTATAAACCGTGACCGGATGTCGGACACCCAAGAGATGATGTCTCCATTCCTTAAACGCGGCCCGTATTGCCAAAAACTCCCTGTCTATTATTGTATAGTTGCGTTCAGCAGGTGATAATTTTCGGGAGAAAAAGCCACAGGGTGCAACTGGTGTGTAGAAGGGCAGATTTGCGAAAAGATAGCTCCTACAGCAACAGCAGATGCATCGGCTTCTACAATAAACGGGAGAGATGGGTTTGGGTGTTGTAAGACAGTTGCTGTCGTAAAGGCCTCTTTCAAAGTTTGAAAGGAAGTTTATGCATCAGAGTTCCATAGAAATGGAACTGTAGAGCTGGTAAAGCTTGTAAGGGGGGGCTACGATTTCTGAAAAGGAGACAATGAATCTGCGATAAAAGTTTGCAAAGCCCAAGACGGACTGTAAGGCTTTTATAAAAGACAGCAGCTTTCTTTTGTTCTGGCCACAAAGTTTCAACTGCTAGCTGGTTAAAGCGAGCGAGATAGGTCACAAGGTCCGTTTTCCCCTGAGTGATAGCTAGGAATTCAAGGTCAGAGGCTTGCGCCGTATGTCTCATGTCAAATACCGCATACATAGCTTGGACGAGAGTGTCAAAGTTATACAAGACCGGGTCGTCCACCTCTAATAGAGGGTTAGCCCAGGCAGCGGCCGTTCCACCTAACTGGGACAGGACAAAGGCGGCTTTCATTGTGGCATCCGGAAACGCCAGGGGTCGGCACAGAAAATGCAACCACCACTGGTTTACAAAAGTGCGATAGGTTTTAGGGTCTCCCGTAAAACGTTCTGGTGGAGCAAGAGGAAAAGGTCCGGGCAAAACCACTGGGGTGGGAGCAGGAGGGACAACTGGTGGTGTTGGGGGGCCTGCTACTGCTGCAGCCTCACCAAATTCCTCATCAGGAGGTAACAGTTGGATAAAGCTCTGTAACACATCCATACGTTGGTTTAAGGTCGTATGGGCTGATGCCATATCTGTACGCAAGGCTGACAAGGCTTGCATGAGTGCCTGCACTGGATCTGGACCCATATCCATTCCACAGGTTGATAATGATAGGCTTCTTAATCTGTTAAAACCAGACAGTCCTTATCACAACCCTCTCTTTGCCTGAAGCCAATTTGCAGCCAGAGATTCCTCACAAGAGCACAGTCTGTAGGAGGATGAGAAAGCACCTAACAGACTAGGGGCTTGAGTGAAAAGGCAGGAGCAGCAGCAACAGAGCTAGAGGAAACAACAATAAGAGCTCTTTTAATGCTTTGTTCAAATATATCAACCGTATCAGACACCACCCCCCTTTTTCCCACTCTTACCTGCTCCGTGAAGAACAAGACCCGTAACCTACTTGACCACAATGGAGGAAATGGAATGAAGGACCATATAATGAAGTTTCCAAGAAAAGTCCCGTAATCCCAATGGAAAAGCCGACAAGAGTGTGTGTTGTACTGCAGAGCGTCCTGGTATTAGTGTAAGGAGTGACTGAAGAAGAAAACAGGAGAGCGTCCACAGTAGTCACTCAAGTATCCAAGGTAAACAACCCTTGTGATTCAGCAAAGCGTCCCAAGGAGTAGGCAAGAGGGTCCGTGTATTAGGGTGTGGAAGAAGGGACAAAATAGACAAAGAGCGGAGGAGAAAAGAAAGGAAACTTAAAGGGGAGCAGAATGCAGGTAAGTAACAGGTCCAGGCGGAAAATGGGAGGTACTGGGCCAGGTGTAGGAAGCGATATGCTGGGTTGCAGAGTTCCGGGAATGCGACGTAACCAAAACGGTAGGCAGAAGGAATCCAGATAACTTGAGCCGCGTCGGGGGTAACAGGAATCAATCCGAAGGGGCCAAAAAAACAGAAATCAGGGACGGTTCCAAGAGGTAATTCTGAAGTAACAGGCCAAGGAGTCAAAAACAGGATTCAATAAACAACGAGATTGCCAAAAAACTGATGCTACAGAACTGGCAGACAACTCAGCTAAGGAGCATCCGTTCCATGCACGCAGCAAGAATAAGTACTATTCACATACAGACGCGAACAACGGTCCGTGCGTGTCACGTGACCATTGCGCCTGACTCGAGTACTACCGCGGAATGCTGGATGCTGCAGTCCGCACAGAACCACCGTGTTTTCGGCGTTGCACTAAACACCAAGGAATCCTCCAAGTACTTGGAGGGGCAATCGCAAGTCTTCGTGAGTTGACATAAGGCCGATTCACGACACGTAATACTTTCCACATGGGCATTTGAGTCCATAAACCACATTTTTGCTTTCACAGGTCGCAAAGTCTTTTAGCATTATTTTTCTGCCGCTGTTGGGATGTCTTATGTGGCCGCCCTTGATGAGGTTGGAGCAGTGTTGGCAATTTAGGCAGACATGTGTTCCTGTCTTTTGTTTCCACAATACTGTTTGTGTTGCTTTTGCCATTCTTTCTGCCCTGATTAGGCTGTCTTTGAAGTTTTTGCCTCTCTTGTAAGCCAACATAGGCGGGTCCAGGAATAATCTGTTGAAATTTGGATCTGATTTTATTAGGTCCCAGTTCTTGTTAATTATTCTTCTTATTTGGTAACTTTGGCTTGAATATTTTAGGGTGTGGATTAGTCTCGTAGTGTCTTTCTTAGGTTTATCCAGTAATAGATCCTCTATGGTTATTGTATTTGTACGTACTAAAGCTTTGTCAATTATTTCATCTGGGAACCCTCTTTTCTTGAATCTCTCTTTCAAGATTTCCTGTTCCGTTTGTAATTCCGTGGGGTCAGATGTGATCTTTTTCAATCGGAGAAATTGGCTGAATGGCAGATTGTCTTTAAGATGGAGTGGATGAAAGCTTCCAAAGTGTAGGACACTGTTTACATCCGTGGATTTTCTGTAGATTTTCGTAGGAATTATGTGTTTCGTCTTTCAATTTGTACGTCCAAAAAATGTACTCCAGGATTTCCAGTTTCCAGTGTAAAAGTAATGCCCTCATGGCAGTTGTTAATATATGATAAGAATTCTTGTAGTTCTTCAATCATACCTCGCCAGATGCCAAAACTATCGTCTATAAAATGCTTCCAGAATTTGAGTTCGCTTTTCCATGGTTCTTTATCCAAAATATAGTGCTGTTCAAAGTGAAAAATGAAGATGTTCGCATAAGACATGGCTACAGCGGAGCCCATAGATGTACCTGATGTTTGGAGATAGTATTTTCTATTGAATCTGAAATAGTTATTATACAGGATGATCCTTATCAGTTCTACTGCAAAGACTTTGTGTATGAGTGTTTCATTCTCTCTAAGTAGAAACCATTCCGAGGCTTCTATACCTGTTTATGGGGTATTGATGTATATAAGCTATTGACATCCAGTGTGAATAGTATTAAGTCTGTTTCATCTGTTCGAATCTCACTTAATAATTGTAAAAAATGTGCAGTATCTTTAAGATAAGTGGAGTTTTTCTGTACCAGTGGTTGAAGAGCCTTGTCTAGATAGATTGCAAGTGGATGAAAAATGCTTTCTGTGCCTGCTACTATTGGTCGAAAGGGCGGTTGTTCAAGATTTTTACACACTTTTGGAAGTGCATAAAATACCAGAGTGACTGGGAATTTTTTTATGAGAAAATCTCTTGTATCTTCAGATATCCAGTCTTCGTCGTATGCTTTATCAATTGTTTCCTTAATCATGGTACTAATAGACATGATCGGGTCATTGGGCCTCATTACAACCTTGGTGCTAAGTGCACCAACTTTACCACCATGGTGTAAACTCCGTTTACACCATGGTGGATGGCGGATTTACCGCCCCATTCCAAGGTGAGTGGGGTGGTAAATCCCCATTTCCCATTTTCCCTTCCCCATTCCCATTTTTGCCCCATAGGGCATAATGGGAGTGGGGAAGGCGCTAATTACGCCGCCGTAAATTACGGCGGCGTAATTAGCACCATGGCAGGTTAGCGCCATGGATTTTAACGCCTGCTAAAAGCAGGCGTTAAAATCAGAATCAGGCGTTAAGGGTTAACGGTGGCGTTAACCCTTAACGCCTGAGTTGTAATGAGGCCCATTGTCCAAGACTATATATGTTTGTTGATCTTGTAGGAGTCTGAGGCAGCCTTCGTTGTAGAAGCTGGTGTCAATCAGGACAAGTGCTCCTCCCTTGTCTGCTGGTTTAAGTGTAACTGAAGTATCCTCAGATAATTCTTTGATAAGTTTGAGAAGCCAGAGTAAAATGTCTCAACTCTAAGAGGAGATTCATCTAATGAGAATCCAGATGCAGCTTAAAAATAGAAGCATTCATTTTTGAATTCTAACATTGTATGTAAATAGTAGTTAAAGAAGTAACATGAAGAAACAAAGAAACAGTTACTGGCTTAACGGTTATCTGCTTATACGTTTAAAAGTTTATGTGCTAAGAATGTTAGCGTGTACTGAAGTATTCCATGCGTGCGTGCATTGGCATAGCATAGAATTATAAAGACTTCTCCCGCGCACGTATGAGGCAAAGTTTGGTGCGAGTGAGCGTGTCTGAAAATACAGGCTGTGTTAGATGAAGGAACCTTATAGCGCACGTCAGTGTGAGGAGGAAGTGTTTGATTTGCACGTAGCTTTTTGTTACTGAGGAGATCTGCCTCGCATTGTGTAATGGGTCGAGCAGCTGAGGGCAGACTGAGTTGCGAGTGCAGGATCTGTGAAGGGAAGCAGAGGACACCTTTACTGTGCGGTGAGATCAGGCGAGAGCAATGCGTGCATGTGTAAAATAAAGGCAGTCAGTCTTAGGACAGTCAGTTTTAGAAGCGTGAAACATGTCGGCAGCAGCACAGAATAATCATCAGTTCCTAAGCAGTTTGTACAGTTAAGATGAAACGTAATACTTCAAGTGAATGTTAAAAGGTCAAGTTGTTTTCAAAGTAATACGAACACTATAAGAGTTTAAGTTAAGTTTTTGAAGAAAAGGACACAAAGGGCCTCATTCCGAGTACGGCGCTAACCAATGGCGCTATTAACGCCTTGGTTGACGCCGTACCCGGACCGGCAGCGCCTTGGTGGTTGGCGGAATTACCGCCCCATTCCAAGGTTGGCGGGGCGGTAATTCCCCAATCCCCATTTACCCTTCCCCATTCCCATTCTTGCCCCATAGGGCATAATGGGAGTGGGGAAGGCGTCAATTACGCCACCGTAAATTACGGTGGCGTAATTAACATCAAGGTCCCTTAGCGCCATGGTATTTAACGCCTGCTAAAAGCAGGTGTTAAAAGCACCATGGCGCTAAGGGAACTCGGAGTATGGCGGTAAGGGATTACCGCCACCGCTCTCGTTAGCGGTGGCCGCTATCCCTTACCGCCATACTCGGAATGAGGCCCAAAGATTTTCCTATTTACAGTGAGAGATTAGCAGTGTAATTTCCAGTGTTTAGTTTTAAAAGGTAAAAGACAACAAAGGTTTAGAGACACTGTGAGTTCAGCAGGACAGTAGAATATAAAAATAGCCTTAAGTAAGACATTCATGAAACAAGTACTAAAGTAAAGTGTCTTTGCGGAAAAAGCAGCAGCCACAAAGTTAATCTTTCCCAAGGTTGCAAGATAGCCTCTTCAGGGGAGGAAATAACTAAATACAAGAATTTAACATTTCTGAAAGGGTAAAAGTTGCCTCTAGGCATTAGGCAGAGGCTAACAGGTAACTTGTGGTTCAGGAAGAGAGATAAATCAAATAAGCTACTATTGAAAGTGTGTTTAGATTAATTGCTAAATATATGATATATTGGTTACAGGGTTTCCAGTGTTCGGAGACGATTTGAATTAGAAGAGAAAAAGAGGAATCCTGGGTGTTTTTCTCCACTTTCCCTGTTCCCCCTGTCTGGTCAACTCAATAGTTGTTTCAATTAATTGTTGGGTGAACCGGCTTGGGGCATCTGGTGGGCTATTCGTCTGCTCCTGCAGGATTTCAACACTGGGACCTGATAGCTTTTGAGACTCTCAAATCAGCGTTCACCACTACTCCAATATTGCAACACCCCAATGCCGAACTACTGGTTGTTGTAGAGAGGGATGCTTCTTTGTATGCCTTAGGAGCAGTTCTGTCCCAGTCATGTCCGACAACTGGCCTATCACTCCCGCAAGTTCACGCCAGCAGAGACCCACTAAACTGTCACAGAAAAGGAACTCTTGGCTTTTAAAGATGCCTTCCACGTCTGGAGACACCATTTACTGGGTGCCAAACAACCAATAAGGGTTTACTCCAACCATTGTAATATACAAGATTTAGCTGCAATGAAATGCTCTAACGCCGCCAAGTACATTGGCATTTGTTTATCTCTGCCTATGATTTTATCATCCGTCACTGCCCTGGTGCTGTGCATGGCAAAGCTGACGCATTATCATGTCTAGCTGGTGGAGATGCTCTTCCTGTCTTTCCTGACTACCTGTTAGACAAGTCACATTTTGTTTGTCTGTGTACCCCTCCAGTATGCCTACTAACCAATATTCGTAAGTGGGTTTCCCACGATCCTGACCTAGTACAGGACTGGAATCAGGTCTTCTATGAAGGACTATCCTTTATTCAGAAAAGGTTGTTCCTGCCCAACCAAGACATCCACACGCAAGCTCTAAAATGGTCTCATGATGCAGCTATCAATGGTCATCTGGGACAAAAACGCACTCAGGCTCTCCTCCAGTGTTGGTGTTGGTGGCCCTCCATGCGTAGAGACACCATTGAATATATAAACAGTTGTTGCATTTGTGCACAGTGCAAGAACCATAAGGGTCAGCACTTAAGCCTACTACAACTAATGCCAATACCACAGAAACCCTGGCATACTGTAACCATGGATTTTATCACGGACATGCGAGTGTGAAGGGATATGACACCATCTGGGTCGTGGTAGATGCTTTTACTAAATTGGCACGCTTTATACCCAGTACCACCATTGCTAGGCCCCTACCTTGGCCAAACTGTTCTTTCATTCTGTCTTCTGTCTCTTTGGTCTCCCTTTGTTTTGGTCACTGACTGGGGCTCCCAATTCACTTCAAGGTTTTGGCGGGCTCTTAATGCAATCAAGGGTATCAATGCACATTTCTCATACCATCCTGAAACCGATGGCGGAACAGAGCGTGTTAATCAAACACTCAAACAGTACATATGTTGCTTATCCTTACAATATCAGAACTCATGGTATCATGTCATCCACATTGCGGAATTCACTTACAACAATGCACCACCTTCTTCCACAGGCTTTTCTCCTTTCTACTCCTTGTATGGGCCACACCCCTGTGTCTTGCCTATTCCTGATCTATATGCATCTCTCACACCGGCTGCCGATGCCTATCTTAGTTATATTACTGTTGTACACGACCAGACCCTTGCCCATCTTCAGGAGTCCAAAGAATTTATGTGCCGTTCAGCAGACAGGAGACGCACACTGACCTCTTCTTATGCTGTCAATTACAGGGTAGGGTTGTCTACAAAACACATGCATATTCCTGGGTGTCGGAAGTTACTGCCCCGGTTTGCGGGCCCATACAGATTCACCTAAATTATCAATGCTGTTGCTTACCACCTTGCCCTTCCTGTGTCCTGGTGCATACATCCTGTTTTCACACCTCCCTCCTAAAACCCTGTCCTCCTTCTACCCGGGTTTTTCTACCCCCCACTCTAGTGTTGCAAGGCTCCTCAGAGGAATATGAGGTGCATGAGATACTTGATTCATGTCTTCAAAAGGGGCACCTTAATTATCTGGTGGATTGGATGGGGTTCGGCCCCGAGGAGAGGTACTGGGAACCCACTATGAACGTTCACACCCCGGTCCTGGTGGCCCGGTTTCATAGGAAGAACCCTTCTAGCCCACTGGGTTGTGGGACTTTGGTGGGGGTTCTCTCTCGCATTCTACCACGCAATCAGTTCAGAGATGCAAGGCTTCCGAGGCATGCTCACTGTTCACGTCAACAGATTGCCAACCAGAGACGCGAAGGACGCTCTGTGATCCACTTTGCCTGCCATCAGGGAAGACATCCTGGCACCTCATGGAGGTTGCCTCAGTGGCGGATCAGACCCCGCTCTCAATGGCTATTGCCATGGAAACTAGGGACGCGAGAGTAGCACAATCGTCTGATCAGGTCATACGTTTGCAGTCACGTGATCAGTAACCACAGCAACTCCTCAAAAGGATGATTGGTGCTCGCTTCAGTGCTTCTCAGCTGTGTTTCTTATTGGCTCCAAGCGTTTCCTCCTTGTTCCTCGTTTCAAGCATTTCTGATTTCCAGGACACTGACCTCAGCTATTGCTTTATCGGACTGCATTTTGGACACTGCTTTGTTACAAAGTTCCTTTTTTCTCTCGTGCTGCTGGATTTCACAGACTGTTCGTTGACCTCATATTTTGCCTTTGGATTGCCTTTCGATATTCCTCCTGTACCGCAAACTTTCACCAGGTTTTCTGCTGTCCAGGCCTTCTTCATTTCTTTCTGCTGTCATGGAACTAACCACCTGAGTAGCTGGACTATTGCCACACTACAACACTGCACCAGATCTAGTGGGGAAGATTCTTCCTGAGCACAGGGACGCTGCTCCATGCCTCACTTCTGTGCTTGTCCCCAGCCACCCAGTGGTAGGTGCATTCTAGTTGGTTTCCTTTGTTTTCTTGTTGCAATTGGAGATACTGTGTTGTCTATAACCTGCTCTGTTTCCTTGTCATCTACTCAGGAACCCAGTGCAGTTGTTCCAGCAACCTGTGGCCCCAATAACCGGTCAGCAAGAAATTCATTGTCTGCCTTGCTGGTGTTTGGGGACGGAGATATTTTTAGTCTACTTGGTACTTACGTCTTGACAAACACCTAAAGATAACATGAATACCTACTGTAATACCATAAACAGTTCTTTCTTGATCCATATACACAAACTTCTATCAAAGCAGATTGAACAGTTTCAATGTTCTGCAATGTTTGCAGGATGTGAGAGATCAATTCACATGAACTAGGAATTGGACAAGTGGTTGCCAAATCTTCAAGAAGGGCAACTTTGTGAGGTGCACATCTGCTATAAGCATCTTGAATACCAACATCGGTCACAATATATTCAACCACATGTTTTCTGTAGATGCCACCTCCTTACCAGTTAGCCTCAATGACAAGCCTGGCTGTAATTGGCATGTCTGTTGTCAACCTTCCCATTCGAGTCAACAATGGGTGAAATCCTTCTATCAGAAGGCCAAATTGCATGACAACAGGATTCCACAGCAAGTTCCTCTTGACTACCATCTAATCAGGTTCACGACTGCACTCAGAAATAGTTGCAAATAGGCAGGACCACCAGACATGGATTACGGTTTATGGAACCTTTCTCCCCATGTCTTCTCACTCATAAGACAGAAGTAGACTTTTGTAAGGCATGTAACCTTTTGTGGGTCACCTACCATCAACTGAATAATTTATAAGATAATACTCTGTGTTGTACACATGTATAGGACATCTCAGCTCTATTTCAAATCATTGTATTATCTCCCTCAGACAATCTGTTACCCAAACCCTACTCCTGCCTATTTTGATAGTTCCAATGTGATGTTGGTGGAGAGGACTCCGGGACTGTGTATACAAGAGAAATAATGTATTTCAGAGATTTATCTCAGAACATGAACAATCTCAGAGCCCCTTCCTACAACCCCCTCTGGAGCATCCATTATCTTAGATGCAGTTATTCTAAGCAGTCTGACTCTAAAACTGAGAAGTCGTTCTTACAAGTTTCAGAAGATGTAGCCCTATCTCTGTCGAAAAAAGAAGTAACATCTGGGTTCCCAAAAAGGTGTGTGTGTGTGGGGAATCTGAATGTGCCACTTTAGCCCTCATTTCAAAAACTGCTTGTTGTTACTTGATTGATGTATATTACATGTCTGCGAGCATTCTCTAACCATTCTATGGTCTTCTTATGGGCCTTCTGCTGAACAGCGCTGCAAAACCATAACAGTGGCAGTTGGGGCTATACAAATAACATAAAATATAAGGTGCAACAAATGTTAACCACTCACTGATAATCCTTTCCCCACCACTGATTCTCAGAGCTCCATTTAACCAAGTATCCTAAAATCCATATTTGAGGGCTCTGATAATATTGCTGGAGCTTGAGACCATCTATGCCCCCTTTGTCCAGACTAGTTGTGAAAGCCCATCATGTGATTCTTGGCCTCCTAAACCACCAAACAAAGCAGAATAGGTTTTTCTATAATTTAGTTATTACTTGAACAGTATAGCACATGGGAAAAGTTTGGAATAGGTACAGGATTTTCGGAATATTGTTCATTTTGATAATATGAAGACTCCCAAAACAATAAAACAACTAACTTCCTCCATATTTGCAAGACTTCCATGATAGAGTTAAAGAGAAATTGATAGATAGCTCTGTAGCTACACTGTAAGTTGACTTTGATGTAGAGCCCCGGGTTTTTAATCTTCCTATTAAGCCATTTAAATTACAGCACATCTGTGAGCCCACAGTTCAGTGAAGCTCCAAGGCTAAAACTAAGTAGGGTAAATACTGAACCCGGAGACCCACGTGGATTCTGTAGTTTTTGATCTAAGGCTTGGAATTGAAGTAATTGAGTCAGAGGGCATACAAACAAATTGTCTGCAACCACTGACAGTTTGTGAACTGTACCCCGGATGTAATGTTGCCATAGTGGCATTGGCCCTTGGGAGAAGGTCTCCATCATTAGGAGAAACCATGCAGGCAACGTGACACTGTTGTCTCATGCTCCATTCAAGAAAAGGTCCGTAGGCTCTATTTTATTTTATCTTTATAATGTTTTATTTTTCTGTATACAGTTTTGGTAGGGTGGATGAGGAACATTAACATTTTAAAAATAGATATTACATGTGTAAACTGCACAAACACAAACATTCGAAAGCAGTGTTTTCTGGGTAAACTTTTATAAAAATGGGCTCAACATACTAATAGCAATTATCAGTGCTGGTATTAATCAGACTTCAGCTAAGACTCTAAAGTAAGTAGAACCATATCTTACACAAAATGATTAGTGCTGTCGATGCTGCACACAAAGAGAAAATATCTTACATCAGGCTGACAACACATTTTATTGATTAACAATTCTCTGTTGCTTTTAAATTGAAAAGAACAATAAATGTTCATTGACTAATTGAAATTCAGTATTTTCTTTTAGAGAACATTTCAAACACTAATATATTTTCTAAATGAAAATCCATGAATCTAAAGCATTAGATTTGTAGACATTCCAAATCACAGATTTCAAACACCAAAAACATAATTAGCAAAATTTCTTGAATGTTGTTGGCTCTCAAAGTGAATACCACACGTTTACAAGAATTACGTCACAGTAATATACAACTATGTTATATTTCCCATTATGATGATGTATCATTTTAACTCAATACCTTTCAAGAGTAAAACTCTTCTTAAGGAGATAGGTTGTCCTAACTTCTTCAAATAGTTGAATCACACTCTAAAATTGAAAATTAAACAATGTTACTGACTGCTACACTTGGAGGTGTAGCATCACTCAATACCACTTCTTCATGATTTTAAATCCAATAAGAGCCACATTCCATTATCTATACTAAGTTCCAAAGAAACCAGTTCAGTTACCTTAAAATTAGAAATGCAACCATAGGACTATAAGACTATAGGTTTCTAAGATAGCTCATTGGGTTGAGCCCTCGTTGCTGAGATCTGTGTGTAATCTGCAGGTCATGAGTTCGAGTTCTGGCAATTCCAACTCAGCCTTTCATCCATCTGAGGTCGATAAACGAGTACCAACTTTGGTTGGGATGATAAATGTATGTAAATATGTTCTATGTACAGTATTTAGGCGTAAGCGCTATATAAATCACTGATCATTATATTTTCATTTTTAAAATAACAACTACATTTTAGCATGTATTTAACACAAAACACATGCACACATACATTAAGGATTACTGACATCCATTCTTGGATATATAGCATCCGCCAAAAACCCTTTCTTGTGATGTTAAATCCGCTGTGGACCAGATTGCATAAGCTATACTTAGTTCTCACAAATCAGTTCAGTTGCAAAAACAATAAAAATGCAACACGTTGGCTATATTTCTTGTTTGAAAACATCAATTCACCTAAGCATACACCTATTGACTCCTTCTTACCTTGCTAAGAAGATAGATGTAAGAGTGAGCCTACTCACTGCAAATGCACCAACTAGAATGGCACAGTAGGCAAAATCGCTGCAAACAATGTTTTGCCCATTGATGGGCAAGGCTCACCTGCAGGTGTTTCTCAACTCAAACGCTCCACCGCTCATGTTAGTACTAACCGGCTCTTCATCTTCGCATGTTGTTAGAACCAACATGATTCAAATAATCCATTCAAGTGTAGTAAACCATATAAATCAAACCAAACTTAATGAATTCAAAATGATACCGCTATTACGAGCAATTTAGAAAACATGTACAAGTGTTAAATAATACTAAAGAACACCCATTAATAAAACACTAGTGACCTATATAATCAAAGTGTAATTCTAAAAATCAGTAGACACATGTTAATAAGCAATCACATTTGTTTTAAATAAGATCAGATACAATAATTTCAAAACCATCAAAATTACCTGAACTAGGGTAATACAAAGCAAAATATATATACAAATGTGTAAATAACAACATAATAATGAACTGATGTAATTCTAATAGTAAAACGTTATTTCAAGAGACTAAACAATTAATTTTAACCAACTAGAGAATTGATATTCAAGCAGAATTTAAGATGATATAGTGTATAGGCCAATAGTTCATAGTCATGTTAGTTTATAGAAACAGGGCATCCAAAATGTAATGCTCACAATAGCAAACTGCAAGAATCAAGTGTATAATCAATCACTTCTTAAGATCCTGGATGGTTTCTGAAACAGCCAAAGTCCCATTCCATATTCAATCCCTTCGGGGCTAAAGGAGTGAGTTTCCATATCCACTACATTCCATGTTGAGCTAACAACTTAGTGAGATTCCCACCCCGTTTAGGTAATTTCAAACATTCCAAAATGTGAAACAGCATTTGGGAAATGGTTTGCTTCTTCTCAATATAATGAAATCTTTGTCTCATGCTCTAATAAAGACAAGCCCTTATGCTGTATTCATTCTTATTGTTAAAAACATTTTTCTGCATTCAGATTTAATATGGTAGATGAGCAAGATTAACATTTTACCTGGGATAAACCTTGCAAACATTATCAAAGGTTAGTCAAATCCACACAAAAACTGACAAATCTGAGTGGATCAACTGTTGGACAGCCTTCTCCAAACAAGAGGTGGGAATTTTCATATGGACCTGAACAGGAATGTGAGTAAGGCATCGGACCTACACGAGGCACATATCTTTACATTTTTCTAGCTTTATGCATCACGCTTAGTTGGATTTCCCATATTGTAACCTTGAACACGCTACACAGCTTGGAATAATTAAACAGACAAAGAAAGGTATCCCAAAGAATTACACAGCTGAGTAAGGGCAGCTACCAGTTTCCTGGAGAAGTGTTTGTAAAAAAAAGCACTGTAAGGCGTTGTGGCCTTGTAGCTTTGTGTTTAGCTTCAGCAAGGACATGGATGAGATTACTTTGTATTTAGTTGTAGTGGAGTACAGCTGCTCTTGCTGCTGTAAATAAATGTAAGGGAGGTAAACTTTGTGTAAATATTAATTCTGGAATGCTGTGTTACACAGTTCAGATCAATACCAATCCTTGTAGAAATCTACAGAAAACGTTCTTCTTTGTGAATCCTCAAAGAGCCTTTCTCCACAATTATCCTGGAATTACGGTATGAAGGACCTCTTTCTTTTTGTTCTTAAGTGGCTAGGGAGAAGCTCGTTTAGTGTGTCACATGTTGTAATGCATGTTTAAAATTCAACAGACCCTTTTTAGTGTTGTTAACTTGGATTGTTGAAAACTATTGACACACTCCTTGAACTCTCAGCAAAGGTTTGCAAGGGCTTGTGTCTCTATAGTGTGGTCCTACACACCCAGTTCTGTTTGTAAAACATCTCCCACCTGACTGCGCAACTTTGCCAAATCTGCTGCAACCAAACATCATCTCAAAGATGCCTTGACAAGATCTCAGGTAATATTATGGGAGGTCTGGTAAGGTGCATTCAGTGAAATAATTCTGAAATATTAGATTCTCTGTCTATTCCACGTACACCTTGCGTTTCAACGCAGGTTGAGGAAGGCATCAGGTCCTGCGAGCTGTCATATTCCAATTAAGGATACATGTTAATCCTACTGGATAATGATCTGCCATGAGGGCCTAATAGTAACAACATCTTTCTGTGTTGAAAGGGTGCTAATAAGCAAAAGGTAATCAATTCTTCTGTACATGCTGTGTAGAAGGTAATCAAAGGTGAAATCATTGATCGCATGGTAATGAAATCTCTAAGCGTACACCAGCCCCAGTGATGATAATTTATCCTGCAAATCAGATGCCGCCCAATTGTTTTTTCACCCAGACCCCTTGAGTGATCCATTGAGATAGATCTTAATACTTAAATCCACACCAATGATAATTCCCATTCTGCAAAATGTTCTAATTTCTGGGTAATTCAAATAGAAATACATCTTCCCTTACGGGGTGAGTATACTATAGTCAAAGTTATGACTTGAGAGAGCTGGATATCATGACTTATCTACCACCTCTATCTAAAAGGAGGACAGGATTCTACCGCAAAGGAGATATATGCATTAATATAGCCACCCCCTTGGGTGGAGGCTGGCAGAGGAGTAGAATATTGCAGGAATGTGCTTATGTCAGTCATGCCTGGTCTGTTTTTATGAAAAGTGTTTCTTGAATTATTGCTATCTGTATCTACCATTATTTGAAAAGATAAAATACGAACAGGCTTCTGTCTTCCAAACTGAACAGACATGCAGTTACGTCTCATAACAGAAATGAAATACCCTACAACACTACTATTAGGTAGTTGATAATAAAAATAGAACCACATCTATTTCACAGCATGTATGATCATGCATGGTCCTCCCGGTTCTTACAAAGTTCACCATAGAAACCCGCTAGGAGTTCCATATGTGTTTGCGCATGGGTAAATCAAAGGTAATGTTGGGCCAGGAAATACCCCTGCAGTGAACACGTCTCTTCCAGCCACTTACTGCCGCCAGCTCAATGTTGCAAGCAGCATGGCCAAAAATCAAAGGTTTAATCCCTCACATCGGTTCCATGATGTCCTGCTTGAATCACACTCTCCAAATACAGAATATCTCCTCTAGTGGGTGGGTTAGAATGGCTGGTCAGAGTTTGAAGGAAAGCAGCGTGTTATGGTATGCCCTGTAACTGGACAAGATGGCAGCCCTTCCCTTTGGCCATTCTGCCAGCATTCCACTCACTTCAAGTGTGCCGCTATTGTTCCCTCTTTGCTGTTGTTGACTATGCTGGCTCAATCCTCCCATTCCCAGGGTTCCTTCATCAATTGCTCCTGATGACACTTCAGGGTCACTGGCACCCATTGCTGAATCTGGAAGAAGTGGCCTTCCAATCCTGCACTTCTTGGGTAATGTTTTTGGGGCTGCTCACCCCCAACAAGCAGGTTTTTGCAGCATTACTCACTCGAGGACTGCACTCCCTCCCTTCTCTGCTGGATGTACCACTCACTACCCCATTTTTATGTTCCTACACCACTAGAAACACTCTCATTCCTGCAGAGCCTGCTTGTTTCTTACCCTCTCAACACTTGCCATCTTTTGCCATTGGGAGGGACAAGTGTTGATTTCTACGAATTAATCAACTCAGGTGATAGAGATGTAAAGCCCGTTCTTGGCATTGCGCTCAGGAAGAGTATGCATGGAATTTGGCTGTGGAAAGTCCAGTTTATCTACAGACAATAAATCTAGGTCTACCTCCAAGAACTCAATGAAAGACTACACCACTTATTAACTATCAGTTATCAAGCTCTCCAGCGATAACAAACACAAGGTTTATATGACAAAGAATATTTCCTTTGGCAAAACAATGAACAAGGGGCTGATCCTGATTATGATGGAACAAAATAAAACACGCACATTGGCCACTTGCATAGACTTAAACTTGACACCTAAATCAACCCCCTCACAAAAATGTGCAAGACCTGACATAATCAACAAGCAACATAAAACTAAACAAAATATGGCTTTTCAAGGGAGACGAACAATAAGAACATTTGAAACTCACAAGACTTTTATGGAATGGAATAGGATTCATAAAGCTCGCCTTCATCTTAGAGGGCATCATGGCACTGGAGGACAAGTCCTAGAGGTGTACGAGCAAAAGTCTAGATATACGACTTCTAATGTGGAAAAAGATGCATCCTGGGTTAATGCCTAAAATTGGAATGCTTTGTGGTAGAGCAAACAGCAGTTGCCAAAGAGTTCCACAGAATAGCTGCCTCCTCACTTAGAATACTTGAACTTGAGATGGTCAAATGTCTTAGTGAAGCTGATCTTAAGAACAGGGGCGTTGCTAAGGGGGGGCTAAGGGAGCTATAGCCCCTGATCTTTTGGTTGTAGCCCCAGATAGAATCTCAGGAGCTAAAGCCAAAAGACTAGCTAGCCCCCAGTCCCGACAGTACCGACATCAGCTTAGCCCCGGGTCTTCTCCAGACCTAGCAACTCCCCTGCTTAAGAATCTGTTTTGCTCACATGGGACACATCGATTTACCAAGGTTCAGGTAGATTGAACTGCAAAAATCCAGTTGGGTATATACAAACTGGACCCTGAGTGAAAACATAAAGTAATCCAAAAAATCTATGAAGGGTGCATACCTGGTTGAAGCAATCCTTTGATATCTTGCTAATATGATGTTTTATAGAAACAGTTGGACCCAGAATAACATCTAGTTTCTGAAGATTGGAAAGCAATGGCGGATGCTCATCCAAAGAAAATGGACGATGTACGAATGAATGAATCTTAGTATATTATGTAATGCTCCAAATTAAATGTAATTCTGCTATTTGTTTGATGAAATATTGTTGGAATTTGAATGTCATTTTTTAATGTATTTATGGAACTTGTATATGCGCAAAAGGAGTTAATGCTTCCTAAATGCACAACATAAAACATTTAAAAAAAATGGCAGACAAGAACCCAACAAAGGGGCTAATGATGTGATGAATAGTGCTGTTTCCATCTTTCATTGGAATTAATTTGAACATTAATAGTTATATTACTGTACAGAAGAATATATGATTTGGCAGTGTTAAGGGTGAACCTGCTCTAATTCACTCCCCTACTCTCTCCCACCATGCTGTGCTTAAACCAATCCATCATGTCACCCAGGGAGTTCTCCAGCCAGAGGAACACCTGGATGTAATTTGTAATAATATAGAAGGTCAATCCATATGAACGAATTAACATCTGTTAATGGCGTTACGTGCACGTTAAATAATAAAGAACTCAGCCAAGAGTGATGTGGCTCTGCCCATGTTACTGCGTTCTGACCAGACAGAAAGTGAGGTACAGTGGCTGATTCTTCCCACGTATTCAGATACAATCTCATCTAAGCTAAGACCTAATGAGAAGAGACCAACAAGGATGGTGAGGGTGGTCGACTGTGCCGAAGGCTGCTGATAGTTTCAATAAAATAATAGCTCAGCATTGCTACCATCTCCCACTTACTGCAGAGTCGTCAATGGCAACACAAACTACTGATTCAGTGTTCCTGCTTGGCCTAAGTCTATCCGGTGAGTTTTTTAGTTCATCCAAAAAAAACTGCAAATGTAATGTTTAGACCAATTCATCTGGTTTCCCAGGTATTGCTACTGGGAAATGGGGAGACATTTAGTAGGAGCAGCGTTGTCCAGCGTGTGTTTCTTCAGTAAAGGAGTTGACAAAGATGTATTAATGATCATATACATTTCTGATGTGACAAGTCTTTGCAATTAAATGGAGAACTTATTGGACAATGGAGGTCAGGATGTCTAAGAGAAAGCATGCGAGTAGCATTTGTATCTAAAGGCATCCGAGGTGATTTGCATGATCACATGTGAATCTCCCAAATGTGGAGCATTTTGCGCTAGAATAATTATAATAATGTTTCCATAAAGGCGCTTGCCAAGTTATCGAAAGAATAGTCAGACATAGTCCTATTGAGCAGAAAGTGCTTTAGGGGAAAGACCTTCATTAAGAACTTCAAAAAGCGTTTGCTTTACTTTGGAGTGAGTTGAATAATAATTGCTTTTTGCTTGCACAATTTTTTCACATAGATCTGAATTTTGGAAGTCCAAGTTAATTTAGACTTCTCTCTCCAACAACATTCTAGCTGTCTTAATGATTTTTTGATTACTTTAGCTTCTAAATACACTTTTGATCATGTCCACATGATTCAATGACTTAGATCTAGTGTGTTAACTGCCCTTGAAATATTTTGGTGAAAATCCAGCACAGAAGATGCACAATCATCACTTTTTATTTGGATGACTTAAAAGAAAGAGCCTGAGACTTTTAGGAGTAATATTCAAATATGAAATGCTATGCCCTGCAGAGCCAAAGACTTTTCACCCATCCTGCCAGGAAGCCTGGATTCCATCTTGAGCCTTATGATTGACTCTGAGAAGGTTATGTGATACACTGCATCCCTTGCTATTGGTGCTCACTTGGGCATTTAGCTAAGGTAAAAAGCAGTAAAGCGTTATTCCCTCTCAGGGAATATTAGATATGGAAAGTGTATAGTGCCAGACCCCCTGCTAAAGCCAGGATTTAGCTGTCTTTTTCCTTTTCCCTTATTCCACAAAAAGGGGTCATTGACTCAATGAATCTCCATTAATTGAAGAGATGTCCTTACCTCGAGGAACCAAGGGGCAACCCTGTTTTAGGCCTGCCAAATGTCTTTCGGTCATCTGTAGCCATGTTTTGACCATCTCAGAATGATTACCAACCTCTTAACATCCAACATTTCCCCCCTTCCATTGCTATTCATTCACCTACTCTCTTCCTCTTGGGCTGTACCTTCCTCTGCTGTCTTCAATTTCCCAGTTGCGTTACCTTCTGTACTAGACCATGACTTTGCTCCCTTCTTCCTCATACTCACTGTTCTCCTCTGCTTCTCATATAGCCCCCAGTCACAACTTAGTATAAATTCTACCTCCCGCCCCCTCTCCCCATATTAAATCACTCTCTCAGCACCCACACTCCTCAAAATCATTGCTACTGTTCTCCCAGGACCTCTATCTAACCTTATAAGTCCACCTTGACCACCATGCAGCACCTGCTCCTGTCCGCCACTGCCTATCAATGTATCACTTAACTTCGGGATGCACAGTCCATCTATAAGATGTTGTCTTACATTACTTACCACTTTTATTCAGTTCACACTCAACTTTTAATTATTGCTAACACAGAAACGTGTCTCTCTCCTCAAGACTCTGCAATACTAGCGTCTCTCCACACTGACTATGCTACCTTCTCCCACTCTCCCCAATCTTTTGGTAGGTTTGGTAGAGTGGGGTTTTAACAATGCACCCTCTAATGCCCCTCTAATCCCTTCTGATATCAGCTCCTCCGCTTTTGAATGTGCCAATATTCAACTCCTCCCCCACAATCCTCTCACACTTTTGGATCGCTATCCTCTCAATGGCTGTTTCAACTCCTTCTTCCACAACCTGAACTTTCTTCTTGATCCACTTCCCTCCAGAATCCTCATCATCATGCCGGTGGACTTTAAACTTCCTAGGCTCTTTGTAGCCAACCACTTTGAACTTAACTTAACTCCCTCCTGTCCAACCACTGCCTCAACTGCCTCCCTGAGCAGCCTACCCACTTCGGTGGGAACTTGCGTAAACTTGTCTTTTTCTCTACTTGAATTTCCTTCTCTGACCTATTTATTGACCTCTCTCCCACTTTATTGTTTAATCTGTCAGCAACTCTACTCACACCTCTCTACTCCTCACCCTTCGTTAATGACCAAAAGGAAATTCAGGTCTGTCCCCTCACCTTCAGAAAGTGAGGACCTTTCTATTGTCTCTCTCCCCTAGTCATACGTTTTCCATTGATCATGCTTTTTTCTGGCATTCACTAGGCACCTATGGGTCCCTTTGAGCAGAACTATACTCCCTGCACTTTCATACTTTCCAGGACCAATCCTCAGTCCTACATTGCCTCTAAGAACCAAACCTTCAAAAAAGCATGTGCCACATCCAGCAATGCTGGCACATTTCTCTGACCCCCACCATACAGAAATTCCCTTGCTGCTCTCTCTTCTGCAGTGGACTCTGCCAAATATTGCTACGTATAAAACCCAATCTCCTACCTTTGCAGTCATCTTCTAAAACCTCCAAACTATGCTTACAACACCTAAACTAATATCCATTGCCTCTTCTCTCTCTCTGCTAATGGCTTTGCTCACTACCTTCCCACTAAAAACTGTAAAATTCATAGCACTCTAACAGCTCTCCTCTCTTTCCCTCCCTCACCCTCCTTCTGTCTGCCACCTCTTTACTCTACCCCTTAAACTCTTGACTAGATCTCCCCTGCCCCTCTTACTGAATTAGCACCCATCCTTCACAACACCAACCCATCATGTGCTCCTATCGAGTGAGTTGCTCCACAAATGGTCAACCACCCCAAAGCCCAAATCCACAGCCCTCATCTCTCTGATCTCTTTAACATCTCTCTTTCTGCTGACTCATGTCTGCCTTCTTTAAATCTGTACTGTCCAACCCCTTTTGAAGAAACCCCTTGTAGATGTAATCATCCTGGTAAACTATTGCCAGGTTTCCCTACTGTATCTTCATCAAAATGTCTTTCAGCGGATGGTCTTCAACCAGATCTTTAAATACTGTGAGTGTAATGGCCTTGGAGAGTCACTTCAATCTGGCTTCCTTGTAAAACACTACACTGAGACTGCTCTCATAAATGGCCCAAACTTTCCCTCTGGTGCTGATGTCTCCAAACTTGTTTCTTTGCTCATACTTTTGGACCACTCTGCCACTTTCTGACGCACCTCTCTCCTCATCACTATCCAAGATCTTGGATTTCCCAAATCTGGTCTAGACTGGATTGCATCCCACCTAGAGGGTCTACCCTTTAACATCTCCTAGAACTCGCAAACCTCTGACCCATGCCTCTTCCTGTCTGCTTCCCTCAAGGATCAGATCTTGGACCTCTACTCTTCACCCTCTATAATGCTCCTCTAGGTAGACTAATATGACCCTTCAACCTTTTGTTCCCACTTCTTTGCTGATGACAGTAACATATATTGCTGAACTCTTTGAAAATGGAAGTCATCATTCTCTTGGCTTTCAACGACAGAAACTACTGTCCAACGACTTGCCCCTTGAACTTCTTCCTCCCTCTCCCAATGCTCAAAAACCCTGACTACTACTTATGCCTATTACTTGGCTTGACTCTCTAATCCTTCCTTCCTCTAGCCAAACTGCCTCATTCTGAGTTTGGCAGTAATTGGGCAGTAAATCACCTGAATACCCACTAACATTGGTTATTGTTACTCCAACCTGGTCCTGTCTTACTTGCCACGGGATACAGTGTGGTGGCATGGCAATGTTAGTCCCTATTTTTGGAGTCCATAGGCCTCCATGGGGATTTTGGTGGTTTTACTATCAGCAGTAATTCTGCCTTTATAAAGCTGCCACTTTTTGGCATCAAAGTGGGGGATTTACATCTAGCATCATGCTGGAGGTAAATCCTCCACTTCAAAGCCAAATTCATAATTTTGCAGTACAGTAAATGTGGTGCTAATTCCATTACCACCAAAAAAAGTGGCAATGAAACATAGCCAAAAACCACATGGTCTACACACTGCATGATCTAACTCAAGAATAAGGCATTGGAATAATGAAATAATAGAGATGTTCAGTAGTATATGAAGAATTAATGTGGTGAATACAGATAAATAAGCTTTGTAGTGTAAATAAGGAATTACACAGGAAGGTTCAATATAATATTTAAATGTTCAAATGAAAGGATACGGAGAAAAGAAATTGAAGGACAAACTGAAAATCCATGAAGAACCTCACTTAAGGTTCACCTATATGGCAGTTGCCCAAGAGTGAAACACATCTAGGAATATATTAATGTGAAATGTTGCAGAGATATAACCAAGAAAATCAATATTGTCCTTGGATAAGAATTTTCTTAGCTACTGTATATATGTAATAAGACTAACAACATTGAGCTTATACAAAAATGAACTATGATTTTGAATACAATCCATTTATTGAACAGTGCATACTTGGGGAATTCTTGTTAACTGTCTAATCCTTGACACATAGATGTAAAGTGTTTGAATTTACCACATGCAGCTAATGTTCAGTAACATTTGTAAAATGTTATAGCATTCAGTAATTAAAAGTGCCACTAGGATCACTGTAGGCTCCTGTATATCTTTAAGGGAACAGAATTGCTTCCACCTTTTTACTGTACCGCCAAATTTGTAATGAAGCCCAAAGTCCAAAGTCTTTTACTTTGCTAGCCACACTGTTTACATCCTACTCAGATCCCCCCCTACTCCCACCCACCGACAAAATGACTGTTGGCTCTCCATAAACAACCACTCCTTGTTTATGTTTCTTCTCTTAGTCTACAGCGCTATCAATGGTCTTGGTCCTCAGTAACTGACTGACAGCATCTCTGTCCACTCGCCATTGTGTTACCTCTGCTCTTCCTTTGCACTCAATCTCACTGCCCCATCCCTCCTCTTGCTTCTGGACTCAGTCCTTACTTGCTCCATTGGAACCCACTGCCCATCACGATCAAAGGCCGGCCCACTTTCAAAGCTAGGCTTAACCTTCCCCTACTGGTCAAAGGGAGAGCTCCCAGCACCACCTCCTGAATTCTCAGTAACTGACCCCACCACTATACCCTGTGACGTGTAATAATGTAATTGTTGTATGTATGTACAGTACTCCTCTTTAGTTTGTAGCACTTTCCCATGTCCACACTCAACAGATACGCGCCCCGTCATCTTAGTGCTGTTGTGCAGGCACCCTTTCAGGGAATGCCTCCACCTTATGTAGGTGTGTTATTGTAAGCCCTGTCTGATCGAAATTAATATTCATATCCTTCAAATAAATAGAAATACATATATGTTCGATATATGGGACCTCTGTAGATGGTCTAGAACTAAAAAGACATGAATTGTCAAATATGCATTACAATGTGTTTCCTGCCACATGGGTTGGGCCGGTAACTAGTTGACCCAAGTCAGCCATCATAGTTAAGACAAGTTGAATAGTGATGTTAAAAAAACATTTACTCCAATTGCCAGCCTTGAACAACCGGGTAAGAGTTGTGCCACCAAATGCTGCATAGCAGATAGCAAATCCACCATATTTGAAGGTGGGTAATACATTAAAGTGGGGCAATACGTGTGTGAATACAATTAACTTGCAGAGAGTCAGATTTTACAGTTTTTTAAATAGCCTTTGTCCTAATAGTTTAAGATTAGTAAATGTTATAAACCAGAATAATTGTTCTTATCCAAAATGATTTAGATATGGTACACATTCATTTTGTAGTTAGGACATGTTGGGATAGAAATGAGTCTATCCCCACCCCCTAGGCATTTAAAAGTGAGAAGAATCCCATAAGAGGCCATGTAAAGTGCTAGCGAGAAAGGGCTGTGCTAAGAAACTTGCCACAGATATAATGTAGCGGGAAAGATAGCTGCGTAGATCCAGTGTGCATAGAAAGGAATGCCATTTTGTAATCATGATAGATGCATAGTCTTGCATGGCCACGGGGCACAACTTTAGCTCCATGGAAAAACTGGACTAGGCCCAGATCATTAAGATGGGATGAGCCTGAAGAGCCATTTCTTAGGGAGCTTCCCCTTGTCCCTTCACTGTTGCAATTACTTAGTATCACTGGGAGGAATGCTCACCTGGCTCCTCGCAGTGCCCATTCATCACAGCCAAACAACCAGCAGACCCCTAGCCCCCACACATCCTACCCAGAGATATGGCCCACACCATTGACCCAATCCACAGACCCCTGCATTCTATGAGTGACCCCAGCCCCAACCATAAAACAAATGGCCATAAAAGATCTGAGCATGTACGGCCGTTTCACCTCTCGACATAAATAAGTCCTTTGTAGTGCAAGGTACAGGCATGGATAAATAATAGCCCAAAATGAGACTAGAGGCCTTGGGTGCGAGGGAAGTGACATCAACAAAGCGCAGAATGAGTGGGTCAGCGTGACAGTATTTCTTCCTCCCTTGCCCCTGCCACCAGTCCCGATCCTCCCAGGTGCATGCCACAGTGATGTAGTAGTAGTCTTAGAGTATCATAGCAGTTTGGATACTGTAATTTACGAGGAATCTGACCTTCACTCCTCGGAGAGATAGGCCGAGCTGACAATTGTGGGAACTGACAGACGGCAGAAATGTAAACTAATCGCAGCCTGGCATCCCCCATGGAGCAGGCCCATGTATATCGTCTCACCAATCAGTGGTGGTAGTTTTTACTGTATATTGATGACAATGTATTGCCTTATAAGCTTCTGCTTCTGCTAAGTTAGAGCAGAACGTTCTTGAGCAGCTGGGTCCTTTGCTGATACCTTTGTATTCTGTGCAAAAAAACCTTGTTATTTTTGCGAGGAATTGTTTGGGCTTTTTCCCTAGAGGGTTGCATTCTTTCTGGCGTGAGCATAAACAGGGACTTGCCTTCATTTGGCCCTGCCGACGTGATCCAAGCATCCTCCATACCTGCAGAGATATTCAGGTTGTCTCTCCGGAAGCGCCCAGCTACAGCAACCAGTCCCAAAATGCATACCCCGGCTGGTCTTGTGGGAGCCGTCTTTGCAGAATCCTGCCAGCTTTTTTGAGCAGGGTGCGGCCCCAAGCTGAGGTTCAGGATGGTGTTGGAACCCTGCGAACCGAGGAGTTTGGGTGAACACGCACACATGAGTATGGCCTGCAAGGGATAACAAAGTTGGGGTCGATGTATCGAGTATTGTGAACAGTGTGAACATGCAGTGATTGAAATGGACAGTGTGGCAAATTTGTGGAGTGTGTTTTTTCTGTTTTTTATACATTTTTTTAGGATATTGAGGAAAAGGAAAACGGAAGAGAGGGAACCTCACCGAGTAAGGGGGGAAAATGGTGCCATGTGCATTGTGTGTGCAGGAAAAATACAAGGATAAATATAGTAGCTCTGTATAATTAGAGAGCTCGGGAATAGTAGTCGTTGTTTCAGCTTGCTATTTTAGTTTGTTTTATTCATGTATTTTATGGTGTAAGGAGGAGACCCAGGCAGGGCGCGTATCTGTTGAGCGTGGACGTGTGAGGTGAGTGTGAAGAGTGGGTGGAGTTACAAAGTTTTAATTGGGAATAGAAGGGTGGGGTATTGGACAGATGATTGTATATTGGAATGTTTATTGAAGACATTATGTTGCATTGTTGACAAAAGTGAACTGTATATGTTTTGAACAAGTTATTGTATGCCAACTGAGGCACAGTAACATAGGTGTAGCCCCACTGACCAGACACACAGGAGATGCAAATATGTGGGTAGTAACTCCCCTAGACCACATTTGCAAGGTCCTACCCCTGTATTGTGAAAAGATTAAGAAGTATCACAGCCAGTGGGTGACTGAGACTAGAGGAGGAGGAATGTCCCACTCCTGGCCAAATTGGGGCTCTTTTGACAGTAGCGTGTTGGAACATATGTCTACCTTCCGGACAGCAAAATACAAGGGCAGAACGCTGCTCAATAGAAAGGAAGTATTGATCTAAGGGGGCAGGGGTGACACACAACAGTAGTAAAGAGGCAGGCGCAGGGGAAAATGGGAAGAAGGAGGAGAAGAAATGAAAATATCTGCTAGCAACTTGCCCAGTGGAAGGGTATGCTAACCCAACATATGTATCAGCAGGCATGATTGTGGCAGCACCAGCCACAGTCCCATCTCCCCCACATACCTCACCTCCAGATGTTACTGCCCACACTGGGGTGAGTGAAAGAGACTTAGAAATAGCACTGACATTGGCACGGACAGAGTTAGCCAGGCTAAGGGCAGCAGGCAATGTAATCAAGGCAGATACAGCTGTGCCACCTAAGGGGGTACTGGAGCAACCAGCGGGGGATGAGTGGAAGTGGCATATTTCTTATTCAGATTAGACAATGCCCCCATAAGAACCGTTCATGTAGAGCATGACAGAGAGACAGACAGCTTGGGCTATGAATATGTAGGGTCACGGAGAGGAGATGAGGAAGACTGGAGTGAATTTGATGAGACCGAGGACTATGGGGAAGGGAACGCAGAACAAGCGCCTCAGCCCACACAGAGGTGAAAATGGTTGTGGGATGGAAGATTGAGGGAGAGGTTTGACAGGACAGCAGTAGCAAGAAAAAAGGCAATGTGTGACGAAAGGCAGAAAAGGCAAGATGAAAATGCAAATGCCACAAGAGAGCAGGGAGGCCTCACTATGTACCCTGGGTGCAGATGGACAAGAATAACCTCCTTAAGGCACTCCCACCACTCACAGTGGGGGTAGGGAAATGGATATATGCTTTTTAAAAGAACACAGCGGGGGTGCCCTTAGCAATAGGAGACATTAAAAGCCAGTTAGTGGCCGCAGTTGGAGACCAAGCTGAAAATGTATGGGTGAAAGCGTCCTATCCAGGAGTGACTTTGAGCAATGATGCCCAAGTTGGAGCCTCATTCAACAAAGTTAGGGCCAAGGTGTGGGATGCGTTGCGGCGGGCATTCCCAGACACTCCAGATTTACAATCCACCATGCAGTGTACAATGGGGGATGATGAAGACGCTGATTCGTTTATTCTCAGGGTCCAATAGATGCGGAGGGCAGAAATGGCAATGGCTGGGACCAATCAACCTTGCTTTTCTATTTTATAGTGAAACAGGGCCTATACAAAGACGTGAAGAAGGTGCTCCACAAAATAGCAGGGATAGAAGCAAAAGTTTGGCCCATAATTCAAAGCATTATAGTTCACCATTGTAGAAGGATAAAAGAGCACGGGAAAGAAACAATTTAGAGGCGACAGGCTGAGGAAGCAAAATTGGTCCAAAATAAGTTAATGAAAGTAGCTGTTGTAGTGACAGGGCTAGTGCTGTAACAGGTGGCGGAGGGAGAGTATGCCATTAAAGCAGCACATGCAAGAATCATAACTTTGTGGGCTGAAGGAAGACAGAGACAGTGGGGCGGCAGCCACACATTTCCCAGGGCCACAGTGACAAGGAGAACAGCAACATGGGCAAGGTGGGTTCTAAGGGTCAAGGGGGGGTGGGTTTGGTGCTCTGAGGCCAAGAGGATGGGGACCAGGGCAGTGCTGGACATGCAGGAGGTGGCGGCACTTCTATTGAGAATGTCAGAGTAGCAGGGTGTGGGATACAACTACAATCAGCAGAATTATGGCCCTCCACCCCAAAGGAATCCCCAAGGGCCACCTCCCAGAATGACTTCTCTACCCTACGAGATCCATCAAGAATACACACAGCTACCCCCACCCCGAGTCCCAGCCCTTGCCAACTGCAACACCTGCAGCAAATAGTTCAACATTATCAACCTGCACTAACATGCAGCAAGCAGCGAACAGCGATTCCTTTGGCAGCCCACCTAATGGCACAGTGCCTTCATTTCAAGGCGCTAGAGTAGTAGGGGTAAACCCTTTCTCGTACCTGGGGACAGACACATATCCTGACTAGGACAGCCCACAGAGAGCACTTGCGTGTCCAGTCCTGTCAATGACCCTAAATTCAGAAGAGCAACCATTGGTGGGGGCAGAGATAGGGAACAACCAATCTTTATGGTGGACTCTGGAGCCAATAAGTCGTGCATCACTGAAGGTGACTTCCCGTTATCAGGAAAAACTCTCAACATGCAGGATCTATGGGGGCTGTTTTAATGGTTCCATACTCAAAAGACTTAGATGTAAAGGTGGGATGGAAAGTTGTAAGGGCCCCCTTTTATACTCTGAGAGCTTTCCTGTCAACTTGCTCGGTAGGGATCTGTTAAGCAAGCTGAACATGACAATCTCATTCACAGACAGCAGTATCATCTGTGCCATGCCTGCCATGTGTTTAATTAGGGAAATGCTTGTGATACATGCCATGACACATGATGAACTGGTACGAGGCATCCCTGTCAACCCCGACATGTTCATTTACGGCATTACTGTGGTTGCACGAGCCATTGCCCAGATTACCAGAACTTGATGGAGAGCACCCACTGATTTCATTTTCCGGCCTGTGGTGTCCCCAGAGTTGGTTGCAGGAACAATACTCTGCCAGGACCTAGAGGGTCTGCTAGTGTCTGCCAAAATAATTGTAGTTGTAGGTACTGAGCCCCACGGAAGGCAGTGGCGCACCATCTTTTGCAACAATCCTACTGTGCCCCTTAAAGAACTGACCAATTCAGAAATGTATGAGGACGGCAACAATGATGGGGAAATCATACTCTAATGTGCATACCCTGTGAGATAATCGTTCAGTACCCGAATAGTCCAAACCCCCCTCATGGCTGTTGTCACACCACCCCCATACAGCCAGGCAGACCTACAACAGGTTCCCTCAGATTTATGGACAGCCAACCCACATGATGTAGGGATGTTGAAGGAAGTGACCCCAGTAAGATTCACTCTACAGGGAGAAGTGGTGCTGCCATGGGTGAAGCAATACCCATTGTCGAGAGAGGCAGAAGAGGGGATCAGGGAGAAGATACACTCCTTATTACACCAAGGTCTCATAGTACCCTCCACCTCACCATGTAACACAGCCATACACCCTATTAAGAAGGTATCAGGGGGCAGTTTGAGGATGATGCAGGATCTCTGCCCCCTCAGTGACGTAGTGCAGAAAGAGTTTCCACTTATCCCCAAACCCACCTCCATTGTGTGCAGTATCCCCAAAGAAGCAACCCATTTTACACTGGTGGATCTGAGGAATGCCTTAATTTCAGTACCACTGCACCCGTACTCACAGTACCTTACAGTATTTACCCTTGGCGAAAGTGCTATGAACACACTTTTTTGCCCCAAGTGTACTGTGAAAGCCCCAGCATATTCAATAGTATACTGCACATCGACCTAGGTAGTATCCAGGTACCCAGCACAATATTTCAATATGTAGATGACTTACTGGTATGCAGTGACATTGAAGAAAACTGCTGCAGAGACTCCATTACACTGTTGAAACTGTTAGCATGTAAGGGGTACAAGGTATAAAGGGTACAAGGTAAACAAGTCCAAGTTCCAGTACTGCCAACAGGAAGTACTCTACCTGGGGCAACTTATCTCTGCAGATGGGAAAAACAATAATCTATGTCAGGGCCGCAACAGTATGTTCTACTCCCAAGCCACTGAAAGACATGCAGAAATTCTTGGGGTTATGCAACTACTACAGGGCATATATTCTTGACTATGCAGCATACACAAGGCCACTCTTACAGGGCATCAATGAAGCACAAAAAGAGAACAGCAAAATAGAATTGACTGCAGCTATGATTAAGAGTTTCAATGATCTAAAGGAAGTGATCTCAACAGCCCCCATTCTTGCCACCCCAGATTACGTGTAAGAGTTTTACTACGTATTCTCACATTTGAATGGCACACTCATGACAGCACTACTGACCCAAGAGCACAATGGGCCATAAGCCACTGGCCTACTACAGTGGCACACCAGACTCAGTGATGTAGGAACAGTTTCATGTGAACAAAAGTTCCACAATTGTGATGGGGAGCTCAGTAACGTTATATGTAGAACACTCAGTGTTTGCCATCATAGACTATTCAAAGTCCTCCCTCACCACCCAGCGAGCATTAGCATGCAAGATTATTTTCTCGAGCCCACACATCCAGGTTGTGAGGTGTAAAACAGTAAATCCAGCCAGCCATGTTCCTCAAAGAACCATGCACTGACAAGGACTTTCAATAGCATGAGTGTGCAATATATGAGGGTAAGGAAGACGATGTCCCCAAAGCCAAAGACGGCTGTCTAGGGAAAAGTGAGGTACTTTTTTTTTGACAGGTCAGCAACAATTGACCAGGACACTGAGAAAATGCATGTTGTGGCGGCAGTGGTTCACCTAGAGGAAGACAACTATGAGACACTATTAATGAAAAGATTACCATGCATTACTCCACGCAAGCAGCAGAACTCGTAGCACTCATATAGGCACTTTGGGCATCAAAGGGGAGTTATGCAACCATTTATTCTGACTCTGCATACTTGACCTCAATGATGCACATAGATCTCTCAAGCTGGAGAAGGAGGGGCATTAGGTGGGCAGACGGCTCACCAGTACAACATGCTGCCTTGCTTAATAGACTCCTTTCCACCCTCCCAGTGCCCACGCCTGCTGAATACGCTATCGAAGCAGTGACCACAAGACCAGAGACAGACCCAAACACAGCCTTGCCCATAGCCCAGGTAATTGAGCTTCAGCATAGGGCACCACAGGAAGAGCACGACTTTGGCTCAAACATGGGTGTGTGCAGTCTCCAACTGACCTCTTATGGAGAATCAATGCACTGGGAAAGTAGTGATGCCCATAGAACTGCTACACACAGCTTTTGAGTAGTTGTAATACCCTTCTCACAGCTCCAAACAACACGTTGCAGCAGACATCCAGGAAGACTGGTGTATACCTAATCTCGAGGAACACCTCTCAACAATGGTCATCCAATGCACCACCGGCCAAGTGTTTCGTACAGGGATGACACTTAGAACATTGCAAGGCACCCTGCCCCACCCCATCAGACAATTTCATGAGCTGCATATTGACTATGCAGATATCGGGGAGAGATGCAATGGGGCTTGATACCTGATTGTGGTGGTGTGTCCATTCTTGAGGTGGGTTGAGGTGGGTCAATGCGCCCACCCAGATGCCACGTGTGCTGCAAAATTCCTGGTACGTGAGATTTTCCCCAATGGAGGGTGTGTGACTTTCTAAGATCTGATAATGGCACCCATCTTTTCAATGAAATCTTCAAAGAGATCACAGCACCACTGGGTATCAAACACTGCATGTGTTTGATTTACCACCCACAAGCAAATGGGGTTGTGGAACGGATCAATTGCCTCCTCAAAAGTAGGCTCTAAAAATTATGCAACAGTCTGAAAAATAATTCGGTATATGGTCTACCCCTGGTCCTGTTCAATTTACGCACTCAGCCCAGCAAGGACCACCACCTCTGTCCCCAGGAAATAGTGACTGGCAGACACATGCAAACGCCCATCTCGCCTGTGAGTAGATGACACCACTGAACCTAAAGGATGCACACAACGTGGCAGCTCAAACGACTGGCCCAATCATTTTTGCCTGGGGAGCTGGTTCATGCCAGACGTTTTGTAAGAAAGGGAACAATCCCAGGTTCCATAGGCCCTCCAAGGTTGTCTTTTCCACCCCTCTCACTGTATAGGTGAAAAGTCTCTGATATTGGAAAAAACTCTCAGACATCCACAGGGCCTGCCCAATTCAGCATCAGCTACTCAAAGCTAACACAAGTCTACATCATCTTATGTAGCTTAATGCTAACTATATAAGTGCATGGACACAAGCTATACAAATATGCATTGCTGCTGAAAGCATAAGCTGCTTATATCAAAACTGTGATTAGCAGTACTAGATTGTATTCTTATCAGTGTGGCCTCCATTTTACAGCCATTTTGTTTACTTTGCACTTTGCTCATGTTTTTGTTAGGAATATATTGGGGGACATCTTTTATCTGGGCAGGCCATCTAAAAGAAGGGGGGCACGGGGAACTGGAATTTAACTGAAAGTAAATTCTTTAACTTAACTGAATTGACCCCAATCCTGAACCTGAATGAAACCATGAATTAAAACACATCCTTTAACTGAACAAGAAATCATAACCACAGATATGTATACCATGACCCCCAAAAATGACAGCAATACCCGCATGACTGTGTGCACAGGTAAAATTACTTCCAAATGTCAAACACCTTTTGTGTAATGTGAATAAGGTTGTAAATATTACAAATAGTAGAAGCAGATTAACAAAAAGACACATATCATGCCGTAACAGAATAAAAAGCCAAGTATGTAAAACCAAATATGATGCATGCCATGGCCTAGGGCATATGCGTTTGAAAATATCCGTCATCCCAAGTACTTCAACAGTTGGCATTCCAACATGAGTGCAGTGGGCGGCTGAACAACTAATAGCAGTTGCTATGTGTGCTCCTTAATACTGCATGCATCTGGGGAACCCAAGAATCTAGTACCACAAGAAGTACCAATCATAGAGGCACAATGCCTAATTCATCTTGCGCTATGTAGACTCAGAGGCACCTTTCAGGCACGCAATGTCCATCTTGAACTTGTTGATTCAGATGCCCGAAAATGCAAAACGAGTCTAACCAACACCAACCAACTGCCTAAAACAGCCCCACCTGATGATCGAAGGAGAAAATGCGGTAACAACAAGTGGCATGAAACTAACCTCAGGTGTAAAGCTGAAGGAATTTCAGGGTTTCCAGAAAAAACTGTGGCAATCGTGTAACAGACATGCACACAAAAATGGACAGAGCACATAACAAAACTGACATGGGTTGTAGCCATAGAGAAGCCGGTGAAAGTGCACTAAGAAAAGACTTATGAACTGTTCTTCTTCAGTGAAGGAACTATCTCTGTTGGCTTAAACAAACGGTGTAACAGAACAGTGCTGATTTCTGACCTCAAGAAGGGAACCTCAGCGCTGATGGACTACTACTGGGTTTGTGGCCAACAAGCGTAGTTGCACCTCGCACCCTCCTGGACGGGCTATTGTTCACTAGCTATTCTACACTCAGCCCTGTTAGTAGTCCCAGAAGAACCCCTGAAAGGGGGGCCAGTGCCTGATGATGCACCCACCAGGCCCCCAACCATTGCAGTACAGCACACGTTGCCACCACCAGACTTTCGCATCATCACTGAGAAAGAACCATATGACCAACTGTAAAGGAGAAAGAGAGCATAAAATTACCTATCAAAAGACCCATCAGAACTGCTCACACAAATACCTGAAGAGAACAATTTGTTTACATCAGCAGAGACATTTTTCGCATCCTTATTACTACCCGTGTGCAGACACGAGTCAATGCCAAATAGCTCCACATCTTACTTTGGGAGCTTATCCAGTTGGCTAATGATACCGAGCAAGGGGTCAACATTATAAGAGTTGATCTGCACACCCTTAGGCTGTTGACGATGCAGAACCGCTATGTGCTTGATCGCTGACAGAAATGGAAGATGATGTTTGCAAAAAGATCAGGAGTTCATGTTGCACATTCGTGACTTCTGAAGATGCTGAAAATGGGACATTATCAGATATTATTGCTGCAGTGCATGGTCTGGGGGTGAAGATGAAAAAGGAAGCTGGCGTCCAAGAAGAAGACTGTTTTTTTTGCTTTCGCTTAATTGGGCCCCATCCTGGCTTGAAATATTGGTGAAAATGGTGGTGCCCATCATCATGTTTGTACTGGTCATCGTCTGCCCATGCCAGTTGGGTCTACAGTGTTGTGCCAAAGCAGTGCCTAATAGCACAATGCCTAGTAGGGTCGCTAGCATCTTTGACTACACTTTGGAGAACCCAATATCCATGATAATTAAAATAGGTATTTGTTTCCATAGTTCATCCCTTGCACCCCCTCTAACCTCCTAGCCACACACCCCTACTCCACACCCTACCTCCTCACTGCTGCAAGGCTGGATACTTCTCTTCTCATTAGCACTGGTAAAAAACTCATTTTATATAGAATGATGATGTAGACTGTATGTTACAAAATAATTAAGAATCTGTTACTCAAACTGGTGCAACACATTTATCACATATTTAACGTGCACTGCATCATCAGGTGGTATCGTTGTTTTGTTGCTATGATTTTTACAAAGGTTTTGGGGTGGTAAACGTAAAAAATGTATTTTACAACTCGGAATGTGACATACCCGTATACATAGCTTGCGGCACTGGAAGCTTCTGGGGCCTGTGTTTTGCAATACGTTTAGCAGTGCACGTGGATATTTAAGTGTTCCCCGTGGTATGCAAGGCTGTTGGTGATGAAATGAAGAACACATAACTGGCTGAAGTATACATTAAAGTTGAGCATAATGTAAAAGTGCGAGTCTCATTTTATCTAAACAATGACTTATATTCCTTATATTTTCAAACCACTAGAAGTATATTCTTAGGGCCTCATTACGACCCAGGCGGTAAGTTACCGCCTGGGCCGTGACTTTACCACCATGGCTTAAACTACGTTTACGCCATGGTGGTTGGCGGACTTACCGCCCCATTCCGACCTTGGCGGGGCGGTAAGTCCCCAATCCCCATTTACCCTTCCCCATTCCCATTTTTGCCCCATAGGGCATAATGGGAGTGGGGAAGGCGTTAATTACGCCACCGTAAATTACGGTGGCGTAATTAACTCCATGGTCCCTTAGCGCCATGGATTTTAACACCTGCTAAAAGCAGGTGTTAAGTCCGCCATGGCGCTAAGGGACCTCGTACTCAGGCGGTAAGGGTCGGCGCTGTTAACGCCGCCGTAAAACCCTTACCGCCTGAGTCGTAATGAGGCCCTTAGTGTCCAAATGATTTTATTTAAGCAATATGCCCCGAGCGAAGGGGGCATTACCGACTCAGCACGATGGAAGTCTCCAGCCGCGGGGAGGCTCGGAGCTGGGATGGCCCTGCTTCGAGTCTCCTCATTGGCTGAGGGGCTGCCACGCCTCCCGCCGGGGACAAAGGCCGTGGAATCCCGACGGAGGGATTCCCGGCCTGGTAACGACTCGGCGAGGGCCAATCAGAATGGCTCTTTCATTTTGATTGTGCCCTCGTCGGGTACTAATTATATATCTATGTATTTATTTATGTACAGGAAAAACGATGATCTTTTGATCACAAAGAATGTGCACCAGATTTTGACAAGGTTGTGGAAGGGAGTAAATGGAACAGTGACTGGGGAAAAATGTAAACCTAAATTATGAACGTAAGGAAGAACCTACCTACCATCTATGCAAAATTAATTTGGCGTGTTGAAGCGTGTTAATAGTATTCTTGTACATTTAGGCCTTTTTCAAAGGCAAAATACCATTTTGTAAGTCAGCGGCATGACCCGCTTTCCTTGATCACATTTTTCTTGTCCCTATATAACAGCCTGGGAATGTGTCTGGTCCTTGTGATTTGCCACTTCATTTATTTTCTGCTGTGAAACAGATTCGAGAGCTTGGCACTTTAGTATCTCTCTCTCTCGCTCTCATTTCAATGAATAAAATGCATACACAATGGGTCTCGTCTGTCCCTATGAATTTGAAAGGGCAGTTTGTGCCTTTTTGTTCAACCGTAGTACAAATAAAATAGGCCAATTGTTACATCAAACCCAGGTCAGACATTCTCGAAATTCATGGCATTGTAGAAAATGTTGACATGGAAGATATCACTGTCCCAAAACAAGAAGGATATGCCCTGATAAACAAAAATCCGCGTAACAGCCATCTGGTGCTTGCAGCCATTTTAGATAGAACAAAGCTATTGCTCAGATTAAATTGTGAAATTGCCCTAATGACAGATTACTATGCATCACAGATGGGGTTTATTCCCTTTTTCTGATGAGGATGTATTTAATACAGTGCTACTGAATTACACAAGTGCCCCTAAAACAACATGCCTATCCCTCCATCCCCTTTCAACCACCTGGTACATTTCCACTCGTTTGTATCTTTGTTTCTACCATAGTCCTGCTTTACTTACCCTCTCACACTTTTCCCCTTCTACTTTCCATCATAGATCACTGTGACAAATCAACTTCCAGGGCACCACTGCTGCATTGGTGAATATAAGTGCCTAAACCATCAATCAACCCTCTACTACACCAGAAGGGATCCGAACAGATTGGAATAACAAGCAAATGACACACCCTTTTGTCCAATTTTGGTAACTTGAGTGGAACGGCAGACTTATCCCTGAAAGGTTTGCAGCACAGCGCAACTACAATTATTGCCCAATGATAAAAGGGACTGTCTAGTCAAGATTGTATCAAAAATATCTGCTTTATTTATATCACAACAGACAGTTCTAGAAACACTGTGAAATACAACCCACCCTGTAAAGGAATGCATAGGACAGACAGTTTCAAAGAAGGAAAGGGATGAACTCTGGATACTGACAGGAGGGTAGTCTGTATGGTTAGTAATTAAAACAGTTTAAGGTTACTTGGCTTCAGCACCAATGGAGCAATAGGTCTTACAATGTCTCTAGGGTCCTACTGGGAAAGACGAGGGGGTGAGAACCAAAATGTACCTTGTGCTGCAGGTGTTCTTGGTGTTCTGCAGGGTCGAGTCGGCTTCAGGGCACTAAGCAGGCTTCTGTGACAGAGTTCAAGGTGGGGGTCAGCTGCGGGTATCAGGAGGCAAGATGGTTTGGATGAGCGTAGCTGCATGAACAGCTGTAGGCTGTCTTATTCAGCGGCTTGTGGTCAGGAATCATTGTCTCAGTGCTGATCGGCGGTTCTGAAGCACTGGTCGAGACGTCTTGGATGTCTTTAAGTGACTGGGGCTTGACAATGGTCAGCATTGCAGTCAGTTGTAGCTCTAGGAACTCGACTGCCTCAAAAATGTCCTTTAAAGAAGACGACGGTAGATGCTCATTGAGGCACTTCTCCCAGCTTCTTCAATGGGCTTGTGTCATCCTTTAAGGTGGACTACTGCAGAGACTAGCAGGGCACGCTGTGTTCTGGCTGATTGCAAGTTCATGAGCGGCTGGAGGGTCCTCTGAGAGCTTTATCTCCCTCTGTTGCCTGAAGATGTTTAGGGGAGGGACCTTGCTTCCCTCTTTCGAAATGTTGACCTTCCTGTTCGAAGATGTGAGGCTGACTGTACCTTCAGACAGGGTCCAATGATGAGTTTTCCTTACTACTCCTTGCAAAGTCTTTAGATGATATCCCAGAAGAGGGTCTCAGCCCTCTTTTGAAGCCAAGTGGGCCACAGTGATTGACGTAGGCTAAGCCCACCTTAATGCACCAATCCTAGAGTCCCCACCAACAATCGCCTGTATGCATGAGGTCACCAGAGTGCTTTGAAACAGGAAAGGTAAAAAGGGATGAAAACATGTGATACTACATCCCACCCATCTTGATTTCTGTTGTTGATCAAAGAGTCGCTCTAGTTAATGGAACTCTGTGGTTATTGATTCAAGAGGCAGGTCTCCCTTGAAGCTGCAGTGACTGGCTACTGCAAACCACATTCTCGTACCTGCAGTGGCAACGCTTGGATAGGGCAATGGGGGGCACTGGCCCGACCTGCAAAATGTTGTGCCCTCATCCCCAGAGACAGATGAAGACCTGCCCTGGAAGTGCTGCCTAGTCTGCTTAAAGTGGGCTTGATGACTTTGCAGCAAAGCCCATTACATTTTGCAGCTGAACAGAGCTCCTTGACTGACATGCGCGCAACCCTGGCCTTTATCATGGCCTTAATGGCCTGCAATTACTCCTTTGTCTTATGTCTTATCTGATGGGTTCTGTATTCCATCTGAGAGAATCCTAACAGCTGGCTTACCTAGTACGTGGGTGTACACTTAAAAGATATTTAAGGCTACACGAGAAAACATACTTTTTCAAAGTTAGTAATTAAGTCTACTACTTTAACAAGGATGAATTGGATTGCTTCATAGGGATAGCTAAATGTTCTTAAAAAGTTGCACAACAAGCTGGAGGTTTGTGACAAATGTAATCAATATCCTAGTGAATTTACTACAAAGCTGCATGTATTGATTCCTAAGTGAGAAAGGCACAGTTGTGTAAAAGAAGGGCTTTCTTCACGCTTGCATTCAGCAACTTCTATTTTTCCTTTCAGGATGTGGAAAATAAAACTACAAAAATATTCTTTTGGCTTAACATGTTTCACTAAGGATTTACATATTGTAAGGTTACTTTAAAATCAGAAATGTGTATTTTGCAAGTAAAATATCAGAACTCTCAAGTTTCCAGTGGCCAGGAATGAGAAGGCCATCCAGGCCTGTATTCCCCTCTGGGTCCTGGGACTTGTATTTTTTTCTAGCCCATTTGAAATGTAGGAAAAGTACACGTCTCATAATGTCAAGCAAAAACAGGACTTGTTCGCTTTTTCCCGCATGGCCATGGAAAACATGAGTACCCTCCTCTATTAGGCAGTAATAATGTAGGCTTTGAAATCCAATATGTACATATTTGTAGCAGGCTGAGCTTGAAAGCTTTGTGTTCAAATGCCTAAACTGTAGATTGGGTTAAAATCACATTTTTACTATTTAACCAAAGTACATGATCTTGGGCAAATAATATAATTTTGTGTTTTTTTTATTTTATTCAATTTTATATAGCGCTTTAATCAAAGCGCTTCACATGAGAACATCAAAGATACAATTGAAGCAATATGAACAAGTCACGAGTCAAAACAACGAGAACAGTATGTGGAACAATTTGCTGAGTACATTAGATTAAGAATCTGGGTTCGGGGGGGCAGGGAGGAAGTAGTAAGAGCTGTCAGGAGGGAATGCGAAGAAGTTGGGATTTTAAGGAAGAGCGGAAGAAAGAGTAAGAGGTGATGGAGCGGATAGGCAGAGGTAGAGAGTTCCAGTGGAGGGGGGCGAGGAGCTGGAAAGAACGTAAACGGGAAGGGGCACAAGGAGGAGGAGGAACATTGAGTAGGAAGTGGTCAGCTGATCGGAGGGGGCGAGAGGGAGAGTAGAAGGAAGGGAGGGAGGTAAGGTAGGGAGGGGCAAGATTGTGAAGAGCTTTAAAAACAAGACAGAGGAAGTTGAATTTAAGTTGGGAGTGAAAGGACAGCCAACCAAGAGAAGAAAGTGAAGCTGAAATGGAATCATGAGAGAGGGAGCAGAGAGTACGGATTGCAGAGTGGTAGAGGGATTTGAGGGGGGCCAGGTGAGAGGCGGGGAGACCGAACAGGAGAGCAGAACAGTAGAATAGACGAGAGAAGATGAGGGAGGAAATTAGGAGTTTGGTGGCATGGAAGGTGAGGGAGGAGTGATTCTACAAACATTGTAGAGATGGAAACGACAAGCACTTCATAATAATCTCTTCATATATACGTAGATTATATTATAATATTAGATATTATATATATTATATGTATATTCATATACATAATCTCTTCATATATAGTGGACTGAACTCAGCATAGTGTTAATATGTACTCTTGTGCTGAAAGAAATACTCCACAGCCAGTGGAAGAGAACACGCTTCTTTACTAGGTTCCGGGTTACAAGATGCCACAAAAGGTAAGTTCATGGGTAAGTAAGTAGAAGGTACAAGAAGGATACATAGGAAGACATCCACTTGCCCCACTCTCACAGGCAGCTCACTCTAACTGAAACCCATGGAACACACAGGGCACTCACACCACAACATTCCACAGCTAACATTCCACCAGGCATTACATCAGGCATTCTATCAAGCAAGCATCCACACAGGGCCAGAGCAAGAAGACACAAAACATAACATATATCTGCCCTTTACAGAAACCAAATAATGGACACAGAAAGGAGCACATAGGGAAACCACAAGGGAATGCAATCAAAGATAATAAAAAAAAACTCTGGCCACAATCGACCAAACACTCCATTCCACAGAACAATGAGAAAAAACGCTTCCACCTAACTCGTCCCCTCAACAACTTACAGGGAAGCCAAAAAGCCCCACAGTACACTGCAAAATCTGTTGCAGGCCCACAAAAGACACTCCAGTGAGGGAACCAGCCCAGACACACAACACCCGACAATGCCACCGAAACTCACAAATGAACACCAACCATCATCCAACCACCAACAACTAACGTGCACTGAGACACAGCACACCACTCCACATTGAACATTCATGAGACCAAAATAACCAAATGACCACTGTTGCACAGGGCACAGGAATCCAATATATGGCACTAAACGGCAGACAAGAAAACCCTTGTATTCCCACTCTGCAGAGTGCAGGCCGGACACCCCCCTAGTGCGAGTGTCCAACACCCCGGACGGCAGTGGCCAGGTCTGGCATGACAGCAGACACTGCACTACACTAACACATAGACAGATCAAGCTCTGCAAGCAGACATTGTACTGTAAACACATATACACAGGGGTTGGGTCGCCACAAACCCAGACCTGTGGTTTACAATACAAAACATACAACATTCAGGCATCACTCCACACAAGTATAGGCAAAATTAGCATTAAAGGCCTGGCAAATGAGAGAAAAGTTCGCTAATCGAGTCCAATACTCATCAACAAATGCAATGGGATGTGACGTCGGCATAAATTAGCATATTAGGTAGGATAGCTCAGGGGCAACGGGCTAACCAATCATATCATACCAAGGTGAAATGTACACATTTCATTACATTGGCTTTGCATAACTACCCAAATTGTCCAGGATAAATGGCATTTTCCTTTCATAAAATCAACACACACACGCACACACGAGGATATTTTCTTCTAATAGTGTTTTTGAAAATGTTAAAAGGTGTGCATGTTTTAAACTCCAAGAACCAATATAAATGTTTTCCCTGGGACTTGCAGTACTGAAATGGGACATTTTACCTTTAGTTTTTTGTTATTTTTAGTCAAGTTATATAGAGCAATCTTGAAGTGCCAAGCCTACAAAGCTGACGACTGTGGCTCGATCCCAGAGGTTGGCTTTAATGCATACATTCACGGACGACATTCAATGTTTCTCAATTTAGCTGGGGAGGACTGAGTCCACCCTCTGAAAAAAGTGGGTGGACTCCGTCCCCCCATGTCTTCCCTCGACTTGAGCCCTTTGCTTGATAACCAGCTCGGCTACTGCAATGAATACTGCTGAATGCCTTATTTCGCGATACAAACATTTCCTCAGAGGTGAAGTTACATGTGCAGCACGTTGTAAGGTTGACCTTTCTAACATTAATAATGAAACGATAGGCGGACCAGCGGTTCATAAAACTGCTTTGTTCGTTATGAACACTCCAACGTTCGCTAGGACACTGCCATCGCCAGCACAGCGCTGAATGACGTCAGCATAGCCACCGGGGGCCGAGTGAGAGAGCAGAGCTGTGATCCTGCTACCAATGGCCTCGAATGGAACACTGCCGGCCTGAAAGCAAAACTGCGGTGAGAACACCTCAAATGCCAACAAGATCCAGTGAACGCTTCTCCTATCAGTTTGATAGACTGCATGCACACACAATGCGAAGTACTTTGAATGCACCGCCAACATATGTCCCTCCTTAATGGATGCTGCCCTTCGATGCAGGCCACATTACGGTGAACGGCTGTTTCCTCCACTATCACTAGGACAGTCAGTCCCATATTTCTTTAGCTTCCTAGTTGCTCACTACTAGATTTGTGCTGGTGTCCTGAATTAGCAGGACGCCCCCAATGATGTCCTGCCCTCCGACTGCTCCTGGTGTCCTCACTGCAGGATGTCCCCACTGTTGGGGCCCTCTGGTTTCTTCTGGTTTCCTATTGTTACAGGACGTCCCACACTAACTGCTCCTGGTGTCATGACTACAGGATGCCCCCTGTTGGTGGGGCCCTATCACTGTTCCCTTGCAGCCTTGCACCCACCCCAGCCACTCCCTGCCTGCTTTGGACTTGCTGTTTCGTTCTATACAGGGGTCAGCTCACCTTTTCGGGCGGGCGGCTGGTGGATAACTCCTGTTCTCTCCTCATCACTGATGCTTATTTCCTTCCTTCCAGTCATTCTGAAATGTCTGGATCCTCATCGCCGTTGTTAAGACATACTCTTGTGCTGAAAGAAATATTCCAGAGCCACAGGTAGGGAACAAGCTTCTTTACTAGGTTTTGGGTTGTATGGTGACCCATGAGGTAAGTTCATGGGTATGTAAGTAGAAGGTACAAGAAGGATACTTGGGAGGACACCCACTGGCCTCTATTCTCACAGGCAGCCCACTCTAACTGAAACCCATGGAACACAGAGGGGCACTCACACCACAACATTCCAAAGCTGACATTCCACCGGGCATTACATCAGGCATTCCATTAAGCAAACATCCACACAGGGCCAAAGTAAGGAGACACACAACATAGCACAGAGCCAACAATTATTTCCTCCCCGATTGCTGCTGGTCACCAAAATGGCATGGGCTGTCCATACTGTGGCCCCACAGGATATTGAATTAAACATTTTGCTAAGCTCTGTAATGCTATGTTATTGAGTTTTGAATAGTATGCAGTCCACCATTTTCTTGTTTTCTTGGGTTGTCAGGATTTTGAAGAGGTAGGGTAGGAGACTAATGCAGAAGCAGGAGGTGGTTACTTTGCTGCAATGGTGATGTGTGCATGATCTGAAAAGGTAGGATTCTCTGTGGTGTGCAAGTTGTATATATTTTGTGAGTTGTCTGGAGCAGTCGTTAATGTGCACTCCAGGTTGTTAACTTAAATTGTTTTTGTGATTATTGAGTCTTTCGGCAGCTTGCGGCTATCCAGAGATGTGTCAGAAGCGGCTGTGTGAGACTGTGACTGTTGTCTGCACAGTGCAGCTTGACGTGCCCTTGATTGTTTCTTCTGTCTGTTAGAGTGACGACAATGGTACAAGCTCCAGAGCATTAGACTACTGTGCCTGAACACAGCCATCAGTACCCAGCACTTGGGTGCCAAGCCAGGGTGCCATGCCGAGGTGGGGGAATTGAGCTTGCAAGCTTTTCAGCTTTTCCTGCAACAACGCAGTAACGCACTTTAAGGTGAGCCGTGGAGCTTCTGGCAGGAGACCCAGGTAAGCTTCCAAAACCAGACTGCGCTGGTGAGTGTATTCCGCACTGTTACAACCTGCTATAAAAGTTAGTCTTTGTGGCATCGCGGCAGGACGTGTCGTTCGGCATTCGTGAATCCCCCCAGCATGGTGACGTATCTTTCTTGCTATCCTGTGAGTGCCGGTCTAGTTGTTTCACGCACTTCTAAGACGTCGCCAGCGGGTCATGTGACCGGATATAAGGAACCGAGCGCTTTGCCTCTGCGCGTCACTACTCCTTTAGCCCAGACTCTTTGTAAATTATCGCCTTCTAGGGATCTTTACTCTCAGGCTTGTGTCATATTGCTAACTCTTTCCCTCTTGTGTGCTTTAGTATTTACTCTTCCAGAATTCAGGTATTCTTTGACTTCAACTGCCAAGACCTCCTGCCGTGTATCTCCGGACCTCTATCCGCATTCAGCCCAAGCACTTTCATTCTATGGTATTTACTTTAAGATCCTTTCCTCTCCTCTTTGCCTAACCCCGTCATTCTACTAACCTTCCTCCTCTTCCCTACCTTCCAGGAGTGTTCCTTCCATCCCTCCCGTCATCTGAGTTCCTGAAGTGCAATTTGTCTGCACTATAACATTCAAGGCAGATATAGGTAGGCGCAGGGATTCTGGGGAACTCTCCTTCTCCGACCTTTACCTCTCTCATCAGCTCTTTCTCATTTCTACAGAACCCATCCTTCCGAACTCGAACCTCAGCATCACAGTTCCCGCAAGATTCCAGGACACTGAACCCAGCCCAGAACCAGAGTCTTCAGTGCCGCGCAGGTTTTCTTTCCCATAGAGGGTTTCCCTGGGGGTACAGTCCTTCCTGCTCCTGGTTGGGACAATTGGGCTTCAAGGGAAGCCTTCACAGTCATCAGTACCTTTGCCTTTCCTGGTTACCGCTGGATGTGCAGGTTAGTGCATTCCCCTTTAAATATCTAATCGCTATACAGATAACACGCACCCCACCATGGGCCCTCGGGCCGTGGTAGCCTTCCTGTGTCTGCTCCAGATTTGGAGTTCTGCCAGGGGTTTGGAGGTATTGTGTCATTCCTCCTATCCCCACCCGCCATCTGCTCTCTTGCAGAAGGGTAACGGGGCTGTTAGTCACCCTCATCTCCCCGCAGGTGAAACAGAGCATGGAGAGGGGGGCACAATTGCCGGTAGTGCTAACTTGCCTCTACTTTTTGCCCAATTAAGGTAATACAATTAAGGGATAGTAAATGCTGTAGGAGTGTTTTGTAGTTTGACAGCGGGGCTACATAGTGGAAGCTGTTGAATTGCCACTACAAGTCTTTTTACTGTGCCCATCCTTAAAGACGAAGCAACAAACCTTTTAATACTCCCCTTCTTGTGTGAGTGTCAGAGTATTTTGGTGACCTTGTGCTCTGGACCTGGAATTGGGATTGGGCCCTTGAACGGCCTTCTAACTGTACTTGTTGAAGTGGATATTGCCTCTGCCCTGCATGGTACGGGAACGTGGCAACTAGCTGATTCAAGCAACCATGTCACTTTGTTTTTTAACAAGTTTGGTCACCTTTCCACAGCAAATGGTGCGCCCCACCAGAATATCATCAGTGAAACCCCCATTGCTCTGCACCTATGCGATTAGAAATTGCGCATCACTGCGTGCAGGGCTTAAGTTTGGACAAGTGAAATTTGCGGGCCCTACACAAGGCCTTAGGCCTAAGAAAAAGCTGCCCCCTGTTAAAGCCAGCACCTCAGGCTAAGGTAAAATTATGGGATATTATGCCCCACCAGTTACTCAGCCTTTTGTCTCGGGTGAGCAAGTGTCTGAATTGACACATGTATTGGCAAGCTCCCCCACTATTTCATAGGGATTTGACAATAATCATTCACTGTTAAACCTGTGCATGAATCTACGAAGAACAAACAAAAAACAAAATAGTCCTTTGCATTGTCTATCATCCATACAACCAGCAGGCAATGTTGCTTGCTTTAATCTTTCTACTACACCGGATATAGGAGGTTTAAATACGAGTTTGCCAGAAAGAATTGAAGACAGCATGGATTATTCGAGTTCAGCTTGGGCTTCATGACATTCTTCACACAATGTCCCTCATTTCAATTCCAGTTTCAACTCGGTCGCTATTACAATTGATGCAGTATTCGGCATTTGCTCTTCAATAGCACAAGAATAGGCCAACAGAGCTGGTCTCTGCTGACATAGAGCACTTAACACAGGCCACAAATTTGGCTGGCCTCTCTTCCTGTACAGTAGAACGGAAGAAGAAAAACAAGGAACCAATTATGCCTCCTAATAACGCTTCAGGGAGTGGTGGCATGCAAAGACGCCTAAGAAGAAAACAGAAGCTAACATTGAAGCGTAACTCAAACACAGGATTGGATATGCAGTCCATCTTGGTTTCCCCCAAAATCAGTTGAACCCTAGGATTATTGGAGACGGCACTTGTTTGCCTCCCCGTGTATCAGTTGGTAACAAGCACAGGGTCATTAGTCATTTCACTGGACCACTGGAGAAATGGCTACAATGGTAGGAAATTCTGGTTTGATGATCAAATTGCTGCCTATAGATAATCAGGATATCACTCCTATGGCCTCGAAAAGCAGTCAATCTGTGGCTCTACAATGCAAAGTCGTTAAAACCAGTAATATTGGATCGATGGAATCACTGTCTGCAATGTCTGCAGCCACAGATGACCAAGGCTATGGTTCCCTTTAGGCGGTTCATAATCTGGTGACTTTATTCCCTAGAGCTGTGGTCTCTACTGGTAATCCGGGCCTCTTTTTTCAAATACTGTAGCCACTACTGTAGAGGAAACCTAAAGATCTAAGTCGGATCCCTGGCTTCTACCTACTGCCGCCTTGTATCCGACAGTGACCAGTAACTTGGGCTGTGCATCAGAAATAGCTTGGTTTGCGGGCGTATAATACATTACATTTGTTGAGACAAACCCTACAGCAGCAAGCCCATTCTTCAACTGTTTCTGGCTACTTGAGATAGTTTACCAGATTCCAGCTCTGTGCATTATCTCATCAAAAGACATTTAATGCATGGAACTACCAATTTATAAAGGTGTCAGTAATTGGGCATGTGCTGCATTTGTTTCTTCTGTTGTGGTAGAAAACATCTGTAAAAATACCAAGGGGTTGCAAGATCTGGGAATTGTGGTTTCAGTTTTCCAACCCTGCAAGCCATTCACTAAATCTATAGCTTCAGGACAAATGTATGAGTTTAACCAGAATGTGGTAACTAGACAGCATTGAAGTTTGAAAAACATGAGTTCCTCTCCTCTTTCTACATCGATTATGCAGAAAATTAATCAAGAGCCTGCTAGTATGTCAGGTCACTGGTCTCAGATAATTAAATTATCGTGTTGACCAGATAGTATAATTACTGATTTCCTTTTTAATGCTCTGTTGTGGAACACTTGGGGCTTCACTAATCCTAAGGGAGGGAGAATCTTATGAAGGTTACATTCTTCTTCTTACAAGAGACCTGGTTAACCTCCTCTTTTGATCTAGATGGGTACTCATTGGTTTTCCACATGGCTTTGCCCCCAATAAGGGGTCGGCCCAAAAGAGGATTGTGCATGGGAGCCAAGTCTGAGTTCTTATTAGGGGTTTCGCCTGGTGCAAGAACTCATAACAATTTCCTATGTGCAATGATACACCATTTCCTGGAGGTACTAAAGGCACATGGTGGCTACTCTCCACGATCCTCCTGCAGGAGATTCTACTGATGATCTAAGATCGCTGTCATCGATGCACTTCGATTGTGGTGCATCCAGTCTCCTAAAGGTGGAGTTATAGTCACAGGGGACTTCAATGTGGATTGCTTGTTGTACCCATAGGGAGTTAAAGGGGAGGGAAAGAATGTTCAGGCACCCAAAAGAGGTCGGGAGTGGTAGGAATTTTTGGTTGAATTTGATTTATACACTCTAGCCCCAAAGGATTTCAGTGCATATGTAATGTGGTCCAATGGAGTTCATAGCAGCTGTATTGACTATATATTTGTTAACTTGGTCATTGCAGATTTACTACCTGAACTTTGCCCTGTGGGTGTGAGTGATCACGCCCAGCTTTGTATGCAATGTATGTTGCACTCCCTGAGAGCTTCAGGAAAGGTGTATGCCAATCCAACAGTGAAGTTACAGGGTAACAGACCCTTGTGGTCCACTGCTAACATAAGCAGTGTTAATTCAGTGTTGACTTTCAGTGGTTACACTGGCAGGGAATGTATGATTAATAGCAACTGGGGTGTGAAGGAGATGATGGATACACATTGGCCTTCTGATTATAGACATCTACCTACACATAAATCCTTGGGGAAGCTGGGGTTGCCCTTTGACTTAGGCATAGCTAAAAGAAGAGAGCCCTAACTTCTATGGTACGCAGAATCAGGAGGAGTTTTGCCCTAAAGGAGGTGGTTCAGAGGAAACAGATTGCCAGGGGATGAGGCCAATACAAGCACTGGTTACTTTATTATAAAACCAGAAAAGCCTGGTCAACCTGGAAGTTCATTAACATGCTGATGAGAACTCACGATACAAAGAGTTTTGACATCTACTTTGTCTTCATTGAGCGGGTCCGGCAGCTATCGTATTATGTGGTATCACAGAAGAGACTTGGGGTGCATTTATTGCAGAAATGTATTGGAACCTGAAAGAAACTAGCCTTGCTCCAGCATGGTTAGCCGCAGCTGGGTATTCTGCTTGGTTACATGTAAAGGAAGCTGTTTTGGCTAGCATCATCATAAAGTCTAAATCATCTTTGGCCCAAGGCCCTGACGGGTTATGCAATGCAGTCATTAAGGACCACCTGCTATTGTGGGCTGAGTTATTGTGCAAATTCTACCTTCATATATGTGATGCTGGCGCAATTTCTGTAACCTGGCAGCATTATATCCTAATTCTAGTACATAGGAGGGGATCGCAGCTGGAACCAGGAAACTGCAGGTTATTAGCTATGCTTGACTGCGTTGCAAAATGTGTCTCTACTCTTCTGCTAGACATGCTAACAGCTTGGTCGGATGCAAATAATCTGCTGAACATACAACAGACTGGGTTCAGAAAGGGATGGAACACATCAAATTTATTCTGGGTACTCATCACATTAATTTCCGCCACATTCCAAAATCCTCAGGATTCATTGTACTTGTGCTATGTTGACCACAGTGCAGCATTCAATAGTGTAATAGGGTATACACAATGGCAAAAATTGGATGCTTGGGTCATTGACTGCACAATACTTTATTAATAATGCTGTACAGCAACATGTTTGTCAAGGTAAGGCTGACTCAGGAGGGCACTCTAAAGCATTGCCCATTAACACCAGGCTTAAGCAAGGGTGTGTTTTGGCACCCCTTTTATTTAATATATATGTTGCAGATTTAGCCATGACTTTGAAGTTTGCCCATAATATCCTGCTGAATGTTGGTAGTGAGAACATCCTCTGTTTAACATATGCGGATGACACTGCCATTTTGGATAGGACGGCTGTGGGCTTACAGAGCTCGCTAGACGTCTTACAACAGTATGTTGACCAAAATGGTCTCTGCATTAATCCAACCAAAACAAAAATAAGGACAATTGGTAAAAGGGCGTATGGCGGTTCATCTTACTCATGGAGTTTGGGAGGCACCCAGTTAGAACAACTACAAGAATATCAATATTTAGGTTTACTTATTAGGGCATCTCCCTCCTGAAGTGATTCCGCTGAAAGCCTGCCAGAAATGGCTAGCCATCATGAGAGATATAGACAATTGTGGTGGCTGGTCCATTGAGGCTAAGGTTAATGCCTACAAGATCTTCATTATCCCAGGGATTTTGTACGCCCTTTTGTCCTCCCTAAGAAGGCGGTTTTGTGGTTACCCAAGTTGGAGGTCAAAATACTGTGCTCCCTGTTAGGACTCCCCGGAGTGGTCTTCGCGGAGGCTATCAGATTGGAATTGGGGCTGCAGTCTTTGATGTCTTTATGGAAGATGGTGGTCTGTAAACTGTGCATCAAAATGAATACGGTCGGGGTTGCTAGTCAACTGCTTCTGAGTCTGACTCTCGAGCACATAAAGCTTTGTTTTTTGAGCATCTGGTACAGGGTTTTGGAGAATACTGTTCATAGCCACCGTGCAGACATTGGTTGTTTGTTCCGTTACTTTTGCAGGTGATTCTATTTTTGAAAAATCTAGGTTTGAAGATGATAGGATAGCACATGATCGAGTATGGTCTTTGGCTAAATCGTTTAAAAAGATGAACTACGTTTTACATACACAACAGGAGATGTTCTGTGATTCTCCTTATAGCTACTTGACTAAGTTGCACACTATGGCATTCATTTGATTTATTTTATATATACAATTGGTTATTTTACCATTTTTTGAGTACAGAGGTGCATGGAAGGGTGTACCGACGGAGGAGCACCTTTGTCGGCTTTGTAAATTGCAATTGGAATCTTTAAGCCATATATTGCTGGAATGTACGGTCTTCAGATCTACTTATGAGAAAGGTTATGCAAAATTTTAGCTGTATCATTCTGACCAGTTCTGGGCCGCAGTATACAGCGCAGAATCACTGGTGATAACATCAGCGGCCCATCATATTTGGTTGCGGGCAAAAGACATGTTGGCTGTGTTTCCTGTTTAAATTTGTAATTGAAATTCTTGGTTTTTCTTACTGTCAATTTTAAATTGTTTTGTATGGTTTTTTGTATGTGTCGACAAACTGGTGATATTATATTCTTTTTATACTGCATGTTTTTTATATGCAGTGTAAAAGGCTGGTTTACAACCATAAGCACTTACTAAATAAAAAAAAGATTATTGTGTCTATTCTTGTGGTGTTTAAGCAGTATGGGGAGCTGTATTGGTGTATCTGTGGAAGGTAAGTGTGTTGTTTAGGACATTTCTTTGGGTGGTATGCGCTCTATTGTTTAATCCATATTGGTCAGTGAGTAGTTGAATGTGAAGATGGGTTGTTTGTTAGGGGGTTGTAGAATGATTTTCAGGTAGTTAGTGTTAACATACATTGCTCAACAGACCACACGATAAGAAGTGGGAGAAACCCTTTTCACTGGAAAAATCACAGTTAGTAAAGTATTTGCTTATATCGATGAACAACATTATTAAGGGGCTTAAGATCTAGTGTTGTGGGGGAAAGGATAACAGGTTTGGGGATTGTGTTCTGGCCTCTGGCTGTTGAGGAGGCAGTATTGCAGCTATGGGCTTGTGTTCTTGTGGTGGGGCAGCAAGATGGCAGAAATGGCGCTATGCTGGTGGGGAGGCAGGATGCCATGTATGGGCCTGGACTATGGTGGAGGGGAGGCAGGATAGCAGGCCAAGTATGGGGGCTTGGGCACTGGTGGTGGGGAGGCAGGATGCCTGGCATGGTGTTTAGGCTCTAGGTGTTAGGGGAAATGATGCCAGGTATTTGACTTGGGCTCTGGTGATTGGGAGGAAGGATGCCAGGTATGGGGCTTACGTTCTGGCCTCTGGCTGTTGGGGAGGCAGGATTCTAGATATGAGGCTTGGGGTATGGCGGTGAGTACGCACAATGACAGGTATGGGTATTACTGGGTAATGGGGAGGGAAAATGGAGCAGGTATGGGGCCTGGGCGCTGGTGGTGGGGAGGCCGGATACTAGGTATGGGGCCTGGGCTCTGGTGGTAGAGATGAAGAATTCCAGGTATGGGACCTGGGCTCTGGTGGTGGGTGTGAAAAGATGCCTATTATGGGGTCTGGGCCTTGTGGGGGGTGCGGCAGGATGCCAGGGGCTTAGGCTCTGCATGGTGGGGGTAGAAGGGTGCCAGGTAAGGGGTCTGGGCTCTTGCGGTAATGAGGTAGGATGCTAGGTATGGGGCCTGGTTTCTGATGATAGGAAGGCAGCATTTCAGGTATGGGCCTGGACTCTGGTGGAGGGGAGGCAGGAACCAGGTATAGGACCTGGGTTCTGGGCGGTGGGGGGAAAGGATTTATTTTATTAATAGATTTATAAGGCACCGAAGCCCGTGGGCATCAGGGTGCCAACATGGAGACAGGAGACAAATAAAAGTGATACGGGACGCACAAAAAGAGGGGGGTGCAACATTCTTTTCTAGAGATTACTTTAAAAGGGCAGTTTTTAAAGCATGGCGGATCTTCAGGATATTTCATTCCAGTCCTAGAGCAGTTGGAAGTATGTTCCAGATCTTTGCCGCTCTAACAGGGAAGGATATGCCCAGACTGTTGGACCATTTGTGGGTAATGCTGTTGATCTGGCCCTGCTTTCCTGAACACAGTGATCTGTTAGGGATGTATGGACAGATTAGTGTTTTCAGATAAAGGGGAGCTGTGCCATAGAGGCAGAGGTGCACCGGTGTGCTGGCTTTGAAGGCAATCGGGTCTTCCACCTTCAGCCAGTGTAGATCCCTTCTATTGTCTGAGCTGTGTTCTCCTCTCGATATGTTTATAATGATGTGCACGGCATTGTTCTGGATTGTCTGACATTTAGTCAGGCAAGCAGTATTTTCCCCATTAGGAGCGCATTGCCGCAGTTCAGCCTTGACAATATAGTGGCTTGGGCAATTATGGCACAGTTCTCTTCCCTGATCAGAGGCCTAATGTGTCTAAGCAGGCATAGATAATACTGACATTTTTTGTTTATTAGGTTAAGATGGGCTGCTGCGCTCATTGAGGAGTGCAAAGAAATGCCTAAAGTTTTTACTTTTCCTAGGACTGGGATGGTATTGTTCTTAATATTAAAGGTGGTGAAATCGGGCTCAGCTTAGCACCAGCCCGCTAGGAGCCTAAAATAAGGAGTTTGGTTTCACTGCTGTTTAGGCACATCCAATTCATGGTCATCCATGCCTCAATTATGTTGTAAATGCCTGAGATATTATTGGAGTCCTGAGAGTAGTTGCCGCTCAGCTCTAGGACCAGCTAAGAGTCATCAGCGTAGTTAGTAAAGACCGTGCTTGTGCCCTCCAGTAGGGAGCAGAGAGGTTGGAGTTATAGATTAAACAGCACAGGTGACAGACTGGCACCCTGTGGTACTCCACAACTAATCTGAGCTAGGGACGAGAACGTGTCCACCCAGTGGATTTTGGACATTCAGTTGGCAAGGAAGGAGTGAATCCAATTGACTGCTCCCTTTGAGCAATTTCCTGCCTTTTGAAGAGCTTGTGGTAACTTGTCGTGGTCCAGAAAATTAAAAGCATCAGACAAGGCAAGCAACATCAGCACACCAGATTTTCCTTCATCCATTATTGTCAACTTGTGCAGGATGTTTTTATCTTGCACGAAGTGCTGGAGTTGCCCTGTTGCACACTTATCGAGGAGTTTCAACAGAAAGTGGCAATTTGTTATTTGTCCAAGGTTACTTCGATCTTTCGGGTCCAAGACATTTTTTTTATCAATGGGGTGACTGTAACAAATGTAATATATTCAGCGATGTAGCTGTCTGTGAATGCGGCGCTGACCATATGGGTAAAGAAAGGAACAAACAGTTCTTGGTGTTCCAACATGATCATGGGGGAGCATGTTTTTGGTGCATGAGGTGTGTCGCATTGTAGTCAACAAGACTCTCATATCTAAGTTAGTAACTGGGGTAAATTCAAATCTCTCCTGGTCTGGCTCACTATGATTTGTTTGGAATCCTGCCATTGGGTTGGAATGGGACAGTGCCTGACTGATTTTTTCTCAGGCTTTGAGCATTTTGGCTTCAAACGCGTTGTGCTCTTCTGCAAAGTCAGCTGCCGGGGGCTGGACAGTGATGGCCAGAGCCTTTGACTTTTCGAGGGATCTAAGAATTTCAAAGAGTTTCCCTGTGGAATTTTGTGCACTATTTATTTGATTGTTATGGAAGTCTTTCTTGGTGTTTAAGATGTTTAGCTTGTAAATTCTTTCTGCCGCCTTCCAGTGATGTGGATGTCAGGGGTGGGGCCCGCATCAGTTTGGGAAAGCATATTAATAGCCCTTTCATAGGCAGCCCCCTACTTTTGTCTGGTGCTCCTTCTGTGCCCCACTAAATATGATTCCTGTGGATGCCACTGCATACCTGTGGTCCCCCTACCAGGGAGGCTCATAGTAAACATGCAGTCCCAGAAATGAAAGTTCACTGTCAATGATACTGAGTGCAGGAGCTGGCTTTAGGTTGGCACAGTTACATATGAAAGGATGTCGGGGCTTACTGTCTCCTTTGGTAACCTTTATAGCCAGGCTCCATGCGGGTCTGTTTAAAGTACACTCTATTAGTATGATAATTGTACTACTATTAGTATGTAGATTTTGTAATATAACAGAGGAAAAAGAAACTTTGCTGCATCTATTACTGGTTTGTTCCAAATAAGCTCGAGAAAGAACTGAATGTTTCTCAAAATTTGTATTAGACACAGCCAATGTTGATCGAGACAAATTGTGGAAGGAAATGTTACATGGAAATCTAACTGCCTTAAAACTGAAAGTACACACATTCTTGTATACTATATGTGCACTAGAATGATCATATAGGCCGAATCCTTGATGAAACAGTGTCTCTTGCCTCTGACCTAATACTAAGATTATGAAGTTATTTTTGTTTGATGTATTTATTTTAAAATGCAGACATGCTATGAAAAAGAACTCTAAAGTCAAGAATGCTGTAAATGCTAGTTATATCTGCACGTAAATGTATCCACTTGGGTCCAACTTTTTAAGATAATTAAGATATACTTTTGAATTATATGTTATGTTCTTTAGGAATGGCTATGTTTTAATATTTTATTGATATATTTTTATGAATTTTGTAACATTTTGGAAAATATTTGTAGATTCTGCAAAATTGTAAAGGTTTAAACAAACCAAACCAATAAAGATAATAATAATAATAATAATAATAATAATAATAATAATAATAATAATAATAATAATAATGATAATAATAATAATAAAAATACTAATACTAATAATAAGTATGATAATCACTGCCAACAGCTGCAGGGCACAACATAAGAGGAGGGCTGATCCATGGAGCCTTTGTTAGTTAATCAGGCAGGCCATGGCAGGAGGAATGTTGACCCTCCCCCTTTCTGGAGATGACATGGTGTACTCCTGGCTTTCATATCCCAACTAAATATGACAGTACAGACTGTGCCTGAATGCGGTGTCCACCCAGAGTGCACAGGTATACATGTGTCATGGTGTGAGCATACAAATATGTGGGTGGATTAACCCCACATATTTGCCTGAGGTTGGTCTACCATCATTCCATGTAATTAAAAATGTCAAATAAGCCCAGGTGAATGCACACACATCGTGCAGATGGTCAAATTCCAGACAACCACAGTCTGCATCACCTTGGGTAAGGGTGCAATACACCACTACCCAGTCAAGCCTCCACCTCACTACGGTGGCGTACACAGAATAAAATATGTTTAATATAACTTAACAAGAGAATAAAGCCGCCACATGGATGCATTGCTTAAATATAGACAGGTGTGATGCTGTTTGGTTTGTCGCACTGAGCAACTATGCTGAGACTTGCATGCCTCCCTCAATTACAGTGTGCACAATTTTTCGGTTGGAGCTTTGAAAACGACAGAGCCAACCGGCTTAACACCTGTAATTGTGGCTAATGACTGTACATTTTTGGTGGATTTCCTTATATGCGACTGAAGAGTGTTTGATTAGAGAAAATTATATGAACTGCAGCCTTCGTCCAAATGTGTTGTTGTCTCCAAATCATGGTGCCCTAGATGTAATTTATTTTCTACCGCAATTGCACCCTGATACTAGAGGATGTGCCTTGAAAGGAATGCTGATAGCGAAAGGACTGTTACTCAAAAAGCTGCTGCTGGGAATGCAGTCATTTCTGCAATATTTAATATGTGAGTTTGTGTAAAGTGATAGTCAGCATGTAGTGTAGTGCATACCCTCAATGTGTAGCACTAACAACATGTGCAATAGGAAATCAAATGACAAAAGGTTGAATTGGGACACGTTTACGATTTGCGTACAACGTTAATTACAAGGCTTCAACATGAGTTGCATAACAAATGTGGATGGGTGTTCGAAAGCAAATGTACACATTATTCGAAAGAAAGTCAATATATTTGCAATAAAACAAAGAATTAATTGTTGACTGTTTCATTGTACTGCTCTCATCATCTTGCCTTCTCTGTGCAACGGAGACCCTGCAAGACAGGAAGAGCAGAATTATCAGCAGGGACAAGGATTTGATTACTGAGGGATGGAATTTACTTTAGTAAACAAGGCCTTGTTGTGTGTTTTGGTTTGTAGACTGACCATGAACAATGCTAAATTCTCACATTCTGCGACCATACGTAATACCCAGCATGTTGAATCACAACGAAGTGACCAAATTCGAGGTTAGGCTTTTCAAATGCCAGCTGTGTGTGAAAAGTGCAGGTTTTAAGTTCAAGTTGCCATTTCAGGAGTTTCTTTCTTAACACTGCACTGCTGCCCAAAAATCCTACATTTGTGCCAATTCAACCTTTACAAAAACTTGCCTAATGCCCAGCACTATGCATGTGCTGGGCATTAGGCAAGTTCCAATTGTAGCGCCCTGGCAGTAATTGCGCCGGAATTGGGAATTACAGTTACCGCTCAACCAGCAGTAATACCACCAAAGGGCTGGGCAGTAACGCAAATACAATTGGGCAGTATCCCAGTAGGGATACCACACAACTTGTGATGAGACCCATAGACTCTTTTTGCATAATTCAATCTTTCACCTGTACCTATTTTAATGTAAGGTTGCAGTCCACTGACTGGAGACTGTAGAGAAGCATGTGCTCTTTCTGAAAATTGCTCACTCTATGTCGAGACTTTGAAAGCAAGATAACAGTCGTCATTAAAGGTATGAAAAGCACAAAGATGTTGGTCGGGTTTTATTTTTCATAACATTACAAATTGTAATATCCATGTGCGTGTATCTGTCGGTTTAGGGTGAATACAACGCGTCTGATTTGGTCGCAAGATAACTCTTCGCAAACCGAACGCATGCAGTTCACAAAGAAAGTTGTGCTGCAGCGATTCGTTTTTTTCCCATTTCAGTGCCCCCTCCCCTTCAGTTTCATAATGCGGGGGACACCCCTACAACCTCTGTGTGGCGTTGCCCCTTTAAGGGTACGCACGCGACGGAGTGACGTCAACTCCGTCGCGTGCCTGTTTAAATAAACGGGGCGGCTCCTGGTGACGTCAGTTCACCGGGGAGCCCACACCGACCACATCTCCGTCTCTGTGTCTGATTACCACAGGGGGTGGGGGGCTCACGGAGGCGGCCCATCGGAGACTGCCAACAGTGGCGACGAGACCGGGATCGCTTCCTGGGACACGCGGGGGAGTTTCGACGCAGCGCAGATGATCACGTGTGAGCGCGCGACGAACTCCGACCGCAGAGAAGGGAGCGACGCACGCGGCTGGCGGCCATTTTGATGAACAGGCCTCGGAGACTCACGGCTTCATAACGAAGCGTCGGTGAGCCATCCGGGCTTAATTTTTGGAAACTTCAGCGGCGGATGGTCGCTGAACACAGCACATGTCAATTTTATGAGGAAACTTTGACAATTTCCACCATTATCGTCGAGCAGAGGCAGGGGAACTCCATGGGGAGCCCGCTGTTGCACTAGGAGTCTGTCCTTTCCTCTACTCAATTTTTGGATACATCATTGTCTGCATGCTGGCTGGAGTGACACCTTCACGGCTAGTGGTGAGTTGCGGCCCCTTTCTTGCCAATCTTGTGGGGTGCCTGTGCGCTCTCCACCATGAACCAGGATGCTGCTGCTGCTGCTGCTCCTGCTGCTGTGGGTCCAGTACCGCCTGTGCTTCCGCCTGCCCCTCCGCCGAAACCACCGGGGTCCCTACAGCCAATGCCTGAGTTTGATATCTCGGGTGCTCCATCGGGCCTGGGACAGAGGTGGAAGATGTGGATGGATAGGCTGGAGATGTATTTCAGGGCCACCATGGAAACAACGGACGACGGCAAGCTGGCCACCCTCCTGTACTCGGCTGGTCCGGCGGTGCATGAGGTATTTATGTCCCTGCAGCCGGTGGACGGATCGTTTGCTGCGGCAAAGGAGGCACTCCATAACCATTTTCTGCCAATGGCCAATGCGGACTATGAACGTTTTCTTATGGGAACGGCTCGCCAAAAAGATGATGAGACTCTGGATGTATTCGTTGGGCGGCTGCGGCGTCTGGCAGCACCGTGTGCTTGGAATGACCCCGAGGTCATGATTAGGAACCAACTCATTCAGGGGTGCAGCTCTGGGAAACTGAGACGCCAGATCCTGCGGGAGCCGGGCATCACCCTCCCTCGCATCCTAGAACTGGGGAGATGCCACGAGGTCGCTGAACTGCGTGCGACCAGGATGGAAGCGGGTGTTCGCCCAGCCAAGGTGGAGGAGATCTGTGCGGTCGGAAGAGGCCGCGGGTTAAGGCGCCCTATGAACAATCAGAGCCAGCGCGTGCAGGGGTCGAATATCTCCTGCCCGAAGTGTGGCTATGATCTCCCGCACCCCGCGGAGTGCCCGGCAACGGGAGTCAAGTGTGGCAGATGCGGAGGCCCTGACCACTTCGCCAGAATGTGTAAGTCTGCCGCCCCCAAAATTGTGCCGAGGGGACCAGTTCGAGCCGGCTTCTTCCGGCCCCAGAGGGCCTCCAACGTTGCCCAGGTGGACCAGGGTGACGAAGGAGCCCCTCAGGAGGAGGAGGAGGAGGACGAGGATGAGGAGAACGTGTTCTTCGTGTCCAGTGTGAGCGTGCTCAAGTCCCGCTCCAAAAGACAACCCAGGTGTAACGTGCTGGTTAATGGAAACTCTGTGCCGATGCTAGTGGACACTGGCGCTTCTGTAAATGTAATGGCCCGCCAGCATTACAAGACCATGCTGGCCCCGCCCGTGCTGGCTGCGCCGAGGGCACGCATATTCACCTTCGGCGGGGACCGGCCTTTGCCTCTAGACGGTGTGTTCGTGGCCGATGTGCAGTATGGGGACTCACACATACGGGCTCGATTCTACGTTACACCGGTGAGCGACAACACCCTGCTCTGCTGTGCCGCGGCGGAGGCACTGGGCATCGTCACGTTCGCATACGCAGTATACTTAGAGGACATCCAGGTCCTCCTGGCCAAACATGGATCCCTGTTTGAGGGCATTGGACAGCTGGTGGGTGAGCCAGTCCGGCTCCATATCGATGAATCCATACAACCAGTGGCGCTGAAGCACCGACGGGTCCCTTTCCATCTCAGGGATCTGGTGGATCGTGAACTTGACAACCTCGTGGGGTTGGACATAATTGAAAAGGTTGAAGGACCCACCCCCTGGGTGTCACCCATTGTCATCGCCCGCAAGCCCAAGCAACCCGATGCTGTGAGAATTTGTGTGGACATGCGGCTGCCGAATAAGGCCATAAAGAGGGAGCGACACCTCACCCCCACCATCGATGACATTATTGCGGAGCTGCAGGGTGCAAGGTTTTTCTCCAAGCTCGATCTGAGATCGGGCTATCATCAGGTGGTCTTGCACCCCGAGTCCAGGTACATTACTACCTTTACCACACATCGGGGTCTTTATCGATATAAAAGACTAAGCTTTGGGGTGTCCTCGGCAGCGGAGGTCTTTCAAAATATAATAAGAGGTGCACTGGCGGATCTGGAGGGCGTCCTTAATATCAGCGACGATATCCTGGTGTACGCCAAATCGGAAACCGAGCATCTGTCACGCCTGTCCAAGACTTTTGAACGGCTACGTCTGCTGGGCCTCACGTTACACAAGGACAAATGCGAATTTCTGAAGACGGAGATCGAATTCTTTGGGTTCGTATTCAAGGCGGATGGGGTGTCACTAGATCCCCGCAAAGTGAGAGACATTAAGGAGGCGCGCCCGCCCGAAAATGTCGCGGAGGTGAGGAGTTTTCTGGGGATGGTCACTTACTGCGGCCGTTTCATCAGAAATCTCGCATCCCGCTCTGAGCCCCTGAGGTCGCTCACCAAGAAGGACACCACCTGGCAGTGGGGCCCTCTGGAACAGGCGGCATTTGACGATATTCGAGGGGCGTTGGCGGCGCATGATACCATGGCATTCTTTGACCCGAGCCTGCAGACGGAGATCGTGGTGGACGCCAGCCCATATGGGCTAGGGGCAGTGCTCACGCAAGTGGGAAAAGATCAGGAGGTCCGGCCAATAGCATATGCCAGCAAGGCCCTGTCTGACACTGAGCAACGTTACTCTCAAATCGAAAGGGAGGCCCTGGCGGTACTGTGGGGCTGTCGGCACTTCCGCCTCTACATTCTGGGGCGTCCTGTGACCGTGGTCACTGACCACAAGCCGCTGTTGCCGATCATGGCGGGCTCGTCATCTCGCCCGCCAGTGAGGATTGAGCGTTGGATGCTCGCCCTGCTGGAGTATGGGGTGTCATTGACCTATCGTCCCGGTGCCAACAATGCGGCGGACTACCTATCGCGACACCCCAGGAACGACTCGCAGGTGTCGGCGTCGGCGGAGGAAGCCGACGAACACGTCTGCCAGGTCATAGAGAACGCAACACCGAACTCCATGCAGGTGGAGGAACTTGAGGCGGCTTCGAAAGGCGACGAGTGTTTCTCCATCCTGAAGGAGGCCATGCAGAAGGGTGCCTGGAAGTCAGTGCTGGAGGCGGTGGAGCGAAGAACCTGTGAGGCCAGGGTCACTCTCGAGCAGTTGTGGAGAGTGAGAGAGGAACTAACATTCTCCGAGTCGGGGCTACTGCTAAGAGGGGAAAGGATCGTAGTGCCCCAGGCCAAAGTGGCACAGGTCATCGCGCTGGCGCACCAAGGGCATCAAGGGGCCCCCAAAACCAAAGCTCGCCTCCGTCAGAAGGTGTGGTTTCCTGATTTGGAGCGGAAGGTGGAGGCGTTCGTGGCCTCTTGTGTGTGGTGTCAGGCGGCGGCCCCGGCCCAGAAAGAACCATCCATTGAAGCAATGCCCCGCGGGACTCGACCATGGGAAGTGGTGCACGCCGACTCCGGGTCCACATCCAGAGGCACGCATTTTCTAGTGGTGGTAGACGAGTGGTCGAGGTACCCGGAAGTTGAGTTTATAGACTCAGTGGCGTTTGAGAACGTGGTGGTGGCGCTAGAGAAGATATTTGCCACTCATGGCCTCCCCTCGGTGCTGTGCTCGGACAACGGAGCCCCATTCCAGGGGGAGAGTTTCGCAGAACTCATGAAAGAGTATGGAATTCAACACCGGCGGGTCACCCCACTGTGGCCCCGCGCCAACGGGGAGGCCGAGCGAATGATGCGCACCCTCAACAAGGTGTTCCGCATTGCCCATGGAAGAGGGGAGTGTTTGCAGAGGGCTCTGTACGTATTCCTGCGAGGGTACCGCACCACCCCTCATTCGTCTACGGGGGTGGCTCCGGCAGAAGCACTATTCCAGCGGTGCCCGAGAGATGTCATACCGGAGGTGGGGGACAGAGACCCCGCCGTCATCGACAATGAGCAGGTGGAAGAGGACAGACAGGTCAGGACACAGATGGAGAACATCCGGAGGGGGCTCAGACCCCCACACATCGCGCTGGGGGATGAGGTGCTGGTAGGAAATCGCCACCCTCATGGAAAACTGTCTCTCACGTATGAACCCGCCCCCCTGGACGTGGTGGCCGTAAAAGGGTCAATGGTGACTGCATCGGATGGAACTTCATCGGTAACCAGGAATGTGTCGTTCTTCAGGAAGATTGGTGACCCCAGAGTGGACAACCCGGACAACCGAGAAGGGGAAGGCGCTCTGGATGAAGGTGGGGGAGAACACGCCGTAGTGGAATCACCCGCTCGAGGCGGACCTGGTCCAGGAACACCAGCCAGGGACGGTGGCAGGAGGTACCCCCTGAGATCAGGGCGTGGGAAACCTGCCCGTCTCAGTGACTATGTTACGGACTGAGCTGGGAGGCTGACCGGGGACTAATGGTCAGGCCTTGACAGGTACACACGGGGGATCCGGGGTGGCTGTCAATAAATGGGGGTTTTTGTTGAAACTTATAGAGTGTTATGTGTCATAGATGTGTGCTAGTTAAGTACTCCTATTTCCAATTTGTTGTTATGGAAAAGGAGGAGTGTGGCGTTGCCCCTTTAAGGGTACGCACGCGACGGAGTGACGTCAACTCCGTCGCGTGCCTGTTTAAATAAACGGGGCGGCTCCTGGTGACGTCAGTTCACCGGGGAGCCCACACCGACCACATCTCCGTCTCTGTGTCTGATTACCACAGGGGGTGGGGGGCTCACGGAGGCGGCCCATCGGAGACCGCCAACACTCTGTACCCTTGTCAATCCCCCCGCCCATCATTCCCTAATGTCTATTTTGTGGGTCCAATCCTGCCAACCCTGACCCCCACTGACCGACCCGACACACGCATAACATTCGCGCAGGCACATTCACCCAACCCACACACATATACAGAGCCCCACCCCTCCCCCACGTCCCCTTACCTTCCATGTCGTGTCCTCTTCCTGCCTCCGCTCTGTGCAGTAAACGCATGTGCAGTCCCTGACAGCCCGCCGTTCGATGAAAGCGGCATGTCAGGGATTTTTTTTCTTGTTGTTGAAATCAGCCAATTCGTGTCTGCCATTATGACATCAAATATTTCAATCGACGTTTTTGTTGCATTGATATGAATGTGTCATTTGGAAATGTAAAGCATGCGTATTAACCTGGCCATACTCATTCATTATTTTATTAGTGGAAAGCATGTGTATTTTCAAAGAAATATCTCAAATGACATTTGGTTATTACTTTAAATGACTGCATATATCTGACAACGCACCTGATTTTGTGATTTACTTGCCACTACTGTCACTCTGAGACGTTTTGGTGCAGATAGGAGCAATTGAGGACTCACAGGGCTGCATGCACCATCTTGGCATGTCAATCTACAGAATGGAATCCAATGTTCGATTGTAGTTTTCACGCCCCGGTGGCATGGCGGACATGGGATTTAATGGGCCGCCAGCCTGAGCTTTGTAGGCCCGAGCAAAGCGTGGGCCTCAGCTCGGGCTGCAGGACGCCAAATCCCATATCCACCCTGTCGCTGGGTCATGAAAGCTATTCTGACCCCTGGATTTCTCCAGGGTGCAAAAAGTTTTCATTTTTTTTCTTCCAGCGGGAGATGTGCTCTGCGCAAGCACATTTCCCCTCGGAGAAAAACACAAAGTAAAACAAAAATATCCGCCGCCATTTTTTTTATGCAGTGGCATGGAAAGCTTTTCCCACCATGGGATTTAACGGGGTGCAAATAGTTTTCATTTTTTCTCCTTCTGGCGAGAGAAGAGCTCTGCACGAGCCCATCTCCCGTTGGAATGGAAAATTATTTCAACAAAAATGGCCACTGCCTTTAACATACTAAAGGCACTAGTCCCTTTTCGGATGATGATGTCTATGGAAAACAGGATCTAAAATGTCTGGCGTCACACGGGAAAAAAAAATTCCTGTCGTGGTGGATGTCAAAGGCACAATCGCGCATGAGAAAGGGGGATTTGTAATTGGTCAATATGCCTTTCCTGGGTGTGAATCAGACTTTTCCAATGTAAATGCATAGCCAATGGCCAGTTGGTGAGGGTGGCAGGGAATTCTGCCCTTCCGAGGGGCACATTTGACTCTGTATCTAGTGCCGTAGCATCTGCATCTTGTAAATATAGAGCATGGAATCTGGTTTAATGGAGACCTTCTCTTCTTTCCTGAGCCAAACACAGTGGTTGAATATATTAGCTTTTATCCCATGAGTTTGAGGTTGAGCCTCTCACTCCCTTGGTCCAACTACAGATGTGGGCACTGGGCTCTCAGGAAATGTGATTTTTTTCTCTTTGTATTATTGCAACATCATCTAGGTAGGCACATCTGGGTCATGCCAAAGAAACTGTAGGGAGCCGAAAAAGCAAACAGGCAGGATCTAAATTGGACATTTACACAGCTCTCCATGGAAAGCAGTCCATTGGCTACTGGCTGAACAGTAGATCGAGTTCAGTACATTGTACATCATGTAGAAAGAGCATAAAGGGACAGGATCTGGATTTGTACAGCCTTTGGACTTCCTTCAAGTGAGCATGAAATCTCGGGGCCAACAAGTCCATGCTTTTGCAAGACGATTTTTGTGTGAAACAAACCTGGTGTACAAACCATAGCGATGGAAGGACCTCTGCTGTGGAATGCCTTGGACCCGCAACCTGCAAACAACTCCCGGTTTCACTGATATTTAAGAAATCCTTCTTATCCTCGCTCCTTAGAATCTGGCAAAGGGATGCTGAGAGAGTGCCTAGAGGGTCCAATTAAGTCTCATTCTTCACTGGGATCCTGGCGAGCTCTAGACCCTTCTAAAAACAGGCTAACACCATCACAATCCATTTGGCGAGGACCATGGAGACAGGATTTTGGTTTGCACGCCTTGCTCTTTCTATCCTACACAACCTTCTGTGATTTAGCTGATCTATTCATCACCCTCAAAGGTCAAACATTTACTTACGCTCTCCCGCCCTTAAAGACCCATTTGCACCCATTTGCACCACACACATGCTTTTGCAATGGAAACAAACACAAGCACCAATGGTATTGCCTCATTTGCATGATAAATTACTCCATGAGAATGAAGGAATGACTTCCTCAGAAAGCGTGTGTGCTAACATTAATATGACAGAAAGGGATGTGATATGCCGGGACTTCTGTGATACCAACATTTTGCAGCGAGTGCAAACAGGCATAAAAGCCCTTTCTGTTCCCAGTGAAATTTCTGTACTTTGGGCTCAGATCCTTTCCTAGAGCCTAATGCACTGGTAACTGTCATTACTCTCATAACTCTCAACTGTTACCAGTGCATTACTGCCACACTACCGCACCGCCGTGCTAGAACTTTGCAGGTAAGGTGGAGGAGATGCTGGAAGTAAATCCTCCAGCTTACTGCCGGAAAACTGCAAAAAACATTCATCCCACTGAAAACCCCACGGAGTCCTATGGACTGAAAAAAATACCACCACTTGTAATCCTACAGTAAATCCGCTTGATCAAGTGATGGTAACAGTAATTATGTTTGGCGGTATTTCTGCAGATTTACCACTGAAATACCAACACACTTGTAATGAGATAGACAATTCTGGCCAGTTGGAGAAGAACATTTGCAACTATCTACTGAACCTCATCACAAACTGTTTGCAGCAAATGCCAAAAGGTGCCTCCATAGCAGAATGCAGGGAACTCTAATGAGAGGTCCAAACCTAGACCTTAGAGGTGGATGGATAATCCTGCAAAAGAATGCTGGCGGTACTTATGTCTTCACATTACCCCTCCAAACAGGGGCGTAACATAAAGGCCAACAAATGACAGTGTCAGGAGCGACAAGGATGCATGGGGTCAGGCCCCATGTAGATAGAATTCAACTGCCGCACTGAGCATAAGTATTCTGGCACATTCTAAAAGGTCTGTCTGGAAACCTTGATTCGAATAATGAGGCGCTTGCTTGTTTGATGATAGCACGATCATCCTAGCTGCTTTCAACTTTAGTTCTAAATCTCTAATAAGTGCAACGTTTTTTCAAGAGGGCCTGTTACTATTTTCGATAAGCTACATTCTGTGCTTTCATAACTGTCTGACGGCATACACATGATGCTAGATAGTCAGAACCACTTTACCCATGTCTTGATTTCAAGTGCAGATAAATACAGCTGTTTTCTACTTGAATATTCTGCATAATAGTGAACTGTTTTGTGTTTAAGTACTCTCTGCTTAAATCTTAACTATAAACTCGAGAGGGGGATTGATGTCTTGGAACAAAATAGTGTTCTTGAAGCTTGAGTGATCTTCTTGACAATTTTGTTCAGAGTGCTTCAAATTACCATTTACAAACAACACCCAGTCACTCCAGTACAGTACGTTCCTCTATTTTAGCACATTTATGTTTAAAGCAAAAGGGCACTATTCAATCTTTAAAGTTGAATAATTGTTTTAAACTACAAAATGCCATGAGCCAAGAACTCACAAAGTATAGTCATTGCAAGATTGCATACTGCCCGTTTAATCTTCTTGAAAAACAAATTGCCATTTTCATATGGTACTTTCTCATCTTTTTCATTTTTAGAAAGGCTTCCACATCCAGTTTAATCTCATGGATGTAGGTAAGCATGTCCGTGAATTTTAAAGTGTCTAGAAAACACATTTCAGTAATTGTCACGAATTATACAAATTTAAATAAAGGACATTCAGGTTTGTTATGATTATAGCACTCAACAAGATTTTTTTAAAGCAATTGTAATAGTATTACAATACTATTATTGGCATCCTTCCACTCTCATATCTTCAAACAATCTGATGTGATTAGAAAAGGTCTGGGAACAATAGACTTTGCAGAAGCAATTTTCGGATGAAAAAAATCATACTTATATGACTCTCAGTGTCATACACAGAAGCCTGTTGCGGGCTTATACATGCCAAAGTCTAAATGCACTTACTTGAACAAGAGCTTTTAAAGCATTGAGGTGTTTACATCAATTAATCCCAGTGTATTGTCACTGCTTCCAAGACTGAAGCCCCTTCCCATGAGGCCAGGTAGGTGAGGCCACTACCCGATAGTCCACCTGGTGGTACTAGTCAGTGGGGGATCCTATGGGGAGGGAAACCGTCCATGACATTAGTGCTGATAGCCTTGGAAGAACGCGGTATTCACCACCTTCACCTCTGTCCACACTATCCTTTTACCCCACTCAGTTCCATGTGGTTCCTTATACGGCTATGTCTCCCTGTAGTGAAGAGGAGATTATTCACACAGATCATACTGGGGCGAGAAAGAGAGAGGAATATCCGTGTGGAGTGCATACCATCACTTACACGAAAAAGATCACACAAGGAGGCAAACACCCACAGCGGAACCAAGATACGCGGTACAGTTTTCTAAAATCCACTCAGGTCATAAAAAGCAAACAAGGGCTTTGTGGATTGTCCAGCCAGTCCTGGAGGAGCGAGGAACCAGTCACCCATTCCGGGTGAAGCGGCCGAGGGGAACGAGAACAAGACTCTGCCAAGAAGGGTGGAGCAAGAACCTGTCCGGTAATGGAGAGAGAGGAAACTCCAGTTTCAAAGCCAAAGCACGAAAGAGACAAGCAGCCAAGGATGAGGGAGAGAGTGTGTCGCTGCAGAGCCACAGAGAACAGTATGCTGAGCACCGAATCAGTGCAGAAGCCCAGCTCAACACCCAGGACCGACCGGAGACTGCAACAGCATTTTCCCAAAGTAGGGAAAAGATCAGGCTGACTGGTGGGACATGGAGAGCACTGAATAAGATTAAAAGACACATAGCAATATCCTGCAGGGCAGAAAGGAATAACAAACAAACTGTAGAAGCTACAACAAACTGCTCAGTGGGGCATTGGCCCAAAACAGTGGTAGAGAACACACAAACAATATCCCGAGAGACAGAAAGGGATAAAGAACGAACAGTAGGAGCAGAAATGAATGCTCCAAAATATCCTATGTTGAACAGTACCTGGCAGGAGAGTACACCATGGCAATTCAGTTTGAACAGTGAATGAAGGGGAGAGAACCCACAAACACAGTACAGAAGGGTCTGGGACCCATAGGAGGTTGTGAGACCTCCACAGAGGCAAACCATGCAGGCCAAGGGCCCATAAAGAATCAGAGGAATCCACAGTCTGTGGAGAGGAGAAGATAAAGGGTTCAGGGACCTACATAATAGAAAAAGAAGACATAGGGTCAGTTGGGGAGACCCCGATACAACCCAGAGGTGCATGGAATGCAAATAAGACAGAAGGAAAGGGGAAAGAAGTTGAACCAAGGGGTCAACAACCCACTACAAGAAAGTGACGAAACAGACAGTTTTAGAACTCCAAGATATATAGTTAAGTGTGGAAGAATAGTGCGCCAGAATTGAAACTACATTTTATTAATTAATAGATGAACAAGAGGAAGAGACTCCCTCCCTTTATACTTGTGAACCGAAGTTAAAGAGTCACTCATTGGATTTTCACATCAAGAATGGAACATCATAAGTCTGTATTCAGAACATGAGAAGCCTCCCTTTGGATCAAGAAGAGACCCAGTTATTCCTTAGTTAGTTTGGTATAAGGGACAAAATAGGGTTGGACACAGGATGGTGAATAATTTCATTTACACAAGATCCTGACAGAGTCCATAGTGTTTTGTTGAGGCAGGGCAACCCCTCATATAAACAGGGAAAGATAGTTTTTTCCTTTTCTTTTCTAATCAAAGTCTTTGCCAACAAGCATGCTACCACTGTGTCAGACTCGTACTTCTGCACCCTTACATACCTTTGACATTAATTCCATAGAAGACTTGTTTAAGAATTCTTATCACTTTTTATAATTGTCCTTTGTGTGGCATTTACCGCTGTATGCTATAGTGTGTGTGCGTGTGTGTGTGTGTTTATCTGTAAAGCAAATTCCTGTAGGATGCCTGAGAAAAGTGGAGGTCCTGGATGCCGGTGGGCAAGAGGTAACTAGTGAACATACGATCCATGTATTCTTCTTGAAGACTGTAAATCCTGATAAACCACTTAGTGGAGAGGTATGTACAGCCAAGGATGGTAAAAGGACTGGAGGCGACTCTCTCTCCCTCCACTTCTACACCAGCGCTCTTGACAGGACGTCTCCCCTTAACAACACACTGTCCCTCCTCCCCCCTACATCTACCGACCAACCCAACATCCCCGATTCCGCCCGCCATCCCATCCCCCATCTGACCCACCTTTGACTCCTTCAGACCGATCTCCAGAAAAAAATTCCTTGATTGATCATCTATCTGCTAGCAAACCTTCTGGCTCCCCCCTAGACACTTGCCCTGCCTCAGTCCTCAAATAAATATTCTCGTCCACCTGCAGAGGAGAACATTCAAGAACCATTCTAAACGACTCCCTCAGCTCTGGAATCTTTCCCGATGCTTTCAAATTTGCACATGTCAAGCCTCTTCTTGAAAAAAACATCCCTCAACCCCCTTTCCCCCAAAAACTACAGACCCATCTCGAACACCAGATTGCTTGCAAAACACATCGACCGAACAGCATACTCCCAACTAAACAACTTTGTTGAATCAAACAACCTCCTCGACCCCGCACAATCAGGCTTCAGACCACGCCACGGAACCAAAACCACCCTAGCCTCAATCTGGGACGATCTTAAGATCACTGCAGACACTGCTGGATGCGCTGCACTAATTCTCTTCAACCTGTCCGCAGCCTTCGACACCTTAACCATGCAATCCTCCTTGACCGTCTCCACTCCCTTGGAATCCGTGGAACCGTGCTCAAATGGATCGCCTCTTTCCTCAACAGGAGGAAACAAATAACCCTCCTCTTCCCTTTTGTCTCAGCTGCTCGCTCAGTTAATACTGGAGTCCTGCAAGGTGCATGGCTATCTGCTCTCCTATTCAACCTCTATATGTCCACACTTCCTGGAATCATCCACCTGCACAATATCTTGTGCTACAACTATGCTGACGATACCCAAATTATCCATAAAATCCACAACTCAGACTCCAACCCCCAGCCCGACCTTGCTGCCTCCCTCCTAGTTATTGACCATTGGATGACTACTAACCACTTCCTCTAAAACCCCACTAAAACAGAAATCATGGAATGCGGCAACACTGAACTTCTACCCCATCCTCTTCCTTGGCCCCCTTCCATGGACCAACCACCTACCCCCACCGTCACAGTAAAAAACCTTGGGTGCTCTATGGACTCTGGCCTAACCCTCTCCCGAAAGATTAACAACTTCTCTAAATACTGTCACTATCATCTCAAAATTCTCAGATGCATTTTTCCCTACCTCTCCTTCCCAAACAGACTTGCTGAAGTTATGTCCATAGTAATGTTGAGACTGGACTATGCCAAGTCCCTATACCTAGGAGTCTCAGCATACCACATTAATAAACTCCAAAGGGCACAAAATGCTGCTGCTAAACTCCTCCTCGCCCTGGGTCTAAGAGACCACACATCTCCAGCTCTCAGAACTCTCCACTGGCTCCCAGTCGGACGAAGGACCACTTTCAAGACCCTGTGCATCACTCATCGTGCAGTGCACAAGACCGGCCCACTATACCTGCAAGATAAGCTTAAACCTTACCTCCCACCCCACACCCTAAAATCAAGCACTGCCCTCCTTTTATTGTTCCCAACCACCAACTCGGTCAGGATTGGAGGATCCTCTTTCTCAGCATTGGCCCTGACTCTGTGGAACTTGCTTCTGCCACACATCCGACACACCCAAGACTATATGACATTCTTCAAACTGCTAAAAACAAGGCTCTTTCCATAACCACCAACAACAACCTTAAAGATACATCTGGACTCCTGACATCCCAACCAATGACAATATACATAATGTGACTCCCAACCTTTTATTCAATAAATACTCAATGAATACTCCCACTGATTGGACTATAGCAGCCTTATATGAACACTGAACACAGAACAACAATCTCTAGATCCTACCCACACAATGGAATTAATAGATGAAATGAACGGATGGAATGGACAGAATAGATCGATGGAGTGGATGGAAGAATGGATGATAGGGATGGACACTGAATTGTTGAATGGAATGGATGGAAAGGATGGAATGAATGGAATGGATAAACGCATGTGAAACAAATAGATGAAATAGATGGCATATATACATGTGGAATGAATGGAAGGTATGTTTATGCAATGGACGGATGGAATGGATGAAATATATATTTATACTGAATTGATGAATTGAATGGATGAAAATAATTTAATGAATAAAATGGATGGATGCATGTGGAACAAAGCGAAGAAATAGATGGGATGGATACTTGTGGAATGAATGGAAGGTTTGTTATATGGAGTCGATGGAATATATATACCAAATTAATGGATGGAATGGAGCGGTTGGATGGGATAGAGTGGATGAGTGGATGGAGTGGACGGTGTAGTTATTGTGGTTGGTGTGGTTGGTGTGGATGTAGCGGTTGGAGTGGATGGAGCAAATGGAGTGGTTGGAGCAGTTGATGTGGTTGGAGTGGTTGAAGTGGATGGAGTGGTTGGAGTGGAATGGATGGAGCGTTGGAGCGGTTGAAGTGGTTGGAGCAGATGGAGCGGTTGGTGCAGTTGGAGTGGATGGAGTGGATGGAGCGGATGAAACAAATGGAATGGACACAATGGATGGAATGGACACAATGGATGGAATGGACAGAATGGATGAAATGGATGGAATGGATGAAATGGAATGGACACAATGAATAGAATGGATGGAATGGGTGGACTGGAATGGACGCAATGGATGGAATGGATTCAATGGATGGAATGGACACAATGGATGGAATGGACGCAATGGATGGAATGGGCGCAATAGATGCAATGGATGGAATGGAATAGACACAATAGATAGAATGGATGGAACAGAATAGATGCAATGGATAGAATGGATGAAATGGATAGAATGGATAGAATCGATGGAACGGATGGAATGGATGGAATTGACACAATTGATGGAATGGACTGTCACTGTGTGTCCATGCGTCGCAGAGCTCCATCCCATCCTGTCCCCGTAATGTCGCTATGTATCCCAATGTGTTATCCAACCCTCTTGTCACCCTGTGTCCACACCGTGTCCGTGTATCACTGTGCATCCTGCTTTCCTATCCCCATGCTGTACCTATATATACGTATGCCGCCTCCTGTCACCGTAAGCCCAGCTAAACTGTCACTGTATGTCCGTGTGTCAATATATGTTTGGGGAGGGTGGGAGAGTATGAGATAGGTTAAATGTTGTATTTTTTTATGTAGTAAACCCTCTTGTTGTGTTCAATTTGTCTGGGGACAACACGGCTGTTCTTAAATGTTCTAAATAAACTAAATGGGGGTGTTCTGAGGACGCACTATGTGTCCGTGTTGTTCGCAAGCAAGCTGAAACTGTTCTAAGAACACTTGCAGTGTCCTGAAATGTCCCTAAGTAAACAAGTATGGGGGTGTCCTGAGGGCGCTGTCCGTATTGTTCGATGGTAAGTTGAAATTGTTCTAAGAACATTTGCGGTGTCCTGAAATGTTCGTAAATAAACAAAATGGGGGTGTCCTGAGGACGCTGTCCGTATTGTTCGCGGTCAAGTTGAATGTGTTCTAAGAAAACTTGCGGTGTCCTGAAATGTTCATAAAGAAACAAAATGGGGGTGTCCTGAGGACACTGTCCGTATTGTTCGCTGGCAAGTTGAAAGTGTTCTAAGAACACTCGCGGTGTCCTGAAATGTTCGTAAATAAACAAAATGGGGTGTCCTGAGGACGCTGTCCGTATTGTTCGCTGGCAAGTTGAAAGTGTTCTAAGAACACTCGCGGTGTCCTGAAATGTTCGTAAATAAACAAATTGGGGTGTCCTGAGGACGCTGTCCGTATTGTTCGCTGGAAAGTTGAAAGTTTTCTAAGAACTCTCGCGGTGTCCTGAAATGTTCGTAAATAAACAAAATGGGGGTGTCCTGAGGATGCTGTCCGTATTGTTCGCTGGCAAATTGAATGTGTTCTAAGAACACTCGCGGTGTCCTGAAATGTTCGTAAATAAACAAAATGATGGTGTCCTGAGGACGCTGTCCGTATTATTCGCTGGCTAGTTGAAAGTGTTCTAAGAACACTCATTATGTCTGCGGACATTAAAAGTTCTTATAAGGCATAGTTAAAATGTTTGACACTATGGGTGTGATATGCTGCGGTGGTTGTGGCCAGGGCATAGAGTCTTGGGAGCATGGCCATACGGCCATGCTCCCAAGACTCTATGAACTGGCCACAACCACCGCAGCATACCACACTCATAGGGGCTTATAACTTTGGGATCCAAAAACAAATTTATAAGGAACAAAGTTATAAACCACTATGGGTGTGATACGCTGCGATGGTTGTACTTATTATAATATACTTACTGTTTGGTTTAGTAACTGGAGTACATGTATTTCTTGTTCATTTCTGTGATAGAAAAAAAGATCATGTTAGTATTGGTATTTTGTAACGACTTATAGCATTGAATAATCTTTTTTTTTTTACCCTAATATTTAGTAGATTACAAACCAGAGTACTGTGCAATTTGCTCAGTTTCTGTGTTTGTTGCTAAAATCATTGGGTCTGTGGTAGATTATACCTATTGTTGTGAAGGTTTTCTTACCAAGTGATACTTGACCATGTGTGAATCCAGTCAGCTTGCAGTTGTTTTTGGTACCATCTGCATTGTAACGTAGAAGCATTAGTATTACATATTTACTTTGTGTTTGTATTAGTAAGGTGGAGCGATTATCCGAATTGCAGGTAGTACATAATCTACCATTGTTTGCATTTTGTACAAGTTGCTGAAATGGAATGGATTCACAATTAGGTATTGATATATATACAAAGCGTTCATTGGGGATTTGCTCTTGTGTCACATTGTTGCAGAGAGTGCATGCATGTTTCCACATGTATTAAATCTGGAAGATTTCATTTATAGGTATGTTTTTATTTTCCAGTACTTGTAGTAAGTACATTAGAAATTCTTGTGGATCTTCCTGTGAGTTTATAGTGAATTTAACCACTCCAATTGTTGTCTTATTCCATAAACACTATACATGTTCTCAAGATTGTTTGTTGCATTTCTGTGAAGTACTAACATTTGAAAACACAATTGGTCTGTACTGTGTAAGTAAATGTTGTCAACAATTGGTGGCAATTGAAATAGAATATTCATTGCTACATTTGTGTAGCAACTTACTCCAACTATATTTGAGAGTTTAAATGGACCAGGTAGTTCTGTATCTGATTGATTTTTTTTTAGTTTGTCTTCCTTCTTTGACGAAGTACCTGGTTTACTTTCCCTAATTGGTTCTTTTAAGTTTGTGGTACTTGATGAAGTTTTAGTTTCTTTTACTCTCTTTGGAGGATTTGCAGTGACATCCTGTTGCATTTCTGTTTGATTTAGTTTTATTTTACAACGTTTTACTTTTTGTGGAACAGAATATGTGTTTAGGTGGGGGGTGTATAGTGAGCGAAGTCTATTGTATTCTAAAATGCAAGGAATATCAGCGTTTATTTTACTTGCATCAAAGTTGATTAGAAATAGACCGTCAAGTGTACATAAGCATGAAAGTGCTACGTAGCTCATGCCTTCTTTAAAGACTGTGTTACCAATGTCTATCATTGCTTTGTCTAGGGTAAGACCTTGTGATTTATGAATGGTGACTGCGTATGCAAGAGTTAGAGAAAATTGTTCTCTGCGTACATACATGTCTTTGAAGAGAAGGAATCGAGCTGTTGAGTGTCCTATCCTTTTCACTTCTGATAGTTTGTCAAAGAGAATATTGACCAACTGAATTTTGTTGTCACGTGGGTATGTTTGAAAGCCAACAACTGTACCCAGTGCTCCATTAACTAGTCCTTGGTCCACGTCAAGGTTACGTTTAAGCATTACTCTGCAATCTTAGGATAATTTTAATATGTTTTCCAACCCAGCTGTGTTGGAGATTGAATTTTCAAAACTATTTAGTCTTGTTGTGGCTTGCTCACACATGGGTAATGTCATACCATGTACATCTAGTTTTTCTGTGGCGCTAATTTCCATTATTGGTTGCATTTCTTTATTTAACATTGTTTCATTGAATTTGAAACTGCTTGCAAGAGTTGGCATTAAGGCCATACAATTGACATTTTTATGGGCTAATTGTTCCATAACATCTGTAGCACATGCATTATCACCATAAAGTGCATGAATGTGCTGGGTTTTCAATATTGCTTGTGCTTCTTTAGATAGTATACCAACTCTAATACTTTTTAAGATGTTGGCATAAGTGAGATCTGCAGATTACCGCATGTTTTCTGTTAATTCTCTGTATTGGAAATGTTGCCAAATGTTGACATTTCCAATGCTGCCAACAGTTTTACGGCAGAGTTTGTGTCCTAATGTTTTAAAAATAGGCTCACCTTTTGCTGGCGTCGAATTGAAGATCTCTGAAAACAATAATGTGTTTTCCTGCAAATAGCTCTTCATAGTTTGTTTTGAGTACTTCTTGTAATCTGAGGAGAATCAAAGCCAACATTAGGTTGGACACCATGCTCACTTCATCTATTAGTAGCATTTTTATTTGTTTTAATACTCTGCGTAGTTCCATTGCAGCTTCGGTAGAAAGTTTGTAATAGTCTAATTTGTTTTGGTGTTCTACTGGCAGGAGTAGTCATCGGTGGAAAGTGACACCGCCTATGTTGTAGGCAGCTAAACCTGTGGGGGCAGTGACAACAGCTGACAGTTTGTTGTTTGTCAATTGTTGAAGGAACTTACTGATTATTTTGATTAGGAATGTTTTGCCAGAACCAGCTTCAACATTGACGTACAGTAGTATGGGTTTGTAATTTTGCCAGGTGCATTCTTTGTTTTCATGTTGTACATCATGTGCAATTTCTTTTGGTACTTCTTGAAAAATGCTACATTGCTCATTGTTTAGTTTTTATTGTAGTATAGTTAAGTCTTCTTTATCTTCATACTGACACATGGTGTTTTCTACTTCTGTCATAGCTAATTCTGCCTCATTTCTTATTAGTGGTTCTCCCAGTGGTTCTTGGCTTCCTGTTACAGAAGGTTGACTACTGTCAGCAGTGTCCTTATCTAGTTGGGCCTGGAGTTCTTCTTCGTGTTGCTGTTCATTGTGCAACATTGTTTTGTACTGTGTAAAATGTACATCAGTTATAGTGCTTTCATTTGCTTTGAAAGCATCTTCATATGAGTCATAGTTATCTAGTATTTCTTCTTATTTTCTCCATGGTTTAACAAGTTGTAGTAGGGACATGTAATATACTTCTTTAAGTTGAGGATTCTTTAATGACAATTTGGTATGATTAATTAAATTTGGTTTGGTGAGTTTTACTAAGCTGCCTTCACAGTTTGTCACTCTGTATTTACCTTTTTTTTTTCATCGGGTTTTATATGATTTTTGTATGTGAAGTTTTGGGCTATGTGGTATAGACACATGGTTTCCAAAGTATTACTTCTGTCTGGGTAGTATGTGTCCAATCAATTGTTTTTTTAAAATGTCTTGGTTGTTGGGATCATGTTTGGCTATTGTTTCGATATCTTCGTATGATTTTAGAACTCTTTTTCTAGATTTAGCTGGACCAAGACTTAGCCATACTATATTTTCAGATTCACCATACAATGCAGTACCAGTTAAACAATCAGCTGCTTCATAGGATCCACATTGTCTATGGGAGAGCATTTGTATGCCCAAGCTGTATAATTTCTGAGACACTGTTTTATCTGATGACAGGTCATTCCAGAGGTCCAGGAGCGCTGTCTTTTCTGCTTTGGTTAAGTATGCTGTGACATATCGTGCAACTGCAGTAGAATTGTCTGCAATGTACTGCACATCTATGTTTGCATTCCATAAGTGGGCAATGATTGCATTGTAATTATTGATATATTTTTCTTCTTCTATTCTTTTTATGTAATATGTATTTTTAGGTGACTTACCTTTAACACTATGTCTATCTGAAGACATGAGGTTGGTCACTTGACCTGTATTTGTAACTGGTCTCGGGAAACCAAATCCGCATTTGGTGTAGTGTTTCCCTTTGTTTTTGTATTTGCGACGACAATATTTGCCACATTTGTGTCTTTGAAATTGTAAAATTTGTGCATGAAGATCACTATTTGTGGCTTCTGATGGAATTTCACAAGTGACATATTTTTCAATAAACTGTGAAACAGTGGCATCACTGTCTTGACCAAATTTAGGAGCATCTTTAATCCATAAAAGCATGTGGATATGTGGTCCTCCTCTTGCTTGGTATTCTTTTCTCCAAAAGAAGTGTTGCACTTCTCCAAGGGGAGGAACAGTTTTACTACAAATAAAATGTAGCATAGCAATGAAGCGATGGTGAAAATATCTTGAAACATTAACAGGATCCAGAGAACAAAGTTATCCAGGTGTTAGTATATCTATGTTTGTTTTGTTTTTGTTTGATATGCGTAGGAAATCATGTAAATCTTCCCATGCATATTCTGCACAACTTAATGTAACAAACCTAGTGGGTGGGCCAAGGTTTCTGATCATACAACGTAAATCTCCATGACGTTGAAACCAGTACTCTTTAGTACCACGCATGTTTGCTAACAGATTTGTAATATTTTATTTTAAAAAAATTGTGTGTGCAACTCCGTAACATAAAGTTGCTAGTTCACTTTCAAAGAGTAGGTGGAATATGTATTCCACTTGTTGTCTAAATCTGGGATCTTCAGAATAAATCTGTAATGAGCAGTATTCTGATGCTGATATTTGAATAGGTCTATCATCGAACCTTCCTCCTTTGGCAGTAGGAAAGAGAAGAGGAAAAACACGTGCTTCTATACTTTTTCCCCATATGCTGATTGGTGCTCCTTTTGTTTGACGCATTTGGTACGTTTCCAATGCATCTTCTACGGTGTCATTAGAGCGCAATGGATGAATTGTATAATGGTCTAAAGTATTTGATATTGTAGCTGGATCTAGGAACTCAGATTGACTATCTTCTTGTGTCTTTTGAATTATTTCAGTTGTATCCTTCAAGTTTTCTTCAATATTAATTTCTTTGTAATATTCATTATTCTCTTTAAGATATTGCAAGGCTTGTCTAACTTTATGTAAATCTACCAGCTGTTGCCAATTTTTTTTGTCATTTGTAGGTACTCCATTTACTAAGATCATTAAAGCTTGCTGCATTGGACGTTGCACTCCTAGAGTGTGCACATTTTCTTTTAGATCTAATGGTAAATACACTACTTTTCCATGAATACCTTTCACTAATTCAGAGGGAGGTAATTTTGCTGTTTTTGGTTGAAGGCGTATTATTGCTTGAAATGGGTGCACTGTTTGAATTATGATGCTCTCATATAAATTAAGGGGCCGATTCATGGAACAAACGTGCGCCGAAAATCCATGCGCAAGCAGGCGCGAGGGAGTGCAAGCGTGAGAAACGCAGCGCATGCGCACGCCTGCGATTCAAGGAAGACGCTGCGCGTGCTTCCCGCTGTCCGTGCGCCCACAGCAAAAGCACACATAGCGCGGCGCACACAACCAAAGTGGGCGGAACAGTGGGCGTAACACGCGGAATGGGGAACAACGCGTGAAAAAGAAGGCGTAACTGGGGAAGTACTGCAGGGAACTACACGGAACGCCCACACGCACGCGAACAACCCGTATTCATGGATCCGAATACGGGAAACCCGCGCACGGCAAAAGACGCATACAGGCGTCAAGGCGTCCGCCACACGAAGGCAGGCGGAAGCGTCCTTGCGCTCAGTACAAAAGTGCGCGCAAACAACAAACACGTTTATACAGCTACGATGAATGCCCCATTTGTCGCAGCACTGATCGTGGGACACCGCAGGAGGAGGAGAATAGCCAGGGCACGCATTTTCGCACCACGGACAAGCCTTTTTGGGATGCCTGACGACCAGGTCTATGGCAGGTATACGTTTCCACCCCACATCATCCTAGACCTGGTCAGGGAGTGGGAAGATGACCTTACATCCCCCACCCTTTGCTCCCAAGCATTGAGCCCCTTGGAGAAGGTGGTCAATGTCCTGCATTTTTTGGCCACTGGGTCATTTCAGCGGACTACTGCCATAGTGGGGGGGTCTCACAGGCCACGCAGTCACGCTGCCTACACCAGGTACTGGCAATCATGACAGCGCGCCCCTTAGTCCACAGGCACGTATACATGCCCAGAACACCCGCAGAAAGGCAGGCCGTTGTCCTGGATTTTTTCAGGGTGGCACACTTCCCCAAAGTGCTCGGTGCCATAGATTGCACCCATCTGGCCCTACGTCCACCTAGGGCCACTAGCACATCTACCGAATCCGCAAGCACTGGCATTCCATCAATGTACAGGTGGTATGCGATGCAAAGGGAATCATCACCTCTGTCTATGCAAACTACCCTGGCTCCACCCATGACAGTTTCATATACAGAATGTCCGCCCTGAGCCGGGCCCTGGAAGCTGGGCAGCATGGCGACACATGGCTCCTAGGTGAGTACCCCTTGCACATGCATGCAAGTCACACACAGACAAATACCCAAACCCTAATAATCTCAACCATTATCACCTCCCCAGGGGACAGTGCCTACCCTCTGAGCAACCACATGATGACGCCAATGAGGAACCCCACCACACCACCCCAGGTAAGATACAACGCCGCCCATATTGCAACCAGGGCCATAGTGGAGCGCACATTCGGAGTGCTGAAGTCACGTTTCCGCTCCCTTGACCGCTCTGGCGGGCAACTACTCTATGCACCACCAGTAGTGTGCAGGATCATTGTGGCAGCATGTGTCCTGCACAATGTTGCAACACGGCAGGGCGTCCCGGTGGACATGGTGGTGCCCCCACATCCCCAACCACAGGCACAGGCGCTGCCCATGGGAGGGGACAGGGCACGTGGCGAGGAAGCCCGGACCCAGCTTGTGGCCACATTTTTCACCTAAACTCCCACCCCTGCGGAGTGCACACAGGCCTGGCACATACCAGGTGACAATCGATGATGACAAAGGGACAGTCAATTGTCACAACCCTACCACCCTGAGATAGTTGCCATGGAAGTGCCACATCGTCTGCATCCCTAGCTACTTAAACACAAGCTATCCTGTGTGACCAAAAGGCACACATATGACATATGACATGACTTGGCCTATACACAAGTATTTCAAGGTGCGATGAGGCAGGGAGGGGGGAACAAGGGAAGACAGACAACGGTACTACTAGGCCAGGTGTCATTTAGATTGTGCAAGTGCAGGGGTAGGGGGAAGGGAAAAGTGCAAGGGGAAAGGGAGAGGGGGGAGTGCAGTACCGGGGAAGTAGACCAAAAAACAAATACATAGGTCAGCTGGTGGCAACTGCAAAGGTAAGTGCAGACAAGTGCTGGGAAGGGGGGGCTGTAGGGATAGAGAGACAGTACCGCAGTGCAGGGGTTGCCAGGGAGGCAGTGCAAGTGGAGAGTGGCTGGGCCAGGGACCGAGGTTGGTGAGAGTGGCCCAGTTGCAGATCCAGTGCAGTTCCAGTGAAGAATTCCGCAAGGAGAGGCAGAGAGAAAGCAGAAGCAAAGAGGAAGGTCTTGAGGTGCTTCCCAAACCGGAGATGGTTACCCTCAAGTTCAAGTGAGGCAGGAAGGCTGTTCCAGAGGGAGGGCCCTGCCGCGGAGAGAGATCTACCCCCAGCTTGTTGCTCTGAGAAGCGGATGACCCTGACATGCAAGGTGTGCATCACACACACCTGCAAAACAGGCCATGGCCATCACTGTTATGTCACTCAAACCCTCCCAGACCACAACATGACATGGCAAGCAATACCCATACACCAACACAGTAACAATAAGGTACACATTGCCATGTCCAAAATAAACAGTGGCATCAGACAATGATGCCTGACCTGGAATCAGATGAAATGACTGACCAACAACCTCCGACCCAAAATAAGTCATTTCCAAATGCATTACAAGAGTTGTAGAAGTAACATAACAATGAAGGCCTGTCTGCATGCACATTGTGCATTGCAAAATCAACACTGCAGCTTCTGTGTGCTGTGTCCTACTCCTGCAACACACTGCTCAGCGCACATCACAGTGAACAGCCATTGTGTGTGATGCACACCCTGAGCATCACATCTAAGCGACAGACCACATCAAAAAGCAAATTAGGCATGTACAGGATCCATAATTGGCCACAGAACATGTGCTGCAGGGACACAGTGGCCACCAGAAGGCAAACAGTGTACACATGGATATGCAAGGGTGGGAGTACATGTAGTGCATCAGAGTGCAAGTGTGTGGGTCTGCAAGGACATGCACTCAACAAATGCATGTGCACTCAAGTGACTATCAGTGTTCTCTACACATCACATGTGAACATTCACCATGTGTACACCCCAGCATGTCAAATCACAACTATCCCCTCGCACCTGAAAGGTAAACACAACACATGAACAGGCATTGATCAGCACAACACAACATGTACATAGGATACCACCATTACAATGTCAGAGTTCCCATCACACTGCAGGGCAAGGCAACTATCAACAACAACCCCCCCTCCCTCACAAATGACCATGACCCACTGAACAACTACACTTGGGTCATGGAGCCTTCAACCCTCAATTCCACCTGGCCACAGGATCACCTTTACCCTTCGTCACCATCTCCCACCTTGTGTGTAAAAAGGTGCCTGCACCCTCAGAATCCACACTCATTTCCAAAATCACAAAATCCAAGGCATAACAATTAACCCGAACACCCTCCAGTAGATGACTTGACGTAGCAGTACCTCACAAAGGCCAAGTACTACCACAATGATGCAACAACCAAGGTAGCACAGTAAAACAATGTCACACAGGATGTGAACCATGTGTGGTATATAACATAGGATGATGCACCATGAACGGATGTGTACTGTCACAGGTCCCGTGTACAGGCGCGGGAGTGTCACGAAACAACCACCCCCACCGTGTCCCGGGTGCCTGCAAGGTCAAACTCACACAGGCCCCTGAGACCCTGGTGGGGAAGGAGGTTCAGGGATATGCAGTCGGGACAGGTGTCGGCACACTGGATAACTGGAATGAGTGGCAGGAGAGGGGAGGAGGAATGACACATGAAAGTAGGGAATGCACGTAAATGTACTACCTGCATGAACACATACACAATCCAAACAAACTTGGACATCATTGTCATGGCCTTCTGTAGTCTAGGCTTAGGAGTGGTACGAACCAACCACCCCCTCTAGGGTTTTGGCGCCTGCAAGTTCGGGGCTTACACAGGCATCCGCAACCCCAGCGGGGAAAAAGGGTTAGGGAACGTTGCTTGGATAGGTACGGGAAGCAGGTACACCGGGTAGAGGGTACAGGGTTCAAAATTGCATAGGATTCCGGGTGATTAGGGGGAAAAAACATACCAAATTGAATCACACATACATCCATGCATTAGTGCACCCCCCAGCAAGCCTATGCAGAGAAGTTTGAAAGAAAAACAACAAGACACTTAGCTCTGGTTTTGAGTGCTGGCCTCCTGCCTGCGCACTCTCAGGTCCGGTTACAGGAGCACTGCAATGCTGCAAAGAGAGCCACAGTCAACAACCTGTACGTGCCAATTACACAAAAACACACCACCAAACATGCCCCATAGCAACAAACTACTCTACAAACAGACAATCTGGTGTAGATGCTTCGTACCCATATATAACATTACCCCTGTGACGGGTCATACACAGTCAATGCAGTAAGTCAGCCGCCAGTGGGTGCGTGCCAAATGGAACAACAATGTGTCACAATTCACACAACATGCAATGTTCCCTGGGTAAGCAGACAGACCCATGTAGCAAGCCATGTCTTCAGAGCAAGTTGCGTACCACCATGACCGAAACAAAGTTGGCAGTGCATTTATCATAAAGTACATGGAAATGAAATGCACTGCACCCGAGTATGTCCCTTGCTGTATGTCCCTGTGAGCTGCCCCTTTCCATGTCCAGAAGGCTACATGGTTGATACAAGTGCCTCAATGGACCTTGGTGTACCGGAGGGCATGTGCCACTGCCCCTGCAGGTGTCCCAGACAACCTTACAATCAACAGCCATCAGTCCACCAACACATCTGAGCTGCATTGTGTGCTTCAAATCCAATATTCGTCCAAGCTCACCCTCAGTGCTGTGACTAAGCCTGCATATGCAACTCGCCTGGTGCAAGCTTTGCTGTGTTGTGGCCCCCCTGTGCTGCTCACCTTGCCTGGAGTTCCTGGGAACACGTCAGCAGTTCTAGGATGTAGGTCTGCAATCCATGTGCCTCTGCTTGTGCACACATGTGCATGTGGGCACCAACAAACGTGTCCAGAATTCCGTCGTCCAATGGGCCATGTCTGCTGGCAAAGGTGCTCTGGAGGCTCATCCCCCTGCAGAAAGGGCATGAAACACATGATTAATGCTTCAAAGTCATCTGTGTGTGTCTCTTCAGGCATCTCATTACTTGACCATGTCAGAGAGTCACATCATAAATCACACCATCAGTCCGTCTTTAACATCCAAAGTGTGTGACACTATCTACAGCATGAATTGCAACACACACGTGTACAGTAAAGATAAGAAACATACTACACAATGCATAGCAATGAATGTACACATTAATCATGAAACACCCCATCTAGCAAAAGCTGAACAGTGGACAATAACACCAAAATCATCCCCACTAGGGGTGTAAACACAAGTCACACAGCACCAGACATGCCACAGATATGACAGTCCAAAGCCCTTGTGTAAAAGTTTGTGACACCAAACCATCCTTGCGAGCCCATGGATAAGGGAGGCAGGAGTGGCATATGTGAGTCAAGGACCTCAAGCAGCAAACACATACACAAGACAAGCCTGAAGGGCCCAGCTGGAACAGACAGTGGATGCCTTCAAAAGCCACAAAGCACCGCACCGTCACATGAAAGCACAATAGACAAGCAATTTTAAACTATAGTAACTATTAACTAATTACACTAACTATGGAAAACCTACATTATCTAATTAAACTAACTATCAAACAGAAACTTAACTAACTAAACTAAAAGAAAAATCAAAAATGGCCACATACGACCCATATGATGCTGAGCCAAAATAAAAACCTCCATGGGCTCAACGCCTGCACAGCCCGACCTATGTGGGAGATAGATGGTCGTCCGAGTCTGGCTCATCCTGTAAAGGAGGATGTGGCACAGTAGCCTGGCCACGCCTAGCCGCAGCTTGCCCCTCGTTGGCAGCAAGTCTGCCGGACGGGTGAGCCTGGTTCTGTGTGGCGATGTGATGCAGGTCTGCATGCAGAACCTCACGTGATACACGTGCTTCCTCCTGCAAGGCCTGGCTGGACAACCGCTGCACCTCCCGGCAAGCCTGTAGCTCAGCCGAGATAGTACGCTCAAGCTGTGCAAACCTCTCCTCTGCCTGCTGCCTCTGGGACATCATAAGGACACCCAGAGTGGATCTGAGGTAAGCATACTCCTCCCTCAGGGCATCCATGTGCGCCTCTGCGTGAGCAGCAATTGCTTGACACAGAGACGACATTTCAGCCTTGCGTGCCCTGTCTGAGGCCGCCATGCCCAGCCTGAGCGAGCGGGCCGTGGACCGTGCCGCCTGCTGCTGGAGAAGCACCTGCCTAGCAGGGGGGAGCACAGATCGGGCCACACGCTCCATGCTCTCAGCGATGTTCTCCATTGCTGCCCCGTGCCATTCTGAATTGGCAGTCATGTCTTGCTCCCATTCAGTATACTGCGGTTGCGCGCGGCGACCGTGTTGCCGGGCTTGACCCCTGCGCGACCCAAGGACCGGGGGTCCTCACTGTGTTGGCACCGCCCGCGGCTGCACGACTACATGCCCCCGTCGACGTGATGTCCCAGGCACATCAGTGACTGGTGTGGAGGGTGATCCTGCGTCCCGATCCACCACGGGCGGAGGAACCAAGACTGTCTGATCCCTCAGTGCAGGTGTCGCAGACAGAGGAGTGCCCACATCAGAATCACTCACCCCTGACACATGGACTTGATGCTCATCCAATTCAACATGGACGTCAGAGTCGTCATCAAGGCTGGACTCATAGGCAGCCAGAGACAAGATGGACTGTAGCACTTGGGGGTTTTCGTGGCCTACCACCCCACAACCCCCACTAGTGCCGGGTTGATGTAGTGGTAACAACCCTGTGTCTGGCACGACAACACCATCCTCCGCCTCCATTGCGTCATCACCTGAAAAATAGAGAGAAAAAAGGTCACTACACATGTCAGAAGCACACAACACACACACACACCGACAGCAAACTCATCAGGCAGACATGTGACACACAACATATAACCTGCCATGCATGCTGGGTAAACTTTGAATTGCTTCTGTGATCAGACCTGTTGAAAGGTGGCAGTTTCCATGGAAGTGGGTCTATGCAGTGCAGAGAATGTGTACGCCACTCACTACCTACATGTACAAGGACTCCATGGTGTGTGCCAGGAAATGTGAAGGCAGTGCAATGTCAAATTCAGACATCACGTGCATTGTGCATTCAATGTGTACCATATCTAGAAGCCAAGCACCCCTCCACCGCAGTACCAAAGCAGGGATGCCTAGCATGGTATCAAAAGGCTGACCATACACCTGTGTATTGACAGGCAGTGTTGACTGGCATCAACAGCTGAATGTGATTCAAGTGACAACACTGCAAATGATGCAGGGACAGTAAGCAGGACACATGATGAAAACTCTGGATTCCGCCCATGTGTGAAGAAGACACAACAACAGTTGGACAGAGTCATTGGCCATTGAACAGGCTGAGGCCTGTGAGCCACACAGATTGTCAGACCCTAAACATGTGTGCAACGCAGGACTGAGCCACAGTTGACATGGGAAGGCTGATGAGATGGCAGGCAATGTATGTAACCAAGGACTTGTATTACAGTGATCATCCAGTCAAGGACACATAGGGGCATGCGTGCAATGCACATGGAGCATGAATGGGCACTCATGTCCCTGCGGGACATCTGACCTATGCACAGTACAAGTGAGATACCCTGCATCAAGTACTAAGGCTGTACCACACGGCATATGTTTCGCAGATTCTATGCTGGAAGTTAGCATCTACACAGGACGCATGAACAAGAAAGTACACATTGGCAAGATTGAAGAACACCGGTGCAAAGGTGGAACTGGGGTGCAGAGTGGCGGAGGAGGGGCAAGGGAGCATACCTACACGGAGTCCCCGCATGCAGGCAGAGGAGACATGCATGACGGAAGCATTGCATGACTTACACATCAGAACCATGTACACGTCACATGTAGCGGCAATCATGCACAACACATCCCACAAGTGAAACACACACGTCCTCAACAAACACGCATCAACACTCACTGGACTGGGCATCAAAGTCCAGCATCTCTCCCACTCCTTCGACCAATTCAGGTGGTATGAACTCCGCAACGAGTGCCTCATGCGGAGTGAGCTCTTCCTCCTCTGGTGCAGGCCCACCGCCAGTCACCAGAGTCAAGTTGTAATTAGAGGCACGCTTAGCCTTAGTGCTGTGTTTGATGTCATTCCAACGCTTTTTGCACTCTTGTGCCGTGCGCACCTCATGGCCGAATGAACTGACATGTTCCACAACATGCTTCCAGTGGGTGTCACGTTGGGCAGCCGTAGTCTGACTATTGGCACCCACTAGCATGTCACGGCTGTGGCCCCGCACGTAGTCCACGAGGAAGTCCAGTTCCTGCTTACAGAAAGGCTTCCTCCTCGACGTGCAGGAGGTCATGGCTGTGTGTGGGGTCCCAGCCTGTGCTGCAGGTGCAACCTTCCTCCTCTTGGACTGTGGCGCAGACCCTGGCTGGCTAATGCCGCCCTGACCAGTATGGCCAGTGGGTTCGGTGGATTGAGCCAAGGGAGTGGCAGGTGGAGGGATGACCAAAGGCCTGACTTGTGTCAGTGGCAGCTGGGTGCCCACTAATGGACCCTGCGCAGCAACATCAGCTGTGGCAGGGTCATTGACCGCAACGGTCCTGGTTGGCAGACTCACAAACGGGGTGCTGTTGGGTGCATCTGCCCCTGCACTTGCCAACACCCGGCTGTTCGGGGCAGCAGATGACATGACTGCCCCAGGGACACTTGTCTTGGTCTGAGCAGCCCGGCCTGCCAATATGGTTTCCCCCCTGGCCTGTTGGAGATCTACCAAGGGCTCTTCAAGTGCCAACGCAGCCTGCGCTGGCAGACCCGAGCCTGGGTGGCGGTGTCCATAGCTGCACCTGCAGCTACCACTACCCTTCGGCCCGTGGCAGTCGATGGAATGGACTGCCGGGTCACACGGGCGCCAGTGCCAGATGCAGAAGCTGCATACCCCGGAACCACAGGGGGTGGTGGCATGAGTGCACCGACACATGGCACAACATTGTGCTCAAGTGGCGCACCCCTGCCTCTTCCCCCTCTGTGGCCGCCCTGGACACCCTGGAGTCCCCCTACTCCCTGGTCACCACGGCCACGTCCCCAACCACGCCCGCCACGAGGAGGACGCCCAGCTGAGGTGCCCCTCACCTTTGGTGGCCTCCCAACCATGGCACAGATGTGGTAGTGCCGGCACAGATGGAGTGGTGCCAATGGGAGGTGTACACCACAATTGACCTGGGCGATTGGGGTGAAGGGGGTGGGAAGCAAGATGTTAACAGCCCCCCTGCACCTGCAAGGCTGTATGTGACCCCGGTGATGTAGTGACGGGTCATGCAACGCTCAGGCACCCCAAAACTGCAGTAAAACCGTGCACGCAACCCTGCAACCTACGTGCGTGGATTCAACCTCCCGCAGTACGCGGTGGCACCCAGTAACACGAATAACATGTACGCGTGGGACACGCAGGCTACTATGACATCGAAAATGGGAGCGATACACAGGGGCACCCGCAGTGGGAAAAAGAGCGTGTGCGACTCACCGTCTGACTAGCGCGATGCAGAAAAACACACGTAGCCAATACCGCCGCCAAAAGAAGAAATACGTCCTTGATAGCTGTGAAGTTGTGATGGCGCGCGAAACAACAAGAAGCAGAAACACACGTCGGTCTCCACGAAAGGCACGTACAGCGAACTGCTGGGCCCGCTCACCTTTAACCCGTGCTAAGGGAAACGCACGCGTGCATCACATCACTTACGCGCATGGGCCCTTTCCTCGTATTACACGCGGATGTGCAGTTTTTCACGCGCGCTGAAATGCCCATGCACGCCTGTGCGCGTCACGTCACAGGGGCGCTTGCGCTTGAGGGGCCTTCTGTCCAATGAAATTGCGTATGCGTGCAGACGCGCTTACGCGCTAAGGGCCTTTCCTCGAATTACACGCTGACGTGCCGAATTTTCACGTGCCAAATCACTCCGTATCAAGCTGGCCACGCGTAAGCACACGGAAGACCACGCTCCTGCCCAGAAGGTCAAACTACTGCCCCCCAGAGCCCTGAGCACGCTCCCACCTGCCATCTGCTGCTGCCTGACTGCCTGCTGCCCATGTGCCCTGCCATTTGCTGCCTGCACATCAGCCAGGGGTGCTGTTGCTGTGACCCCCCCTGCTGGAACCGAAGACTCCCGACTGGGATTCCATCGCTCCACAGCCCAGCCCCAGGACCCAGTTGCCCACCCACTCCTGCCTCTGGGGTTGTCATGTTGGGCACTGCGACATCTGGCACCACTGACAACCCCAGGCCGGAGAGGCAGAGGGGCACCAGCTTCAGTGCCAGGGAAGTTCGTGTCCTGGTGGAGCAAGTCCTGGGGCAATATGATGCCCTCTTCGGAAGTTCCCGCGCCGACAAGGAAGGACGGACTCGGATCTGGACTGACATCATGACTGCAATCAACGCGGAGGGGGTGGCAGTCTGCGACTTCCAACATGTCAAGAAGCGCTGGGAGGACTTCAGGTCCAGGACCCTGAACAAGGCACGGCGCCTCTTGAAGGCAGCGGATGCCAAGGGGCGCCGGGGCCACTTGTCGGAAGATCAAATGAGGGTCCTGGAACGCATATCCCCAGCGCTCCACGTCCAGGTCCTTGAGAGGCAGACCCGTCTGGAGTCGAGCGGTAAGTGTACATGCATCCTGATTGTGAGCTGTGCGTGTGGTGATGTTTCAGTAGTGTGCAGGTTGCACATCTGTTTGTATGGGGTCGAGTATGGGTGGGGGTGTACAGGCCGTGGGGCTAACACATGCGAGGGCTGTAATGTGTGAGACATGGATGGTGCTTGTGTGTGTAGGCTTGCATGCCAAATGCAGTTGTGTGGGCACACATGTTTGGATGAATGTGTATGTAAGTAGATATGTCCGTGATGTCACGCATGTATGTTGTTTTCAGCTGCATGTATCAGCACTGTGTACATGTGCATTTGTGTGTATTTGACAAGGGTGCAACAGTGATGCAACATGGATGCATGTGACAGCGGGATGTGGAAACCTGATTGGCAGATGTGACATGGATGCCCATCTGAACACTGCGACACTTGGCAGAGGTGTACACATGCATGCAAGTGTGGTGGTGTGTGTACATGTGTGGTGCACTTCCTGTTTTGCATGTGATGTCTGGCTCAGCTTTGCCTGCTCATGCTGTTGTATGTGTATGGATGGTGCTGGCAGTTGCGATATGGCTGTAGTATGGCTCATGTGTGCGAGTTGAAATGACATGTGTGTTGGGGATTGTGATGGCATGTCTGAGGTTTGCCAATGCCACTCATGTACAACTGTCATGTGTGTATGTGTCCATTGTACAGTGCCCTGATGCCTGTGTTTTATTTCTCCCTGTCTGCAGCGCCAACTGATGAAGAGGGCGGAGAAGGTGCTGTGGAGCACAGCGGCGGGGATCCCACACCCAGCCGGAGACGCAAGGCCCGGCTCCCCTCCCAGGTTGTCATCTCGTCGGGGAGTGAGGAGTCCGGTGCCGCGTCCCAGGCCGCAGCTGCCGGGGGGAGGTCCAAGAGGCAGAGGTTGGAGTTGGACTCCTCGGCAGCAGAAGGGGCAGCTGGGACCCCACAGGGCCCAACGGGGGAAGATGGCACGGAGTCATCCAGGTTTGTGGGGGGTTTGGTGGAGGAGGAGGCCGTGCAAGCAACAGAGACGTGGTCTGGAGGTGGGGATCCCACTGGTGCTGGTGGTGCAGTGCAGGACCAGGGACAGGAGGCAGCACAGGCCGCCGCAGAGGTGCCTGTGTGCAATCCTTTCCCTGATCCTGTCCCTGCATCATCTTGCACCAGCAGGGATGCCTACGTCCAGATCCGTTTTCAGGCAGGGGATGAGCAAATGACAACTGGCCTTCCTCTGCCTGCGGACGTGGCTATCCGGGTCTGGGTTGAGCCTGTCCTGACTGGTGTGGCGTTGGGTCAACGGGCCATGTGAGGTGACCTGCAGTCTTTTCATGAGGAGACTGCACGTCATCTTGAATGGCTCGTTGACCAAGTCAGCCTACTGGGACAGGTCACCCAGGCCGGATTCCTCCGTTTGATGGGGCTTGCTACGACCCCCTCCTCAACTGAACCCCCTACGCGCCAGTCGTCCTCCATACTATCTTCCCACCCATCAGTCACCTGGGTGCCCTGTGGAGCTGCCTCTGACGGTGCGGCCAGGCTGGTGGAGGAGGCATCCCTGCCACAGTCGGGAGTCGGACGTCCAGCAGGGGTGGCCACATCAACGACTGCACCCCAGCCGGCGGAGGATGTGCAGGCAGCAGGACGCAGTGCACGGGCAGAGGCACAGCAGCAGCAGCAACGTGGTGCGAGGCATGAAGGCTCGGGGCCTTCAACATCGAAGGGGCAGGCATCGGCCGGAGGGCAGGAGGACCCAGGACAGAGAGTGTCTTCCGTGTGGCAGAGGTTGGGCCACGCCATAGATGCGGAGCGGCAGCGGGCGGAAGAGGCACGGCTCACAATGGTCAGGGCGGAGAACTCCATGCGGAGGGCCCTGAGGCGGGCCGAGTGCCTCGAGGCAATCCGTAGGGGGTTGGAGGTGGACACGTCGACGGCCCTGCGGATTCTCGGGGCCATGGAGGAGGACCGCCTCCGGGACATTGAGCAGGAGTTCGATGATGCCCTGGCCCGGGACATCCAAAAGTGAGCCGTCAGACTAGCCCGCTGCCCTTGTACATAGTTATGTAGTTAGTGTTAGGTTTACTTTGTTTTTTTATTTATTTTGGACCTTTTGGACATTGGCCACATTTTAGTATATAGTTTATTTGATTAGTTAGTGTTGTTAGATAGGTTTCATTTCTTTTGTTGGGATAATGGACCCTGGCTTGTTCGTCTGTGCATAGTTCACTGTTGGATTTTATTTTTCTTTCACTATTTACCCATAGAGCAATGGCTTTCAATTATTATTTCCCATTGGATTTTCTTTTGTGGACAGTGACTTTGAACACTATTACTTTGGATTATGATTTTTGGTTTTGCTTTTTTTCACGGACATGCTTCTTTTCTTTTTTGTACATTCCCATTTCTGTTTCTTTATTTTTGAATCTATTTATGTTTCCTTTAATACATATTTTTTTATCGAACTTCAATGTGTAGTATCATCTCATTGGTTTCATGCATATCATGATATGGGTTTTGAGATTCACTGACACCCATTGGGTGTATGTGAGGGACATGTGTTTGTTTCGAAACTTGCAATTGGTGTTCTGTGATGTAATTGCAAATTATGAGTGGGTGGATGCAATACTCGGGTGGGTGTTTTGCATTTGGAGGCTGACCATGGGGACCAGGGATCTAGATTGTGATGACATGTTGGCTGGGGAACATTAGTTGCACATGGGTGGGGGCCTGCTGGCAGGTGCCCCACAGTGCTGGGGGGTGGGGGTGGTGGGGAACATGAATTGGACATGGGTGGGGCCTGCTGGCAGGTGCCCCACAGTGCTGGGGGGTGGTGGGGAACATGAGTTGGACATGGGTGGGGGCCTGCTGGCAGGTGCCCCACAGTGCTGGGGGTTGGGGGTGGTGGGTAACATGAGTTGCATGGGTGGGGGCCTGCTGGCAGGTGCCCCACAGTGCTGGGGGGTGGGGGTGGTGGGGACATGAGTTGGACATGGGTGGGGCCCTGGTGGAGGGTGCCCCTGCACTGCTGGGGGGTGGGGGTGGTGGGAGACATGGGTGGGGGCCTGGTGGAGGCTGCCCCTGCACTGCTGGGGCGTGGGGGTGGTGGGGACATGAGTTGGACATGGGTGGGGGACCGGTGGAGTGTGCCCCTGCACTGCTGGGGGGTGGGGGTGATGGGGACATGAGTTGGACATGGGTGTGGGCCTGGTGGAGGCTGCCCCTGCACTGCTGGGGGGTGGGGGTGGTGGGGACATGAGTTGGACATGGGTGGGGGCCTGGTGGAGGGTGCCCCTGCACTGCTGGGGGGTGGGGGTGGTGGGAGACATGGGTGGGGGCCTGGTGGAGGGTGCCCCTGCACTGCTGTGGGGTGGGGGTGGTGGGAGACATGGGTGGGGGCCTGGTGAAGGGTGCCCCACAGTGCTGGGGGGTGGGGGTGGTGGGGACATGAGTTGGACATGGGTGGGGGCCTACTGGCAGGTGCCCCACAGTGCTGGGGGGTGGGAGTGGTGGGGAACATGAGTTGGACATGGGTGGGGGCCTGCTGGCAGGTGCCCCACAGTGCTGGAGGGTGGGGGTGGTGGGGACATGAGTTGGACATGGGTGGGGGCCTGGTGGAGGGTGCCCCTGCACTGCTGGGGGGTGGGGGTGGTGGGAGACATGGGTGGGGGCCTGGTGGAGGTTGCCCCTGGTGGCTCGGGGTGCAGGGGGACATGCGTTGGTGGGCAGTAGTGCAAGTTGACATGTGGGTTGGCTGGGGGGCATGGCCATGGTGGATGGGGTGCCTGCAGGACATGTACAGGGTAGGCCCCTGTGGTGTGAGTCACCTGCAGGGGCCGTGGAGGGTGTAGAGGGAACACCTAGTAGGACCCACACGTGCAATTCACGTGTGGTGCTTGTTAGGCGGAAACCTGTGCAGTTCCCTCTAGGACCACTGCAAAAGATTTAGGACTACAGGCGTTTGGCGGCGAACCCACTTGGTAGCAGTCTGTACCACACAGATTCACTTGGTAGCTGTGGCTGAGCAGTCAGACTTCCCTCAAGAAGAGTTGAGCAGTATGTGGAGTATACAAAATAGGGCAATTCTTCGCAGTAAGACAAGCAAACACGCAACGAGGCTCAGTGTAAAGATATTAAGGTATTTATTTATAACGAAACATCTATCAAAAACACTATGGCACTATCACGGCAAACAAATCAATCACAATTACACTACGAAGAAGAAACGATCAAACCCCCTAACAATATTTCGACAAGTCTAGGTTCTACCGGCACCACTTATTTACAGACAGAGGTGTATGCCTCAACCTAGATGGCACTCTAATATTAGTTAGGACGGGAGAGAAAATAGGCAGATTATGAAATCAACACAGTTCAATACTTCACGGGTAAAATGCAAGGCAAGAAGGCAAGAACCACAATAGATCATAAAGTTCAGAGGCCAGGCCTCCTCGGAGAGAGGCAAGGCGATATGTCCCAAAAACAAAAAGTCTCTAGTGGAAATGCATTCGAGTCTTTGTAGCAAATTGTTATCGCCAGATTGAACCAGTTCAGAACAATAAGTGAGGAAGCTTGGAGGCGACCCAACGGAAAGGAGAGGATTAAGATACCTCACTCGAACCGACCAAAAGGGAAGCCAGGCGGACACGGTACCTTGTTGTGGAGGGCAGCTCCGGCGGGGGCAGTTGTTCCTGGTGGTGGATGCACGTCGGGTCTTTGCCAAGAGTAGAGATGTTCTCGTCGTCGAAGAAAAGTGAAGTCTGGTGCATCACCAGGGAAGAGACCAGCCGCAGAGTGCTCCATCACAAGGCACCACCTTTTGGTCGCGGTACAGGTGTAGTGGCTAACCGGTTGCCGGGGTGCTCTGCACTGGCAATTCGACCACCGCGTCCTGAGGTGAAGAAAAAGCAAAAGGGGACTGGTTGTTCCCACCAGTCAGGGGAAGAGACTCTCCGGCAGGGAGATCTCCTCTGTCATCGGGAAGTGGTGAGTCGGTTCAGCAGGGCTCTACCGGAGGTGTCGTCGTTGCAGGTCGGCTCAGCGTTACCCTCGTCGGATTCTTAGGTCCTGTGGCGACTTCTGAAGATCCAGTCCCAAAAGCCCTGCTTTTATGCAGAAAACCCCCATTCATTCAGCCTAGCTGTCAATCAACACATGCTAAGTGGTGAGCGGGGAGGCTCACCACTTGGGCCAATCACTCCAGAGTGCGACCGGATTTGGCAAGGCAACTCGGTCCAGGGTGCCTAAACCCCCTCCCACACCCCTGTGGTAACCCAGACAGAATGGCACCACTTTGGAGGGTCTCTGTACAGAGGCCCGCCAAAAGTGGAACAAAGGCTCAACCTTTGGTTTAGGAGTCACAGAGACAAACACACACGCCATTTTACAAACCGAGTTCTGACAGAAAATACCATCCGAGAAACTTATTTAAGATAAGTAGACCGGTGGTACGTTAGAGATTAACGAGAAAAAGTATCAATCTCCAACAACGGGACGAATCCCATAGGGTTATGTTCGGGGTCGAACATAACAAGTAGTTTCCACTGCCACCAGCCAAAACTCAACGAGGGGGGACGGGACAGTGCCCCCTCGAGTAACAGACCCAGGAGTAATCGAATTATCCCTACTAGCACGTCCACAATAAGATGGTTTGTACTAGTTCTGTTAGTAAATTTAGGTCTAGTAAAGCCAATGGTGACTTTACATGCCCCGGGAGACAGTAGTCAGTCCCCGGGTATGGAGTCTATGGTGGAGGTCCGCTAGGACGCCCCAGTGTTACGGCACGTAGGGTGCGGTGTAACACACATAGAAAAACATATGAGACCCTATGGAGTAAAAGACCCTATAGCCCATAGAACACATTGACATTCAAAGGAATTACACACATTCATGTCCAAGAGTGGGAGGAAAAGAGTCTCACTCTTGGCAGGATGGAAAAAAACAAACTCCCGAAATCCAGCAAAGCTGCTGGGGGACTCACTAGGTTAGGAAATTCAGCCTAAACAGAGAATTCTCCCTAACAGTGCTCCCCGCGCACCCCTGTAATACACGTACCCTGATGGAATCGCGTGTGATACTTTCCGCGCACCCCTGTAATACACGTACCCTGCTGATATCGCGTGTGAAACTTCCCGCGCACCCCGAAATACACGTAGCCAGGACATTCGCGTGTGTAACTTCCCGCGCACCCCTGATATACATGTACCCTGCTGACTTCGCGTGTGAAACTTCCCACGCACCCCAAGATACACGTAGCCAGGAGATTCGCGTGTGTAACTTCCCGCGCACCCCTGATATACATGTACCCTGCTGACGTCGCGTGTGAAACTTCCCACGCACCCCAAGATACACGTGGCCAGGAGATTTGCGTGTGTAACTTCCCGCGCACCCCAAAATACACATAGTCAGGAGATTCGCGTGTGGAACTTCCCGTGCACCCCGAAATACACGTAGCCAGGACATTCGCGTGTGGAACTTCCCGCGCCCCCCTGGAATACACGTACCCTGCTGATATCGCGTGTGAAACTTCCCACGCACCCCGAAATACACGTAGCCTGGACATTTGCGTGTGGAACTTCCCGCACACCCCTGGAATACACGTACCCTGCTGATATCGCGTGTGAAAATTCCCGCGCACCCCGAAATACACGTAGCCTGGACATTCGCGTGTGGAACTTCCCGCGCACCCCTGGAATACACGTACCCTGCTGATATCGCGTGTGAAAATTCCCGTGCACCCCTGATGTACACGTACCCTGATGGAATCGCGTGTGGAACTTCCCGCGAACCCCTGAAATACACATACCCTGCTGAAATCGCGTGTGGAATTCCCGCGCACCCCTGAAATACACGTACCCTGCTGAAATCGCGTGTGGAACTTCCCACGCACCCCTGAAATACACATACCCTGATGGAATCGCGTGTGAAACTTCCCGCGCACCCCTGAAATGCACGTACCCGGCTGAAATGACGTGAGGTACTTCCCGCGCACCCCAGTGATACACGTAGCCCGCTTGCCGTGCTGGTACAGGGTTAGCGCAGCCCTTTGCGCTGGATTGGGGATTTTGATGACTTTTCCCTGCACGAGAGGCGTTCTTGGGGGCGTAACTGGTACTGCTGCATGGTCGCTGCACCACTGTGCGCCACGGCTGGTTTTGGCAGCTGGAATCCATGAATACGCTGTGCGCGGAAATGGGTTTTGGCGCACGCGGCTGGCGCAGGGATTCGCACGCGCACACTGTGTGCCAGCCACGTGCGCCACTTGTGCGCTGAATTCTATGAATTACCCCCTAAGTTGTTGTAGAGGTTTTGGTAGTGGATATAATTCCAAATTATTTGTGATAGCACGTGAAGGAGTTTGGTTGTTGTCAAGTTTTGTAGTCTAGTAACTGCAAAGTATTAAGTGGTTAGTTATTTCGTATTTGTTTTCTGCTATAAGATAGAGAGCTAATACAAACCATTTAGAACCTTCATTGTCTTCTATTTTGTATGATAGGTCTACAGTTTTTGTGTTACTTTTATAAAAAGTTCTGCGGCAACATACACACACATGGTTTGGTACTTCAGCTGATGGACTTTTACATTTTAGTATTTCTTTTTTGTATGTGTGTAGTAAAAGGTTACCATGTGTAGAATTGTTGCTAATTCGGTTTACAGCTATTTGGTTCTGTAAGTGGCTTTCACTTCCAAAATATTTTTTCTGGATATAGTCGATTTCTTCAAGTAGGTCTTTTGCTGTACCATGTAGATGAATGTTATTTAAATTGGCTAGTGCTAAAGAAGGATTTTTAGCATAGTACAGTTTATAAACTAGATTTCTTATAGTTGAATGATGTGTTGATATCCTTTTGATATTCTGGAAGGTGGTTTTGCAAGTAGGTCCTGTAATGCAGGCCAATGAATGTCCTTGTAGTCCTGTGTACTTGCGCACTGGACAGGTATCCATATTTTGCAGTAGTTTAATTTTGATTTTGTCTTTGCCTTTCACATATTGATAGAGGAATTGGCGTAAAGACTTGAACATCTTTTTGGGAATGTTACACATTGACGTGCATGGCCATTTGTACACTAGACATTGGCCCTCATTACGACCCTGGCGGAATACGAAAAACGATGGCGGAAATGTAATACCGCCATCGAATACCGCCCGTTGCGATCATGACCCGTCACCGTAAAGTACGATGCGATTAGCGACACCGTAGTGAACGCCAACGCTAACTGCACCAAGTACGCGCACGCGCGCCGTGCAAAACCGCAATATCCGCCATGGCGCAACGGTACGCGAATGCTGACCCCAGCGGACATTCACTTAACGCCATCAAGCATGGCGGAAAGTACCATTCTGCCATGGCGAGAACTACGGCATCGCGAACCAACCGTAATGGCCCTACTGAGTGCCTGCACTCCACTCCCTGGCCACATTGCACAACTCCTCGTAGGCGCAATGCAGTCACACCATGCAACCAGTGAAATGTAGAAGTCACCCATGCATGCCAACGAACAAATGCATGCAGGGGCCCCAAGTGCCCTGTGAGTGGCCATCCACAATTGGCAACACACCATTGCCGTACTGATGCAGCACAGGCATCTGAAGGTGCAAGTACACCAAAATGAACTGAAAATTCCATGACACAAAACAACAACAGTCCCCCATCGCTTGCCACCAGTGTAAATCAACATTCAAAGCAGTAACCTGAGGGAGACTGCACCAGCCCTGTACACATGCCAGTAGTCAAACCAACCATCAGCATAAGCACGTACCACACAACTGTACCCAGAAGCCGGAACCCAATGCAGAACACCTCACAATACATCGCGCCACAAATCGGAATATGCCACAATACTAGCAAAGAATAACGCTACACGGTTAATATCTGAATATAAATTTAATGCACATCAAAATCACCAAGCCCATACAGCCATTTGAACATAAACTCACAAATGATCAGCATTACTGTGGGCTGCATCCGCAATAAATGACCAGCTTCCCCATGTGTGACGCCCTGTACCTTCATGGCACAAAGGGGCTACATCAACGTCCAAAAAGGCAACATGGAAGTGCCTAGGACCGCAGGGCCGTCCCATGAAGTAGGCACTAGTCCAGCTGGAAGCTAGGTATGCTGCACCTAGCCACTAGTACTGCGTAAGGGCATGTGGGCCATTGGCGATCGTCCCATAAGATCGTAATGGTGCTCCACTGATTAACTCGAAGCTGCAGGTGTCGACTGTAGAAGCCATCTGCAGGAGTGGCGTACAGATGGCAGCGGCAGAAGGGGAGGAGATACCTGTCACCCAAATGAAAAAAATGATAGTATGGGCATCCGAACTTCATATGTATTACTCACTTCATTCAACACACCAAACCTACAACCATATGCATGCTAGCCCACTCATAAGGATCAATTGCACCCAAAAATCACTTGCGAATTATTACGACACAAATCGAGGTGAATACACTATTTCAAACGAGTGTCTGTGTGCATGTGCCTGTCAGAACAGGATCCATCAGATGGGATCATCAACGTGCATAGACACAAGTGATTGAAGGCGCGTCGAGACAGGGAGGGTTCAACAAGGGCAGACAGACGATGGTCCCACTATGGCAGCCTTGCATCACATAGCGCAGGGGAAGGGGATAGATTCCAAATAGCCATGTACATGGCAGACTCCCAATTAATTCATCTTTCCATGCATCCATTCATCATTCCCTCATCCCGTTATGAAAACGCCTGAATATTCACTCACATAACATTCGAAATTTCCATTGAGTCTGTGCGTAATGCAGCCTTCAAAATCCACTGTGCTCCTGCCCGGATTCCTTGTGTAGTGAAGTCACATGTATTTGGGAACGTCCTGCCTTATCGTCCACTACGCTATAGCGCATCCCATTCAAATCATATCAATCATTGCATTCCCGTAATGGGCCCTGTCCCAAGGACATTCAACAATAGAACGTTACATTTCCAGTCAGACCTGTGGGCGTCTCCACGCCGCTAGTTGAAAACCGAAAGCGCTGTCCTTTCGAATTCCTAATTTGCAACATCACGTCGAAAAGGCATCTGTGAACGCTTGTATTCACAAATACATCTATGCAGTGCGGCTGTGTGTGAAAATGGTAACTGGCCTCAATCACTGATGGGACTCCCCGCCGTCGGTGAACGTCGGTACAGTGCTGCATGAGGGTCCACCGTTGATCGAGTACTACATTCCACTGACCCTTCACAAGTCTGCTCGCGAATGCAAATATAGTATGTGAAACAATGGGACCATAGCAGAATTAACATATAAACCAATATTTCACTGCCATCGGGATTAAAAACATGAATGTAAATGCAAGATGCCATGCGTCGAATTGCAGCGTTGTGTGCGGGACGTGCTCGCACGAAAGGCATTGCAGCTGACACAGGTGGAATGAATCACCACAGGTGAAGGCTATACAGCCTGAAAACACATAAATTGCACACCCAACCCCCTCCCCCAACCACACCCACTCCAGAATGCTACCGGCAGGACTAACGATGTTGGGCCTGGGGGACCTGATTGCACTGCAAGTACTCCAACTTCAAGAAGAAGACGAACGCCAACTACTACAACAACCGGCCGCACAGAGGAGATGGAGGAGGAGGAGGAGGAGGAGGAGGGCAAGGCATGGCCAGCAAGCCCCACCAGCACAGCCACTACCACCACGCAGGCAGCCCGCAATCCCACGCCTCCGAGCTAATCCGTTCAACCTCACAGCTGAGCAGATCCACACCCTCTACCGTTTGGACCGGGACACCATAACCGCCATTGTCGACATGACACACGCTGACCTTGTCAGCATGATAGATAGCCCAACCGCCATCCCACCCCTACTGAAGGTGGTGTCTGTACTCCACTTCTTGGCCACAGGCACCTACTAGCACACAGTCGGACAGTTGCATGGCATTTCACAGCCACTATTCTCACGCACACTATTCCAAGTGCTTGATGCCCTCCTGAAGCACTCAGACGACTACATCACTTTACCACGCTCGGAGCAGGAGCTTACAAACACAAAAGTGGGATTCCATGCACTTGGCGGCATACCGGGTTGCATTGGTGCCATCGACTGCACCCATGTGGAATTGGTTGTCCCACATGCCATGGAGGCCCAGTACCGCAACCGGAAACAATATCATTCTATCAATGTACAAATGGTGTGTGACTCCAACAGGATCTTTACACATTGTTCTGCCCGATTTCCAGGATCAACACATGATTCTATGGTCTTGCGGAACTCTAGAATACCACGCTACATGGAGCGACACGCAGGGCGCCGATCCTGGCTACTCGGTGAGTCTCATTTAATGCATGAGTATGTGGGGTGGGTGATGCGTGAATGACGTGGCAGGAAGGGGGGGTGCGTACGTAGCAATGACATTCCACAAACATCCTTTGTTGTCCACATACAGGTGATTGTGGGTATCCACTGAAGAGATGGCTCCTTACACCAATCCGGAACCCACAGGACCAGCATGAGGAGGACTACAACCATGCCCACTCACGTACCCGTGTGGTCATAGAACAGGCATTCGGCCTACTGAAGGCTCGTTTCCGCTGCCTCAGCAGGTCTGGCGGGGCACTCCTGTACCGCCATGAGAAGGTGGCAAAGATGGTCATGGCATGTGTCATGCTACACAACATGTGCGTATGTAGGAATGTGGCCATGCCCCCCGACGCAGAACTGCTAGCACCTGAAGATGGTCATGATGAGGGTGGGGATGTGGCAGCACCTCAAGGGGTCCGCGAGGCACAGGAGGCCCGTGAATTACGTCAGAATCTCATAGATGCATGCTTCTAGCACTCACGCCTGGTGGCTGTTACATGGACACGGGACTTGTGGCACTGTGTGTGTCTGGAACATGCACAATGTGGACTGTACGCCAAGATAGGCCTCGTACACAGAGATCAATGTCCACACATCTCACTGGATGAATATGAAGAATTGTATTGCAGATGTGAAATGACATTACACACCCAATCGACCCGCCACCCAAAGAAGCACAACACACCCTCTCCACCCTCCTACCCCCCCCACGAACACCAGTGTCCAATGACGCTCATTGTCAGTGGGCAGACGCTATTGCAAGCCCCCTCTCTGGGTATCAGGGGCACCCCTGCCTGTGGAGCGCCGGTTCCTCCCAGATCTACGTTGGGGGCTGCCCTGGACGGAACTTGCAACGGATGATGTCTCTGCCTGCTCACGTCCATGCATGTCCCTAAGGGTTTGTGAGAGCTCAGTGAGCACACGGCGCACAGCGGCAAGTTCACCACATACGTCTTTGGACGTCGCATGCAGTTCCCCCCTCAGGCTCTCGGTACTTCTCTCCATTTGTCCCCTCAGGCTCTCGGTACTTCTCTCCATTTGTCCCCTCAGGCTCTCGGTACTTCTCTCCATTTCTGCCCTAAGTGTCTCAGTAGATGTTTCAATGGCTGCCTTAGAACCCCCACATTCATCAGCATGCTCCTTGAGGAGCGTGGCCAGTTGCTGCTGTTGCACTATCATCTGCTCGAGGGACTGTTGCCTCTGCTGGGCCATGCCCATTTGCGGTGGTGTCACAGAGGGGCTGGACGCCTCATGTTGCCTTGCAACAGGCCTTGTGGGGGTTGGCCAGTCGTCGTCTTGTGGGTGCCCCTGTGTGGTTTCCTCATGGTGTACGGGATGATACAAACAGGGGGATTGAGACAGGTCATGGATGTGTCCTACTTCGGCAGCACCGTTTTCGGTGTCGGAGCATGCTGGCATGAATGCAGTGTCACCTAGGGTGCTGCTGCCACCAGAAGCAGTGCCCTCTGTGGCATCCATTGGGGGGACCTGTGGTGCTGCTGTTGTGGACATGCTGGCTGCTGGGGTGCCTGTTGGAGTCCCCTCCAGTGTGCTGCCACTCGATTTGTGCAGCTGCCGTGTCTTGATCCGTGCAGCTGAGGTGGAGGGTCTTTGGCCGTTGGTCTTGGCCCTCTTTGCAGGTGTGCTGGTAGGGGTGTCCTGAAGCTCGTCGTTGGAATCGGACCCTGTGGTGGAGTAAAGGAGGGCGAGCGTTATTCATGGGTCTGTGGTAATTGTAATGGCAATTGTATCACATGCATTGGGGTGGTACCTGGGGGTGATTTGGGTCAGGGCCTTGGAGGTGGTCTCATTTTTGTGTGCATTGGGGATGCAGTTATTTTGCAGTCTGCAGTTAGGGTGTGCATGCTGCACATGTAGAGTGTGTTTTTGGGATTTTTAAATATTTATTTATTTAATCTGACTTTTAAGGGGCGCTGTCATGGCAATGTATGTGGTCGTTCTCCTGGACATGTGTTTCTATTGCACTATGGGGACACATGGTACTTCACATGGTTGGTAATTGTGGATTTGGCATAGTTTTATTTGGGCCACCTACCTGATTCTTCTGATGTCTGCACTCCTTTCTCCATCCCTCCGACTCCCTCTATGCTCTCCATTCCAATGGTGGAGGCACAGATTTCTTCCCAGGGGGTCAACTTGATGGGTGATTCCGATCCTCCCCCGGTAGCTGTGGCAATGTTCCGGTTGGCAGAGAGTATGCTCCGGACGCGTATCCGTAGGTCGTCCCATCGCTTTCTGCATTGCTGTGGGTTGCGGGGTTGCGGTCCCCACCGCACTTACCCGCTGTGCCACCAGCGCCCATATGGCCTTCTTGTTGCAAGTGCCGTCCTGGTCATTTGCGTAGAGAAGACGACGGCGGCATTCTCCTGGAGGGTCTCTGTGAGCACGGTGAGTTCCTCGTGGGAGAAGTGGACCTGCCGCTTGCGGTCGCACGCTTTTTTGGCAACTTTTCCCATATTTATTTTTTTAAATGGGGTGGCTAACGGGTTGGGATGTGTCTCAGGGTCGGATTTTTTATGGTTGTGTTGGGATTCTGATTTTATAGGTGTACGGCGTGCTGTTTCCCATTCCGGCCCCATGTTTTTACTTCCGTTTCCGTATATTTACGGTGACCGTATTTTGCGCTGACCGCTCATTACGGTGACCGCTAAGATGGGTGGCGGAATTGCACCTAGGGCGACGTACGACGGCGGTAAGGGGCGTTTTGGGGTCATTTCCGCCATCGCGGACTTTGCACTTCCGCCATGGCGTAATGCTCGTGCCCGATGGGTCAGAATTAGCCGCACTTTCCTCCATCGTGCAGTGGCGGAAACGCTATTTACGCTATGGCGGTCATGTCAGTTACTTTCCGCCAGGGTCGTAATGAGGGCCATTGTGATTCAGTTAAATGGAGGGGTAATTCTAAGTTTCAGGGCATATTTTTGTAAGGAATACTTCTTGTTCCATTATGGTATTATTAACTTTTTCATAACCTCGACCACTGATATGTATGGCAATTGTATTTGTTTGCTTTTGGTTGTATGCTTCTTCATTAAAGTATGGTTCTGTGCTTCTAGTGTGACTCCATTCACCTCTGCAGATACCTAAGAAGTTATTTCTGTTGACATTTCGTTTATTGAGAAGTCTTTTTTGTAATTTAGTAATTAGTTTTGTTAGTGGTTTCATTTTGTTTAACACTAAAATAAATAACTTTCTTTTGAGAATAATTGCACTGTCTATCAACGCTTCTAAGATTCATTTTCTACGATAGGTTTTAAGGGTTGAACCTGGTTTCTCTCCTGTTTTTATAAGATTTTGAAGGACTCTGTGACGGAACATTTTGGCTAAAATACTTTTCTTGGTATGCTTACTTTGCACTATATCAAGATTTATAGAAGCAGTTTTATCTGTAGTGATAGCTGATTTTTTGTTAATTGATTTCTGGTTTGTTTTACATTTTGATAGAGGAGGCAAAGATTTTGTACTTGTAACTTCTTTTGTTTCACTAAATTACTGTATTAGCTGTTTTGTTTCAACTTTTTTTTTACAGATTCTGCTAGAGATGGATGCTTATGTTGGACACTTTTATTTTCATTTGCCCTACTCTTGTGTTGCTTTCTACGGACTTGACTTGGTAGACATTCTTTAGGGTCTGTTGAAAAAAAACAAAGAAGGTATGGGTTGGGGTGTTCTGCAATGTATGTGTGCTGTGTGTTTGAGTAAGATGATAAAGATGTATGTAATGGTGTGTGATTGTGCATTGGGCAACTACAACTAGTAGGGATGGGTATTCTTGAATTAATGTGCTACTAAACTAGGGTTCAGATGACAGAAAAAAGTAAGCTAGTGGTGTGGAGCAGTACAAATAGTAAATCTAATGCTATACAATTAAAACAGTTGTTTGTTCTATAACATCAAAATTCTAGCAGCTCAGTTGGGTAATTTGTGTCTTGAAAAATAGGAATTTGTGGACCATTCTGGCTGTAAATCGCTGTTTAAGAAATGGGTATTTTTGGAGAGAATGGTGCACAATCTCTATTTTTAGGCACATAATTAGCATGAATTAACCTTACAGTTTGTTTGAGTAATAATACAAATATTATGGTGGTATTCAACTTATTTATTTTCTAAAATTAGCAGGTTACTTCTTAGTTGTTCTTTGTACTTCAAATTTGGCTGCTTCTTATCAGGAGAATGGTCTTCACTGCAATTGTAAAAGAAACAAATCAGTAGTTTTGTTTGTATATAGCACTGTTTTTCATTTAGACATTGATTTTTTTAATTGACATCCTCAGCGCCTTCCTCAAAACCATTAAAACGATCTTATTCACATAAGATATGTCGCTCCAGTTGACTACATATCAAATGTTGTTAATGAATAAACTGTATTGCAATGACTAACTGTAGCAAACAAAATATCTTTAGTATGCCTTGTGAAGTTATAATGTACCACTGAATACCACTATTCCTGTAACTAAGCTCTTGCAGGTAATAGTGCCTCAATGTAATGGGCTGCTTGCCCTATATAAATATAAGTAATTTAATAAATAAAAAAATAAAAAATAACTGTTTATTTTATTGTACAATTATTGTTGTTTGAGATTTGAACATAGTGTGTGCATGCAATTTTGTTTGACTATATATATATTTTATTTAAAACATGTTAGTTCTACATGATTTGAATATGTGTGTGTAAAAAGAAATTACATAGTATAAAGGTTTGTAAGTGACAGTTGATTTTAGGAGATGGAAAAAAAGACAGTAAGTTCATTTTACAGATTACACAAGGTAAAAGTCAGTTAATCTGTTTATATGAAACTACGAAATGTGTACATGTACTTTACAGAAAATATGCATACCTGTAGTTTGTGTTCATGCATATGGATATGCATGGAGCTGCAAGTAGAAATCCTGGAGACTTGTACAGTATTCCTTGTAGAAGGTGCTTTCCAATGAAATGACACTTGTACTCAGAGAGAGATTCACAGTACATTTGCAGTGCTGATCTATGATTATGCAGTTAGATGTAGAGGTCTTCTATGTGATTGGTGGATGGTCATGTGACTTCTTAGCTACATCCAATGATGGAATGGCAAAGAGAGTGAAGTGGAAATGGTAGAAGGGCTGTCCATGTTACGATATGTCCGCGGACATCGCGGTAGTTCGCGGACATCGGGTGTTACATCCGGGTATTTTTGGGTTGGGAAGCCTTGCAAATGAGAATGAGCATAGAAAGGGATTGGTCAGGAAAGTTTAGTGGGTGTGTTGTGCCAGGAGAGAGTTTCTCAGATACTCTTTTTGCTAAGAGAAGAACAGATAGCTATGGCTGTGTGTTTCAGAAAACAGATTGTTTGGTTGGGAGACTCGTGGATACATTGGTTGAAGGTGCATGCAGAAAGCTGTGGAGTAGCTGTAGATCTTGGATTCCCACATGTGGAAGTACACTGGCATGGAGTACATGGAATGAAGTGGTTGGACTTGTTACCTCTCTGTGCTACTTTGGAGACAGAGCAACATCCAGATATAATTATAATTCATTGTGGAGGGAACAGTTTAGGACATGTGTCTGGAATTTCTTTGCAATTTGCAATGAAAGAAGGACTTGGGAAGGTCATGGACATGTTCCCAAATTCTCAAGTAATTTTTTCACGGTTTGCGCAGAGACAAATGTGGCTTCATTCTTCTTCATTTGGTCCACAAATGGAGAAAGCAAGGCACAATGTCAATAAGGCTGTTTGTGCCTTTCTAGGAGATTTTGGCATGTCCTATTTTCACAATGACAATATTATGTTTCGTAGTACATACATTTTTCACAGAGATGGAGTACATCTTACTTATGCTGGCAATTAGATTTGTCTGAGAAATATACAAAATGCATTGCAACCTTTTTTAGAATTACAACATCCATTTTGTAGTAGGTGTTAATATTTATAATTTTTCAAACACAAACACCACCAAAAGGCTCTTTTCAGAGCCACCACTTCCTCCCAGAGAAAATTGCAATGGTTATGATAGGACAGCACCCCAAAACTTTAGATGTCCGCGGACTGTCCACGGACTTCTAAAAAATACACAGGGCCCGGCTTCATTTATTTTCCCTTCTATTTTTTAACTGGGAAAGGCGGCTCTGAAAAGAGCCTTATTTTTTTTTATTTTTGTTGTTTTCTATTTTTTTGGGTTATTTATACAAGACACACTAGGAGAGGGGGGGAAAGGAGGGTAAAGGGGGGGACACCAACCACAGGGATAAGAAAGGACGAGCTGAGAGAGGAAGATGTAGAGTGGGATTTTTTTGGGTAGTGGGCAGATCTTCTCGTGCTCTGAGATGATAGTCTCAAAAGCACTTCGAAGTCGCTCCCCCCTGCACAGTACTGCGTCGCAGTACATACACACAACTGTGACCCTCGAAAGGTAAGGGTCGTCAGCAATACTTATGGCCTGTGAGGCAGCTTGAGGAATACGCTGTCCCACAGGAGTGTTCCTTGTGGTGACAGGATCAGAAACGGAGGATGAAGTAGAGGAAGTCAACCTGCTACGCTCCTCGCAAGGTACAACCTTGCGAATGGCCCCAGAGTGAAATGACCATAGGTGTCGCTTCATGGTAGTGGTCCCAAAGCTGTACGAACCATGCCTCCCGCGACTGAGTACCATTTTGCACTCATTGCAGGTGACTTGGTTCGCACGAGCCTTAGGGCCATTCCCATGAATGGTAAATAACTCCCACACCCAAGACTCACGCCGGGTGCGGGTAGTAGGGACTTCCACTACCTCATTGTTGTCATCCTCTTCTTCCTCCTCTGCATCCTCACTCCTGTTTCCCTCTTCGGGCCCTTGGCGAGGTGGTGGTGGTGGAGTGGGTGGGGATGGTGCTGAGGCGGATGCAGCACCAGGTGGCAGCAGTGCAGCCATGGATGCCATCAGGTTGAAGATGGAAATCTGCAGGTGGCAGCAAAAATTGCCAGAAACACAATGAGAATAAGCTCTAGGGCGTGGTCTTTTATAGGGGTGCTTGTACGCGGTTCGCGGACATGCACGCTGTCCGCGGACAGATCGAACACAAAAAAAAGGTTCAAAAAGTTTCAAAAAGTATGTAGAAACTCAGGATTAGTATGTGGGACTTGTGCTATGCTGAATTTTTATTGAAAAATATTGAGGATTACTTGAAAATGTACTTTTAAATTGTTCGGGGACACGAACAGTGTCCGCATTCAGAACACGCGATCAGCGTGGGCGCGGTCGCATGATCGCTTCGCGAAGATGTACACGCAGGAAGTGGCTGTCCGCAGGACACCAAATGCACGGACATTGGTTTGTGCATGCGCGTTGATGTTCTACGGACACAGTTCGGGTCCTGAGGTAATTAAAAGTGCGTCACACATCAAACAAACAGTTACGGACAGGCATTTGTTCTTAGAACAGTTTCAACTTGCTTGCAAACAATACAGACTTACATAGAGTCCTCCTGACACCTCCATTTTGTTTATTTACGCACATTTGAGGACACCACAAGTGTTCTTAGAACAGTTTCAATTTGGTTGCGAATAATACGGACGGCCATAGCGTTCTCAGGACACCCCTATTTTGTTTATTTACTAATATTTCAGGACACCGCGTGTGTTCTTAGAACAGTTTGAACTTGCATGCAAATATTACGGAGAGGTATAGTGTTCTAAGGACACCCCTATTTCGTTTATTTACGAACATTATAGGGCACATGATGTGTTCTTACAACAGTTTCAACCTGCCTACGAACAAAACGGACAGGCATACCGTTCTCAGGACACCCCTATTTTGTTTATTTACAAACATTTCAGGACACCGTGTGTGTTCTTAGAACAGTTTCAACTTGCTAGCGAACAGTACGGACAGATATAGTGTTCTTCAGGACACCTCCATTTTCATTTATTTACAGACATTACGGACACCCACGGTGTCCGCGGACACCTACATTGCTTTTTTTAAAAAAATGAAATGAATTAGAACACAAAATAAAAATGTAACTTTATTTAACAAATAAGAATAATTTATGACAGAGAAGGTGAGGCAGAAACTGAAACAAAAACAGGAGAATTAGGGGTTTCAACAGGATTTGTATGAGGTGAAGAAGGGATGGAAGTCTCATCAAAACGTTTTGGTTCATGGAGAGGGTTTGGCGATAATTGACTGGGATATGGTGAGGGGGGACACGTACATGTGGGACAATGGTACAACGTTTTTTGTTTAAAATGATCTTCCACAAAGGTTTTCAAATTATTAAAATTTGCCAAAAATAGATCAATTTTTTCTTGTATGCTGTGAAGAGTCTTATCCATAACAGCTTTTTCTGAAGTAATTTCTATTTTGGTATGCTTTGTACAAAAAAATATATATATGTTAAATGTATATAAAATAATAATCATTAAATGGTTTATATTGTAAAGTGTCTACCATTAGTTTCACTATCTTCTGACATTTCCTCATGTGGGAAATGCTCTTCTAGCCACTCCAGAGTACTAGACATTTCTGTGAGAAAAAAAACATATCATTTCTTTAAATCTAATACAGAATGTTTATACATACATGAGTAAAATGCAGTACACTTACTATTTCAGGTAATGTATTTTCTGAGTAGTCTGTAGGTCTGCTATTCTTCTTGGTTGTGGAGTGTCTGTGAGGTAATTATGTTGGAAGCCTATTTATCTTCTTTTGGTATATTCCGTTTTAGAACATATTGTATTTAAATGAATGGTTAGTGAGTTACATATATGGGTTACACTTCTTATGTATTACTACATATAATGTGTATATGTGCTGGTTTGTGAATTTGTAAAATGTTCATATGTTATGATATAACAATTAAACATACCCCCCCAGAGTTTTTAGGTAGTGGTGCTGTTGTCCGAACATGTCCGCGGACATTAAAAGAGTTCACGGACATCAAACTCAGTAGAGGAGGTTCAGTATGTTCAATTTTACATGTACATAAAATCAGAGTTATTATTATTAAGTTGTGCTACTAAAAACCTATGAAATTCAGTGAAAACACTTTTTCAAAGGGACGTTATGGTTAAGTTGCGCTACTAAAAACCTATGAAATTCAGTGAAAAAACTTTGTTAAATGTACGTTATGGTTTAGTTGCACTCCTAAAAACCTATGAAATTCAGTGAAAAAACTTTGTTAAAGGGACGTTATGGTTCCAAGTAAAACCGAAAACCCCCTGAAATTCGCCAGTTATGGTAAGCTAAGCAACCATTATTCGCGCCACCACCGTGCACTGCTACGACTAACACCCACAACATCAAAGATGACATCACAAATGTCATTGATGACATCACTGATGACATCACATATGCAATTATGTTTCATGAAATGTCTGTGCAAGAGATTCTTATTATAATGGTGAGAAAAAAGTGTCAAAGATCATTGGAATAAACATCAAGAGCTAATTAGTGCATTAAGCAATGCACTGATATAAATAGCATTCTATTATGAAGTTCTATCCAGTATACTAAGCTACTCATGAAGAAACATAGGCATTGTGTGCAGCATAAATAATAAAGGTATAATATTCATAATGTTGCTATGTTGAATAATGAAATGATAACTGTTTTCCTATTAAAGTTTTGTGTACTGGGAAATATGTAATAAATAGCAAATAAATCCCACGCATTACATAATTGAATTATTACAGACAAAACACAAAGACACAATAACACATACAAATATGGGTATATACAGGGAAAGTGAAGTAAGCAAACAAGCAGAAGTGGTAGCAGAAATAATTCATAACCTAACTGATTATCTTTATGCAAATAAATGATTGCTCTGTTTCAAAACTGCTATTTACCCTATGTATATGTATCACATGACGTGACTGGACCCTAAGGAAAGGAGTGGGATTACAATGTATACAAATATGAGCATATACAGGGAAAGTACAGTAATAAAAAAACAACAGAACTATCAGAAAGTGCTGATAACTCTAGTGATTATGTTCATGCACAGAAAGGATTGCTGAATTTCAAGCCTGTGTCTTCTCTTATGTATATGTTTCATATGATATTACTGGACCCTAATAGAATTTCTGTAAAAACATACTTGAGGGATAACTCTATAAATATAGTACCTTTTCAATTGTTATTTCCTGCCTGCTACTGAATAAAACAATGTGCCCTAGATTTTTCAGTAAAGGAATAAAGAGTGAGCCAGACATGTGATGTCATCAGTGATGTCATCAATGACATTTGTGATGTCATCTTTGATGTTTTGGGTGTTAGTCTTATCAGTGCACGGCGGTGGTGCGAGTTATGATTGCTTAGCTTACCATAACTGGCGAATTTCAGGGGTTTTTGATTTTACTTGGAACCATAACGTCCCTATAACAAAGTTTTTTTCACTGAATTTCATAGGTTTTTAGTAGTGCAACTTAACCATAACGTCCCTTTAACAAGGTTTTTCACTGAATATATATATATATATATATTTTTTTTTAATGTTTTATTGGTTAACCATTTTTCAACCTTTAACATGGACAGCTATTTCTTTCTTTAAGTCTTTATCACCCCATCTATTCCGATTCATCATGCATTTGTGTCCTTCATCAGTGTCTCCACAAATTTCAAGGCATCAATTGTTCTTCCAATTATATCAACAGTTAATCACTTCTCCCAAATCTCCTCTTCCTGCATGGGACTACATGACTGCATGTAATCCCCCAATGCCATAGTTCTTTGATCGCATATAGATGTACAACTCAACATTAGATGTCTTATTGTTTAAATGGGTTCATAGTCTTTACAGAAACAGTAGTTTGCTTCTTCTGGTTTAATCTGTTTTTGAAAGAGCTGCACCTCTCTCGAGGCTAGGATCATTAATTTGCACTGCATCAGCATGTCTCTGTAGTAGGATGACATGAACTGTCTTAGGTATTCCGGCGGTTCATTTAGTGTTTTCCTCTCCCATATGATGTTAATACGAAGTTTATTTTTATTTTTCAAACACTAAATGTTTCCTCCAAGTCTTTTTCTTGCAATTTCTTCTTTACCTTGTTGGGATTTCCTTTTAGTGTATCTAACTCGATGTTATGTGTCTCCAGATGTTCTTTGCATCGAGATTTCCACTTTGTCAAGTTTTTGTCCTTATTCATCGAGGAATCCTTTAGGATCTCAAAGGGTGCAGGCGGTTAATCTAGTACATGCATATGAAGATGACATTTAAAGAGTTACTCATTCCAATTCTCCAGCAGATGCATTTCTAGACTGCGGCCAGGTTAGTGGTATTCATACCCTCAATCCAACCACCAGAGCTGCCAGGACACAACCCTTCCCATTTGGTGGCAATAGGCACATGATACTTATTCACAAGGTGTCAGCCAATGATATGATATGATATTATATGGCATTTATAACGCACCTATACACAAGTGTTTCAAGGCGCGACGAGGCAAGGGAGGGGGAACAAGGGAAGACAGACAACGATCTTACTAGGCCAAGTGTCATTCAGATTGCGCAAGTGCGTGGGAGGGGGGAAAGGGAAAAGTGCAAGGGGGAGGGGAGAGGGGAAGTGCAGTACATAGGATAGTAGAATAACAAGATAGTAACGGCCAGAAGGCGCCAAGTGCAGGGTAAGTGCAGATAAGTGCTGGTAGGGGACTGTAGGGCTACAGAAAACAGACCCCAGGTAAAAGGGTTGCCAGAGAGGCAGTGCGGGTGTGCAGCTGGCGGGGCCTGGTTTCGAGAACAGAAGGGTGGCCAGGTAACCAGTGCAGTATCAGCCAGGAATTCAGCAGGGGAGAGGGGGAGAGAAAGCAGAAGCAAAGAGGAAGGTTTTGAGGCACTTCCGGAACCGGAGATGGTCCTCTTCAAGTTTAAGGGAGGCAGGAAGGCTGTTCCAGAGGGAGGCCCCTGCCGACGGCAGAGATCTACCGCCCACTCGTTGCTTGGAGAAGCGACTGTCCCTGAGGGAGTTGGAGGCGGATGAGTGAAGAGCTTGAGAAGGAAGATATTTAGGAAGACAGAGTTGAAGATATTTTGGCCCCAGGCCCCAGAAGGCCTTGTGGACAATGCAGAGGGTTTTGAACTTAATCCTCGCAGCCACTGGGAGCCAGTGCAGAGATTTCAGTCCTGGAGAGATAAGATCCCTGGGCTTAAGACCAAGGACAAGTCTCGCAGTCCTGTTTTGGATAAGTTGCAGAGGGCAGAGAGTAGAGGCAGGCAGTTTAAGATAGAGGCTGTTACAGTAGTCCAGCTTAGAGAGAAACAGGGCTCTGGAGACAGTGAGCTTCTGGGGGAAGGAGAGGAAAGGGAGAATATCTCTGAGGAGGTGCAGCTGGTAGTGTGACTTCTTAGAGACGTCAGAGATGTGAGGAGAGAAGGAGAGTGTGGAGTCGAAGATGACCCCGAGGTTTCTAGCCTTGCAGGTGGGGGCAGGAAGAGGGCCAAGAGAGGCCGGCCAGAGAGCAACAGGGAAAGAGGGAGTGGAGAAATAGGGTTATGGAGAAGTTGTAGAAAGGGTTTAGTGGAAGTAGGGTAACTTGAAAGAGGGTTGACATTGGTAAATAGGGAGATTTCTTGGGAAATGCAAAGAGTAATGTACATTCATATTCCGATGGTATCCACCATAGAACTGTGTTACTGTCACACAAGTGCTAGTTCTACCCAGCTCTGTTTTTGCCAGATACTGTTAGTCTATGCTAAGTGTTAGTCTTTACAGTCAGTCCATGAGACTTGTCTTGGTTTCTTCTGTCTTTGTTGTTGTCTAATGACCTACAAGAGAAAACACCACACACACAGACACACACACACATACACAGTGTGCCTTTTATAGTGCAGTCTGTTATCCTTCTGAATTATCTGCTTTACATGAGCCCTCATGTAAGCTTACAGGATGTATCTAATATTCTCATATAGCACTCATGCACACTACTGCTTCAAGTGATCTGTGGCTTTAACTGAGCACTAGAGCAGAAACAAGATGACCAAACAATTATGTCCAAAAAGCACACATTCATGCTGTTACTTAGCCCAGGCCCTATGTCCTCAACTGCCACCTGACAGCGGGTACTGCAAATTCCTGCTCCCCACAGTTGCTGGGGCAGATCAGCATGCCCAAGGTCTGGTGAGTAGAATTCTGGGGCTACACGAGGGCATCATCACAAAGGAGCCAGGAGTGAAAGAAAGCTCTGTCTGCTGAATCTGACATCAGAAATTACATGGTCTTGGCAGGGGCTCAGGGCGGCCACCAAGTTTCATGGGGCTTGTAGTGCCTTGATGGAAAATACCTGTTCTGCTGTCTCTGAGTTTGGCAAAAGCCACAAAACCTCCTCCTAAACTACTTACAGCAGCTGGGGCAGAGATGCCAAGTAATACCTGATGTTGCTCTGCTGCTAAAAAATATCTCTAGTCATATGTTCAATCGGGAGTGAGACACAGTCTACTGCCCCTTCCATTTCTTATTTCATTTGTCTCTCAGGCAGTCATATTGAGACTGATTAAAGCACTACGGTCTACTTGCAGCTCAGAAGACCCTTTACAGGCTTGAAAGCCAGCTAATATGATGGCAGAGCTGATCAATACGTCTTTGATGGAAGGAGTCGTTCCTGATGTTCTTAAAGAGTCTACAGTGACCCCCTTTGTTAATAAAAAAAGCCCTAGCTGAACCCATCTGCCTTAACTAATTATTGCCTATTGCTGGTCTTCACTGGATATCTAAAATATTGGAATAAGTAGTCACATAATAATTTCAATCATTTGTTGAAACTAATGGGCAAGTCGATTTTTACCAATCTGGTTTTCATCCAAGACACTGCACAGAGACTGCCTTGGATGAAGTCTAGGATGAGATCTTATACAATGCTGATGCTAGTAATTTGAAGTTGGTGGTTATGCTCGACCTCTCTGCCGCGTTTGATATGCTTAATCACACTAGTTTACTTTCTAGATGATCTCATAACTTTGGAGTATCAAATATGGCCACTAAATGGTTTCAATCCTTTTTAACTAACTAAGTACAAAGTTTTTGTTTTGGCACCTTTCTTTCAAGTCTTGGCAGAGTTTAAACTATCGTTCTGCCTTATCCTCTCACCTGGGTCCTCTCTGCCATCTGACTGCACCTCCCCCAGCCCTGCCAACCTCGTTCACGAAAATTCATCTGATGAAACGAGTTTCAGATGCTGCCTTCGCATCTTCCTTCAACCCCCATCCCCCACCACAGACTCTACCTCTGACTCCACTCGCCACAACCTCCACCTGGCCATCAGTAATACTCTTGACATGCGTGCCTCAGTCATGAGGATCCGCCTGAAAACATGCCTCCAAGTGCAACACCTGGTACGACTCTGGACTTGCATCCCATAAACACACGGAAGTGGCAGACCTCAGACTCACCCTCTGACAAACTGGTCTGTTGCCTTCTCCATATCCAGAATCGCGGCTCTGGTGCATCCAACAACACAGCTGAACTCTTTAGAATCTGCAACTAACTAGCCAACCCTTCCACAATCTCCACCTCTCTTCTTCCTTCCCAGGTCCTCTTCAATGCACTGGCCACACACTTCACTGCAAAACCTCAGGACATCCTAAGCACCCTTGCTTCCCTTTCTCCTTCCACCTTCGACCACCCCTTGCCACCTATGGCATCCCATACCCCTCTGCCTTTCTCTCCTCCTTCTCTCCCATCACATCTGAGGAGGTCACTAGAGTTGTCCGCTCTACGAAGGTCTCCTCCAAACAGGTCTCCCCCTGTTCTTGCAGAACTATTAAGCAGAATATTGGCTCTCTTGCCCTTGCACTTTCAGATTGTCTGCAATCACTTTTTTGCTGCTGGGTCTTGCCCTTCTTCCCTCAAATACTCTCTTGTGCACCCCCTCCTGAAAAGCCATCTGCAGACCCGTCTTGTCCAGCTAACTACCGCCCCATCTCTATCACCCCTTTCCTTGGGAAACTCCTGAAGAAGCTGTTCTTCCCCCAACTAACCCAGCATACTGAGCTTGTTTGTTGTCTACACGACCATCAATCTGGATGTTGAGCATCTAGAGGCATTGAAACTACTCTTCTGAACACCTGTGAAGAACTGCTCATATATCTTGATTCTAACACTCCAGCTGTCCTCATTCTACTTGATCTCGCCTCTGCATTTGACATGGTAAACCACTCCATCCTCATATAATGGCCCCACAATACCCTTGGCATCTCGGAGTGGGTTATGCCCCTTCTCCTTTATCTGAAGCCAAAAACCTTGGAGTTATCTTCGACTCCTCTCTCACCTTCACCCCTCACATCCAGGACCTTGCCAAGAACAAACACTTTCAACTCCACCTCCTCAAAGGAGTCCTTCCTTTCCTCACTTTTCCCTAGAAGTTGAATATCTTTAGCACTCTGGTGCTCTCTAAGCTGGACTACTGCAATACCCCTTTCCTCTCTACATTCCCTCCAGCTAATCCAGAATAGGGCTGCAAGACTTATCCCTGGCCTCAAGCCCAGGGACCACATCTCTCCAGCCTTAAACACTCTCCATTGTCTCCTGGTTGCTGCAAGGATCAAATTCAAATAGGTCTGCATCATCTATGAGGCTGTCTGTGGCCGGGGGCCACACTATCTGCAACTGGCTATTAATAAATACTCTCCCTCCAGATCTTTATGTTCCTCTTGCACCAGTTTTCTGAGTGTCAAACGCTTCACTGAACAGTGCGCTGATGGCTGATTTCTTTCCACGGCTGGCTACCTCCTGTGGACCAGCCTCCCCTTCTTCTTCGTCTTGAGCTGGAACTCCTTAAATTTAGGAAGTTCCTTAAGACTTTCCTCTTCACCTCCTCCTTCCTCGACTCCCTCTTTTGCTAATCCCTACAGTTGCTGATATTGGTGACCAGGGCCCCTATGTTTCGAATTGGGTCCTGGCTTCCTAACCCCAATTGCCTTCAGCTTCCGCTCACTTCCAGCACTTGTCTTGGTGCCCACTGGTCTATGCAATCACAGGCCTGCACCTATTTATTGGCAGCTGACCACTCTTACCAAGTGATCTCTGCCAGTCACTTAACAGCTGCTTGCAACTTACTCCCTATCACATCCCTCCATGGTAATCCAAGCACTTTCCCCCTCCCCCTTCCCCTCTCACTATCTCTGCACTTGCACATTCTGAATGCTCACAAGGCCTATTAGGACTACCTCTCTCTTCTATTGTTATATTTGCCTTTCATTCCCATGTTCCCTGCCCGTTGCCCTGTGGCCGCAATGAAACACAAATGACTTGATAAATAAGTGCCTAACAAATGTAAAATCAATAAATTAATAAAATACACTTCTGATACACATGTGTATTTCAAAATCAGAGGTCATACAGAAGACATTCTGTGTCTTAAAACGAGCATGGTTGAAATAGAAGGTTTGATGCTGCAACTAAACCCTAACTAAACTGATTTGATCTTCTTCGGACAGTGCCATAAAATTAGGTACTCAGATCTACTTCCTACTCCACCTTCTTTGTTTGGCTTCCCCGATATTTAAGCAAGCAGAGGTAAAAACCAAGACATCATTTGGCAAGTCAACTTGTAGTTTTCAGCACAAGTCAGAGATGTTATCAAGTCTGCCTAATACAAACTTCAGCTTCTTCTCCAGGTTTTACCTTTTTCCCAAAGGTGTCCACCCTGTGATTGTTGGTGCACTCATCAACTCTAAATTAGACTGTGCCAATGACCTCTATTTTGGTCTACCAGAAAATTAGTTGGACTAACCACAGAGGGCTCAGAATGCTTTGATTTGTTTAGTTTTTAAGCTGAGGAAATGTATCTTCATCACCTGTTTCAGATAATCTTTTCACTGGCTCCCAGTACGGACCAGGATTTCTTAGAAGGTTTTGAATCTGGTTTTTAAATGTCTTTTTGGTTTTATCCCACAAATATTTGAAAAGAAAGGATCATTTGTTAAATTCCTGTCAGGTCCCTCCAGTCTCAACAGCTTTTGCTTCTGCTGGTCCAGAGAACATGATATAAACATATGGATGATCATAGATACTCGGTTCTAGGATCATCACTGTGGAATGATCTCCCGTTAACTTTGTGCAAAATTGACTTCTACCTTTCCATAAAGCCTTGAATGATTATATGAATTCTGATAGACATATTACCCTCTGTGCATCCTCTTCTTTTAATTTTGCCTGTGCTCTAATTCTTTCACTCTCAGGTGCAGTTCAGTCTGCCCAGTTTGCACAGTTATACATTTCACATTCAAACACCCAAACATTGTTGCTCTCACCCTGATGACACTTGTGTCCAAGGCCACTTGACAACTGCCTGTAAATTATACATTCTGGATGCATAAAAACAGATTAAACTTTAACAGCTCCAAAACAGAATTTGAGTAGTTCACTTTGGCAGCCCAATGCTTTTCTTTCACCCTTGGCTAAATGTATATGGCCCCCACATTCCTATTTTGTTGTCTGGGAAGCCTTAGCCACAACTACAAAACTACCCAAACGTCTCTTAGTGTTCTACCAAATGACCAAACTCTAATAAGAAAAGAAGAGATTTTATGATTTTCCTGAACTGAAGCAGTTTTTCTATGTGATGGATTTTGCAGGACTTCCAGAGTTTTATTGCTGTCTATAAGTAACTTCTACCTAGACCAATTGCTCATTTTATTCTAGGTACATTAAGTAGATTGCGAACTGAAGGTTGTAGTTGTAGACAATATTTGAGGTACAGCAGTGAGCCGTAAATTGATTTTTGTGCCAACATGAGAAGTTTTCTTCTAATACAGGACTTAACAGGGAGCCAATCAAGTTGTGTAAGGACTGAAGTGATGTGTGATTGTCTCAGAGTATTGGTCACTATCTGGCTGCTGTGTTTTGGAGAACCTACAAGGACTTGATTAAGTACTTAGCGGTACCAGCATAAAGAGCATTGCAGTAATCGATCTTTGACCTGATTATAGCTCTGGCTATACTTGTACAGTTGTAACAGAGATTGTAGTTGGCGAAAGGGCATCAGATAGAAATTTGATAAACTGATAAACAAATTTATATGAGGTTTCATAGACAAAGTTGAATAAAAAATAACAAAAAAATAATTTACTTTATTGAAGAATAGGAAGATCCCGAGGCATGGCTCTGGATATCTTAACATGGTTATTGGTAAAGGATTAGCTGAGGCAACAAGGAGTACATTTTTCTTGGGATTTAGACATAAATGATTCTTTGTCATCTAGTTTTCTATAGTACTAAAAATGGCTTGGCTGTCTGAAATGATTTCTTCTATATGTATTTATCTAATTTACAGATAATCTGGGTGTCCTCTGCAAAGATTTGGTAGACAACACCAAGATTAGCAAGAAGGTCATCCAGGGGCTTAAAATAAACATTGAACACGAGGGGGCAGATGCATAACCCCTGGGGAACACCACAAGTCACTGTTTCAGAGTGAGCGTATATATTGCCAGTGCTTACTGTCAAGTATCTGAGTGAAAGAAAGGAGGTAATCCGGGCAACTGCCTTATCAGAGGTGCCAATTATTGCGATATTTTTGTAAGGATGTTATGATCTAGCATATCAAAATGCAGATCTAATAACATAAGCAATCCAGCCTTGTAGACAGTTGTAAGTTGGAGTCGACTGTCCTTGACATCTTTTAGTGCCAACTCCATCCCTGTAGCAGGCTGAAATCCCCACTGGCAGTCTCCTAGAAGACCAGGAATTCCGACGTATCATTGGAGTTGAAGGGTGGCTGCTTTTTCTAGAATTTTTAATAGAAAGGAAACATAGTGATTGGTTGATAGTTAGATTGGAGTCTTAGGTCCAAGGTATCTTTCCTAAGTAGTGTGGTCACCCAATCTTGTTTCAGAATGTTGGTTACAAGGAATGTCTGAAAGAAGCGTTAATATGTTTTGGGATGGCAGGGCACAACACTTAAGCACATTCTTTGAAGAGAAAGGAAGGGCAAGGATCACTAGGACAGGCAGTGGGATTTAAATTAGTTAAAATGGAAAGAGTTTCTTGAGAGGAAGCAGTGTTAAAATGAAATGGGGGATGGTTTCATATTTCACCAGATGTCAGTACTAAATTGTGGTTATATGTCTCCAAAGTGATGTAACTGCTCGTCTTATCTCAAATGCTTTCATGTTTTGTAACCTTGGCATTTGGATGGCTACTAAATTGTATGTCGAAGATCAGATTAACAAAATAATGCATACTTGTTTTTTTTCAATTTAGGATCCTGAGAAAAAAGCTTCATTGATTTTTACTAGGTGCAACAACTCTGATCATGAATGCATTTGTGTTATCGCTAATTGATTGTTGTAATTCTCAGTATATTTGACTCTGCCAAGAAAATTCTGTACAAACCTCTGAGAATGCAAACTAGGATGGACACGTTGATTCTGAAAGTTCCCTAAAAAAATATTGTAAGCTTTAGCAGTACTTCCAAACCCCGTCCCTGCGGCATCTAACAACTTCAAAATCTGCAAGGAACTGGCCAATCCTGCTGCAGTCACCTTTCCTGCTCCCTCCCAATCCCTCTGTACAGCCTTGGCTTCTCATTTCATCACTAAAACCCAGGACATCCTGTCCAACCTCTCTTCCTCTTCTTCATCCCCCTCCATTCCTGGCCTCCCTGTGGCCACCGCTCCTCCGCCCTTCTCTTCCTTTTCCTTGTTCACCCCAGACGACATTTCTAGACAAGTGCGATCTTTGAAAGTATCATCAAAACAGGTTCTTCCCTGTTCTTCTAGAACCATCAAGTACCACATCAACATCCTTTCTCCAGACTTGGCCAATTTCTGCAATCACTATTTTGCCACACCTACCCCTCCCTCCCTGAAGCACTCCCTTGTGCACCCCTCTTAAAGAAGCCCTCTTCTGATTCTTCCTCTCTGGCTAACTATCACCCAATCTCTATCACTCCTTTCTTGAGCAAACTCTTGGAAAAGCTGGCCATCTCACAGCTTAAACTTCATACTGGTTGTCTCCATGACCATCAGTCTGGCTTCACAGTGGCAAGAAGCACGGAAACTCCTCTCCTTAACATCCGTGAACACCTGCTCTCTAGCCTTGATTCTAACCTTCCTTCTGTCCTCATTCTCCTCAATCTTTCTTCTGCTTTCGACACTGTCAACTATGCCATCTTGATTAAAGGCCTCCATGATAACCTGGGTATCACTGATCAGGACCTGGCCTGGCTGACCTCCTTTCTCACTGACTGACCCTCTCAGGTCCAACTGGGGTACATCCTCTCTCTCTTCTATCTCTATTTCTTCCTGTGGTGTTCCCCAGGGGTCTAACCTCTCTCCCTGGCTGTTCAACCAATACCTGTCACCTCCTGCCCGCTGCATCACTGCTCTCTGCTCCAATTTTCAGTGTTATGCGGATGATACCCACCTCTTTCAGGATCCCCTCGGCCACCTCTACTCCTTCTCTCATTCCTGAATGTCTGTCTGCTATACAATAGTAGTGTGCCACCAATAATCTCTGCTTTAATGCCAGTAAGACAGAGATCCTCCTCTTCGAACACCAGCTCCCTCCGTTCCTCTCTCTCTCTGGCTGCCTACTCTGGGTCCTCTTCCAGCTCCTACCTGTGAAACTAAGAACCCTGGGGTCATCTTTGACTCCACCCTCTCCTTCTCTCCTCACACCTGTGATGTCTCTGATAAGTCCACCTATCAGCTGCACCTCCTCAGATGTATTCTTCCTTTCCTCACCTTCCCCCAGAAGCTCACTGTCTCCAGAGCACTGGTCCTCTCAAGGCTGGACTACGGCAACAGCCTCTTCTAAATCTTCCTGCCACTACTCTCCATCCTCTAGAACTAATCCATAGCAGGACTGCAAGACTTGTTCTTGGCCTCAAGCCCAGGGATGGTATCTCTCCAATTCTGAAATCTCTTCGTTGGCTCCCAGTGGTGGCAAGGATCAAGTTCAAGATGCTTTGTATTGTCCACAATGCTTTCAGGGGCCTGGGACCACACTACCACCAACTCTCTCTTCCTAAGTATCTCCCATCTCAAGCTCTCCACTCATCCACCTCCAACTCTCTGAGGGTCAGTCACTTTTCCACAGAGAGAGTTGGGAGCAGATCTCTTTCTTCAGCTGGGGCCTACCTGTGGAACAGCCTCCCTGCCTCTCTCAAACTTGAGCAGAACCATTTCAAGTTCCAGAAGCCACTCAAGACCTTCATCTTCGCTTCCGCTTTCTCTCTTCCTCTCCCCAGCTGATGACCAATCTGTTCCACGCACTGGTCACCTGGCCACCCTCTGAACTTGGACCCAGGTCCCTGCCTGTCGAGTTGAACCTCGCACTGCCTCTTGGCTCCCCCAGTACTTGTGGTCTGTATCTGTAACTCTACAGTCCCCTTTCTCTGCACTTATGAGCCACCCGTTGGCTCCCCTTCCTGTTTACCTACACATATCCACCTGCTGGCTGTACTTTTGATTGCCTGCACTTCTCCATCCCCCCCTTTTGCACTTCTCCCCTTGCCCAGTACTTGTACAATCTGAATGACACAAGGCCTAGTAAGATTGTTGGTTTGTCCTCCCTCTGTTTTCCCTTCCTTGTATTGTCGCACCTAGAAGTACTTTGGTCCAGGTGTGTTATAAATGCTATATTATATCATATAATGCACTAGCTTCCCAGTCAGAAATAATAACATTGAAAATAACTGCATAGTCTTTCAAGGACAACATGACTTGGACCTCCTTGTTTTACCAAAAACATGTTCCTTTACAAACTGGCCCATTCTCTTTTTTCACGAAACATCTTCCTAGTCAGTGTGCCATGGTTCAATTGAGACAAGTGGGATGGGAATAACTTTCCCGCCAAGCCGCTCAGCTTAAGAGCAAATATCTGCTGTCTCTGTGAAGCATTAATTTCCACTTGAAGAAAGTTAAACACATTTTTCATCTCAAAATAATACACAGCGATTCACACCTTTTTATCTATACTCTCTGCTGCTCGAGCAACCTTTTGGAAAACTTTAACCTCCCAGTCTTTATTCTCGGACGCGTTCTGCCTTTTGTTAATACTTGAAAACGTATCTCTTTCGTCAGATGTTCTATTCACGTCCTGCCTTCTCCTGCATTCAGTCTACCGCCTGGACCGCGTAATAAATGACTCAATATGAATATCAGTTTCAATGGACATTCAGGGTTTTGATGCCCTCCAAAGCAATTGTGTGTGCTTTTCATGGAAGCCCAATTAAATGAAAGTCATCTCCATGATTTTCGCTGCTGCACCTAGGAAGCCCACCCCCCAGCTTTGTCGGCATCTAATTTGGATGCAGGCAGAGAGGCTTGCATCACCATGGATTGTTCATGCTTTGAACAATTCTAAAATGCAGGTGGAATCTGTATTGTCATGCCATCCATCATGCACAAACATAGTAGCGAAAGTAACAGCAGGGATGCGTTATTTTATTTATTTTTTTGCAGCAGCCCTTTCCTTGCCCATGAATTGTAAATATAATATGCCAACATCAAAATGCTATCCTTAGCGTTTTTTTGGGAACACCTAAAATACACAGCACATTACAGCTTGTATGTGTTTGAAATTACATGTGTAAAACCAGCTCATAGCGGAAAGTATTGTTGTTGGTAGTTCCAATCAGTGTAAGTCAATTTAGTTTGCCACATTGTTTATGACCACACCTAATGAAATAAACACCAGTTATTATGCATTTGTTACCACCAGGAATGCTATGACTAATGGTAAATCAACTGAGCACATTATGCAGTTGTAGAGGGCCTGTCTCACTGAAATGCAAGAAAAAGAACAAAAACAATTATTATCTATGTTCGATGTATAGAAATGCAAGTGGGACAGCAGATGTTCACATAACTGAAATGCATGAAAGGTTCAGTAACGAAAACGTTATACCTTATGCACCCCACTATATCTGTTCCAAATATGCACATAGTGATGTCTAGGTTTTCTGCACATTTTAAAGTGCTTCCTGTTTGTGGAGGGAACAGCACCATATAACATCCAAAGACCTCAGTCTCTCGTTGTTGATTGTTGGTGAAGCCAGTGTGGCAGGTGGTTTAACAACATTGAAGAACAATAATGGGACAGGTAGGAAGGAATTGACACTGCAGGAGGTGAGAGAGTTTGAAGTAGTAGGAAGAGGTGGGGACATACTGTGGGAAGTAAGGCCAAATAAGGCAAAGGTGGTAGACAGACAAAGGTGCAGATGCCAACTGGGAAGGAGGTCAGGAGAGGAAAGTGGTAGACAGGAGAAGGACATAACTTTGAGAGGGAAAAGAAGGAAACCAGAGGGAGTGAAGGTGGTAGACAGAAGGACGTGGCAGCATCAACAGGGAAGGAGGAGGTGTTCAAGAGAGAAGCAAAAGTAGTTAGAAAGGAGGAGGTGGTGACAGCAAGAGGGAAGGAAGAGGTAGTGACCAGAGCAGGTGAAGGTGGTGGATCTAAGGGGGTGGTCACATCTGGAGATACGGGAATAATAGAACCTTCAGAGGACAGGGTGAGGTTCAGAAGGTTCAGAAACTGGAACAGGTGGAGGAGGCGATAACAATTTCAGGAGGAGATGAAGTTAGAGAAGGGCAGGCGGTGGTCAGTGAGATTACTTTAGTTTCCATGGATCACACACTTTGGTTAAGCAGAAGGCTACAACCCCCTTGTTTTATGGTCGGTCTCTTGGTGACTATTGTTATACATCACACTGCCCCAACTAACCACATTCAAGTGGGAAAAGGGAAAAAAAATGAACGGCTGCAAGAATAACATATGGCTGGGTACTTTTGCCCATATAGCGAAAATCAAAGCTGCTACCCATGAATGTACGCGACCATATATCTCAAAGTGAAATGTACTAAGGGAGTTCATTTGACCTTCCACTTAGAAGAGAGTGCACAAGACAGAATATCATTGGACTTTTAAAAAAAAGTAATAAACACCAGAGAAATAACATGAGAGAGGAAATGTTTCAATAAATATGGCGGCAAAGTATAAAAGGTGCACACCTTTTAAACCCAGCAATCTATACTGAAATATTCCCTGGCAAACAACATCCCAATATGAAACAACTGTGTGTGGTCTTGTGGCTAAGCATCTGCAGTGGGAACATGACAACCTGAAAAAAATCCTGATAGCCAAATACCTGAGCATGCTTGCCAACCTCATAAAATCCCAAGGGGTTGTGTCCAGCCTCTGAAAAAAGTTACGTTCTTCACCCACATGTGTCCTTTACTTGTGCCGTGAAAAGCAGCCACAATCTGGGGAGAAATACTGTACCAGTGTCTGGGATTACAAAATTTCTCTTGCCACATCGTTGGTAAATATTGATAACTTACTTGCCCTTTCATCATTTCCCCTTCTAACCCCATGTCTGGCTTTCGACAATACTCTGCTTTATAAAGATATCTTGAAAAGTACACATTCCATAGTGTAACTCAAATGTACAAATCCTTATAGAACTATGTTATGCAAAAAGTGTACAATTGTGGCATTATTGCCCCCCCAGTTTGACTGGGAGACTACAAAGACCAGAATGCAATTCAGCAAAAAGCAAATAAAAGGTCTCTGGGTGCAATACTTTCAAGGACTGACAGTAGCATGGTTTTAAAAAAAATGCAGATGCTATGTGTTTTCTTAGTGTGTTATGAGATATTTCAAACTAAGAAAACACATTGTACCTTGGCCTGTGGACTGTTTCCCATCCATTCGGTAACCAGGACCAACCCTGCTTCACTTCAAAGCGAAGCAAGGAAGAGGCTGGCTACCTCAGGCCATGTTGCCCTAACTGTTCCTGTAACTTAGGCTCACTTATTAGACAGCATGGCCGAGGCGGCTGGCCCCTTCCTTGCTTTGCAACTAAGCACGGTATGTGCATGGAAGACCGGGTCACTTGTAATTTTTAACCCACAATGTCACTGTAGCTCTAAATATATATATATATATATATATATATATATATTTTGATTGTATTATGTATAAAATATTGCAACCTTTGCAAACTCAAAATGTTTTTAGTTAATGTGCTGTGCGGCAAAATTGTTTGCCAAGGATCACACATTTTTGTTAAGCAGCGTGCTACAAGCCTCTTGTTTTATGGCCAGTCTCTCTCTGAATGTTGTGATAATTGCACAAACTCAAACAACCACATTTAAGCAGCACAAAAAAGGGGCAAATATGACTGGCTGCTTGAATAACATATGTCCAGGTACTTTTGCCCCCATAGCGAAAATCAAAGCTGTTACCGATGAATGTACGCACAGTAAGAGAACATATATCTTAAAGTGAAATGTACTAAGGTAGTTCATTTGACCTTCCACTTAGAAGAGAGTGCACAAGACAAAATATCATTGGAAAGTAATAAACACCAGAGAAATAACATGAGAGAGGAAATGTTTCAATAGATATGGCGGCAAAGTATAAAAGGTGCACACCTTTTAAACCCAGCAATCTATAGTGAAATATTCCCTGGCAAACAACATCCCAATATGAAACAACTGTGTGTGGTCTTGTGGCTAAGCATCTGCAGTGGGAACATGACAACCTGAAAAAATCCTGATAGCCAAATACCTGAGCATGCTTGCCAACCTCATAAAATCCCAAGGGGTTGTGTCCAGCCTCTGAAAAAAGTTACGTTCTTCACCCACATGTGTCCTTTACTTTTGCCGTGAAAAGCAGTCACAATCTGGGGAGAAATACTGCACCAGTGTCCGGGATTACAAAATTTTTCTTGCCACATCATTGGTAAATACTGATAACTTACTTGCCCTTTCATAATTTCCCCTTCTAACCCCATGTCTGTCTTCGACAACACTCCGCTTTATAAAGATATCTTGAAAAGTACATATTCCATAGTGTATCTCAAATGTATAAATCCTTATAGGACTATGTTATGCAAAAAGTGTACAATTGTGGCATTATCCCCCCCGGTTTGACTAGGAGACTACAAATACCAGAATGCAATTCAGCAAAAGGCAAATAAATGGTCTCTGCATGCAATACTTTCAATGACTGACAGTAGCATGGTTCTAAAAAATGCAGATGCTATGTGTTTTCTTAGTGTGTTATGAGATATTTCAAACTAAGAAAACACAGTGTACCTTGGCCTGTGGACTGTTTCCTAGTCATTCAGTAACCAGGACCAACCCTGCTTCACTTCAAAGCGAAGCAAGGAAGAGGCTGGCTACCTCATGCCATGTTGCCCTAACTGTTCCTGTAACTTAGGCTTACTTATTAGACAACATGGCCGGAGGGGGCTGGCCCCTTTCTTGCTTTGAAACTAAGCACGGTATGTGCATGGATGGAAGACCGGGTCACCAGTAATTTTTAACCCACAATGTCACTGTAGCTCTAAAAATATATATTTTTTGATTGTATTATGTATAAAGTATTGCAACCTTTGCAAACTCACAATGTTTTTAGTTAATGTGCTGTGCTCTAAAATGATTTGCCAAGGATCACATACTTTTGTTAAGCAGCGTGCTACAAGCCCCTTGTTTTATGGCCGGTCTCTCTGTGAATGTTTGAAAATTTCACAAACCCAACTAACCACATTCAAGCAGCACAAAAAAGCGGCAAAATTGACTGGCTGCTTGAATAACATATGTCCAGGTACTTTTGCCCCATTGCGAAATCAAAAGCTGGTACCCATGAATATACACGGAGTAAGTGAACATATATCTTAAAGGGAAATATACAATTGTAGTTAATTGACCTTCTCCTTAGAAGAAAGTGCACAAAACAAAATTGCATTGGACTTTAAAAAAAAGTAATGAATACCAGAGAAATAACTTGAGAGAGGAAATGTTCCAATAAATATGCTGGCAGAGTATTGAAGCTGCCCACCTTTAAAACCCAGCAGTTTGTCATGAAACCTTTCCTGGAAACCAAAATCCCAATATAAAACAAGTGTGTGTGGTCTTGTGGGTAAGTATCTGCACTGGGAACATGACAACCTGAGTAAATCTCTCATAGCCTACTACTTCAGCAAGCCTACCAACCTAACAAAAAAAAAAAAGACAAGGGGATGCTGTCCACCCATGTGTCCTTTACTTGTGCCCTGACAATCAGCCACAATCAGGGGCAAATAACTGCACCAGTGTCTAGGATTACAAACTCTCTTGACACAATGTAAGCAAATACTCATGTCTTACTTGCCCTCTCTTCATTTCCCCTCATCCATTTGCCTGCCCTTCAACAATACTCTGCTTTATGCTGATAACTTGAAAAGTACACACACCATTTGTCAGTCAGATATATAAATCATTATCAAACTATGTTAGGCAAATAGTGTACAATTGTGGCATTAACTACCAGGACCATGACCCGGACATTCTGGCCACTGCCAATTGCAACAGGCTATACCTCAGTCACCAAATGTATATCACTATTTTTTGTATATACATTATGACACTTTTCAAAAAATAAAACACAGACACATTTGCAAAACCATACCTCCGGGTCCTTGTCAATGCTCCTCGCACAAGTTTGCTGCTAAGTCGTCCATTTATTCTTTCTTGAAAAGTATAAAAGTGTCAACATGTATGTTCACAAAATAGTGATATAACTGAGTCCTCACTTGAAAGATCCATTCAGACTTTGCACAAATATTCAAGGTTCGATCTATAATATTTTAGCATTTTGTTGTGCAGATTTTTCAAATGGCACCAAAGTTACAAGCCATTTAAAAATGTTGAGACCCCCTTAATTTTTCTCCCTCTTGACAAAACCCCACCAAAACTTGCAAAGACATTCAAAGTTGTGTCTATAATCATTTTGCAAACATGTACGCAGATTCATTAAACGGCACCACGTTTATCCTCTGAGGGGAAGAGGCAAATGTTCATGGGGGTAGGTAAAATAACTGTCGTACACCATCCTAATCCTCCCATCGCTGGACCCGGCCTCTTTCACAGCGGTAGGAGGGATGCCCCAGAAAAAAAAATTATTGCCACACTGTCTGTTCGCTAAAACAATAGTTTTGGCTTATTGGTGGCACACTTAATAACCGAAACAAAAAGAATGCCATGCAGTGGCACAACATCATTGAACAGATCAGGCTCCAACCCTCTCCCAAAATGTTGGGCTTTGTTGACTCGACCTGGCTGCATGGGAGGCGCCAGCCCCTGGCCACTTTGAGGCAGAAAGCCTCTTTCCATGTGTTGCTAGCGTGTAGCACTCGTTATGGAGCAGCAGCGGCATCAAACATGCAGAGCACAAAATCCTTTCCATGCGATATCAGCAGACTCACTTTGATAAAGCCAAAGTCTTAACTTCTGGTCTCAGCTTTTAGCTAGCCTACCTCTCCAGAGATTAACATAGCATTATGAAAGTAAACAACCTCTCAATTGGGGTGAAAGGTGCGACTAGTGGCCAAAGGGAAGGAGCAATATTTATTCAGGTTTCCTAGCTGGGCTTAGGGAATTGGGAGGGAAATGGGAGCAGGGCTGGCTGAAGATGTGTCAGGGCTGGTGGGGGGCCATTTCTTTTTGATGTTTGGGGGCACCCTTGCCTTACTGAAAAAATAGCTCAGGGCACCAGTGGAGTGCTTACATCAAAAAAGAAGTCAAAATAAAGCAGCAAGGTGGTTAAAAGCTGCAGGTTATCAGTAGGTTTCTGTGTCCTAAGACTGCCAAAATGGGGGCAGCTGATTGGCGGCCCATTTGAACTGTAAAAGCAGAAAGGCCCATATGCCAGCCCTCAGTTGGGAGACTGACAGCACAATGGGTTTATTGGCCCCACTCACTATCCGCTTTCAAAACTGTCATCCAGCCCCTGCCGGGCTCACCAACAGAGCCGTGGCCAGACGGAGCAGACACAAACGATAAATGGTGCCTGAGCTTCGCTGTTAACAAAGGCCCTTCAATTACTAACATAAAACATTTCACTGTTAGCACCTGCATTCATATTCATGCATTTTTAGGTAATTGAAATCGTGATGTGGGATTAGCACTTGCATGCCAGGGGAGTGATTAGAAGGGAAGTGGTGATATGAGACATCTCATTCTCACAGCAGTCGTTAAGTGTGATGTTTCAGAAATGAAGGCAAGAGTTAGCTGCTTGTAACATTGAAGCTTCAGCAGAAAAGTCTCATTTGAATGTGGAAATATGTTAGATGCACCCACACACATAAGTTTACCCCTCCCTCAGAGCCCCTAAAGTTAGCGCCTCTCCCAACATTTGAAGTGTTAGTTCCCCGGATGCCCTGGAAATCTTAGCCTAGGTTCACTTCTGAGGCCATGACCCACCCCTTAATGAAGTATTCCGCAGGGTGGCTACATTTATGGGTGGGGCTACACACACTCACATACAACACTTTCATTAATGCATTCATCCACCAGTTGTCACACAACTCCTTGCATTCATGCATGCATACATACATAAAACCAAAAACAGCATTGACACAAACATAAACACCAACATGCATGCATGCATTCATACAAATATACATACTAATTTAATTTAAATACACATCTAATTTAAAATAAAAAAACACTTACCTTACCTCCATGCACCCTTCAAAAGCACCCACGCAGCCACGGGGGACCGTATGGCCTTTCCTTCACTCCGGCAGATAGACATGCTCCCTGACAGGAGAAAGCTACAGGAGTCCTCTCTTGTCGTTCAGCATGTCTACATTGTCAGCTGAGTAACGGGAGGCAGCAGAGCTCACTTCTGAGCCCTGCTGTTTCCCATTAGTTTGCTGTTGGTTGCAGAGCCAAACGGCTTCGCAACAAACATCAAAATCATTGCAGGGTCAGAGAGCAGACAGCACAGTCCCCCGTGTGAATAAAGGACACAGGTGGACTGTGCTGCCTTCTACTTGGGAGAGGATACCACAAGGCCCCCCGCAAGGCAAGACCCGGGGAGGTTAGCCCCTCCTGAGCCCCCCTCATGACGGCCTTCTATGTTGCTTTGCAGCAGATAGGCTTTTCACATATGAAAAGTTGCCAATTTTTTTTGCTTGATGCAAGCGATTACTGCTGTAAAATGGGAGATTGTAAAAATGAAAAGTGGAAAATATTTGGTGGAGGAAAAAAGTTGATATCGCATCAGGCTAGAGGCGGGGAGGGGGAAAGTGCACATCATGTGAACTTGGAGAGTTGGGGGTTATCTGGCGAGTGAATTACTATTTGAACACTTTAAAATTATGGATGGAATACTGCAAAATATCACAGGATTACCACGGTAATAATGCAAAATGTGCTCTGAAACGAAAATGCATCACACAAAGCAAAGAGAGAAAATTAGTAATGGGAGGCGGCCAGGGAGGTAAAATTCAACTGAGGTGGGTGGGGGAATCTAGGGAAAAGAAAGAAGGCACGTGGAGAGGGCCTGTGAGGGCTTTTCAATTTTCTAGCATTGTCACTGTAATTAGCTCGAGATTAATGCAGTCATTATCAAGGGATTACCGGGGGAATGGAAACTGAGGATAAAAATGGGGTAGACATCTGTTTTGATCACATCTACTAGGCAGTGGGAAATGGGTCTTTGTGCCAGTGGCCCTGGTCAGTGGGCCCTAAAGAAGCCTATTGGTGCAACATGTGCAGCGTCCGAAGGCCATGAGAAATGTGCTTGAAAAGACCTAGTGTATTAAAATATATAGTGGGCATGGCCAAAGGTCGTGCTCACTAGCCAGGGCAGAAGGACATGGCTAGTGGTTCCCAAGGAAACCTACAGGTGGATCATGTACAGTGGCCACTGGCCATGGCTAGTGGGCCCTAAATAAACCTATTGGTGCAACATGTGCAGCAGATAAAGCCAAAAGCTGTGGCCACTGGCCATGGCTGAAGGTCATGACAAGTGAGCTTGAAAGAAACCTAGTGTATTAAAATATACAGTGGGCACGGCCGACGGTTGTGCTCATGGACCAGGACCTAAGGTCATGGCTGTTGGCCCCTAAGGAAACCTATTGATGGAGCATGTGCAGTGGCCCCTGGCCATGGCTGAAGAGAGCTTGTAATCCTTTAATTACAAATAACTCGTTTGGTGTGCTTTCAAGATGTGCAATACACGTTCTGCTCTTTACCAGCGTTAAATATGTATTGCACAATCCAGGAAGTAAAAGGCGAAGGCAGGAGAAGAATGTGGGGGCTAGGGAAAGGTGGGTTGGGGAGAAGAGGAAATAGACTAGTGGCCAGAAGAGTGGCTGGGGTTTATGGGCATGTCCCCATATAATCTAAGAGGGGAAGGGAAAATGGGACGGGGGAAGGATTGCGATTCTGGGTCATTCCAAGCAAGAGTCAGAAGGACAGGGAAAGAGAGAGAGATCAAGGTCAATTTTCGAACTCCACTGTGGAAAGACCAGTAAACAGCGGGAGTTCTTAAATGGATATTAGGGCACCTAAAACTAACATGTTTCACTACAAGATACACAAATTTAAAAAGTGATTCGACAAGTGCTGATCCCCAAATAATGCATTCATTCATATATCCAAATGGAACATGGGAGGTGTAATTAATGAACAGTGTAACTAAAAGGTAGATAGTGGCAGAAAGGCAATGTGGTGTGTTGGTACAGGGGCACACAACTTTAGGCTCTGCAGATGTTCTGATCTATAACGTCCATGATCTGTCATCATTGATAGTTAGGCTAGGGTTGGGGTAAGACTGGTACACAACCTTTGGAGATCCCTGTGTTGGGGAAAACGTGATTGTGCTGTGACTGATAGTAATAATATGATGCAAATTGCTGCTTGCCTCATTGAGGTCTAGAATGATGTTTGCCTTTGAAATGAAGTGACACAAAATGTTTCAAAGAACACAAACATTCAGATTAACAAGTCTGTTCACTATCTCCCCACCTGATGAAAAAGCTAATGCGATTCTGTGGGAAAAGAATTACCAAAGGCGACCTTGCACGTGCAGTGTTTATCAACCTGTTATCTCCAGTACTTCATTCGTCAATTAGGGGATGGCACATTTCATATTTTACAATTTTATTGTGCCTGGAGCAGGTCAGGCCTGTATTCGTGACAAGGTGGATTTACAATCTTCAAAACGAATAAGCAGTGTACAAAACGGTCTTTATCAAGGCTGTGGTATTTAGTGAGAGGTTACCATAAAAATCACAAGACGCAACGAATGGTGAAGAACAAGTCTGGAATTAATGCAAAGTATATGCAACTGGGTTCCATAAGTCATGGTCAGATATCCATTCATGATACAGTGGTTGTAAACAATTAGCAGAATTGTAAAGTAGAAACAGAAGGGAGAGGGGGAAAAGGGGGAAGAAAAACAGGATGAGAAGAGTATAGCATCTAGTCTCAGTGCTGTCAACTGTGGGTGAACGAGTATAAATGCTGTTTAATAACTGACCCAAAGCAGAGGAACGAGAGGGCCCTGTATGAGAAAGATGTATATGGGGTGCATAGTGTGCTTGTGCCGGTGGGCAGGTTACAGCAGTTCTGGCGTGTGGTACGTGCCTTGTGGGGCTCACCAATTCGGCCTTGGATAATAGTTGGGAATGGCACAGGTCACTACGGAATGTGGTGCCATGAAAAAACTAGTTATAGGTGAAGACATTTGCTCTCGCCCCAAGGGACTTCATATCTTAGAATGCCTGCATTAGATTTGGATACTCGATAAGTGTGTTTAGGTGAGCAAATGGGGTGGTGTACCTTCTTACCATCAGCGTATGGTTTATGGGGTCCGCGGCTTAGAGATGATCCCAAGGGCCGGATGGACCACGAATAACATACGTTAATGATGCACGAGGATCTATGGTAGGACTAGAAAGCATTTTTAGAAGACACTAAATTAACAACGTTTTCATTCCAATTCAATCTGACTTTTGGGTGATGGTCGGGAAATCGGGGTCAATCAGGGGATCAATGACCAGCCCTTGTAATGGCCGCTGTTTGAAAAGAACAGAGGAGGAAAGAAAATGCTCTTACCAGTTTGGGTACTGATGGCTAATTGATTAGGAGTCTGCGAATTTCTGTGTGATCAACAGGAATAATATGCTGCAGGCGCAGCCAGGCTTTTTACTGCATTTCCTACTGTTCTTAGTGTTCGTCTGTTTTTGGGCAGTCTGAGGTCTGTAGATATGAAGGGGTGCGAGGCTCTTAATTTAGCAAGTGCTAGGGTATCTGCTCAATTTTACAATTGTTCCCTTGAACCTTAAAATGGGCGGCAAAATGCTGCGTTTGTTCGTGGGCCAAGAGGTTGCAGTAAAGGTTCAGATTGGGCCATTGCATGGAAACTGCTGATAGCAGCTATGGTAGAGTTAGAATGGTTTACATTATTGCTGTTTTTACTGACAGACTACCGAGCTACAGTTTACAATGAAATCTAGTCCTGGGCCGTTAACACTGAGTGACTGCGAACTCCGTATCGTGATCGTAGGGGTCACCTCTCTCTCTTTCAACGCCCATGCAAGAGACAGAAGATCATTTCTGTTTCAGTCCTATTTTATATCTGTATTGTATCTGTTTATTGATATTTTTCAGACAACACATCTGATGCTTAACAGAAAAGAATTCTTCAGTGTTCTGAAATTTCATTCCATTAGCACTTTAGACGGTGCAGTGGCAAAACCAATGCAGGTTCTTTCTCTTTTAAATATATTCGCTGCTCAGTGAAAAAGAACATTCATTTATGCGATTGGTGCGAGCAGTGTGATGCCCTTCCAAAATATAAAGTATACAAACACCTCATTAGGCAATTTAACAAATGACCGGGCTGCTTATTGTTATTCCTGGACAAAAAACACAGGACAACCTACTTAAAGTTCAGGTTCAACATATTATGCACCTTGGGCGTTTTTGGTCCTAGATGCGGGCGTCCACGTGAGGATAGGGCGTATCAACTTTGTCAGACCAGCAGCAAGTCTTGGAGTCATTCTGTCACAGACTGCTCAGAGAGTGATGATTCCAGAAGCTTTTTGTTGATATAACAGTTGACCATGCAGAACTACGATGGGTCTCTTTGTTTCCTGACACCAGCATTATTATTATTATTATTATTATTATTATTATTATTATTATTATTATTATTATTATTATTATTATTATTATACACAGTATAATAATAATAATAATAATAATATAATGCAATATAATATAATAATAATAATATAATAATAATACTTATTATATTATTATACACAGACTATTATTGCACCAGAACCCTTCGTTAATGATGTATATACATTGCTTGTAGAAGATTGTATTGATGGATTTTAGATAATAACTGAATATACATTTGGTGCGTGTGCGAAGCTATTTGCTATAAGGAGCAAACAACACTGAATAATAATGTGTAATACAATGTTTAGACTGTAAGGGTTTTAATGTTGAGAAGAGATTAATGCATGATTCTATGTATGGTTCATTGTTATGGTTAAGTTATCCGATTTGATTGCAATCGAATGATGTAAAGGTTTAATATAAACCAGATATACTTAAAAAAACAAAACTCTATTCTCACCCAACCTGTACTGATACAGCCTTTACCCTCGCTCACTGAGATTTTGCTTACGTTCCAACAGTGCAGCCTGACCATCTTGTTTCAATACGGAATGTTTACCTAATTGTTGCCTCTTTACATGCCTTTATTTCTGCTATTTATTGTGGCATCAGGTCAGATGGGAATTGCAAATGACTCAAGATATTGTGGCAGCCAGAATGCAGTCTTTCCCTACCAGCCCTTATTACACTCTGCATATGTAAGCACCTTTCAACAGGGGTCCATCTCAACAGATCCTCTATCCATTTGCTAAATGCTGGAGGAGCAGCGCTTTACCATTGCATCACAATTCGGTGCTTAATCAAGATGACACACAATGCTATAACCTTTCTGGTGACCCTACTTTTCTTCCACCTGGTGACTCTTCCTAGCAGAAAGACCTCCAGATCTAATCCTATGTAGCATTCTGTTATTTCTGCTAGCTACCAATTGCCACAGGGGCTTAATTTGAGGACAATTCCAAAGCGGGCACGTTGCAGGGCAATCTGGGGAGAATGTATGTATCCATTCCAGTGTGAGTAATGCCCTATGAACACATTCATATTGGATACACTTTAGACTAGAATTGGTTGATACCTCTTTTTCATCCTGACAAATCATCTTCCATTCAGCATCATCGATAATCATGCCTAGGTCCCTCTCTCAACTCTCTCTCGTTTCAACAATGCCCGGAGTCTGAGACACCCGAGAGCCTTCTACACCATTGAGACCCCCCCCCCACTTACAAGAGATTTGATAGCCGTGAAAACGCTATGCTCTGGTGTCATGGTCGGGAGGTCTGGCCAGAATCTACGGACAGAGGACATGGTTGCAGCGTGTGCTAAAAATAGTTTCCTAGGGATGTTCCATTTCTCACAAAAATCTGGGAATGCCGCAGCCACTCTGTCCGTGGATTGACCCCTAAGGTCCTACAGCTCCTCCCATGGCATACTTCTCACCTGGCCTCAATATTGGGACCTTTAAATATATAATGGGATCTCATACATCGTTGTAGGACTGGTTGGTTTTTTCGTGGTTTTAATCCTGCCAAAATACTGTGTATGCCCCTTGCTGGCGCTGGTAGTGCCTTTGCTTCTTTTGTGTCTGTCCACAGTACATTCTGCAGCTCTTGACCCCCTCTCATATGCCTTTATCAATTTACTGGGTATATCCGTGCCCCCCCGTCCCATCCCACCATGTTCGCGTGTGCTGCAGCTCAGCTGCTTGCCGATAATGTTTGAAGTCTGTGGTCCCTAGTCCACTCATCTCAACAGGTAACTTCAGTTAAGAGAATGCAATATGTGGGGACCTAATGCCCCATAACAGTTTGAGAAGGACTGAATCTTCTTTTTTTTTAAAACACTGGTGGTATGTCCATGGGCATGACCTGTGGAGAGTGCAGTAACCTCGGCAGTAGGATTATCTTATCAGCCGCTTTCCTCCTCAAACTTGGCATTTACTATGATACCCATATATTTAAAAGGGTGTGCAGAGAGCCTCAGTGGTAAGTCCGCCAGGCCCTCCGTTCGGGTTCCTGGCAAGGGGTACATCACCGACTTAGTCCAGTTTACTCATAGCCCTGACATTTGCCCGAAAAGTTTAATCTCACGCAGTATCAGTGTCATTGTATGCTCAGGATATTTCATGTATAACAGTATGTCATTGGCATACAAAAAAACACTGTGCTGCATCACTACTGCAGTAATACCCCGATCAGCAAATGTCTTCCTTAGATGAATTGCCAATGGCTCCATCACCAGTGCCAACAGTGGGGGCAATAAAGGACAATCTTAACTCTTCCCTCTGCATACAGAAATCCTCTCAGACATGACCCCATTGTTCCTGACCCTAGCCAGTGGGTCGCAGTGATATGCACTGCTGGATCCCTAGACCAAACCCATATTTTTGTTGAGCAATCTGCATGAACTCCCAGCTCAGAGAGTCAAAACTTGTTCTGCTTTAAGAATCACCAGAATAAGACTGCAAGACTAATCCTTTGCCTCAAGCCCAGGGACTGTGTTTCTCCAGCCCCTAGATTTCTCCATTGTCTCCCCGTGGCCGTAAGGATCAAATTCAAGACCCTCTGCATCATCCATAAGGCTTTCTGGGACCTGGGGGGACCTCACTACATCCGACTCTCTCTCCCTTAATACCTCCCTGCTAGAGTTCTTCAGTCCTCTAGCTCTAACTTTCTGCAAGTCAAACGCTTCTCCAAGCAGACAGTGGCACGTAGATCCCTCTCTTGGTAGGAGTCTCCCACTGGAATGGCCTTCCTGCCTCTCTCCATCTTGAGCCAAAACTTCTTAAATTCCAGAAGCTTCTCAAGACCTTCCTCTTCTCCTACTCCTTCTTCCTTCCCCTCCTTGCTAGTTCCTCCTGTCTCTATGGATTCCTGTCTCCCTCATGAGCCTTTATGTGTTCCATGCCCTCCTTCGCCAGTCTCTCCCTCTACCCCCACCAGCACTTGCTCTCGGGTACCCTTCCCTGACTAGCCTACCAAGACTGTTCCACCCCCCTCCCTCGCACTAGCTGTTCCTTTTCTCTTTTCCCTGAGCTCTTGTCCTCTAGGTCTCCCTTGCACTTGCCTATCCCACTGGCCCCCTTGCTCCTGCACTTCTCCTGCTTCCCCTCTCCCTGCACTCCCTGATATTGCACTTGCACGTTCTGAAGGTCAGAAGGCCTACTCAGATCGTTTGCTGTTATTTTTCCTCTGTAAATTCCCTCCCCCCGCTTTTTGTCTTGTGGCACCTAGAAACACTTTCTGATATATAGTCACCATACAAATGTTCAATAAATAAATAAATGAATAAAACTCCCTGCTGTGTGCCTCACCTGGTCCAACACCAGAGACAATTTACATAGACTAAGGGTTGTGTTCATTCTTGTAATACAATCAACCTCCTCTTCAGCTACTAAATATAGTGCCACCTTTGCGATTCTCCCTGCCAGTATTTTGCTAATAATGTTCAAGTCTATGTTAATTAATGATAACAGTCAGCATTATCCGCACTCGGTTTCAGCTTTACCCGATTTAAGCAGTGGTATTATTACTACTTCTCTTAAGGAAGCCTTTAGTTGGCAAGTTTCCAAGGCTTTAGTTTACATGTTATGCAGAAACTGAGTTCATAGGTCTCTAAACTGAACATAAAACTCAAACGGTAGCCCATCTGTGCCTGGCGATTTGTCCCTCGATAGACCGACAATCGCCCACTTTATGTCATGCAGAGTGATGGGGCTCTCAAGCATTTCATAGTCAGCTTGGGTTAATTGTGGCAACCCTCCATTCTCTAGGTATGCTTGAACTTGACCATTGCTCAGTGCTTCAAGAGCACTATATATCCCTGAATAGAATGCTTTAAATATTCCATTAATTAGCTGTGGGACATGCGTTTAACTCCTCTCAGAAGTTTCAATTTGAGAAATTGGCTTCCTGTCCCGTGGTCATCTAACTGACCTACCCAGCTGCATCTCAACCAGTAGCGGAGAGTGATCGGAGAGGGACGTATACAAAAACTATGCCCTCTGCACCTTGTGTGAGTGTGAGCTACTCATGAATATCATTTCGATACTTTAAGATGTTTTGTGTACCTGCGACTAATATGAGTTCCATGCAATACCTTGGTGTCGGCCCCTCCAGACATCTCTTAGTTGGAACTTTTCAAGCACTACGACCAATGTTTGGGCCGCTGGGCCCAGGGGACCACCAATATCCCTGGAGCTATACAAGTGCAAGTCGAGTATCCAGTTGAAAACCCCTCCCCATATAATCAAACTCCCCAGCTGGTCTAATAGTATCCGGGACAACCGTTAAAAAAATAAAAAACAGGGTCATCTATATTCAGAATGTTTGTGTTTAATAGAAACACCTTTAGAACGTTCTATAGGCCCCTCAACCTCACATATCTGCCAGTGTCATCCAAATACTGCTTATGTTGCTCACAAGAGACTGCCCGAGCACCCCCCTGGCAGATGAAGAGAATGATGAAAAATATAGTTGCACATTCAGCTTGCTGTGCAGCTTGTGCTCTGGTCCTGGCAAATGCATTTTGGAACAGAATGAGCTCATTTCTATATGGCTTTTCAAGTATGATATGCCCATGTGCCTTTTGATCACACTATAAATGCCCTGGATGTTCTACTTCACACACAGCAATGCAATTGCCATTCGTACAGCTTCTACCCACATCATTACCCCACGCCACATCATCCCCAACTGTACCCACACCCTCGGGCTCTTCACATATCGTGCACTGGAAGGAAGTGTTTGCATTAACACACCTTTTCCACCCAACCCCCAACCCCTAGAACACTCCTGTGCTTCCACTCCTCAACCTGTGAAGTATCTATCAATAACTCACTGTCAGCTCTAACAGCTGGGAGCCGTGCCCTTTCCAAAAGAAACATTAACCAAGTACCCATGGGAAGACTCTAATGGCCAGTCCCCCGTCAAGGTATAACCGATCCCGCCCTCAGATCCACCCTGTGGTTGTCCTTCTCGACCTGCCGTTTTACCATTCTGTGATATTTGGGCACCATACCCGTAAATACATCCTGGTGTTGCATCCCCACTTACGATCCCCTTCCTGATGACGTATTTCCCATTGCAGCTGAAGGTGGTCATTCCGCAGCATACAAACCCAAACTATGAATAAAGGACACACCCCAGTAGGGAATGAGACCAGGAGAAAGATTGCAAGTTAAGTAAAGGTTTATAAGCAAAATGATGCACTCAGAGGACTCTGCTACTCTGAGAGTGCTCTGCCAAATGATACATGAACAGTACAATATAAAGCAACAACGCGTCATAACATACAGTGAAACATAACATCGTTCATTGGTGGGCACTATGGCCCAGTATGTCGCAATATACTGCATCTGGCTCTGATTGGTTGTTGTGGCTGGTGCGGCCTGCGGCACACGGGTCAGCTGGACTCATCTCCACGGGGTGAAGGTCAGGTTGGGTCCACAGGACGCGATTGTTCTGTCTAAGCTAAACTACACAATATCCATTGACATGCAGAAGAGTCATGTAGCACATACAAGTTATAGCAGACTGAGTGGTCGCCTATAAATTGTGGGCAAGTATTTACACATTCTTGACCCAGGCATTTGTGGTTGAAAATGGTATTGTTGTCCTAATCCCCAGGTGCTTTATCTAAGGGATCGATCTAGAATGTATTCGTCCTACTGCCTTGTGGTTCAAGCAAATGGATTCATAGGTGTTAGTTTAGACAGAATATATGATCACACAGGATTAGTTACATGGGGGCAATCTGGGGTGGTCAGTGGGGAATGGTCTTTCCAAACTGCTACATGAAAGCAGAGTAGAGGGACAAAATGTTGTGCAGGCAATGATTCCTAAGGATGGGGGCCAAGAGCCGGAGCAGGTTTGTGGAGATGGATTGTTAGGGAGAATTCTCAACATTTGCTAATTTCCCTTACCTTTTGAGACCCCCAGAAACTTTGCTGGATTTCTAGGAGTTGATTTTTTTACCTGGGAAGAGTGTGAGCTTTTTTTCCCAGTCGTCCATGCATTCTGATGTGTGTTTTACTTTTGTGTTCTTTGGTTTATGGAATTTTAAAACAACTCCATAGGCATCAACTTTTTCTGTGTGTCACACAGCACTTTCAGTGCAGTGGCACAGGGATGTCTTTCAGACTTCCCAAGGTTTAAATCCCTTCTCTGGGACTGACTAGTGTCTCCCAGAGTATGTAAAGTTAAATTGACTTTACTAGTCTCTTTAAATGTACAGACCCAGCACACACTATCTTCCTATAGAGTGCTGGAGGGGTTGCCTAGCTTCCCCTGAGTTAAAACACTCATGTAACAGTCAAATATTACCCTTTCCTAATTTAAATGTCTCGTGGCAGTGGTTTAGATCAAACTATCATGATTTTTCCTGACCGCGAACAAAGGTAGCTAAACATCGGGTCAGCCATGTTTTTCAATATGGCACCCAAGACCTATCTATAAAAACAGAATCCGGTCGACTTCGTTCGCCATTTCTTTTAGGAAAGGTCCTTCTTGTGTTTGTCTCTGCGCGCCAAACCAGGTTTGGTCCCTTTGTTTGTTGGCCTTTGGCAGGCTTCAGTGCTGAAGCCCTCCTCTGGCGCCAGGGTGTCTGTGGTGGACAGGTTGTGAGCGAGGTGCCCGAAACTCCCTGTGCTTAGTCTCCTAGGAGACCTGATTGCAATCTGGCATGATTGGCTGGCTGTCCGGCAAGGACAGCCAGCCTGCTTTGTGAGTGACAGCCAGCTGGAATGAATGTGGGAAAACTGTTTAAAAGCAGGTCTCTGGGTCTTGGAACGCAGAGTCGACCAATGGAACGAAAGAACTGAAGACCCTGAAGGAAGAGGACTGCTGCAACTCCTGGACAACCAGTGAAGCCCTGCTGCAGGTCTGAATTGCCTGAAACTTCATTGACAGCGAAGCCTTTGAAGGTTAACTTCTTCCCTTTAGTTTGTTGGGAACAACCAACTCGTAAGCCGCCTGGACACCGTCCCCTCCTGGTTGAATTTAATGCAGAGCTCTGTGGAAAACCATATAGCCAGTGGGAAGAATACCAGTCTGTGGTCTTTAAGGCACTCACACCTTAAACCAATGTTTTGCTAAGCTTGTGGCTCATCCCTGGGCAGTGCAGGAACCTCCTGGCGTCCTCCTTCTTGTCCCCACTACTGAAGGAACAGCGAGATCTGCTTGAACTGCCAGGAACAACTGCCTCAGCTACAGCTCTTCTTCACTACCAAGGTACTGTGCAAACGCAGTCCAGAAATCTTTTCGGCCATTGCAAAAGTTTGTGGAACCTTCCTCAACTTCTAAGGCTTGTCCTTCCCTAAACATTTGTCAAACTTTTCGCCTAGCCAAATTCTTCTAAAATCCATGGCAAAGACTTAACCGTTTTACTACCAGAACTGTGCTATCCTATACAAAGAATTTGGACCATTGACTTTGGCCCAGGCCTATTAACTGAATTGCTGGTTGTAGTTTACTGAAACCCTTTGTCCTGCCTATTCAAGAATGTGTGCTATTGATTCTTATAACCTTGTCTTTTTACCTCTTTTTAAAGTATCTGAAGTGCCATTTTGCTCCCACTTCAGGGGAGGTGAACTTGTTCATTAACTTATTAGTTGTGTATTTGTAGTATATTAAGTGTGTGATATTGAGCTGCTATTGCTAGTGGAATGTTTTCCAACTGACTGTGTAAATAAATGTATATTCTTTTACCAAGAAACCTTGAGTAAGTGTATATTTGAATCACTGCATTTGTTGGTCCTTTGTGTAACTGCTCACTCAACTCTTGAGATAAGTCTGGCTGCTCAGCCACTGCTACCACATTACTGTGTAGTACAGGCTTGCATCAAAGGTGAAATTGTATTGACACTTGTAATCTTAATTGCATGTAGTGTTCCCGAAGGGTACTGCATATGCTGCATATGATTTGGCCTAACATAGATGAATAGACAAGTCAAGATCTGCCCCGGTCATACACAGGGAAATGAGTTCTGAGGAAGAAAAAGAATACATTCTCTTATTTGCAACATGTCGCGCCTGGGCTTCTGTGAGAATTGGACTGGCATGGCGTAGACAGGGGAGGAGGTGGTGGGGCTGTTGGAGATGGCTCTGCGCGGCGCTGTATGAAGGGAGAGGAGGCCTCTTAGAGATCATTGTGCGGCCTAATACAAATATGGAGTCTGATGTGGCACAAAATGGAGTCTAAGTGTATCATCCCATTGTTCTCTAAGTGGGACGTCTCCCCACTATGGGATGAGTAAATAGACTTATTTCTTGTGGAATGTATAGGGGGGCACACATACCCTTCCTCCCTTACATTCCCCCTTTCGTTATTCCTTAAGTAACAAATGACCTTGGTGGCTAGTACAGCTACGTTCTTCTGCCTCTAGTACCACTTCATCCAAAGCTGGTGTTCCCTTTATTGGCATGCACACCCTGCAGACTGATCTCTGGCTTTCACCCCCCCTTGCATATTTATCAGGGGTACAGGTCATGTAAATACACCCACCTTATCCGGCTACGTCCACCCACACATCCTTGTTCCATTCTAGTTCATGGGGCTCTTTAATAGTTTTGTGCCACAAATTATCAACTCTATCCCTAGTGTTATATTCTGCTTTCATGCAGAATTAGGGCTCCTGGTTATCCCCCATTTGCACTTGTACATCTCCCACATAATAAACCACTTTTGTTGGGCTGCCCATTGTCACCATCATCTTGCACTACTAGGCATTGACTTTGTACAACATCAAACCCCTACTTGGCACACACCAAATATTTGTAGCAAAAATACTATGATGGGCACCAGTAATTTCATTGCAGTGCCGAACCAGGATGATAGCCAATCAAAAATTGTGTCGAACCAATCACTTGAATGCACACCTCCTTCCTTCTTCATTCTTTCTCTGAGGTTGTGTACTGCAGTTATCACATGTGATAGTGTCCCACCCATTGTCAGCATCGGCAGAAGGCACAAATGTGTAACATGCTCTCCTGATTTTTTGGCAAACACTGCCCTCCATTACTGTGAGGATGTCTAGCACATATCTGTTCTGCATGGTCATCAACCGCAATACTCTGAGTTCCACCTTGATGATGTTGAACCCTTTGTCTGTGTCGTTGGCCAACTGGATCAGCTTCCACCAAACTATCTGCAACCACTTGGCATTTGCTCATGCTTGGATGCTTCTTATGAGTAATGCAAAAAATGTTTCTGCTGAACGAAAGAGTTTAAATTGGTCTGGTATCTGTGCCAAAAGTTCAGAAGAGTCATTAGAGGTCTAGTTAGATGCTCTCCTTTTGCGTCACACTCTGTCTTTCAGCTTATCCTCTGACAGCAAATCAAATGTGGGGGGTTCTTTGGTTGTTGACTTGGGTGTTGGGAGCATTCTGACATGCCCTCTCTCCCCCTGGACATGAGTCTCTGTTATCACCATCAGGACGGAATGCAGCGCAGCCAGGTCACAAGTACCTCGCCATGACGGTGGGAGGTGGAAGTTTGCTGGATACCAGTAATTGTCCATTAGCGGAGCTGTTCCCTTCATGTCAGGGAGGCTAAGAGTTTTATTGCGGTGTGTGTTTGCCCTCATGAGCACCTTCCCTTCTCTGTGGAAGCAAAGTTCATATTGTACTTCACGTTGGATCTTGATTGGCTTTTCAAGAGCTGTTACACATGTTAACTTAGCAATGTGATGAGACCAGACCTAAGTGTATGTTTTCTTGACCCATTGGAACCTTTCTTCTGACAGGCCCTGCAGTGCTTCTCTTTTGCACATCACTGTCTCTTCTTGCCATTTGTTTTCAGTGAACATTGTATAACAAGAACTGTCTCCTTCACACACAGGACTCCTTGAGGCTTATTGTGACACATGTTCTCGTTCTGGATCAGTTGTAGTGCTCTGGTGTGTGCCTGGAAGGTACTCCAAATTCTACACAGTGGTAGATGAATGAGACATTGAGCATACACTTTGGGGGGCTTCCTGGGGTATCAGAACTTTATGTGTTCCTGATACATGGAGTATCAAGGAAAACACACAGCAACTCTCCTTAGCTGCTCGTTTACCCATGGTGCTTATGTCAGAGTACCACTTATTGGACTGGTTTGGGTAACGGGGTCCTCCACTGCACCCAAACCCAGGCCATGGTACGCATCATACAATTTTTGTTCCGCCCCCCTTTTCCTTCTATTTCTTCCCCCTAGACCATTATGCAACAGTGTTTGGTACCGGATAGGAAAAAACCTTAAATTCATTCTTTCGTTCTGACCATGATCATATAGCCCATGCTGTGAGGTAGGATGGGGGTGTGGGGTGGGTGCTTGAGAACTAAAGTGCATGTGAACACTGCTTGAGGTAGGGTTAGAGGTTGTCTGTGAGTGAGCATGTGGCAGAATTAGTACATCAGTAATTGGATTGTCATCATTGTAATCATTAAATACATTTTTATCAGAACCCATCACTAACAGTTCAGTCAGTGGGGCTTTTATTGTACGGTTTTAGTGCAAGGAGGTGAGGTTTGAGGAGACATTGTGGGCCCAGATCAGTTTCAACCCATCCCATACTAAGTGGGTTTCCTCTTGCACAAGTTGTGCTTCCTCCCCCTTCTTTTATCCCTTCTAAAATAAAAGGAATCAACCAATACAGTCCTAAACACAATAAAATGGTTGAGAACACTATTGCCACAAAATAAAGACCGCAATCATAAGAATAAGCTCCAGTGGCGCTAATATTTCCCCTATTGATATCTACAGTTGTATTGTTGTCATTGAGGGCCCTCTTCACAGCCATGTTTGAACCTACAGAGTTAACACATTGGGTTCAGTGCATTTGCGATCATTTAAAAAACACATACTTTTTGTTGATAAGAGGGAAGAGACAAAAACGAGAAAGGAAAGAGAAGGAAGGACACTGAAGACAGTCAGGAGAGAGAGAGATAGATCAAGAAAGAGAAAGAGAGAGACAGAGAGAGAGAGAGAGAGAGAGAGAGAGAGAGAGAGAGAGAGAGAGAGACAGAGGAGAGAGAGAAACATATTTCTTGGAAATTACTTAATTTGATATAGTCAATTCTTTGCTGCACCTATATTTACATCGCTTCATTTTTTCTGTTACGTTTGAAATATGGCACTTTTCTTCACTTTCATTTAGATGGTACAGCTGTCTCTTGCTCGTTGTGTTGTCATGAGCTTTCCTGACATCAAAGAGGTGGATCCAATATGTCAAGCCCTTAACCTTCACTGCAGATGGGGTGCAGTAAATCACTTCATAAGGGCCATGAAATCTTGGAGAGTTCTATCTCTGCACAAAGCTTTGCACATGCACCCACTCCCCAGGCATTAACTGTGTTGCAGGACTATCTGTTGCTGCAGTGGTTGTATCCGTTTAATTTTCCCTTGTAAAGGGTGGGGCAATTTGTTTAGCTATACTCCTTACTGCCCATTTGAGCTGTGTTAGATAGTCTCTAAATTCCTCACCCATCACTGTGGCCATTCTGTGAAAATCTGATGCCTTCCTAATAGGGCACAATGGCATTTGCATGTGTCTTCCTGTTTCTATCTCGTGTTGTGACAAGTGGTGGTCTTTGCTGGGCTGTGTATGCAATTGAAACAATGCTAGTGGTAAATAATATACTCAATCTTCTTGATAGTGTAGCATAATTTCGACAATCTGCTTTTATATAGGCCGTTCATCTTTTCTACCACTCCATTCACTTGTGGGTGATAAATGGAACATGAAGTATGTTTAATTGCTAGCAGAGAAGTAACTTCTTTAAACAGGTCATTGATGAAGTGAGTTCTGTTGTCGGAGCATATGACATCACAAATGCTCCAATGTGGAAATACTTCTCTCACCAAAACTTTTGCAGTGCATTTAGCGTCTGCGTGGTTACATGGTCCTGCTTCCACCCAGCGGGAAAAGGGGCAGACCACCACTATTAAGTACCTTACTCCATTGCGCCTCTCTTCCATGTCTGCATAATTCATGTGCAGCTCACAGAAAGGTCCGATGGGGCAAGGTATACTGCATAATCGATGTGCAGCTCACAGAAAGGTCCGACGGGGCGGGGCAGTGTTCCTTGTAATGTCCTGAGGGTCATTCCAGAATTGTAAATTTGACATGTTACACACTCAACTGTCATTTTTGCTAGATGCTCCTGTAATTTTGGGACAAACCAATCTTCCTGTATATTTGCAGCTGTGTGTTGTTTTGCTGTGTGTGCTGGGAAATGCAGCTGCTGAAATGCAAGTTGCAGTAATTCTACAGGCATAAATGCATTCCCTGGATATTTTTGGTGCCAAATGAGATCAGTGGCTGACTGTGTGCAGCCTCTCTTCAACCACATTTCCTACTCTTTGAGTGGGCCCTTTTTTGCAGGTCAATTATTTTGGTTATGGGCAGTGAGTTATATTCCTCTTCTTTTTCCTCTTGGCCATTACCTTTTAACACACATTCTGCTGCTTGAGGTTTTTGGAAATACACTGCCTGTTTTTCAGCAGAGTCTGCTGCCACGTTTCCTAATGAGATTACATCACTTTTGTTGATATGAGTTTGGCATTTCACCAAAGCCACCAATGATGGTTCTGCTAGTGCTTCTATTAGCTCTTTTAAAAGTTCTGCATGCTGCACTGGGTACCCGCCTGCCCTTCTGAAACCTCTCCTCCTCCACCTGGGCATCCCGGCATGTACCATTGTGGTTACGTATGCCGATTCTGAATAAATCGTTATTGCGTAACCCTTTGCCGTGGGCAATGCCTCAATAAGAGCTACAAGTTCCACGGCTTGTGCTGAATAATGCATTGGTAGTCTTTTCTGCATGATGATCTCATATTCCCCTTCCTCCAATCTTACCACTGCTGCACCAATATGCTTTTCTCCTGTTTCTGGGTAAATAGATCCCGACCAGTACACAAAGAAATATTTACCTTCCTCTAGTGCGTTTTAATTCGCTTTGGGAATGTTGTCACCCTCCCCCTTGTATGTGGCACAATCGTGTATTTTCATGTCTTCTAGCGGGCATTGCTCCATGATGAATGTGGCCGGATTTACTGTCTTTCAGAGCACTATATGGATGTTGGAGCTTGACAGTATTATTTCATATGCAGTGGCCCTTTGTGTGGTAAGTGTGGATTTGGACCGTTCAAGAATTGCAAAAAGCAAGTGCTCAACCGTGTTACTGAGCATCCCATCACTATAGTGGAGCTTTTCTCAATTGCAAAGGCGGCAGCTGTGAGAGCTTGTTGCCATGCGAAATATCCCTACATCAAAGAATCCAAAGTACCACTGTAGTATGCTCTTGGCTTGCGCCCTAACAATGTTTTTTGTGTTAGGATTACTGTCATGATCGTTCCGTTGCAGTGCGAGAACAAGTAAAATTCTCAATCATAATCTGGAGTTGCTAAAACTGGTGCTGTGCAAATAGGTTCTTTCAGTGTGTTGAAGTTAGTGTTCTTTTCTTGTGTCCATGTGATACTTGTGCTTTCTTTTTGTGCTTCTTTTAGTGCCTGTAGCAGGGGCCTTCTGTATGCTGCATAATCAAGTATCCATGCTTGTCAATAGTTACATATACCGAGAAATATCTGTATGTCTTTCACTGTGTGGGGTTGTTTTTTTGCGCGCACAGTTGCTGCCCTATCTTGAAGTATGTGCTTGCCGTCCTTTGATATTAGTTGACCCAGATATAGTACTTTGCCAGACAGTACTGCAATTTTCCGTGGTCCACCTAGTAACCTTTGCGGGCCAACAAATTTAGTAAAGTCATCTAATTGGCTCTGCACTGTTCCTCACACTCTCCACAAACCAAAAGGTCATCTAGGTACTGTATTACCGTGCTCCCAAAATCAATATTGCCAAGGTCTTCATGCAAAACCCTGTTAAAACTACTTGGGCTTTCACAGTAACCCTGTGGTAACCTGCAATGTTTGTATCTTTCCCCCCCTAGGGTAAATGCAGTCAAGTATTGTGAGGCTGGGTGTAGTGGTACCAAGAAAAAAAACGTTTTTCAAGTCTACCACCGTGAAGCATGAGGCCGATTTTGGGATGCTACACAAAATTGATACAGGGTTGGGGACAAGGGGAAATTCCTTTTGTATGATGTCATTAAGTTGGCGCAAGTCCTGTATCATCCTCCAAGCCCCGCCCTTTGCTTTTTTAATCAGATAAATCACAGTATTACATGGTGAATTTGATGGTACAATGATACCTTGTTGGAGTAGTGCATGTATTGTCTCTTTTATTCCTTCCTTTGCTTCCCTTGACAGGTGGTATTGTTTTACGTGGGGCAGCACTGCACCAGGCTTGAGTTTTATTTTAACTGGTGTTACCTCTTTTAGTAACCCTACGTCATGAGGGTTAGTGGTCCATAATTTTGTGGGAACCTGTTGCATGTCTTCATTAAAGAACGCTGAAGGTTTATTGACAATGGGCATGAGGGGGTTTTCCACTCGTCTGTTTTGAACCATTATATCACAGGGCATGCATATTTCCATTATTATATGCTTGTCATTGTCGTTGTCAGTGAACAGCTCCTCGCCTGTCAAATCGCGCAGCGCTGTTTGGATCTGTGCATAGTAAACTTTGCCATTCACATCCATATGTATCCAGACTCACCACCACAATACCTTTAGCTGACACTTGTACTCCCTGCAAGTCTAGGGAGAGGTTGGTACCTGGCAATATCTCAAGGGCAGCCACAGGGCAGAAAACAAAGTCAGAATGTACCCTCTATTCTGTTCGTGTTATCTCAGGCGCCACTCTTGCCAAGACCTGTAACCCATATACAAATATTTCTGCATTAACTGGCACCCCGCACACTACTATTTCTTTTGCTATGGCATTGATCAACAGCATCACCCATATGGGGCATATTCCTGGAGTTGAGCACACTATGCCCCTTTCAGTAAAAGAGTTTGTCATATTGAGTTTAGTAAGGTGATCCCTTCCCTGCAAGTTTATTGGCGAGTCTTTGTGATACAATAGGGGTGCTTGCACTGTTTCCCCCCCCCAACCATTATATCCAAATCTTTAGTGTATGGAACCGTGAATACTGCCCCAGAGAATCCCTGTGTTTCCAAATGTTTTCCTAACAGCAGAAACTGGCCTTCCATTAGGCACAGTTTTTCCACCCCAGAGTCCAGTCCACCATGAAGATGAACTGTCTGTTTCCAATTTATGCCCCCACCAGTGGTTCCTTGTCTGGGTGTAGGGTAGTCAATGGGACTGGGCAGGAAAGTGCTCTCTATGGGCTGTCCTAGTCTGGGTGTGCCCCAGGAATGAAAAGATGTTTTTCCCGACCATAGCTGTTCCCCGGAATGGTGCTGATGGGCCATTGGCCGTGGTGGCGAAAGGGTTACTGTGCGTGTTCCCCATCTGACTTTGGCGTACTACTCATTGTTGTGTTTGCTGTGGTGATGCTCCATGCTCGTGTGTGTGGTGAATGTGAACCTGTTCCCCAGTCTATATCCTCCCATAGGTAACCCGTAGGGACTGCAGGAGTGGGGGTAGCCGTACTGTTGCTCATTGTTGAACCCTTGTGTGTTTTGGTAATATGCCATGGGACAGGTGCGACATTCCCTCGCAATGTGGCCCCACCTTCCATATGACCAACATGTTCCCTGTCACCCACTTTGGGGCCCTTGTCCACCGTAGCCCCCTCTCTGTCCCTGGTACCCACCTCTTCCTCTTCCAGGTCTTCCTTGCCACTGTGGCCCTCCGTACTGTTCCCCTCCGGCCCATTGTTCTTGCCCGTTTAATGCCCAGGTGGCTGCCATTCTAGCTTGTACTGCTAATTGCCCCGCCTCCTCATTTCCCTGTTTCTCTGCAGGGAGGGCGGCTGCTACTGCTGCGACCTTCACCAACTTATTTTGTACAAGCTTTACTTCGTCTGCCAATCTCTCTTTGGGAGGCCTCTCTTGATTATGAAGTAAAAGAGGGAGGTGGACTGGTCCCAGGCTGTGCCCGTCTTCACCCTCCACATATCCTGCACCTGAAGAATAAACTGCACAGCATCTTCATCATCCCCCATTGTGCATTGCATCACTTACTGTAAATCGGGGGTGTCAGAAAACGTTCTTCGCAGTCCATCCCACACCTGTGTCCTCACTTTATTGATGGATGCCCCATCATGGCAGTTACAATCTATGGTCACTCCCGGGAAACCCGCCTTCACCCACACTCCATTTGCTTGATCACCCACTGCGGACACTATTAAGCTCTTGACATCCCCTATTGCCAACGGATGAGAGGCATCTGCATATTTGATTTCCCTCTTCCCTTACCTACCTTTGTTCCTTTGTACCTTTGTTCCCTTCTTCTTTGCCAGTGCCACTCTTCCCATTCTGCTTCTCAACCCTCCCTGCCACCCTTCTTCCTAATCCTCTTCTCTCAGTGCCGTCCACCATGGCAGTTGCAAACCCCCTCCCTTGCTTCTTCCTCATATTCATCCAGGTCGCTCCAACACTCCTCTTCTCTGTCAGATGTCACACTACCTTGTCCTGTACTCACTGCTCCTCTTCCTGCTCTATTCAGATTACCTTAACGGGTGCACTATCAACACGGAAGAGGAAGTCCCCAGACTTCCACTCATCCTCTGTTGTACCATAGGAGGTTTTTTATGGTGGGGGTGGTGGTGTCTGCCCTCCCCCTGCCAGAAGCTGCAAACTCTCACACACACAATGTTCTTAGTTTGGTTAACTCTGCTTAGGTAGTGCTCATTTTATTTTCTAGGTCCCACATGAGGCAACCTAAATGGACTTGGGATGCACTTGTCGGGCCGTACAAATCTTTAGGGTCGTGGGGGGGATGGGGAGCTACTGCCAGCATGGTGGGTGCTCGGCCGGGGCAAATGCAGTGGGTCACAATATCCTTATACGGACTTAGTTAGCAACGGGTATAACTTTTAAGGCTCCTCTCCCTTGCTCTTTTCTTCCCCTCCCTCCTGGGTTGTGGCCACTACAGGTAGTGACTGCTTTTCTTTTTTATTTATGGGAGGCGTTTCTTTGAACATTATCCAGAGATCTAATACCTCCTGTCCATTTTGGAGCTGTTTTCCCTTGTATTTGGCCATTAAATATGTCGCTACCAGGTCTAACACACGTTTAGCAAAGGACCCTCCTTCTGGCCATATCTGAGATGACCCTTCCCCTTTAATCTCAGTCAGCTATTGTTCGTGACACTTTTTTATTTTCTCACTGTATAAGGGGAGGTGTTGGCAGACATGTAAAACTTGCATATCTGCCCCCATAATGTCTTATCACTGTCTTGTTACGTGCGTGTGTACATGTGTCAATTATCACTACTAGTAATAATTCAAAAACCATATATCTTCTGCCATGACAATTTTCAAACTTTAATTTTCAATGTTTTACTTACACCTTATTTTGATTAGACCATGGGAAAGAAACATCAAAAACCAAGTCACCAAGTGAAGGTGGTCATTCCCCAACATACAAACCCAAACTCTGAATAAAGGACACACCCCAGTAGGGAATGAGACCAGGAGAAAGATTGCAAGTTAAGTAAATGTTTATAAGCAAAATGATGAACACAGAGGACTCTGCTGCTCTGAGAGTGCTCTGCCAAATGATATGTGAACAGTACAATATAAAGCCAAAACGCGTCATAACATACAGTGAAACACTACATTGTTCATTGGTGGGCACCTATGGCCCAGTATGTCGCAATATACTGCATCAGGCTCTGATTGGTTGTTGTGGCGGCCTGCGGGCACGTGCGTCAGCTGGGCTCATCTCCACGAGCTGAAGGTCAGGTTAGGTCCACAGGACACGATTGTTCTGTCTAAGCATAACTACACAACAACCATTGACATGCAGAAGAGTCATGTAGCACATAAAGGTTATATCAGACTGAGGGGTCACCTATAAATTGTGGGCAAGTATTTACACATTCTTGACCCAGGCCTTTGGGGATGAAAAGGGTATGGTGGTCCTAATCCCAATGTGCTTTATCTATGGGCTCGATCTAGAATGTATTTGTCCTACTGCCTTGTGGTTCAAACAAATGGATTGATCGGTGTTAGTTTAGAAAGAATATATGATCACACAGGATTAGTTATATGGGGCAATCCAGTGTGGTCAGTGGGGAATGGTCTTTTACCAACTGCTACATGAAAGTAGAGTAGAGGGGCAAAAGGTTGTGCAGGCAATGCTTCCTAAAGGTGGGGGCCAAGGAGCAGGAGCAGGTTTGTGGAGATCGATGAATACACAAGTCAAGATCTGATCCGCCCCGGTCATACACAGGGCAATGAGCTCAGAGGAAGAAAAATAATAAGTAGGATTTGTATTTAGGATGTTTACTCACACTCAAAAACCCTAAAATTGAAAAAGAGTCCACTAATAAATATATATATACATATATATATATATATATATATATATATATATATATATATATATATATATATATATATATATATATATATATATATATCACTGAATTGACTCTGATGTTAAAGAAATTGTAGTTTATTTCTCAGATTGTGTTACAGGATGTAACACAGTCTGAGGAATAAACTACAATTGTGAATATACACCAACTGTGGCATGAGCAATCTTCCAGGTCCACGACCTTGTGCTGAAGTTCTGAGTATTTGGATTTCATGTCTTCCACATCCTTTGTCGTATGCGCAAGCGTATGTCTCCAATACCCGACATTCGCTGCTCTACTTTGGTCATCCGTTCATGTAACGTGACGATGTCCTGTCTTATCAAGGCCACATTTTGGGTGAGTGTACCCAGTTGTTCTGAAATGCTCTTGATGCCCTCGACTATCAGCTGTTTGAGATAACTGTTAAATATGATATCCATGGTTGGCACATCTGGCTTATTTCCAAGCATGCCCTCCTGCAGTGGGTTCCATATCAGAGGCTGCTCGTGAGCTTGTTTATCTTTGCTGAAGGTGCTTTTGCAGTCCTCTTCGGAGCACCTGTAAGGGGGTCGCTCTCATTGAGGGTTTCTGGGTGTCCGACTAAACCACCCGGTGCCTTGGGTGCTAATTGCCTCCTATGTGCTAAGAGCAGTTTAGCTCAAATACCTCTCCCCTTCTGCAGACAGTTTGCAATTGATTTTGTAGGCTAACCCATAAAAAAACAAATGTATGCAAGTCACCAACAGTGCGAGCTTTGGGAGGGACGCTGAACAAATCAAGGCGAGGGTCATGGGGGTTCTTCCCCATTGTTTGCCATACATTTATTTATGCCAGTATTCACATACATCAACATATTCATGTTCGCTTTGTGCATAACATCTGTAACAATATTATAAGAAAACAGGTCCACACTGGTTCTGGCAACAGAGGGCAGTATTCTCACGTAAGAACATACTCATGTTGGCTTTGCCATTAAAAATGCCATGCCACAATATGAAAACATGTTGAAACTGGCTGCACCAACATGCCAGTCTAGTCATGTAATAACACCTCATGCTTGCTTTATCATAATGTCGAGTACAAATGTCAGGTCAGAGAAATAAATAGCCTGACTGGCTGCACCAAAATGCTAATCTAGCCACACAATAACACATCATGCTTGCCTAACACAAAGGGCCAGTAAAACAATCATTGGCCAACCACCCAATAGTTTTGACATTTGTAGTTATTATAGTATTTAACATTTGGCATGGAGGAAAGGAATGAGAAATGCCAGCCCAGAGAGGATGACAGCATGGAAAGAACAAAGGGCAATACTGGGGGGAGGGGGTGAGAGAAGCACTGTGTAGGGAGGAAAATAAATTGCAATACAAGGAAGAATTCAAAAATCCGAAAGCTGAAAGGTAGGCCAGAAGCAATACACAGCTGCATTGTACAACATTTGAATGGAGGAGTGACAGCTTAAATAGGGGGGAGGAGTGGCAGGGCAAATGGAGGTCAAGCAACAGCACAATTAGGAGCTGATCAACATCGCAAAGGTGGATGGAGGGACAGCGTGAAGGTGGGTGAAGCGATAGTGCTAGAGGCGGAAGAAGTGACAATGCAAGGGGAAGGAGCGACAGCACATGTGGGGAGGAGTGACTGCACAAAGGGTAGTGACAGCACAATGGAGGGAGGAGGGACAGTGCAAGGGGCAAAGGAGGGAAAGTGCAAGGGGGAGAGAAGGGACAATGCAAAGGGGAAGGATGGAGAGCACACAGGGGAAAGACCAGCACAAGGGGGAGATGAGGGCCAGTGCAAAGGGGAAAGAGGAACAGTGACGGGTGAATAACCGTTCAAGGGGTAGCAGAAAAGCACATAGACAGAAAAAGCAGGGTGAGGTCTATGGAAAAGGGGTGTAGAGGATAGTGCAATAGAGGGAGGAGGAGCTGTGCAAGGGATGGCACAGGGACAGTGCATGAGTGGGAGGAAAGACAGTGCAAGTGAGGGATGAGAGAGAGTGTAAGGGAGGAGGAAGCAAAAGCACAAGTTGGAAGGAGGGGCAGCACAGTGAGGAGGGACAGTGCAAGGGGGAGATGCGACAGCACTAGGGGTAAGGGACAGCACAGGCTGGAGAAGGGACAGTGCAAGGGGGAGGAGGATAAGCACAAGAGGGGAATGAAGGCACAAGCAGGGACAGTGCAAGAGGGAGGGTAGCCAGCACAAGAGGGTGAGGAAGGTCAGCGCAAGAGGGTGAGGTGGTACAGTGCAAGCGGGGAAGAAGGGACTGTGCAAGGGGTGATAGGAGCAATAGCGCATGGGGGAAGGAGTGACAGTGAAAGGGGGAAGGAACGACAGTACAAGGGTGAAGGAGCAGCAGTGCAAGTGTTAGGGAGGAGGGACGGAGCAAGGGCAGAGGAGGGACAGCACAAGGGGGAGAAAGGGCAGTATAGGGGAATGGAGAAACAGTGCAAGTGGGGAGTGACATCTGTTGGTTATATTATAATTACAGCCTTTGGTCATAGTTGTACTATATTGTAGCTTTGATCTAATGTGTGTGGAACAGAGTTTTGTCTGCTACAGAGTCTCCCTCATCAGGGGGGAGAGTTTATTCTGATATAGACTCTCCCCCTTCAAGGGGGAGTGTTTATTCTGCTAGAGTCTCCCCTTCAAGGGGGAGACTTTCTTCTGATACAGACTCTCCCCCATCAAGGATGAGAGTGTATTCTGCTGCAGAGCCTCCCCTTAAAAGGATAGACTTGATTGTAATACAGTGTCCCCCCTTCAATGGGAAGAGTTCATTCTGATACAGTCTCCCCCTTTAAGGGGGAGACTTTATTCTGATACATAGTCTCCCTTTCAAGGGTTTACTCTGACACTGAATCTCCCCCGTCTTCTACAGATCCTCCCTTTAAAGGGGTAGAGTTGATTCAGATTCAGATCCTCCCCTTGTAGGAGGAGAGTTCATTCTAATACAGAGTCACCCCTATAGTCTGCTACATAGTCTCCCCTTCAAAGTGGAGAGTTTATTCTGTTACAGAGTCTCCCCTTTCAAGTGGGAGAGCATATTCTGTTACATAATCTCCTCATCAAGGGGTAGAGTTTATTCTGCTATACAGTCTCCACGTCAAGGGGAGAGCATATTCTGTTACATAATCTCCCCATCAAGGGGGAGAGTTTATTCTGCTATAGAGTCTCCACTTCAAGGCGAGATTTTATTCTGATACATAGTCTCTCCCCGTCAAGGTGAAGGCTCAACAATATTTCAAAGCAGAGACTTCCCTCGCCTGACTGGACTTTTCCCAAACCCTCCATTGAAGAGTAAAGACTCTGTTTCCAAAAATACCAGACGGTGAATGGTTCAAAATGAGAGTTAATTAATTTCTTGTCAAGGGAGGGAATTTAATTCACAGGGGGAGATTCCATTTCAGAATAAATTCCCTCAGGGAGACTTTATTTCAGTATAAAGTCTTCCGGGGAGACTTTGTTATGGGCGATGGTTTCTTTTTCCTGGCACATGGGAGCTCCGGGCCGAGCATCCCGCCAGCACACTGCAACTCTATCAGCTGCTGCAGCGTTTTCTGGGCTCCATTGTTGTGACCAGGGCAGGGGATGAGGCAATCTCTCATCAGCAGGCCTGTCAGGATGTTCTTGTTACACCAGCTGCATCAGCGAGGCACCGGCAACATTATTCACGATGTGTGTCGCTTTTGTTTTCAGTAAGGACCCCTCTACGGGATTTGTCAGGATGATCGGTGGCAGAGTTATGGATACATGCTGCTATTCAGTCACCACCTTTGCCATGCCCATTTCAGTAATTATCTTAAGGCCATTTTGCATTCATGTCAACATGACCAATGTCATTTTGGAAATGATAATCCAATTCTCTTTTTTTCCTTGCATTATGATGCATGAAGGCTTACTTTCCACATTCTAAATCCATGAATACATATCCCAGAATGCATAGAAAAGAAACTAATTTGGACCAGGATATCCCGTACAACAAGGGGCATACTGACAGTATGATTTTATTAACATTTCTTTTATTTCTTTAGTTTATTTTGAATATTTATTGTGCACAAAGCTAGCTTTGGGGAGCAACCAAGCAATCTACATCCATTGGGATTTTTGTCCACAAGACATTTTTTGAAAACATACCTCTGCCCTTTCAATTAAGTAACTCCAGTATTTTTTGAAGTTTATAATCTTAATATAAGCAAGAAACATGGTGTAAAATGTATGCGGGCCTACCTCATAATGATAAAGATTATGATACCTTGGATCCGAAACGCGTCAGCACTTGTGAAGTGTCAGCAATTCATTAGGACTGAACACTTCTTGTTTAACCGCCTAGAGTCTAGAGAATATTTATTCTACTTGACATTTTGATGTGATATACCTGTATGTCTTATTGTACCTATATGTTCATTGGAAACAGCTAAAAAGTTATTTTTCTTCCAAAATTGTTCATTTTACTATTTTGAATCCACTGTGATATTCGACATATGAATTTAGGTTGTTCCTGTCCTTAATGTATGTTCTTTTTATTGAACAAGCATGTCTTTGAAGTTGAGCTAAGTGTTTTTTTTTATTTTTTAAATTTAGAATGATACGTCTACACTGAATTTAGAACTATATGTCCACATTGAATAGTAATACTCAATTTTAGAATCATATTGGGATTAGTCCCACAAGAGTGCACTAGGCGCCACCCGTTGGCAACAAAGGGTTTATATATTTTATTGCTCAGCATATGTGGGACCAGAGAGGAATCTATATGCCTTTCATCTTAAAATGTATATTGGCACACATTAAAAGGGATGTCTTACATCAAGTGCTGGGCAAACTAGCTAGGAGATAAGCCGAAACACCCACATTTTAGGTTGTCCAAGATTCTGCTCATATTTCCAGAGATTCATTCAGAAAAGTTGCCTGTCACTAAGGGGGAAAAGAATAGGGACAGTCGACACCGGGCAGACTTCACCCTCACAGAGCCGGTAACATGCTCATTGCTGTAGCAGGAGCTGGAAGGTGCCCCCGGGCAGTGGGGACTGAAATGTTCTTTCTTTTTTCCAGCGCTCTTGTGCTGGAAATAAAAATGAAAAAAACGTTTACACGATTCTTGTGGTCCTGATGGGGAGGTCATTGGGAGGCTTTGGGGGCAGAGCTAAAATGTGCAAGATCTGCCAGAGTATGGTTCATACCCCCACCACACAATTGATCCACACATATTCCTGTGCCACTGAACAATCGAAACAGGAACCAAAAGTATTTGCAGCCGACTTATCAAGAAATGTACCCTATCTTACTTACAACACTCAGGGGCTCATTACGAGTTTTTTGGAGCGGTAAACATGTGGTGCAATAGCCACCACATTTACTGATCCACCAAATTCTGAGTTTGGCCTTGAAGTCGAGCATTTACATAACTGATCATACTGTAGGTAAATCCTCCAATTTACCACCAGAAGTCGTCAAAATTAGCAGAATTACTGACAATGGAATTACCGCCAGTGGTAATAACATCAAAATTCTCTGAACTCATAAAAATTGGTATTTATACTGCCTACCGCCACTTGTAATCCCATGGTAAAACCACAGGAACAAGTGGCAGTTATGCTAATTCCGTTTGGTGGTAGTTCACTGATAATTCCGCTGAACTACCGCCAAACTCGGAATGAGCCCCTCAATTTATAGTCTTGAGCCACTTGTCCAATTGTAGCAAATTATGGTAATCTTATGTCTTGAATAAACTAAGCTATTTAATTGTGTAACATTGGGCCTCATTCTGAGTCTGGCGGTACCCCTGCTTGTGCTACCGGCCGGTTGCCGCCAGACACAGAATGATTTACCAGAACCTGACTTTCCGTGCCACTGGGGGATTACAACCCCGGTGGCCCGGAAAGTCAGGCACCAGTAAATTGTAATTCCCCATTCCCATAGAGTCTTATAGGACTCTATGGGAATGGGAAACACGGAAGCACTGGCACCGTTGTTAACAGTGCCGTTGCTTCTGTGACGGTCTGCCTACCGTGGCCTCTGTGCCCAGCAAGGTCTGACCTATCAGGCACAGCGGCTCTGGTAGGCAGACCTGTAGTATGCTGGTTCATAAACAAATTTTCGGACTGGCATACTTATCATGAAGCCCATTGTAAATTAAACTTATTTGAAACGAATATTATTAAAAATTGGTGACTATTTAAATGCATTTTATACTTGCAAATGTTTTTGATTATTCAGGTAACTCCAAAAACTGTCAAATTTTTAAGCTACTTCGAGTTCAATATTCTACTACTTTGCTAAAGAAAGTATATTTCTCATTAAATTGAGGAGGTAAAATACCATTCTAAATCTAAAACATATAAATGCAGGTGCTGAAAACCTAGCGGAAACGCAATATATGAGTTAATTTACAGCAGTCCCAACTCCATACTGAATACAGTATTCATTTTCCAAATAATTTTCAATGCGTTTATTTTGCTTCAGCTTTCATTCTTTTTTGGCAGTTTGCCTCATCTTTTAGTCACCTTCAATGCAAAGGCAGTTTGTTGAATGTATGTCGAGCTAAATTATGGCCATTTCCTCACAAAAAATGCCCCCATAAGAAAGAAAAAAAAACTTTTCTGTATTTGAACAAGTAGCTACTTGTTTGTAATGTTTTTGCATATGTGTTTCTGCTATAAACATTGCGTCACCTGGCTTGACATTTTTCAATACATCACGACTTATAACTAAAGCCCATTTAGGAAAGTTTTGGAAACGTGAATCATATGCTGAATACTGTCAGTGTTCGTTTAGTTTACAAATAAAAAGTTGTAAAATATAACAACCGGTCACCCTAATTTTGATGGACTTGACTAACTTGTACTAGAGGAGGCGAAGTAGCTGAAACTGGTTTAAAAGAAAAGTGTGTTGTTTTGCACATTCAAATGAGAGCACTAAACCTTCGATAGCTAGAAACAGTTGGAAACATCCTGCTGAAAGACAGACAGGCTAGCAACAATGCACCAATTACTCTTCTGTTAAGACAAAGGGCCTACCAGCCTAACACCATCCATGTGGTGTGCTCTGAACAGAAGTACTTGGGGCCCTTGAGTGATGCTGTGGAGTCAGTCTTCTGTACACCACATTTCCTGCACATGCCACTGAACGGGTATGCAGTGCTGGGCTCTTCCCTCCCAACGTGCTGGTACTGAGGGAATCCTGGTCAGTTACTTCATCCCCGCTTAGTGAGATGGTCACATTCAGAGTCTCTCCGCATCTGTTTAGAGGCCATACTGGTTCAGCAGAAAAACAGGTGGCTGGGCTTGAGCCCGGCCCTGTTGGGGTGTTGCCCCAGCATGGTACCTCTTGCATTGTCAAGTGTGTGCTGTCCTGATCTGCAACAAACACCACCTGGGGAGTGCTTGCCTAATGGACATGCTTGTGAGGCCTGTGCCCCACACTCGTCCCATGCCGGCAGCTGTAAAACACCACAGATAGCCACATGTGGCACAGTCAGCTGCCCCTGGGTTGGGGAATGTACCTTGGTAGTTCCGCTTACCACCAGCACCACTAGGTGCGTGCTAGGGGTGTGCCTCACCTGACCCCACGAGGTATGAAGCTGGGAGGACAGGAAACCCCAGAAACAAGTTACTGCAACAGGTCCATGGATCCGGTGGCAGTACTGATCTGGTTCTGAGCTTAGACAAAGGTAATGGGGACCCTGGGACAACCCCAATGGCACCCCGGGGAGGGCCATGGGGCAATTGACCTTAAAGTGACCTTCAGACGGTGTACACGGAGCTGCAAGGTGAGATTGAAATGACGATGTTCAATGTGTCCTACAGATCACACATTAAAATTGCATCTAGCTACATTCTTCATTGATGTGTGAGCTAAGTGATTCACCAACAAGAGACACAGACAATAACACAGGTTTTACAAACTATGCGAATGCCACTTAATGTGTTATCCCACTGTCAGGACTGCATGAGATGTATGAAAAAAATATCAACAGAGTATATGACATCATCCAAAATTGGATGATGGAAAACAGCTTGGCGCTCATTAAAGAAAAGACAAAGATGATGGTAATAGGCACGAGTACTAAAATGAAGAAGCTGGACCGAGAGTTCGGTCAGTTCAGAGTGGCTTGCTGTAATATTACAACCAAGAAGAAGGTGAAGACCTTGGCCATTGTTCTAGATCAAAATCTGGATATGAGGCCTCAAGTAAATAGCTTTGTTTCCTCAACAGCCTATTACATTAAACTGTTATCCCAACTGCATCCTTATATCTCACAAGCTAATTGTGAAACGGTGGCTAGAGCCTTGGTAGGGTCAAAAAATAACTACTGTAGTAGCCTTTTGGTAGAAATGTCTAAGGCTGATATCGTGTGGCTCCAAACCTTGCAGAACAGTATGGTTAGAATTATTGTTGGTTTTAAGAAGAGAGATCATATATCAGGGCCAGTCGTAGCCTGCACTGGTTACCGATTGAAGCAAAGATTCAATTCAGGCTGCTTTGTCATAACACACAGATGCGTCAAGGGCACTGGCCCTTCATACCTAACAGAGGCTCTGACTCCTAAATCTAATGTTTGACCATTGAGATCTAACAACACCAACCAGCTAAAATGTTCAATGTGCAATCTCACTCAGGTTATGAAAAGTGTCTTCTTTATGGCGGCACCTAAGGCATGGAATGCCATCCCTCCGGACCTCAGAGATATTAATTCTATGGTAATCTTCAGGAAGAAGATTAAGATGTTGTTATTCAAATAAAAAGATCTGCCCTCCTTTTTTTCTTCTTTCTCCCATGCAGAATTCTTGCTTGCTGTGTCGGTTTTTGAGAATTGTGTTTGTTGCACCCTTAAGCCTCTGGGTTCTATGGAACGCATAATAACGAACTAACTAACTAACAACTTTCATCCATACAGATGTTGGCCAGAGAGGTTTGGGGGAGGCAGCGCCAGCCATCCTGCCTGCATGGCGAGAAGTACCCATGCCCTTTTCAGCATCCACACATGGGGGGTCAACAAGACCATCATGGAACAAAACAACGTGTTCCCTGTGAACTGCCCTCCAAGTCTGATTGATGTCCTCTGTGGCCACATGATGAATACTCACATGGTGACGGTGGCCAAGGCTGAGACAGGCACATGTGTGCCTTGTGCAGACCACCAGCCCAATCACAAGCTCCAACTAGGGGTGCAGCAATTGTAACATATGATTTGGACCTAGACTCACCATGGCTGCTACCACCAGACTTGCCCTCAAATTATTCCCTGTTAAAGGTTGTAAACTGAATGCATTCCATTCACAAAGACTGAAAATAATCCTGTGACATCCATTCAAGTCACTACCTCCCCAAATTGGGAGTGGTCAATTAACGTGCTTCATGCCTTCCTTGTTTGTGATGGCCATTTGTCAGGCTCACTCACTGGAATTGAAACATGATTCACTCTTACCTGTGAGCACCATGGTAGTAGGCACAGGAAGTTGACGGGGCAGACATCACTATGTATGTTTGCTGTCACAGGGAGGTACACACTGATCAAGTGTAGTTACAGTCACTGAAGTGGCCATGATATGCCATATTGTTCAAGGTCTGATTAATGTATGCATTCCCAGGAGGTCAATGTTTGCTGTCATGTATTAGCTTTACATCCACCGTGGAACACAACATAACAGAGCCAGCCATCAAAGGGTACATCACTAACTCAATGAGCCATTTGCACTGTCACTGTACCAGCCATGTGTACAAACATGTGTGAAGCTCACTCATTGAGACAAGCATATGTAACTGCTGGATGCTCACAGTATCTAAACCTGCCTGAGCATAGCAATGGGGGTGCCTTGCACCCGACTTGTGCTGATCTGCACACCCTCAGGGACATCAGCATGACAGAAGCAGAAGAGCATGCAAAGCCCCAAAACTTGGGGAATGTACAGGTCAACCACACATGCACAGGCATGCCAGCCTGCACCATGGGTGGTGGTGGAATGGGAGGGATTGGCCTCAGGCACAACTGAAAGTGGGGCGGTGTCATTCCACATACCACCACCAGTATGGTGACAGTTAGGGTTGGCACACCACAGAACAGTCATTCTGAACAGCCACACATTCGTGCTGGTCGGAGAAGGCTCAACAGCATAGCAGAGAGAGCCCACACTGGGGCAAACAACTCACAACCCCATCTACTATGAAATGGCCACTTCTGATCTGTCTGTAGTCTGGAAGACACCCATGTTAAGGGAGACCAACCAAGGGAGCATATACTTGACACAGTCCTGAATGGGTAAGGAAGTGTGGGTGACCACAGGCAGAGCAACAGTTCAGGACCAGGGATTCACCAACCCGATGAGGGTGTGTTGCATACACAGATGGACTGGCTCCCCCATCTGCCAACAACAGGCATGTTACATCAAAGAGTGTGAGCAGCAAAGAATACATTAAAATTGGAACTCAATAACAGAGTAATCACTGGCAGTGAAGTAAACACATTGCCACCAGAGTATGTTAGCGACTCTGGACACAGGGGTTAGTGTGCCCTAGGCTGTAGGCACAAGGTAGACATTGATGGTAGGCATACAAGCCTGGCACACCCACTGTGGGGTTTCCTGGGGGCATGTGGGGAACCCTTGCAGGCAAGGGAAAGCGACATTAGGGTAGGACAGGAAGAGCTGGAGAGTGAACATTCAAGTGGGGGAGCTGACGGGAATGAAGAAAGAGGGCAAGAGGGACTGGGGAAAGAGGAGACAGAAGGAAGAATGGCCACCTGGTGAGTGGAGAGAGAGAGAGTGGGAGTGGGGAGCAAGAAGGAGATTTGCTGGTGCAGAGATGAGGGGAGCGAAGGGGGCTGTTAGAGTGGGTGAAGGCTGAGAGATGGGAAGAGAGGAAGACAGAAGAAGTCGAAAAGAAGGAAGCTGGGGCAGAAAGCCTGGAGGCACACTGATGGAAAAATAGTACAGGTTGGGTGTGAAGGAGGACAATATGGGGAGAGGGTGAAGGGCAGACAGGGACAAAAGTGCCACCTGCTAAACGGGATTCCTCAGCTTCTAAGCCCCCAACCCACATGGACACCACACCACAGCAGGCAACCCAGAAAGAGACCCATGTCCTCAATCCCTACAACTATAAGGCTGTGTCACCCCCACTCCAAACTCCACCCAAACCACCAAGCCCCACTGTTGGACACAATAGTTCATGAATAGGTCATCACTCCCCAGCTGTTGCTTCCCCATCAGTCTGAGCCAACACCCAGGTTGAGCTGTTCCCAGGAAGCTGGTTGGGAATCTTATGGTGTAATGCAAACACTTGCAGGGAAAACAGATGAACAGATGCTGTTGGCAGGGGATGATGTTTCCCTTGCATCCGTCCACAATATACAGTCACATACAGTGCGGTCACTCACAGTGAAAGATTTAAACAATAATTTTGAAATGAAAATGTATCCAATACATTGAAGATAAGAAAACATACAGAAAAAACAACAATATACTACTAATAACTTGTATGTGTAACACAGGTAAAGGCTGGCAGGGGTCCACATGTGCCAAGCAGTTCAAACAAGATGGTCCAAGTGCGCTAAAATGGTCCTGTGGAGTGCAGGGAGACAGACGGTCATGCTCTCCTGCCATCATTGTGCAAGTGAGCTGATGTACTCCTTTTGACCAGGCACCCTGCTGACCAAAACAAGCTGGACTTCTGAAAACCAACACAGACATGACATTCAGTACAACACTGCCATGGGCCAGCAGGGTGCTCCCAGCAGGGCATTATGTGCTGAAACATTAAATGGGGGTGTGGCTTTTGTTTGGCTTGGGGAAGGAAAGAGCAAGCTGATGAGTGCCATCCGGAAGGAAAGGTGGTCATCCACTTGGTGCATGCTGAGCGGGAGGGGCTTTCAGAGTGTGAGAGCATTGACAGAGGAAGAGTTACCTTCAATTTGAGTGGAATTGAGGGAAGTGCACACAAGGAGTAGTGCAGAGCCTGATATGAGGTCTCTGTTGTTTCGTTAGCCTGTGAGTCAGTATCAGAGGAAGTCAAGGAACATCTTGTGGATGGTACAGTTGGTGATGCAAATGGATCTGATGGTGGTGTGTCAGACAATGAGAAGTCAGTGGAGCATCAAGCGTGCAGGAGTCATGTGTTCTCTGGGTTGAGTGCAAGGAAGAGGCAAGGTCTGTTGTTCCTTTCTGAGCTGATAGGCAGGGGCACCCATATACATGGAATAAGAGCAGTCTAGGTGGGAGAGGATGATAGCCAACATTACTGTGATACAGTGAGGGTAGGATCAGCAAGAGAAGGATCATCTAAGGATGTGGAGGTGTAGATAACAGGATCTACAAGCAGTGTTAATGTGGTAAGAGAGTGTTCTGTCAGAATCTATGGTGCATCCCAGGTTCTTAACTGAGCTGAATGCTTCGGGAGTGTGACTACAGAGCACAGCCAGGGGGTGGGTTGGTGGAAGAGTGTTGTATTATCTCAAATCATGATTCCACTTCCACCAGGATTTAGGAGGAGGTGGTTAGGTGTCAGGCAGTGATTTCAAATATGTGTGGTCTGATTTGTGATCATGATGGGGAGTAGCAAGGTCTTGGGGATCCAGGGAAGGACGTGGGTATCATCTGGGTAGTTGTAGCAGGAGAGGTTATTTGAGCAGGTAAAGGTGGGCAGGGTGCTCGGGGATAGATTGAAGAGTAAGGTGGATAGGGAGTCCCCCTGCGGGGCCCCATTGGAGACAGGGTGGAGGCAGGGCAGCGAGATGAGAGGAGAAGGTTGGTCGGAAGAAGATGTGTGAGCGGTTAGCCAGGTAAGAGGTGAAACATCTTGATGAAGAGACCATGATGCCTAGAGACTGGAATCTGTCCATGAGGATGCCGTTGTTGATAGTGTCAAAGGCTGCCGATGGGTCAAGGACGATAAGTGCAGAACGGCCTTCTGAGTATGCTGTCCTTTGTGGAAGTACAACCAAATACCTAAAGCACATGCATGGATGATCAAGGGGACATGCATACAAAGACATGTGGACAAACACACATCTTAAGTGACAGTCACCATCACCAAATCACATGATCCATGCAAACCCTGCATGTGCCACTGCATGCCACTACTGTGGTGCACATGTCACCAGTCATGAACATGATTGACAATGCACAGCCCTGCCTGCTGGCAGAATTGCCCTACTGTGATTCCCTCACCACCTCCACCTAACACTGTAACTCTGCATTGGGGAATGGAGGGCCAGTGTCCGGCAGAGTGTATGGGGACTAAAGTGGAAAATATTATGCTGGGTGGACCTCTCAGGGAGTGCAGGCACTAGATGAGGTAGGATTCCTGTAACAACATAGGACATTGTATTGTACCAGCTAAATGAGTCATTCATGCAGACTGAACATGTGTACATCAATCTAGATTGTAATCTGCACCTGAATGTGTGAGACTATTGCAGTCCACCTAACCATAGCAGTTGACTCCACTGTTCATGGTTGCATGTCCAGTCTTCCACTCGGAAAGACCTCAAGAGGGTAATGGCACATCACTAAAGGTGAAAAGAAAGATAAAAGAAGAAGTGTCCATCTTTTCCGGGGTTAAAACAAATATGTCCACCCTTGTCTACATCAGTGAACAAAAAAAGTCAACAGATAAAAAAGAATACCCCCTCCATGGGCTCATGGACATCAGGGCACACGTGAGACAGGATGCATGGGTGGTCTGGGACTGCCATCCATTGGTGAATCCTGTGGTGGTGGTGGTGGAACATCCTGTTCATGCAGTCCCATTGCCTGGTTTAATTGGCTAGAGCCACTCAAGACACAAATGCATGCATGAGTAACCCAGTGGCAGAGAGCTCACGATGAACTTTTTCACAAGTGTCCACAGATCCCGCATGTGTGCTCACTCCTGGAACATCATAGTGCTTGGAGAGCATATCCCTCAAGGTGTTCATCTACAGCTGGAGATGGGACATTGTATCCAAAAGCTCATCATGCAGTGAACCGCTCAAGTTCTCCATGTCACGGAGATGGAAGGTTTGAGATGCCAACATCTCCAGCTGCAGGGTTTTTTTTCTGTGCGACCCTCGATGCAGGGAATCCTGCAGAGATACCAGATCATCCTGCTTGTTCTTGATGTTGTCCTCCACATCCAGTCTGTGGGAGAGCCTTGAGGACTGCATCTCAGCATGCAGTGTCCTCATCAGGTTGTCCATCAACCGCTGGTGATGGTCCTGAGAAGCCAGATGCTTTGCATCCTGTGCAGCTGATGAGATGTTCTCATCCAGGTGATGATGTCCCTGGCCATCTCCTGCATGACCTTGCCATATCAGATAGTCGCATGCAGCATCTGCTGCTCCCACTCTGACTGTCCGTCATGTATCATCCACTGCATGTGCGGGGGCCGACAGCTGTGGGATGCCAGATTCCAGGCCCATTGCAGTGGGACCCCTGTCATTGGCGGAAGGTCTGCAACCCTCTCTTGGACAACAGGCTGTGCTGCTGATTCCAACACAGGTGAAGGGGACCTTGCAGCTATAACCACCGTCGATGCAGGGCTTCCCTCTGACTGGACCTGTGTATTCTGGCTCACCTCCTTGGACTAAACGGTTGCACCCAGAATGCCCATTGGGTCACCCTGCATGTCTCTCAGAGTGTCCTCCACATCTGATTCACCAGATTCATGTGAAGAGTATGATGAGTCAGAAGAGTCTGCAACCCTATCAAGGAGTGCCTGCAGCATGTGGGGATTCCCATGGGTCACAACACCCCGGCCTGCACTGATGGTGTGTCATTTGTTCCCCCTCCTCTACCTCTTCCACCTGTGCATCTGCTGCACCATCACCTGCACAAAGACAGACAACAACATTCTGCGGCATGAGTACTTGGCAGAACATGCATATGTGCATTACAATGCACACATGCATCGCACATTGTAACTGAGCACACTGTGACCTGTACGGCACAGCTGGATGCCATTCGATGGCCTGTGCAATCATGGCGGGCCATATTAGGCTATACAACATGGCATTGTTTGTGGGATCAGATCAATAGTACATACATACACACAGATACGATTGAGAGTGATTCCCATCAGTTTGAAGGATGGAGGTATGTGCTTCATCAGTGAGCCCCTGCTCTACTCCCAACTTTTCATATTGCAACATGTGGAAGTCTAACTTGTACATCTGCTGACCCAAAAATGAATTCAGGGATGTGTGCTGCTATGATCTCCCAATAACCGTTGAATCATTGCCCCAGCAAGATATGGGGTTGTTCCCGATCACGTGCATCTCAACCATGTGTACGGAGAGTGCGACATCAAAATGACCATGGCACGCTTGCAGGGCCTCTGCTCCAGTGACACTCCAAATGTGGAATGTACTATACTGAAACATCTATTGGCCATCCACACCTCGTCCCATCTGTAAGACACCCTCATGCATCTAGGCACGGACATTGTTGCTCATCCCTGTCCACCATCAGCCAGTGCCAGGGAACTGATAGTTATGACATCATGCACACATTGCTGTGATTCTCTGTGAGTCATGATTAGCATTCACAATAGACCATAAGTATGCATGACACTGTGAATGTGTCTTATGAGATGTGTGTTGCATGCCATTGCCACACATATGACTAATGGGACAGTAGTGCAACCCAGCAGACAGTGCTGTGCACTGTGACACCAACATGTAAATGCACAGATACCACACAACCACGTGCCTGAATGCAGGTCATGTGATAGAAGTGTACATGGTAACATTCATGCAGTGCCCATTTATGGCTGCCAACTGCAGCCAACTGTACACCAACACATACATGAGCATGTAATGCAAATGATCTACAAATACGATATGCACTAATGACACTCACCAGATGTGTTGACATAGGTGTCCATGCCTCCCACGCCAAGCACATGCTCATTGTTGATCAGTTCTCATAGCTGTTCAGCCCTTGCCTGTTCTCCTGTGACAGCCCTGTGACCTCCTGATCTAGCATCCTGGGACTTCCACCTCTCTGTACCACCACCACAGCTTCACAGCACATTGTCAGGAACCGCCAAGAAATGGCAGCGAGACAGAGGGCTACCAAATTCACCTCCACTGAAGTTGGCATCCTAGTGGATCAGGTACTGACACATTTTGATTCCTTCTTCAACCCAGCAACAGACAGAGGTCACCAGATCTGGGAGCACATCATGGCTGCCATTAACATGGAGGGCATGGCAGTCCATTCCGTGAAGACCATAAGAAAGCACCAGAGCCATGATAAGGCAAAGGCAGCTTTCGAGGCAGGTGCCAGCGTGGAGGTGCACTGTGCGGTCTTCTCTCAAATTTCATCCCTTTAGCTCTGGGTCTCCAGATGTTCTACCCAGACTTCCACACCCAGGTCCTTGACTGGTAAACTGTCTTGAAGCTGCTGGTGAGTACCCATGGGGTCCACTGCTGTATAGGCTCAGACTGGCCTATAGGACAGTATGCCCATGGCTGAACCTAAAACGCAAAATGTTGGTGTGACCCAGTTTTTAGGGTCAAAGTCGACCAGTTTGATGAGTTACTGCACTATGCGGCTAACAGTTTTGACAAGTGTTGCTGATAAATATTCTTTAAAATGTACAGTTTGCATCAAATTGTATCAAAAATCTCCCCCTTGGGTAACTATTCAAACAGTGCAATGAAAGGAATGAATATTCATTTACAATTGTGGGCCACTTTTTCATTGGTGCCGAGACAATTTTATGGCCTAGTCCGACGCCGCTGCTGTATAGTGTATATCGTGCATTGGTATACATGATTGCATGTATTCTCTTCTGTACACGGCATGTGTGTTGCACTGATCTACACTGGCATTCCACCTCTGGCCGATGAAGTGCATATGTGATGGAGGACATCTGTGAAGTGGACAAATGTAGGTATGTGGACTGTCGGTTCTTGGTGAGTTTGTACACTTCTGTGCATGGAATGTGAGTTGGTGACAACAAGTTTTCTGACAGGTACAAATGGCAGATTATGATGTTGGGGGCATGTGAGGAACATGCATGCACAACTCCTCTGTGGGTTGTTCATTTGCAAGTGAAGATTGCATCTTCCACACTCAGCAGCTGAGACTGGCACATTTCTGGGAATGGCATATTGGAACTCGCTGACATATCCATCCTGTACACATCCCCAGAACGGAAAAGGGCGATGTAACACACAATGTGCCCACACAGCTCTGCCTGTTGGGTGTGCTTTTCTGAGTGGGTGAGTACCTTTGCAACCCAGCAGGGTGCTTGGCCATAAAATGACCCTTGATGACTTGCGCTGCAACAGAAGAGCAGCCTGTCCATCTTGCTCCCTGCATTCCACAGGTTAATCCTGCACACTTGGTTCATTTCGGGTTGGACTGCTTGTCCGGCCTTGGCCATTGAGACAGGCTTTTACATGCCACCTGCATAGGGACGGTGTCGCCTCAAGGGCATGTCCCCTCTGGCATGTAGCCTCTGGGAGTGCAACCTTACATGGGTGTCACTCTCCTCCAAGCAGTGCAAAGACAGAGCAGGCTAGCAGTTACCCAGTACTCATGTGAGAGTACAAGGCTGGTGGGCTGACCACAGGGCCCACATGAGCCTTGCCCATGCAATTCTCTACCAAGCTTGGTTTCCAACTGCAGTCAAAGGGGACGCCAGTTCCGCTGGTGCAAGTCCACCCTTCCCCACACCTGTGGAATGTGCATGGACATCAGCCACAATGTTCTCGCAATATTATTGCCTGGGCCCAGCCTCTTCCTCCCACCCATCCAGCTGGGCCATTGGTGTATGCCTGACCAAAAGGGCCCACCATCCTGCAGCACTTGGACATCTATTGACACTGAAGTCACACGGACAGGCCTGAGGGTGTGATGCTAATCCCTGCCTGCCCACATGGTCTCCTGTCACCTGGCTATGCACTCATATCGGAGGTGGAGGATTTCTACACAAGGGCGTTACTTGAGTGAATCATCATGACATGTCCAGAGGTCCGACAGTCACATCGAGTAATGTGGGAAGCATACAGTGCCATTTTGAAATCCAACAGTGGACACGAGGCATGTGACATTATTTGGCCATTTTACCACAACCACTCTGGGGTCACAAGTCATTTTGAAAGAGCTCAAACCACAGATGGTGTTATGCCACTAGCAGACTCCAGCACAGTGTTGATGGCTGTGGGCCACACCCTGGATGGTGGCCTTATGGCTAGCACTGCGCCGTGGCCAAATGTCCATCTGTTCCTTTGACCAGTGCCTTTGGCCAGGTACAACTGCCCATGTGGTCAGGCCAGGATCTCCAGATGGCCTAAATCGCAGCTGGCAAAGCTGTGTCCCACATTTTTCTGCAGCCATGTTCCATGGAACCCAATTTATGCATACACTGTAATATGTGGTGGTGTCTCTCTGTGTGATAGACATGTGGCTTGGGAGCATGAGGGGATCCTCCATGCTTGTACCAGGGTACCAGAGCAGGTATGTGACTACAGGCCTGTATGCTGTGGGAGTGGTTGTGCAAGGCCAGAAGCTAAAGGTCCAGGCTAGACACAGGCCCCAGTAGGTATACCAGGAAACTAGTGGGGCTCCATGAGACAGTTGGGGTCCCCAGGCCTCTCGGGAGGTTACTGCTCTAGTGAGTCAATGGCATCGACCCAGTTGAGCACATTGTGGACACAGACTTGTGTGCCACTGTGAAGTCCATGGCTGTCAAGTTTCCCGGTCCCATGATTGACTCCTCATGGCCGTCCCGTTTGTAGCCTTTCCTATGCTGCATGTCTATGCGAGCGGACAAGGTGATTATGCAAGACACACGATGTGGTTTACACATGAGTCACATTGGCATTGGTATGGTGCCATGTCATGATTTCTTGCAATGTGTTTATGGTCACACATTAATGTGCTTGGTTGACATGTACGTGTATCATGACTGTGACTCATCATTGTCCCTACACTCATATGTCAGTATTCATGCTGATTGCATGGGTGCCTGTGTGTGTGTGTGTGTGTGTGTGTGTGTGTGTGTGTGTGTGTGTGTGTGTGTGTGTGTGTGTGTGTGTGTGTGTGTGTGGCAGTTGCTGGTTGACATATGCTGACTTAATGGTACTGTTTATGTGGTGTATGCAACACATGGATTGTCACTGCTGGCTGATTTCCACAGTTGCTGCAGCTGGTGATGAGGGAGGAAGAGGTGCAGTTTAGTGGAGAAGCAGAGACAGGGTCTCCAGAACCCAGGGGTGAAGATCCCAGCCACTCACTGTTGAGACCCCCTCTTCTGAGGGGGTCTCAACAGACCCCCTCAGAAGCACCAGGAGCACCAGTACCATCAGGCCTGATGGTACTGGGGAGCACCAGTACCATCAGGCCAGACCTAGGAGGGTAAGTCCCAGGAGGGGAATGTGGTGGGGGACACCTCAGCAGCTGTAGGACAGGGTGATGCTGCACAGGGGCCTTCAAGGACAGATGGCTCTCTGGAGTCATTTGAGTTGGTGGAGGTGGAAGCAATCACAGGCCTGCCCACAGGGTCAGTTGGGGGCATCACGGAGGGTGTTCAGGCTTCACCCCTGGCCCAGAGACATGAGGATGTGCAGTCCACTGTGAAGGGTCCTCCACATCCTCCTGCTACCACACTTCTTGCAGTCTCTTTATCCATGTTCAAACTCACTTTTTACATGTTATCCGAATGCATTTGTTCTATGACTGTCACATGTGTTGGGGCCTCGTGTGTTGCATGTTGTTACTGTGATGTTTTCTGTGGGACATATACGGAAGCTACCTGTGTGTGATGGATGCTGCATCGATGCTCGGGGACCATGAGTGGTCTCTTGTAGATGTGGGGCGGTGAGGTTCTTTGTTTTTGATGTTTTTGACAGCTTTCTCATGCATATTTGTTGCTTTTCTTTCTTTCATTCACGCTTCGCATTACAGGCATGCTGTTTAATTGTATACAAGGTGTGGATATATGTGTGATAGTTGTATGCTGTGGTTTGAGCATGTACTCTATAGCTGCACCTGTTCATGTGTGCTGGGTAATGTGTCTTAGAGGTGCTTGATATGGTGACACTCTTTTGATTGATTTGAACATGTGCACATGTGTTTCACATGTAGGAGTAGGGCCATCAGCTGATTATCTGATTCCATTACTTGTGCCAGGGGCACTGTGTGTTGGGTGGCTGTGTGTTTGTGTTGTGGGAGTGACATGATTGTTGTGTGTGTAATGGTGTGCATACAGGAATGATTGTGGTGATATGTGAGATGTGTCATAATGGTGTTTGGGGTCTCTCATTGGTGATGGATACTGACTTGTTCATGTGTATTGCTACATGATCCAGGTGGGTTAGTTTTGTGTTGTATCTGGTGACAACTCATCAACCTCTACATAAACACTAATGAATGTTGAGTTCACTGTAGTTGGAGTTCCTTTCTGGTCCACTGATGTTTAGGTGTTCCTGTGACACTTGCTTGACAATGTGGATGTGGATGTGACCACACTTCATTCACTGGTATGGGTATTTAGCATTGTTGGTGTTTTGGAGGGAAGTGGCCTCACTGTGGATGTGTAGGCTACACTCATCCCTTTTGCACTCAATATTCGGTAGCTGTGTCCCTCCTAAAGCAAGACCACCCACCTGCACACGTCCGCAATCACCCACTACCTGCTTTCATATCATGCTGTGCATCTCTCACTCAAATGCTGTAGATTCACATGACTGATTAATTTGTCTAGGTGGACATGTCCGTCTCCTTGACTCACATATTCTCTGACAGCTTTCACATCACACGTGTGATGTGAAAGCTGTCAGAGAACACAAGCCTGTTCTACATGTATCACTTGCAGGGAGTTTACCACCCCTGCCTACCTACCTACCTATCTTCCTTCCTTTGTATAGGCTACAATGCACACACACATTCAAATGACTAAGAACAATCTCCGACAGCTCAGACTTGGGTCCTCCAAGGGCATTCACCTACAGCGCTTTGAGGCCATTGCAATGGCACATAGGCAACATGATATGCAACATTGCATTTCTATGTCACAAGTACATGGAGTGGTCAAAGTGTAGCTGGTGCTACATAATGCTGCCCTGCTGATGTGCAACTAAGTGTGATGTACCAGGGAGTACTGTAAGGAGGATTTGAGGTAGGCTAATGGTCAACATTAGACTGGTAGGGGTGAAAACTAGCAAGGGACTTGAGGGGGTTGTGGGTCGAGGTCAGTGGGCGTATTGGGAGGTGAGAGGTCTTGAAGGGGGTGCCTTGGGTAGTGGGCAGAGGTCTGTGGGTGTGGTGGGAGGTGGAGGCAACTGAGGGGGTTGCCTAGGGTAGTGGGCTAAGGTCAAAGGAGGTGGTTGGAGGAGGCTAGACTAGCAGGGGACTGCCTGGGGTTGTGGGCTATGGTAAGTGGGTGTGGTGGGAGGTGTGAGGACTTAAAGGGGCTGCCTGGGCAAACGGGCCAAGGTGCTGCCTTGTGTTATGTGTAACTGTCCTCAGTTTTGACGGGGTGCTGGATTGTGGTGCAAAGGCAGGCGCAAAGGTTGTGTTTCGGCGCTAGTCTTTGTTTGCAGGGGGAGTGTTGTGGGTTTTCCAACCGCAACTCTGTGTTGTTTGGGCTGCAAGTTTCTTTGCGCTTTAGAATCCATGAATCAGCAAACTACGCTACACATTTTTCACGCCCAAGTAGGTGCAATGTTCTTTGTGGCGCAAAGTTGTTAGCACAGACTATATATATATATATCCATAAACAGGTACAAGGAAATGTGGTCAACTGTCTTGCTACAGAAAGTAAAGGAAGGTGACCTGATTCACAGAAGCATTTTCACAATGGGGCAATCCCATTGAAAAATGTTCTGTGAATCAGACCCAAAATAGAAGGCAATATGGTTCTATGTCCCAACGTGATTTTTTTGGGAAGTCATGTTTACCAATAAAATTACTCAGAAAAAGTTGATCAATTTTGTATTTTTTATTTTGTGGTGGTCTGGCTTCCACAAACCCCTACTTCTGTTTGCTATTACCCCTACGCCAACCCCCTCCCTGCCCCTTGTAACTCCCAATATATTTAGATTCGTTTTTTTATAGTCATTTTGTCCGCAAAAAATAATTTCGTAAAACCAACGCGATACCGGCAAAATATTGTAGTGCAATTTGTAGACCAAGGTTGTCTACTTAATCTTATTTCACATGGGGGATGGGGGAGGGGATCTAAAATGATGGCAGTACATCCTTCTAAAAGTGATACGATACGGTTTGATTGGAAGAGGAAAGTTGATATGGGGCAGATGGTGTGTCTCCAGACTAGTTTAAATAGACATATGGTAAAATATCGACAGACAGTTTAATTCAGACCATACGTTGCCAAGTTATTTGTGTTACATTAATGATGGCTTTGTCTTCACAGCAAATTAACAATTATTAATATAATTCACCTCAGAAAAAGTGTGCTGTGGAGACACAATCAATACTTTACACTGCTCATCTTTTCCACTTGATAATATTTGGGGCCGATTCATGGAACTTTTAGCGTGGTGCAAAGTGACTTTGCACTGCCAACAAACACTCTGATTCACAGAGCATTGCAAAGGGTTTTTCATCCAGGCAAAGTGAATTTGCATCACGTTTGCACCAGTGCAAAGTCACATTGTACTGCGAAATTAAAATTTGCACCCTTCTGTTAATCAGGGTGATTGTTAACAGTGCAAGTTCACTTTGCACTGTGCTAGAAATTCCTTGAATTAGGCTCAAAATCCTACCACCAATAGCTTTACCCAAATATGTAACTCTCACACCCAGGGTCTAGTCCCCAATTAAATTAACAAAGCTGTTATTACACCAATACAGTAAACATTTGATACAGACAATCCAAATCTGGAAAGTATCGCCCAATCACAAGCCTCCAATTGGTAGGCAAAATTGAAGAAAACAATAGTAACTCAACGAATCTTGGGAATGCTATGGTTTATTTCATGATAACCAATCAGGTACACACTTCTCAGTACCAGAGAAGATATCCTCAAAGCATCAGACAAGAAACAAACAACTACACTTATCCTCCTGGATCTATCAGCAGCATGCAACATGGGAGACAATACAATCCAAATCATTCAGCTCCAACACACAATGGAAATAGAGGGTAATTTGGCCAATTCTATTGTAGTGTCCACATCATGTGAAATGGTGTCAAACAAGTGTGGTCCTGTTCCTCTGACTTTTCAATGTGTACTTCAAGCCAGTTAGTGTCCACCTATACACTAATGATGCACAACTCCTGGTCAATCTTCCTTAAAATATCAAAAACAGTTATGCAATATCCGATAGCCTCATATTTCAAAACTGGATGTCTAGTAATTCTCTTTACCAAAAAACTGTGGTGAAACAAAAATGTTTAAACGGAACAATCCCCAAATCAACCATCTTCTTCTTCTCCTCCCTTGGCCTGAACCACTCAGAACCTTTTAAATCTACTAATAAAGCTACATACCTGGCTTTCATCTGTGGTGCTCAACTGTCATTTGTTCCACAGATTAAGGAAATTACTTGTGTTGAAATCTTTCATTTACACAACTAGAAGAATATTGGTACCTGGTTTAGGGTTACTAGTGGAGTGCGTAAAGACTCTGACTCAACTCAACCTGGTAAAAAAATAACCTTCTTTTTTAGAAGAATTATGGGTCACACATAACATTTCATAGTGTCCCAAATCAATGTTCAAGAGCTCACTGGAACCATTCTGGAAAAGATAAAAGAAGGGACATGAGAGTGAAACATGGTAGCAAAGATATGTACATTAACCAAGGATGTATTCAGTTGAAAAGGTGTCATGACAACAGAAGATTAAGGTCCCATGATAATTGAAATGAACACAGGGACACAGTCTGGAAGAAAAGAAAATCCCAGATCGAAGATTCAAAGACACATAAATCTGACTATAGGCATAGGTCTTTTAAAAAAAAAAAGTCCTGGAATGACTGCTGTTTCTCAACTAAAAAGAACTGTAATCCTGCTCAGATGACTGTACAAAATTCAATAGTCCAGTCACCTTTTCATATGCTCAACCGGGGGCCCCATTTATCGGGATTGTGAGAAAAGGCAGAGGATCTATCTAGGACTCACTCACTGGTGACATTGGGATAGCTTATCCTAAACCACATATTGAACATTCTCTAGTTTCCCAATGTGCTTATATCATATAGTAGATTAGTCAACAAGTAATGTTTAAAAATGATCTATTCCCATTTGATATTGTACAACCAAAGTGATTTTGAAAAACATGTTCTTATATGCCTACACATGTTTCACTCATTAAGCTTCCTCAGGCGTAAATACTCAGTTTTTCAAAGAAACACAACAAATTAAACATTTGTCACAAATCATAGTCAGAAAAAAAGAACATTCCATAGGGCAACACAGGTTTCCCCCCAATGAATATCAAATAAAGATATGTGCGGGTGAGGGAAATGGATTTTCTCATTTGCTCTGCCAGAATGATAGGCAACAGAGCAAACAGGGATTGTGTCGAATTGAGCGACACCCACATGTTGAACCAAGGCAAGAAAATTTAGCACACAACTGATTTTTTAAATCAGAAAATGTTACTCCAAGTTTCCAATGTGAAAGATAGGCCTTTGAGACCGCTAGGGGGCGTGGAGCAAGAAGGACCTGTGAGCTTGCTTTCCGTCAGCACCGCAGGGCCTAGTGCGCTTTTAGGATCCCCGGCTGGGATATCTAAGCAGCCCAGAGGAGACCCCAGTCCTGGGACCGAGCCCCACCAGCCGAGCAGCCCAAGAAGCCAGCCTCCCCCAGTGCAACCCGGAGAGAGCCACTGTGAGGAGGAGAGACATAGCCCGCCTAGCGTGACCGGCGTTCAAGGCTGGGGAGACACTTTCGAACCCTTTTCGGTCGGGCACTCCGGAGATCCACAGGAGCCGCCGGCGAGGCAAGAATCACCACCCCCGGCATATACCAAAATAGCGAGACAGCTGGGCGTTGGGGAGGGCACCCCACCTCCATTGCCTGAAGGGGGACACCTGGCTCCAGCATCTAGCACCCAGGACCCACGCGATGCGGAGAGAAAAGCCAAGGCCGTCCCGGACCTACAGCGGCCCCCCTGGCCGGAGAAGATGTGCCCACCCCGCGCTGTTTCAGGTGGTCCTCGTCTGTCCCCCACGTGAGCGCCCAGGTGCCCAGACTACGCAGAACCCAGAGAAATCTGTTCCCGGAGGGCCGCGCACATGGGGAGACCCGCTCCGGCTGAACCCGGCCTCATGGAGGGGCCCAACCCGATGCCAATACAAGGTGAGGAGCCGGAGGGGGGAAAGCGAGTGGTTGTCGTGGTGGTGGCTCGAGTCCCCCCTCCCGCCCTTAACCCAACCACCCAGCTTCACACGGCGCATGGACGGTGGGGCCCAGTGGGGAGACGGCGGGGCAAGGAAGCACGGAAGTGGAGGCGGCAGGGGAGAAGTACAATACCGAACGCCCAGGCTTTGGTGCCTCGCCACGGCCCTTGAAAAGAAAGCCCCGGCCCTGACCCCAGAATCCCCTTGGTGTCCCGGAGTTAACACTGCCTAAAGCCTCGACTTGAGCCTTTGGATCTATACCGGGGGAACCGACACAGAGACACTGCCTCCTGGGTGCCAGGCCTGGCCTCGATCCTGGAGCAGACCCCACTCCCTGGAGCGATCAGCTCCCTGCAGCAGTTCCACCGTCGTCCCCTACCCCAGTCCGAGGCCCCCGGAGCCAGTATGCCTGCCGTAGGGGACCCACCCCCAACCCCACTCACTAAGGACGACCTCAAAGATATCCTCCAAGAAATTAAGGCGATCCGCACAGATATACAAGCCTCCATTGTAGACTTCAAGGGGAGAGTGGAAATGCTGGAAGACAAAATGGAGGGGATGGAAAAGAATGATCTCCAGGCGGACCTCCTAGACATGAAGTATGAGGTCAGGCTGACAGACCTGGAAATGAGAGAAGAGGACATTATTCTCAAGATGGACGATTTAGAGAACAGGGAATGTCGTAACAACCTGCGCATTATGGGGGTGTCCCAGGAGAGAGGGGAGACACCTGCGTATGTGAGGAGCAAAGTCCAGGGCCTGATTAACCAACCATTCGCACTGGAGGTGGGCAGGGAGGTCCAGCTGGAAAGGGCGCACTGCAGTGGAGGAGGCGCCGGGGGTGGCCCAAGGTCCATCGTTGTGAGGTTTCTCCACTACAGGGAGAAAATGGAAGTCTTTGAGAAGGCAAAAAGGCTGGGGAGTTTCGTCTTTGAAGGTGACACCAGTAAGATATACCAAGATCTATCTGCTCTAACGCTCACACGCAGGAGAGAATGCCGCCCACTCACACAGTGGCTAACAAGCCAGGACATTAGATACAGATGGTCCTTCCCATTCGCCCTATCCTTCGAACGAGCGAGGGTGGATTACAGGGTGATTAGCGGCAAGGAGGCTACACAAGTCTTACAGGTGCTCAAGGGAGACCTTCCGGAGGAGCGAGTAAGAGAGGGAACACAGCCTACAACAGAAGCTGATCGGGGACCAGTGGGCCCCTGGTCGACGAAGAAGAAAACAAAGGGCAGAAGAAAATTTAAAAACCCAACACCCCTCCGCCGGAAGCGGGAGGTGACTGACTGAACGAGAATGAGTGGCTGGGATGTACCAGGACTCTAGCGACACAACCCCGGCCGGGGACATGATCTTCAACTAGGAGAACTGCGGTGCACAATCATGCCTTTGCCCTGGCGGCTTGCCTGTTGGCAGGCATAATAAACAGGGGGGGGAGGAGGGAGGACGGGTTGGGGGAAAAAGGAATTCTCGGGCTCTCCTCGGATCCAGCGTTAATGGGGGATGGGGCAGCCCCCGCCGAATCAGGAAACTAATGACCACCATGCACAGGGGTGATGGCAGTCAGTGAAAGAAAGGGCCGGGTCGAGACGATCAGACTTGGTTCACTCAATGTCAAAGGCCTTAACTCCCCAACCAAGCGCTCCCTCCTGGGGCGAAAAATGAAGAACGCAGGGGCAGATGTCCTCGTCGTGCATGAGACCAGATGGGTGAGGGGCGAGGAGAGGGCCATCCCTGGGTCACACGTGGGCCAAGTGTTCTGGGCGTCCAGCACCACCAAGAAGGCTAGGGTCGGGATCCTGCTCCACAGGTACCAAAAACTAACTCTCACTGGGAGAGGGAGGTGGGAGGGTTCTGGTATTGTCCGGTAATCTCCACAATTCCAGGGTCTCCCTAGTATCCATATACTGCCCCAATGTAGGTCAGGAGGAATTTATGCAAGAGGTTATGGGAGAGGTGATGTCCAGGGTGGAAGGTCTCCTGATACTGGGTGGAGACCTCAACATGTGGGCTGACTGGGATTTAGACCATAGCGGGGGGGTTTCTCAACCAGGTAGTGCGGGGAGAGGTCAGGGATGGGGCCTCAGTGACCTGATGTGGGAAAAGGGGCTGGTGGACATCTGGAGGGAACGCCACCCGAGGGCAAAGGGGTACACATTTTATTCAGCAGCCTACGGAACTAGGACAAGAATAGACTATCTCTTTACAGTCCACCAATTCATGAGTAGAATAGATGTGTGTGATATTCGTCCCATCAGTTGGTCAGACCACGATATGGTCTGGTCAGAACTAAGCATCTCCGGCTTAAGGGCCAGGGAATCCCTGTGGAAGTGCAACGATTTTCTGTTGAGGGATACTGTCTTTAGAGAAGAAATGCCATCAGCAATCAGAGAATTCTTCGAGCTAAATGACACGGGCGAAGTGGCACAGGAAACTGTATGGGAGGCGGCAAAGGCTACCTGGAGGGGCAGGCTGATAAGTGAAGGGGCTTCCAAAAAAAGGGTACGGATCCTCCTAGCTCACAGGTTGAGGTCAGACATACTCGCCCTAGAAATATCTGAGGGGAAGGGGAAGGAGAGAAAGAGAGAGACCTAGCCTTGGCGAGAGAGAACAGACAGGAACTCAGGGACCTAGAATTGGGCAAAATAGTAGCCGGAATCCAACACCTGCGTCAGAGGTACTATGAAAAAGGGGATAAGTCCGACGCCATGCTGGCGGCCAAACTCCGAGGCCAGAGAGCGGACAGGTGGATCCAACGAATTGGTAATGATGGAGAGGAGGAGAGTACAGACCCGGAAGGCATAGCAGAGAAATTCGCTAGTTTTTATGAGACCCTATATGGGTGGGAGGAAGGGGTGGAGAGGGAGGAGAGGGAGGTATACCTTGGGGGTCCCTCTCCTGACCCTGGGAATGCTGGAGTCCCAGCCCTCGATGCCCCCATAACAGAGGAGGAGGTGCTGAAAGCCATTTCGGGCCTGAAGATGGGAAGGGCCCTGGGGGAGGATGGATTCACCGCAGGCTTCTATAAGACCTTCTCGAGCCTACTTACGGGCTTCCTAGCGGGCCTATTTACGAACATAATGAAGATAGGGAAGGCATCCCCGTCATTTGGTAAAGCACTGATCACTGGGATCCCGAAGGAAGGGAAGGATCCAGCGGACTGCCGCTCTTATAGACCCATCTCCCTCCTCAATGTGGATGCGAAGCTATTCACGAGGATTATAGCAACGAGGCTGGACGGCCATATGCCGAACCTGATCCATTCAGATCAGGTGGGGTTTATACAAGGGAGACAGGGGGCCGACACCCTGCGTAAAACTCTACACCTCATGCGGATTGCGGCTCCTCTGGGTGAGAACCCAGTCTTAGTGTCCATCGACGCCGATAAGGCGTTTGAACGGGTCGACTGGGAGTTCCTACATGGGGTCTTAGAAAAGTTTGGCTTTGGAATAGGGATCAGACAGGCCATTAAGGCCCTATATGTATCACCATCTGCCAGAATCACAGTCAATGGTCGCCTATCACGTACCTTTGGCCTCCAGAGAGGGACGAGGCAGGGTTGCCCCCTCTCTCCCCTTCTCTTCACTATGACCATGGAGATCCTCACAGAGTACCTCAGGGGTTCCCCCATGGTGAGCGGCATAGTGGAGGGAGACCGCACCTTTAAACTTGGCCTGTATGCAGACGACATCCTACTACACCTGAGGGAACCCACGCGCTCAGTCCCGGCGGCCCTTCAGATAATCGACCAGTTTGGTCATTTCTCGGGCTTCAAGGTTAATGTAGGCAAGTCAATGATTTTCCCATTTGCTTCGGACGCCGATAGGTGCGTAGCGGAATTGCCCCCCCCCCCCCCCCCCGGGCCTCCAGGTCTGCGAGAGTGGGATGAAATACCTGGGGATTAACATTGTAAGACCCGATGAAGACTTGAGCCAGGAAAACTATCCCCCCCTCTTTGAGAAATTGTTCAGGGAAATGGAGGGTTGGGGAGAGGGAAAATCTCATGGATGGGCAGAATAAATGCGATAAAGATGAACCTGCTCCCTAGAGTGCTCTACCTCTTCCAGATGCTTCCACTGGAGGCCCCTGAGGTATACCTCGGAGAAGCCAGGAGGCACATACTGAAATTTATATGGCAAGGCCAGAAACCTAGAATAGGTTACAAGACCCTCACTCTTCCCAAATTAAAGAGGAGGTGTTGCACTCCCAGACCTCAATACATACCATAGGGCCGCCCAACTCAGAGTTCTTGCCCCCCACTTTAGAGAAAATCCTAACAAACAGTGGGTCTACATTGAGAACTCCCTTATAAGCCCAGTTGCCGTAGGTGAATGGTTGTGGGTCCCTCTAAAAAAGCTCCCGAGAAGGATCAGGGACCACCCGATTATGGGAACGATGTGGAAGGCACTGGCAGGGAAGGGACACAAGGAAAGAGTCACAACATGACCCTCCCCACTTAGTCACATATGGTCCACACCAGTTCTGGAAGAGATCCCAGGACACGAGCATTACCAGTCCTGGTTCGAAGCGGGGCTCTGTAGGGTTGGCCAACTGGTGAGGGTGGACTCCTTCAAAACCATCCAGGAACTTGAGGAGGCTTTGGGTATCGACAGACTTTCACCACTCCTGTACCTCAGACTTAAGGGAATCCTGATGAACCCAAAACTCAAGGAATGCATACAGAGGAAACTCACCCCGGTGGAAAAAATACTAGACTCCCACACGGAAATGAAGAGCCTCATCTCCCTCCTGCACACTGCGCTTTCGATCCCCTGCGAGGGAACCACCAGGAACCTCAGGAGAAAATGGGAAAGGGACCTAGGCTGCACCATCGGGATGGTCTCTGGGAGAAAATCTGTACTAGGGTCTTCAAGACGTCGATTTCATGCCAATACAAGTCCCATGCTGTCAAGCTCCTCCACAGGTGGCAGTACGACCCGATCTCTCTTTCAAGGATGTTCCCAGATGTAGTCCCAATGTGCTGGCACGGATGTGGAGAGAAGGCTGACTACTGGCACATGTGGTGGACATGCCACAAGGTCCAGACCTAGTGGTCAGAGGTGCTCAGTTGGGTTAGGGAGGCGGGGGAGGGGGACTACTGTTTGGACCCCATACTGGTGATTTTCGGCATGCAACACAGAGATGAGCACTGGGAAAAGTTACCGGACGTGACACACTCGCTATTGCTAGCAGCTAGAGAGGCTCGAGCCAGGACCTGGAAAAGACCTGCCCTTCCAACAAAGAGGGAGTGGGTGGCAGTGGCCAAGGACATCTACCTTATGAATAAACTAACGGCCGCAATACAAGGCTCAAGTGCGCAGATCGAAACCGACTGGCTGTAATTCATGGAGGCGTTTCCCAACACGGAGGTCAAGCCCTGAGGGCAGCCGAGCTTCTCCACCCAGTCTGAAACTAATTCTTTTGTGTGGACCCCCTTGCATGGGAATCATGGGAGGCGATTGTATATAGTTGGCCACGGGCCCGGCTGGTGCTGCCCAAAGAAAGGACTCTTAAAATGTGTTCATTGAGACCCGAGAATGGGGGAGGAGGGGGGGGTTTGAAAGCATTAAGCCTTATAACTCCGTTATACTTTGAAGTTGTTATGGGCGTGTGCCCAATGTATATTTTATGCATAAGCTTGCTTTTCTTTTTCTTGAAAACGAATAAAAACTGAATTAAAAAAAAGAAAGATAGGCCTTTGAGGCAAAACCTGTTTCTTTGTAAATCACGCAGAAAACATATGGCCACTCTACATAAATCTGTATGTACCACTGATTGGAGAAGAACCTGTTTGCTCCTTTCTGAGTTACACAAGTAAAAGGCTTGTGCTCTGTTTTTTGCACTGGTTCAAACATTTCTTAATCTGATCTCAGCTGGGCACATAAACACTTGACAACAGATTTGGAATGTTCAACACTTTAAAACGAAGGCACGATTCCCCCTTTATCACTTAAAGATTCAAAACCACCAGATGATATTTCTGTTACATAAAATCGACACTCCCATTTTATTATGAGCATGGAATGCGCTTGAAACATTTTCCTCAAACCTTCCTGTTTAATGTCTTATAGGTTAATTTTAGCACTCACATTAAACAAATTGAGACTTACTTGAAAGATTTTTTTAACAGATGTGAGATGGATAGCTTGCTTACAGCTAATAAAGACTAGGGGGGACTGAAGGGTAGCTCAAGGGGCAACCTGTCTGTCTTGGAAAAAAGACAACGCAGAGCAACGGCGGTACAGATCCCGGGCCGTGGAGATGAAGGGCAAAATATACCCACAATACCTTCCATACCTACTGAATGGAACACGACTTGAAAATCAGAGACAAGCCCATGCAAATACCATGAAGATGAATGGAAAGAACTGTCAGGTAGCATAAGAGGTATAGAGAAGAAAGGTCTGAACATAAGGCGTGACTGGTATTAGAATATTACTACACATGAACACACAGATTAGACATATTATGTATACATTATGTCAAAACGTGCAGGCACCATCACTGAGATGCAAAGTACCAACCTGCCCAGCCAGATGTAAAGCAGCAAACATATCAGCAATCTAGAGTCTACAGTGTTAGAATAGCAAAGGTCAGTGTGACAAGACTAGAAACATTGGTGGACACAGAGAATAAGAAACAAATCCAGAGTTTGCTAGCAACGTAGTAGACAATTAAATAAATGCGCAGAATAGGACAGCCTATGGGGGTACTGAAACAAGGGCGAGAAAGTGACATTAGCAGCTATAAATGGAGAACAAGCTTTACAAGCAAACAAACCCTCTACATGAGAACTGCAGATAACAACTCACTCACTCTCTGGCTGGCCTCCCTTGGGCCTCCTCCTACCCCCAACTGCGAGGCTAAGAACCTCGGGGTCATCTTTGACTCCACACTTGCCTTCTCTGCGCACATCTCTGATGTCTCTAAAAAGTCAAACTTCCTACTCCGCATTGTCAGAGTTACTCTGCCTTTCCTCTCCTTCGCCAAAAGCTCACTGTCTCCCAAGCTCTGGTTCTCTCTGGGTTGGACTATTGTAACAGCCTCTTTCTAAATCTGCCTGCCTCTTCTCTCCGCCCTCTGCAACTAATACAGAACAGGATGCAAGACTTGTCGTTAGCCTCAAGCCCTGGGGTCGTTTCTCTCCAGCTCTAAAATCTCTCCATCGGCTCCCAGTGGATGCAAGGATGACATTCAAAACCCTCTGCATTGTCCACAAGGCTTTCTGGGGTTTGGGTCCAAAATACCTTCAGCTATCCCTCTGCAAATACCTCCCCTCTCGAGCTTTTCACTCCTCTACCTCTAGCTCAGTCAATTTTCAAATAAATGAGCTGGGGGTAGATCTCTGTCTTCGGCTGTGGCCTCCCTCTGAAACAGCCTCCCTGCCACTCTAAAACTTGAGAGAACCATCTCCAGTTCTGGAAGCCCCTCAAGACCTTCCACTTTGCTTCTGCCTTCGCTCCCCCTTTCCCCTGCTGATCTGTTCTCTCTTGGCACCGTGCACCTGGCCACCCTTTTTCCTCCGGCCCAGGTACCTGTTCATCCTGCCACCCTCCCGCACTGCCTCCAAGCCACCGATTGCACTGGGGTCTGTACCTGTAACCTCTGGGTATTAAGCGCGTTATAAATAACCTATCATATCATACCATAGAGTCTCCCCGTTTGTCTTCCTGCATTCATCAGATCTACCCTGTCTGCGTCCTTAAACCCATCACTTGCCACTTGCCAGCTGCACTAACACTGTTTGTTGCCGTTATTATTTATTTATTTATTTATTACTATTTATCTGTTTCTCCTTTGCTCCACACTTTCCACTTCTCCCCCCTTGCATGCACTTTTCCCCTCCCCCTCTAATATGCACTTGCACATTCTCAATGCCACAGGGCATAGTAAGATCACTGTTTTGTTCTCCCCTGTTCCCCTCCCTTGCCTTGTCATGCTCAGAAACACTTGTGTACGAGCGCTATCGAAATAAAATATCAATATCAATATCAACACAAGCAGTACAGGAAAGTTTCAATAGTACATTCATGAAATGAGCACCTCAACCCAGGGACGTCATTTCACCAAAATGCCAGGGGTAGCGGAAGTGACATCACACAAACCTTGACCCCCCTGATGACATCAAAGGAAGTGATGTCATCTGACCCCGCCCAAAAGTGATATCGCGGGTAGCGATGGAGCTTCACATTTCACCTGTTGACAAAACAGGAAGTGGCATCAAATAGAATTGTACACAACGAAAAATATAGTTACGATATCACTATGTGATGTACATTTCATACAAGAATGGATCGCCATTTGTATAATTAATATCAGTGTGTATAGGCCCATATTACCAAATTACTGTGTATGCAAGCAGACGTCCATGACCAAATGATAATGATGTGTTATTATATAGCACTTACGCTTAAGCACTTTATATAGAAAAAATATACACCCAATATCACCCAACCTGTGTTGGTACTCATGTATCGACCTCAGAAGAATGAAAGGCTGAGTGAGGCATTTAAGAACGGACTAAATCAGTGACTCACCCACTGAAGTGTGCCTGAAATACACATGTAATGAGCCTAGCAATTATTGTATAGAATTCCAGAACAATACATTATTTGGTATTAGTGTTAGACTTCTGGCATTCCTTTTCTTATTTTTCTGCTTTTTTTTAAGGGGCCTGAACAAGAAATCCAGAAACCGCAGAAGTAAAGGGCCACAGCCTAGGAGCTTGCATTACACACAAAAAAGGATTATATATATATATTTATTTTTAGAGATCGCAAGACAGACCACAGAGGTCGCAATGGAGACCTCAGAGGTCACAGTTGCGACCTCTGGCGACCCCTAAATGACGTCCCTGCCTCAACCATCAACAGCTAACCATTAAGAAGCCACAGGGTATGAACAACAGATACCATGGCGTGTCTAGTCGAAGTCGGTAGTAGGCCATTAGCCAAAGACTACACATACATATTCTTAAGTAGATTCAAGGCAGAATCTGGCAATAGCTTGTAGAATTAAACCGGAAATCCGTCTGGTCCAGGCGACTTCCCAACATTTAATTTGTTGATAGACTTCTTAATCTCATCCAATGTCAAATCCTCCTCCACTATCTGCGAGTCATAATCAGAAAATTTAGCAAGGTTTGCTCTCTCAAGAAAGTCAACACTCCCGATTGGCTCATCAATTCCACTCTTATATAAATGCACTTAATAATCCCGAAATACATTGTTAATTTCATTTGATAGAAAGGTGATCTGTCCATCTCTATCTTGAATAGATGCAATTGACCGTTCAGATTCCCTCATCTTCAACCTATATGCCAACCATGTATCACACTTCTCACTTTTCTCAAAATACTCACATTTCAGGTTATAGTATTTCTTTTCCTTCATTTCCTCAATTATATCATTAAGCTCCCTTTTTAGTTTTTTCAGTTCCGTATGACTATCTCTGTCAAACGGGTCAGCCATAACCATCTTAGATAAATCACCAATCCTCATCTCAAGTTCCTTCTGTCTATTACCATGTTTCTCATTCAATCCACATGTCAAAATAATCAAATAACCCCTCATAGTGCATTTTTAAAGCTTCCCATACAACCTACGGCCTTAATTCGCCTGTGTGATTTACTGAAACCAAAAAATCAATTTCTGCCCTCAAACTTCTCCACCTCCTTTTCCATTTGTAATAAAGTGTTATTCATTCTCCAAGTATATTGTCTTTGAACAGGAACTCCCAAGTTAATACACATCACTACGTGTGCATGATCCGTCAGAAGGATGGTGCCAATTTCACTAGATTTGTGATTCTTTGTCATTAGTCCAGCTGTCAGCAACATGTCCAGTCTGGAATAAACCGAATGTGCACCTAAGTAAAAACTATACTCTCTAGCACGTGGATATTCCAACCTCCAACAATCCCGCAATGCATGTTCCTCCAACAGGTCTTTTAGAGAAATATAGTGGCAACCCCTATGTCTATAATTTCCAGACACACTTCTATCCAGATCCTTATCCATAACAGTATTAAAGTCACCACCAAGAATGATATTATCCGTACCCAAGTCCTGAAGTGTCTGAGCCACTTTCCTAAAGAAAGAGCCATCGTCTACTGATGGGGCATAAATATTACACAACATCACAAAACATCCTTGAATATTAACGAACAATGCTACCATGCTACCCTCACAGTCTGACATTTCTCGTAAAATCTTCAACAGAGTATTCCTCCTAATCAAAATTGCCACTCCCCTTGATCGTGTGGAAAAGAATGAGCCATAGACCCTTCCAAGCCAACCCTTTTTAAGGGTACCAGCTTCATCTTTAAGCAGATGAGTCTCTTGAATAAAACAGATGTTGCGCTTCAGCTCTTTTTATTGATTCATGATCTTTAGCCTTTTCTTTGAATTATTTAGTCCATTAACATTCCATGTAAGCACATGCAAGTCATTAGCCATTTTCTCCGACCCATTATCAATGCCAAATTCTCCAAATATATGATCCTCTTCCAAACCAGAAAATCTTAAAAGGCAACTAAAAGATGTGAACCGAACCCCCCCACCACCAAAACAGAAGCAAGTCAACAACAACAGGTAAATACTATACACAAGATATAACATTCTAAATAGTCCATTGTCCTGGACACCCCTCCTATAAGCCTATGAACACTACCTATAAAAATAATCCCACCGAAAATCTTTCCATGAGTCAAATGCCACCCCATGTATATTAAATTCAACCTTGACATTCATCTTGACAATTGTGTAAATCAGGCAAAACTTTACATTCTCCATATCGTCTAAATGATCTCTTCACTCACCAATTAAGTGCTCAACCCACACCACTGATCACACCTCCATTAACATACATTGTTCATCATACATTTCCATACTGATCCCCTTTAATATTGCCAAGTCATGCCTAAGCACAATAGCGGTAATCAACTCTACTCACTTCGAAATTCAAGCCCAAGCAATCAAAACAAATAATACCCATATTAGATTAAATATTCACATATATCAAATATAGAAAAGAGTATAGTCCCTCACAAACAACAAGTAATATGGGTATCCACTACTTACTAAATTAACAGACCCATATTCATTATATCTCAGAGTAGATACATGTCTCACTTTATGTACCTATCCAATGCATGAATAATAACATCTTAAAGTTCCCGTAATCACTCCCAGTATCATCAATAGAATCATTCAAGCATTAATTCCCTCATAACGTATTTATGATGTGACATATAGACCATCACTTCAAAACTTGTCTAAAGGGAATTCATCACTGAAACACATCCAACTGGGGTCGCCCTAACATACATTGTACGTATAATTAAGTAGGGTTATATAAGTTTGAGGAATCAGGATCAACTACCACAAAATCACCTAGCTAACACAGCTTAGTTACTTCACATCAGCAACATATTTACTTGACAGAACACAAATCCCATAATATTGTCCTCTCACATGTCCAGCGCAGCATCATCAGGTAAATTACTAGCCTCTTGAGTGCACACCTAACAATGAATACTTACGAAAAGAATCTGCATAGGGAATTTGGGCAGTATCCCATGGCATGTACAGAACAAATTAATAGGCAGTCTGATTAAAAGAAATTGCAAGTGAATCTAAATAGATCCAACACATTCATATGTAAACCATATCCATGCCCATCTCAGACCCCCCAATAAATGAATACAAAATGAAATGAAAATGATAAGATGAGACACGCTTCTAATCGTAGAATATTAGGCATGGAAAATCCAAAATGACCAAGCTGAAAATTACGTTAGGTCAAAGCGTAGTTCCATAATCAGACCCAAAAGGTAATCAAAAATAAATAGGCATGGGATGGATACAAATAGAAAAGAGTCAAACCACCAAAATGGAAGACATTAAAGCCGAAGGAAAAGAATATTCAACCATGGATAAATTGGAATCTATTAAAGTGCATCCAGAAAAAGGGATCCACATGAATATATTTGTGTATCTGTTTCCATGGGACTTTCTCAAAGCACACACTCTACCTAAGAATCCTGTGTCCGCCACTTCAGCTTTTCTTGTGATGATGGACAGGGACAAAGTCCCATCTCCATGATCTGACTTATGTTGTAGGTTTTGTGCCTATGCCTTCCTTAGGGGGGTGGTTTGGGGTCATGGCTATACCGTCCTACTCATTCCCCTTAGTGCCTGCAGCAGGGTTGGTCAGCCAGTTTATCTGACATTATGTACAGAACTTGTAATTAAAATATTTTAAAAAAAATGATTTTAAATGAAATAAAATGATGAAATCTAATCTAATATCCTTTCCTCTAGCTCTTTCAGCCCTACTCGGCAGTGCAGCAGTGTGATGGATCAGATCAGAGAGTTGTGTTGGTGATCTGTGCGGTCGCTGTTGTATCTTGGCTGTACCCGCTGTGTGCAGGCTTTGTGCAGGCCCATGGGGGGACGACTGAGTCTTGAAACTCGCCGGCTTGCAGCATTAGTAGCTGCACCATTAGCACTGGTTGCAACCAGCTCACCTGCTTGTGAAAGGTGGTAACGGCAGTAGCGGAGGTAAGGCGAAGTAGCTGTTTGCAGTGCAAAAGATAAGAGAGCAGAGAGACAAAAGATTGTCTCCTTTCATGGTTTTGCATACTTCTCTCCATGAGGCAGTACAGTGACTGCAGGGTCCTTTATTTGTGTCCCTTTGAACTGTGTAGCCTCTAGTGGAACTTGACATATAGTCACAAAGGTGCGACGTGAAGAGTAGATTTTAGGTGGTTTATGGTTTCAGTTACTTTCCGGCTCTGCATCTAAATATTTATATCATAATTATATTTTAATAATGTTGATGTACGCCCTACACTGTAAAATACCCAATTATCAAGAGACGAGGACTGTATATGAAATCTTCTCAGCGTGGTCCGCTGTTTCTAATACCAATAAGTCAGGCCTGAGCAGGCCCGGTGTAGTGACTGACCGGGCAGCTTGCAAGTCGATAGTTAAAGACACACTGACCATTTATTTCTTCTCTTGCTATCACTTTACTGTCTCCCAGCCCACTTTCTTTAGAAAGTAAAGGTTTTTTTAATTTCCCTGCACTTGAAGTTAACATCCTCTTGTACTTATCCAGATCATTTGACAGTGAAGATCTTCGGTAGTGGAGATTTAAACATTGTAGATAGAACAATATCTCTATACAAAGAAATATCTGACAAAGTTATTTTGGCTTGTGCTGAAGTCAAGGAAGATGCTGAAGTATTTATCTGCTGCCAAGAGAGAATGTGAATGCCTTTCACTCAAAGATATTTTGACCGAACTGACCCATAATGAGGAAGAAGCATCTTCCAAGGTTGCTGTTACCGAATCTTTTGAATCGTGCGATCCGTGTGACCCTTGTGAAATAGATTAAATTGTTGTTCAGTCACTGGGGAAAACCAAGTCTTTGAAACTAAGCAACTCCCCAATTGTACAGGACACACTGACTAAGGATGAGGCAACTTCTTCAATGTCTTCATCAGTATCATCCTCACCCTCATTCTCTTCAAACACTGGTCATAATTCTTTTGGTCCCCTTGTAGGATCTACAACCGTGTTGGCACTGAACTTTGTGCTCACTGCCTTGGCTCAATCTTACGAGCATATACATTCTAATATGATCGATCAAAACTATTTATTAACTGCGTTGTCCTCAAATATATTGTTCATAGGAAGCTATATTGTGGGTGCCAGAGTGAATACAGATCAGTGTCACTCTAGAGTTCTGACGGTTTTGACAGAATCGTAATAAACCGAGAAAATTCCATATGTATCTGTGAGCCCACTTATTACGAATAAGAAGTTTGTAAACTTGTCTGGTTTATGGAACTCTTCTTGTATGGGAATATTATTATCATTGGATACCTGCAATTCTGATCAGAATATTAACTTTCAAAAGGAAGTGAGGGTTTACTGTAATATTGACATTTTCATGACTACTAACTCACCCACGGACCTTCATACTGACATAGATACTCCAGCATTGGTTTTTGTGACTCCACAGACACAGGAACTCTTAGTTGAAGAAGAACTGAATGACAAATTGACATATTATTCTATATTACACAATGAACAGAGGAGGAAACAGGGTGAGAAGAACCAAGCAAGGAAGGAAAAAAAAAAAAAAAAACACGAAGGCCCCCATTATTGTGAACAATGGCTCTTGTGAGTTTCTTGGCTCTTTGACCTTTCCGAGTCAAAATCCGATCATTCAGCTACAACAAAGACACTTGGTAAGAAATCTGGGAAAAGGCAATCTACGGCCAATAATCCAAGTATGAAGGTGCCGGCTGACGATGCAGAAGCAGATGAGGATGGCGTTGCGGAAGAAGCTCTCCTCAATCTTTCCACATACTCTACTGAAGACATGTTAAATCAAAGGCCAACGCTGACGATATATGAGAAGGTAGCCAATGCAAATTACCAGTATTGATGGCACCTCGGATTCCAGTACCTTCTTCCTCTATTTCACCCACTGTCCTTAGAGACTTATCAAGTGCAGAATTTGATCAGAATGAGGTTGTTCATTGATTTTTCACTTTGGAGTAATGCAGACAGAGGTTGCTTTTTAGGATGGACACAGTTCAACCATTGGCATAATATTCAAATATGTTTCCTGACAGAAATGTGTCCTCCCTAAAATCTAAGACGGTTGAACCTCACATTGATTTATATATTCCATCAGGTTACAGTGATCAGACCTTGTCTCATAGACCCATAAAGAATAATGAGTCAATGGCTGGTCACCTTAATGATCTCAAGATGCACGGATCGAAATTAAGATTGGATAATCAGGAACTGAATGCCGTTTCTGGCTATCTAGTATTAACCAGTGACAAGGAGCTATCTCTGGGGAAGGAGGCACTAGTACATAGTGTTCTGCAAACCTAACTACTTCATAGGATGCAAACTCATCTTTTTGTCCATTATGTATGACCCCTTATGCTTTAAATGTCATATAGATTTGTCATAATGTTTATTTATAGATTGTCCCAAATGCACACTGTTAAATTCACAAATGTAAAGTATGGGGAGACACATGAAGCTCCTGGTAGTTGTTGGTGTCAATCTATCCAAACTCTTCTAGGCTACAAGCAGGAGCTAAATAGCTCCCAGCTCCCTCAATTTCGAAACCTGAGATGGATAGTGAAATAAAAAAAAGTTTGTTACTGGAACACGTTTTAAACTCTCAGGATAAAATTGTCTTAAATAGACAAAATATTTTGTGGTTATTACATTCTGTCCATAGTTGTGAGCTATTTTATTTTTTTAAAAATGTAATCAGGTTGAATTTTATGTCGATGAAAGACTGGATAGTGTTTTCATTCATGTTTGTTTCAGAATCGTCACACAAGTTCTTTATGATGCAGTTCCTCAAATTCCTTCTTTTGGTTATTATCTGATCCAGACAGATTGCTTTGATTTTTTGTAGAAGTATCAAGTTCATAAATCTAGTAATAATGTAGATCCTATGAATGTGACTAGCTTTCTCCCTCTTTCCATTACTTGTTCAGTAAATGATGACAACCTCTGAAGTGTACAAATGATTGATACGGAAAATGTAACATTGGAATCAGAAATGGATTTTGAATGGTTAACATCTGCTCTGCATTTAAGTAAACAATAGGATGACTTGCATATAAGATTTAAACCCATAGAAGTTTGCTCCTGGAAAACACTGGAGTTAACTTGCTTGTTTCAGTCTGATACTGCACATTTTACATTTGATGTATATGACATCTCCTACTCCATGAGACATGGTTACTGACTTGTACTTTATTGGACGGCTTCCAACATGTTTTAAACCCCCTGATGAACAGAGTCAAACAATGATCAACTGCAGGCTTATTCGTATGGGCTTTAAGCGGCATTGAAATTGAAGCTTCCAATTGAAAATCTCTCAAGCCATATATACAATCGGTTGAGATAACTTGGAATTCAGCTTGTTTTCCAGATTTGGGTAATATGTTGTTGATTATTTTATATTGGAATTCTACCAGGTTAACACAGGAAATCTTTTTTGAATTGTTAGAGGATATCATTGGAGAATGGATGGTGGGCTCGGATTCAAATTCTATTTTGATAGTAAGTGATTTAAATTCATGCTGCTTTGATGACTCCAAAATGTTGCTAAATGGAAGCTGTGGGTCCACCCCTACAAAAAAGCAGAGCTATGAGTGTTTAGCCATGATGCACAATGGTTGGTTTTCCATTCTTAATTGAAGAGTCTCAGGGGATATACCCCCTCATGACACTTAAAGTGGATCGCACCAAGCATTGTATGTTCAATTCGAACTGTGTTTTCTGGAGATCAATTGTTTTTCATATATTAGAGACCCACCTATGTGATCACCAAATGTTAAGAATGGAATGGGCCATTGCAGATGTAATCAAGTGCGAACAATTTTGTGCCAGAAATATAAGAGTAAACCATGCAGCAAATAAGATAAGATTGAATAATCCCAATGTTTCGAGGTTTTAATATTTTTTTACAGAATGACACATAGTTTATGGATGCTTTCATTTCTCCAGAAAAGTATTCCCCATAATTATACATATTTACCAGGAAACCCTGTATGAGTTAAAGTACATTTGAACAACAGACATACCTTCAATTTACAGATACAAAATCATAAACATAAACTAGGAACTGCCAAATGAAATATTAGGAAGAAGAACATCACTAATTATAAAATGGAGGTAAAAAAAGCGAATACAGAAATATAGAAATTGGTTAAGAAATCACAAGCGCTTGATTATGCAAAAAGATGCTTGATATATGTTTTTTGTTTTATCCTTGAAAAATATTTCAGAATTCTGGAAAGTTATTCAAGTGTCTAGCAATTTCCAGATTGCAGTTCAGCTTAATTCTGGAGGCCCAATAGGTCCCTCATTTCTCTACATTATATGAGAAAGGACCCTTGGTCGATTCATATGGGCAGGTTGAGTGTCTGATGTCCTAGCCTATGACAATCAACGATGAAGATGTTTATGATATAATTATATATAGTAAGAACTCTCAAGCTTCTAGCCTGGCTGGTCTTTCAAACATTACCCTAAAGGCCAATACAAACTTGTGGGTGAATGTTCTTACATTTTTGTTTAAGAAGGTCCTTCATGATAAATGTATTCCTCATTCCTGGAAGACATCTATTAGTGTCCCCATATTTAAAAAAGGTGATAAGCTTAATCCGAAGACCTATAGGCCTATTGCCTTGCTGGATATTCCTGGAAACATGTTTACAACTTTAATTAGTACCACTCTCAATGACTAGTCTAATTCATGTAAAAGGCTTGATCCATATCAATTTAGAACCCAATACATCATTGAATGGATTTATTTTAAATGTTAAAAAACAGAGAGCTTTTTTGGGTAGGACCACTATGTATTTAGCCTTTGTCAATTTTACATCAGTGTCTGACAGTGTAGACAGATCTTTACTTTGGAATATGTTGTATGAATGGGGATGTCCGTTGTTTTTAATTGAAGTAATAAAGGAATTTCATACTGATACTTCTATCTCGGTTCGTTTAAACTAGAAATTAGTACTATCAATTCCGATTCACACCTACAGAAGTAAAGAGCAAGGCGGCATGTGGGCCCCTTCCTTATTTAATCTTTTTAGTTCCAATATTGGCGATCATTTGAATCAAGCTTACCGCTTCCCTCCATGATTAGCTCATATAACATTTTGATTTTAAATCCCCAAAAATCAGTGAAAAACACTTTTATAGAATGGCTGAAAGATGTGAATGCATTATTTAGTTGGGCACTTGTATTTCAGGGAAAAATAGTGTTGTGGATATGTTACTCTTTTAAAACAAAAAATGATGTGTTTGGATTCTCAATTTCGGGCTATACATTTTATATTTTGACAATTTTCTTTAATGCCTAGTATAATTTTTGTTCTAAAACAAAACTTGTTCCAATGGTAACAAATGGTGCTGAAACAATATTTAATGTACCCCTTTGCTTTGGAATTGGTTAGAGGGACTATTCTGGTGGAAAGTTTTATGTTTGCCTAATGATGTCCCAATTTCAGTAATTAGGTTGGAAATGGGAATCTTAACTTTAAGGACCAGAGTAACACAGACAATTATATCACTTTATCATACTTTTTACCAGCTAAGAAGGATATCTTATATTATAAATTGAATGAATTATCTAAAAAACACAAAATAACATTTCCTGGAGGATTGGAGAAACTCCTGTCTAGCTACTTTAGAAATATTAGATTCATAAGTAGAGATCCTGATTTTAAATCTGTCTAAAACTAAGCAGAAATTATGGATGAATGACTAAATTATATCTAGCTCGGATTGTATTGAATATGAATTCTGTTGTCACATTGCAAAAAGTGAAAGATCATTAAATACAGCTTCTGCAATTATATATTGAAATTCCCAAATATATATTGGGTGCACAAGTTTCTAAGATTTAGGATCAATTTTTTCCCTAAAAAATTGAAGATTGCTTGAAATTTAGACAGTGCCGATTTTGTAAGATTGGATTGATAGAGATGCTTCAACAAGTTTTGGTAAATTGTGCAGGGTTGACTGTATTAGGACAATTCTTTTTTGAAAAAAATTCTCCTCGAATATAGTTATATATCTCCAGAGGATTGGTGGTTATAGCTTCTAAGTGTCACTGAGATTTGACTTGCCGTTGCTACAATTCGGTTTTTAGATAAGCTTTACTACCACAATTAATTCATGTATTATTTAAATATGATGTGTTATGTAATATTGTATTTTGATTTGAACTCTTGATTTTAATGACTGATGGTTTTTAATTTAATCACTATGTTGTTTATGGAATTTTATCAAACTGTTCTTTCTTATCATCTTTTTCTGTTTGAAATGCAATACATATATATATATGTTATTTATGTTGTGAAAAGTTTGATTCTCAAACCAAAAACAAATAAATACAAACAATAAAAACAATCATGAAGCATCATCTTACAATATGCTTGAGTCAGTTGATAATTACACAGTATGTGATCTGAGAAAGAAAAATGGCCACCGTTTCCACTAGGTGACCCAAATGCACTCCGGTGGGGATGACTCCCCTATAGTTTCCTTAAAATGTATCTTCTCAAAAAGGTAGACAGTAAACATATAAAGTCAAACAAAGACTCATAACATTATTTTCGTCAAGTAATATTTATCTTTGCATATCAAGAAAAATTCTGAAAAATTAATTCAATACAAAGCACTTTCTTTTTCTAGCATCATGCAAAGTGCTGCTGCATTAGCTTCAGATAACAAAAAGAAAATCACATAGTTCCTTGAACTCAATATCCTCAAGTGTTTCAAAACCACACTGAATATGTTGCCCTTTAAATCAGCAACGAATGAACAATTTGATCAAATGAGGTAAGCCTTTTGATGTAACATTGGAGTCCTCAAACAGTCTTGCCAACGTGTTTCGGATTACAAATCCATCTTCGGGGCATGTTCACAGTTCTTCTAAAATTGCATTTCCTTAAAAAATCTGGGGATAATGACTTACATTGTTGCAGCCAGTATGATCTTTCTGTGCGTACTATGGCCAAGAAATGATACACATGGGAGTCTGGTAGCTAAGTTAGCTCGGCTGCTGCCGTGAAATGCAGATAACTGGGCTCTCTGCCCTGGCAAATTATGCTAAACTCTCTCTCCAAGTACTCAGATACACTCAGATGTAAGAAATCAAAGGTTGCCTTTGTGATGTGACGGGTTTGACCTTGAAAGTGAAAATCTTTGGCCAATGGCAGCTCTCAACAATTCATACAGGTGCAAAACCAAGGTGGTGGATATGAAGTCCCCTTCCGATGTGCATGCATGTGCCATTTGCGTTTCCAAATGCCATGCCTTACGAAAAACTTGAAAAGAGTTTCTTATGTTTTTTATGTATTACATGTTGATATAGCAAAGGAATCATAGCCATCATAGAACAGAATGAGGGTTTGCATTTGCTGGGTAAAAGAACGAAAACGAAGACCACTGGGATAAGTGCTCCAAATAACAACTGATGCAAAAGAGTCATGCTTAGGACTTTTAGATGGAATACAGGGCTTTCATCCAGGCTTCCGGGCTGAGGACTGAAATGGGGGCCGTGGTGATGCAGGCTCACATTGGGACTGCAAAGGCACATTTTTGGAGTTGGAGGGCTGGAGTCAATAGGACTCCTGTTGTGGATCAAATTTAGGATTGACCCATTTTAATGAAATCTTTGTGGACACTTGATGTCATTTCTTAAAACAATCGCAGTGCGACTGAGCTGAGCTTAGCAACTCAACCTAGCACGATCAAAGTGGTACTTCTCCAAGAACAATTTAAAAGAATGAGTTGAAATAGTAAATTTGAAAGCAGTTTTTGCTAAGAAAATTGGCTTAATTCTGATTGGTAGGGGTGATGGTTCTAATAAGCAGTTTATTAGTTAACCCAATAGTATATTATTTTCTGTACTACTTAAAAGCATTGTACACCTGCCACAGCAAAGTCATGTATGTGTCATAGGAATCAGGAACATGTCAATACATGGGTAGAAATGTGCACAGCTGTGCCCTGAACGTGGGCAGGACCATTTCCTGAGTTGAAATGGTGCATTTTATGGAAAAACCTTCAGAAGTGGTAGGTACAGAATCATAGGATTTAAAAACAGCCCTGAACATAGACATATTAACAACCATTTCTCAACCTGATCAGCTACCTTTACTGTTTTCTGGTTTAGGATTAGTCGCTAAGCTTTCTAAGAATGCAACATTTGTATCCCTTATACTTCTCAAAAACACTGCACAATTAATAGTGCAGCAGATGTGCAAAACTGAGAAGCCAAAAGTGTTTCCCAGCCTCCTCATTGCCCCTAATTTCCTCTCCCTTTTTAGACACTCTTACAATGCCTATAATGAAACCAAAATGAGTGGCTTTGCCAATGCTTGTTTAATTTTAAAATAGTACTTCTTACACTTCACTGTTTTATGCACTCACAGATTTAACATGTACGAAGCACAGAACGATATGTGATATGCTCAGGATCAGGCAATGTTGTTAAATCCAGCTTTCCTATTTCCGAATAATAATCCTACCTCTACAACAGTTGGGAGCAAATATGTGTTGTCATATCTGAAAGATCAAAGGAAATATCGAGGCTTAGTACCACCAAAATGAAATACACCAATCACAAGTTCAGAGTTACAAGTATACTTTTTAATCAAAGTACAGATAGCTATCAGGCTCTCAAGTGCCTCGTGGTGTGTACCAACAGACACTGTGAGGGTAGAGAGTGCTGGACATCACAAAGCATGCTTTATTTATACAGTCCTGGTCCCTTAATCCAGCCCTTCTCCAAACTAATAAGTTACAAAAAGGGTTCATGCCCAGTTCACATGACAAATACAACAATATTGTTTTCAGGCTTAAGACATGTTTTTCCTATAGACAGAATACAATAGTATCAACTATGTTTAACTCGGCCATGTTGAGCTTCACTTGTGTCTTGAGCTTAATGTAAGTCCAGTTTCAAGAACAACCACAATGGATTTCTGCAAAAGTACATGATTTTAGTTGTTCAGCATTCAGTCCCAATGTTTGAATAAGGATGAAGCTATTGGTGCAGACAACACTTGAATTGAGGTTCAATTGGACTCCAAGGTCTCTTAGAACAGGACACACAATTTGTTCTCAGCAGCCTCAATGTTGACATAGTTCAAAGTTCATTTAGCTGCAGCCAAAAACACAGTTTAACATATTTAGGAGAGAAAGCAGGAGTTACAATCAAATTGGTGGATGATTATAAGATGGCGGCGAAGTCAACTATATTTTGGTCTGTTTAAAGGCAGTTTTCAGTACAAATGCGAAGGAGCTTAGGCCAATATTCATTATCAGACGGTATTATGCGAATATAGTTTGACAAACCCTCGTTTTGGCTGAAGCCAAGGACATTAGTCAATCATTTTGACTGTACAAAGATGTGTCGCTATTAGAACACCCTGGTCGCTGGTTTCTAAGACATCAATCACCATTAACTCTTTGATAGCAATGTTCTGCATTACTAAGGCATTGCTCACTTTTCCAGGCATTTGTATCTCAGGTCCCAGTGTACCTATTACTTGTGCACAACATCCTCCCATCATGGAACATATGACAGGAAGGAACACTTGGAAAATATAGATCGACTACCCCTCTTTAGAGGTCCCTTTTGCACATCAGGCAGGAGGATCAGAACCTACTGAGTCATTTGGTAGATTATCCACCCACTTCCACTCCGACACCTTTCTTTATCAAACATTTATAATTCTCTTTGTTTTTATTTTTTTTAAAACATTATAAAAACATGTCATCATTTACTTAATATTCCACATTCGTAACAGGAAGAACACATCCTACATTTGCTGAGACAAATCTTTTCAAGTCAGTTATCTTATTATGTAGATGGTCACCACTTTCATACAACAATTTAATTCAATAAAGGGGTATCTTGGTCTTGCTTTTCTTTTATAACACAACAGTCATTTAGTTATGCAAAAGAGATAGGGAAAAACATTCTGTGTTCCCTAGCTGGTTGACATATGTTTCGGCCTTTCTTGCATGTACTACACCCTCTCAAGTATTGTCACTCAATTCAATAATTAGGCCATCTTTAGGACAAAGCAGTATAATCAAGAAACTCAATCCCATTCCCCAGTGGTCTTCTGATGTAAAAACAATACATAAATAATTTCTTTTAATAACAATATATAGTCCATGGAGTGTCAAAGTGGCAGTGTTTTAGAGGCGATGTCTCATTTATCACCAAAAATATCGACCCGATCACTGACCTATTGTCCTCATTACTGTGGTTGGGACGTCTGAGGATGGACGTTTGGGACCCTATGGATGGTGCTGTTCTTGGATTCAAGTCCTTTTGGTGACCTGAAAAGCCGGAAGACTATTTTTAGTCTCCTACAATTTAATGCCTGCATTATTCAGTTTTAGTTTATATTTAAGGTATTTGTGCTTCACTTACGTATCTGCAGTTGCGAGACTGCTTATTTGTGTGTCCCGGCTTCTCCCTGCCTCAATTTTAATCGTGTGGGAGTAGATGTTTTAAGATTGTGCCCTCTTTCCTCCGGTGCAACCCTGTTTCTGTGAAATGTAGATAGAGGGGGCATTTTGTGAATCTTTTGTGTTTAGTTGTTTATTTTGAAAGCCCTGCTCCTTGATTAGTATGTATTTCATTTGCTTACTTAGCAGGTATATTCACTGTTTCTCTAACTATTACTCAGTGGTGCCCATGTGTTGACCCACCCTCTTTTCCTTTACTTATAGCCTTAATCCGTGTGTTAAAATCAACTACATTTCAGCACGGGTCTACATTGTTCAAGCAACCTAATTGCCTTTACGCGTTAGTGCCGGATCCAGTAATTCATGGCTTACCTCAGTGTTTCTCTGAGCCGTGTTCATTCGCTGACTATCCAGTTGTGTGCGATACGAGTGAAAGGAGAGCGTGAACCTTCTTGTGCTACTTATGGTTCATGACTCCGAGTACTGTGTCACGTGCACCACGTCACGTTGCTCCTTTCTAATCTCACCCCAGAGTTGTTTTATATATCTCCTAGCATTGTATCGCTTGTGACTGGTATGACTCCTTCTATATATCTTGTCTCGACCTGCAAAAAAGTGTTACCATTGTGGTGTTGCGATGTTGGACGCATGGTACGTTTAGATTACTGTATACCTTGGTGTGGGAGCCCCATCACCTCAATTCGTCTGGAGAAAAGTCTGTGACATGTCTCATGTACCGTATACCTAAGTGTAGCTGACCCACCGGCCCACTTTTATTATCTGAAAGATGGAAATAATCGGTTATTTGTGTACCTAACTCAGGAACTTGCTGTTTTAAGTTATGATCACAAAAGATTCTTACATACTTACAGAGTAACTCGGTTTATTGGCATCTCTAGAGTATGTTACTATATGTCTCTTTCTCCGTATGTTGGATGTACTACACATTGAGTTTAATCTCATAAGAGTAGTATAGCAGGGCTCAATGGCCATCTTACGAGTGTGCTTTGATTTATTGAAAAATTACTTTTTATTAGACTACCGACATCCAAAGTTCCCGGCTGTACAATTCAGAGTCCGATGTTATATGACACAATATGAATGTTGTATCTGTATCTGTTACGCTCACCTGAAATCCACGGGGACGCCACCCAGCCAGTTGGTCGCTGGTATCCTTCTCTATGGTCCCCAGGTGTGGTCCGCTGTGTAAATTCTGCCTGGAAATACAGGAGGGCTGTGTTTAGGGCGGGTTGACCAAGGTAGTATTCCCCCCACCTCCCGTGTGACCGGAGTCCCTCTGTGCCCTCTCCTCACCTTGTTGTAGAAGTGGGCGAGCTCTCCGTCCTGCTTTCTTGGCAGGGGCGCTTTGTCTTTCGTGAGCGAGTGTGGTCTAGTTACTTCACTGACAGCAACACGCTTAATGTCTTTCAGGTAGGTCTTATTGATGTTTTGAGTTGTTATTCCTGCATGCCTTTTTCTCTATGGTAATGTCTCTGTTTCTTCTCCTATGGTGTGCGGAGCGTCCGTGAGGTGAACTGGCTAAGTTGGAACTCATCGGTAATGATGATGCCCAACGAGCGCTACGATGCGGTAAGTAAGCGCTTTGCACTGCAATGTCTTTATTCGCTGACCAGTTTTTTCCTTCTTTTTTGTATGTCGTGGTATGCTCTCAACGAGTGTGGATTCTTGAAGCGATGCCGATCGGAAGGCGACCAGCCAGGTAAGCCTTTCGAATAGTTTGTGTCTTGCTATGTCATTAATGCCTCCTTTAATGCTGTCTTTTCGCTTATTTCAAGTCCTTCGGTACGGGAGGCGCGCTGATCCAACAGAGCTGTTCAGGAGCTGAGTGCAAATGAAGATGGAGAATGCAGGTAAGATGCTACTGCTAACCATGTTCTTTTGTCTTTCTGCAGTTGCTGGTTCTCCCAGGCTCAAAAGGTAGCTGGACATGGTGAGCATCACATTGCAGACTGCAAAGTAACGGGAAGCGTGTGGTCTTGTCCGGGTGTGGTTTAAATAGCCCCCACAAAGTAGTCCATGTAAAGTAGTCCCTAGGCCACCACACCCAAAACACTATACCGCATAGCTTGGTTCATAGAACCAAGCTATGTGGATGGCTCCATGTTGGCTGATAGTCTAAATAAGTAGTTCCTGGACACATGTCTCTCACGATGTATGAGCCTGGTGACAAAGGTGCCAGGACTGTCCCCAAGAGGGCCTGGGAAGTGGATGCTAGGTCTTATTTGAGATCCGAGTCCTGATTCCACCTGGCAAATAGACTTGCCAGTGGGGATCTGGGATGAGGGTTGTGACAGCACTCCCCCCAAGGCGCCTCCCGTGGTATTCCTTCTGTCTGGTCCATGTTTAGTTTAGTTCTGATGAAACTTCCTGATTAATCGCGGTGCATGGATGTTCTCACTGGGCTCCCAGGATCTATCTTGGGGTCCAAATCCTTTCCAATTGACAAGATAATACAATTTAGATCTAGAGTATTTGGAGTCCAGGATATTTTTGACTTCGAATTCAGGCTCTCCGTCAATAAGTATAGGTTTTGGTGGTGTCCCAATTGGCGTACCAGGTTGCATTGGTTTTAAGAGGGACATATGAAATACCGGGTGGATCTGTAGGTTAGGTGGTAAATCCAGTTTGATGGCTGCTGGATTGATAATTGCCTTGATGGTATAAGGCCCTAAGTAACGAGGATGGAAAGTCCGGGTTCCTTTAATGGGTACATATTTAGCGGCTTACCAAACCTTTTCTCCCAATTGGTAGTCAGGGGCCTTCTTTCAGTGTTGGTTGGCAAATTGCTTTTTGTTTTTCTTTGGCATGAATGAGATGTTCCTTCGCCTTTCTGAAAGCTTGAGTGATGGTTGTGATGGTTGTGTGAAGGGTCTTTACTGCCGGCATTTCCAAGCTGGCTGGAAGGTCGAGTTCTGAGCTACGTGGATGTGTGCCATAAAGGGTATAAAAAGGAGTTTGTCCTGTGCTAGAATGCAAGGAGTTCTTATATGCATACTCGGCTATCCATAGTAAGTCCTTCCAATCCCTTAATTCCTGGTGCACCATGCACCATAAATACTTCTCGAGGGTCTGGTTGGTTCTCTCGGTTTGCCCGTCCGTTTGGGGATGGTGACTGGTAGATAACCGGACGTCAATCTGTGCCATTGCTCAGCATTTTCTCCAAAAGTTAGATACAAACTGGCTGCCTCGATCAGACACCAGGACGGATGGGAAGCCATGTAGCTTAACAATGTTCTCCAGAAACACTTTTGCTAAAGTGGATATGTCTGGGAGGCCTTTAAGGGGAATAAAATGTGCCATTTTAGAGAATAAGTTCAAGACTACGAGAATGGTGTTAAATCCTTGACTGGGAGGCAGATCAGTGATGAAGTCAAGGGAAAGAATGTGCCATTGAGTGGGAGGAATGTCCAATGGATGTAGGAGACCAGATGGTTTTTGTTTTTGTGATTTGTTTTGAGCACAGACTCCGCAAGACTGAATGTACTGGATGACGTCCTTACGCCAGGTGGGCCACCAAAAGTTCCTTTTCACTTTGGCTAGGGTTTTGGTGATCCCAGGGTGTCCTTCGATTAGTGAGTCATGATAATCAAAAATAATATGCTGTTGTAATTCCTTCTTGGGTACATATAGCCGATCCATAAAAAAAGGGTAGTTGGTCCTTGATGGAATATTGTTCTCCTTGAGTTTGCCATGCGAGGTAAGCAGGTGTACAGTTATAATGTCGAAAACATTTGGTCGAATTAAAAAATGTCAAAAAAATAATGAAAAAAAATGTGAATGCTTTATTTTTTCATTTACATTTTTTTTGGGTTCCGCAAGTAGGAAAAAGGGTTAAAACAGGAAAAAAATAAAAAAAAGTGGGGGTTGGGGGGAACCCTCACATTTCGAACAAAAAACAAAGAAAAAAAGACATTCAATTTTTTTTTTCCGACTTTATGTTTTCGACATTTTGACTTTCGACAAAATGTTTTTCGAAATGATCACTATAAACCAGTGGTTAATATGCAAAATACCTACATCACTGTCATTAACTGCCCATAGACATGTCGCAACCTTATTCAATTCAGGTGGTAAAGGTCTAGACAACAATTGTGGAAGAGAAGTTTGTTGAGGCAAAATCGTTAAATGCACTCCATCCAGAGAACAGTAAATTACAGCATTCAATTCTTTCAACAAATTCTCGCCACAATTTGTTGTCAAAAGAAATGGACATGAATCAGTACCGGCTGAGAGACATGACCAACCACTGGCGTAACAGAGAACCCTACAGAAATGTTGTTCTGCCATGACAGGGGAATATCCGGAACTCGTGAATGATCAATAGAACACTGCTGTGCTCCTGTATCTATCAAAAATAGATGCTCCCTATTCCCCACCTTCATTTCTGCGTAGGTCCCTTTCTGATCGACGGGAATAGGTACTGGTTCCAGACTCTGCTTCGGGCTGTCCTAACAGAACAGTATATCATCAAATGCAAGATCCTCAGAAAAATAGACAGACAAAGGATTATCCAAAATGTTACCACTATTAACACTATGTTGCTGACTATCCTGTGAAAATTACTGTTGATTCTGAGCGAACTGACTTCTACCAGGACCCCCTATCACAGGACGACCTCGAGATCGTCTCCCCCTTGACACTATATTTGATATTCGATCTCTGCTGAAGGATCGGACAAGGTGCTCACCAATGACCTTCTTGTCTGCAATAGGCACATTGTTTCATGTGTACAGGACTCAGTTGCACATTACTCTGTGGTGTAAATTGGCTTCTAAACTGTGAATTCCCACCTCTGGCTCCTCTAGCGATCGGCTGCAACAGTACTCTAGTTTTCAAGTCTCCCTTCTTCTTTTCCACTCTTTCCTTCTCTGAATGAACTCTATTTCCATACTTCTGAGCCATATGTAATACTTCAGATTGTGATTTCGCTTGCCAAGCGCTTTCAGAAATCATAACCTGTGATTGAATTAAAGGCAATAATCCACAAACAAACCTGTCTACAAATAGCCTTTTTCCTGACTCTGTACACAAATCTTGACCACTAGAGTCTGAAAATACTTGCGCAAATCTATTAAAATACTCAGTTGCACCCTCTGACTTCAATTGTACACAAGCCATAAGATTGTCACATATGATTCTTTTCTCAGGAACCAACGTTTTTAATTTAGCTACTATTCTGTCTGGCAACATCAGTATCACCTGTGGTGGTTTCTCACTAGCCTTCCTTTCTCCATCTATCAGTATCAAGTTATCCCATGTATCACCCATCCCAACCTGATCATCTACAGTTCTAATCTGCTTCCATAAATCAGCAGGAAGTATTACAGGAAACAATAAATCTATATCACCCAGCGTGAAAACTGACAAATGCAAGACAGATTCAATTTCTTTATAAAATCCTTTTGGATTCTTCCTAATATATGGAATTGATTTCCTAATGGTATTCACTTCTTGTCTAGAAAACGGGACATGAACAAACTGAGAAACATAATGTGCTTCGACAGTAGTAGCAGGCTTTACTGCTGCAGCATTAGCTGAAATTCTACTTTCGGAACAAATGTCGGAGGAACCTCCCTCATTGTCAATTGGAAAGTAGGCAAATCTGAACGTTTATTAAGCAACAAGGCTAAATCAAGTGACAAAGTAGTCAAAGCAATATCGGGCAAAAATGCTCTCTTGTAAATGACCATCAAATCTGCGGGACAACAAACGTTTCTCTTCATAAACTCATCTTGTAGATACTCTACTATCACCTGTACCACTTTCCTTTGCATTGCCGGAGCATACAGAGTAAACGTGTCATGCACTTCAATGGGTGAAATTGAAACATCCAAAATCCATCTAAGAGCGTCTTTTGTGCAAATACGCGTTTCTTCATTCATTGGTTTCAAAGGAGGAAGAAATTGTTTCTGCACACATGAGGCTTTCAGTCTATTACCATCTCTTTCATCTTTGTGTAACCTATCAAGCTCCCTCTTAAACTCAAATACCTTCTCAACATGCTCAAGTACTTTCTCTGCAGTGTCCCTTGAGGGAGCAAGGACATTCAAATCCCTCAACCCCTGTGGGACATTCATGTCTGTCAAATCACTCCAAATTTCAGCCAAATGCGTTCCCATCCCCTCTATCGAAATAGTCTATGCGGGAATATTTTCTTGGACAGAAATTGCAACAAAAACAGCTGATTCTTCACCCTCTTCTACATATTTGTTTAGCCCATGCATACAATTCTCATTTTCTAGCTTTAGATACTGTCCCACGAGTCACTATTCTTGAATCAGCGCCTGCCCCTTCAACCTCTACAAGTGGAGCAGAACCACTTGGAAAAGAAAGTTCAGTCAAATCGTGTTCAATAGGTAGCGGAGACACTACCGATGGCGGTGGAGATGGAATTAAGGGAACAGCAACTGTCAGTAAGGGTGGAGATACTGGAGGGGGAACAACAATAGGAAGAGGAACAACAGCAGGAAGAGGAACGGCAATGGGAGGACGAGGAACAACAATGAGGCGCAACAGTGGGAAGAGGCAAAACAGCAGGGAGAGGCACATAGGGAGGAGGTGCAGTTGCAACAGTTCTACTTTCATTCAAAAACATGTTAATTAGTTCATCTGATGCATGAAAATCCTGAGACGGATATATCTTCTGTACATCAAGTGAAAAAGCCCTTTCCATACTTCCAATAGATTCTGATTGTTTCTGTTGATCATACAATAGTGCTTTTCCAGCATTAGTCATGTGCCTACGCGCATGCTTTTCGTTACTTCTGAGTTGCTGCATAGCTTCCTTTCTCCAATCTTTAATTACATCAAATGCTGCAGGCCTAGCCTTTTTCTTCAACAATATACATTCGAAATACTCTAAACGAGCAATTTCAAAACTGCCATGAACTGGCCACTGAAGTTTGGAAGCATGTCTAGTTTGTCTGTGCCAAATACCATTAACTACAATACTATTTAGGCCGTACTTACAGTACATTAAACAAGCCTCGCCCCAAAGATTGTCTATCTCTGGGAAATAATACCCTGAAACAGGATGACAATTTCCCAGGCATGTCAGATTACTGGTGTTACCTGGCATCATTTGTACTTGCAAGTGCAAAACTGCAATCAATATCAGCATTTTTAGGATTCTTAGGATTCTTAGGAATCGAGGCACGACTAACCTGATTTCAAACAAAGGAGGTACAATCAGATTACAAAGGATCGTCGTGGTTCGCGATTTTTGGCAAAGAGCCTGCCTCAATATGGGGACCCTTGTCAAGATGTCCTCTCGAACCGCTTGCACACCATCCAGGGATCGGATTGTGCAGTACTATCGACGTGTTGCGTCTCATACCACTTTCACTCTACGATCCCTGTCCGATAGCCGCAGCCCCTTATTCAGCGAGGTGACATCAATCTTGAGGGTCCCTATTCGGGTGCCACCTGATAGACCAAAGGAAATATCGAGGCTTAGAACCACCAAAAGGAAATACGCCAATCACTAGTTCAGAGTTACAAGTATACTTTTTAATCAAAGTACAGATAGATATCTGGCTTGCAAGTGCCTTGCAGTGTGTACCAGCAGACACTGTGAGGGAAGAGAGGGCTGGACATCACAAAGCATGCTTTATTTACACAGTCCCAGTCCCTTAGTCCAGCCCTTCTCCCAACTAATAAGTTACAAAAAGGGTTAATGCCCAGTTCACATGACAAATACAACAATATTGTTTTCATGCTTAAGACATGTTTTTCCTACAGACAGAATACAATAGTAACAACTTTGTTTTACTCGGCCATGTTGATCTTCACTTCTGTCTTGAGCTTAATGTAAGTCCAGCTTCAAGAACAACCACAATGGATTTCTGCAAGGGTACACAATTTTAATTGTTCAGCATTCAGTCCCAATGTTTGAATAAGGATGAAACTATTGGTGCAGACAACACTTGAATTGCGGTTCAATTGGACTCCAAGGTCTCTTATCACAGGACACACATTCTGCTCTCAGCAGCCTCAATGTTGACATAGTTAAGTTCAATGTTCATGTAGCTCTGCTGCAGCCAAAAACAAAGTTTAACATTTTTAGGACAGAAAGCAGGAGTTAGAATCAAAATGGTAGATGATTCTAAGGTGACGGCGAAGTCAACTCAATTTAGATCTGTTAAAACGTGGTTTTCAGTACAAATGCAAAGGAGCTTAGGCCAATATTCATTATCGGATGGTATTATGTGACTATGGTTTGGCAATATCAATCAAATTTATAAAGCCTCCCACCCTGATATGTATTAAAGATTCTGGGTACACATGCTTGGCTTAAGTCTGATTGTTTAACCTGGGGACATGATGCAACATATTTTTGGGAGAATTATCCCCAGCAAATCTCTGCATCCATCCATCCATCTGCATTTTCACTGTCCCACTGTTTGCTAGGCTGGCGCATGAGGGCGTAGTTTTTACAAATTACGCCGATGACACGCAATGTGTCGTCCCCCATACCAGGAATCATGAATTGGATGAAACAGAAATTAACAAAGTATTTCACCTCATTGAGTCATGGATGATTCACAATAAATTAGCACTCAATAAGGACAAAACCGAGCTGATGGTCATTGGGTCTGTTCGTATGCTACAGAAACTAGGCATGACACATGAGAGTTTTCACATAGGGAGAGAAATGATTGCTCCGTTGAAGAAAGTGAAAACTCTTGGAGCAGTACTTGACCAGCATCTTACCATGAGACCATATGTAAGCAGCCTGGTGTCATCATGCGCATATTATATAAAGTTGCTCGCACATTTAAGACTTTTGATCTCCCAAGAGAATGCGGAAACGATTGCTCGAGCAATCATCGGGGCAAAAATTGATTACTGCTCCAGTTTACTCATAGGTAGTGATAAAACTAGCCAGAATAATCACCAGGTTTGTCAGAATGGAGCTGTCAGAGTAGTGATGGGGCTCAAACGCAGGGACCATGCCGCATCGGCGAGATGCTCTCTACACTGGCTACCGATTGAAGTGAGGATCCGTTTTCAAATCCTAACCCTTCTTCAGAGGTGTAGATCGGGTAAGATGCCAGGATATCTACAACAAATACTGGTCACAAGATCCTATGACAGATTATTAGGATCTAATAATCGGAATCTTCTCACCACTCCCAAATGCCATACTGTTCGAGTGTCCAACTTAGCCTTCTCGGCAAAAGTATGGCATAATCTGCCTCCAGGGCTGTGATGCCTGGAATGCACTGAAACATTTAAAAAGAAACTGAAAACTCATCTGTTCACATAGGTAGCCTTTTTCTCCAGCTGAATATAGGATTCTCCAGGGCCTTCTTGTTTTTATGTTATATATGTCTTGTCGCGCCCTCAAGCCCCAGTGTCCATGGATGTGCGTAATACATCTATTAAAGTAAAGTAAAGTAAATGTTGTAGGCTACCATTTGTGTAACTTTTCCCGAGCTGATAATGTATAAGAGTGTGTAAAAACATATTAAAAGCAAAATAAGGATGGTTTGCTTTTAGAAGCAAAATTTGTATAACAGGGAATACACATCTTCCAATGTTAATGCAGTGAAAAATGTTGATCGATACATTATGAATGCAGCCACCTTATTCCACGTAGTGGAACCTCAAAAGCAAGGCAGGAATCATGCTGTGGATTAACATTCGAGGAGGTGACAAACTTAATGAAACAAAACAAACGTTCATAGAGTAATAAATGTGGTGAACAGGTACATACGAAAGTAAAAGGTGACCACTCATGAAAAGCTGGATGTCCCAGGTTATAAACTGTGTACAGCTTCTAAATACTTGCAGCTTTACTCAATCTAGTTAATTGTCCCTCCACAGACTCATCCATTCTGACTGTTTATGAGGTTAAGGCCAGCCCTGAAGCTCAGTCAACCAAAAAAAAAGAAAAAAAGGAAATACTTACTAGAAACCCAATGCGTTTAAAGCATCAAGCCGGAGGAAAAATGTAACTCTGCACTACTGTAGTGTAACCTAAATAAACAACAAAACTGAAACTGCAGAAGACCCTAATTTATGCCAGTATTGTAAGCCACTTTCACAAAGTTGTGGCCTCAATCTATCTATGCCAGTAATTGGCCCTGTATATCACTTCACTAAATAGTCCATGTAAATCTATTTTATGAAGGTGCAGCCACAAACTATCTATGCCAATAATGCTCAGTGTAAATCACTTGAAGGAAGCTGCATTCACAATCTATCCGTGCCATTAATTGTCTGAGCAAACATGCACATACAGCTCCAAATCATCCAAACCACACAAAAATATATGTCCGTGGTTGTGGCAGATTACAAATAAAATGCTGCTAAACACAGGAGCTCCATGTCTGGAAGCTGTCTTAACATATTAACTGAGGGGTAGGGGGGTTCTTTATTTTTCAATACAGCAAAGCACGTACAACTGAACAGAGAACAAATGTATCCAGCAGTTATTTCATTCTGAGGAGCATTTACAAGTGGAACATTTACAGAGCTGCCCAATCCCCACAAATACCCTTAAGGTAGTGGGACTATTTATAACGGTGCCGGTGCATTCAGCTTCCCTATTCCCATTGAGCCCTATGGGGCTCAAATTGCAATGGGGAAGAATATTTTCCGGTGCCCAGGAATGGGCAACTACCAGGTGCTGCAATGCCGTAATAACCGAGTTATTGCCCATTCCTGGGCACCGGAAAACAAAATATACGGGCGGCAGCCTCCTAATGAGGCCCAATGTTGGCAATGCAGTGACTTTAGTACATTAAGGGATCCATAGACACATTCTACAGTAGAAAGTTACCAGGGTAGCTTAGTAGGTTGAGAGACCATTGCTGATATGCAATATATTAAAAAATGCTTGTTAATCATATGCCTTTTTGCAATTCCTCATAAAAAAACAAGCATTGGCAAAGCCAACAGTTTTGGCTTGTTTATAAGTATTAGACATGTGCCAGCCACTCCTATCATATGTGCAGGTACTCACACCATTTTGCACCTGCTACCATCATTGTCAAGTTAATACCACTAGGGCAGTGCCTGGCAAGTGTCCTACCTGTGCCTACCCAATAGCCCCGTCTGTTGTTATTGCCAATGCTTGTTTCAAAATGTGGTTATTCTTTGGTGAGGCTGTCTTCAAAAAAACATTGACGCCTAAAATAAGCTCTTGGGGTGGGAGTAATCTGTGCCATGCGGGTGGCGACAGGTGCAATTGGAGCAGACTAATCTATTTAGAGGAAGTAGCATGATCAGGAAACCACAAATTGATAGTACCAATTTTATATGAAGCAATTAAGCCAAGGAAAGGTTTAATCCTTAACACCTACCTGGAAAAGCTGATTGGGTCAAACTATGCTTTGACAGTTCTTGCTGCAGAAAAGTACCTGCGTGACCTTTCTGAAAAAATGAATGAATGCCTTGTTGGTGTTTTTCAAAGACCTTAAGCTAGCAGTTCCAGATGACCAGAGGCGTAGCCAGGATTATGTAACAAGTGGGGCCTGGAGCTAGTCTAGTAGGGCACACCCTAAGAGGAGCCTGCAGCGGGATGTGCATTTGTTCTAAATGCGCAGGAGCAACAAAGCATAGATAGGGAGCCCAAACCTTCAAGGGGGATTCATTTGAAGAGCCAAGTTACCAACAATGCACAGATGTTTCCAATGCATGTTCATAGTGTAGTATCTTCCCCCTACACCAACCTCACCTTCAAATAATAACACTCAATTTTACTTTGTTGCACCCGTAAACGCCAGTTAAACATGTCATGTCCCTGTTAAAAATTGTTCATGGTCCAAGGACCCTCCCTCTGCCCCAGCCTCGCATATACAGACACACACACACACACATACACACACATACAAAGACACACACATATACAGACACACAAACTCATGCACATGTATACACATTCATCCATCAGTCACATAGTTTCTCTGTCATGCACACAAACACCCAGAACATTCATACTGCATTCTCATTCACACCCACTCTCGCACCAATGTACACCATTCACACTGTATTAATTCATACAAATGCACTTACAGACACCCCCTCACATGCATACATATGTACATACACACACATGTGAACTTTTATTTACACACTCTTGCAAGCATACACACATACAGTCATACCTACATATAAACCTCACACACACGAATAAACACAAACAAAAACACTTTTTCTTCCATTACCTGTTTCCTTCCAGACTTGCCATGCCACTGCCTCTTCAGCTGCTGTGTAGGGCTCTGGCTCCTGCACATACAGAAACCAGAAAGCAGAGATAGCTTCCTGGTTCCTGATATGCACGCAGCACGGTCTGTTCACCGAATCATCTGCTCAATGGGCGGATTTCTCAGAGAGGGAACCCTGCTGCTCAGGCTGCACAGTTGCAGTTGTAAATGCCCACTCAGTGTTGATGAGTGGGTATTTACAGATTTTGGGCAGGCCTTGCCCCTCAGGCCTTACCCTGTCTACGCCTCTGCCGATGACACTAGCAATATTTTATTTTTATGACACTTGTGTGCTGTAGAATTACTTCCAGATGGCAGGAAGAAAATGCATGTGGTGCTTGCAGTCTTCACATACCACTGGAAGCACAGCGGCAAAAGGGGGCGTCATGACCTCAAACTGCCAGCATATGTTACAGAAGACGTCTTAGAAAAGTACGAAATTCACACAAGTCTACACCTCGAATAGAACAAAGACTCTGTTTGAAATATCAAGAAGACAAGCCCCTGTTCAATGATCTGCTCTAGCACAGCAGAAGTGTGACCAGTACAAAGTCAGGAATCAGAGAGCTGCTATAGATGACCTCTACCATTTAAAGTGCCTTTTATTTTGTCTTGACATTTTTCCCTGCATTCCTTATTGTGCGATTTCTCTTCAATGCTTGTGAGTTGTGATGTTTTAGACATGTCGACAATTTTCTCACCCTGCTTATGCATGCATGGGTCCTCTTCAGTACTTCTATCTGCATCATGGGTTAGCACATTTAAATAGTTAAACGGTTCTTGACCCGTGCACTTTTTGTTTCTGGCGCAAAGTTGCGGGTCTCGCATCACAGCTGGCTCATCAATATTTAAAGTGTGATCCACTTTGAATGTAGGGGATGTTGCGTTCGATACAGGATCCTTTCTAATGCTAGGAGTATCACTGATGACATCACACGTCTGGCTCCCCCTTTTTTTCCCTTTACTGACATATCTAGGCCACATGGTTTTCTTCAGTAACAGTCAGGAATTAAAAATATAAAAGGTACTATATTTGTAGCCTTATCCTTCAAGTATGTTCTTACAGTAATTCCCTTAGGGTCCAGTCAAATCATGTGATACATATGCATAGGGTAAGTATCACCTTTGAAACAGACCAATCATTTCTCTGCATGGAGATTATCAGTTAGGTTATGAACACTTACTGCTACTACTGCTGTTTTTTTTCCTTACTTCAATTTTTGTGTATATAGTCATATTTGTATGTGATGATGTCTCTTTGTGTTGTGTCTATAATAATGCCATTATGTAGTAAGTGGTTTTCATTAGCTACTTATCACATGTTTCACAGTAGCCAAAACTCTAATAAGAAAACAGTTACTAATTCACTGTTCAACATGGCAAGCTTATGAACATTGCACCTCCATCATGTATGCTGCACACAATGCCTATATTTCTACTTGAGTACCTTAGTATACCGCATAGAACTTCATAATGGAATGCTACGTATATTAACGCATTGCTTAATGCACTAATTAGCACTTGATATTTATTCCAATGATCCTTGGCACTTTTTGGTCAACATTATAATAAGAATACCTTCTACAGAGTTTTCATTCAAAGTAAATGTACATGTGATGTCATCAGTGATGTCATCAATAACATTTCTGATGTCATCTTTGATGTCCTGGGTGTTAGTGTTAACAGTGCACGGTGGTGGCGCGAGTTATGGTTGCTTAGATTACCATAACTGGTGAATTTGAAGGGTTTTTTGTTTTACTTGGAACCATAACGTCCCGTTAACAAAGTTTTTTTTACTGAATTTCACAGGTTTTTAGTAGGGCAACTTAACCATAACGTCCCGTTAACAAAGTTTTTTTTTACTGAATTTCATAGCTTTTTAATAGGGCAACTTAATCATAACATCCCTTTAACAAAGTTATTTTACTGAATATACACATTCATCATGTGAAATTCGGAGATAATTACTAGGATTCCCTTACTTTGGTTACATGTATCATAGAACATACTTAACCTCCTTCGCTAATGGTATTTGAAGGCCACGGACTGAGCGTCTGTCTACGGACGGGCGCGGACGAGAGCAACACTACCCAAACAGTTAGGGGGTTTTTGAAATTGTTCTATCATGCCATGTAAAAACTGCACAAGGTTAAAAAGCAGCATATAAACACATTATAAGTAGTAATAAATAACCATTGGAACCTACACGTCTCACACATAACCCATCCATATAAATACCATGTTTATTGAAATGGATTGTACCATAAAAAAAAAGGTATGCCTCAACGTAATTACCTCACAGAAACTGTACAGCTACCAGCGACAGTAGACAAACACAACAGAACAAATACATTTTGACTTCATTTTTCGCATATGTTGGTACACTTTTTGTATGAGGTGCAGAACAATTAATGTATTTCTGTTGTTTTCAAACAGAAATGTGCAGTACTTTGGACTGGCTGGAGGAGAATTTTCCGCATGGCGAAATGTTGGAAGATAGCGATCATAATGGTACATACTTCTCTGCATAAGCAAATTAATAGTCAGTACTTTATGGATACTTAACATATATATATATATTTATTTTTAACAGACCAGGTAAAAAATGAACAAAGTCCACCAAAAGACACAGTACAAGACACCTTGAAACGCCTAGAAGGCAAAGTGGACATGTTAAAAGAGAATTTTAACGGGTTAAGGCAATTGGTGGAGGACCACATCAAAGGAAAAATAAGATACCACCGTCCTACCTGTACTTGTCCCCCTTCTCCATTTCCCAGTGAACTATCCCCAAACCCTGAAGAACAACATAAACGTTTCGATGAAACTTCCATCCCTTCATCCCCTCACAACGAGGCTGTGGAAACCCCTAATTGCCCTATATTTGTTTCAGTGTCTGCTTCCCCCTCTCTCGCTTAATTGTTGTATATGTGTTTAATAAAAAAAACGTTATGTTACTTTTAATAGAATTGTGTGCGTCAATTTTTTTTAAAAAAAAGGGTTAAAAAGTCCGCAGACAGAGCGCCTGTTCTGCCTGTCTGTAATTAATAAAATATGGATGTCCTAAGGGCAATACACCTACCCGTACCATTTGCAACCAAGATGGAACTGTTCTTAGAACACACCAGGTGGGCGGGATGTCCATAAATGAACAAAAGAGGAGTGTCCTAAGGACACTATACCTGTCCGTACCGTTGGCAGCAAAGATGGAACTGTCCGTAGAACAGGCGCGGTGTCCGGTATATCGCAGTGAAACAAAATGGAGGTGTCCTAAGGACACTATACCTGGCCGTACAGTGAGCAGAACATCTACGCACATGCGCACCACACCCGTAACTTCTGCGAAACTTTGCGCCTGTCCGTTACTGTCCTTCTCACTTGTGCCGCACTTTTAATTAGTTTCAGGGCCCAAACACTGTCCGTACAACGCCCGTGCGAATGCGCATGACCGTTCCTGGCATTTGGTGTCATGCGGGCACCCATTTCCTTCATGGTTGTGTTCACAACATCATCATGTGGCCGCACCCACGATGAGCATGTGCCCTAATTTGAGCATTTTGTCTGCTTCCGCAACATTTCAAAAGAACGTATGCAGACAAGCCAAATTATTTTACAATACAAAATCAGCATTTCACATGTCCCATACAATAGCCCTAGCTTTCCACATAATGTTTGGAATTTTTTTAATGATTTTCAGTAATCGCCTATGGGTGTATCTATAGCTGTGATGTGCTGCAGTAGTTGTGGCAAGGGCCTAGAGTCTTGGGTGTATGGCCACATATATTGGAATCTATGTGTGTGCACTATATAAAACCCATGTTGGCTTATAACTTCAGTGCTTATAACTTTGTTCTTGGGTGCATGGCCTTTGGCTCTCATGCACCCAAGACTCTAGCCCTTCCCACAACGTTCGATACTACGGTTGTATCTATTGCTGTGATTTGCTGCAGTGGTTGTGGCCAGGGCCTAGAGTCTTGGGTGTGTGGCCATAGATAAGCAAATCTATGGGCGTGCACTATATAAAACACATGTTGGCTTATAACTCCAGTGCGTATGGCCATAACCACCACAGCATATCACACCCATTGTGGCTTATAACGTCACTATGTATACATTTGGTCTTGGGTGCATGGCCTTTGGCCATGCACCCAACACTCTAGGCCCTCCCCACAACCACATGATTAATATTCGATACTACGGGTGTATCTATTGCGGTGATAAGCTGTGGTGGTTCTGGCCAGGGCCTAGAGTCTAGGGAGTAGGGCCTACGGCCTACGGCCTATGGCCATGCAACCAAGTCTCTAGGGCCTTGCCACAACCACTGCAGCATATCACACCCATGGTGGCTTATAACTCAGTACCACACCCATAGAAACACAAATTTTAACTGCGGCATGTAGTCAATTTTAACATTCGTTAACATCATGCATGTCCTTAAACAGTTTCAACTTGCCTGCGCACATCACGGACGGAAGTACTATCCTTATGAGACCCCTCATTTTCAGTAATTACAAACATCCTGGACAGCGCAAGAATGGCGACTACATCATTAGCACCTGCCGCCTAAACAAATACAGTATTTCACCCATCTCCTACTCTGTGAACCTGCCCAAGCACTGTGACACACCAAAACACTCCCCAAAACAGCATTTCTCCTCTGGTCGGCGCCGCGCTGTCGGCGGATCCAAGATGTCGGGCGCATCCTAACAATCTGACGCACATCACGCCTCACTCCAGCTAATCGGAGGACAGGTCACGTGTCCGCGGTCATGACGCGAGCCCCTTAGCCAATCGGTATCTTGTCCGCCGAGCGAACAAGGAAGTGTGACCGCGGAGCGGACATAGATATCACTCATTTTTTGAGACATACCTTTTGGTCGTTTTAAAGAGAACTACTGGACAGATTGGCACCAAATTTACAAAAGCACACTTTCGGCACCAAGGTCCTCCTCCTGGCACACATTTGGTGAAAATCCATCCAGAGGTTTGAGCTGTAGGTGTGCGCAAAGTTTTTCCCCCATTCAGTCTATGGAAAAAAAGATGTTTGGGACCCCCCCTATAACTTTTCCCCCCTTGGACCAAACAAAATTTCAAGTGGCCCATATACCTTTTTTGCAAAGTTTGGTGAGGATTCGTTCAGAGGGAGCGGAGTTATAAGCCGCCCAAAAAGTGCTCTTCCTATGGAAACAGCAACTTAACCATAACTACACGCCCACTACCATGGCTGTGTAATATATATATATATATATATGTATATTTAGAAAGCTAAGAATTCTGGGAGTCAAGGTGGCTGAGTACTGCTCATGCAGCGTACAGAGGGCCCGTTTATGGAATATTTGCATGGTTCAAAGTGAATTTGCACTGTTGAAAAGTGACTTTGCACTGCTCACACAAACCCTGAATCAAGGAACTGTGCAAAGTGTATTTTTGTCGTTCAAAGTCCTGGCAAAGTCATTTTGTACTGAAAAAATGATTATGCGCTGACTTTGCCCAGACTATGCACTGCAAAAAGCAGTGCAAAGTCACTTTGAACCGTGCAAAAGATTCCATGAATCAGCCCCTAAATCTATTCCAGGAGAGTGCAGTGCAAAAGTGCAAAATGTGTTGCACGTGTTGCACCAAAATCCCCTATTTACTTGAAGCTCCGCAGGTGGCAGATGCAACAGTCTGACGCAATTACCCCTCAATGACCTGCTTTTTTGTGATTTTATGAACATCTGGAATCCCACTGTTCAGTGCTGATGGGTATGCCAATTTGGCCATTATTCCCAATCACAAAGCAATGCCTGCTCCATATATGAGAGTACACCATGGGCCTGATTATGGCTTGGGCAGTATTTCCTTGGGAAACACTGTCAAATGTTATTACCATTACTGCTTGCAATTCGCATGTGCGAACTCAAAGCAGTCTCATTATTATGAGTCATGATGAGCCTTATTCCCCATTATAGACACATTCATTCTTTGGTGTGAAGAGGTTTAACTGTACAAAATAGAATGTGACATTAAAGGTTCAGGTTTAAAATATATTATTTGACTGAGTGTTAAAATGTGCTGAACATTTTACTGTCCTTGTCAACTAGTAATCAAGAACCACATATCAATTTATCAATCAATCCATGGCTTTATGATTAGGTGTAAACAAGAGGAACTTACACATTTCTTTCAAACAAAATTCAGTGACAGATGAGGCATCACAGCATGCATAGTAATTTCACTGAGCAAAACAGGCCTCTAGAGCTTACACTAAAGATACATGTAAATGCCACATTTGCTTACACTGATCAGCCCAATTAATAAAGGCAAGGCTTCAGTGAGGAAGGCTTAATTCAAAACATCAAGTAGTGCAGTGAATTAGGACCCCAGAAACAGTAAACAGTTAATACATTGAGGTAAATTTTCCAACTCAATGTAAATTGTGTGTGGTGGGGTAAATGTCACATACGTGCATACAGGCAAGTCCATGCAATTTGTGTCATTTGCACTATGAAGTACAAAAAGGAAGAGTAAAAAGCAGGCAGATTTCCCTTTACTCCATCTAGTGAAAAAGGTGCAAATACTGCCCAGCATTTCTGCATTGCAGGAGGCTTTTCCAATAGAATCGATCTGCTTTTAGCTGGTGTAAAAACTAGGTGGATTCTTCAGGAATCCAATGCATTACCACCAGCATGAATATCAAACTCTGATATATTGCATGCAGGTTTTTTTTAACGGCAGAGAAAATCGGTACTGGATGCAGTAATTCCACTCATTCCATCGCTCTGCCATGCAAATCCATCAACTTATGGATCAGTGTGAAAAGCATGCATCAAGGTTTCATGTTTGCCTTTTAAATGTGCTTTCTATGATATTTCCTAATCAAAATGACCCCATTTGTAAAAACTGGGGAGTTGTCTTTGAGGTTGTGTTTATTGAGACGAATCCTGAGGTATTGTCACTAATTTACATGGGAATGCCCCTCTATGAGTCCAGGGTGGTGAGGCTGCTACCAAAAAGTCCTTCTGGGTTGTGATACTCAGCGGGAGGATCTCATGAGGAAGGAAGACCCTATTAAGAGCAGTGATCTCATAGGGAGAATGCAGTACTCCTTTGACCCTCCGACGTTCCCTCAAAACCCTACTCTTTCCCCTCCATCTACTGCCAGAATGTACTATTTTACTACCTCCATAGTAGAGACCATTGAAGAAAAAGACACTCCTATGAAATCAATGGCAGTACTGGGATGAGGAAGAGGGAGTGAGAAATGAACATTACTAACAGGGATGAATGCATACAATCTAGCCTTTGTGAAATTGTTAAGGGGGACCCTCTACTTCATCAGCCTTGGCATCTGTGGACTCTGACACTTGAAACTGGACAAAGGAGGACGGACACACGGATGCAATTTCACAGCCATCTGTTAATACAGGTTCAAGAGGCATTCTGGAAGGCACACAGAGCTCCTCAAATCAGCTTGCTTACATAAGTTTATTTCAATGACATAATCTTTTCAGGCCAATTCAGGATACATTTCTAATTGGTTCTCTTAACTAGAATATAAACCCTCCTTGTCTTTGATTAGTTGGCTTATATGTCACTCACGAAGCCCACATTAGCTCATCATGGCAAGCTCTGTCTGACTGACACATAAACTGATAAGCTCACTCCAATCTTTGCTAAACATGATTACACATCTTTAAACTCTTGCCAAGAAACAGTTATATCCTTCTCGAGGATCTGCCAAATTTACTTGGCAGCTCACAGTGTGGGAAACATCATGACCTCATCTTATTTGTGGCGAAGTAAGAAGCTGCTCTGTCTAATTGGTAGCTTTCCCGTGCTCTTATCTGATTTGCTATCAATCATGTCTGCTTTTCTTGCTAAGAAATTCCAAATATACCATCCCAGACACGCTTATCTACCAGTGAACTGCTGCCAAAGAATTATTCATTATCTGCATGAGTAAGGACTTTTGGCATCCTTTTTAGAAATATCTCAGCCTGTTTCAGGATAGATGTTTGGCTACCAAACGGTAAACCAATTTACTTTTGAGCATAACTCATTTTCTATCCAGGTTTCAGATTACATTTTACATATTCAATATATGTGGGTAATACTGGAGACAGCCTTTACTTCCTGAGTCATGCTGACCTCAAAAATATATATATCGCCTTACAAGCACTCTTTATCTTCAAAAAGCACTATAATTCTGATTTTTGCAATACTGTAACCATTGATCAGCCTATCATGCTATCTGTATTCAGTTTGAGGGGCGGCGGTATAGTACACTTATACAAGATGATTGTTTAGCTGTAATTCAAAGTCAGAGACGGAAGAATACACAGGAGTCTTCGATCCCAGCTCGGTGTAGAACGAGTACTTTATATGGGCTATGCAGAAGGAAAATAGAGAGAGGCTGACGGTCTTCAGGAAGAAGGCAGACACACAGACAATTGACAACACAGGGTGTGAAACAAAGAAGATGAAACTTACCTGCTGGTTACTGCTGATACCAAACTAATGGCGAACTGCAGGAGAGAGACACAGGGGACCACGGAAGGTCCAGTTGAGCTAAAAAGCTGCCTTAACTGCTGGGAGACCTGCAAACAACCTGAGAGACACAGCCAAGGCCCTACAGGCACAAGAGTGGCTGGTCTGAAGGCTGGGGAAACACAGACAGTGTATTGGGCATAAAGCAAAGTAAAGAAAGAATATTAAATGGGACAGAGAGACCTAGTGGAGAGGGTCTGGTACCCAAATCAGAAAGGTATACACCAACCTGTAACGGGGGAATTATGAACTTTGCAGAAAAAAGTGACATTCACAGATCCTGGCAGGAGAGTAAACCAGGGCTGTGGAATAAAGAGAGATTGGATCAAAGAAACACTATGAGAGAGCATGTGAGTGGGGTCTACTTTGGGAAGTGTTCCCCAAACCATATTCAAGAGGATGAACTTTGCAGGAGGGAGTGACATTCACAGACTCTGTCAGGAGAGTAAACCAGGGCTGTGGAATAAAGAGAGATTGGACATTCACAGACCCAGACAGGAGAGTAAACCAGGGCTGTGGAGTAAAGGGAAATGGGATAAAAGGAACACTGGGAGTGAGCACATGAACGGTGTCTGGAACCCAGGTTTGGGAAGTGCTCTCCAAACTATATTCAAGAGAAATACTAAGTTCATATGTGCCAGTAACACCCAGAGACACAGGTAGGAGAGTAAGCCAAGGCTGTGAGTGAAATTGAAAACAGAGAGATAAGACTGAGGATTGAAAAATGGCAGGTACCTGTAACGCTCACCTGGTATCCACGGAGACGTCACTCAGCTTGTTCTGACCTCTTACGACCTTGAACCCTTCCCTGGAGTCTACTCGACTGGAGACTGGGCCTGAAACACAGGATTGGTAGAGTTTAACTCCCTATTGTCTCTGTGTGCTTGAACGCCTTCTTCACCGGGGTCCAACCCTTCCCTTTGATCCACAGCTCACCTTGTTTTCTTGGAAAGTGTGCTCTCCATCCTGCTTTCAGCACAGGGCACATTGATTGATGCAGGCTCTTTGCCCTAGTTACTTCACTGGCAAGAGTCCGACAGGTAAGTATAATGAGTCTTTTGAACAGTTCGCTAACTTCGTTCCTTTCCTTCCTTAGATGATGGCCGGCATCCGGGGATGGTGACGTGCTGCTGAGATGAGTAGCGCTGAAGGTGAGTGAGAGCATGATGCGCGATGCGCCCTTTCATATTTGTATTGAACTGAGTTCTTTTTCTGTGTCTTTTAGGTGCCGCGACATTTTCAGCGTGGATGGGGTTATGAAAGAAGAAATGCGGTGAATAAGCGTGGTATGCAGCGCCTCTAGATGTTTCCACGCTAACCTGGAGTGTCTTTTCCCTCTTGCAGATGGATGAGAAGTTCCAGAGACAGAGTTCCCCCAGAGCGGCTGGGATTCAGGTAAGTGTTTGAAGCTCGTACAGTCTTTAAAAATAAGCGAAGATTTGCTGAATCCTTACTAATGCCTTTTATCTGTTCTTTTCCCTTTTCCTTAGGAAGCGGCATGCAGGGATGGGAATGACACCGCTGAAGATGCCCACAGAACAAACAAAGCAATGAATGATGGGCAGAAGCTCCACAAGGTAAGGCTGTTCCTAACGGTGTTCTTGTTCTTGCAGGAGCTGAGCGCAGAAGAAAGATGCAGGCCTACTGGAGACCGATTCGAACACGGTGAGTGTCACGCTGCAGGTGCAGAAAACACAAAGCATGTTTCACAGCCTGGGCGTGGCTTAAATATTCTCTGGGTATCCCAGGTGTCTCTGGGCTGAACCACATCCAAAAGACTAGACTGCACATGCAGTTCTGGGAACCAAAATATATGTGGGGGGATCCATCTTGTCCCCATCAATGCACTACAAGTCCAATCCCTAATGTTATCCTATGGGAGTGAGTGAGTCTGGTGCCACAAGTGCCAATCCTGAGTCCAAGTGGGTCTTTGGAGGGATGGAGAAGCCCTTGAGGGCCATGTAGGTGATCGTGGCCTGGCTCCAGCCCAACATCTTGGAGGGCTGGGGACATGAGGGGCATGAATCATGACAGCACTCCCCCCCAAGGCCCCTCTCAAGGTGGCTCTTCTGTCTAGTCCTGGTTTGCTTGGATGGTTTTGATGAAATCGTCTAAGCCAGCAAGGTGCATGGATGTACTCACAAGGCTCCCATATCCTCTCTTGTGGACCATACCCCTTCCAGTCTACTAAGTAGTATAATTTGGATCTGACGTACTTTGAATCCAGGATGTCCTTGACTTCGAATTCTGGCTCCCCGGCGACTACTACTGGCTGCGGTGGCGTTGCTACCCGGGTCCCAGGTTGAACAGGTTTAAGGAGAGACACATGGAACACAGGATGAATCTGCATGTTTGACGGTAAAGCTAGTCTGACCGCCACAAGATTTATCACGGAGGTGACGGTGAATGGACCCAGGTATCTTGGACGGAAAGTTCGGGTTCCTTTAATGGACACGTGTTTAGATGCCAGCCAGACTTTGTCTCCCACTTGGTAGTTGGAGGCCTTTGCTCGATGTTGATCAGAAAACTTCTTTTGGCGATTCTTAGCTTGAAGTAGGTGTTCAGCTGCCCTTTTAAAGGTTTGAGAAATGGTTGAGTGCAAGGTTTCGACTGCTGGCATTTCCAGGGTTGTAGGAACGTCCAACTCAGAAGTACGTGGGTGCCTGCCATACATGGTATAAAAGGGTGTCTGTCCAGTGCTGGTGTGTAGGGAATTATTATAAGCATATTCAGCTATCCATAATAGGTGGAACCAGCTTCCTTCAGCTTGGTGTAACATGCAACACAGATACTGCTCGAGCGTCTGATTTGTCCTCTCAGTTTGACCATCCGTTTGGGGATGGTGACTGGTGGATAGCCGGATGTCGATCTGGGCCATAGAGCAGCATTTTCTCCAGAAGTTAGATACGAATTGAGTACCTTGGTCTGAGACTAAAACTGAAGGAAATCCATGGAGCCATACGATGCCTTCAAGAAATACCTTTGCCAGAGTGAAAGCATTTGGGAGCCCCTTAACAGGAATGAAATGTGCCATTTTTGAAAATAGGTCCACGACCACAAGAATAGTGTTAAACCCTTGACTGGGTGGTAAGTCAGTAATAAAATCGAGAGACAACGTGTGCCAGGGTGCTGGTGGGATTTCCAATGGTTGTAATAGCCCAGCCGGTTTCTGCTTGGATGACTTGTTTTGAGCACACACTCCACAAGATAGGATGAATTGGATAATGTATTTACGCCACGTGTGTCACCAATAATTTTGTTTTACCTTGGCTAGGGTTTTAGCGATTCCGGGGTGGCCCTCGATAAATGAATCATGATTACCGGACATGACTTGTTCTCGAAGTTCTTGGTTTGGTAAGAAAAAACGATTCCTGAAGTAGGGCAACTGATCTTTTAACATGTAATGTTCTCCTTGTGCACTCCACACTTGTAATTGTTCCGGACTCATCAGGTTTTGGATTTCTTCATGTAATTCTTTCTGAGTTATGGTTGCTGTGATTCCTAGGAGCTTGTCACTCGGGATGATTGCTATTGGGTCAGGGGTCTGATACCCTTGCTCTTCCACCCCCATACGGGAAAGGGCATCGGCCTTCCCGTTTTTCACCCCTGGCCGAAATGTAATCACATAGTCATATTTAGCAAAAAAAAGAGCCCAACGTAGTTGTCCTGAGGATTGGGCCGTTTTTAGGTACTAGAGGTTCCAGTGGTTAGTTAAGACGGTGATTGTGTGTCTGGCGCCAAAGAGGTAGTGCCGCCATGCCTTAAAGGCTGACTTAATGGCCAGGAGTTCTTTGTCTGTGATAGCGTAATTGTTCTGACTTGAGTGTCGTGTAGACCGATGAGTCCTCTGTCCCCAAGTGACGCACAGGGGAACTTAATAGAAACCCGCTGTGCGACCTTTGAGGCCACAGGTGGGAGATGTCTTCCCAGATCCACGGAGCCTCTGGAACACCGATGCTGCTGTCGAGAAGGAACGGGGTTAAGTACCAGGCAATCACAACACAGTCAGATAAACAAAAGGATCTAAAATGTCTTACCTATTTGGTGTAAGGGTAACCCAGGTAACCTAGTAGAGAGGCTCGAGGCTCAGTTGATGCGGCGGTCCCTGGAATGGTAGAACCGCAGGTTAGCGTGGATGAAGGGCTAGCCACATGTAGGAGAGAGGGCTTGACTTGAATCCCAAACAAGGGAAAGGGCGTAGAAGTTCAGCAAGGTAATCAGGGATGATCCAAAGGCAAGTCGAGGTGAAGTCCAAAATCCGGCAACAGGTCAACAGTTCCAAGCAAAGGTACCAAAGGGGTGTCCGAGGGAGTCCGAGGTAGAGTTCCGTGATCAAGACAGCAAGGAGCAAGTAGTAACGCCAAACAGGGTCTGAAGCCAGCTGAGAAGCAATGAGTGTTCTGTCTCCCAGACCTTTATACTGTGTGTCTGGGAGTCATGTGACGTCCCTGGATCATGTGACGTCCAACAAGGACACGTGACTCTGGATCACGTGACCGACGTGGTGACGTAACACCGCCCCTTCTGCCATACGCTCTCCAAGGCAATTGCCAATGCAGAAAGGGCTGCAATCGAGCCCGTACACCAAAGCTGGTACGGGGTTTCCGGTTCTTTGGGTTAACCGAATCACCTGAGCCTGGAACCGTGGGAGGGGATGGTGGAGATATGTGAGCAGTGTTCTGATGTGTAGCGAACTGGTGTGCGGAGGATCGTCTAACATAGCCCCCCCCCAACGGCCCACGACCCCGTGGGCTGGACGGATGATCCTTATGGAAGCGGGTCACCAGCCGAGGGGCGTTCAGGTCCAAGGCGGAAACCCATGAACGCTCCTCCGGGCCGTAACCCTTCCAATCCACCAGATATTGGAGCCTACCCCTAAACCATCGGGACCCTAAAATGGCCGACACCTCAAAGACATCAGGAGAGGACAGGGACACCGGTGCAACAGGGGTACGAAGGCGGACAGAATCGGGGCAAGGCTTGAGGAGGGACACATGGAAGACAGGATGGATACGCCAAGAACTAGGAAGCACCAGACGAAAAGCCACCGGATTCACCACCTGTTAGACTACATACGGGCCGACAAAACGAGGTAGCAGTTTCCGGCAACCCACTAGGCGAAGGTGACGTGAAGACAACCAGACCCTAGAACCCACCACCAGAGGGGGAGCAGCCAGATGTTTGCCATCCACACGGGCCTTCATGGCAGCCTTCGCTTCCGTGAGATGCACCACAGTACTAGCATGTACAGCAGACAGATCCCTAAGACACGTCGTGGCCGCAGGATTCGAAGAACTAGAAGCATCAGGGACTGGCAAGACTTTGGGATGTTGGCCGTAGAGGGCGTAGAAAGGAGAATAACCTGTAGCTGAATGAGCCGCGTTATTGTACGCGAACTCAGCAAGCCGCAAAGCGGCCAACCAGGAGGTCTGATGTTGCAATATAAGGCAGCGAAGATACTGCTCCATAGATTGATTCGTCCTTTCGGTCTGCCCATCGGTCTCAGGATGATATGCCGAAGAATACCTGGTATCAATGCCCAACAATTTAGTCAACGACCTCCAAAACCGAGAGGTGAACTGTGATCCTCGATCGGATATAATGACCGAAGGGAGGCCGAATAACATGAACACATGTTCAAAAAACAAGTCCGCCAAGACCGGGGCCGAAGGAATACCTTTACAAGGGACAAAACGAGCCATTTTTGTAAACGTGTCCACCACTACCCAGATGGAGTCAAAGCCTCGTGATTTGGGGAGATCGGTAACGAAATCCATAGTCAGTGTATGCCAAGGCCTGGGAGGAACTGGAAGCGGAAGTAGCAACCCAACCGGTCGGCCTCTCCGATGCTTAGCCTGAGCACACACTGCACATGCATTGACATAGCAGTCTACATCGCGCCTCATAGAGGGCCACCAACACCAGCGCTTGAGAAGATCTAAAGTGCGCTCTTGACCGGGATGGGCATTAAAAGGGGCATCATGAGACCACTCTAGGGCCAGATTACGAGTGTCAGGTGTGGGAAGGAATAGACGTTCATGTACGAAAGGCAACCCATCAGAAAACACGGGGTCCCATTCTCGCAACTGGTCGGGGTGATTGCTAGTCCAAGATCGGACCGAGTCTAATAACGACAATGAAGGTGTACAAAGACAAATCACATGACTCTTTCCGAGAACAGTGTCAGGAAAGGTTGGCAACACGACCCCCCCTGGGGAACGTGACAAGGCGTCTGCTTTTCCATGTGCAGTGCCAGGACGATGCATAATACGAAAATCAAAAGAGGAAAAGAAAAGATGCCATCGGACCTGTCTGCTATTAATGCACTTCAATGAGGCCAGATCCTGTAAATTCCGGTGATCTGAGTAAACCGTGATGGGATGTTTGGCCCCCAGAAGATGATGGCGCCAAACACGAAAGGCATCCATGACAGCCAAGAGTTCTTTCTCCGTAACAGTGTAATGAGTCTCAGTACTGGAGAACTTACGGGAATGGTATGCCACTGGATGTAATTTGCCTGTTGTGGGGCACGTTTGTGACAACACCGCACCAAGAGCAAAAGAAGAGGCGTCTGCCTCTACTATGAACGGAAGATCAGGATTGGGGTGCTGGAGTACCGGTGCGGTGGTGAAAGCAGTTTTCAGAGCCTCAAAAGCCTCCTGATGTTCCCCGTGCCAATGATAGGGTACCTGAGGACTAGTCAGAGCCGTGAGCGGCGCAACAATAGTGGAAAAAGAAGAAATGAAACGTCTATAAAAGTTGGCGAATCCCAAAAAGGCCTGCAAGGACTTGAGTGTTTGAGGTACTGGCCAATCTAATACTGCTTTGACCTTGGATTCGTTCATGGACAACGCCCCAGGGGTGATATGGAAACCCAGAAACTCAACAGAAGTTTTATGGAACTGACATTTCTCAGGTTTGGCAAATAAAGAATGTTCTCTCAAACGGGATAGTACTTCTCGTACATGCTTTACATGGTTATCAAGATCACGAGAAAAGATTAAGATGTCGTCCAAATACACAACCATGTAAACGTCCAGAATATCCCTGAATATGTCATTCATGAATCGTTGGAATGTGGCTGGGGCGTTACATAGGCCAAAAGGCATGACTAAATATTCGTACAAGCCGTAACGAGTACAGAAAGCCGTTTTCCACTCGTCTCCCTCGCGAACGCGTACTAAATTGTATGCGCCACGTAGGTCAAGCTTGGTGAAAACGGAAGCATGAGTTAAACGGTCCAGAAGTGGGGTGATTAACGGGATTGGATATCTATCCTTTTTTGTGATAGCGTTAAGACGCCGATAATCCACACAAGGGCGTAAATCCCCCTCCTTCTTGGGTACAAAGAATATGGGACTTGCTGCTGGTGAAGTGGAGGGACGGATGTGTCCTAAACGTAAGGCATTCTGTACATACTCTTTCAATGCTTGTTCCTCCGAAGGGGACAAAGAATAAATCCTGCCCGAAGGGATAGCGGAATCAGAAAGTAATTCGATTGGGCAGTCGTATGGTCTATGTGGAGGAAGTACCTCGGAAGAGCCCCGATCGAAAACCGATTCGAATGCATTGTACTCAGGAGGAATCCCAGACACCAACCCCCCAACCGTATGCGAATGAACAATCTCTGGATCATCAACAATGAGCTGAGCTAATGCTCCTAAGGCCCGAGAAGGTGTGTCAGGGGCTTGATGGACCGGGAGACAGTAATTTTGACAGACTTCGGACTCGAAGAGTACAGTGCCTGGCTGCCAATTGATCAGTGGGTTATGTTCACGTAACCATGGAATACCTAGTATGATCCCGAATTGGGGTGTGGTAATTAAATCAAAACATATGGTTTCTGTGTGTGTTTCTTGTATGTTCAACAAGAGGGGTGCAGTTTGGTGTCTAACAGGACCAGAAACCAATGCAGAGCCGTCTACGGCTTGGACATGTTCCGGTCGTGTTTTTACCACTAAAGGTAGGTTGAGGGAATGGGCCAAATCGATATCTATGTAATTACCAGTGGCACCTGAATCAATGATGATATTGACTGCATGAAGAAGGCCTGTAGAGGGACATAGAGTAGCCTTTACAGAGACGGGTTGGACACGAGCAAAGGCAAGAGAGGTACCCGGAGATGATGACGGGACACTCGACCTGTTCTCCGGATCTAAGGTCGAGCCATCCGAAAATCCTGGCTCTTCTTGGGACGTCGAGGACACTCTTTCACAATATGTCCAGTGGTGCCACAATAAAAGCATGCATTGTCCACCCTTCTACGTTCCCTCTCTGATGTTGTGATAGGACTACGTAAACCTCCCACTTGCCTAGGTTCTTCTGTACTGGAAGCAGGAGTACTAGCAAGAGTAGGATGGGAAGAGACCCCCAACTCAGCTCTACGCTCTGATCGTCGTGCATCTACCTGCAAGACAAGATCAACCAATTCCTGATACTGAGTAGGCATAGAAGGGATCACTGATAAAGCATCTTTCATGGGGTTACTCAACCCCCTATAAAAGACCACCGCCCGCTTGTTTTCTGGCCATGATGTTTCTGCAACTAGCTGATTGAAACGGGTGATGTATTCTATCAAAGTCCTTCTACCCTGAGTCAGTTCCAAAAACTCCAAATCCCTGGACTGCGCCTTGTGTCGAGTATCGAATACTCGAGACATTTCTAGAACCAACAAATCAAAGTCGTAAAGGACTGGGCTATTATTCTCTAGCAGTGGATTAGCCCAAGCGGCAGCCGTTCCGGCTAAATGGGAGAGGGCAAAGGCGGCTTTAGTAGTGGAAGTAGGAAAAGCCAAAGGTCTGCATAAGAAGTGTAACTTGCACTGATTAACAAAGGTTCTGAATTTCTTGGGGTCACCTTGATAGCGTTCCGGAGCAGCCAGGGGGGAAGGAGATGGGAGGATCATTGGAGTCGGGACTGTAGAAGTAGCCAAGGGAGGGGGTGTAGTGAAGGAGCTGGCATCTCCAAACTCAGGGTCTGCAGGAAGGGAATGCTGAACACTTTGTATGGAATCCAACCTTTGGTGGATCACTGTGTTCGCGGCTGCCATATCTGCCCTTAATATTGTAATTGCCTGGACTAAAGCAGCTATGGGTTCTTCCGTGGATCCCTGCATCGTCAAACACGACTATACGGCTTCTCAGTCTGTTCTGACTTGAGTGTCGTGTAGACCGATGAGTCCTCTGTCCCCAAGTGACGCACAGGGGAACTTAATAGAAACCCGCTGTGCGACCTTTGAAGCCACAGGTGGGAGATGTCTTCCCAGATCCACGGAGCCTCTGGAACACCGATGCTGCTGTCGAGAAGGAACGGGGTTAAGTACCAGGCAATCACAACACAGTCAGATAAACAAAAGGATCTAAAATGTCTTACCTATTTGGTGTAAGGGTAACCCAGGTAACCTAGTAGAGAGGCTCGAGGCTCAGTTGATGCGGCGGTCCCTGGAATGGTAGAACCGCAGGTTAGCGTGGATGAAGGGCTAGCCACCTGTGGGAGAGAGGGCTTGACTTGAATCCCAAACAAGGGAAAGGGCGTAGAAGTTCAGCAAGGTAATCAGGGATGATCCAAAGGCAAGTCGAGGTGAAGTCCAAAATCCGGCAACAGGTCAACAGTTCCAAGCAAAGGTACCAAAGGGGTGTCCGAGGGAGTCCGAGGTAGAGTTCCGTGATCAAGACAGCAAGGAGCAAGTAGTAACGCCAAACAGGGTCTGAAGCCAGCTGAGAAGCAATGAGTGTTCTGTCTCCCAGACCTTTATACTGTGTGTCTGGGAGTCATGTGACGTCTCTGGATCATGTGACGTCCAACAAGGACACGTGACTCTGGATCACGTGACCGACGTGGTGACGTAACACCGCCCCTTCTGCCATACGCTCTCCAAGGCAATTGCCAATGCAGAAAGGGCTGCAATCGAGCCCGTACACCAAAGCTGGTACGGGGTTTCCGGTTCTTTGGGTTAACCGAATCACCTGAGCCTGGAACCGTGGGAGGGGATGGTGGAGATATGTGAGCAGTGTTCTGATGTGTAGCGAACTGGTGTGCGGAGGATCGTCTAACAGTAATTGAGTTCAGGGGGTGTGAATTTACATGACCAGAAGGCAACAGGGTGTAACTGGACCGTTTCGGGGTATTTTTGTGAGAGGACGGCTCCCATAGCCATGCTTGAGGCGTCCATTTCCACCAGGTATGGGAGATCAGGGTGAAGGTGGCGTAAGATTGGGGCAGATGTTAATCTTGCTTTGAGTTCCTGGAAAGCTTCATCGGCTTCTGTTGTCCACTGGAACTTTTTGTTGCTTTTCCTTAGCAATGACGTGATGGGATGCACAATTTACGAAAATCCTGGGATGAACCGGCGGTAGAAGTTTGCAAAACCCAGCATACTTTGAACACCCTTGAATGAATTTGGGGATGGCCAGTTCAGGATTGCATCTACCTTGTGTACATCCATTCGGATTCCATTCGGGCTGAGAATAAAGCCCAGGAATTGCACCTCGGAGACGTTGAATGAGCACTTTTCGAGCTTGGCGTAGAGCTGGTGTTGACAGAGTTTCTCCAATACGGATCAGACGTGTTTAACATGTTCCTGCTTTGATGTGGAATATACTAGAATATCGTCGATGTACACTAGAGTACAGACATCAATCAATTCCCTTATGACATTGTTCATGAAGTATTGAAATGCGGCAGGCGCATTGCAAAGGCCAAAGGGCATTACTTGATATTCGTACAAGCCGTATTTGGTGCGAAAAGCGGTTTTCCATTCGTCCCCCTGTTTTACGCAAACAAGATGATATGCCCCCTCACGTCTAGTTTTGTGCAGATTTGGGCATCTTTGACTTGATCAAGCAATTCAGGGATCAGTGGCAGGCGGTAGTGGTTTTTTATGGTAATCTGGTTCAGTGCGCAATATTTGATGCACATTCTCAAGTCCCCCTCCTTTTTCGGTACGAAGAATAGAGGACTGGCTGCTGGAGACTTCGAGGGACAGATGAACCCGTTGGCCAGGTATTGGTCAAGATAGGCCTTCAGGTGCTCGTTTTCTGGTTCCTTGTGTGCGTAAATTCACCCACAAGGGATTTGTGCTGCGGGTATCAGGTCGATTTGGCAATCGTATGGTCTATGCGGTGGCAGGGTGTTAGCCTGTTCTTTCTGAAAGACATCTTGAAAGTCCTGGTATTCACTTGGTCGGGTGCCGATTGCCACAGTCGCAAGCGTGGAGGTTCTGGTGTCTATTGGTTGTTTCTCTTGGCAATAACATGTGTGGGCGCAAGTCTCGGGAAAGGCCAATTCTTTTGCTCGCCAATCGATTCGAGGATTGTGAGCTACCAACCATGGCATTCCCAAAATCAACTGGAACTTTGGTGCCTTAATGAGGTCGAAAACGATAGATTCTTGGTGTCCATCCTGGCACAGAAGGGTTAAAGCTGCAGTGCATTGGGATACTGGGCCAGAAGCTATTTCTGTGCCGTTGACAATGGTAACAGTGTCAGTGGTTGATTTAGGGCGTAACGGAAGCCCCATCTTTGCCGCAAGATCCTGGTCGATGTAATTCCCAACGGCTCCACTGTCAATGTACGCTCTTAGTGCGTGCATCCGAGATGTTTGTTGGTGATTGATCAAGACCACAAATAGTGCAAAATGGGAGGTCTGTAGTTCACTTTCTTCGCTCGACAAGTGGACCCCTACACTTGCCGGGCTGGGGAGTTTTCTGATTCCTTGATGGTATCTTCCTTGTCCGTGGCCCCTAATGTCCTCCTCAGTGGCTTCACAGGGCACTCTTAAAGGAAATTACCTGACCTTCCACAGTACAGACATAACTGCTGCTGTCTCCTTTTATCCCTTTCCGCTTTAGTCAAGGGGGATCTGACCCCCCCAATTTGCATTGGTTTTCCTGAACCTTCCGTTGTGCTGGCAATATTGTCCTTTGAACACACATACATAGGGCGAGGGTCCGGTCTGGTTCAATCTGCTCTTCGGTCCTGCAACCTATGATCCAGTTGAACAACAAGGTCAATGAATTCTGAGCAGTCTTTCGGGGGTTCACTACTTGTGCAAGAACATCCTTGAGCTCCCCCCGCAACCCCTGATGAAATAACTTGGTTCTCTTCTCCACTGGCCATTCTGCTTCAACTACGAGTCTATTGAACGTGGCTATGTATGTTAATAGGTCTTGATTCATTGGCGTAGGGACAGAAGTTTGTTGTCTATTGCCTGCCCATGAGTACGACGGGTGAACAGCTTTTCCATCTCCTGCTGAAAGCCCCTGTAGTCATGTAGCAAAGGATAGTTTTGGGCCACAAAGGGTACAGACCAGTCTGCGGCGCTACCACTCAGGTAGGATAGCACAAAAGCGACCCGTGATTGGTCATTCGGAAAGGCCCCTGATCTACAAAGGAAGTGCAGGCAGGACTGGTTAATGAACGTTGCAAACCTCTTGGGATCCCCCGTAAATCGTTCGGGCGGGGACAAGGGAACTGCCCCAGGAAGGGTTATCTGAACGATATTGGCTGATGGTGCTGGCATCGAGGGCACGCTTCCCAGCAATGGTGCATGCCCTGCTTGTGACTGGAGAAGTTGCCAGCTTAAACCATCAGTGCATTCTTTGGCTACTATCAGCTCACTCCTCAGGGTGTTGGTCTCCCGCATGGCTGAATGTACTTCGGAACGTAGCTGTCCGAACATGTGCGCTAACTGGTCGGTTTCTGACGTTTCCATGACGCCCAGGTGGATTTTCATGTGAGGCTTTGTGTTCTGTAACCCTTACCTGGTATCCACGGGGACGCCACTCAGCCTGTTCTGACCTCTTACGACCTTGAACCCTTCCCTGGAGTCTACTCGACTGGAGACTGGGCCTGAAACACAGGATTGATAGAGTTTAACTCCCTATTGTCTCTGTGTGCTTGAACCCCTTCTTCCCCAGGGTCCAACCCTTCCCTTTGATCCACAGCTCACCTTGTTTTCTTGGAAAGTGCTCTCCGTCCTGCTTTCAGCGCAGGGGTGCGTTGATTGATGTGGGCTCGTTGCTGCCTAGTTACTTCACTGGCAAGAGTCCGACAGGTAAGTATAATGAGTCTTTTGAACAGTTCTCTAACTTCGTTCCTTTCCTTCCTTAGATGATGGCCGGCGTCCGGGGATGGCGATGTGCTGCTGAGAGTAGCGCTGAAGGTGCCGCGACGTTTTCAGTGTGGATGCCGGTTACGAAGAAAAATATGGTAAGTAAGTGTGGTATGCTGCGCCTCTAGATGTTTCCACGCTAACCTGGAGTGTCTTTTCCCTCTTGCAGATGGATGAGAAGTTCCGGAGACAGAGTTCCCCCAGAGCGGCTGGGATTCAGGTAAGCGTCTGAAGCTCATAGTCTTTAAAAATAAGCAAAGATTTGCTGAATGCTTACTAATGCCTTTTTCCTGTTCTTTTCCCTTTTCCTTAGGAAGCGGCGTGCCGGGATGGGAATGACACCGCCGAAGATGCCCGCAGAAAAGAAGAAGCGAAGAATGATGGGCAGAAGCGCTGCAAGGTAAGGCTGTTCCTAACGGTGTTCTTGTTCTTGCAGGAGCTGAGCACAGAAGAAAGATGCAGGCCTACTGGAGACCGATCCGAACACGGTGAATGTCACGCTGCAGGTGCAGAAAACACAAAGCATGTTTCTCAGCCTGGGCATGGCTTAAATAGTCTCTGGGTATCCCAGGTGTCTCTGGGCTAAACCACACCCAAAAGACTAGGCTGCACATGCAGTTCTAGGAACCGATATATGTGGGGGCATCCATCTTGTCCCCATCAATGCACTACAAGTCCAATCCCCAATGTTATGCTATGGGAGTGAGTGAGTCTGGTGCCACAAGCACCAAGTCTGACTCCAAGTGGGTCTTTGGAGGGATGGAGAGGCCCTTGAGGGCCATGTATGTGATCGTGGCCTGGCTCCAGCCTGACATCTTGGAGGGCAGGGGACATGAGGGCCAGGAATCATGACAGTAGCCTACTTGGCAAGCGTGTGGTACACGAAGAGGAGCATAGAGAATTGCATCTTAGAACCACAGTCAGTGAGAGGAAAAATCACAGTAAAGCTTGGGAGAGGGAACAAGACTGTATTACCTTGTTGCAGCCTTGGGAGGCGGGTTTGCTCATCAAGGAAGCCACTTCGTGTAAACCTGAAAAGGCTTTGGCGAAAGGGAATCAACCCCCAAGCCTTCTGGAACTTTTCTTTACTTTTCTACACCACTTTTGAACTTATAGTGAAACTGAAACCCTCTTTGAATGACACTGGAAAGGCGCTGGCGAAAGGGAGTCAACCCCATGCCATATGGCACTTTTGCTTGCTATGCTACACTGTTTTTGAACTATCATTATGAACTGCTAGCCGGCAGAAGGTCAGTCGCCAAAGACATTTCCCCTTTGCACCTTTTGTTAAGTTTAGTTGAGGGATTCAGGATAGTATTTGGACACAGGAAGGCCAAGTCTGGACATTCTGATAGAGACTGTTTTTTTGTTTTGTTGGTTTTGCTGAGGCAGGGGAACCCCTCATAGGGATAGGGTTAGGTAGTATTTCATCCACTGCCCCCATTTGTATTACAAATACAAGTATTTGCCAATCAAAAGGCCACCCTTGTGTCCATCTCTGCCTCCTACCATCTTGCATATAGTGTCAGCACTGGTATTCTGACATAGCTGATGTTAACCGGGGGACCCCAAGATTATAGAAAATATGAATTAGATAAGATTTAAAAAAAAATATTCATATATATTTTTTTTTACTCTTCTTCCATTTCTCTATGTTAATCACCACTATGGATACTGAAGGGGAAGAGGTACAGTTGAAGGTTTACCACAACTGAACCAGTTATTACCTCAAACAATGCATTATCATGAAGTGGAAAGTCCACATAAATCAACAAACACTCCTGGGGTCTGGTGGTTTCTCTTGGTGTTCCTTAGCAGTCTTGACTGCTAAGCAACACCAAGAAAAACCACCAGACCTCTGCCCAACCAGTCTGAATAGAATCAAACAGGTGAATCCCACTCCAAAATGCAAACTGGTACCCAGGACAACACGCTCTAGCCTCGATAAAGACCCGGGACATCAAAACACATGTAAGCTGACCACCAACAAGCACAATAAAAAACACCTATAATTGCAATAAAAAGGTTGTGAAGACTTTGAAGTAATTAACAAAGTGCAAGGTAATTACACACAAGCGGCAATTCTAAAAAGATGTGTGGACAATACCTCCACAACCCGTGACCGTGCAGCTCATCAACCCCAACAACACAACATTGCAAATCAAGGAGTGGAGTGCAAGTCCATCAACAATACCTAGTGCCCAAACACTCTTGCCTACTATGGCTTTAGTGGTAGAGATACCTCAGAATCATTCCTAGGCCAACAAACACATAAGGCTTCTGCACAAGGCAGACGAGGGAAATAGAGAAATAAAATCAGGGACCCAAACTTCTTTTTTTTTGCTAAACTAAATATTCCAGGAACAGAAAAAAACAAATGAGGGATGACCCAAAGCCAATAAGGTAGGAACCCGAAAACCAGAGAAGGCGGAGAAAAGGAGCCCAATGATTTGAGATAAAGGACCCTTGAATTCAAGAAAAATTAGAACTTCTCCACCCTTTAGTGCTGACTTTTTCCCTTGTGGAGAAAAGTGTAATCTAGCCTGACAGTGCCCCTCTAAATAAGAGCCCATGGAGATAGCCTGTATGGTGGTTCAAGAGTGGGGTGATCCAGAATCTCAGTCAGACCCTGAAGTTGAAGTTACCCTTAGCTAGCTCTGTCATGAGCCTGTTACTGTCAACGCAGTCCAAGTATCAGCTCTGGTAGATTCTGGGAGTAAAGAAACAGCAGTGAGGAGTGACTTGATTGACACAAACAATCTTAAACAGGGAAGCCCCATTAAAGTCACCTGTCTTCATGGTGACCAGGAAATGTATCATAGCTCCCCCATAGTCATTAATATTAGAGGCGAAAGACAAAGATAGACTCAGCAGTCATTCCCGGCCTACAAGAGATAACTATCATCAGGACTGATTCCCACAAATTGGTGAGATTATAAAAGAAATTAATGAACCAGAAACAGGGTATTCTCCCATTGAAACCTGGGAAGAGTTCACACCAAGTGCAACCATGTGGAATTGGAGTACTCTGGTTAACCCTGCTTGTAAAAATCTACAGGAAGGAACTGAAACACCAAGGGAAAGGGTATGTGAGGAATCCCAATGTATTGTCACTACTTCAGATGGGGAAGCCATCCCCATGACATCAGGTTGGTGAAGCCGCTACCCAAAAGTCCCTCTGTGGGTCGTATTCAGTGGGAGGATCTCATGGGGAGGGAGGACCCCATTGAGAGCTTTGACCCGATAGGGAGAACGCAGTACCCCTTTGACCCTCCCACCTTCCCTCAAAATTCTTCTCTTACCCCGCCATCGACTGCCACAATGTACTGCTGTAATACCTCTCTAGTAGAAACCATTGAAGAAAAAGACACTCCTATGACATCCTATGGCAGTACTGGGACGAGGAAGAGGGTGGGAGTAATGAAGATTACTAACAGGAATGAAGCCATACGTCTAGCTTTTGTACCAAGGTGAGTGGTCAGCTGTCATTCAAAGGTAGAAAGAGGGGGAGTCTTCGATTCTAGCTCCATGCAGACCAAGTTCTTTGCATGGCTGTGCAGAAGGAAAGCAGAGAGAAGCGGATGGTGCGGATGGGGAGAGCTAACCTGAGGAGGACCGACAACAAGGGGTGAACTGCAGAAGAGGAAACTTACCTGATGGTTACTGGGGCTGCTAAGCTGACACCAAACCAATTGCCGAACTGCGGGAGAGACAAGCGGGGAACTGCAGAAGGTCCTGCTGAGCCTGAGAGGCCGCCACAATCTTGGACACCCGCAAACAACCAGAGAGACACGGCCAAGGCCCAACAGGTACAAAGGTGGCTAGTCTAAAGGTTGGGAAGATCCAGAGAGCATATGGGGCACAAAGCGAAGAAAAGGAAGAATACTCACTGTGGCAGAGAGACCTAGAAAATACCATCTGGGACTCATATCAGAAACCCGTACCCCCAACCTATAACAGGGGGAATTACAAACTTTCAGAAACAAGTGACAATCACAGACCCTTGTAGGAGAGTAAACCAGGGCTGTAGAATAAAGAGATATTGGACATTCACAGACTCTGGCAGCTGAGAAAACCAGGGTTGTGGAATAAAGATAGTTGGATCAATGGGACACTGTGAGTGAGCATGTGAAGGGGATCCGGGACCCAGGTTTGAGGAGTGCTCCCCAACCATATTCAAGAGGACAAACTTTTCAGGAGCGATTGACATTCACAGACACTGGGCCTCATTACAGGTTTGCCAGTCCGGGAACTACGATACTGGTAAGCTTGCCGGTACCATAGTTCCCAAGCCGGCAAACTACGAGTTCTGCTCGAGGGTGCCATTATGGCTGCCAGGTCTGACCTGGCGGGCGTATTGGCACCCATGAGCAGAGCATGTCAGATGCACCGGCACCATTCTGAATGGTGCCGGTGCATCCGACCTCCCCATTCCCATTGAGCGCTATGGGGCTGAAATGGGAATGTGGAGCATTCCATTCCGGTGCCCGTGAATGGGCAATTACCTTGTCTGGCAGGGCCACAATGACCCAGTAATTGCCCATTCGCCAGAATTTTTCAGAAGTTTGGCGGCAGCCTGCTGGTTATACCGGCAAGGCTACCGCCAAACTTATCATGAGGCCCACTGTCAGGAAAGTAAACCAGGGCTGTGGAGTAAAGAGAGATTGGATAAAAGGAACACTGAAAGTGAGCATGTAAAGCAGGTCTGAAACCCAGGTTTGGGAAGTACTCCCCAAACCATATTAAATATTTATGCCGGTCAAGTGGCACAGCGAGTAGATTGCTCACTTTGACATCCGTGCAGAGCTTTCTAACGCACGTTTGAATCCCGACAGGGCCAAACTCAGGCTTTCATCCTTCCGAGGTCGATAAATGAGCACCACACACGTGGGTAATAATAATCAGCGCTCAGATATCCAAGGGTTCGTAGCGCTATATAAATGTCAAATTATTATTATATACTAAGTTCATAGGTGCCGATAACACTCAGAGACCTCGTCAGGAGATAAGATATGGATGTGGGTGAAACTGTAAAAGGAGATTCAAGAATGAGAATTGTAGAACTACATAAACCCTAGTTGGCAAGAGTGTGAACCAAGAAAGGGGAATTGAGAATAGTGTCTCGGACCAGTGAGAGGAAAAATCACAGCACAATTTAGGAGAGGGGACCAGGCTGTATTACTGTTGTTGACAATTTTTTTTCGCTTATAAAAACTTTAAGTGTCATGTTTGCTGACTTTTGTTTTTTACCCTTTACACCACATATATATGCGGGGAGACACCCGAACCCACATATTTATATTATACTCTAAACCCCCCACATATATATGTGGTGTAAGGGGGGGGGTTAAAAAAAAGTCAGCATTTTCGGCTGTCGCACTTCCCAGGTCGACATGTGTGTACGATTCCTTTACAATGGATTCCCATGGATTCCACCTGCTTTTTGCAGGTGCAGAAGGCTGGCAGACTCCTTAGGAATCCCCAGCTCCGTCATGAAAATCTATGCCAGGGCAAATGCTGGAGTATTTGTATGTTGGTAAGAAAGGGAGCAGTCGAGTCATAGGTTAGGTTCCACCTCTCCTCTAGGCAATACGCATTAAGCAAAATGAGAGTCACCGTTACTTGAAAGCGTAAAAGTTGCACGCAGGACTATTACACTTTCAACGAACTGTGCTGCGAGCTCAAAATGATTTACTAGGTATGTGTTATGGAATGGTACTGTTGCGTATACATTGTCATGATTGTGGACGCAGACCAACTTCTCACAGGGCAGCATCACCTTGAAATCCGCAAACATTATATTGCAGGCAGGCAACCTTTCCAATATTTGCTGCGTTTAGTACGTTTATGCATTTTCCCCGTTCTTTTTACAACACCTACATTTAGGGTAATACCGTAACTTAGACTTAATAAATATGAAACGCAGCCAGAAATACCAGTGGGTGGAAACATATAAAAAGTGAGTCTCCCCTTGGGTTAGAGAATGAAAAGAAGGTCTTTGTAAAAAGTTACTTAATGACCGGCATTTCTCCTCAGGTTGAAGCAACCTGCACGGAACTTACTGGAAGAGTGCTAACTGAGCGGAACAGTAAAACTCGAATATTTATTTAGCAATAGGCTTCCATTATTTAAGAGCTCTGTGAAATGTAAAGCTTTGCAGTTGTTTGAATGGCAGACATCTGGAATACATAAAGTCCTTACCTACTGGTACTGGAAACATTCAACATTTTGCATTACTTCATATACTTCTTTTAGTATGAATTAAAAGAGGCGTGTTTTTTTTTATAACTTCCCCTGTCCGTTATAATCGGACAGAACGGATGTGCCCAGAATTCTCTCACGCTACCAAGGATTAAGTGCCATGCTCATAATTAAGCAATGCTGACCTTGGCATTTATTTCGAGGCATGCTTGGCGCATTCCACCTTTGTACTATTGTGTCAATTATATTTATTTTTCATTCATCTTTGTCACTCCTTAACTTTCCGGGAGCTATTGGAAATCAAACGTTCAAGGGGAAACTCAAGATACATGTTAGGCAAAATACAGAACAATGTAGAAGTGGCAGTATAAATGCGGAATTAGGTAGGACGCGGCATGCCAGATACCAACATAAATATGAAGCCCCCGAAAATTGCGACTTGTTCATTACTGCGCCTTTGGGTGGTAATAACCTGCCGACCCCCACTAGACTGACTAATGGGAACGGGGGGAGCCCCCGGGTGTAGAGGGGGTTGGGGATTGCGGGGTGGTCCGGCGCTTCCATTACATGGTAGCAGGGGACAATAAAGAAAAGAAAAGTTTAAAAAAAAGAAAAAAATTCTCAGCGACGCCAGTTCAGACCCACGTTAGTGGCCGAGAACTGACGCAGGGTCGAGGAGAGACCGCGGCACACTTCACGGTGTCGTGCCAAAAAGGGAAGTGGGTAGGGGAGGCGGTCATGGGGATGGAGGGCACAGGGGCACAGTGATCTATGTGATCACTGCACCGCGCCATAATGGGAGTCAGCAATTTAATAGTTAACATTATGGGCGGTGCAGTGATCACATAGATTCAGGTTTTAGCATGGGATGCGTTGACTCTCACATCAAATATAAGGAGATTCAAAGGCACAAAATGGAAACTGCATATCATCACATTTTAATGTCCCTCTCGCATCTGTGGTTAAGTAGAAAGGTGCACAGGTTCAGTGAGTGGGAAGTTGAGCTACACGCCTGGGTAATTGCGTTCGTGATCCCAAATGCCATGCCAGTAATAGACTGATATCTGCCCAGCTCTGGCATTGTTTCACTATTTAGACAGTAATCATGAAGATGTGTAAATTAAGTCTGGAAGAAGTTCTCCAAACGGACACTTGTGGCCCCATGCAGATATGTATCCCCTCCCACACCCCCGCATGCGACGAAATGACGACTGCCCTGCACAAAACCCCCCAAATAAAAGAATAACCAGTAAAGTTTCCATAAAAAGATAGACTTTTAAACAATTAGAGTGAAAATAACTAATAACCGTTGCAAAACCCACCCCAATAAGAGAGCACAGAAGATGCAGATTATATATGGGATAAAGTAACCCTAGCGTCCGTTATAAGGATATTGCAAGTCACCAAGGAGCACGACAGAAGGCCGAGTTCCTTTAGAAAGTCACAGAACTACAAGGCGACTTGCAATATCCCCTCTATGTATAATAATGTGCATTGCATTCCTTATAATGCATGGCCACACACTGTCGTTCCCTTTAATACCATGGCCTCATTACACGGTAGGCGGTAAACCATGGTGCTATTAGCACCATGGTTGCTGCCGGTACCATACCGGTACCACCATGGAGGAAAGGGGAATTAACACCCTATTCCAAGGCTGGCGGGGCGGTAATTCCCCCTTTCTCCATGGCCCTTCTCATTCCCATTTTTGCCCCATAGGGCTCAATGGGAATGGGGAAAGGGCTAATTACGGTACCGCAAATTGCGGTACCGTAATTAGCACCAAGGTCCCTTTGCGGGTCCCAACTTTAACGGCTGGTCTACACTTGTTCTACAATTGTTTTAAAAGTATTATTTATAATATTTGTTGAAAAATCAAGTTTCTTGATTAAAACAACTTAATAATAAAAAAAAAAAAGTATCGGAAAAAAATGTAATTTTGTGCTTTAAAATAAATAATAACAGGCAGATCCCTGCTCACATATGTAAAACTCCAGCAGTGTAGACATCATACATTCTTTAATAAACAGTTCCTTGTCAATTAATGGCTGAAAGAGCCACAGACAACTGTTCAGTGAGTATGAAATATGAAAAGCTTTTTACGGCTTTAAGTGCAGCAGTGGCAGCTAGAAATCTCTCTGCTGGCTCAAGCAGAAGGCATTGTGATGTCTCAACCGAAGCATAAGAACTGGCTCCAACGTCATTCTCTTATTACAGGTCTGTTGCAATGACACAACGAGCCTGTAATAACATTATTTCCTGGCATTTATACAAATATTGCAGGCTGCCTTGTATTATATTGCATTCTGGGTACTTCAGCGCAGGGGTGTTCAGGCAAGGAAATGCAGCAATGCCACTGTTCAAAAGGATATGCTTTGAAACAAAATTGAAAATGGGACTTGCAAGTCACGAGGGTCACCGAAAGTATACCATATTGACAGTAGCTCTTGACAGTACCTTTCTATTGTCTTTAGGAGGTTTCAAAGCATCAGAATCAGTTTTTGGTGCATTAGTTAAGGTTGACTCAATTTCAAGACTGATTGACTCATTATGATCCCACTGGCAGTCAGTATCAAGTTGGTTCAAAGGTGCCAGCTCCCGAAGGATTGAGTCATCATTGAAGACAGCTAGTTTGATCTCTTCCAACAGTACGGGTAGTTGTCGAGTCAGTGGGGAGATGATGGCTTCAACTGATTCAAGTCAGCGTTCTGAATGGCAAGTTGGGTGATGTGCAGCAGATATAATCACCACTCAAGTCGGTTGCTCTTTCGAAGGTCGAGCATGCAGCTCGTGTTGCCCGAAATACTACGCGGCAATGGGTCAAGCCGGCGTATGGATGACTGAAAGTGCAGCAAGTGGGTTGAAGTTAAAGAATGTGCCAAAAGCAGCACCACTGGTCTTGTTTCAGTTCGAAAGGTGTTGAATGTGGTTGAAGCGGTACAAAGATGATCCAAATGGGCTGAACATGATTTCAGCTGCTCTTGGGCATCCTGCAGGCTCTGAGTTCCAATCCCAGAGTGCTAGGACAGGACGAGTCCTTCTTGCTCTGCGTTCCCAATAAAGGGAGCTTGGCTGGCACCTGCGGTTCGTTTAACTCCAACGGAGAGCCTGGCTATAGTGCAGCTGACAGAGTGGCAAGCTTTGATCCACAGTAGTTCACCCCCACTGTTCCAATGGGATGATTAGGGGTTAGAGCTATCCTATGCCATGGATGCCTTCTAACTTCCCCTCTATGGTAGATGACTCTAGAATGGACTGTTCGCCAAATAGAGGTCTAAAGGTCTATTCTCTTTCTTCGTGATGTCCAACGTAGAACAGAGGTCATAGTGGGCGGGAGCGGTGCTCCTCTACTTTTATTTGTATGTTTTACTGTTCCTATAGTTTTGTTTTAAAAAGAAACCATTCCAGAATGGTTTAGTTTAAAAATCAAAGTGTAGGAAGAAGTTGAAACTTTCGGTTCAGTGCACTACACTGAACATTCCCTCAAACAGCAGGTGTGTTTATTTGGGTGTTTCATTGCGCATAGGAGGGGGCGTGGTGATGGGGTTTATGGGCCGTGGGGCAGGTCAGCAGGGAACATAGTTCCACTACTTCTTTTCGTACACTTCGACCACTGACGTAGAATCAAAGAAGGTGTGGGAGCCCCCTTCCTTACAAAGGCAAAATGACACAGGTGATTATTCCAAAGTAAGCCTACTGTAAAGAGACCAATATCTGTTGGTGTAAAATTGTCCCTTGCTTTCTGACATTCTATCCATAGTGTTTTGTCCTGAAGGGAACAAAGGGCAGAGGAAGGAATACATCTCTGATAGAAAACCCAGATGGTGAAACTCCTTCCTATACTTATCTACCCTCTCTAGATACTCTGGGGGGGTGTTACCCTTCCTCCGTGACAATCAATAGAGGCAGCATTCTGACTTCAGTGGAGCCTGTCAGCCTAGTGATGAAACCACATTGCCATGACATAGCTGAGCCCGGGTTTACAGGGTTGAAAGTTGCATGATATGAAATTGGTGTGTGTGCTTTCTTCTGTCATCACACCACAACCAAGATTGGCTTACGTTTAGAAATTTCCTTTCTACCATATTAATTAAGACAGACAATTCTGATAATTTGGAACAGAGGCGCAAAGTATAAATGCTACACATTGCTGCAGAGGCTTTGTACCCAGCAGCTGTCAGGAATACACATGTGACATTTGAACCTGCCATGTAGAACTGAAGGGCAATCAGCTGCAGGAGTCTGGTGGATTGAAGGCACATTGATGCAATATGCATTTGGCATGGATGTCTGATGAAATGGGGGCCTGTTCAGCACTCACTTTCAGAAACAGAACGACTTGCATCATTTTATATTAATACAAATAAAAAAAACAGGGCTTTCACACACTTGCAGATGGTAAGAGATCTGGAGGCATAGGTGAAGGAGCAGATACTCTGAAGTGTATACATCCGGCTGTCTGGCCTCTGAATTCTCCATAACTGAGAAGGGCTGTGCAAAAGTCATACGCACATATGTTGCAAATCACTTCTGCTAAATGTGTGCAAGAAATCTGCTAAATGTGTGCAACACACAATTGGCATAATACAAACATGGACCTTCTCTTGTAGCTCTGTAGGAATGTGTCACTGAAAAAATACTCAATATACATAGAAAAGTTTAAATCTTTAATTAAATAACAACCATCTAAAAATCAGCAACCTGTACAAAAATATATAAAACGGAGAACATCACCACATAATGACAACTGATTGCATCACCACCACCAAAAACGCATAATCATACACAGTCTTGCAATATACTTCCTATAACTTAATTTGATTATCTGAGTGCAACACTTCTCTCTGTATAGATACATTATATCAGATGCATGTTGAAAAACTGCCTGACATGTTTCATCCCTTCCTGGCAAAGTTGTGAATGTACAGGTTGACAAATGCACAATCGAATGATTGGGATCTCTCATAATAGTGTTCAGGTCCTTAGTAAATACATGTTCTTTGCGCATTTGCCGCATAGATTATAAGACGTGGAGGGGTTCTACTGGCATATTGCGAGGTTACAAGACGTGAACCCCACTCAGCACCAGTAATGAGCACAGCCACTCTTAGAGCGGCGGACGATCATAACAGTAGAACTGTTCCACTTCTTATAATCTACGTGCCAACGGTGCAACAAACATATATTTACTAAGGTACCTTAACACTGTCACTGTCACCAGTTAATGGTTTAATCAAGATCCTTTGAAATATTATCTTTTCAGATCTAGGGGTGACCTTCTTGGTAATTTTCCCTAGAGTCTCTCTTTTGTAAAAGCAACACCAATTTGAGGAATTAATATTAAATATGACACTACCATTAAGGTGATAATAATACCAGAAGAGCTATTCTACTTCAAAGTATAGATCCTATTTTTTGTTTAGAACAATAGTACTAATTGTTGTTGGTACTCTATATAATGATGCCCTGATGGATTGTATATAAAGGTGTCCGTCTGATTCAGGTATGTGTTCAGAATCACTCCTTTCATCTTCCCAAGACCAATTTGGGCACTTTTGTGATTTCAGTTCAAATTGTCTTAATGTTTCAAAATCAAAACACCACTACCTAAAGCATAAAAGACTGAAAAAGAGAGAAAAAGCCTTTTTGACAAAATGGATGATCCTGCAGTCCCTTTTTACAGGTTTTATTCAGAGTGGGGAAGTCCTCCACTGAGTTAGCTCGTACCAAATTACAGCCTTCTACTACTTCCTGGTATGAAGGGGGGCCAGCACCGATCTAGAAAGGTGACCCTTAACCCTATGTCACTAAATTGAAAAGCTACAAACAAACTCCAGACCACTTGCGTCACACCCTATGATTAGTATCTTGTTCCATATTGTTTTGAGCTCCAGAATGCAGCGGAATGGCCTGTTAAGATCTCAGCATTTAGAATAGATATGTCTGAATGGAAAGGACTTGTGTGGACCATACACTTAGAATTATGGATACACAGGAGTGCGTATCTGACGAATGACGAGTTGGGAACCCCAAGATAATTAGGTAGCTGGGAACCACATTCTGAGATTGACACCGTGTGGCTGAACATATTATTACATTACCGGGAAGGTACATGGTGGGCTAGATCCAATCAGGAGGTAATATAAGGTTTTCTAATGGTCATGGAACTATTTCAAATATGGTGAAGGGTCACCATTTGGACTGAGCAAGGATTTGGACTTGGCAGTATTGTAGATAATGCCCTGAAGAGGACCTATGTAGGAGGTCGAAACACGTGTTTGCAACAAACCAGTAAAAGAATATATAACGAAACTGGAATCTGTCAGACTATACTGTACTTTATATGGAACAAAGACACTAATTACAAGGTGTGGCGCAAGTGGTCTGAACTTTCTTTGTAGCTTTTCCCTTTTTACAGGTCCCAGTATGACATTAAGGAGAAGAATAGCCAAAAGGGAGATTGGCATGTACTCCTCAATAGCAAAGTCAAAAGACACCCTTTACAATAAAGTTGAACAAGCAATGGGCAATTGGTTAATAAATGGCAGACAGCTTTTACATTACCCTGGCACAACCTACAAAGTCTAGATTCACAGGGGATTTTCTGCCAGGCTCCTATATATTCAAACACCAGGATTAAGGATTAAGGTAAAGTGTATATCGGCAAAGTTCACTATCACAGAGTTCAATAAAATAACAACAAGGTTTACAAAGCAGAAAACTCTGAGTAGCGAACTGCTGATATCTCCTCCTTGTCATGAGTGTTGATATATTTTGCTCTCGATCCCATTCTTTAGTTTTAATTTTCACCTTTTTGTGGAAATCCTGACAGTACTCATCCATTGGAGGAGCAATATCAATAGTCTCGAGAGATGCTGAAGTGACAAGTTCTTCAAATCTGTAAATGTCTGATTATGTGCATTAGAATATATACTGTCAGCTAAATAACCAAGCAATGATTCACCTCTACCTCTCGACCAACACATTTCCATGTAGAGCTTACAACCGTTCTCTCTGCAAAGAGCCCTAGGGGAGGTTAATCTGAGTTCACATTACAATGCCTCTAGGGCATACCAGTAGTGAATCCTACCGGAAAAAGAAGAATGTTTCCCTCAACCACATAAATCCAGAAACATGGCAGGCAGGCAAAGCCTCCAACCCATACAGTATCCAGGTATAATAGAAATCATATAGATTTGCAGGAGGCCTTCAATCAAGTCCCCTCCTTCATAGCCATAAAGTTCTTTATAAGATACCATTTCTTGGTGGTTTTGAATGGAAGAACTTCTGCATAATATAGGATTGCACAGAGGTTCTTAATATACATGCCCCATTAACAAGGTGGTTCCCAGATGCATGTAAAATATTCTATTACTATTATTGGTGTCAAGAGTTAAGTTCATTTAGGTGTGAAAATAGGGTGTCCATTTTTTAGAGACCAATGCCCTAATCTTATAATTTGAGAAAAAAATCATCCAATCTCAAAACAGATTTCCCATTAGTCCATGTAATAAGTGGAAGGGTAGAGTTCACCATTGTAGGTCGTATTATGACCAGATCATATTCCTGCAAAAAAGTTCCCTCATCTGCGACCCCTTACCAACAATTGCCTTTGATGATGACCTACTATAACCCCTTTCGAAACACTGTGTGGAGGACACCCCTCATGCGCACAACCCAGTTAGCATTAAAATCTCCAGCAATTAATACACAACCCCAAGGATGAGTCATCAACCACTTTGTTAAAACCGTTTTGAGAATAAATGAACTACACAGCGGCAAACATTTTGAATCACGCCCTATTTTTTCAAAATAAACTTCAAAATCTTTAAATATTTCGTGCCATTACCTGATTTATAACACAATAACTGCCCCACCAGCAAGTAGATCATTCAAATGCAATTTCACTGAGGGAAAGCTATACAAATAATAAATAGTCTTTACTTGAGGAACTGATGGAAAATTGAAATTGGATATGCCATATTTTTGTGACGTATTGGCAGAAAAGAATGCCAGTGGCCACCTTGCAGGACATACATGCCTTACAATATTGAACGGAGCAAAAATGCACGTACACATCATTAATTTGCCTTTGTCATGTAAAGAATGAGTTAGGAGTCAGCTCCCTATGTATACCAAACAATAAACTTCAACTTTTGACTTCATAGGAAAGAGACACTTTTCTTTCTGTCCGTTTAATTTGTGTAAACAAGTGTATAGCATTCCCTGCGGTTTTCTAGAGAACATTATGTTTATTTCCTAAATAAACAGATAGGTTATTCTTCCAGCAGGGAATCGTGTGGGCCTACAGAGGCCAAGCATTTATTTAATCATTTTGTGAATTTAAATATTACCAGAATGAAACAACATTTGAAATGCAGTTTCTCTGGAGGAACATTTTTTAAAAAAAGAAAAGAAAACTCTGCAGAGGATTCAATTCCTTCAAAGGAAGCAACCCAGATGATTTGACAGCTCGTGGTGCAAATGTACACTGGATATTTTTAAAGCTTTTAAACAATGTTGAGTAGCAGCTATGAAATGTAACAATGCCTGACAGCTCGGAAAAACACATCTGTCAATCATGTAAAAAAAAAATATATAAAGTGATATTTCACTTCAGAGTTGCCACATTCTGACCCATTAACAATTAGAAAATCATCACCTGTTTTATTCGTTGTTTTTATTCGTTGTTTTTCATGAGTACATTTTCTTATTCCAAAATGAATTTTCAAAAGTTGCAGAACCTTATGAAAATACTTCAGTGATTGACGGCTGTATATGTACGAATTGCTCATGTGAATATCAAAAAGTAAACTGAAGTGTTTAACTCCCACTCCTATTGTGATTTGTAGAGCTTAAGGATTTTGAAAAATGCAAATGGAAATACATATTTTTATGTTCGACGTTCTAAAATAAATGTAACATAAGTGGAAGTGACCGAATTTTAGAGTCATACAGCCTCATGTTGTATGAAACGTGAATTGCATCGCAAACGTTAGCACTTGCGTGGTGTTGGGTTCCCTGTGTTCAATGTTAAATGTTCACGAGGCAGAGGGAACAAGAAAAATGTAAAAGTGAGGTGAACTCGCTTCTCTTCAATTTTCCGCTCCCTATCGTTATCAGTAAACACTGGGCCTCATTACGAGTATGGAGGAAGCTACGGTGCTATTAAGGCCATGGCGGCCTCCATACCGGGCTCCAATACCGGGTTCTGTGAATGAGGAATTACCGGGTCATTCCGACCTTGGAGGACCCAGTAATTCCTCATACACACAACCATTCCCCATTCCCATTTGAGCTCTCATAGGGCTCAATGGGAATGGGGATGTAGCTAATTATCAACGGGCCTGTTGATAACGGGCCCGTTATTAGCCCGTTATTAGCTCCTTGGTCCCCTTGCGGGACCCGGAAAGGACTTCTGGTTTTACAAGACGTCTTTTCCGCGTCCCGCTAGGGGACCTCGTAATCAGGCAGCCCATAATGAATAGTGCCGGTCCCGTACCTGCACCGTTCATGATGGGACTACCAGCCTCGTAATGAGGCCTACTGTCTGCAAACTACACTTTGCAGTTGGCGTTTACTGTTGGGTTCCTGTAGAATTGGCCTAGTTCTGAGTGGGTGCAAAAACGAGTAGGATTCTATAGGAATCCATTCGTTTAACACCTGCAAGCAAATGTCATTCATGCGTAAAATGAAGTGCACACAAAAGACGGAGGTCAGCAAGGCAGAGATTTTCGGCTCGATTCATAGAAAATGTGCAACATCGCCAAAAAGCACTTTGTGCGTAAAGCTACTTTGCGCCTACCTTCATGCAAAAGCATGTTGTGTACTTTCTGCGTATTCACTGAATTCTAAACACAAGCTAAACCAAGGTACAAGTAGCGCCCGGAATGCTTACAAAATGCCCCCACGCAAAGGAAAACCAGTGACATATACCAACCTTTGCAATATTGTGGGCCATCCCCCTGCAACCAAGGTAGCACCCCAGTGATACTGCGTACAAATCCCCGTAATCCAAAACTGCACTGTGATAATCTGCATACAATTTCACATAACTCAAGGCAGCGGTCGGTAAACCTCTGTGCGAATGCCCGTAATTCAAGGCTGCACACCGCTGATCTGCATAAAAAGCACCCCTTACTGCAGACGGCACCTCAAACACGTGTCTTCAATCCTAAATTCTTATATTGCTATGTAAACCATACCTTCGCACGCTGGGTCCCATGCACGCAGTGCTCTGAGCCTCCTATCATTTGATTGTGAGTCCGCAAGGTTTGTGTGTAACTTTTCCCGATGTTAGGTTGCACGTTGAGTTCCATGAATTCGGTTAGGTTTGCGCTTGACTGGGCCCGTTCCTCAACACACCCACATTATTCCTCATTTTGCAGGCAGAATGAGGAATATGCACATTCCGCCCCCTATTCATTTCTTTGTGTATGCCTGTCCCAACCTTTTCCGTGGTGTGTCACGCAAAGTACTCGACTGCACACAAAAAAATTGACGGACCCACGTAAAGTCCCTAAAATACACACATAGTCTGATCTATGAATTGTTGAAAGGCGTTTTGCGTGTTGAAAAGTGCACTGTGGGTTTAAATGTAGTCCCTGAGGCCGGAGTCACTTGTGCATGCCCACCGACATGCTGAGGCCAGCACAGAAATGAGGTCCAACATAAGGCCTATGGAACCTAAATAGTAAAGAAAAGGAAGTGGGGCTGACTCTAAAAAGTGCAAAGATGTGTGCAGTGCCTTTCAGGAAGGAAAGAAAAACATGTGGCAATGATGTTCTGATTCAATCCATGGACAGCTGCACACTATCTTCAATAGGACACCAGAATTGTGCTTCAAGCAACAGAAGTGAAACAGAGCATTTCATGTGTATTAAATAAAAGATGTTCATTTTTGTTTTTCCCTCCAAGGTGACAGTATGCTAAACGAAATGCCCAATAAACTTTCAAGATTAGGCATGGTGTTCTCATAACACATACAGACAATTTCAAAGTAATATGCATATATTTTTGAAACTGTGTGCCTTATAAGATGTCATTTAAAATGCCTTTATTTACGAGTTTACGGGCTGTTTGCTGCAGGGTACATGGATGGTCATTTCTCCAAATTTGAAACTAACTCCAGGACCTCCCTCTGTTACCCTGGAGATTCAGGCTTGGTTGTCTTCATCCATCATTTCCCTTCCTTAAAAATACAAGCAGGAATACTTTATAGATCAGAAATGCAATGGAGACCACATAAAGGCAGGTCTGTTTTGCAGCAGGATTGACCTTGAGGTCACACAACTCATCATGTGTCCATTATGAGCTATTATTAGGACATCACATGCCTTGAAGGGGTACGCTAACATAAACAGAGGTCTAGCTTAAAAAAGGTGGGGGCCCAGTAAAGAAGGAGTGAAACTGCACCTTCATTTAAAATGAGAAAAACACATGTTATCACATAAAATGGACAACGTACATCTCACAATGGTCATTCCCGGCTTTTATTAAAGTTGACAGTCGACCCATTCTAACCATGCTAAAAGGATATTGGTGAGATAAACACAACTAAAGTAATTCATGAAAATGTGATTTGGGCCTTCCCGTGATTACAAGAGATGCAAACGTTGGTAAAATCATGCCAGTAATAAGTAATATGACGACTGTAAAATTGCACATTTTTCACTGGTATGGCTCCTGACTAAATGAAGAAAAACTGTATCTCTGCACAGGAAGGACATGCAGACTGCAAACTAGTCTCATCTGATTCACTTTCAAATGTAGCTCTTATAAATGTATTCATACATGTAAAGATTTTAAAATTCAGGGTACTTGTCATGTTGATATATTTTGAGTTCAATAACAGGACCGAGCCATCTGTCAAAGTAGGACGATGAAGCTTTCTCCTCCCACAGCTATTCCAAAGCACTCCCCCATCCCCTTGTCCTATCTGCACACAGGTGGGAGGGGATAGTGATAATCAACCAATCTCTTTCACAAGAATCATGACAAATTTGTGACGTTATTTTCCATATAAATAAATCAGTTTGCAGCAGAGCTGGACTTCTTGCAGTAATTCCAAGAGGCATCCTGCTGCTAAAATCTGGCGAACAACATCCCAGCAGAGGGGCCTAAAGCCTGCATTGGAGACAGGAACCAGGATCCATAGAAGCTGATTGGGACCCCTTGGAGGACTCAGAGGAGACCTTTGACTGACCCCCCTAGCTGTCCCTGCGCTGCCCTGAGGTTCCTGATGCCCAGTTCAAGCCCTCTCCTGTAATCGAACCACCTCAAAGCCATAGTCTGTGTAAGCCCTGTATTCTTCCAGCATTGTGTTAGTTATTTCCCCATTGAATATATCCTGTTTGTTTGTGCAGATCCCGAGCATATTGATCAAAGTAAATCAATTAATTCCCCTAATGTGAGCCCCCTCCCCAGCCCGTGTACTGCACTCCCTCCCTGCAGCTTCCTTCCCTATTCCCGCCCCCTAGCCCTCCCCCTTCGGTGATTGGCCCTGCCTCCCAGAGCATCGTAGGCCCTATGCCGTCCTGCCCCCCCTGCCTGCACTTTCTATTGTGCAAGGCAGTTGAGTAGAGGCACTTGTGAAGACCCTCCGGGCCTTCCGTGATCTATTGACCTCTGTAGCCCCAACCCTTCCTCGCTTCCCAGCTCCTGATCAGCCCGCCTCCCTGCATCCCTTAGTGGCGTTCTGAGGCCTACAACACCGGCAAGTATTGTCTTTGACCACGCCACCTCGGCCTAGAGACCTGCGCTGTAAGCGCCTCCCCTACTGCTCGCCCAGACTTTTGCTCGCCTCCCTCCACACTATTTGGCCACCGAGCCTGATATCAGCAGACCCTCCCACGCAGCCCACTGCCAGGCAGCCCTGCGGCTAAGGGCCCCGGAGCCAAGGGTCGCTCCGACAGAGGCGGCTCCGGGAAGTGTCAGCGGGTGTCTACAGGGGAAGTCAGTGAGCAGCCGTCAACCATCAACTATAAGGACCAGTAAGGTAGGAGTGGCCTGGCTCAGGGGAGAGCTACAACTGCACCCCAGATCCTAGCCATTTAGCAAACCAACATTAAACAGGATGATTGGGCCCCCCTCCCACTATACAAGTCTCTCAAATTGAATAGGGTTCTGGCTACTTGTTGCATTGCGGAGTGGGCCTCTCTACCACCATACAGGTCTCTCAAATTTGGTAAGGGTTCTTTTTTCAGGCTGCCTTGTGTGATATTTAGATTGCATTGATGGGCCTCTCTCCCACTGTACAGGTCTCTCAAATTTAAAAAGGGGTTCTATTTGCAGGCTGCATTGTGTGACATTCAGATTGCGATGATGGTCTTCTCTCACAATCTACAGGGCTCTCAAGTCTAATAGGGGTTCTGTTTTCAGGCTGCATTGTGTGATATTCAGATTGCATTGATAGGTCTCTCTTCCGCTATACAGGTCCCTCAAAGTTAATAAGGGTTCTGGGTACATATTGCATTGTGTGATATCTAGATTGCATTGATAAGCCTCTCTCCCACTATACAGGTCTCTCAAATTTTAATAGGGGTTCTGGGTACATATTACATTGTGTGATATGTAGATTTCATTGATAGGCCTCTCTCCCACTATACAGGTCTCTCAAATTCAATAGGGGCTCTATTTTCCAGGCTGCATTGTGTGATATTTAGATTGCATTGATAGGCCTCTCTCCCACTATATAGGTCTCTACAATTCGGTAGGGGTTCTATTTCCAGACTGCATTGTGTGACATTCAGATTACATTGATAGGCCTCTCTCCCACTATATAGGTCTCTACAATTTTAATAGGGGTTCTATTCCAGGCTGCATTGTGTGACATTCAGATTGCATTGATAGGCCTCTCTCCCACTATACAGGTCTCTCAAATTTAATAGGTGTTCTGGGTACCTATTGCATTGTGTAATATTTAGATTGCATTGATAGGCCTCTCTCCTTCTATACAGGTCGCTCAAATTTAATAGGGATACTACTTCTAGGCTGCATTGTACGAGACTCGGACTGCACTGATAGGCATCTCTCCGACTTTACAGGTCCCCAAAATGTAATAGGGGTTCTAGGTACATGCAGCATTGTGTGGTATTTAAAATGCATTGATAGGCCTCTCCCCCACTATACAGGACTCCCACATTTTTTGGGAAGTGTTCTATTTCCAGGCGCCATTGGGTGATATTCAGATTGCATTGATAGTCTTCTCTCCCACCGTACAAGTCTCTCAAATTTAATAGGGGTTCTGGGTATAGGGAGACGGACACTAAAGAGAGCCACCAATAAAAAACAAATATATAACCCCTAACCAGCAACCCTACCCCCTGAAAGACAGCGACTGATCGAGTCGGCTACATCAGCCGGAAATACCATCTACAGACAGAGCCCTTAATGCTAGTGGACAGCCTCCACATCCATTACTACATCACAAGACAGCCAGACCAAAGCAGAACCAACTGGACACCAGCAAATAAATAAAGACTAAACAACTCTCTATATTATAATGCCGCACAAATGACCCATTCCGAGGGAAAGGAGAAGAGAAGAAAGAACAAACACTCCGGAACAGCAACAAAGAAATACAACTACAGAAGGAACCCCCACAGTCAGGAACAAGAATCGAGCCAACACAGAGAAGAGACAAATACTTCTACTTAACTCCTTACCTCGCTGACAACGGCTCACCAGAGCAAACCAACTCAACGCTAGAAGCAGCAACATCAAACTACCCAACAGAAACGCGCAGAAGAAGGATGACCAACACAAGAAACAGCAAACACAAGACCGATGTGATAACACCTTTAATCACCAAAGCAAGAAGAACTTCCAATCGACAACCACAACTCACAGAAGATGAACCGGATGAAAACAAAAACCCAAGATGGAACCTAGAAGAACTCTATGATGGCGCTGACACCCCAAACCCTACACCTCAACAAGAGATCGACCAGGAATAAAACCCCAACTCCGATCAGAAGACGACCTCAACAAGACAGTCAAAACCAAACGACACCTCCAAACTCCACTGCAATCTTATAAACGCAAGATCCATGTCAAAACACTCAACAGAAATCTTCGACCTACTCAATGACAATGACATTGAAATCCTGTTCTTCACAGAAACATGGCTCGACCACAACTACAAAATCACACTCCAAAGCTGCCTTCCAATGGACTTCAAATGCCTTCAAATAAACAGAAAAAACAAAAAAAGGAGGAGGAATCGCAATAGCATTCAAACAACACCAGAAAATAAAAACAGATGAACCTCTTAACATCCTCAACTGCAAAACGATGGTAATACACCTAACAGCAAGCCCAAAAAGCAACGTCACTTTCATCCTAGTGTACAGACCACCGACATATGATGCAATCTTCGTCGATAACTTCATAGAAGCCATCACCAACATCGCCATAAACCATGAACACCTAATCATCCTGGAGGATTCCACATCTGGTTTGAAGATAGTCACACCAACTCTCAAAACACACTGATCGAACAACTCACTACCATGAAACTATGACAACTAGTCAAAGGCGCAACACACTCAGCAGGACACACCCTCAATGCAATTTTCGCCAAGGAAGAACTCATCACCACCGCACCGCCAATACAAATACTGTGGAGTGACTATCTCATTCGTGATCACTCTGCCTACTAAAATCTGCATCCAACCTCCTAAACTCACTACCACCACCAAAAGAAACTAGAAACACATGTATGAAAGCAACCTATTCGAACAACTAGAACTAACCAAACCTTCAACTACAGAACTAGAGCAAGCTGACCTAGACGGGAAAGCGGAGCTAATCCACAAATGGATTGCAGACACAATTGACATGATCGCCTCAGAAAAACCATTCACCCCATCAAAAAAAAGAGCACAGCAAAATGGTTCACCCCACTATTAAGCACCATGAAAAAGGAAAACAAAAAGATGGAATTCATTGGACGAAAGAATACAACCCAGACAAAAAAACACTGTTCCAGAGACAAATCCTCGCATACAAGAAGGAAATTCAAAAGGCAAAGAGAAGGCCTTATGATGACAAAATCACCAATGCCACCAACACCCAAAAAGAAATGTTTAACATAATTAAAGAGATGAGAAACCCACCAGGCTGTGACAACACCCCAGCCCCCTCATAGAAACTATGCAACGACCTGGCAGACCACTTAAAAAAAAAATCAATGACATCCGTCAAACTATACAAAACATACCAACCGACCACAACATACTACAAAGCGAACCTATCACAGAACCTCAGCACAAACTCAAAAACTTTCCTGAAATATCAGCAGAGGCATTTGCAATGCTGGTAAAACAGAGCAAGAAAGCTGGATCACCCATTGATCCCTGCCCCCCAGACATCTACAAATCAATCCTCGCACAAGGAACCCCAGCAGAATAATATAGAAACCTTCTGAACCTATCGCTAGCAACAGGAACTGTACCGAGCACCTTCAAATCAGCATATATCAAACCACTTAAAAAAAACCAAGTGGCGACATAGAAGACCTCTCCAACTACAGGCCAATCTCAAACATTCCCTACCCGGCAAAACTCCTGGAAACCTACTTATACAAACTAACCCAACAAGACATAGAAAAACACCACCTGCTAGACCAAGCTCAAGTCGGTTTCAGACCCGCAAGAGGAACTTAAACAGCACTATTATCCATCTGGACGACCTAAAAACTAACGCAGACTCAAACATAACCTCAGCCCTTATCCTACTCGACCTCTCCGCAGCCTTCGACACAGTTAGTCATGACACCCTAACCAAAAGAATAGAAGACATAGGCATAACAGACACAGCACTTCTCTGGACTAAATAATCCCTAGCAGACAGAACAGAATCCGTTTGGATTAAACCCTTCAAATCGACTCCAAGAGCTAACGGCTGTGAAGTGCCACAAGGATCCTCACTATCACCACTGCACTTCAACATCTATCAGACTCCGTTTATCAGAATCTTCAAAAAGTACATTACATGCTACAACTATGCAGATGATACTCAAATCATCTACAAAATCGAAGACACCCAAGCCGAACATTCAACCCTAATCGATTGTCTAAAAGAAGTCTTCAACTGGATGACTGCCAACAACCTAAAAATCAACCCAGGAAAGACAGAAATCATGATCATATCCAAAGACCAAGAGAACGAAACCGCCATCCCGTGGCCAACGGAAATGGGAACTGCACCATCACCATCTAAGGTTGTAAAAAATCTGGGAGTCATGATGGACAACACCCTAACCTTAGAACCACAAATAAATGCAACAGTCATGAAATGCTTTTTCCTCCTCCACACGGCAAGAAGAATCCTACCTTTCCTCTCCTTCATGCACAAAACGCTCACTATCATTGCCCTCATCATGTCAAGAATTGACTGCAAACAGCCTCTACCTCGGAATACCAGATTACCTCCTGAAGAAACTACAACGGATCCAAAATGCAGCAGCCAGAATACTCCTTAAACTATCAAGAAGAGAACACATCACTCCTGCTCTAAAAACACTACACTGGCTCCCAATAAAACATTGCATTACCTTCAAAAGAATGTACATAATGCACAGGGCAATCAGCAGACAAGGGGCAGAATTCCTATAAAAGAAAATAACAATTTACAAGCCAACAAGACCCCTCAGGTCAAGCAACAACATCCGGCTGGAACCTAAACCATACCTCAAGAAAAAACTTGGAGGCACCTCATTCTACCACTTAGCCGCAAAAACCTGGAACAATATCCCAAAAGAAATAGGAAACACCAAAGACCACCTAAAATTTAGGAAATTACAAAAAACCTGGCTCTTCAACACCACAGACTCAAACTGAAAACCGAAACAGAAAGGAATAAGGATGGCTAAACTAGAGTGGACACGGACAACTCCCAGACCCGACAGGGTAGCTACCACGGCACCCGGACGAGTGATGCAGTGTATAGTGGGAAACTCGGGCAACACCCATGGAGACTGAGTCAACAACCCCACCTAACCTCACCCATCACCCGCACTCGCCCCTTAGTTCCCACCAGGTACCACAGTGTTGTGAAATTGTCGGGATATTATCAAACATCACAATAACGCAGCTATGGACATTGACAGGTGCACTGGCAGTATGAGTGGGAAGGGAAGGAACGAAACGCTGTGTGGGAAACAAGAAGGAGAGGGTCAGATTTGAAAGGGACCTTCAAGGCCAGACGGACCCAGATCAGGACAGAGGTGCTGGGGTGCCCCCAAAACCCATCGGGGGAGACTACAGAAGCCAAGAAGGAGGGGGCCAGATTTGAAAGGGACCTTCAAGGCCAGACATACCCAGATCAGGACAGAGGTGCTGGGGTGCTCCCGAAACCCATCGGGGGAGACTACAGAAGCCGAAGCCCACTGCCTCAAGCGAAGAAATGCCAACTAATCAATTTGCACTAACAATTTCCACCCTCTGCATACATCTCTCAAACTCCAAACAAAACACAACCACAAACCTATAGCACAACAAACCGCACAAACTTCACTACATTTCAACTACAAAACTAAAAAACACATAGGCCCTCATTACGACCCTGGCGGAGATCGTGGTGCAATATGCACCATGGAGCACGGCGGAAAGCTGCCGATACCGCCATGGGGGTTGGCGGATTTACCGCCCCATTCCGACCTTGGTGGGGCGGTAAATCCCCATTCCCCATTTTACCCTTCCCCATTCCCATTTTTGCCCCATAGGGTATAATGGGAGTGGGGAAGGCGTTAATTACGCCACCGTAAAATACGGTGGCGTAATTAACAACAAGGTCCCGTAGCGCCATGGATTTCTCCGCCCGGAAAAACCAGCCGGAAAACGGCTCCATGGCGCTACGGGAACTCGTAGTAGGGCGGACGGGTCCGCCGCGAATACCGCTGGCGTAAACCCACTCCGCCAGGGTCGTAATGAGGGCCATAGACTTGCACAACAGTACACGATGATTACCGGCCGCAAACACCCCAGGCCCAGCCAACGGACCCACTGGGCTGAGGCCGCCAACAGCACATCACTGCTTTCTTGCACTTTTCCAGCTTCCTCCCACTAACTCCCCTCCCTTCCTCTTTCAGAGCCACCAGAGCACCAGGGGACCAATGCGGTGGTGATAGTGCACGGTACAAATGTCCTTTAACATTAACATTAATACATTCAAGGGATCTGTACTGTTGGCATTCTAAACCAACCATCTTTTCCCAGTGTGTTTTCAACCAGTATAGACATAAAGAACAGACAAAATAATTAATCCCAAGCCCCGTTCCACGTGTGTGCGCACGGTGTAAAAATGAAATTCCCAATTGATCCCCTTCATGTTAAATCAGAAGTGGGAAGCCTAGAAGTGCCTGTATCTATGCAAGGTGCAAAACACAATTGCCCCTGTGCACCCATTGTGCTCTGCAATATTCCCTTGCTTTTCATTCTTTCTCACATTGCATCTGTGATTCCAACCCAAAAGCGATTTCCCCATTCTGTTCTGATAAAAACCCCAAAGCCCTGTGTGTTATGTTTAGGTGTAGCAAAATGATTTATTCCCATTGCTTTTCTGTCTCCCATATTGATTCTGTAATCCCATATCCCAAAACCAATTTTCCCATTGTGTGCCGACTAAAATCCCAAAGCCCTGTCTGTTCTTTTTAGGTGCAGCAAAACGAATGTCCATTGCTTTTCTTTCTTTCATATTGTTTCTGTGAGTAAGACCCCAACTCCGATGTTCCCACTGCATTCCCACTCGCTGCCACTGCCTTCCATTCAGAGGAAACCAGTCAAATTGATGTTTGAAGGGTGAGGGTTGCTGGGAGAAAGCATAACCTTCTTTGAAATCACTTTGCATGTTGAATTGTGCTTTTCTTGTAATGGTGGGTGATTCAAAGGAATTCATTGTGACAGCCTATCTCTATGTTAATGCCTTTACAAAGTCCTTTTTTTCTTGTGTTGCCACAATATTGGTGGCTGAGTGTGAGAAATACTTGTGTCAATAAATAAAGAAACATAGCCAGTGAGTAGTTTGTTTGAGTTAGAAGAGAATTCAAGAGATTTATTAACACTGTCTTTCTCTTTCTTTCAGGTTTAACGAAAAAGGATATGTTTTCTTCTTGAACCTTCAGTCTTCTTTTAAGGGATGATGTCACAACAAGTGTTCAGGTAAGTCCTTTGACCCTTTAATGTCTTTTCCCTCTTCTGGTACTGTCTCTATTTCTTTGCAACCTTGACGCTATCCCCTTGGGAAGGTCATTCTCCTTTTCCATCTTCTCTGTTCTTTCTCTTTTAATTCTACTCTTCTGTTCTGAAATTGCTTCCGGGTTCATCTCTCCGCTGGTCTTTTTCTTTTCACACACGTAATTTTCCAACACTTTTAATAGCTTCATACATTTATCTGTGTATTTGTGAGCAGTTAGCCTTTCATTTCCACCATTCTGATGTTAAAGGTCGCTTCCTTAGAGTTCTCAGTACCTGAGAAAGGTCTTGTGTAGTTATGCTTAAATGTTACTTCCGCCTTGGACTGGGCAACGTTAATGCACATACAACGGAGTTAAATCTTTCTCTTTAAAAAAAAAATACGAGACTTTCTTTAAACATACGTTCTTCTCTACCCCTCTGTGAAAACGTTATACTTTTCTTTGTCTGTACTTTTCTCACTTGGCTCTTTGCCTGTTTTCTCTTGCCCCGGTCCTCCGTTCCCTTTGATTACGAGGCTTCCCACTCTTGACAGTCTTTGATCCAGGGCACTTCACTGCACCCGGAACGGTTTCCAAAAAGAAGAAAAAAATCACAGCTCCTACCTTGCCGCTGCCTCGTCACACGTTAAAGCTGGCAGTCCCATGCTACTGGGGTCCGTCTCCGACTCCGTCTTCGCTCCCTGCTTCGGGTCAGGCCCCCTCGCATACGCGGCGTGTCGGCGCAGCTCCCTTCAAACTTCAGGAAGACAACTGCGGTTGTCTCACACCCCCGACATCTCCTCTTGTCTTCGGGCGCAACGGCGCCACCTTCTCATTAACTTCCCAGAGTCGACAACGGTCGCCTCTTCCTCACACCTTCGGCTGAGCGCTACAGCACTCCCTGACAAAACTTCAAAAGGACGACAACGATCGTCTTTTATGTAAAAACACAGTCCTCGCATAAGCACAACGGCGCAACCACTTCACCACAAGACACTTTTTATTTTATCTGTATTTTTTTCCCGTTCAGCAGCTGATCTCACTTAATAAGCCCAGCTGTAACGGTCTGGTTCCGTGAGCTCGTCCTCAGCCTTTGTTTCCTAGGAAACCAAAACATAACACTGATTAGAGGAAAGTCCATACAGGTGTTACTTCCTGTATCTATAAACTAGGCTTTAATAGGACTTCTCCAGTGTATCAAACCATAGACAAGCCAGCACATTGTCACACTGAGGTAATCTATTTATGGTATGTGGCTAAATACATAAATATAAATAAATATTCTTAATACACACCGGCCTGGTTCCTAGTCCATTGTGGCAACAGGTATTTGTTGGGGTTGTGTGCGAGATGGGTTTGAGGCCTTACCAAAAAGAACCTGAAAACAATCAAAGTACTTTATTGCGTGCCACATTCATTGTGGGGGAAGGAGCTCCCTGATGTGGGTGTGACCGTGTAATAAACCGCGATAGCAGAAAGTCTCTTTTCAGTGTGCAAACAATTCTATGAATCAGGCTCTTTATCTCTGCTCTGTAGCGCTTCTCTGCCTCGTGAAACATTGAAATGGGCTTTATAGTTAAATGAAGACATTAAAGCAATATGCCTTGCTTTTATGCCTCCATTTAATGCACCATATATCATATTACTGCATTTATTTCAAACAGTTCAGACAAATTCCCCTTGAGGACTGGCATAATTTAAACTGAGTTTAGTATGTTGCATGCTTCCCCAATTAGTAATCACTGAATACCTTCGACAAAAAATGGCATTAGGCTTGCTTTGAAATACTGTATACGATATAGAGACAGTGGAGGTCAATTTATATAAGGTGGAGTGGTAAATGAAGAAAGAAAAGCAGGGCGTAATGCATTTATACTTTGGTTTACTGCTCCGGACCATTTTCAATCCATTTGAAGAAGGAAAAGGGGCCTGAAGTGGATGAACGTGTTCGCTCATGTTCGTTGAGTCATAAGGTCCATTTAACCCACAAAAGTCTTCTGTAAGTTTACGCTTTAGATCTACTTCACGGCTAATTTTCAATCATTTGTTTCGTAGAGAGAAGGCAGTGATTCTAAGTTAGATTCAGTCTCACCATACCTTTCTGCCATGCAACTACGCCATAATTTGTGCCAGCAGGTATTTCCATGCATGAAAGAATAAATGCTGTGGATTCCTATGGAGCTCACCTGCTTTTTACACCAACAAAATACAGGCAATTTTCAAACAAATCCATGCAGGATAAAGTGGAACCATGCTGACATGGCAGGCAGTGTTTAATCAATTTGGTGGCGTAAAGGGGAGTATACCACCATTTTACACTACCCTTTTGCCCTCTGCTGTGCAAATGAGGAAAATTGTGTGTAGGAGGTTTTGTCTTACTGGGGTAAATTTGTGATTTGGCGGTATTTTATTATTGTGATATTTTGGTGGTAAACTGGTGGTAAACTGGCCTTACATTTAGAGATAGTTTAGTATTACTCTATTTTGGTGATAATATAATATTAACTTGTGTTGGTGGTCATTTTAGTAGTATCTTTCTTTGAGGTACTTTCAGAATTACCTCTTTTTTGTGATATAGTGGTGAGCATTTTATTTATACTACAATCCCATCATAAAGCAAACCTTTCCTCTCTATTAGAATGCCTTTTGGTCGCCTGTAGTTAACCCCCAAACCTATCACACTTCAGAGAACCCAATGAGTTTATTCAGAACGCCAACTATGGTTTGTGGCTGGTATTACTGGCTTATGTACATCCAGTAATCTATGTGTCTCATCTGACACTGTCTTCTTTTCAGCATGCAAAGAAGGAATCACTCACAACACTTACACACACCTTCCTACCTTGCAGGTATTTATTCACTTTTCCTTGCTTGCTATTTTAGCTATAGTGGTAAATTAGCAAATGCTTTACCGCTCTGGTATAAACATCAAACCCTTGTGATTCTCCTGTATAGAAAAGATTCACAGACGCATGAATGACAACAAAATCCCAGCCTTTGTTTTTTTTGTACACTCTGTATTATTATAACAATTATAAACAGAAATAGATCTTACCACATGATATCACAGCGTCAGCTACAAAATAGAAAAGAGAACAGAAAACAAACAGGCACATTGCAAAAAAACAAATTTGGTGTTCGGCATTTTAAACATAGAGAAATATGAACATGCAGTATTTTTTTTTTAACTCCCTGCACTGCCAACAAATTATGTCATCCCATTCATCTTTTTTCCTCACTTGGCACTAACTCACCCAGGCCAGTGAAGTCCAAAACTTTTGTTGTCAGGATTTTCTGCATACGACCTTGCCACTTTGCAAACCCAGTGCCTATAACTCCTTTGCATGTGTGAGGAGCTGCCAGTTGTTAAGTTCGTAGCTAGCGCTCACACCCACATGGAGTCCAGCAGCATTTATTATGTAGCACCGCCTGTCTCTATGTCCCAGCCCGATCTGAATGCTTCCCCCTGGTTATTCCTTAAGAAAACTCCTCCTGCCTATCACCCCTAGGTCAGCCCTCTATTGACGTGGATCATCCACATACAATCCCTACCAATCAGAATAAGAGAATGAGCTGCATTATTTCTTCGCCTGTTTAGAACAATGAAGACTTCAGCCCTGCAAAATATCTGTTTCATTTTCCTTTCCTGCTGGTGCATATTTCTGTTCTCCACAAAAAAAAAAAATGCTCACATGAACTGAGTGTGCATCTATTCATGGAAAATAAAGTGAATTTCAAACCGTGCATGTAAATCATTAAATGTATTTCATTGTACACAAAAACTGCATTAATGTTAGAGGAGTTGAAATTAATATATTAGTAAGGCAGTTAGTACAAGGTTAATTAGTTATGTATTTCTAATGCAGTTCGCACACATGAAAACATCCAATTTATAAAAATGTGCACCTCTTCATTTTAAAATGCCAGCACACCGTGCTAAAACTTTTTTAATTTTTTCTTTTTTTACTAAATGCTCTGAAAACATTGCCTACTGGCTGTTACTGAAAACTACTGTGCACCTATTGTGCATCTATTTTGAAATGGCTGTATTTAGATATTGCAAATAATGCCTGCAGTTTGAAAAAATGGGCCTGGCTGCATTTCCATACTGCATATTGCATACTGGCAGTAAAATCCTCATATATATATCCTTACAGAAAATTGCATTGCAGGGTCCAGTTTACTCATAAGTGTAAAGGTAACACTGTAAGTGTAACCGGCTCCTGCAATATAATCATGAGGAACTTGAACATCAGCTCTTATTTGTTTTAGCGTGAATGAGATTTTTATGCAGGTGCAAAACAAATGGATTTGATGGAATCTGTCTCCATTTAGCGCCTGCTAAAAGTAGGTGGATTCCATCATATTCCTCTAGAAACTGCTGCCTGCTAAGAGTAATTTTCAGGCAGCATTTACATTTGTTATAAAACAAAGCGTAAAATGAAAGAATAAAGGTGATTTTGCCTATTTTTACTCTTTCATTTAACACTAAGGGCCAGATTCATAGAATGTTTTGCGCGCTACAAAGTCACTTTGCGCCTGAAAAGTACACTTTGAAGTGCACAAAATATGTTTACCCGATTCATAGATCGTACTTTTCATGACTTTGCAGGACTTTGCATGGGTCCATCACGACTTTGCATGGTGTTGAGCACTTTGCGCGACATACCGTGCAAGTGTGGGTTGTGTCTGTGCAAAGAAACAAATAGGGGGCAGAACATGTATATTCCCCATTTTCACTGCAAAATGAGAAAGAACTAGTAATACCATGGGCGGGTTGAGTGATGCACCATGGAAAGAAATGACATGCTCAGTCAAGCGTAAACCAGACCGAATTCATGGATTACAAAGTGCAACTTCAAATCAGGAAAAGCCACATTCAAACCTTGTGATCTTACTGTCACATGAAAAGAGACGAAACGTACTACATGCAAAGGAACCAATGCGCAAAAGAAACGTATATAAAACATGCAATGCACACCATTGAAACTTCGCCCTTCCAGGATGAATCCATCTATAATGGCAGCAATCGTACATGTCCATCTAAGGAGGAGGATGATGGTGAGGGACAGTATTTAATACCCATGTGCAAAACTCTTTGGGATGCCAGACGACAAGGTGTATGGAAGGTATATATATATTTATACACTCCCCATGTCAACCTAGACCTGATCTGGGAGTGGGAGGAAGACATGCATCACCAACTATCTGCTCCCATGCCCTCACATCCCTGGAGAATGTGCTGACAGCCCTACATTTCCTAGCCACAGGCTCTTTCCAGCACACCTCTGCCATTGTTGGGGGCATATCGCAGTCCACGCAATCCTGTGTCTACACCAGGTATTGCGCTGCATCACATTATGTGTGTGTAGGAACATATGCATGCCACGCGCACTGTATTCAAAGCAGAGAGTGTGCCAGGAGTTTTATGCCATAGCACACATTCCACGGGTACTGGAAGCCATTGATTTCACGCATGTTGCACTACAGGCGCCCCAAGTGACTCAGGGCATTTATCACACCAGAAGCATTGGCATTCAATTAATGTGTAGGTCATCTGCGAAAACAAAGGGAGTCACAATGCATGTCAATGCAAATTTCCCTGGAAGCACACCTGACAGCTTCATTTACTACCAGTCACCACTATATCCAGCCCTTGCATCGGGAATCTTTGGCAACACCTAGGTCATCGGAGAGTATCAACTGTCACGAATATGCATGCAGTCACGTGACACATTAAAAAACAGACCATGATAATCAGTGCTAACAACATCCATTTACACATTTGCCGGGGACAGGGCCTACCCGCTCTCACCATTCTTCCTCATGCCATTCCGGAATCCTACCACACCAGCTGAAGTAAGGTACAATGCTGCATATATAGCCACTATGGAAATAGTTTGTTTGTTTGTTTGTTTATTTTATTTATAGAGCGCACCTGACCCAGGGGTATATGTGCGCTTGAAGTACAAATTATGGTTACAAATGAGAAGCAGATACATAATACAGATGTGTACAAAATATAGTTAAGGAAGAAGCATGACGATGTGCAACGTACAAATGAACAGTTCAGGATGCAAATGATCTGTTGGAGACGCAAGTTGAACAGAATTTAGGTTCGTTTTTGTTAAGAAGCCATGAGATGACGAGACTTCTGAATTCTACTAATGGTTGGCTGGATTTGATGTTCTGTGGGAGTGTGTTCCATAGATGGGCAGCAAGAACCGGGAAGCTGGTACTGCCAGCCCTTTTGAGGTTGTATCTGGGCACTATAAGGCAGGAGGTGTTGGTAGATCTGGTGGTTCTAACTGTCAGTGATGTAGGGTGGGGCTCGATGGTTCAAAGCTTTGTGGGTAAGGCATAAGGTTTTCAAGTCCATTTTGTCTTGTATGAACAGCCACATACAGTGTTTTCTGGTAGCCGATATGTGCTCTCTTTTGGGTATGTTTAACGCTGCTCTACGCACATTGTTTTGCAGGATCTGCAGCTTATTAGTTATAGCTTTGTTGGCACCTAGGTAAAGGCCGTTGCAGTAATCCATCTTAGATTGCATGAGTGCTATTGGAGCAAACTTTTGGGGTGCTCAACTCACGTTTCCACTCCCTTGACCACTCTGGCAGAAAATGTGCTATATGCCCCACCAGTAGTATGCCAAATCATTGTGGCAGCTTGTTTCTTGGACAATCTTGCCACATGGCGTGGTATGCCAGTAGAGAAGCAGGAGGAACATCACCCTAAGCCACATGCATCACCAATGCCCTTGGCTGGCCAATGGGCACAGGGACAGGATGCACACAATCAGCTCATGCAAAACTGCTTCACATGAATCCCAGGTCCTGAGCAGCACACACAGTCAAGCCACATCCCTGTGCCCTTCAATGATGAATCAGGGCCAATCCACCATGCCCATAACAACACCCTGAGAATGTATGTCTAGGATAGGCAAACTGGGTGTGTCCATAGACATAAAATAAACTGCACCAGTCACACTGACACAGTCATAGCAAGTGGAAACAGCAGCATACGTGTTGCCCTCACAAAAGCACACAACACAATACATGAAAACCCCATCACTTTCACATGCTCACCACCAACAATTGTGCGCACAGACCCCCACCAACACACAGGAGAACACAGGTAGGAAGGCACAACATATAATGTAAGCAGCTGCTAATACTTGTAAGGAATGGCCTGGCCACCCTAGGCATGTCTCACAACAATATACAGGTGGAGTGGCCATCTCATTCCCTGACAACAATTTAGCTCACAATACACATCTGAATCTAAATAGTCATAGATACTGTGATACCCGAGGGTTTGGGTGTATAACCAAATGCAATAAATAAATAAAATAGAAACTGAGAAAATTGCCAGTTCAGTTCAAGAAAGATGCCCATCTCACCTCACATTTTCCCCTTGTGAGCCTGCCCCAGCTGTACCCAGTCATGTGTCCATGATCCCTTCTGTAGGCGTCCAGACCACACTGCTGAGGTGTTGTACGCAGACATCCCACAGGCCTTTGTCCTTGCATAGTTGCAACCATCTCCCCTGGCATAATTCTTCGGTGGAGAAAAAGAGTGCAAGGTCAGAGCAGGTAACACATTCATTCACCAAAAGCACTGCACCCTGTGCCCCCCTGAGTGGCATGTAACAACTGCCAGCCTCCCATACCCATGTCTCCCCTGCACCCATGCAGCCGGACCTGCTCAATTCAGGCCAATGCAAAGAAAAACACCCCACAGAGTGACAGCATCCCCATGCCAAATACCTCCACTGACTGCCCCCCTGAGTGCCTGTGAAGGACCAAGATTAACTTACCCCTTTTGCTCTGTGTTCCAGTGAGCGGTATTTGTGATCCTTCAGATCCTTCAGATCTGGCTGTTGTTAGATGACACTGAGAGAACTCCCGAATAGAGATCACCGTGAGGTTGGTAACCCAGAATCTCCTTGGAAGTCCTCTCAATGCCACAGTTCGGCTTCCCCTGATTAACTTTGCATCAGGACAGTGTAGGAAACACTAGCAGGGAGCCGATGATGGAATGTCCAAAATGAAGGAAGGCAAACCTCTCAGTAATTGCAGTGAAGACAGGATCCAGCAGAAGGCAGCTGGTCAAACAGGCAGAAGTCACAGAGGAAGTCAGGGCACAGAGTCAACATGTAGAAAAGAGGCAAGCTGACAAGAGAAAGGAAGGAGAAACAGAGGTCAGGGAGACTGGGAGACAAAAGGGAGCAGTTAATAGGCAAGAGGAAGGCAAGGTAGAGCTCAGAGGGACTGGAATGAACAGGGCGCAATGAGCTGGGACCTGAAGAGAGGTCTATGGCGTGCACCTGGTGTCGGGGGGGCAGGACCTTCACGCTTTCGGAGTTGGATAAACATGCCAGCCCCCACATCACCTGGATTTCCATGCTGGGTGTGCAGTTGTCTGTGACGCGCACCCCCTGACTGAGCAGAACCACCAGGAGTGGGCCGCCAGCATGGGTAGACACCCCAGGAAAAGGTGAATGAATGGGCTGCCGTGCAGCAGGCGTGACACATGCAAAAACCGAGGAAGTCAGAGACAGAAACACAGGAAAACAAGGCAGCAGGGGCAAAGTTCCCGGGAGGCACACTGATGGAAAAATATCACAGTTTGGGGGTGAAGAGGGACAATGGGGACTGGGAAACAAAGGACACTTGCTAAAGGTGACTTTTCAGCTTCTCATCACCAAAACAACATGGTCAACACATCATGGCATTCAACCCAGAAAAAGACCCATGTCCTCAATATCCATGCAAATAGGGATTTGCCACCCCCTTCCAGACTCTGCACCACCCACCAACACCCCACCCCTGTCAGACACCACAGTTCATGGACAGGTCATCACTTCCCGGCTGTTCCCCTCAAACAGATCACACACTGTGGATAAATTGTTCCCAGGAAGGGGGCATGGATTATAGGGTGTCGGGCAAACACTTTCAGGGACAACAGATGAACAGAAGCTGTGGGGAGGATATGATGTTCCACATGCAGCTGCACACAATATACAGATACATATAGTGCAGTCACTCACAGTGCTGGATTAGAACAACACGTTATGGAAACAAAAGTAGTCATGCAATACTTTGAAGATGAGAGAACATACAGAAACAGTACAATAAAAAAGTAACTTGTATGGGGAACATAGGTAAAGACTGTCAGAGGTCCACATGTGCAACCACAAACAAGCACAGACCTAGATGGTCCAAGTGTGCTAAACTGGTACTGTGGTGTGCAGGGAGACATACAGCCTGGATACTCTTCCATCTGTGTGCAAGTGAGCTGATGTACACACCTTGGACTAAACATTCCTAATTCCTGAAAAACAACAAATCCATGAAATGCAGTGCAACAATCCCATGGTCTGGTACGGCGCCTACAGAAGGGCAAAATTGGCTGGGACATTGCATAGGGTATTGCCAAAGTCCTTCCTGGGGGAAAGATAGAGCCTGGTTCCTTGTGCCTTACGCAATGTAAGGTGTCCCGTCACTTGGCCGATGATTAGTGGGAGGGAGTATCAGAGCGTGGGAACCTTGACAGAGAAAGAGGCATGTCAAATTCAAGTTGAATTGAGGGAATGGATCACAAGATGTAATGCAGAGCCTGATGTGAGTCATCTGTAGTATCATCAGGCTGTGAGTCAGTGTTGGACAAAGTCAAGTCATATGTCATTTTGGGCTCAGTTGTTGATACAAATGGCCATGAAGGTAGTGCATTGGACAATGTGAAGCCAGTGGTGCACACAGAGTGCAGGAGTCCACGATCTGTGGTAGCTTACTGAGATGATAGGCAGGGCTCTACACATAAATGGAATAAGTCTAGATGGGAGACGATGATTGCCAAATTTGACATGACTGTGTGAGGGTCAGATAGCCAAGGGAAGGATCATTCAAGGATGTGGAGGTGTAGATGATAGGATCTATGAGCAGTGTCAATGTGTGGACAGAGTGTTCAGTCATAATCCATGGTGCATCATAGTTACTTCACTAAGCTTGATGCAGTGGGAGTCTGGACTAAGGAACACAGCCAGGGGGTTGATTGGAGGAAGAGTGCAATGTCACTGCAAACATGATTCCACTCCCAACAGTATACATGAGGAGGTGGCTAGCTGCCAGGCAGTGTTTGGAAATATGCGTGCCCCAAGGCAAGGTCATGATGGGGATCAGCCGAGGTCTTGGTGATCAGTTAACAGATGTGTGTGTGTGTGTAATATGTGCAGTTGCAGCAGGACAGGTCAAGTGAGCAGATAAAGGTGGGAAGTGGGCTCAGGCAATAGGTTGAAGAGTAGGGTGGACAGGGAGTACACCTTCAGAAACCCATAGGAGACATGGGGGAGAGGAGAAGGGTGGCAGGAAGCAGACTTGAGAACGTTCAGTGAGGAAAGAGGAGAACAATGAGAATGCAGAGTCCATGATGCCCAGAGATTGGAGTCTGAAGATGCTGTCACTGAATGTGTCAAAGACTGCCAATGGCTCAAGGGGGAAGAGTGCAGCACAGCATCCTGAGTCTGTTGTCCTTTGCGGAAGTGCAAACAAAACCCAAAGCACATGCATGGATGATCTAGGGGACATACACACACATATATGTGGACAAGCTCACTTCTGCACTGACAGTCAACATCCCAAAATCACATGACCCATGCAAACCCTACATGTGCCACTGCATGCCAATATTGTGGTGTACACATAACCAGCCATTAACATGATTGACAGTGCACAACCTTACCTGCCAGCAGAGTTGTCCTGATGTGATTCCCTCATCCTCTCCACCTAACACTGTTCCTCTGCATTTGTGCATGGAGGGCCAATGTCTGGTAGTGAGCATGGGGACTAAGGAGATGAAAGGGTGTTGGTTGGACCTCTCATGGAGTGGAGTTACTGGTTGAGGCAGGATCCCTTCAACAACATGGGGCATTGGATTTCACCAGCTATAGGAGTAATACTTGCAGACTGTATAAAAGAACATCAATGTTTACATTGATCAGCACCTTGACTTTAAATCTCTCTACGGTCTTACCCCGGATTACCTCTCCTCACTTGTCTCATTCTTTACTCCCCTTTGCTTTCTTCCCTCTAGCTCTCAGTTTTGTCTTGTCGTACCAGCCTCCCTCTGTGCCCAATCACACATTCACACTATTGCCCATCTTGCCCCTCTGCATTGGAATGCTCTTCCTCTTTGTTTACTTTCTATCACTATCTATTCTTTATTCCACACATTTTTGACACTTCATCTGATCCAGCAGGGTTGATCTCAGGCTCCTTTTGTCAAGATTTTATTTGTTTACTGTTTTACTGTTTTTATACTGTTGCTATGTTAAGCGCTTTGGTTTAAGGTGCTATGTCAATCCCAAATGCATACTAATAAATAATCCCTGAACCTGATACCAATTTAGGTGAAGGCAGTCTTGCCGCCGTAATCACTGTGGATGCAGGGCTTACCACTGACTGGACACTTGACTCATGGCTCACCTCCTCTGACTCAACAGTCTCATCCAGAATGTCCATTGGGGCACCCTCCATGTCCCTTGCTGTGTCCTCCACATCTTGTTTAGCATCCTCACTTGCAGGGTACGAAGAGTCAGAAGACTTGTCAATCCAACTGAGGGTTGCCTGAAGCCACAGTGGATTTTCATGGCATACAGTGGCTTGTCATATGACCGTCACCTCTGCATCCGCTGCATCATCACCTGCACATAGACAGACAACATTTCGAGGCATGTGTAGCTTGCACAACATGCATATGTGCATTGCAATGCATACAGACACAAAATGGCCACACACATACATCACACATTGTAACTGGGCACACTGTGAGCTGTACAACACAGATGATTTGCATTTGCACACAATGCTTAGTCATGGCTGGCCATATCAGGCTGTGAAACATGGCATGGTCTGCGGGTGCGAAGGTACATACATACAACCAGACATGAGTGGCAGCAATACCTATACCTATCAGTGGAAGGATGGAGGTCTGTGCATCATCAGTGATCCCAAACCCAACTCAGACATTTTCTTGTTGCAAACTGTGGAAGTGTGACCAGCATATCTGATGACCCCAAATTTCAGTCAGGTATATGTGTTGCCATAATATCCCTAACAACCACTGCAACATTGTTCCCCACAAGATACATGGCTGGTCACAGCCACTGTGGGATATATTGACCCAATCAACGGCATTGCCCCACATCACTAAGCTGCATTTGTGCAGAAACAACCACAAAAGGGTTGCACTGGCTCCTGTGAGCTCCATGGCTCAAAACTGCGTTTTTGAACCACAGCAAAAATGGCTGCACCGTCTTGCCAAGCACACAGCAGGCAGAATGGAACCAGAGGGCACATTAAAGGAGATTGCCAGTGGGTTCCCACATAAACAAAAGGAAGAAAGTGGGAAAAAGCAGTGTTGCTTTACTGCAAAGGCCAAAATAACCATTGATGCTAATTCCCCTTGTCCATTAAAGTTACTGTAATTAGTACACCCTACCAAGCCCTGTGTGTTTAACTGTGCCTCAGCAAAACCAGGCATGATTCTGAATTGACAGGCCAAGTCAAACCAACTCTAAAAAAAACAACCAGGAACTTTACTTTTACTGACATGGGAAATGCGTTCATTTTGTTTGCAAAAGTATCCAAAACTCAGCTGTTCAGAGAGAGACTCTAACTAGCTGAACCATATCAGTGTCAATGTAGCTGGGCTGCAGACCAACTCCAGCATTCTATAGAATAACTATAGCTACAAGACAGTGTGTCAAGCTGCTGAAGATGAAAAGTTGTATTCAAGAAGGAAAGGCCAGCTGTACCATATGTAAAGAAATGGGCTTTTGCACATTAAAGAAAAACAAATGCCTGTGTTTTTTGGAACAGTACACTGGTGAATGAAAGCCTGCCAGTCTTTAGCAATATGAAGGGGTGTGTTGATGCTGAGACTATATAACATGGGTTATTTTATGCAACTGGCTTGCTTTAATTCTGGATCTAAGATCAGAAATTAAAAGATTAAAACTATTGTGGCTGGAGCTGCAAGTTGAAAAACATGTTTTCTGCTTGGAGGGGTGGCATCAAAAGGAGGCCTCTCTCTTAGCAGATACTAACAGCCCCCTGATAATTATGGGGTTGAACAGACTTTCTTCTCTGCTGGGACCGGGACAATGAAGCTCCCAGGGAAAGAAGTCTGAGGTGTGAAGAGCAGTAAAAACTTCAATTAAACTCAGAAACCCCCACCATGCTGTAAAGGAAATGACAGTTGGCAGCAATGAAGGTCAGAAACAAAAATGGACCCAGGAACAAAGAGACTGCCATTTGGTCCCAAAGACTATTTCAGAAATAAACTATAAAGACTTCTATCTTTGCAGCAAGACGTTGAAAAATTGTGAACATTTCACAGTTTAAAAGTGATTTGTTGTGCTTTCTTTAGAGACATGGTGGAACTCACTGACACATTGCGGGCAGACAGAGCAAATTATTGAGGATAAATTGAAAAGTATCAATGTTGCAAACATAACATTTTGTACAAACATAACACAAACAAGCCCAGTTTCACTGCGCCAAGTATAGCAAAATAAAAATCGGGAGTCCAAGTGATTTGTATGAAAGAACAGCCTTTAAAGTCCAAGGTTTAGTACAAGCAACAGCCTAACACATGTTCTGAGCCTTCCACAGCTCTTCATTTGAGGCTTGATAGGGATAGAGCCTTAAATTTAAGCTGAAGGGACAATGCCCAAAAAGTACTCTGAAGGTTTCGCAATTACGGTTAAAGCTGATCAGCTGTTTAGACAGACTGAAAAATCAATGCTCATTGACCCTTGAATCAACCCTAGAGCTTACTGTGGCCCTCCATGGTGGCCTAGCCTGAATACTCTAGTGTAGAGTAAAACTGTTCTTCTCACAACCTGATTTCCTTTCCTTTTTCGTGCCTTCATTTACTCAAAGTGCACCTTCTTAGATCTTGCATAACTTATTCAATTTACCAGCTAGAGACCTACTTTCACTTCCACAGTGTACCTGTGATCCATATCTCTCCCCCAACCACCAAAACGCATTGCGATTTACAATATTCCACTCATTTTTCAAAGAAACCATTTTAGTAAATTTACACAGAAAATGTAAATATTTGCAGTTTCCAACGTGTCATTTGGATTGTAAACTGCTTTAGTGAAGATCTGTATTTGTTTCAAGGTTTTTAAACACATTCTTTATTTTATCCATCCATTTCCGAGTGTCCTTTTTATCATTGCAAAGGTTTCAAATCCGTTTTTCACTCTTATTTGGGGAGGGAAGGTTGGATTTGCATTCCGTTTTCAGCTCCTTATTCTCGGTCACCTGCTGCTTCCTTATATACATTCAGAATTAATTATTTGTGGGTTGAGGGAACTTGGGTGCTATCTGTCATAAATCAAAAGTGCTCCTATCCTGGTGTGCTGTGTATGCACTCCACTAAAGTCAAACCCAGTGCATTGCTCACTTTCTCATTTGTACTATCACTCCATTGGTGATTGCTGCCCTACATTAAAAAGTGTGTGATTTCCTTTGAATTTTAAATAAATAAATAAATATTGCATTTGACCAACCAGCCTGGTTCATGGTCCATTGTGACCCGGGGTAATTGAAAAGGGGGTGTGATATGAATGGTGTATCATCCCAAAATTGAATCCACATAAATAAGGAGAAAAGCACTTCAGTTCGGCCCTACATACTAGGCCGAGACCACGATGTGCGCGTCGCCTGATTGAAATCCTTAACAAACCTGGGGGCTCGTAAGCTGGGATTTGGGTCTATGGTTGCCACCCGTGACCGTCTAGCACAGCAGACTAACCTGCAAGTCAGTAATACTTTGTGTGGTTGGAATACTGGGTTACGCTGTAAAAGTGCCTCCCAAAACAAATACTCTAGTACCTGGCCTGTGTCTAGAATTACAGCTAAATCAACCCCAAAATAGACAGAAAAAGCAATAGGAATAGTCTGTGATTGTTAAGCAGTTAATTGCTTTATATTTATGGCTCTTGTCAAATGCAATTAAAATATCTATCTCTCTAGTATTATATTTTAGGAAATACATAATTGTGAGACCCACTCTACTGAGAATGAACATGTACAAATAACCTGTTCTAGGAAATGTAATTCACTCAGGAGGGTCTACAACCATGTTTTAACACATTCCACCCTTCACAAATGGGAAATATCCATTTGCATATCAATCTGATCCCACCCACAAGGGGAGTCCGGCAACAAAATGTTAGGCAATTCTCCTCTGGACAATCGTCCCATTCGCAACCCTACACACGTGTTTCGGCCTTGAAGGGTGAAGTGAACTAAAACTTGGTTGTACACCTAAAGAAAAGGGTTCATCATCTCTTGACTCAGCACAGGAATTAAGTGACAGCAAAGGGTGGTGGTACTGTACTTCTACTAGTAATGGAATTCTCAGACGAAAAGACCACCTCTGTGATAGATGTTGGTGGAATAGAATGATATCTCAGCCAAGTGGCTGGAGCAGAGCCTTCACTAACAATTAGTCAATATGTAGTAAATAACAGTGCAAAGCCATGTGAAACCTACATTGTATCTTCCCAGGCATGAACATGACCAGGAACCATGCTTAGAGCATTGCACCTACCCCATTCAACAAGGCCCTTGGTGACATAGCAGAGTCATATGTCACAACAACATAAACATACACTATAACATGTCACACAGTGTACTCTGTTTGTTCCTAGCATTCTGGTAGGTTTTGGGCCTCATTTTAATAAAATCCTACACGTGCCAAAAATGTATGGGCTGCACCCCATTGACATTGATTTAGTAAACCTCGTATGTCTCATAAAAAGCCATCCAAAAGTGAATAAACAAAAATGACAAAAAGGACTAGTACTTCCTGTAATGGTAAAATACGTACTGAGTCATTTATAGGGTAAAGCTGCCATGAATGTGACATTGCATCACTGTAGTGTCTTGTGTCTATTTGATTTCCCTTGGCACGAGATACTACACAGGTACAGTGAAGGATTGAGAGAGACTGGAGTGCGAGGGAGAAGAGAGAACTCCAGCCTGGAACGTGAAGCAGTGGCAGTTGGCGAAGAGCGAAGGACAGAGCTACAAATGACTTTCATGTCCCCTTTCTCCTTTTAGTATCTTACATATAAAGATATATTTATTTAATATAAAGTAACCAAGTGTAATGAACAACTTACCTTTGAGCCTGTGTCCACCCCTACTTCAATGGCGACGAGGATCACAATCATTAACCGGCCGTCGAGAAGGATTTCCGGCTGGTAAGCAGGTAGGAGCAGGAAACCGCTCCAGCCCAAATGACGTGTGCTCAGTGAGGGCAGGCCACAGCTCCTGTACTGTGCCGTTGCGCTGTGTCTCCTCGTTTCCGTTGATGCACATCCCGCGGGGTCCTCATGCTCCAAATAACACCGCTTCCCTGGCGATCAACATAATTGGGGTGTAACAAGTGCACCAGCACCGGTGTACAGCTACTGTCTTTCCCTTCGTGCCGAGCCTTACAATAGAAGCAAAGGACAAGGCCATGCACCCTCGGAGGACTCGCACATGCGCATCGCGCTTACCGATTTCCAAGAGATACACAGCGGTGCCTGCCTGCGATTACGTGTGTGGAGCTACATAGCCACGTATGCGCACCGTGTCTCACTTTGGACATCCAACTTTAACAACAACACTGAAATATATTAAGGAAATCTTTACTGCTCGATCTCCTCATCTTCGTCGTGGTATGTGCACAATAATGAATTCAAAAGTGCTGTCCTAACAAATTTCACTGTTCCTTATATTCAGCACCAAAACTGCTCCTCATATCCAGCACTAAGAAATACAAGTGAACACAATAAGGAATAAGTGAAGAATTGCAGCAAATTTTGGAGGAAAGGTAAAACTATCAGTCCAGCTTACTCACATAATACACCAGAAATCCTCTGTTCAAGGAAACCGCCAAACCACTATTTATAGTTCTATTACAACCAGCACAAAAGGACACCACAAAACATGGCATTACATGGAGTTCCTGCTCCTCAGTTTTTCTTACGGGAAGTGGGAGAACCAGTTCTTCCATGGAAGAGGTGGCTCAAGTCATTCGAACACTATGCAAATGTGGTCTGTGGGACAAATTATAGTGTTGAAAGCAAATTCAATCCTTACTGTTACATTGCCTAGGACCGACAGGACAAGAAAAAGTATGAAGACTTGCCAGATCTCATGGAAGGAGACGCAGGGAACATGAATGAATATGAAAAGGCAATCAAGAAACTCGACAAACATTATGAGAAGAAGGTTAGTACCATCTTAGAGAAGTACAGGTACGGCAAGAGAAGTCAGGAACAGGATGAGACAGTAGAACAATACGTTACAGCCTAGCACGTAGATGTAAATTTGATCAACAACTGGAGGAGAGATTTAGAGACCAGTTCATGTTGGAATGTAGAAGTGGGAAAGTTAGAGAGAGGTTAGAGAGAGGTTGTGGTCAGTGGATGACCCCTGCTTGATGTGGTGTTGAGACTAGCCAAAGAAGTATAACAAACAGAAACATGTGTGCAGACATTGGAGAATAGAATGAAAGAAGTAACTATCAAGTCAGCAGTCAGTACTCTGCAACCTGACCAAGATGAAATCATAGGAGTAGTAAGACGGACCAACAGCAAAACATTAACAAAAGTGATTCCGTTTCACCAAAAAGATACGAGAGCAAGAACAGATGAGAAGCAAGAAATTGACAAGAGAACAAGTCGGCCTGACTCATATAGGATGGCGATCCCTGAGTTTGAACACCATTTCAGAGGACGGAATTCCCAAAGAGGAAGAAGACGTGTAAGAGTGAGGGCATGTTTTAGGTGTGGCAGCCCGTCACACCGGGCCAGCAGTAATGCTTGCCCTGCACTGAAGGTAATCTGCAGGAGATGTGGTGGAAGAGGACACCTAGCTAAATGCTGCAGAAGCAGTAGGCGAGACGACCCAAGCAAGAATTGGATTGGTGACAATGATCAATCAGACGAATATGTATTTATGGTGACTGATGAAGATGAGCATGTTGATAGCCCAAGAACAATGATATCTGTGAACGGACAATCCATTGTTATGATGGTAGACTAGGGTGGTAGATATACATTGATTCCTGAAGATGTATGGAAGCGCTGAGGTCCTGAGTACCTACGTGAGGTTGATGTTAGACCTAAAGCATATGGAGGAGCCAAGATTGATTTGCCTGGTTAGTTTCTGGCTACTATCAAGTTCAAAGATAGAGAAGCAGTTGGTCTTATCTACGTATCAAAGAAAGGACAAACCTCACTGCTTAGTTGGACTCACCAGAAATTATTGAAGGTTTGTTTGAATCCCAATGCACGCGATACAGTATACATGGTAGAGGGAACTAATGTGGATTGCATACAGAATGTCAAAGATGAAGCTTTCAAAGAAAACACTATAGGATGTTTAAAAGGGTTCTCTCATCGAATTTTGCTCAAATCAGGTTCCATACCTGTTGCCCAGAAGTTATGTAATGTACCATTAGCGCTCAGAAGCAAAGTCAAACTAGAATTAAAGAAGTTGAAAGACCAAGGAATAATTGAGAGAGTAGAGGCTGCAGAATGGGTATCACCTTTGGTTGTTGTCAGGAAAAGCTTGGGGAAAATAAGATTGTGTGTGGATATGAGGGAACTGAATAAGTGCATATTACTTGAGAGGCATCCTCTCCCCAACATTCAGGAATTGATATCAACTTTAGGTGAGGCAAGAATATTTTCCACCTTAGATCTCACTGCTGCGTATCATCAAGTGAAGCTACATGAAGAGTCCAAACACCTGACAGCGTTTATAACACCTGAGGGCCTTTATCAGTATAAAAGATGCCATTTGGGTTGATTTCCCCAGCATCTGTATTCCAGAATGTCATGTACAGGATTCTGGAAGGAGAAGAAGGAGTTGTACTTTGCCAAGATGATGTTTTGATATATGCTAAAGATGAGGAAGATCATAACAAGAGGTTGAACAGAGTTTTGAGGAAATTACATCAAGCTGGGATGTGCTCAGTAAAGGAAAATCAAAAATGAACAGGAAGGAGATAGAGTATTTAGGTCAAGTAATTTCCAGTGAGGGGATTTCACCAAAAAAAGAGTTGGCAGATTCCATAAAATTAATGATTACACCGGGGAATAAGGAACAACTCAGAACATTCTTACGCATGGCCGAGTATTATGCCAAGTTCATAAAACATTTCTCGGATCACACAGTCAATTTGAGAGCTCTTTTGAAAATGAGCAAGAAGTTTAATTGGGATGACAAGTGTGAAAATGAATTTCAGTTCATCAAAGAGGCACTTGCTGAAGCACCAGCCCTGAAGAGCTATGTGAGAGGAAGGAGGACCATTATCACAACAGACGCCAGTGATGTAGGACTTGGAGAATCTCTGATTCAACATCACGATGGGAAAGAATATGTGATAGCATTTGCTTCTAGATTGCTCAAGGGTTCTGAGAAGTATTATGCTACTATTGAGAAAGGAGCATTAGCCATAAAGTGGGCAACAGAGAAATTTCGGAGTTTTGTGTGGGGTGTCAAGTTTGAAATCCACTCTGATCACAAACCTTTAGTAGAAGTTTTCAGCACGAAAGGTCTGGACAAAATCTCCAGCAGGATCAGAAGATGGGTGTCTAGACTTCAAGAGTTCAACTTCAATGTCATCTACATTCGTGGTGCTATGAATCTTACAGCAGACTGTATCTCACATCTATCTGATTACAGTGATGTTGATGAAAAATCAGAAGAACAAGAGTTAATTTGTGAATTGTCAGATCAAACACTGTCTAAACGAGAATGGGATGAGCAAATGAGCAGAGATGGAGTGTTGAAGGAAGTAATGAAAAATGTGGAGGAAGTGAAATGGAACAAGAACAAAGTGTTGGAAGCTGGTGTTGGTAAATTCTGCAACATCAGAGATGAACTGTACATACAAAGTGGATGTCTGATGAGAGGAGACAAGCTGATTCCTCCAGAAGGTCTTAGAGAGAATCTAATTTAACTTGGCCATGAAGGCCATCAAGGCATTGAGAAGACAAAATGACGAATATTTTTTTTTAATTTTTATTTTTATTGTGTTACAGTTCACAAAGAACTTTTCACAAATACATATATAATAAAAAAATATATAAAAACATATCAACATAATAATAGTACAGCAACACTTACAAATAGACTGTCAGATACATCAGTAAAAAGAAAAAAGTTAGCAATTTTGCACAGCAAATATAGGTAAAAGACTAGCCATCACTATTCTCTAGACTCATAAGCATTTTAACATCTTCTTCAAAATTACATAGACGTTCTTTGGCCACTTTCCATATCTGAGTGATAGGAATAGTCAGATAATTACTCTTCCCAGATAGACATTGCAACCAGAAGTTCTCACTCTCAATATCATTAAATTCCCTATCAAGTTTGGCAAAGTACTTGTTATAGATTGAGCTCATCGAGTGACAGCAAGTAAGGAAATGTCTTATAGTTTCCACCTTATCGTTCCTGGCACATAGTCTACAAATTCTCTGATCCTTCGATAGCCCCCTCCAGGATCCACGGACCCCCAGGACATCAAGTCGATTGAGTCTAATGTCCATGAAGATTTTGCGGTTAAGCTGTGATGGCATAAGAAGGAGGTAACTTTGCGGTTTCTTAAAGCTAAAAGGCATCAATGCGAAGGTTTGCAGTGATCTCATACTAGAAACATTCTCATGGCTGGAGACCCAGTCCCACTTTTCTATAGCATCTTTTAGGGATTTTAACACTGCACCTTCACCAGCCATGTGAACGAGTCATATTAGAAATGTGCAAGAAGCAAGTTATGGTGCCTGGTTGGGTTTAGGGTAGAGGGTTAGGGGTGTTTGTGGTATTGGTTATTGTGTAGTTATGGAGGACAGTGGGTGTTTTTTTTTGCTGTAGTCTTCATGGGATGAAGATAATACGTTTGTTTTATTCACTTAAAATATGTATTGATAGCAATGTATTTTTGAATATGTATGTGATTGATTGTGACATTTGGTCAGATCTGTGCATTGAGAAGTTGGTCCAAAGTACAATCGCTGATAGCATACTGTTGTGCTAGGTGCCCATCAAATGCATACAGTCGTCAAGGTTGATGAAGCTATCCTCCAAGTCTGGATTCATGTGTGTATGTTCATGCTATTAGCAAGGCCAGGCCATCCTATGCTTAATTGCATTTTGGCCATCATGCTCTATTTGCAGCCGCATTCACGTGCATAATGATTGGCCATATGGTGTGCTTGCCCATCTCCGACCATGTCTCTCACCATTTTGTAGGTGGTTTAGGTGATTGGCTGCACCTTTCTAATATTAGGCTCACCTGTCTATCATTAGCTCAATTTTTGGTGTGAAGGTCATTTGTTTTAACCTATTTTTGTTGGTTTTTCATGCAGTATTCCAACTCATAATCATACAGTAATTACTGTTTGTGCTATTTTAGGAAAACTACATGTAATGACATTTCAGGCTTACTAACATTCCCTGTGTGTTAACTACTGCATGCATAATCCAACTTGCGATCGTATGGTCTCTAACCACAGGTGGTATTCCAAAAACTGCCAGTGTTTCCTGTTACCACCAACCACATAATGAGAGCATTGGAAGGATACACTAAGGGAAATATTTATGGATACATGGCAAGGCGAAAGTTTAGGGGGAGCCAAAGTGATAAGGATGAAACTCACAATATCCTGGCAAGGGCACTGCCTGGCCAGTAAGAAAGGGATATGAATCAGGGATCACAGACAGAAAAGGACAAAGGACAGAGAGAATACATAATGAGATAGAATGTTAGTAGCCTTTTTGTCTCAGATTATCAAGATCAACAGGGAGCAGTGTGAACAGTACAAATACAGCATTTCATCATTTCCAGAGAGGACATTCTGAACATGCTGCACATCAAAATAACTTTCATAGCAGTTTGCATGCTTCTACAAGAACTTCCTCACGTCACAACTACTTCCTCGTAATGTCACCAGGCTGGATGGCTGAGGATGCAAAACAGGGCCAAATTCAAATGTCTTCTTCTCCTGGTTCACAAATCTATCTATGATAAGGCACCATTGTTTCTATCCTCCTCTATCCAACTCTACAAGCCTTCTAGTAATCTCTTCTCTGCCACCTCAACTACCCCTGTGGCACCTCGCCATCCCTGATGTCCTCTCGCTCTGCTCTGTCTCGCTTCTTGCTCAACTTGCAGAGAATTATCTTCCCCTGAAAATCGGAGAAACATTCCACTCGGATTTGCTTAAAACCAAACTAAAAGCCCACCTTCTTACCTCTGAATTACCCTCTTAACCTACCTATGATCAGCCTTTTAATTAACATGTGTCCATCACCTCTTTCCTGCTTCTCTCCCTTACTTTCTCAGCTTCCACTCTAGCACTTCATCCATCATGGTCATATCCCTATTACGGCTGGTCATACCACCTACCTGCACTTAAAAATGTCTAATGTTATTTGTCCTTAATCTATATAGGTCCACCCATATATTGTCCCCGGTGACTGCTCTATTTACTACCCTCCATAATCCGGTCACAATGTCACTCAAACTCACCCCATTTCAAGAAGCTCACTGGTTTCCATCAGATTTGATTACTTATCTGTTTTACAGTTGTTTGTGATCAAAAGTGCATTGTTCCTCCCTATATGTAAAATAACTAAATAAAAATGTTATGTTAAAGAATGTATCTGCACCTGCAAACTGGCCTGCAGACCAATAGTCATAACAATAATGGTCACTGTCCTGTCTTCTTTAGGCAGTCTATTGTTAACAAGAGGATGGCACTACACTTGGTAACATGCCAGCCACTAGAAAACAATCTACCTGTAGTGGCATGATAGATAATGACCTGAGACATTCACGTGCGGCAGCCTTTATGTAAAGCCAAAGATAAAACTGGAATTGCACCCTTCCAGAGTCTCCCAGCATGAAGCCGACACAACATGGGTATGGGAAGAGCAGAAGAGATAGATAAAACACGCTGACAAACTATTTCTTGGCTGAATATATTGCTGTCATCAAAACTTTTCAAGGTTACTGCTCACAAAATAAGAAAAAACATCCAGCTGATAAATAATAGCAATACATCAATTGTAAAACAAGGAAAGCTGCTTATGGGCCTCATTACGATCCTGGCGCTGACGGAATGAAGGGGACCGGTACGGGACCAGCCCCCTTCATTCAGTCAGGGCTGATTACGTGGTTCCCTTTGCGGGACCTGGATCAGACGTCTGGTAAAACCAGACGTCTTTCTGGGTCCCGCGAGGGGAAGAGGGAGGTAACAACGGGGCACTTGTAATGTGCCCGTTGTTACCTCCCTCCCCATTCCTATTGAACGCTATGGGGGCTCAAATGGGAATGGGGAATGGTTCCTGCAAGGAGGACTTACCGGGTCCTCCTATGTCGGAATGACCCGTAAGTCCCCATCGCAGGAACCCGGTAATGAAGCCCGATTTGGAGGCAGCCATGGTGCTAACAGCACCATGGCTGCCTCCAAATTCGTAATGGGTGCCATGGTATCTCTAATTCCATATGTGTAACATATACTGCATTTCTGATTCGTCCACACAGTGACATATTGAATACATGCATTTATTTATTTATTTATTCCGATTTGTAAAGCGCACAACAGCCCTTGGGCATCGTGGCGCTTGTTACATACATAGCTTAGTTACATATACATGATGACACATACAGTTACAGTGAATCTGATATTTTACATATTTACATGTGATGTTTTACATATTTACAGATATGGCTGCAAATTACTGTGCAAGGAGTTGGGTCTTGAGTTTCCTACGAAATGCCAGGAATTAATTTTCTGCTCTAATGTCTGTGGGTAGTGCGTTCCTTGGGTAGTGCGTTCCAGAGTTTGGCAGCAATACATGGGAAGCCTAGGCCACCGGCTTTGGATCTGTTAATACGTGGGATGTGGAGTTGGTTAGTGTATTGTGTCCTGGTGGGGCATGTGGAAGAGGACTTGGAGATAGGTATGAGGGTGTGGATAGAGTGAGGCATTTGTGTCTGAGGGTGAGGATTTTGAAAGTGATGCGTTTTTTGACCGATGGCCATTGAGCTGATTGTCTATCCTGAGAGAAGTGTTCCCTTCTTGGGATGCTTAGGGCAGCATGGAGAGCATTGTTCTGCGTGACTTGAAGCTTGTTTAGATTTTTATCGGATGTGCCTGCCAGAAGGGCCTTACAATAGTCTAATTTTGCACCAATGGTTGCTCTGGCTATTGATAGGCAATTGAGTTTGGATAGGTAAGGTTTTATGGCATTTATTAGTTTGGTGGTATGTGCAGAGGAGGAGGTGATGGCGCTAACCTGTCTGATCATGGTTAGTGAGGAGTCTAAGTATACTCCCAGCGTCTTGGCTGCTGTAGATACAGGGATAGGGGAGTTGTCAATGGTAAAGTGGCATATAATTTGTCAAGCTTGGTTAGGGTGTTCTTTTGGCCTAGTATCATGATCTCTGTCTTTTCCCCATTGAGGCAGAGGCCATTTACCGCCATCCAAGCCTGGATGGTGGAGTATATCGTGTGGAGTGCCTTGGCATCTTTGTAGTATGATCCAGAGAGGGGTAGAACTACTTGAGTATCGTCAGCGTAGTTCGTATACGCAATAACAAGAGAGTCCAGCTTGTCGAAGAGGGGCTTCGTGAACAAGTTGTATAATGTGGGCGCTGTGCAGGATCCCTGAGGGACTCCGCAGTGGATTGTGGTAGGTTTAACATTTGCTATATCCGAGAAGACCTTCATGGCTCTTCCTTCGAGGAAGGAGGTGACCCAGAGAGCTGCTTCTTTGGAGAAGTTAGCTGAATGTGTGAGTGTTCAACATACACTGATGCCACTTTTTCCATAAAATATTACAATTTCTCCCCACTGGACAATTATTTTGCTGGTGTATAGTCTCCCATGCTGATACAAACACACTATTTTAACCATGACAACGTTTACTGAAGTTGTAATGACATTTGTTATAAGAAGTGGCAGTAGAGATGGAAGTTAATAGTATATGTGGGATTTACGTACAGTACTAATTTGAAGAACAAGATGATAAACATAATTTTAACTGTCCAATCTTGTACCGTAATCCATCCTTGTAAAATTGTGCATTTCTTAAGCACACTGCAAAACAGTAACTATACTGAAGTAAAAGGTTGATTTACTTAGCCACACATCTCTCCAATGATAGAATTGGAAATAAATATAAAAAATTAAAACAGTGGTTAAAATGCCTAACTGCTGTAGCTGGGCTGTGTCCAAAAATGAGAGGGCCAAGTTAATTATAGAAAGTCAAATAATAGTCCTAAAACATGTGATGCATACAAAACCTGATTCTCGCTGATCCAGTCTTGGATATCCAGTCCATACTTCAAGCTGAACCCCTCCAAGAACGAATTCCTACTCCTCATCAACAACATCAAACACCCAGACATAGAGACCAGGATATCAACTATTAACCCTCAGGGCTACACGTCCAAGCTCACCTCCTGCACTACGTCCCTTGGGTTCCACATCAACAACCACCTCTCCTTCAAGACACACATAACTAAGAAAACTCAGACAGCTTGGTATTGCTCTCCCTCCTGCAGAAAGTCAGGCCCTTTCTCTCTCCAGACAACTTTAGATCCACTGTTCAAGCACTGGTCCTATCCCACCTGGATGGGGACAATGCCCTCAAAGCCTTCCCGTCATCCTCTCTTGTGCACCTGAGAAGTGTACTACATGCGGACGCACGCCTCATCAAGGGTCTACACAGATAGGACCACATCACCCCAGCCTACATTGACCTTCACTGGCTCCCACTGCATGCACAAATCACCATCCAGTCTTGTTGCATCATTTAGAAGGCGTCGCCCTCAAGTCACTCAGCTACCCTGCAGAGAAACTTAGCATCTCCGGCGGACAGCACACCACCAGAAGTCAGAACACATGCAGACTTGAAATCTGCCACTACAAAAACGAAAGGGTCAGCAAACAAGCCTTCTCTGTATATGTCCCAAGACTATGGAACCTTCTCCCCATTATCATCACACTTGCCCCCATGCACCTCCAATTCAGAAAAGAATTCAAGAACCAGCCCTTCAAGGGGTCTATCCTCCTCAACAACTTGCCCATCATGTCGCCTCCCTGCACCACCTGGATCGCTAGACACTGTCTGCCCCTCTCCTCCCCGCTACCTTCTACATCTGTACCCCATCCTATGGGCCCCTCTGTATCCTCCCCTGCTGTATATCTGTTCTGTTGTTACCTCTGAAAAACGCTCCGTTATGCATCTGTACTGTTGGATACGTCTGTAAAGCGCCACATTGTGTATCTGTATTGGTGTATAACTCTGTAAAGTGCTCCTTTTCTACTTGAAACTAGGTCTGAGCTCAATAAATACAATACTAATAATAACAATAATAATAATAAAACATGACTAAATTATGGTGTTGAAATGATAAAAAAGGAGATTTCATCAAAGGGTCTCTACAGCACAAAATGTTGCTTTCTTCCATACCTTGAGATCCAGCATACAACAACAGTTGGATAGGACACTAAATAGGAGGATGTCATGATCAATGGTGGACTTTTCTGTTGCATGTCATTCTGAGCAAGAGAAAACTGGATCCCGTTGATAAATCACAACCATGCCAACACAATCATGCCACCCACAGATGAAGTACAGAGTGGATGAACACAATCTCAAATGTATTTATGAAAACAGGGGTGGGGGACATTGTATTATTGCCCCAGTATGAGACAGCATGATAAGCATGTTATCTTCAACCGGAAGGGGGGGTATCAATTCTCGGTGGAGAAGTGCCATGTGGTCTCAAGATCTATTAATCTTAAGGCACAAGCCTAAATAGCTAATCTCCCCATGCATTAAATGTACTTTCAAGTCCAGGAGAATAACCAGGTTAATAACACAATAGCTTTACATTGTGCAAAGAGCAAGGGAGAAACGTCATGAGTGGGCACTGTAAAATTGTAGGATGTATACGATATGGCCGTGGCAGAATTCTTCACCGCCCAAATCGACTGTGGCCAATTTCGTCGCAAAGACAATTTTGCTACAGCCAAAGCTGGTTAAACTTAAAGCCTGCACGCCCCCAATACATCTCCCCACCCCCGACTTACCTGTTTGTCGTCCACTTATCTTCTGGCCCTGCAGCGTTAGTTCCACCCCTCCTACGTGGGTCTGATCTGATGCTGCAGGGTTCGCCTTTCTTCCTTTCCTCCCCCATACCCCACCTGCAAACCTCCGGAGAAGGGGACACCCCCCCAAAGGCCATCACTACCAAACATGGGTAGCAGGGGACACCCCCGCAACCCCTGCTCCCCATTTTTGGTACTGATTACCCAATCTGATAGTTTCAAATTGATCGAATGGCACTGGCAGAATTCGGCCAGATGTACCATACAATCAATTTGAATCGATTAGATTGGGTTTATTCCAAATTGCATAGGGGGCAAGGGAATTGCTGGCACCAGGGAGAAGTGAGATAATGTTTGGAACAGAAGCAGAGCACAAGAAAGCATTATCTTGGATGAGAACATAGTGTCAGTGCCAGATATAGAGGGAAGGCACAACATAGCACAGGGGAAAAGTATGAAAATGCACTAAAGGAAGGGCTAAGGCGAGCAGTTTGTTGATGACAGCAAAGACGAATAGGGCACATTGGGGGAGTGTGCAATGTCAGGAAATAGGATCTGGACAAAGATGAATTTTGGAGTCAGGATAGACAAGGGAAAGATGGGGACACAGGAAAATAATGTTGTGTGTGTTGTGATGAGAAGCGTGTCAGAAATTCCAGGGTTTTAATGACTAGTACAGTGATTAACATACTACAGTTTTGCCATTTCTATACCTTCTTTTTTTATTGTTCAGCTGATAAATCAACCTTTCAATTTAAATTACAGCTTATCTCATTAATATTCAGTTATCATATACAAATCTTTACAATAAATAACAAATTCTCAGTATATCAAATAATATTAAAACCAAAACAACTATTTTTGGAATATCAATCCAAACAAATACTTTTGATATCTATAAGACATTTCATATTAATCTGTTCACAATAGCATTAAAACTTTTAAACGCACATTCCATGTCTTCGAGGTCCAACTTAAGAAAAAATTGTATAGTAGCAATTCTAATTGCTTGTTGAGAGGCACTAAATATTCTGATCCAAAAATCGTCAACAGTTAAAGTTCTTTGATTGTGAAACAGCAGTTTAAAATATTTAAGATGATTTGCTTTCAAAGCAGGGCAAATTGCCATTAAATGTTTTACAGTTTCTTCATGTTTTGCCAACTTGCAAAAACGGCAGAAGTTCTCATGTTTCTTTAACCAGCCACCTCTGCCTAAAATATCTTGTGTATGCCTTAAATTAAGCCTAAATCTAAGAAAGAGATTCCTAAAATATGTCGACGGAAATTTAACAAGATATGGGGCTGTAGATCGGAATTTTTTATGACCAAACAACTTGATGCTAAAGTCCTTGTAAGTAATGCATTGCTCTTTAGTGCAAATCCAGTCCTATTGATACAATTTAAGATGAGCCTGCTTAGAATTTCTTATTAATATGTCAATTGAGATATCTGCCTTAACAAGGATATTAAGAGTAAAGTTCCTCCATTTGATAGGGAAGGGGTGAGGGGATTAAAGCAGATACATTGCTAAGATATGTGATAGATCAGAGTAATTTACAGAGAGTAGTCTTTTTCTCAATAACGAGTACAACTTCCATGCATATGTAACAAACAATGAGAGCGCTCCCAACTCATACCAAATCAAAGCTATAGGTGTTGAGTTGGGAAGATAAAATATTGCATGCCAAAATCTACCCTCTAAACAACCCCAGAATACCCGTTCTCTTGGGCATTTTGTTTCCAAGCCTTAAGTAACAATGGGCAGCACTTTTTGATTATAGTATGTCAGCACCAAAGAGCATGTAAATTTACCAAACTATATAACAAGACTTTGACTTGCGAGATCAGTGTCTCTACCTTGTTCTTTATATCATTGACATAGGGAGCATCATTCGGTTGATCATTAATTAAGACGCCCAAATATTTATAGTGCAAAGTAATGGAAATAATCACATGTTGAAACGTCCAGCGATATGTTTTGCGTATATGACACTTCAGTTTGACACATTCCATAATCTGGGTTTTCTCCAAGTTGATTGACAAGTGGTTCTCTTGTATATACTTAGAGAGACCTCCAATCAACCTCTACAAACCACTTGGTGTTTTGGATATTAATATGAGATCATCAACATAAAGTATCCATGCAATTTGCTGAGATCCTAATTTGATGGCGTCACAGTTGATATTAATGAAGTTATCGCGCAAGTCCAGTAAAAACAGGTTAAAAATCGTGGAGGCCAAAATTCATCCCTGTTTCAGCCCACAAAATGTAGGAATATTGGAGGAAATCTGGCCATCTAGAGTAAGTCTGACCTGCATTGATGTATCTGAATGCAAAATGGTAATTAGCTTGAACAACGCGCTCGGACACTCCAATTTCACCAATTTATTTAAGAGGAGTGCTCCATCAATGGAGTTGAAAGCTTCTCTAAAATCGACAAAAGCTAAAAATAATGGTTGACTTCAGTATTCACACAGAGCTTTAATAGCATTGATAGATGTTATATTTATCACTGTACCTTTCCCTACAACAAAACCTGTTTGGAATATATTTAGGTTTTTGGAAGATTGAATCCAGGCTTGTAAATCTTACAGGATGAATCGTGCAAAGACTTTCCCAGGAGTGTCAAGAAGGGCGATGGGTCTATAATTAGACGGATTTTGTCTAGCGCCCTTCTTGAACACTGGTATAATAATAATAGAAAGGCGCCAGGATGATGGTATTTTTTGGGTATGAATTATTTGGGAGAACAGCTTCAAAAGAATCTCAGCCCATAGTTCCGGGAATTGTTTTAGCATTAAGTTGGAAAGCCCATCCGGGCCAGGGGCTCAGGAACGGCTAGATTTATTAATAAAATACAACATGTCTTCAACAGAAAATTTTATAGAAAAAGGTATTTTCAGTATTGGCAAAGGAGAGAATTAGAAACCTCTGGACTAGCATACAAATGTGAAAAATGGGAAACCCATTGAGTTTCTGACACATCATTTATTTGTAGGGAAATCTGTGAGTCGGCATTGGTCTTGTAAATTAAAACCCATTTTGAGCAGAATTTTGGGATTTAATTTTCTTCAACATACACTCCCCATCATTTTGATACAGAGTAGCATGATGCGCTCTCTTGCAGTTTTTGTGTCTTGTTTTGATCATTGTGAGGGCTGACCATCTCACTGATAATGGTAGTGAGAGCCCAATCCTTTTTTTCACGTCTAAACCAAGCTTTTTGTTTCTGCACAGTGAGATCAAAACCATAAAGTGGAGTATATGTGTTCTTATCTTTATGGGTAGATCTAAACAACTGTAGCAGATCACTGTATTCAAAAGAGTTTTGTTTGCTCAAATATTGATGTTTCTTAAATGATCTTTGTAGCATAATGCCAAATTGAGCTAGATTTTCTTCTGACCAATGTAATCTATTGTGGCTATTGGATACCATAACTGATCTTTGTAATTTGGAGTTGACATTTTTCTTGGGATGACCATTCAGAGACCATTTTAAATTCAATATCTCATTATCACTATCCTGAGAGGGGATCACTTGGAACAGATTCACACTCACAAACAATTGTCTACTAACATATATATATTCTAAAATTGCTCAAGATTGCCCTCTTATCCATTTTCTATGCCTTCTGTTTGGCAGGGCTTTTCCAAATGTTCCAAGTCATGTGCAAGTAGGCAACCGTGCACTGCTGTAGTATAACCTACACTGTACACACAACTGTCCAGAATCTCAAAACCTTTAGACCCAGCAGTCACTAGTTAACATTTACACTCCATTTGTGAACACAAAAGAGCTATTGGTGAATATATCTAAATCAAAGGGGATGAAAGTTGGCCTCTGAAAGACACCACATTTTGGGAAATTTGTGTTTAACTTATCGCTATCTGGCATTTCATTCTCCAGCTGCCTTTCGTGGGCTGGTCACATGAAAAAACAAATGGTATGCACAAACCAGTTAAATGGTGCCTTATTCCACTTCACTTGTAACACTAGGAGTATGTGGATTAAAGCCACTTTGATGTCCGATTGGCAAAGTATGTAGAATTCTATAATGATATGCAGCACAGGATAGCGTAGAGTATAGTTTCCTGCACAGGGTTTTGAGGGTACCTAAGTGTGCCCCTATTTATGCTCTTCAAGCATAACTTGGACTTCCATATTTTCTAGATTATATTAGTAGCAAGCCCTGAATGATGTTGTGTTCTTTATGGACAAACCAGTTAACTGATTTTATTTTGTTTAATGTATTTATTTTATTGGATAGGATATTTGTAAGGCACCTATACAACAAAAGGTGTTTCAAGGCACCACAAGACAAAAAAGAGGGCTAGGGGAGAAGATAACAATAACAGTCCTACTAGGCTTTGTGAGATTCAGATAGTGCACATGCAGTAACAAGAAGCGCAAGCGAGAGGGGGGAAGTGTCGGTCTGCACGAAATGCAAAGTACTATGATGGGAAGGGAAGTGCAGGGCAAAAAGGATAGAGTGCAAGTGAAAGGGGGAGGTGGAGTGGGGGAAGAGGGACACTGGGGCTAGGTGAGTGCTGAGGGGAGGCGAGATGGGCAAGTGCCAGGGATTGCATGGGGTGTAGGGGGTGAGAGTCCATATGTTAAGTGTGAGGAAGGGGTGGGGTGGGTGGGGTTCTGCTGCCCTGTGGAACTCAGAGGGAACTAGGTAGCCAGTCACTGAGGCAGACATGGACATTAGCAGGGCAGGGGGATGGGGAAGGAAGAAGAGAGAAGGAGGGTCTTAAGGAGCTTCTAGAACTTAAGGAGATCAACCTCAAGCCTGAGAGGGGCAAGGAGACCATTCCAGAGGGAAGCTCCTGCGGAGGAAAGATAATCAATGGGTTGCTAACTGATCTATGTAAATTTGATGTTGGGTTTAGGATAGATTGGTTGTAGTTTGAGAAGGTAGAATTAGCAAAGATTGATTTGTTCTCAGGGTTCCAGGATCCAAATTGTATAACAAACAATTGGAAAATCATTTTGAGGAATTATTATTTTAATTTGCAAAAATCTCTGATAGAAGACCAAGAACTGGGGAAAAGGACAGTACGTATTGTGGGAAATCTGAAGGCGTCTCCATGACTTGTCCCCATGGATCTGTCATATAGGTGGCTAGGACACAACAATTGCTGTTGAATCCAGTTCCTGGGGGTCAACCAGTGAGGGAGGATCACCTAAATGGGAGGTCCTTGGGGAGTGGAAATGGGACACCGAAGGGTAATACGCGGTACGTGGTATCCACCTTCTTCTAACACATTTTCCCAATCCTGCTATGTAGGCCACTCAGAAACTCTACCCATCACAAACACTTTTGCACAGAATGAAAGACAATGGACTAACACCAGATCCATTTAACTAACATGTCCCAACAAAAGGGTCAGACAGAGTCAGGCAATTGACCAGAACCACACAAACCTGATGGCCTTTTCCATTCCCCACAGGAATAAAAAGTGGAGGATGCAAGCACACGATGAGCAAGGCACACTGCACAACGACAGAGCTATCCAAGTACGGCAGTTCACGAGGAGGAGAAAGACGGGGAGAAACAAAAGGGTAACAAGGAGAGAATCAACCTTGTCCTTTCAGACCCAGACCTGCGAAGTCTGTGTGGAAGGAATCATAACACCGCGAACAATAGCTCAAGTGTGTAGCAGCAGATGTCAACAGTACAGAGAGGCTGATAAGTAGGACAGAGAAAGACACCTGCTACTGTGGTACCATCCTTGACTCCAGATGCGAGGAAAGCCACGCAGTTCATCACAGCCAATGAGTCAAGGGGGAACCAATAAGAAACCGTACTGTGTTGAATGAAAGTTGCAAAGTGGCAAGTTAAGAAAAGTTCAAAGAACTGTAAAATGTTAAGGGAAAACCAACTGCAGAGGTGTCCGGCACCACATGGGTGCTTACTCGAGAGTCTCCGGTTGATCCTGTGTTGATTGAAACTACTGATACCAGAGAGCCATAGGAGAGCCGCAAAGAAAGCTCAAAGTGGTCATACAGGGGTCTTGCAAAATCCTCTGTACAGTGAAAAGTCTTTGACCGGCAAATGATTAGAAATCATAGGAAGCAAAGGAACTTTAAAATTGGCAAGAGTGAAGTATAATGCTTGATGAACATTGTGAAGACAAAGAGTGAACCCGACAGAGGGATCTCCACAGTGAACTGTTTAAAAAGACATTAAGATTTCTTAATATGAAAGGTGAAAATATCTTTGCATACAAGCCATGGTGAACCCAACAGAGGGAGGCTGATATTCGAGAAGGCTCTGAGCCCGGAAGAGGGGGACCCAGGGATGAAGAAACATCACCCAAAGAGAGGCAAACAGTTGGGAAGGGTCTGAGCCCAGAAGATGGGGACCCAGGGGTGAAAAGACATCACCCAACGTACACGTGGAAAGGAACATTTTGTTTATTGTTTTGAATACATCAGGTTCCCGGTGGCAAGTTTTTATAGAAAAGAGACTTAACCACCAAGGAGCCTGATATTTGAGAGCGGAACTGTTTTCTCATGCTGGGAAAGCTCAAGCGTCTGCTGTGTTCAGGAGTCCCACCTTGTCCGTGCTCAAAACGTGAGAAGGGAGACCTCCGGCCACTACATCCTGACTTATCATTTGAGAACACTTCTTTCTTTCTTGTAAATCTTATCCCACAAACTTTTTTTTTATTTAGCATAAGGATTGGCAATAGGTTGTTCTTAGTATAGGCCCTTTTATTTGACAAGACGGCACTAGAACTGCCTTATTATTATCTGATGGTCTTAGCTTGCTCCCATCTTAGATTAAGTTTAGATTAGGAGTTTTTCCACCCCACCTATACCGTTTAATAAACACCCTTGAGCTGGGATCACTTGTGTCTGTCTATTCTTGATACCATGCCTTCATTACAGTATGTTCTTACCTACTGAGATGTCACTTTCTGCAGAAACATAGTCAAAACAAATCAGGGACCTGTATTCCTCCATTTTGGCAACAACTTTTAAATTTGATACATTTCCACTGAAGGCATTTTCCAGCAAGTGGAAAGATGATGCACCTGTTGATGACAAAAAAGGGGAATTTATTGGTGGATTTTCTCACAAGGCAAATTAAATGAAAAATACATCAGCACAATGTATTTCAAAGTAAAATGCAAAATGCACCAACATTCTTATGTTAAAGCAATACATCAAAGACATTTTTCAGAGTTGAAAATAATTAGAGAAAATATTCTGCAAATTCTTCCTCAGTGCGCAAACGTATAACCAGAAATCACTGAGAAGTTATTTTCAGGAACAATAGTAAACAAAACAAAACAAAGAAAAAAAGTAATCATGCAGTCAGTCTGGCACTCATGTATGGGCTCTATATATGAATGACCGGGCACTTGATTTTCTCAAATATGTAGCATGCATTGAATCTAGTTATGGTCGATATCCATAACTCGCTCCTGATATGCTGCAGTCTTGGGCAGCTGTGTCTGTTTTCTGTGTTTGCATAGACAGTACTCTTGTATCCTCCACAAGTGAACCATCCGCTCCGATGTCGAAATTACAGAGCGGAAAGTTGATAATCCCCGAGAAAGGCTGACTGGCTTTAAAAGCTCATGATAAAAAATCACATGTAATTTTTCCCCAACATCTTCTGCCAGCTGTGGCAATATAGGCGGAACATGGGAATATTAACATACCCCCAGAGGCCGCTGATACTGTGACCAAGGACTGGCAAGGATGGGTGTGCCACGCTACTTTGAAATGTAAAATTATTAGCGTGTTGGATCACTCCTTTGAACAACTATGCAATCATATGGATGGTATCATGGAACGGAGCCATCGCACAGGGTAACAAAAGGACCGGGAGTTTACCTCAGAAGCAGCGACAGGCGGCCTTACCCTGACCAATGGGCTGAGTCCCCTGCATAGTTCAGTTCTTGACCAAATACACACTGTGAGGCATCACCTAATTTTGAAACATCTATCACATGATAACTACTTTACGCCAAAGAATATTTCTTTAAGACGGGAGTCAATCATCATGCCACAGATTGAATCGCTGGGACCAGCTTCAATTTCAGCCCTCCTCCTCGTTCTAGAGTCCTTACTAAAGCTCTATGATAATATGAAAGAGGTGGTTCAAGACAACACCCAGTACATGACAATGCCCAGAAGCTAAACATATTGGATACTATCAAAGATGTGGCACATGAAAATGCCCAGAAGTTTAACATATTGGATAGCATTAAAGATGTGGCACAAGTAAACGCCCAGAAGATACATGAATTGGAAAAGGGTGTTACACAACTACTGACAATTAGGACGGAATCCTACAATCTGTTTAAGCCTGTGGTGGTTGATGATAGGAAGATCGAAGTAGATGATATCTCTAATAGGGGAAATACACGACTGCAAGATGCATCCGCGCTGGTTGTGAGTTTAAGATACATTGAGGATCAATCATTATCCACCAGGATCAGTGAACCACCAGATAGTCCCTCAAGTTAGCAGATTTATTAACAAAATTACCACAGCCTCTCAGAGCGGCACAGAAGAAGGGATTGAGCCAACCAACAGTGATGCAGAGTATCCAAGATGGGTTGGCTTAGAGTAAACAGGCACAAAAGGAAGGGGAGACAACAGTGTTCTACTAAAAAGACAAAAAAACCTCCCTGTCCCAAGGATGAACAGAGGCAACAATTCAAAGTTTTTCAGTGTTCTGTCAGAGCGGGCAGAAGAGAGGGTACACAACGCAGCAACACCTGAACAGACAACAATAAATACGGCACAAAAATGTGGGGGGACCAAGAAATCAACTAAAAGAAAGAAGCAATCAAAAATAAGTATCTTTCTCGAAATCACCACTACAAATAATACTGAGGCGGTGTCCCTCATGACTACTCCAACACAACCTAAAACTACAAATGAGGGCCATCAGAGAAGTACTCAGGTGCCACAGCCGGTAGCGAGGGTAAATATGTTAGTACAACCGACTGGGAATGACCAGACTCAAAACCTACTAGAGGGAAACAATCAAAACGAAAACCCAAAAGCTGTCACATTACAAACGGCTTGTGACACTTTTCAGGGAACAATTATGGGTTGGTCAATAAATCCAGAAGAATGCGGACAATTGCACATATATAGGGGTCAAATGATAAAGGGGTTCCAAGCAATCCCTGCACTGCATGTGCCTCAATCAGATGACATCCAAACGGTAGCTTTCCCAAAGAAAGGGGCAGAGAGCTCAGTGTGCTACTTAGTTTCAAATTTGTTAGCACAAACTGTGTGCAAAAACCCGGGAAACCTTGAAATCGTTGGGATATGACTTGGTGAAGGTACAAAATCAAGAATTGGTGAATCCTTCCTGACCCTACCATCAAGTGTCACACTCTCGGAGCAGAGCAGCCCATGTAACAAAGATGGTCATGTGATCACTGTAGGTGGTTTCGGAGCACTAGTCATGGTTGGAAGCTGCAACAAAGACGTTCAAAAAATCTAAATCAAACCAGAGCATTCTTTAGGGAAAGTTAATTGTGTGTGGCTTTATGGAATGTATGTGAGTTCCAAAGGCTAAGTGGAACCAATGTTGAGAGCCTAAAATCAGTGGGTGTGATGCTGTTGCAAGAAACCATGTCCCTAGATGCTTTTGAACTGGAGAGTTTCCACACCTACTGCAAGGTTGCTACAACAGGCACAAACGGTCTGCTGAAAGGGGGGCTTCCCATTGCAGTGGATCTCAACTGCAATTTCAGCCACTCTGAGGTTGAGGTAAAATGTCCAGATATGATGGCTATTAATTAGTACCTTCCGTGCCTTAAAGAAATGTACTCTTTGTAAATATGTACTGGAATCATGCACATGCAACACTAGTGAACCTCCACCTTGAGCTGGGTACCCTATTTATGCCATGTATGGGGAAACCCCAAAACCAATTTGTTGTTTTGGCAGGAGATCTAAATGCAGCATGTGTGGATATGGATGGATTGAGAGGGAGATCCTATTGTGATGTGGCTGGCTCGAGAAGTGAGTACTTTGTTTTTTGTTGGGATCAGTTCCTCACTAGTTGGGATATGCAGGTATGCATTCCTAAAGAGGTGCCGGTTACAAATGGTTTCTACTTGTGATGTAGGGGTCTGAATTGATCCTGGTTCGACTGATTATATGTTTTCTCCCTCATGGTTAGCCTACGCGAACCCTTGGTTAAAGAAGATTCCCTTGGCAGCGACTATTCACCGATATTACTTAACACGGGCCTCCAAATGACTACGCAACTGACAGATTACTGTGCTGCTTTTATTACACCTATGGGGGGGGCTAACAGTGAAACAACGCTGCAGATAGGCTATTGGGGGGGAATTAAATGCAGAAAACTATAACCAGACATAGGTCGAACAGGAGCAAAATATACAGGGAAAAACCCATCAGTATATTTATTATCCAAGGATCAGAGAGGCAAAGTTGATGAAGGGGAAGGCACTCAAGGCTCTGTCATTTAAGATCAAGGGGGTGGTTGGATGCAAAACTGTAACAAATTGGATTATGGCTGCATATAAAGGCACCTTGAAGTCAATCAGAAGGGAATCATACATTAGAAAGAACCAAGAGGTTATTAGAACCCTCATTGATGGAGATTGCTCCACATTTTGGTCAATACTAGGAGCTAAAACCAAAGGGTTGGAGGATGCCATGATATGGCCCATAACATCACAGGTATGGGTCAGCTACTTGCAGGATAAATATTAATTACCTAAAGATGAAGTAAGTCATACCTCCCGTAGCAACTGAACCAAGAGGTGATTCCACCTGGTACATCTGGGATGAAGAGGACATTGCTTGGGCTATTGGCAGAGCAATACTGGGGGAATGTTATCTAGATCCTCGAGGGCGCTGGATCCAGGTAACATTCCCCCAGTATTAATTAAAATCAATATGGTAGCTTGGCCCCTGAGGGACCTATTTAACTATGTATCCACCACATGCGGGGTTCCAGTGACATGGAGAAAGTTTCTCATTATTCCTATCTGCAAACAAGGTGATAAAGCTGACCCAAAAGATCATAGGCCAATTGCTCTTTTGGACTCATCAAGCAAGAATTTTGTTACCTTACTATTGAAGGGATTAAAGAGAAAACATTGCCTCACTGCACCTGTTCTCTCCTATCAAGTAGGCTCTTTTTTAATAATGGGGACATAATTAAATGCCCTTCCCATGTCACACCTACTAGCAGCTGTAAAAAGAGGCGGGGTAGGAAATGTCTGCATGGCCTCTATATACATTTCGAACGCATTCAATACTGTAAGTAGAGGCAGGTTGTGGGCTAAACACCTTGCTTAGAACATCCCGTTACACTTGGACCAGCTCTTGGCATTGCTCCACACTAACATGACACTAAGAGTGAGGTTGAATGGAGAGGGTGCCCTGACGGATTCAATATCCACCTTTGTGGGACTACGACAGGGATATGTTTCTGTGCCAACTTTATTTAACCTCTACATGGCGGATATGAATAAAATCTGGAAGGTGGGCACAACCAATCCTGTAAAGTTGGCCATGGTAACGCTCAACTTGATCGCCTTTGCAGACAGCATACTACTATTCGATCTCACTCATATGGGTCTGCAAAGGACGATGAGTCTCTTTTTCAACTATGTGGTGGAAAACAGCCTCACAATTAATGGAGAGAAGTCCAAAGTAATCGTTTTCACGACAAAAAAAGAGTCAAAAAACCTTTAATTTGAGTGTCAGGGAAAAACCCTTTGGAGAGAGTGCAAACGCTGAGATGCCTGGGTTATGAGGTTTCCAATAAGTGCTCTAAAGACGGTTGGAAACACTCCTTAAAAAGGAAATTTGCCCCACTGCTAATTAAAATGAAGCAGATCAATTTGCAGCAGTGTGGCTGCTCTTTTAGACCCCTTCTGTCATTTTATCTGCTCAAGATGGAACCAGCCCAACTTTACGAACTGGACATATCCCTGATTGATTTGGGCCCCTTTTTCAACACCATGCAGGGTCTGTTCTGGAAAAGAACCCTTGGCTGGCAAACTCATTCCCAAATACAACAATAAGACATGAGTTTGGCCTGATCTTCCTAGCAGCGAGAGCCTTGTGGAGGAACATGGCAGTGTTTGTCAAGCTATTGAACCTGCCGCCTGACCCTCTTTACCAGAGTTGGTGGTCAAATCAGACACGTAACTCAGGCTTCAATATAACTAGGTTTGAACAGCAGAAGACTAACACACTACAGTTCATTGGCTCCTCGATGGAAGAACATTCAACTAAGATGTCTTTATCCAAAAGAAAGCTGTTCAGGTATGACTGAGCAGAAACTACAGATAAATTGGGCACGTGTACACTTTATGGTGAATACGCGAAATTCAATGCTTAAAGAGAAGAAATCTCGAAATACATCTCTATCTTTCCATGCCAATTTTATGACATATACCTGCGCTTAAGCCTTAACCAGCTACCAACGGTGGAACAAATATGCAAATAGTATCATACTCGGGGAGACCTCAGTTGTAGATTTTGTGGGAATTGCTGTGAGGGGGAAAGTTTAAAACATCCAGTGATTGACTGTCCAGCTCTGGGTGAGGCCAGAATTTGCTTAATCGATGCTGCTGTGTTGACAAGGCTTTCTTGGATTTGACTAATGTGTGGTACACAGCAAAGTCTGATTCTATCTTTATGTCACTTTTTGCAAATTGTATTGAGGAAAATTGAAATGTTTAACAATAATCTGATTGATGACAAGAGTTAGTATGTATGCTTTTCCTTTTCTTCTTTTTACACTTTTATATATGATCACAAAGTAAGTGAAATATAGATGTGAAAGGTTTTTTACAATTTTGTTTTTACATTTTGTATTAACTAGAGCACAATAACACAAAATACAAAAACATATTCTTCTGTGATATGACCCAACAATCTCCCGTATGAATGCCATAATAAGCATGTCAGCCATGCACCTGTGTTACTTTTAGTCAGTCAAACAATTCTTTATTCATCAGCATACAAACAATTCATTACATGATTCACAATGGGGAATAAAAGCAACCTTCAATTTCATTCACATAAAAATGCATTAGAAATACAGTCAAGCATTAGATATAGGTCTTCCTACGCAACCATGTGCAATAGATGTATTGCACATAGATGCAATAGATGTATTTGGAAACAAAGTAAACATCATTGATAGCAAAAATAGACAGACATAATGCAACCGCTTCTCTGCAGCTTCCGACACGTTCTCTCTTGAACAGTGTGATTAAATATATTTTCCTTAAGGCACAATATCATTCACAGAATATCAAAAAGTCCATTTCTGATGAAAAATGTGTGACACATGTCGCTGATGTTCTTCAAGGGTGGCAGAAAAAATCAGGATGTCGTCGAGATACACCCACATAACCAATCCGTTCTGGTCTCAGAAATATGGAATCCATGAATCTCTGGAAAACCGATGAGGCATTGCACAGCCCAAACGGCATAACTGTATATTCAAAGTGTCCCTGAGTGTTCTTAAACACGGTTTTTCACTCATCACCTTTTTTAATCCAGAAGGGGTGATATGCTCCACGTAAATCCAATTTACTGAATAATCAGCATCCTTTAATGATTCCACAAAGTCCCGGATGAGAGGCAAAGGATACTGATCCTTACGAGTGATATTGTTCAATTCCTAGCAGTTAACACATGGCCATGATGTGCCCTCCATTTTTGGGCACACAAAACAGAGGTGCACTTGCAGGGGATTGGAAAGGCACAATATGTCCTTTCTGTAAACAATCCTTCATATGCTTCTGGAGTTCCTGATGTTCCTGGGAGACAATGAGTAGATTCCACCATGTGGAATAGCTTTGTCTGCAAGGAGTGAAAGGGCAGTATCAAACGGGCAATGCACCAGATAAGGTATCTCTTCAGGTTCCGAAAAGTCCTTCCAGTATTCATGGTAAACAGGGGATACTCCCTGAATGGTACAAATACGAGGATTAGAATTGTCATTCTTGCTAAGTATTGGCAATGGGTCTGGACTTCTTATAGCAGCAATGTGTAGTGAATGTACTAGTACCAAATATCAGGACTTGTGTGGCGCGGTTGATAAAGGGATGATGATAAGTGAGCCATGGAAGACTCAACACCAAAGGATATTAAGTTGTTTTCAGAACATCGAAAGTAAGTTCTCCGTCGTGTCAGTTAATGCTAATACCGACTGGTTCTGAATGATGGATAATAGGACTAGAGGATATCAACGAACCAACTATGAGTGCTACAGCTTCCAGGGTGTTTGTCTTTTTTTTTTTTACCAAGGGAATGCCGTGTAGAGCAACAAATGCTTGATCGATATAATGCCCTGAAGCTCCTGAATCCAATAAAGCCATGGTGGAGATTTCTTGCTGTGTGGTATGGTTGAACAAATGTGCATCCAAGACCAGTAGGCAAGATGCCGGCATGATATCTTGATAGGTACTGGGAAGATAAGGTGCAAAAGGTAGTTTTACTGTTTTCTTCCCTTTGGACAGCAAGCCCAGTTTTCCGATGACCTTGGAGGCCGCACTGGACAGGAACCCAGGAAATTACCTGAACCTCCAAAATACAGATATAAGCAGTTAGAACTTCTTTGTTGTTTTTCCTCTTCAGTAAGAGGACTGCACATTGCTCCTAACTGCATTGGTTCTCCCTGTGCTTCCCTAGATGGAGCTGGACCTATGGGGCAGGTTTAGGTGGTAAGAAATTGTGAACTGTTGTTTTCTTTCCCCATTCTTTCATATAAACAATGGTCAATACGAATCACCAAATCAATACAAGCATTTAGATATTGGGGTTCTCCATAATGGAGGAGCTTGTCTTTGAATTGTTCCCGCAACCTACGTTTAAACAAGGTCCGCTGAGCAACTTCTGGCCATTGAACATCAGCAGCCAACTGGCCAAAATGGCTGATGTACATAATTATGTCCGTGGAACCTTGTTTTATATCCACACATTGGTTCTGCGCTGTGAACGCCAGATTAGGGGATTGAAAAGTCTCTAGTAATGCTTTATTGAATTCCTGGAAGTTATTTAGTATAGAACTATTCATTGATACATAGGGCACAGCCCAGGCCAAAGCACTGCCCACTAGAGTACTCAAAATGTACCCTATTTTTAACTTAGCATGAGCGAAATGGGCTGGGTGAAACAGAAATGTAATTTTGTAATGATTCCCAAATTCAGACATTTTCCCTAGTTCACCATCAAATTTGATGTTTGTTGAATGAGCAACGGGAGGTTCGTAGGCAGTGGCTGCGACATCATGTGACAAAGCTGCCCTCAAAGTATTCTCCTGTTTTAGGGATGAAACTTCCAGGTGTAACGCTTGCATCTAATCACGTAGTTCTTCCAATGCATGCATGTCCTGTTTGAACTCTTGGTGTCTTAATCTCTCAAGTACCTGGTCACTGGGTCCTTGCTTACCGACCGCTTGACTGCAGGGACGTGGTATTCATTAACTCTTCTCAGAGGCCCCGGCTTGTTGGACACCCAAGATGCTTTGGGGTCAGTGCAGTTAGGTGCAGTTAGTATTTAGGCAAGGCTGGGGACTAGTTCCCCATGCCATGGGTACACCTCCCGGTATTAGCGTGGTGTAAAGGCAGTGGAAACCACTGGGCCAGAAGGTGGATGTAGCAACAGCAAAAGGATGCCAAACGGGAGAGACCCCTGTGGCAACAAAGGTAGGAAAGGAAAAGAACAGAATCAGAGCCCAGAACCATGGGATTAATTACTCGGGCGAAGAAGAGTAGGTCCATAACTAGGGTAAGTAGGAGAATAGCAGGCTGAAGGCAGAGGTTCCCCTAGGGATAAGGCAGGAACTAGGCAGAAGCAAGGAGCAAGAAAGCACTGCTCAAGAGGAAGACTAATCCAATAATAATATGGAGAGTTAAGACGTGCTGAAGCAATGCTTTTCTGCCTTTTATTAAGGGAATAGAGTGGTTCCGGCATTGATCATTGCCCTGGAGATAGAATGCCATTGCCATGATGTGCTATCACCTGACCCCAGTCCACGATGCAGCACCTTGACATAGACACGTTGTGTCATTGCGTCACGAAGCACCTTCTACGATCGCTGTGCCTCCTGCAGCCCACTGGAACACTGAGGATGAAGGCGCGTGTGCCCACACCACTGTGGATACAATATCCAGCAACCTGCAGGTAGGTGGCGACAGTGTGTAACACTATCCCCTGGGGTGTTTTTGTTTCTGAATAGGCTGGGGCTTTGTATCAGGGGTTTGTATATTCTGCTGCTGGTGTTAGGGATAAGTTCCAGTTTTGGGTGGGGCTGTTGGCTGTGCAAGCGCTGGAGCCTGTGCCGACTGGTTGCTTTCTTCGGTAGCCAGCTGGGGTGACAACTGTACAGGAGTCAAAGCCTGTGTTGTACTTGTGTTGCCTCTTGAAAGGGGTGGGCTGCTGTACCCTCTGTATCCTCTTTTTATTTATTCCTGCCCTCAACTTCCTCGTATAGTTTCCAAAAGTCTAATGTACTATGCCTCTTTTTCAGCTTTCTACCCTTGCATTTGGACAATAAATGGATGCACATTTGCATGTTGTAAACAGTTTTCCTTCAGTTTCCACCACCCACTTGTTATTGTACCTAACTATCTTCTCTCTATAGGCTCTCTGCATATATGCCTCCAAGGTCGGAATGACCCGGTAAGTCCCCATTCCAACTACACTGACTCGGACACGGGTTTGGAGGCAGCCATGACGCTAACAGCACCATGGCTACCTACAAACTCGTAATGAGGCCCAATGTCTTTAACAACACCTCCAAGGGCTGCCCCTGTATTGTGCTCCCCTTAGTTACCTTGAAACACAAAACACAAAAAGAATAAATACAAAACAACTGTGCGTCTTCACACAATGACAAATTCACTAAAACGTCACATTTCCCTCCCACATGCAATCTCCACCCCAATCATTTTCCCCTCACTCAAAACCTCACATCAATTATTTGTGCATGGATCAACCAATACCTTTTTATATATACGTTATACAACACAATTAGAAATCACCCTTATTTGCACAATTTGTATGTTCTCTGCCTCTCGTCCCTTACTGCGGACAGAGGGTACAGTCCTCGGAAGTGCGGGACTTCACACTCTATTTCTCAAGCAGTGCTGCCCTCCTGACTCTATTGAGAGATGTGTACACTTCACTTACCAAGTCTATAACTACTGTGATGTCACTGCTCCTTGCTATGGAAACTCTCTTCAGTTTCTACTACAAGGAAAAAATGAAAATACAAGGAAAGAAATACCACATGGTTCACTCTGTCAATCACTCCACTCTCACTTTAATACTCAATCTCCCGTTGTAGTTCTTGCATCAGGTACACTAGCTCACTATGGTCTTCCAAAGTCCTCTAAGGCTGCCTATCACCCGCAATGGGCCTGCACTTGTCGGGGCGGGGCTGAGGCCTGGAGCCATCAGGCAAGCCTATGGGTAACCCCAGCAATTGCAGCGTCCTCTCTGTCTGTGAGGTTTCTGCTTCCTGAAAGCGGGTCCTGCTTGCCCAGTGGAGTGCGGAGGAGGAGCCCACAGCTGTCCGGAAGAAAGTTGGATCCCTGTACGGACCACCACAAATGTAAGGCAAGCCAGAATCCAAATGATAAAAATGTATCCAATGAACCGAAAATGTATGCATGAGATCAGAGAAAAACAAAACGTTTATTACACACAGCCCGGGCTGGGGAATAATCAAAAGACATTAAAAAAATGGCTGCATTTATAGTTAGAATCAGAAGTGAGGTGACAACAAATGATACAGGTTATTCACAAATCCCCAGCCTGTGATTGGGCAACATCATTTACACTATAGGTGAACCTGTACCATATGTAGCCCTATTGCCTTATCCTACCCCTCATGACCATACTATGACATCAGTTTATTAATTAATCAGCCCCGTGATGCTGATTGGATGTTAACCTTCTTACCTTGTATCATAGAAAATGAACTTTTGATTTTCTATTTCATGTGGAGAATCCTTGAAGTGAGTGACTTGATGGGTTTTGAACAATCCCTATGTGAGGAGTGACAGTGTAGCAACATAAATGATAACATCCTTTCCCATAGACTTCATAGGCTGGCACCAACTTACCATTCCCACCATTATGAACTGTTTGACTGACAGTTAACATTGCAACTCTTCATAGGAAACATTACTCACTTCCCCGTCAACATTTCCTTTCGAATGGCTTGTGCATGACCTCATTAACACTGTCTTAAACCTTATGAAATGGAGAACTAAGATGTCCTCTGACTTCATTCTTTTGCAATAATATGTGTGTATGTGTGCAAACCAGAAACATATGAAGGTATCTCCAGGCAAAACAGTGTGTTTTAGGTTACTCATAGATTTCCTTGAGAAAGCTGTGTATGCCTGATTGAGTTTATTATATTGGCAATGGTGTCTCATACGATTCTTATCATGGTGGTTGGGTCTCCTGTAGTGAGGTTTTCCCCACAGGAGGCAGTGTTGCTCCTCAATCGTACTTCTTTAACACACATGGTTTCTGCTGCTGTTTAATTCCCATCAGAGTGTGACCTTCACTGCTTTAAGTTTCAATGCACTAGCCAGGAACATAATTTGTTATATCTCTTTACTACACATGCTTGGGAACTTGACTGGACGGATATTTCTTATCCAATCCGTATTCAGTGTCTGTCTCTTTGCTCAAGGAACAGTTCCATCTATGTTGCCTTTGCATGACCTCTCTGCCAAAATTCAGGGCTTGAGAATGTATTCGCCTCGCCGTTTTAACCGATCACTTTGTGGCATTCAGCCCTGCTCTTGGAATTTACTGGCGTAGTTTGAGCTTTCTTTTCTGAGATGGCTAAGTTTGTTTCAAGGCCCATTTTATGTGTTATTAATTCAATTAGTGTCAATCCTGCTTTCATGTACTATCGTGATTAGTGCTCCTGCTGATTTCCTAGTTCTGTGTTCAATGTTACTGTACTCACTGTGTATATGCATATCTATATTCAGTGAAAACACTTTGTTAAAGGGACATTATGGTTAAGTTGCGCTACTAAAAACCTATGAAATTCAGTGAAAAAATGTTGTCAAAGGGACGTTATGGTTCCAAGTAAAACCGAAAAACCCTTGAAATTCGCCAGTTATGGTAAGCTAAGCAACCATAACTCGCGCCACCACCGTGCACTGCTAAGACTAACACCCAGGACATCAAAGATGACATCCAAATGTCATTGATGACATCACTGATGACATCACATGTGTATGTACTTTTCATGAAATAAGTGTACAAGGGATTCTTATTATAATGTTGCGAAACAAGTGTCAAGGATCATTGCAATAAATACCATACCCTAATTAATGCATTGAACGATGCATTGATATAAATAGCATTCTATTATGGGGTTCTATCTAGTATACTAAGCTACTCATACAGAAACATAACATTGTGTGCAGCGTACAAGATGAAGGTATAATATTCGTAATGTTAATATGTTGAATAATTAAATGATAATTGTTTTCTTCAGTGGTCGAAGTGAGCGGGAGCGGTCGGGAGCAGTGCTCCTATACTTTTTATAATGAATTTGTACAGCTCCTATGCTTTTATTTTAAAAAGAAACCGTTCCGGAATGGTTTTGTTTTAAAATAAAAGTGTCGGAAGAAGTTGAAACCTTCACTTTTAGTGCACTGCACTCAACGTTCCCTTAAACAGCAGGCGCAAATGTTTGGGGGGGGGGGTATTGTGTGTGGGAGGGGTTGTGGCAATGGGGCTTGTCGGGAGCAGGGTCAGGCAGCAGGGAACATAGCTCCACTACTTCTTTTCATACACTTCGACCACTGTTTTTCTTAATAGATTTTTGTGTACTGTGAAATATGTAATAAGTAGCTAATAAAACACATGTATTACATAATTGCATTACTATAGACAAAACACAAAGACACAAGAACACATATCAATATGGGTATATACAGGGAAAGTGAAGTTAGCAAAAAAGCACAAGTAGTAGCAGAAACAATTCATAATTTAACTGATTATTTTCATGCAAATGAATGATTGCTCTGTTTCAAAGCTGCTATTTACCCTATGTATATGTATCACTTGCTGTGATTGGACCCTAAGGAAAGTAGTGTGAGTACAATGTATACAAATATGACCATATACAGGGAAAGTACAGCCATAAAAAAAAAACAGAACTATCAGAAAGTGCTCATAAGTCTATTGATTATCTTTATGCACAAAAAGGATTGCTGTCTTTCAAGCTTGTGTCTTCCCGTATGTACATGTTTCATATGATGTGACTGGACTCTAAGGGAATTACTGTAAGAACCTACTTGAAGGATACGTCTACAAATAAAATAAAATGTTTAGTTTCTGACTGTTACTGAAGAAAACCATGTGGCCTAGATATGCCAGCAAAAGAAAAAAGAGTGAGCCAGACAAGTGATGTCATCAGTGATGTCATCAATGATATTTGTGATGTCATCTTTGATGTCCTGGGTGTTAGTCTTAGCAGTGCACGGTGGTGGCGCGAGTTATGGTCGCTTAGCTTACCACAACTGGCGAATTTCAAGGGTTTTTCGGTTTTACTTGGAACCATAACGTCCCTTTGACAACGTTTTTTCACTGAATTTCATAAGATTTTAGTAGCGCAACTTAACCATAACGTCCCTTTAACAAAGTTTTTTAACTGAATTTCATAGGTTTTTATTAGTGCAACTTAACAATAATGTCCCTGTAACACATTTTGTTTTTACTGAATTTTATAGGTTTTTATTAGTGCAACGTCACCATAACATCCTTTTCAATAGATGAAGACCACTAGCATCTTAGGTCCTCAAAGTGGGAACCCCGGGTGGTAACAAAAAAAAAAAGATTTTCCTTACGGCGTCCCGGTGAAGGAAGGAAAATCTTTTACCAAGATGGCCACCATGGAAAGGGAAGGCGGGGTGTATAAAGAGAACACAACAGGGCATGAGCGGGGGTGGAGGGGAACAGGGGAGACACATGGGCATCAGCGGGGGGTGAGAGGGAACAGGGCACAAACGGGGCATGAGCAGGGGTTGGGGGGGAAAAGGAAGGAAACACGGGGCATGAGCGGGGGTGGGGGAACACAAGAGACACACGGGGCATGAGCAGCGGGTGGGGGGGACAGGGGAGACACGGGGCATGAGTGGGGGGTGGGGAGGAACACGAGGGAGACACGGGGCATGGGGGTGGGGAGGAACACGAGGGAGACACGGGGCATGAGCGGGGGGTGGGGGAAACAGGGCACACACGGGGCATGAGCGGGGGTGGGGGGAACAGGCCACACGCGGGGGGTGGGAGGAACAGGGCACAGTCGGGGCATGAGCAGGGGGTGGGGGAATAGGGCACACACGGGGCATGAGCGGGGGTGGGGGGAAAGGAGAGAGACAAGGGGCATGAGAGGGGGGTGGGGGGAACACGAGGGAGACACGGGGCATGAGCAGGGGGTGGGGGGTAACATGAGCGAAACACGGGGCATGCGCGGGGGTGGGGGGAACACGAGGGAGACACGGGGCATGAGCGGGGGGTGGGGGCAACAGGAGACACACGGGGCATGAGCGAGGGTGAGGGGGTACACGAGGGAGACATGGCATGAGTGGGGGGTGGGGGGAACACGAGGGAGACACGGGGCATGAGCGGGGAGTGGGGGCAACAGGAGACACATGGGACATGAGCGAGGGGTTAAGGGATACACGAGGGAGACACGGGGCAGGAGCAGGGGTGGGGGGAACACGAGGGAGACACGGGGCATGAGCGGGGGTGGGGGGAATAGGGCACATGGGGCATGAGCGGGGGTGGGGGGAACAGGGCGCACATGGGGCATGAGCGGTGGTGGGGGAACAGGGCACACATGGGGCATTAGCAGGGGTGGCGGAACAGGGTGCACACACGGGACATGAGCGGGGGTGGGGGAACAGGGCACACACACGGGGCATGAGCGGGGGATGGGGGGAAAGGAGAGAGACACAGGGCATGAGCTGGTGGTGGGGGAACACGAGGGGGACACGGGGCATGAGCGGGAGGGGGTGGGGGGTAACACGAGGGAAACATGAGGCATGAGCGGGGTGGGGGGAACACGAGGGAGACACGGGGCATGAGCGGGGGGTGGGGGCAACAGGAGACACAGGGCATGAGTGGGGTGTGGGGGGAACATGAGGGAGACACGGGGCATGAGGGGGGTGGGGGGTAACACGAGGGAGACACAGGGCATGAGCGGGGGTGGGGGGTAACACGGGGCATGAGCGGGGGGGTGCAGGGAACATGAGAGAAACATGGGGCATGAGCAGGGGGCTGGGGGTACAGGAGGAAAACACGCAGCATGAGCGGGAGGTGGGGGGCAGGGGAGACACGGGGCATGAGCGTGGGTGGGAGGAATAGGAGAGAGACACAGGGCATGAGTGGGGGCGGGGGGAACAGGGGAGACACGGGGCATGAGCGGGGGGTGGGGGATAACACAACAGAGACACGGGGCACAAGCAAGGGTTTGGGGGGAAATGAGGGAGACACGGGGCATGAGCGGGGTGGGGGAACAGAGGAGAGACGGGGCATGAGCGGGGGGTGGGGGATAACACAACAGAGACACGGGGCACAAGCAAGGGTTTGGGGGAAATGAGGGAGACACGGGGCATGAGCGGGGTGGGGGAACAGAGGAGAGACGGGGCATGAGCAGGGGGTGGGGGGTAACACAAGGGAGACACGGGGCATGAGCGAGGGGTGGGGGTAACAGGGGAGATATGGCATGAGCAGGGGGTGGGGGGTAACACAAGGGAAACACGGGGCATGAGCGGGGGGTGGGGGTAACACGAGGGAGACACGGGGAATGAGCGGGGGTGGGGGGTAACACAAGGGAGACACGGGGCATGAGTGGGGAGTGGGGGGGTAATACAAGGGAGACACGGGGCATAAGCTGGGGTGGGGGGTAACAGGAGAGACAGGTCATGAATGGGGGGTGGGGGGAAGAGGGCACACAGGGCATGAGCCGGTGCTGGGGGGGAAGGGGAGAGACACATGGGGCATGAGTGCAGGGTGGGGGGAAAGGAGGGAGACACAGGGCATGAGTGGGGGGCCGGGGGAAGGGGAGAGACACACGGGGCATGAGCGGGGGTGGGGGGAAGGGGAGAGACACATGGGACATGAGCGGGGGGTGGGGGGAAGGGGAGAGACACGGGGCATGAGCGGGGGTGGGGGGAAGGGGAGAGAGACACAGGGCATGAGCTGGGGGTGGGGGGGAAGGGGAGAGACACACGGGCATGAGCGTGGGGTGGGGGGGAAGGGGAGAGACACACAGGGTGTGGGCAGGGGGTGGGTGGAGGGGAGAGACACACGGGGCATGAGCGGGGGTGGGGGGAAAGGAGGGAGACACGGGGCATGAGCGGGGAATGGGGGGAAGGGGAGAGACACACTGGACAAGAGCGGGGATGGGGGGAAGGGGAGAGACACACGGGACATGAGCGGGGGTGGGGGGGAGGGGAGAGAAACACGGGTCATGAGCAGGTGGGTGGGGGGAGCAGTAGAGAGACACGGGGCATGAGCGGGGGGTGTGGGGGAAGGGGAGAGACACACGGGCATGAGCAGGGGTTAGAGGGGAAGGGGAGAGACACACAGGGCATGAGCGGGGGACGGGGGGAAGGGGAGAGACACACGGGGCATGTGCAGGGGGGTGGGGAGAAGGGGAGAGACACACGGGGCAGGTGCGGGGGTGGGGGGAAGGGGAGAGACACACTGGGCATGAGCGGGGGGTAGGGGGAAGGGGAGAGAAACACAGGGCATGAGGGGGGTGGGGGAAGGGGAGAGACACACAGGGCATGAGCGGGGGGTGGGGGGGAAGGGGAGAGAGACACAGGGCATGAGGGGGGGCCGGGGGGAAGGGGAGAGACACACGGGGCATGAGCGGGGGTGGGGGGAAGGGGAGAGACACATGGGACATGAGCGGGGGGTGGGGGGGAAGGGGAGAGACTCACGGGCATGAGCGTGGGGTGGGGGGGGAGGGGAGAGACACACAGGGTGTGGGCAGGGGGTGGGGGGAGGGGAGAGACACACGGGGCATGAGCGGGGTGGGGGGAAAGGAGGGAGACACGGGGCATGAGCGGGGAATGGGGGGAAGGGGGGGAAGGGGAGAGACACACTGGACAAGAGCGGGGATGGGGGGAAGGGGAGAGACACAGTGGACATGAGCGGGGGTGGGGGGAAGGGGAGAGAGACACGGGTCATGAGCAGGTGGGTGGGGGGAGCAGTAGGGAGACACGGGGCATGAGCGGGGGGTGGGGGGAAGGGGAGAGACACACGGGCATGAGCAGGGGTTAGAGGGGAAGGGGAGAGACACACAGGGCATGAGAGGGGGGCGGGGGGAAGGGGAGAGACACACGGGGCATGTGCGGGGGGGTGGGGAGAAGGGGAGAGACACACGGGGCAGGTGCGGGGGTGGGGGGAAGGGGAGAGACACACTGGGCATGAGCGGGGGGTAGGGGGAAGGGGAGAGAAACACAGGGCATGAGGGGGGTGGGGGAAGGGGAGAGACACACAGGGCATGAGCGGGGGGTGGGGGGAAGGGGAGAGAGACACAGGGCATGAGGGGGGTTGGGGGAAGGGGAGGGAGACATGGGGCATGAGTGGGGGGTGGGGAGAAGGGGAGAGAGACATAGGGCATGAGGGGGGTTGGGGGAAGGGGAGAGACACACGGGGCAGGAGCGGGGGTGGGGGGAAGGGGAGAGACACACGGGGCATGAGCGGGGGGTAGGGGGAAGGGGAGAGAAACACAGGGCATGAGGGGGGTGGGGGAAGGGGAGAGACACACAGGGCATGAGCGGGGGGTGGGGGGGAAGGGGAGAGAGACACAGGGCATGAGGGGGGTTGGGGGAAGGGGAGGGAGACATGGGGCATGAGTGGGGGGTGGGGAGAAGGGGAGAGAGACATAGGGCATGAGGGGGGTTGGGGGAAGGGGAGAGAGACACGGGGCATGAGTTGGGGGTGGGGGGAAGGGGAGAGAGACACGGGGCATGAGCGGAGGTGGGGTGGAAGGGGAGAGAGACACAGGGCATGAGCGGGGGGTGGGGGGAACAGTAGGGAGACACATGGCATGAGCGGGGGGTGGGGGGAAGGGGAGAGAGAAACGGGCATGAGCGGAGGGTGTTGGTGGGGGGAAGGGGAGAGACACATAGGGCATGAGCGCGGGGTGGGGGGAAGGGGAGAGACACACGGGGCATGAGCAGAGGGTGGGGGAAGGGGAGAGACACACGGGGCATGAGCGGGGGTGGGGGGAAGGGGAGAGACACACAGGGCATGAGCGGGGGGTGGGGGAGAGGGGAGAGACACACAGGGCATGACGGGGGGTGAGGGGTAACACAAGGGAGACACGGGGAATGAGCGGGGTGGGGGGTAACAGGGGAGAAAGGGCATGGGTGGTGGGGTAACATAACAGAGACACGGGGCATGAGCGGGGGGTGGGGGGTAACACGAGGGAGACATGGGGCAAGTGCGGGGGAGGGGGGCTAACACACGGGAGACACGGGGCATGAGCAGGGGGTGGGGGGGGTAACACAAGGGAGACACGGGGCATGAGCTGGGGGTGGGGGGTAGCACAAGGGAGACACGGGGCATGAGCGGGGGTGGGGCGTAACATTATCGTAGAAACCCTCATTCCATTGATTCTACCTACCCTTAACATGATCCCTGACACATCGGACCCTAACGTACTTGTAGACACGTACAATGACGCCATGTCCAAAGCCATTGACATCATTGCCCCCTTAAAATTACGTAAAAGTAAACCTAGAGCCCATTTTAACTCCTGGTACACACCAGAACTTAAAATACTAAGAAATAAGAAAACTAAAATGGAAACCCTGTGGAAAATGAATCCATCTGAGGAACACAAAATTAATCTCACCAATGCATCCTCCCTCTATAAAAAAGAAATAATTTGCACCAAAAAGGAAGCCTACAATGTAAGAATAAACAGTGCAAGCTCCAATACTAAAGAATTATTTACTATCTTGAAGGAGCTAGAAAACCCCAATCCACCTATGGACATGTCCGTGAAGGATCAATTATGGTGCACCAGCATCCAAAACGCCCTTGCGACTAAAATCACCGGCCTGCAAACGAAAATTGAAAGTAAAAGACTACAACTCTCCAACAGTAACCTACCCACCCTTAGTTCACCTACTACGTCCAATATCAACTGCGGCTTCACCTTCAAAAAGGTAACGGCACTAGAAGTGCAAAAAATCATAGCTTCTCTCAAACCGTCAAACTGTAAAGGGGACAGCTGTCCCGCACAGATTATAAAAGATGCCGCAAGAGACCTCTCCCCATTTATTTCTAAACTTATAAACGTATCATTCTCTACCAACTCAGTACCTAACAATTTGAAACAGTCATGGGTCCTCCCTCTTCTAAAAAACAGACCCTGGACCCAGCCATTCCTACTAATTATAGGCCTATCACCACCATTCCCTTCCTGCTAAAAATCCTGGATAGAGTTGCTTACTTGCAAATCCAGAATTATCTAGAATCCAACCAATTACTGGGACTGCGTCAATCTGGCTTTCCACCTCAGCATGGAACAGAAACTGCCCTTGTTGATCTCAAAAGTCAAATCGATGACATTAAAGACAAGGGTAAGGCTGCTATCCTACTCCTCCTAGACCTCTCAGCAGCTTTCGACTTGGTCGACCATAAAATACTCTGTAACCACCTCTCCTCTGCTGCTCATTTCTCCCCTTCTGCTGTCACATGGATACAGTCCTTCCTGGCCAACAAAACCATGTGGGTCTTTTCCCCTTTGGCAGCAGCAGACCCCATCCCCATTACTTGTGGTGTCCCACAAGGCTCATGCGTTTCCCCCATACTTTATAATATTTTTACAAAGCCTCTCTTTGATAAATTGGATCGTCTGGGTGTCACCTATACAAACTATGCGGATGACACCCAGATACTCCTCACCATATCTGGCAATTACAATACTGATGTCACCAGGATTAATGAAATTTTCTCTGTCATTCAGGCATGGATGGCCACACATGGCCTCTGCCTGAATGACGAGAAGACCAAACTGCTCATTGTTGGTTCACCTAACAACCTACAAAAACTGAGCCCCAACTATTCTAAAATCATCATCGATGGCAACACCATCCCTGTCGCCAAAAACATGAAAACTCTTGGTTTCTATCTTGATGCCAATATCAATCTCACCCAGCAAGTCAATTCTACCGCTTCCTCCACCGCCTACACAGGAAAACTAATTTGGGCCTGCAGACCTTTTCTCTCTACTAACAGTTGCCTTACTCTAGCGAGAGCCCTCATACAGTCCAAGTTAGACTACTGCAACAGCCTCTACCTAGGTGCCAACCAAGCTATAATTAGCAAACTCCAAGTCATTCAAAATAATGCGCTACGAGCAGCACTAAATATTCCTAGGCGAGAGCATATCTCCAACACTAGAATCACATGCAAATGGCTTACCATCCAACAAAAAATTGACCTTAAAACTCTCTGCCTCACATACAAAGCTCTCAACCACTTAGCCCTAGCCCCCCCCCCTATCTTACCAATAAATTCACCTGTAAGCAGTCCAACAGAATTACTAGATCTTCCAACACCCTGTCTCATGGTGCCCAGATTTATCTCTAAAAGAGCCGGAGGCTCTAGCTTCACTGTCCTCGCCTCCCAACGTTGGAACTCCCTGCCACTAAACATTAAGTCGGCCAGTTCCTTCCAGTCCTTCAGGAAACTTGCCATTGGGTGGCTATTGGCACAAAGTCAATTAGTATGTTAGACACAGTTACTATCTGTATATATTGTACATGTACCAGCTATGTCTTAATTGGCCATGGCCTGTACTCTCTGTATATAACTTTTGCTAAAAGTATCACTGTTAATTACCATGTATTGTGCTTTGTAACATGTACCATTGCCCATTTACTCCCGGGTCCGGATCACTTTATAAATAAAATAAACAAACAAACAAACAAACAAGGACTTAAGACAAATGCACATAAGTACGAGAGTTAGCACTAGAAGTAGGATCACAGGATTTTCAAAGGCAGTTATAAAGAAAGCGTCATCCATTGAATTTTGATTTGTTTATAGGAGAGATTCATTTTTTACAGGTAAAGAATTCAATGCAAATCAAAAGTGTACTACGGATTTTAAGTGATGATTATCTTTTGCTATCAAAATTGTTAGTTATCCAGAGGATGGTTTTATAAAGATACAAAACATGTGCACTTACACAGAGTGTGTTCTTCACCTCAAAATGTACAGCTATTGAAATTGAGAATCAAAACTATAGGAGAATACGGATTGGATGCATTCCTTGACTATAAGTGAAACAATAAACAAACTTAATACGAGTGCATTATTCTGTCAGTCAATCTTTACCTAAGTAACCATCCATGTTAAATTTGGACTGGTGCTCAGTTACTGGCATCGTTTTCACCAACACATTTAATAAACCTTGGAAATATAAGTAGTGCCCATTACACATTGTATTCACTAAGTGCGGCTAAGTGAAGTCTCGGCAGTCCCACGTTGTGTTTTTCCTGAGGACTTGTGCTTTTACCAGGATTGTGCCAGAACTGCAGAGACCGCTTCGATTTGCTGAGGAATCTACGAACTTTAATTGCCAGAGGCAGCAGGCTCTGGATCAGTAAAGTGAGCCTGCTGCTTTAAGGGAACGCGTGTCGAGCGGGCACTCCGCCCCCCTACTGCCTCTCTATTGCTCTTAAACCCACGGCATTCACGAAGCGACGCGAAGTGCGGCTAAGTACAGTCTCAGGCAGTCTATGGCATCAAGGCATCGAGGCAGTCAAGGTAAATACACTTCCTGATACAAGACTCATCGAACTGTTAATACTTATACAGTGCGTAGCCAGAAGGATCGTTTATTTCTGCCCCCGGATTCTCATAAGCAAGCTATTGGTGTGGAAGACAGCCAACGATCAAATACCATGGGATACACACTGCAGAAACAGTCCAATTCAAGTTGAGTGTATTTTGGTGGGGGCATTTAAATGGTGTCCTCTTGTGAGCTCTACCTAGAGGTAGACATTGTACACACTACGCTGTCTCATGAGAACATTTTGCAAATCACACAGGATGCGCCTGAGGAGGACTCATCGTCGGAGGGTTTGTGCCCTCTGTCGCAGAGAGTTGCACCCCTGGTCAGTACCAGCCCTCATATGAGCAGACCTACACTGGAAGAGGCGGCCATTGGGGTGGACACAGAAAGGGGGGAGGAGGGACTCCCCTTATTATACAACAATACTGAGCCAACCTCTCAACGATTTAAAGGGCCTCACTTTCTGTAGCATCGAAGGAGTCAGAAGGTAACAAAGGGGAGGAGAAGGACGCAAGGAGAGAGGGCAACTCACCCTTAGCGGATCCTTTTGTCTTCATTTTAGGTCACTTTAAAAAAGACAAGGTATCATATAACTACAGAGTAAATCACGGTTGGAAGCCCTTTGGGATCAAGCCCGTAGTGGGTAATAATCTGCAAAACGTTTTTCAGGATGTACAGCGGAAAAAGGTAAACGAACTATTAAAGGTTACTGAGCTACCCAGCGCATATAACTTCTCAGACCCTCCCCCCTTCAGATGTCATCAAAAGGGGGGATGGATATTAATGACTGGTCACTAAATTGTGGCGAGGTGCCTCGACCTAAGTCAAAAATCCATCGAGATATGGGGCCCTCACCTAGGGTTCCTCAGGTGGTACATTTACAGCAGGCACCCTTTCCTAGTAAATGCCAATGAAGGATATTACCACCCTCTGATGAGGATCTTTTAATGGATCTGGCAGCTACCCAGGTGGAAGAACAGTCTAAAATGGAGTCTGCTATCGATCCAAAATTGATAAAATCTTTTGTATTCACCATGGCTCCTTTTATGAAACTAATTGAGTCACAGAATGAACAACTGCGTGATCACACAACCACCATTGCTATGCTGCACTCTAAAATGATCTACGTGGAAGGGTTCATCACTGTTCTACAAACTAATCAAGATAAAAATATGGACCAGATCACTCAAATCTTGAAGAGCATTTTGGATCCGGGAAAAACAAAAAAGGAGAACAGACAGGCTAAGTTGCCACTCCCAAACCGCAGGAGCAGTGGGGGCAATGGTAGGGGGTGAGGGGTCAGTTACACCATCCATCCCCAGGCAAGTTCACTTGGATGTTGGTCCGGCAGACAAAGCTAAAAATTCAACTTTAAAGGATAAATCAACCTCGACTGAGCGACCTACGCATGAAGAAAAGACTATGGAGTCAGTGGAGATGGGCACAAGAAATACAAAAGAAGCAAGAACTCTGGTTGTGGAGGCAAAAAACTGATTAGTTATGGGCCAGTTAAGGTGCCCGGGGTTGGACCCCCAAACAAACAGATTAAACTCTATGATATGTTTAAGAAGTCACAGGGAGGTCAAGTAAAGTACCCTTGTGAGAGTTTAGTGGTGAACAAAAGTGGTTCCCGAACATATGCAAAAATTGGTAGTGCAACTAAAAAATGCAAAACCAGTACCAGTAGGCTGGCACCTAAGGGTTCTTCTTTAGTTGCGAAAGGAATTAAAGTAGCCTTACCGCGGAACTTATCACGACTAGATAAGCGGGTCATTTTTTAGAGAAATTCTTTCAAACAAAGTGCTGCTTTAACGCAACCTAGATCGGAGCCCCTTGCAGTGAGTGAAGAGGAAATGGAAGATGAAACGTCATATGAAAGCTCAGAAAATCCATTGATGAATTTATCTATCCACTGGGATGGAAGTTCCTCAGAGAAGTGTGATGAAGAAAGTAAACTCTCTGAGACAGATGTAAGCTTCCAGAATGACAACCTCTTAAAGAAGGTGAAGCCTGTAAGGGACGACCCAAAGTCAATTGAACTCGGGGTAAAACCAGTGATTTTAAGAAGGCCCTGGATGAGGAAGACTCGGTTATGCCCTGTGATGTAAAGAACAAGAGATGTACCTGGATTTAAAGCAGCAATCTAATTTAGGAGTCCTAGTTTGGCAAAAAGCAAGTGTGGCAAAATACAAAACATTGTCGAGATTTAACACAGCAATCTAATTTAGGAGCCCTAGTTTGGCAAAAAGCAAGTGTGGCAGAATACAAACCAGTGGCGAGATTTAAAGCAATAATCTAAACTGGGAAACCTAGTCAGGCAATGCAAGTGTGGCAAAATACTAAACAGTGGTGAGGTTAACTACATCTAACCCCCATTTGGAACACCCTGGGAAGCACTAAGCAGGTGTGACAAATCCAGTATGTTGGATTTCAGAAATTCCAGTTGTTCTAAGGACAGACTACAAACCATTGGTGCATTTGCTTATCATCAAATGGATTTTCACATCCTATCCATGGATCAATTAGTGGATTGTGGAATGAAAATGTGGTGGGTGGGCAATTGCTTATCATATTCTTTAGTGAGCGAAGTTGGACCATTGAAGGATGAACATGTGTTTCTTTGTCCTATGGCCATCTCACGCATGATCGCACACGCGAAGCTTGTCTGTCAAAGTCTGGATTCCCAAAGATTATCATTAGTATTTTTTAAGGCACTCTACCAAATAGTTGTCCCATTCTCGACATGTACACAACAGGTAGACCCTTAATGACATTCCTGCTTTCTTTCGATTCTCACCTCTGCTGCCTTCCCTCTCCTTGTGCATTCTTAAAAAAAAACACTTTCCTTTAACCAATACCCTGCCTTTCCACCCTGAACCTCTGCATCTGATGCTGCTGACTCCCCGTTTTTTTCTTTTACTTTTTACTTTGTTTGGGGGAGAAACACACACTGTTCAATTCCTTGCATGCGCTGCTTTCAATAACACCAAGCAGAAATGTCCATCCTCAAACTTATTGCACCTAAATCAGCGCTTCGTATTTGCTATAAACCTGCACTCCTGTCTCCTTGCATTCATTCTCCATCATGTTGTGGGCCACTTGTAAATCTTCCCCATATGTACCATGTGGATGTCACAGTGACAAGAGATGTGATACCTTCAAAGGGTCTTGCTTTTCTTTTTTTGGTTGTATAACTATTTTGGCCTTCTTATATTTATGGGGATAACATATGTTTCAGATTGTCTTATGGTCTGCTAATCACTGCATCCGGTACTGAACATACCAAATCACAGGTGGCTTTGGTGGAAGAGGAATCGCTGATAGATGCTGTACTGACAGTCGGGGGCTGGAGTACTGGATGAGCAACAGAGACCAGGAAGCTGGGTAGATCAAGAGTAGACTCGAAGAGTGTTGGTGTGTTGTAGTAGAGGGAGGAATGTCACGGTTGTAAAGAAGGGTTTAATCAAGTTGTGGGCACTCCTTGTGGTATTATACACAGAAGTAGGTTGGGTCTTTCAGCCATGATGAACCTGCCCATGAAGGACACATTTGTAAAATATGACACAGCATTGTAGGGAGCACTATGAAGAAGGTGGTGTATCCATCTTGAAACCTGGGTAGAGGTTGCTGTGCATGGTATTACCCCTTTACATCACCACAAAAACGTCTTCAAGATTTACCACTTCAGGGTTCACTTCACGCGACATTTACTTCTTCACACATCTACTTCTTCTTATCTCTACTTTGTCTGCATCTTGACATCGTCAAGGTTGCAATGAAAATGGTAAGGCTAGCTATAAGATTAGGGTTGGGGTCAAGGAAAGGCTAGTGGGAGAAAAAAGGTTAGAGAAGAAGGGGGTAGAAGGGTTTCCCCCTATTGTAATGAAGAAATGAAAGTTAGAAGAAGTGACTGCTGAAGAATTGAAGACATACATCCCCTGTGTACATGTGGGAGAAACAGAAATGGGTATTTTTCAGCTATTTTACTTCATTGGGTTGGTCCCCATTTATTTGGTTGTGCTGGTGGATAAGTCCTAGACATAGCCAAAGTGAAAAGCAATCAACTCACTCACCACGACAGGCTTCAGTTGTGTTCACTATAAATGAAGGAACTTATAACCAGTTGTCAATCACACCATATGTCCTGTTACCCGTAGTCATATATTTGAACTGGAAATGTTTTTTGTGTGAGGTCATTATAACCCAAGTAGGTAGGTAGATTTGTATAAAGAGCAAAACACACACTGACAGGCATCTTGGCATTGTAAAAATAGAAACTCAACAAATTGGTACTCACACAATGGTAAAAATGAGACTTATACCTTGCGGGATGTAAGAGGGCCACCAGACTATACGCTAATATTAACCTGCCAGGTTTTAAGTACTTACTGAAGGTTGTTTTCATCCCTTATTTGTGGACAAAGCAGATTTCACACATTAAAGACTTGAATTGAGAATTATCTGCTAACACATTCCACTGTCTTATGTTTTGGAACAATTAATGTCAGAGATGAAAGTGACCAAAGTCATTTAATATGACATCATATTGAATCCTCTGAGACAACATTGTAGGGAAATCTGAATACATGTCTATATGGGTTATTCATGGGGTCTTAAAAGACACCATGTACCTGGCTGGAGGCTAGTGCGAAGACGATATCCCTGGGGAAATGTGGTTAAAATTGTGTAATTTGAGCAAAATCCGAGCTGCGTTATTTTCCCCCTGAATATTAGACAGCAATGTACATGGAAGTCCCACGTAAATGCTATTTCCCAAATATGTCTAGGAAAAATAAAAAATCATCCTGTCAATCAATGAGGATGGGAAAGAAAAAACAACATATGTATCAGTCTTTTGAGGAAGAAAAAGCAAGTTCTTATCACTATTGAAATATGTTGCTTCAAAGGGAGACGGAACCATTAAAATCTCCAGATGTATTTACAGTGGTGACACAGTGGCACATGAGCAAACCTGTTCAGGCCCAAATATGAAGTTCCAAAAGTCGATATGCGAATTCAATTCTAGAACCTTAATCTAACTTGGGTTTATTTTGAGAGAATGTTTGTCCATCAAGCATTTTATAGAATATAAAACGTCCCGTAATTAGCAGGTTGTAATTTCTCTATTTGCCAATAGTTTAAACACAATCTACTTATCAATAGCATAGCTAAGAAATTGCAAACCACTCATACATGTAATACCTTCAACATGATTGAAGTATACATTAAAAAGCAATAGGGAAGAGTGGCTCACTGAGGTACACTCTAGGTAAGGATTTTGGGTGACAAAGTAAATGGTCCAATTTCTACCTCCCGTGTATAATCAATGAGAAATTACCATATCCAATCCATCACCGAAGCACAAAAGCCAATTTGTGACAACTGGGTAATGAGGATGTGACAAATGACCACATGGATGGCCTCAGAGATGTCCAATAAACTAGAGCTCCCACGCCTCCACTTTCCACCTTCATTGACTGTTCATCTAAAATAGAAATAGTAACCAGTTTCATGTTTAAACAAGATTTAAAGCCCAACCAGAAGGCCTGATGACTTAACAAAGGTTTGAGGAACAATATGCAACATAATTTCAAGTTGGAGAGTTGCAAACTGAGGCAGTCATTGCCAAGTTCCTCGGAATGAAGTGACTTTTTTAAGGTGAAGACATAATGCTGGCTTCTTCCAGACATGAGGTACAACTACTAATGCTCTGATTTTCATCATAGCCTCTATGCCTAACCTACTCCCCAAAGACTGTCTTAAGGCCCACATGATGCTGTGGAAGGTTTTGTGATATAGAACAGTGCTGCACCTGACAGAAGGCTCTGGAGAGAATTGAATCTCCACACATATTGTGCAAGAAAAAACACTCCCACTGTGCACCTAACAGACTTAATATTGAGCAGGAATTTTTCTGTGGGTCCAACTGTAGAGTATCTAGTAAAAAAGCATTACAACCATTGCGTGTGTTAATTAGGTCTTATCAATATCTTCCCTACACATGGGGTATCACTAAAGTAACAATTATTTATACTTGCAATGTAGCATATTTTTTTTTTTTTTTTTTAATACATTTTATTACAAACTTTTAAAAAATGAAACACATCACACCACACATCAAGAAGTCCATTATCAGATCGTTTTGCTCTTTTAGCTCTCGTTCTCATTAAGTAGAATGTTCAGTTTTTCCAGAAAAAAAGTCAATGCAGAAGTTAGTTTTTTTTCCTCTCCTTCGAGCATTTTTTCCACCAGTTTTCCGTGCTGTATGTGGCAAATTTTCTAAACTCCTGGCTCATTGAGCTTGTTGATAGGTCTCTAAACGTCTGACAAGAGGTTACCAGATGTCGTAAGGTTTCCGCCTTTTTTTGGCAGAATCGACAGCTCATGTTGAAGTCGTATCCTTTCGTTTATTCATATTTTTTTATCTCTTTGTTAACAAACAGATTAATCTAAATTTTAGGAAGATTCTTCGCCACATCTTACAAGCGAATTTCGTCAAGTACTTGGGTAGTTCATTCAGCGCTTTGTTCTCTCTTGGGAATTCTCGCATGCATACATGTTTCGCTCTCTGCTCAATAGTTTCAATCCAGTCCGTCTCCCAAAGTTTTTTCTTCACAGTGTTTGGATTTTTTTCTAGTGTGTCATTATTGGTCATCAATTGTGATAGAATATTTTCACAGGTTTTTTTCCAGTTTTCAAAGACCTCGTCTGGGTATTTGTAGACCACGATGTCAAGATTTCAAACTGCGGTAAATTGTCTGATCCTAATACTTTTCTGTACAGCAGCAATGTGTTCCACGTTACTCAGGCATTTATTGAAAGTAGCCCTAGTTCATTTCTTATACAAGCTGTGGGTGTACTTTGCGGCAAATGTAGGAGCTTTTTCCAAAAGATGTTTTTGCATTGCGACCATAGAATATATGGACATCCAAGCATTGTTTCCCCACCTTGGATTACTGCTGGTATTACTTTCGATTTGTAGAAAGCTAACACAGATTTATTAGATAATTTCCTAAATGTTTTGTGAAAAATTGCTCCTTGGACTGCCAAAGCTATGCATTTAGTTTGAATGTTTTGCACCATTGGGTCGTCTGTGAGGTTTGCACTAATTTGAACCCTTAAGTATGATACATGTTTTGCACATTTCAATGTCTCATTTCCCAATTTCCATTGGAACTTGCCTTTAGTTATTCTTATTCTTCTTTGCCCTCTGAGGTGTGATAATTGAAGAATCTCTGTTTTCCTTGCATTTATTCCCAGCCCATTTTTTCTTATGTATGATTCCAGTGCCGTCAATTTTCGCTGCAGTCCTATATGAGTCCTGCCTAGAAGGACAAGGTCATCAGCTTATATTAGCCAACTTATTTGCTTGCCATTTATTTTCGGTCGGAAAGATGGAACTTCCTCCATTACCTCTCCTACATCTGAGATTAACAAGTTGAAAAGGATGGATCTGAAGGGACACTCTTTTTTTACACTTCGAGAAGTTTTTATTTTGCGTGTTAGGGTTCCGCCTTGGTCAAAGCGGATTTTGACTTTTGTGTTTGAATGCAGTTCTTTAATTGCCATCAGTAAACTCAGGGGACAGTTCATTTTGGCCATCTTCTTCCATAACAGCTCTCTGTCGACACCATCAAAAGCATGTGCTATGTCTACAAATGCCAAGTAGACAGCAATGCCTTTGCGTAGGGCTTCCATTTTTATCAAATTTAGAATCAGTAGATTCAGGCCACAGCCGACTCCTCTTATGAAGCCTGTCTGTCTTCCATCAAAGGCTCCAGTTATTTTAATCCAAGATGTTGGATGTTGTAAGATTTGGATGGCGAACAATTTTCCTATCACATCAAGCAAGGCTATCGGCCGATAGTTCTTGGGGTCAGCTTTTTGCCCTTTTTTGAAGATTGGCACTATGATTGCTGACTTCCATGAAGTTGGGATTTTAGTTTCTTTTGTTATTTTCTTGAAGAGTAATTCACAGAAGGCAGCCCATTCGGTGGGATGTTCCTTTAACATTATATTTGTTATGCCATCACGGCCGGGAGCCCGCGATGTGCTATTATTCTTGATAGTTTGCAGGATGTCTTCTTTTGTGATTTCAATATTCCAGTAGGTTAATTGGGGAGATGTTAAATCCACACTTTTCCCTTGTTTTATTAATAGTAATGATCTACCCATTGTTATTCCGACACCATACTTGTCATGATCGCTCCTTGAGCAGCGGCTGTGTCGTTTATGATGGTCCAGAAATCTCTCAAATTTTTTTTCTCCAGAGTTGCCATAATATTTTTTGCATATTGCTGTTCGATGATGTACCTATGACTGCGTATCCAGTTGTTATATATTGATTTTAGCTTCTTTTTCTTATCTCTTTTTTCACTAGCTTTCAGGTTTACTTTCTGTCTCAGTTCTCTTTTTTGCCACAATCTCTGGATCAAACACATGTTCTCTAAAGCCTTACTTCCCACTTCTCTTATCTTTCTCTGTATATTTTTGCAGGATGGCATCATAGTCTAAGTGGACACATTTTTGGCTTTTGTCATTTAACTCATTTGTTACGGCCTTGATGTCCTCTTATTCATTCTTAATCTATTGTGTCCCAGTTCGGCTTCTATTGCATGGTTCCAGGTCATTTTTGTTGCTGGAGATTTCACTTCTAGACTCATTCTTACGAGATTGTGGTTGCTTTCCAGTGTTTTTATCACTGCCAGCATTAGAATGTCTCGCACTAGGGCTTCTGAAACAAAAAAGTAATCTAGGATCGAACTTTGAGCTCTTCTTTCTCATGTCACGTTTGATGGAATGTCACCTGGGGTGTTTCCGTTCAACAGGTTCATGTTTATGACATCCATTTCTGCCATCCACACTGCCTTTATGTCATTATTTTGATTCTTTCTTGTTTTTTACTCTGAGCATGCTGTTACTTTTGGGAGTATTTCCAAATGAAAGTCCCCACAAATAATCATTTTCCACTGGGTATCGTTTAGCATTATCTCATCAAGTATGTTGCATATATCATCTAGAAAAGACGTTTCTCCAGCTAATTGATGGTGGCAGTATACATTTATTATGTGCCAATCTGTATTAATGCTAGTACATATTTCTTGATTTTTTTTTGTATTTTTTGTATGGATGTCATTTGAGTATAAGGATTAGGATTGTTTGTTTGTGTGATGCGTAGTCCACTTTTTCGTTTTATCAGGGTTATCAGTCCTGACATTGGGCAGCCCTTTTTGTTGGTAATTGACATTCTAACGCTGTAAGTGATAAAAACACTGGAAAGCAACCACAATTTCATAAGAATGAGTCTAGAAGTGCAATCTGCAGCAACGGTCAAACGCAATTTTGAATCCTTCAAAGCTTGGTGGATTTACCAACCATGTCTCCTGTAAACATAGGAGATCCATTATTTTAAAGCTTCTGACGATTTATTAAAGAGATGTACGTGTCCCCTTGTGTTGCAGGATCCACATACTAGTTTGGCTCCAGTAGGCCTTTGGCATTAGCTTGATCCTGACATTGTTAATGCTCTTGCCATCCACAACCAATATTCTTCTCCCTCTTCTGAATCTGTATGTCATGGGTTTCTCACAATTGAGGCTTTTCTTGTTTGCACTATCACATGCAAATGTTATCTTTATTCTCTTTTTTGGATTCTCTTCTTCTTTCTCTGAATTTGTGTCAAGGGCCAATTCCATTCTTTCTTTTTCAGCTATTGTTTTCCATTTTGGGCTTATCTCCAACACGTTCCACTTGAATTTTTCTTGTTACATGAAGTCAATGTTCTTTCTACAAAGTGTCTTCTTAGATTCTGAGTTAGGTATGGCATCTTGGATTTCTCTGATGTCAAACCTTAAAACGTTCAGATGGTCACGACTTTCGAGGAGAATCTCCATTATTGTTTTTGAGTATAAATGGATTTGTACTTTATCTAGTATCTCTTCCTCAGTAAATTCAACAATCTTCAGCTCAATCGATGATATTGTCTTCAAGTGTGAAATGTGATGGAGTAATTGCATTTCATTGTATCTGTTTAATACCAGACCATCGTCCCTTAAGACACATATCTCCAGTGAGAGGCAATTCGGCGTTCTATCGTTGCAACTTCGAGCCTTTTCGCTTGATCTTTCTTTTTCTATCTTTTTGTTTTCCGCCAACCGGGCTTTGGTAATGGCTTCCTCGTTCCCTCTAATTCGGTTCTCTTGATTTTCAGCGTTAGTTCCAGTGGCGTTCGGGCCTCTGAAATATTGTACCTTGTTGACTGCAAATTTAGGATATTAGAATTGGAATTTGTTGTACAGTTGCTGTATCAGAAGGTTTTTCTTCCTTCTTTCTTTGATTGTCATACATTTTTTAGGGCTTGCATCCTTTGTACCATTAAAATGAGATTCATTAGGGTCCATTTTTGGGAGGTAACAAAAGCACATACTCATATGTATTTGCTTTTTGAGAATTTGGCATGTTTTCTTTTTCCATATCAAGATTGTCCCTTGCTTCTGAATCTATTTTAATCTTTTGGGGTCCTTTGTATTCATCAAGCTATTCATTGTTATCGATTTCGTAGGTTGAGAAGTTTAGTAGGTCCTCTGCTGATATCTCCTCCTCTTCTTCCTCTACGATTCTGTTATTAACTTTTGGGAAGGTGATTTCTTTTGACTTTTGTTGTTTTGTTTTGTTTCCTTGCTTTCCGGAATCTTTGTTTCCATTAGTATCCATATGTATTGTGACGTTCAGTGCCTTGATGTTCCTTAAAAATGTGCAAGATCCCTTTGCCAAGTTGCTTTTCTTGCGTGGCATGTTTTTTGTTTTCTTTATATATTTGCCTTGTTTGAGCCCAGCTGTATCTCCTTTCTTGTGCAAGGCTTTATTACCTTTTTCAAATAAAGCATATGAATATTTAGATTTAATTATCTGGCTTTCCTCTTTTTTGGGGGCTTGGTTTGGGTCCTTGCTTTGGCCATCAGCATTTGCTGACGTTGAAGGAATTGCCACCATTGGGACTTCATAGCAACCTTTAATTTGCTCGTTTTCTTCACCTGCTGTTTCCAGTCTTTGCTTTGCTTCTTGATTTGTATCTTCTTGATGTGTATCTTGATTTGTACCTATTGTTTCTTCTTGATTTGTATCTTAATTTGCTTGTTTTCTTCACCTGCTGTTTCCAGTCTTTGCTTTTCTTCTTGATTTGTATCTGTGTCGAATGAGGTTGTAGCACCTGTGAGCTGTCTAGTCTCTCCAATTGGTAAGTTTGTTGGAACTGGAATTGTCAAAGTTGCCTCACCTCTCCTATCTACTTGGGGACTTGAGGCTATTGTTTAATTGAGATTATTGGACTTTTTATTTCATCTCTCTTTACCTCTTTGTTTTGGTTGTACTAGCTAGCTTCAGTATTGCTGGAGCCTCCCTTGCCACCTCAGCTAGTAACCTCTTATCCTCCACCTTTATTTTCAGTCGATCTTTGAACAGCCATTTTTCTGCTTTTCAGTTTTGACTTCTTGTTCACGTATGACCATGTGCATTTCGATCTTAGTCAACCTGGAGCTCATCAAAGCTAATAAAGTGTTTTGGTCTCTGTAGGTTTCATAAAATTGTTTGTAGGTTTTTCTTAATGGGGGCACTGCAATCACGATGGCAGACATAATGTTCGGCCTCAGATCATTTAGCAACTTTTCTGCCATTTTTTGAATCACCTGTTCATCTTTCTGACAAGGGGCGTCCTTATAGCTTTGGATTGATTCTACACTTCGCACTATTGGGAACTCCCTTTGGATGAATGAAGAGTCAGAAGTAGAATCATCAGACGAATCGTATGAGAGGGAAATTTCATATTCACCACCCAATGTTCCATCACATGCGGGGCCCACATTTTTTACATTCAATTGTGTTTTTTTGTCTGGGTGTCTTTTTTGCAATCATAGAATCGGTGACTGTGGGCTCAACTCTGCCCTCCTTCTTTTTAGGGAGTGACTTAACTCTCTAAAAGAGTTGTATTTTGGGGTGTTTTCGTTTGGAAACATGTCATGTTTTTTGGCCATTGCCGTGCAGTTTTCGTTCTGCTTCTTAAAGGATTTGGCGGTCTCATTCGAGCCGCTCCCTTGTGCATTCCCGCTCACTTTTGCGATTAATTGGATTAGGTCCTTAATCAGCTGATCTGCAACAGCTAATGAGTCACGATGATTCATAGATAACATTGGTTCACCTGAATTTAGTGACTTGGGAAAGTCTGGTGCATCTTCGTAATTAATTTCACGATTCAGGTCTTCCCTTGAAGCAAATACCTCATCCTGTAGGGTTCCACAATTTGTGTTGGTCGTCTCTCTGTATCTTCCGCTCTGCACCAGGTACCTACACTCTAAAGATCTTTGGGACTCATCTGACAGGCTTTCCTTTTCCTTTATCTCACTAACCAAATCGCTAGCTGGTCATTCACTTCCAGGTATCAGGACGTGTATTACCCGATGCTGCATGTTTGTCATGCTTTCTCTGTCTTGGTTCAAGGTTTCCACCGTGTGAGCCGCAAAAGCACACAGCTTAAGCGGGTTCGTTATTTTTGGCACGCCGATGTCACAGTTTGTTGCCTGTTGCCAATATCATGGTTAGTTGGCTCAGATCCGAAGGGAGTTGGGATTGGCGCGGGGTGGGGAACTGGTCATCCAGAGGGGGAGGACAGCTGACACAGCCACATGACAAAATGGAAGAACCAAACGCCTGTATGCTAGGGTTCGGCTTTGTGCGGCGGCAGCAATCCACTCCAATGTTACTAGGCATTCCACGCAATACATTGATTGTTTCTCCAGCGACTTGATTCATGCTATGCACAAGCTCTCTGCTACCCACCTCCCATGGAGCCTTTTCCTGCAGATTTGATGGTTTTGCCGACAAGTGTTTAATCTGTAGGGAGTCTCCGTGGGTCGTGGCTGGGCATAGTCTGTGAGAATCCTCCCCGCCCTCCTCCATGTTTGCCACATTTTGTTGGACTTTTGGGATGCTGTGACGCAAACACAAAGTGTGGGGCAGATACCAGATCACAAGGCACATTTATCAGTTCCTCACTTACTTGTTTTGTGGTCAGTCAGTCTTTTTTCAGCTCAGCTCTAGGCAACAATGCTCGAAGGGGGTAGGAACAGAGTTGCAGCGCCGAAGCTGCGCCCTCGTCATGGTCGTCATCAGCAGTTTCAAGCTCTTTAATTTCATCAATTTCGGAGTGTACTTTTCCATGGTTATGCCTTGCTTGCGGACCCCGGCCCACCACCAACACCAGGAACACTCCCTCACACTCCGCGACGCTCCACGTCTGCAGAGAGTTTTTGTGTTCTTGCTTCTCCTTGCACAGTAAACAGTGAAAAAACACTGCAGGCACTCCAACAGAATGACGATGGCTCCAAACCAGGCACACTTCCTCACACTCCACAACGCACCGCGTCTGGAGAGGGTTTTTGTGTTCTTTCTCCTCCTTGCAGGCTAAACAATGAAAAAACACTGCAGGCACTCCAATAGAATACCGATGGCTCCACACCAGGAACACTCCCTCACATTCCCTAACTAGCATATTTTATACTCATAAATAGAAACAAATTAAGAATGCTAGCATATATATATATATATATATACTTTTCTCTGGTAGACATCATGTACTCACATTAAAAACATAAACAAATAGTAAACAAAAGTTTGTGAGCACATCTACTGAGAAGGCACACGTTTGAAATAGCTTATTGTATTGGAGGTTTCCCACACAGGAAAAACCACAACCACATTTCAGCTCACTATACATTTCACTCGAGGACATATCCATTGGCATATAAGTCTGGTTTCACCCACCTGGGCAGTCCGGAACCAAAATGCTAGGCATTTCCTCTCAGGGAAAGCGTATGAAGAACAACTCCAGACACATGTTTCAGCCTTGTTTAGCCTCATCAGTTAGGTGAAGCTGTGCCTCTCTAAACACAGTAAGAAAAGAGTCCACATCTGGATTACCCTTAATAAAGTAGGGTGTAACCCCATTTTGTACAAAATATAAACAAATCGTGGAACTCCTCTTCTGAGTAGGAACATGAGTCAAATAGCCTGTTCTATTGGAGATTTTCCACTTAGTAGAGACTGCAACCACATTTTAGCTCACTGCACAATTCACAGGACAGAAATGTACATTTGCATATCACTCTGTTCCCACCCACCTGGGAAGTCAGGAACGGAAACGCTAGCCAATTCACATCTGAGCAAAATACTAACACCATGCCCGGACACACGTTTTGGCCTTGCTGGGCCTCATCAGTGAGATGCGATATGCGTCCCTAAGCACAGTGAGCAAGGGGTCCACATCTGGATTATACTTAATATACGGTGAATCCCCCAATTTTTCAAAAACATACACAATTGAGGCAGCCCCTCTACTAAGAATGAAGACAGTTCAAATAACTTGTTCTATCAGGATGTCTCACTGAGGAGGGTCTACAACCATGCTTTAGTTCAGTGTACCTTTCACAGAGCAAAAACATCCATTTGCAATTCAGCCTGGCACCACCCACCTGCGCAGCCCAGAACCGATATGCTAGGACATTCTCCTCTGAACAAGAATGCCAACACTAACCCCATGCATGTTTAAGCCTTATTGGGAATCACACGTGAGGTGAAGCTTTGCCTCTTTCATCAGAGTGAGCAAGGGCTCCACATCTGGAATACCCTTAATAACATAGAGTGGCCCCCTAAGCAGTCACAGACATACAGCTGTGCACAATGTATATTCTTCAGAAACATGGCCACTGCTGAATCTGTGGTCTGAGTATTACAGCTGTCCTGTGCAGCTAGTTATATAGAGGAAAAGCTCATACCGTAGGTCCATCTGAACCATCAGTATTTCCTTGCGAGCGAATCCTGAATATGGGTATAATTTATTCATTGACTACAGTTTTGATCTGCTACCCTTAGTGCTAATGTATTTAGTCCATGGGACAACATGGGTTTTGCAGAATAGTTTACCTTTCAGATGTCGTTCATCTTAGTAATGCCTCCAAGTAACAATGGTGTGCCACTACAGACGTTGATCAGCTATCCTTGATCAGTTGTACTTCATCGTGAGGTTAAGTGTCCAACTGAATAACGTGATTCTCAAAAGTGTTTACTTTAGTGCTTCATATTAAAGGATATACCCACCACTTTTTAAAGTTGCATATAAATAGCTTATTCTTCATGTGACTGACAATTATGAACTAGCACTTCTTACTTCAATGCTTTCAGAGTTTCAAGATAGCAGAATTTCAGAATTCACGTTAACGTTAATTATATATATAGGCATTATTTCACTATTACAGTTTTCAAGGACCTGTTCTGCGAGAGAACGTAAGAAAGTTGTTCATAAGCTACAGTGTACAATGAATATCTTAAAAATAGAATGTTATGTTGAACAGCCTTGCTATATTTTTGAATCCTGTGTTCTTTATTCCACAATGAAACAAGAATAGATAATGTTGTCTGTTCTCCACACACTCATTTCAGCATTAAGCATGGAGCAATGTTTTCACTAAGTCATGTGTAAATGAGCAGTACAAGGTATAAATGGCACCTGTGTGTGTCTTCATGTTCTGCACAGTCTTCATAGAAAACAAGCACTGGCAATGCAAATAGTTTTGGCGTTTACTGTTGTTATTTGCATTATGCATTTATAGGCACCAGGGTGCAAAATATGAATGGAGGATGTCATAAGGGGGCAGGTTTGCAATACAATGAGATGGGGACTAGAGCAACGGAGGGAGCCATTGATAGTCGAAATGGCAATTCATTCCTTTTCCGACAGACCACTTGAGTAGTACCCAAGAGTGAGATTTATGGGCAGAATATGCTGCAAATTGTGCTTGTAAAGGGAAACTCAAGCCTAAAAGGAGATCAAAGAGAGAGGAAGCAAGGGGAGGAGAGAGTTTTCCCAGGAGAGAGCGAGGAAGATTTATTTATCTATTTATTACATTTATATAGTGCACAGAAACAATTAGCCATCAGGGCGCTTGAAACCAGTTAAATTGGAGCCTGTGGGTCAGCAATTTCATCAATCCTTAACTTGGCAGAGATACATGTTTATAATGACATTTATTCTTCGTAGTGTAAGGGATTTCAATCTGGCACACACCCAAGTCAACGCCTAGCATGTAGTGCACAACTGAAATCCTTATTTATGTTTGTCTAAAAGTTCTTTATTCTGAACGATATACCACTCATATCACGCCCTTCTCCTGGAACACCCCCCACATCCCCCGGTCACACTGAACCAGAAATCAGGCTGGTTTGCAAAGGTAAAGATTTATTTATGTATTACAAATTGTATCACAATATGTCTTAATAGGTACACAACAATCACCAATGGGGTGACGTAACATTGAAAGATCTCTTTAATACACAAGGAATAGCAGTGTGCAAACAATTCAGCACAGGAAATAATACTTGTGTGTGGATTCAGATCAGATAGCACTGTGGTTAAAGGTTCCCCCTGCCCCCCCCCCTCAACCCCCAATAGGCAATGTAAAGAGATAGGAGGAGAGAGCAGGTATTCAGGAAAGGCAAAAATCAGACAGAATATCAATCCCACTTCCCCCCTTTCAAACACAAGAGAAAACAGAATTGACTGTCAAGCTGTCAGAATGGCTTTTAAAGTTATCCTTAAAATGGACAGGGCAAAAACACCAAATATGGTCAAAATTGCTGAAATTGTGATAAATTCTTATGGGAGCCACTTGGGATAGTTGCACACAAACACAAGCAATGATGTAATATCAAGAAACAATTTGAAATCTTAATATTCATGTGGGAAACAATCAAAAGCTCTTCTACACGTGTAAGAATTTTAGAAAAAGAAAATTTGCGGCAGACTTTTCACTGCGCAATAATCGTGATAATGGGAGAACCGTATTGATTTAAAGCTGTGGATGTTAGCTACAATCAGAAGTTGAGATATTGTTTCTAGTACAAAAACAGAGGGAGTTATGGACGTTTTAGTGGAGGTCGTTTTTTCGAGATAGGAGCAAGAATGGAAAACAAAATACACTTTTAAAATTACAAAAAGGATTTCTAACACTAGGGATGATTATGAACAAATGAATACCACACAGGAACACAGCCACTTGATCAGAATCACTGGCTGTGGAGGAAACTCGCCTTCTTCAGATGAGAAAAGATCAGCGCAGAGATAATTTTGACAGTACGAGTACAGGAGAAAGATAAGATGGTTTGGACAGAGAGTTCAGACAATTCAAAAATACTCCTAACAACACATGTTCTGAAAACAAGATAGGATGGGTTTAATATAGGGATTGACCATGCAAAATACATAGGCCAGTGACACAATTCTTTCTATAGATACTCACTGGATATGTTTTTAATTGGAGCTGTCAGGATTCTGGTCAGGCAAGATTCTTGTCAGAGAATAGGATCTGGTCTAGGACAGACGGCTGGGCACATGGCATTGTATCAGATCTGAAAGGCACTCTGGTCACAGCACGGCACAGGGCTGAATTGGATCTGCAAGGCCCTCTGCTCATCGCACGGCACAGGACTGGATTGGATCTGCCCTTCTTCGTTCTGATTATAATTATTTTCAGCAGACGAGCAGTACAGCACAGCCCGGCTGTATTTGAATGCTTCCCTTTAGGTTTTTGGGGTTCTGGTTCTGGAATTTGAGGCCTCGCTGAAAATTGTGCAGCTATGCAATGGGTTTCTGCTTTGCCAAGTTTCTGGAGTCTGGAGCAAGGAAGATGTAGAGTTCAGCAGCAGGGTGCTCTGCCAGCATCGGGATAGTGAGTGAATCTGTCTGTCTTTTTCAGTGGTGAGCTGTCTCTATTTATGCTATGAACAGATGTCATAAAGGGGGTGGGTGGGCTGGTTTAGCCTAAGCTTGTCCCTTTTGACAGGTGAGTGGGTCAGAGTCTACTCTCTGCCTTGATAGGAGGAGAGAAAAAGAGTGTCACCTTTATGGTGTGATTTTATGAGGCTGAGTATCCACTCGTGGCCCCTGGAACACAAAATCTACTTTTGGCACAATACCTATTTACACATGTGCAACCTCGAGAACAATCACATATCCAGATTACATATTATAAATGGCAGCTACTCCACAAAACCCTGTAGCTGTGGATCTTGTCTCCGCTTTTCACAGAATTTTGCCCTTTTCATCAGGAACACAATGTCCAATTTATAAACACATTTCTACAAGTGTGCGCGTTTAACATGTGCATACGTGTATACAGTTTCATACTTCTAGCAGAAATATATTTTGTGTAAAATCACATTTCTTGCCATTTCTTCCCAGAACATGTCACACGATTTTGCCGCCTCTTGAAACGCACAGCCAAAATTTAGATTCACAAATCTGTTACTTTTATATTTTTCCCAATTTTGACTGGCAAGTTATACGTCTTTAAAAAAAATGTCTTTGTTAATGTTCAGCTACAGGTGGTTGTTTAGGTCCACATCTTTTTTGTCTCCCTGCAGTCCAGTAGCAGTCTTCTCCCTGTTTACTCCTGGCAGAGGCCATTCATGGCTGTCTTCACACCTCGCATTTCCTTAGTTGCAGTTGGTCATTGTCCCTCATGCCTCTGTAGACCAGGTTATTTCCTCCCCCCTAATTAGAGCTTTTGTGTGATTCTAGCAGAAATACATTTTGCGTAAAATCACATTTCTTGCCATTTCTTCCCAGAACATGTCACACGATGTTGCCACCTCTTGAAAGGTGCAGCCAAAATTTAGATTCACAAATCTGTTACTTTTATATTTTTCCCAATTTTGACTAGCAAGTTATAAGTCTTTAAAAAAAATGTTCTTTGTTAATGTTCATCCACAGGTGGTTGTTTGCGTCCACCTCTTTGTGTCTCCCTGCAGACCGGTAGCAGTCTCCGCCCGGTTTGCTCCTGGCAGAGGCCATTTACGACTATCTTCACACCTCGCATTTCCTTAGTTGCAGTTGGTCATTGTCCCTCATGCCTCTGTAGGCCAGGTTCTTTCCCTCCCCTAATTAGAGCTTTTGTGTGATTTCCTGCTGGGGGGAAAGACCTTTCTTCTGTGAGAAACCTGTTATTCCAGTTTGGTAGCTTCAGCCAGATTTAATTTAGCTGTTAATTCTGTTGAATTTTCCCTTATCTTAAAACAAACTTGTTTTATCAAATCACAGCTAGAATACTTATTCAAGAATTTAACCCATGGGATCAAAACAATTACAATATGGGTCACTCTCAGTAACAGGCCTCTTAGATTGCAAACATGTGATTTCAGTTTATACATGTTAAAGTTTAATCAGGCAGGCTCCTGACAGCTGTCATTCAGGCGGCCCAGGGTACTGCACCCAGATATTTTTGACAGATCCACAGACAGGCCACTTTTGCTGTGGAAATCTCTTTATGCTCTCAGCTTTTCAGGACTCTGTAAGTTCACAATGATTTCTTAAACTAAGTGAATTGTAGCACCCAGCAAGAATTTTGGATATTTGAGGGTGTTCTGTACCGGCTTTCTGAAGTTTCAGCAGCAAAGAAAAAGGGATTTAAAGCAAGATTCTGGTTTTCACTTAGCAAAGCACTGCTTTTTCCTTCTGTACTCCATTTTCAATTGTTGGGACCCAGTGACACATTCCGGTAGTGAGAGCTCTGTTCCACCACAGACAATGTGCATGGCTGATTGGCCATCTTTTGTGCATTGAGAAGAGACATTTTTGGGGATTTTGGTGCGCACAAGGGTTTCATGGCCATTTTGCTATTTATGGCACCATCATAACACAGTGATGCAGCATAGCAGGGCAAAAGTGGGTCAAAACATCCCACAGAGCCCCCCCGACTTGAGTTTGACCACCCGTCAAGGGTTAGTCGGGAGATTGGGATGTTCTTTCTTTCTTTGGTCGAGGTGGAGAAATTCATCTACTTCTCCCATCAGTGCTGGAGGTGACACGATCTCCTCACCAGTTCGGGATGGGAGTATGGAATGGCACTCCGGACTCCTTGGGTCTTTCCTCCCGGTCCCCGAGTGGTCCTCCTTGGTAATTAGAAATTCTTGGTTCCAATGCTATGAGACAGAACAGAGCATGGTTATGGAAATTTCCCCACTACTACTCGTGTAGTGGGGCAGATGCATACATTGAATACAATTTACAATATTCTCCGCCTATATTTACTAATGGTTTTAACCGTTGGATTCTTCTAGGTGGCCAGAATGTCCCCCTCTGAGTTTCTGGTTGGGTCCTCTATTTGCTGCAAAGTGTGCCTGGGATGGCAACTCTTCAGCTGGTTTATGTGGACCCACTTGTCTTCCCCTTCTGCCAAATTGCCCTTGGGGATGCGGATTTTGTAGACGAATGGTGAGATTCTGTCTACAATTTCAAAAGGACCCCGCCAAGTTGGGAGGAATTTGCGCAGTTTGGCTTGGTTCCTTTGGAAATTGTACAAGTAGACCGGCTCTCCTACTTGGCCTTCTTTTTTAGTTGTCTTAAGATCATAGTGGGTCTTCATACTGTCTGCAGATGTTTCTAGATTCCACTGAGCATAGGCAAAAGCATGTTGAAGGAGTTTTCTCAGATTCTCAACATACTCATGAGTTGTGGAGGCATTTATCAAGGTCTGCTCTTGGGTTCTGTAGTGCAGATGCTGGGGTAGCACCATCCTTCGTCCAGTCATCAGCTCAAATGGAGACATTTTTGTTGCAGAAGAAAGGGTACAGAACATTCGTCAGGATTTTTTAGTTTCTGTCCTCTTTTAATTTTTACTTCCACTGAGAATTGTCGGGTCCGTTCTGGGATGGTGACTTCCTCTCCAATCTGAATTTCAACTGCATATGGCAGCAGTTATGCTGACCAAAATGCTTTGTCTGGGTCATCAAAGTCCATTGGATTACCCGCTAATCGGGACCAAGTTTTGAAGTTTATTAGGTCCAAACTAATGGCAAAGCGATTGAGAATGTCACTGCCTAAATAAAATGCGGCAGAGACATCTCGCACAACCCTACAATTATGGAGTATGCTTTGTTGCCTATGGACATTTTGAGCATGCACCTGCTAGGCAGGAGATTTTTGGAATTGGGTATTTCCAGGTCCATTTCCCATTTGTCTAACAGTTTAAAAGGGGGCATGGCTGGATCTTTTGAGAGTTTGCAGAACATGGCCTCGCTGATGAAGCTCTTACCATTCTTCACACATACTGGGGCGAGAACAGAGTCCTTCCCCTCATTTAACTGAATAGGGATAAACAACTGTTCTTCAATTTTCTGAATATCAGCCAAGCTTTGAGCTGATTTCCCATTTTTTTGGACTATACAAATGGGATTTTTTTATTGTGAATTTTTATAGAATTTCAGAGTGTTTCCTTCCAGTGTGGAATGCCACCTTAGACTGGAAGGAAGGTTGATTTTCAGAAATAGAGAGGACTCCCCATCACCAGTTTGTTGTCCTACTGCAATTACTGACACGTCTGTGATTTGATTATTCTGGAAGTGAAATTCAATTTTGTCAGGTTTTTGTTCAACCATGTGGCATGTGCCTTTTAAACTAACATGGTTGACACTCTGTTTCAATTTTATTGGTCAGTTAGTCTGCATCCAGAGAACCTTGTTTACACAATCTATGAGGGGAGACAATCTAAAAGGATGTCATTCCCTAGTAAACATGGTGTGTCCTCTGGAGTCACAACTATGACCGGGTGCTTTAACTTGTGTTGCCCAATTTTAATGTCTAAATCCGCAGTCCCCTTGACAGGAATTTCCTTCCCATCGAAGTTCTGAATTTGTCCATGAAGAGGGGTGAGAGGATTTTGGTATTTCTCCCCCCTTCCCGAATTCAGTTGATCAAAGGCCCTTTATGACAGCAGGGTAGCTAGGGATCCAGTTTCCACCAGCACCAAAATTGTACATTGCCCCTGTATTTGGACTGGGGCATAACATCTTCCCTGCTTTTCCCCAAGGGGCCAAAGATGATGCACATTTTTGTCTAACTGGTGGGTTCATTTTCTTGCTTTGGATTCCGACAGAGAGGTGATTTGGGCAGGATTTTGTTTGGGATCTTGGGAACCTGTAAGAAAAAGGTGACAGCTAGATATGGGGGAAGTTTTGGACTCCCCTGGTACTGATTCTGGGCTTCCCCCCCCCTTTTTGGAGGCAGTCACCAGAATGGGTTTGAACAAGGCGATGTTCGTGTTAGTCATTCTGGGGTTTGATGATGGGAGGTTTTAAGTCTGTCCCCACACCTACCCAGTCTGGATTGGGATCCTTTCGACCCATTTTTCTTTGGGAGGAGTTCCCCCATCCCTGAAGGAGAAGATCTTTTTCCCAGAATCCTTTGAGGACCCCTCTTCTTCAAACTAGAAGATTTGCACCTCCTCCTCAAAATGGGCCTTTTTGGGCTCATTATTTCTCCTCCCCACCCTCTGCTCCTTGGCTTGCAAACTTTTGGGGGCAGGAGATGTTGGTTCCAGTTCCTGGGTTATCAGGGGAGTTTCACAAGTGGGGAAGGAAGCTTCCTCTAAGGACCCCTTCTCCTTGTGCCTCCTCCATGGGAACCGGTGGATTGTCGGGGTTCTTCCCCCGTCATTGTTCTGGAGCACCAGACCCTGGATTTGAGGAGTTCTGAGCCGCCATGCTCATCTGTGGGTTCTGTTGAGTCCTCAGCATGCGACCCAGATCCTATGGCATGTTCTGGACCTGGCGCTCCAGTTGGGACACCTGCTCTGGCTGGTACGGGGTCCTCTGGTCGGCCCTGGGTTGATCCCGGGAAGGGTAACTATCCCTTCTCGCATAATACCCCTGGTTAGGATAGTTTGGGTACCCCCCACCCTTGGCCTCCCCTCTCCCGGATTGGGCTGTCTGGGCTCAGGAAAGTGGGGAAACAAAGAAGGTTTGTTTTGGGGGTTGAAGTTTGGCGGGTATCAGGGAAAGAAATTTGGCCCAGCATTTGGGGGATTACTGCCCTCCTGTATTAAGTGAGGAGGGAAGTTTCCTGGGTTTCCTGCTGTTTGGTTGGATCCCCACCTTGGGCTGGAGGAGTCCACACATAGCCCAGGATGGATTTATTTCCCCTGTAGCTTAGGCTGATGTAGTCAGAGGAGTTAGGGGTCCCATTTGTGGGGTTACCTCCCTGGCTCCCCATTTGGGAATGGCCCAAGGGCCTTCTGGGTTTGGGGTTGGTCGGATCCTGCGTGGGAAGGTTTGTATGCCTCCCATCTCCAGAACTAAATTGGGGGCAACCTTCACCTCCACCACCTTAGCAGCAGCAGGGGTGTTGGTTGGTTTGGGGCTTTTGCTAATATTTTTACTTTCCAACGGCTTCTGTACTTCATAGATGCGCGCTGCTTGTTCAATGACCCAGTCTAGTGATCTTTTCTCATGAAAGTCCCTCACTAGCTGGGTCATAATTTATTTAGGGAGTGCATGAAAGAAGGTGTTCACAAATTCCTTACTGTCAGTGCGAACCCTTTTAGTGGTCTGTGCAAAAGCGCGTTTCAATTCCTGAACAAATTCTTGTGAGGCCTGGTCTTCCCCACATGGTAGGTTGTAGGCTGCCTTGCGGGCCTCTTGAGGGTTCCTATCAATAGAAAAATGTTTCAGGATGGCAGCCCTATGGGTGGACCATCTGGAATGGTTCTGATCCTCCAGCCCCGCAAAGAAGCTGGAGTACTCAGGAGAAAATGTCCACTTTACGTACTGAATACAGCTTTGGCTGTCCTTCAGGTGGAAAGTCTCCATCATCTGCTCAAATATTTCAAGGTGCTCCAAAACCGAATATTTGGCATTTTTGTGTTAGGGCGCAATCTTGCTCCGAACAGCTTTTATTTGCTTCAGGGGATCCTTGAGTAAGGCCCTCTTAACTTTGTTAGCCTTTTTAGCTCAGGTCACCCTGGTCCACTCATCCTCTGACTCAGAGGCACTGCTACAAGAGGTGGCTGTCTGATCTTCTAGATTCTCCCGGATTATGCGAGCTTGGGAATGGCTGGCAGAATGTGGGGGCTTAGTCTCTTGGGACCTGTGGAGCTCAGAAGAGTCTTCTGACTCTTTCTTGCTCCCAGGATTGGTTGAGTACCCCCCCCCCCACTGTCCTAGCTCGGAAGAGGTTTTTAGTATGCTCTTTGGTGGGCCTAGTCTCATGGAATTCCCCACCAAATTTTACCACCTGATCTCTAGGTAGGTGATATTTCTGAGGATCCAGTTCTCTGATTCTCCCCTCACTGGAGTCTCCCTGATCAGAGAAGATGGCCCTAGCACTTGGGAACTTGTACACAGATGCCCGCCCATCAATTTCTGGGAGGCGCTGACCTATTAGCCCCATATTTCCCATTGGGTTGAAGTCTACCATCCCCGTGGCCCTTGGTACATGTAAGCCAGTGGTCATGGGTGTGGAAGAGTCCATGGAATTGAAGGGATTAAAGTCTCTGGCGAGAACAGGGTTTCTGAGGTTATGCTCAGGGCTTTCCCTCTCCCATCTGACCTCATCTCTTTCAGCTCCTACTCCCTGATGGCATTCAAGAATCTGACCCTTCTGACCTTCTATTAAGGCCTTACTGCTCTCTATTAGTTGTTCCTGCATGGCTATCTGTCTATGGAGCCTGCCATCTTTTCACAGAGAGCCTCATTGTCTCTCTGAGCTTCCTGCCTGCATTGGGAGTATTAACCAACTTTTGCAGCAGGAGACTCACCTCCTGAGTTCAGTCCTTACTCGCCTGATTATCCTTTTCCAGATAATCTTCCACCCTCCTGGTATGCTCTAAAAGATTTCATAGTCCATTTTCAGTTCACCTAGTCCCTGAAGGGCCAGGTGTTTTTCTTCTAGCTCGGTTTTTAAATGGCTGACCTCCTGGCCTAAGGTTTCCCTCCTTTCCTGAGTTAGAGTGCCCATCTGTGCAGCCAGGTTGTCCCTTTGTTTTCTAATGGCACATAATTTCTGGCGCTCCTCATCAAAATCTGTTTGCGTGTGGAGATCTTTCACTATTAATTTATTATTTTCCTCCTTTAGTTCATCAATGTGCTTTTCTAGGGCAATTATCTGCCCTGCTCAGGCTCTATTATAATTAAATTGCTACTCTAGCTTTTGTTGGCTCTGTTGTAGATAATCCAACCTTTCTTGGCACTCTTTTTGCAGTGTCAGTAATTTGGTATCCTGCTCTACCTTCTCTTGCTGCAGGAGATCCAGATCTTCCTTTACTTTTGTCAGGTACTGTCTGTTTTTTCTCTATGATTCCTGCCTCTTTTGTTGCATTTGCTCTGCAGAGTCCAGATCAATTTGGGTTTTCTCTAGGGATTGTACTTGCCTCTTTGCCAGATATAGGTTTTCGGCATATTTTTCCTGTATTACTCCAATATTGAGGTACAGGTAAGCTGCTATTTTGGCAATTTTACAGTGCTCTTCTTTTACTTTTGGGGCCATGTACAATTCACTAAGTGCCTGGTGTAATGGACCCTTGTCCTCCGATGTATCTAAATCTATGGCAGTGACTTGTTGTTTGATTTCCAACAGCCAACCATTCTCATCCTGATCTACCCATTCACCCTTGACAAACAATTTGTGCAGTAGTGTTACGCTCACCTGGCTCCCACAGGGGCGTCGGTCGGACCCGGACTGCTGCGGCCTCCACCCATGTGATGCGTAGTGCAGCGATGACTGACTGGATCTGCCCTCCTAATCTTATCTGCTTGACCCATAGAAATATTCTCCTACAAGTGGAGAGATGGATTTAGCCACTTGTGGATTCAAGTGATAGCTCCCCCACTGTCCTCCCCATTAATCACCTCTGTGCCCTCTCAGCAATCTCACCTTATATTCTTGAAGGATGAGCACTCCTTCCTGCGAAGCACGCAGGGGTGCGTTGATGACCAGTTACTTCACTGGCCTGAAGATATTAGAAGAGTTGTAGACGAATCCTGACTCCAATAGGGCCTGGCAAAGAGCCGTAAGTATATAGTTCGTAAGAGTTCAAAATGTCTGGAATTCAATCCTGCCCAATTCCTCTTTTATCTTGCAACTTTGACCCAATAAGAAGATTGACTGCTGAAAGCTCTCCGGTAAAAGTCTGTGTTACCCAACACTGTCAGGTAAATAATGCCAAGGGTTAAACTTGCTGCTTTCTCCTTTTCTTACAGGTGCGGCATACCAAGATGTGGCGTGCTGATGAATAATACCTCCGGTGGTAAAATCAGGTAAGCATGTGGCGGCTAAAGAGATTGTCTCTGTCTGTTCTCTCTGCTCACCTTGTTGTTTCTTGTCCCCCTTAGGTGCCGGGATTCGGCGATGTAAAGATAAGGACAGCGCCGGATCGAAGAAATGCAGCGTGGAATGGTGATTATGGCGCGGCGCTCCTGCTGCGATGCGACGCGTTTAAAACAAAGTCTTTCCTCTGGTTTGAAGATGCAATGAATCCGGAATCAGGTAAGAAATAAGGTAATACTCTTGTTCTAACCTTTGCTTCTTTCCTTCTTTCTAGGTGCTCCAGGTTCGAGGCGGGCATGGCAGAAGGCTGGATGCTGCTCCTGGCACGGTGAACGTTACGCTGCTGGATCCACAATAACGCGAAGCATGTGCTGCTCTTCGGGCGTGGTTTAAATAGCCTCCAAAGTAGTCCCAGGTAGGTATTCCTCCCCGACCACAGCCGAGTAACAAAATAGTCCCTAAGGTAAAATAGTCCCTTCTAGGCCTCACATCTGTTTTGATCTTCTTGCAGCATGGTCTGCATCAGGTAAGTGTGCACCTATGAGCCTGGCACCTATGGCGCCAGGACTGATGTCCCATATGAGCCTGGCGCCATAGGCGCCAGGACTGAACCCAGACAGCCCCTAACAGGGATTGCTGGGTTTTCTCAAGGCAACATGATGCCTGCTCCCGGGGCTGATGGACGTGGTCGATGCCCGGGGGTATGCATCATGACAGCACTCCCCCTCAAGGCCCCTCCTATAGTCGTTCCTCCCGTTGGTCCTGGTTTGTCTGGGAAGTCCCGGTGGAATCTCTTCACTAATCGTGCTGCATGAACGTGGTCACTAGGCTCCCATGACCTTTCCTGTGGCCCGTAGCCTTTCCAATCGATTAAGTAAAAAAGTTTTGATTTAACCACCTTGGAGTCCACGATGTTTTTCACCTTGAATTCAGGTTCTCCATCTATCAAGATAGGATCTTGTGGTTTGGTTAGTCTTGTTCCTGGTTGAACTGGTTTTAAAAGTGAACCATGAAAGACAGGATGAATTCGCATATTGGAGGGTAATTCCAGTTTGACGGCCACCAGGTTGATAATGGCCTTAATGGTGTAAGGTCCCAAATATCTAGGATTAAAAGTCTGAGTTCCTTTCAGAGATATGTGTTTTGTAGCTAGCCAAACCTGATCTCCAATTTGGTACTGTGGAGTTTCACTTCTATGTAGATCAGCATTTTTCTTGTATTTCTCTTTTGCTTGCTTTAAATGTTCTGTTGCTTTCTTGAAGGCTTGTGTAATAGTAGAATGTAAATGACTAACTGCAGGCATTTCTAAGTGCTGAGGCGAATCGAGTTCTGAGGTTCTTGGGTGGTGTCCATATATGGTGTAAAAGGGGCTTTGTCCGGTTCCTGAATGTACAGAGTTATTGTATGCATATTCGGAAATCCATAAAATATCTTTCCAATTACTTTCGGTCTGGTGAAGCATGCAACGTAGGTACTGTTCAAGGGTCTGGTTGGTTCTTTCCGTCTGACCATCGATCTGGGGATGGTGACTGGTTGATAACCTTACGTCAATTTGCGCCAATTGGCAACATTTCTTCCAAAAATGTGAAATGAATTGACTACCTCGGTCAGAGATCAATACGGAAGGAAACCCGTGTATTCGAACGATGTTTTCGAGGAACTCCTTGGCCAGAATTGAAGCAGAAGGTAATCTCTTCAAAGGAATAAAGTGGGCCATCTTGGAAAAAAGATCCACAATAACTAGAATGGTGTTAAATCCATTACATGGAAGCAGATCAGTAATAAAGTCTAAAAATAAGGTGTGCCATGGTGTAGGTGGAATATCCAAAGGTTGTAAAAGGCCAGCTGTTTTTTTCTTCTGACTTTTGTTTTGGGCGCAAATGCCACAAGACATCACAAATGACTTTATATCTTTTTGCCAGGTGGGCCACCAGAATTGTATTTTAATTTTAGCTTTGGTTTTTGCGATACCTGGGTGACCTTCCACCAGGGTATCACGATGATTGGAGATGACAAGTTCCTGTAATTCCTTGTATGGTAAAAATAGTCGTCCTTGATAGTAGGGTAGATCATTGATGACTGAGTAATCCGGGCCTTTCTTTACCCAGTCCTGCAGGGCTGCTGGATCGAAGAGTTGTTGGATTTTTAAATGAATTTCTTCTAGTGTCTGTAAAGTAGTTATGCCAAGAATTCTTTGTTCAGAAATTATAAGCACCGGCTCCGGGTTCGCATATGCTTCTTCCATTCCTATTCGGGATAAGGCAACTGCCTTGCCATTTTTACAGCCTGGTCGATAAGTAATCACAAAATCGAATTCGGCAAAGAACAATGCCCATCGAAGTTGGCGCGATGACTGGGCTTTGGCTGTTTTTAGATACTGCAAGTTCCGGTGATCGGTGATTACAGTAATGGTATGCCTGGCACCGAGAAGATAGTGTTGCCAAGCCTTAAAAGCGGATTTTATGGCTAATAACTCTTTATCGGTAACTGCATAGTTTAACTCGGGTGCCAAGAACTTTCTGGACCAAAATGCCACGGGGTGAAGTTGACCAGTTTCAGGATCCTTCTGGGACAAGACAGCTCCCATGGCTAAACTGGATGCATCAGTTTCCACTATGTATGGAAGCTCTGGGCGTGGATGCTTTAAGACAGGCGCAGACGTGAATTTTGCTTTCAGCTCTTGGAAGGCCTTTTCAGCCTCTTCGGTCCACAAGAAACATTTGTTCTTTCGCAAAAGTGCTGTGATGGAATGTACAACATTTGAGAAGTCCAGAATGAATCTGCGGTAGAAATTGGCAAATCCGAGCATGCTTTGTAACCCTTTAACTGAACTAGGTGATGGCCACTTGAGAATTGCGTCCACCTTTCATGAGTCCATTCGGACTCCTTTTGGAGTCAAGATAAATCCAAGGAATTCAACTTCCGTAACATGAAAAACACATTTTTCCAATTTTGCATATAACTTGTGCTGGCGTAGTTTCTCAAGGACTGCACATACGTGCTTAGCATGGTACGATTCTGAGGAGGAGTACACAAGGATATCGTCTATGTATACGACAACACAGACGTCAATGAGTTCACGAAAGACATCGTTCATAAAATACTGGAAGGCTGCTGGTGCATTGCACAACCCGAAGGCCATCACCTGATACTCGAATAATCCATACTTAGTGCGAAAGGCCGTCTTCCATTCGTCGCCTTTCTTTACTCGTACCAGATGATAGTTTTTCCATGCTCAATTGAAAACCTTGAAAATCCCGAAGAAGAGGGTCATCCTGGTTGACCAGCAGGATTGACCAATCTGCTGCGCTGCCACTAAGGTACGATAGTACAAAGGCTACTTTGGCTTGGTTGTTTGGGAAAGCTCCTGGTCTGCATAGAAAGTGCAAGCGGCACTGGTTCATGAACACGGCAAACATTTTCGGGTCCCCAGAAAAATGTTCGGGTGGTGCTAAAGGAATGCTCCCTGGTAGAACCACTTGCACAGGATTGCTTGAAGAGACAGGAGTTGGATTCCCTCCGAGTCCCGGTAGTCGTGTTTGGCCGGCTTGGCTTTGCAGCAGTTGTCTAGCAAGATCATCAGTGCGTACCTTTGACAAAATAAGTTCTCTCCTGAGGGCATTAGTCTCTTGGCGTGCAGAGTGAACCTCTGCCCTAAGTTCCTCTAACAGTTGGGCTAGTTGATCGGTTTCAGAGGTTTCCATAACACCAGGGTGGGTTTTTTTTTGGTAGGACTCACGTTCTGTTACGCTCATCTGGCTCCCACAGGGGCGTCGGTCGGACCCGGACTGCTGCGGCCTCCACCCACGTGATGCGTAGTGCAGCGATGACTGACTGGATCTGCCCTGCTAATCTTGTCTGCTTGACCCGTAGAAATATTCTCCTACAAGTGGAGAGATGGATTTAGCCACCTGTGGATTCAAGTGATAGCTCCCCCACTGTCCTCCCCACTAATCACCTCTGTGCCCTCTCAGCAATCTCACCTTATATTCTTGAAGGATGAGCCCTCCATCCTGCGAAGCACGCAGGGGCGCGTTGATGACCAGTTACTTCACTGGCCTGAAGATATTGGAAGAGTTGTAGATGAATCCTGACTCCAAAAGGTCCCGGCGAAGAGCCGTAAGTATATAGTTCGTAAGAGTTCAAAATGTCTGGAATTCACTCCTGCCCAATTCCTCTTTTATCTTGCAACTTTGACTCAATAAGAAGATTGACTGCTGAAAGAGCTCCGGTAAAAGTCTGTGTTACCCAACACTGTCCGGTAAATAATGCCAAGGGTAAAACTTGCTTCTTTCTCCTTTTCTTACAGGTGCGGCATAAGAAGATGTGGCGTGCTGATGAATAATACCTCCGGTGGTAAAATCAGGTAAGCATATGGCGGCTAAAGAGATTGTCTCTGTCTGTTCTCTCTGCTCACCTTGTTGTTTATTGTCCTCCTTAGGTGCCGGGATTCGGCGATGTAAAGATGGAGACAGCGCTGGATCAAAGAAATGCTGCGTGGAACGGTGAGTATGGCGCAGCGCAGCTGCTGCGATGCGACACATTTAAAACAAAGTCTTTCCTCTGATTTGAAGATGCGATGAATCCGGAATCAGGTAAGAAATCAGGTAATACTCTTGTTCTAACCTTTGCTTCTTTCCTTCTTTCTAGGTGCTCCAGGTTCGAGGCGGGCGTGGCAGAAGGCTGGATGCCGCTGCTGGCACGGTGAACGTTACGCTGCTAGATGCAGAATAACACGAAGCGTGTGCTGCTCTTCGGGCGTGGATCAAATAGCCTCCAATGTAGTCCCAGGTAGGTATTCCTCCCCGACCACACCCGAGTAACAAAATAGTCCTTAAAGTAAAGTAGTCCCTTCTAGGCCTCACATGGGTTTGGATCTTCTTGCAGCATGGTCTGCATCAGGTAAGTGTGCACCTATGAGCCTGGCGCCTATGGCGCCAGGACTGATGTCCCATATGGGTTGCTGGGTTTTCTCAAGGGAACATGATGCCTGCTCCCGGGGCTGATGGACATGGTCTGGATGCCCGGGGGTATGCATCATGACAAGTAGGTGTTCTTTTGAAATATTGATTTCCACTGGGGTCGCCATTCCGGAAATATTAATTTCCTTCTGACTTATCTCAGGGTTACTTTACTTTTGCAAAACAGGCCCAACTCCTTTGAGTATTTCTTTTGAAGGGTGTTTTTACAGTGTAGCACAGTATAGTAGCCCAACAGGGTGTACGTACCCCGTCAGTTAGCACGCTGTGTTAGACTGTCACAAGAGGTATGTCTAATTCAGGATCTCGGACGAGCCCCCAAGCTGTAAGTGATTTCAATCCAGCACACACCCAAGTCAACGCCTAGCATGTAGTGCACGACTGAAATCCTTATTTATTTTGGTCTAAAAGTTCTTTATTCTGAATTATATACCACGCATAACACGCCCTTCTCCTGGAACCCCCCCGGTCACACTGAACCAGGAACCAGGCTGGTTTGCAAGGTAAAGATTTATTTATGTATTTAAAATGTTATCACAATATGTCTTAGTAGGTACACAACAATCACCATGGGATGACGTAACACTGAATGATCTGTTTAATACACACGGAATAGCAGTGAGCAAACAATTCAGCACAGGACCTAATACTTGTGTGTGGTTTCAGATCGGATAGCACTGTGGTTAAAGGTTCCCTCTGCTAACCCCCCACCCCCAATAGGCAATGTAAACAGATAGGAGGAGAGAGCAGGTATTCAGGAAAGGCAAAAATCAGACAGAATATCAATCCCTCTTCCCCCCCTTTCAAACACAAGAGAAAGCAGAATTGACTGTCAAGCTGTCAGAATGGCTTTTAAAGTTATCCTTAGAATGGACTGGGCAAAAACACCAAATATGCTCAAAATTGCTGAAATTGTGATAAATTCTTATGGGAGCCACTTTGGATAGTTGCACACAAACACAAGCAATGATTTAATACCAAGAAACAATTTGAAATCTTAAAATTCAAGTTAGAAGCAATCAAAGCTGTTTTAAACGTGTAAGAATTTTCCAAAACGGAAATTTGCGGCAAACTTTTCACTACGCTATATTCGCAATAACAGGAGAAGTGTATTGATTTAGAATACAATTTAAAGCTGTGGATGTTAGCTTCAAGCAGAAGTTAAAATTTTTTCTAGCACAAAAACTGAGGGAGTTATGGATGTTTTCGTGGAGGTCGTTTTTTCGGGATAGGCGCAAGAATGGAAAACAGAATGAGCTTTTAAAATCACAAAAAGGATTTCTTACACTAGGGATAACTATGAACAAAATGAATACCACACAGGAACACAGCCACTTGATCGGAATGACTGCCTGTGGAGGAAGCTCGCCTTCTTCAGATGAGAAAAGATCAGCGCAGAGATCATTTTGACAGTACTAGTACAGGAGGAAGATAGGATGGTTTAGATAGAGAGTTCAGACAATTCAAAAATACTCCTAACAACACAGGTTCTGAAAACAAGATAGGATGTGTTTAAGATAAGGATTGACTATGCAAAATACATATGCCAGTGACACAATTCTTTAGATACATACTCACTGGATATGTTTTTAATTGGAACCGTCAGGCCCTCTGGTCATCGCACGGCACAGGACTGGATTGGATAAGCCCTTCTTGGTTCTGATGATTATTTTCAGCAGGTAAGCAGTACAGCACAGCCTGGCTATATTTTAATGCTTCCCCTTAGGTTTGTGGGGTTCTGGAATGTGAGGCCTAGCTGAAAATGGTGCAGCTATGCAATGGGTTTCTGCTTTGCCAAGTTTTTGGCATCTGGAGCAAGGAAGATGTAGAGTGCAGCAGCAGGGTGCTCCGCCAGCATCGGGATAGTGAGTGAATCTGTCTGTCCTTTTCAGTGGTGAGCTGTCTCTATTTATGCTATGAACAGATGTCATAAAGGGGGTGTGTGGGCTGGTTTAGCCTAAGCTTGCCCCTTTTGACAGGTGATTGGGTCAGAGTCTGCTCTCTGCCTTGATAGGAGGAGAGAAACAGAGTGTCACCTTTATGGTCTGATTTTATGAGGCTGAGAATCCACCCCTTGCCCCTGGAACACAAAATCTACTTTTGGCACAACACATAAATACACATGTGAAACCTTGAGAAAAATCAAATATCCAGATTACATATTTTAAATGGCAGCTACTTCTCCAAACCCGTAGCTGTGGGATCTTGTCTGTGCTTTTCACAGAATTTTGCCCTTTTCATCAGGAACACAATGTCCAATTTATAAGCAAATATCTACAAGTGTGCATGTTTAACATGGGCATAAGTGTATAAAGTTTCATACTTCTAGCAGAAATACATTTTGCATAACATCACATTTCTTGCCATTTCTTCCCAGAACATGTCACACGATTTTACCGCCTCTTGAAACGTGCAGCCAAAGTTTAGATTCCCAAAACTGTAACTTTTATATTTTTTCCAATTTTGACTGGCAAGTTATAAGTCTTTAAAAAATGTTCTTTGTTAATGTTCAGCCACAGATGGTTGTTTGGGTCCGCCTCTTTTTGTCTCCCTGCAGTCCAGTAGCAGTCTCCTTCCTGTTTGCTCCTCACATTTCCTTAGTTGCAGTTGGTCATTGTTCCTCATGCCTCTGTAGACCAGGTTCTTTCTACTTTGAGCATTTCTGTGATTTCCTCCTGGGGAGAAAGACCTTCCTTCTGTGAGAAACCTGTAATTCCAGATTGGTAGCTCCAGCCAGATTTGATTTAACTGTTAATTCTGTTGAATTTTCCCTTAATTTAAAACAAACGTGTTGTATCAAATCACAGCTAGAATACTTATTCAAGATTTTAACGAATCGGATCAAAACAATTACAATATGGGTTACTCTCAGTAACAGGCCTCTTAGATTGCAAACATTTGATTTCAGTGTATACATGTTAAAGTTTAATCAGGCAGGCTCCTGACAGCTGTCATTCAGGCGGCTCAGGGTACTGCACCCAGAGTTTTTTTATAGATCCACAGACAGGCCACTTTTGCTGTGGAAATCTCTTTATGCTCTCAGCTTTTAAGGACTTTGTAAGTTCACAATGATTTCTTAAACTAAGTGAATTGTAACACCCAGCAAGAATGTTGGATATTTGAGGGTGTTCTGTACCAGCTTTCTGGAGTTTCAGCAGCAAAGAAAAAGGAATTTAAAGCAAGATTCTGGGTTTCACTTAGCAAAGCACTGCTTTTTGCTTCTGTACTCCATTTTCAATTGTTGGGACCCAGTGACACATTCCGGTAGTGAGAGCTCTGTTCCACTACTGACAATATGCGTGGCAGAATGGGCAGCCATCTTTTGTGCATTGAGAAGTGCGATTTTCAGGGAATTTGGTGCAGACAAGGGTTTCGTGGCCATTTTGCTATTTCTGGCATCATCATAACACCCTGATGCAGCCTAGCAGATCAAAAGTGGGTCAAAACATCCCACAGTAGGTTGCAGAGAAGGTGCAGATTAGAACATTGGAAAAAATCTATGAGTGACAGGTGCTTAGGTGAATTACCAGGATTTTATGGATTTGCAAAATGCCCAGTAGGAATCCTCTGCTCTTAGTGTCTGAGGGAGGACATTCCAGTGTTTAGCAGCAAGAACAGGGAAACTGGAACCGCCCTCAATGATGCGCTTGTACTTTGTTTGTACCAGTCTACAGTTGTAGGGGGTTCTGTTTGGTGCATAACAATTTTTTGGGTAAGATACAGTGGGGCCATTTTAGTTATACACCTATGTGTGATAGCAAGTGTCTTCAATAGGATTCTTTGCTGAATGGGAAGGGAAGCCAGTGTACCGCTTTCCTGGCGTCTGATATGTGACCATATCTATTATCTATATAGGTTTAGAGCAGCTCGTAGGGCATTATTTTGAATAGTCTGGAGTTTTTGTAAGTTGTTTGAAGATGTGCCCGAGCAATGTTAATGCAACTATCTTCCGATAAGTAAGGTCTGACCGCGATGAAAGGGCACTATGTTCAACAAAGGGTCAGAGAGCTAATTAGATAGGTGAGAATAGGAGAGAGAAGACAAGTCTCAATTTCCCACCAAATCCTCAGAATGGTATGTTGCCCTCACTGAAATGTTTAGAGGAACCCGTTAGGATGAGCTGGTTTGAAGCTAAGTGTCTTCATTGATGCAGTCAGTTTCAATGGTGATTGTAAGACTTTTCAAAAAAGACCTCAACATTTTTCAAAAATCAATGTGCTTTCAACCAGCCCTCTTTAAACCTGTGTCAAAGCATGCAAAACAATACCTTGATAACATTTGACAATATGGTGTGTCTTGACCAGCAAGATAGCAGGGCAAGCTCTGACAGCTAGTTATCTTGGTGGCGCCCAGATCATGTCGCTCAACAATAGGCTAGTTATGGAGCCTGCGGTCAGAGCTTTCATTGCAATGCTATTTAGAGACCTGCACTGAGCCTTGGCTTGACGCGGCTTAATAAAAGAAAGGCGTAGATTGATGCGACACGAGCATCTGCATGAGATCACGCCTTTCTGTGCTCGGGCAGAAAGCCTGCAGTAGAAACCTGCGCCTCAACCCCTACGTTTCCCATTGTCACCTTATCAGGGAACACCATTACATGGAGTCCAGGAGAACAGAGCGAGAGGCAAGTTCAAGGGGGGTAGGAGCTGGAAGTCGATGTACAGGGAGACAATGAGATCAGGGGTGAAGCTGGACAAGGAGAAGACACTGGACAGTGACAAAAGCATGAGTAGTGGCGGAGGTTGCCAGGGATAGCAAGAAGACTGTCCCAGGGACAACAGGAACAGAGAACGAGACTGCACAGAAGCTGGAGAGCTCCAAGGGAGATGTTCCCCTGGGCTATGCCAATGCACATCACCGTGTGGCAGGGAGCCCCTGTGCTCCTGATTTCTAGAGAGCTCAGAGGAAGATGTCTCCCTGGGCTATGCCAATGCACATCACCATATGTCAGGAAGCGGCACAGGTTGTCTAATACGCACTTACCTGTATTTAAAATTTTGGGCTTTGTGAACTAGGCCTTATCTCCCCCCTTCAGGATTCTCAAACTTAGGTGGTCTCTCCACAGGTTGTCTAATACGCACTTACCTATATTTAAAATTTTGCGCTGTGTGAACTAGGCCTTTCCTCCCCCCTTCAGGATTCTCAAACTTAGGTGCTCTCTCCACAGGTTGTCTAATACGCACTTACCTGTATTTAAAAGTTGGCTCCTTCCCTGCTTCTACACTTGAGCATTGTGAGCTCTTAGCCTGAGCGAGTCTGTCCTACTGAGCAACTTGTTTGCCTTTCACTCTCTTGTCCAACCGCTCTCGCCTGTGCCTTCACCACTCTCCTGCCCCCCCTCCTCTCCCACCTACTCTATGGTGCACTCTATCTCTCCTATCTTCTCTAACTGCTTCTCTATTGACTATCCTGCTCTCCTCACTAAATCTGGTAGGAACAAGTTTAAAAAGGACATCCTGGTCTCTAATCCAGGCCTCCCTATCGCTGATACCTACACCAGTGCCTCCGCCAAGGAAACTCTCACTGACTTCCTCTTTGTCAGGCCTTCACCTGACCTATGGACACTTCATATGGTCTTGGTGCTTGCTCCTTTCTCCTCTTCTCCTATTAATGGTGGCACCCGTTGGGATGTCCTCTTGGCCTCCTTCCACTCCTCTAAGGTCATCATTAATTTTTACTCTAATGGGACCGTCTGGGTCCAAGGCCCTCAGGCCAACCTTCACCTCTTTGATATACTCTTCCCGCGCTTCATCAACTTCCTTTCTTCCCCTGCTGTCCCCCCTACCCTTTCCTCAGCTACCTTGCCTTCCTTTCCCGGAAGTCCTTCAAGGATGGCAACCTTCTCCACATTGCCACTCTTAACTCTCACTCTGCTGTCAAACATTCATCTGACATCTGCCGCCTTCTTGAAGAACTTGACCTTGATGTCCTCGGTCTCACTGAGACATGGTTCACGGCCAGGTTTGTCACCATCTTTGACACGCTCCTACCAGACAGCTACAAGATCCTCTCCGTGCCTAGGCCCAACCGCTCTGGTGGGGGTGTTGCCCTTATCTTCCCTGAGTGGATTCCTGCCTCTGTCACTCCTACACAGACCTACTCCTCTTTTGAATGCCTTGTCTGCCGGCTCTCTCTCTCTCTCCTAGCCATTTCCTTACTGTGGCCACTATCTATCAGCCACCTGGTCAGATTTCCTCCTTCCTCTCTGAGTGGGCGGACCTCTCCTCCTCTCTCTTAGCCTCAACCACTCAACTCCTCATTCTTGGAGACTTCAACATCCACCTGGATGCCTCCTGTCCTCCCTCTGGACACTTTTGTGACCTCTGCGACTCTCTCTCACTCACCATTCTCCCATCTGGCCCGACTCACTCTGCAGGACACACTCTTGATGCACTGATCTCCTCTGATCTTCCCCTCTCTGTCCCTGTCTCCACTCCTCTCTCCTGGAGTGATCACTGTCTCCTATCCTCCCATCTCACCCTCCCTACCCCTCAGGCCAAGCCACCTTCATCACTGCCACCCACCTTTGCGGTCATCCGACCCATGAAGCACGTGTCAGTTGATGCTTTCACCGCCACCTTCTCACCCCCTCCTCCACCTTTGGCTGTCTCCCACCCTGACACAGCCCTCCCCATGCTCCACTCTGCTATATCTGATACTCTTGATATCCTTGCCCCTGTCATGAGAATCTGCCTGAAGCCCAAAGCCAAGTGTAACTCCTGGTATGATTCCGATCTCGTCACCCTAAAACGCAAGTGCAGGGTGTCTGAGAGGAAATGGCGTGCTTCATGTTCATCATCAGACAAATTGGCCTGCCGCCTGCTGCAACAGCATTATCGGCTCTCTGTTCTCACCAAGAAGAGAGCCCATATCCAATCCCAGATCTCTACAGCATCTAACAACTCAGTTGAACTCTTTAAAATCTGCAAGGAACTGGCCAACCCTGCTGCTGTCTCTACATCTCCTGTCCCCTCCCAGGCCCTCTGCAAGGCACTGGCTTCTCACTTCATTTCTAAGACTCAGGACATTCTCTCCTCACTCGCCTCTTCTCGCCTCCCTCCCTCTGTCTCCTGCTCTTCCTCTGACCCTTCCGCTGGCACCCCCCTCCCTCCCTCTCTGCCTTTCCCCTTTTCTCTGCAGACAAGGTTTCTCGACATGTCTGATCTATGTAAGTCTCGTCAAAACAGTTCCACCCCTGTTCCTCCAAAACCATCAAGGACCACATCGACTCCCTGGCTCCTCCCCTGGCTGATTTCTTCAATCTCTCCTTCGCCACTGGAGTCTTCCCATCCCCCCTGAAGCACTCCCTTGTGCACTCTCTTCTTAAGAAACCCTCTGCCGACCCCTCCTGCCTGGCTAACTACCACCAAATCTCCATCACTCCCTTCCTGAGAAAACTCCTGGAGAAACTGGCCATCTCCCATCTTCATCTCCACACCGAATCTGTTGTAGTCTTCATGACCATCAGTCAGGCTTCAGGGCTGCTAGAAGCACGGAAACTGCTCTCCAACCTTGATTCCAACACCCCGTGTGTCCTCATCTTGCTTGATCTCTCTTCTGCCTTCGACACTATCAACCACACCATCCTGCTCAAACATCTCTGTGATAACCTGGGTATTACAGAACAGGCTCTGGCATGGCTGACTTCTTTCCTCTCTGACCGACCCTCCCAGGTCCAACTTGGGTCCTTCCTCTCCGATATCTTTCTCTCTACCTGTGGTGTTCCCCAGGGATCTAACCTCTCTCCCTGGCTGTTCAACCAATACCTGGCACTCCTTGCCCACCGCATCGCCGCTCTCTGCCCCAATTTTCAGTGCTATGCGGATGATACCCAGCTCATCTTCAGGATACCCTCGGCCTCCTCCTCTCCCACCCTCATCGCTGACTGTCTGTCTGCTGTCCAGGAGTGGTGTGCTGCCAATTACCTCTGCCTTAATGCCAGAAAGACCGAGATACTACTCATAGGCACACCCTCTCCCTCCTTCCCTGCAGCCCTCTGCCCGGCCTCTCTTGACCCTCTTCCCATTCCCACCTGCAAGGCTAAAAACCTTGGGGTCATCTTTGACTCCACACTCTCCTTCTCTCCTCACATCTCTGACGTTTCTAAGAAGTCACACTACCAGCTGCACCTCCTCAGAGGTATTCTTCCTCTCCTCTCCTACCCCCAGAAGCTCATCGTCTCCAGAGCCCTGGTTCTCTCTAAGCTCGACTATTGCAACAGCCTCTATCTAAACCTGCCTGCCTCTACTCTCTGCCCTCTGCAACTTATCCAAAACAGGACTGCGAGACTTGTCCTTGGCCTCAAGCCCAGGGATCGTATCTTTCCAGGACTGAAATCTCTGCACTGGCTCCCAGTGGCTGCAAGGATTAAGTTCAAAACCCTCTGCATTATCCACAATGCCTTCTGGGGCCTGGGGCTGCATTACCTTCAACTCTCTCTTCTTAAATACCTTCCTTCTCAGGCTCTCAGCTCATCTGCCTCCAAATCCCTCAGGGTCAGCTGCTTCTCCAAGCAATGAGTTGGTGGTCGATCCTGCCTCCCTGAAACTTGAGGAGAACCATCTCCAGTTCCTGAAAACACCTCAAAACCTTCCTCTTTGCTTCTGCTTTCTCTGCCTCTCTCCCCTGCTGAAACCCCCGGCCTAACCTGCTCTGGTTACCTGGCCACCTTTCTGACCTTGGGGCCAGGTCCCACCCCTTGCACTCCTGCCCTGCCTCCCTGGAAACCCCCCTGCACCTAGGGACTGTTTTCTGTATCCCTTCAATCCCCCCCACCAGCACTTCTGCTCTACCTTGCACTTGCCACCATCAGGCCGTTTACCTATCGTATTATTCCTCCATCCCATGCACTGCACTTCCCCTCTCCCTTCCCCCAGGCACTCTTCCCTTCTCTCTACCCTTGCACTTGCGCGATCTGAATGACACTAGGCCTCGTAAAATCGTATGTCTGTCTTTCCACTGTTTTTTCCCTTGTCGCGCCTTGAAACACTTGTGTATAGGCGAGTTATAAATATCATATCATATCATATCATATCAATGCTCACAATTTCTGGAGAGCTCAGAGGGAGATGTCTCTCTTGCTTTTGCCAATGCACATCACTGTATGGTATGGGATGGAGACCCAGGGATCAACATTTCCAAGTTCTAGGTGAGTGAATTGCAACGGACATCACAGGAAACCTACCAACGCAGAATGCCATTCCCCTCCTCCTGTCACAGCCAACCCTGAGCTTGTAAAATGGTGGGGGGATGGATTCACAAATGAGTGTCTTCTGGACACATTAACTGCTAAATCCTTCACTCTGTGGGCAGCTGTATAATGCAAGGGCACTCAATACCCACAGCAAAGCTTTGACTTGTAAAGAGAACAGTCCATGCTGGTCCGTGCCAGACTTGAAACATAGGCCACAGGAGTTCCGCTGAAAATAAGGAATGATACATCATATAAATTAAAATGTAATGGGCATCTACTTAAGTGCAGTATTTTTGCTCCTACTTCAAAACACGCACAGCTTCCCAGCATCAGCAGCAGGCCGGCAGGCGTGAGTGAGAAGGTCAAGGCCCGAATGGTGCTTTGGCCATTTCATCGCCAAGCATCAGCAAATTGCCATGCCAACGCCATAGACTGCTCCTGACCTCCCCTACTCCTTTATTGGTTATCTTTTCATTTACGGTAGCAATGTTTTTGGTGATATTTGTGGCTTACACCACAAAGCGGCAAAACCAAAAATAGTTCACATTGTAATTGAAATGCTTTTCTGGTTATGTGAATACTTTCTAAGTACCATTTGCAGCGGACATTTACTTCACAAGCATCACATATAATTGAAAATGTTTAAAACACAATTTGTGTATGTTACCTGTGTTTGCAAGTATTGTTAAGGATTTTAATCAGGCAATACACCCGGGTATAGACTAACATGTAATGCACAGATGAACTACTTATTTATTGTGTCTATAGGTTCAATATTCTGAGGAGTGATAAACCACTCATAACACACCCTTCTCAAAATACGCCCAGGTCACACTGGAACAGAAATCAGGCTGGTTGGTAAAGGTAAATATTTATTTCTTTATTTAAATTAAAATCAACACAAATTAATATATGGGGTGGCAATCACCAATGTGGTGACAAAACAATTCAGAAAGTGAGTAAGGCAATTGGATTCACTTATAGCAATACAGAATAGAAAACACAGGAAAAAGAACAGTTTTGGTTTGTTAATAGATGGCGTTTAAGTTAAGGTTTCGCCCTGCAAAGTTCTTAATTCACAAATGAACAATTCTACACAGATATAAGTAAGCAGCAGGCATTCAGGAATGTAGAACAGTGTATAGTGTTTGAATATAATCTTCCCTCCCCAAACAAGAGAGAAAAGCGTTTTGGAACTTTTACACTTTTAAAATAACAGTTGAAAATGGCTTAGAAAAATAATGAAAAGTATGCAAAAATCCTTAAATTGATATAAATTCCTATGGGAGCAACACTAAACAGGTCTTACCAAACATAAACTACAGCATAAGCAATAATACACACTTAGAATGTGAATGGGAGTATGGAAATACTTTGAATGGGAAAATACATGCGTAAAAATGCAAATTCTCAGCTAATTTCCACTATGCACATTTTCATGAAAAATACATTATTTTGCAATGCGGTTTTTAGTTGTGGATGTAGCTGCAGGTCTTAGGTTTAAGTGAGAGTTGAAATTAAGTCTCTAGGTTTCAACTTGAAGAAGTAGTGTGCGTTTGAATGAGAGGCGGTTTTGCAAATAAAGGCGCGAAAATGAAAACAGAAATCAGTTTTTACAAAGACATTTATGCTCTAAACTAGGGTATTCATGCTGGTTACCAGTTTGAAACACATTAAACTCCAGAGGGGTCCGCGGAAACCAAACCCATTACCTCCGTGTCCGCCTTGGAGGACTCAGTCGGATTACTGTGGGATGATTTTAAGGTTTTGAGATTTCACAAGACAAAAGGATTTTAAGAAATTATTACTATTACAAGTTCTTAAAGAGAGTATTGGTTGAGATTGGGGTAGGACAAGGCAAATATATTATGGGTTACTATGATTCCTGTTTATACTTACAGCCCACTTTAATTTAATATTGGACCGTCAGGTTCTAGTCATCACGGATCGGGTCTACAGGCAGCAGGACACTTCTGGCGGGATGGTCAGCTGGGCGGTTCTGGTCAATTGGACTGCACCTCAGATTGGATTGGATTGGATTGGCCCTTCTGGTCACTGGATACTGTAGTTTAGCGGAATAGCGAGTTTCAGCAGAAAAGCATGAATGGTAGCAAACCAAACTGGATAAGAATTATTTCCCTGAAGTTTTTTGGGATGGCTTCAGGATTTGGCCCTAGCTGAAAAGAGTTCAGCAATTGCTGAGGCCTGGGTTTTGCAAAGAAGTCTGGAATCAGGACAAGATGAAGAATTCTGGAACAGGGGGGTCACGCAGAATCAGGATGTATGAGTTCAGATTCATAAGTATGTATTTTTCATTCTTCTACTTATGTTGGCTGCCATGTTAAATGTCATGAACTTCTGTGGCAAAATAAGTAATTTCCATTCAAAATCCATGTCACATTTTTTTTCTCTTTCTTCACAAGTGAGAAAATAGCCAGTCCTTTGAAGTTCATTGAGAAGCCACTTCTACATCCTGCCCCTCCTCTGGGAGGATGGGGGTGCAAGCCTTCTGTTGTCTGGGCCTGAAGCAAAGACAAATGTCTAATGAGGGCCTATGTTCTGAGTATGTGAGGCCTTCCCATGGCAATTAGGCCTTCCTGCTGGGAGTGAGGTGTTACTCATTCCCGGGCTGAAGCTGTCAAGCAGAATTGTAATTACCCCAAATTGGGTATTACTTTAAGTTACATACATCTTTTATTAAAACATATAAATGAACAAAGTTTGTAGGTGGATTTTGACATTTAAAGAATTAGGCCTTTCAACAAAAACATGCTTTTAAACAGCCGATTTTGCACTTTCTTCAGGGAAAAACATATTTAAACTGAGTCTTTTACATCAGATTTTCCTCTGCAGCACACACATTTTATTCAGCATTATTTCTGTCATTGAGTGCTGGGATTTGTCTGCAGTCTGGATGTATGTATCATGTACATTTCTTAGCTGCTGTTAGTCAGTGAGGTCCGGCCCCTCTGAGCCACTTGGATGATCTGTAATTCTTTTAAATTCCATGGTTCACTAGAAAATGAATGGATCTGGCACCAAAACAGCACTTTGAAGGTTGCAAAGCTTTTTTTTCAGTTTTTAGCCAAATTCTGCGGCCTTGCTTCATGTTGAATTGAACAGAGCCCACTGGCATGCTCTTGCAGTGAGAATTCTGTTTTCACCCCCACTTTGACTGTGTGGCTGGGGTGTGCAGCCTTTTGTGATTGTGACCCACACGCAGTTTGCAGGTTTTTGCACGCACAGGGGTTAGCACATGCATTTATGGCTGTTTCTTTCCCCATTTGTAAAGTGGTGCAGTCGGGCACATTGGCATTGGTCACAATATCCCACAGTATGACATCTCAAACTCAATAGGTCAGAACTCACAAACATTGATATGTATCTATCTATGTGTTTGTTAAAGTGTGTGAACATCAATAGGCATGAATTCACATACGTTCCAGTCGTATAGCTTTCCTTGAACCGTTTAATCATTGATATGTCCATGCAATATGCTACACTAGTTCCAGTGAGGAGTTCCATAGATGCTTGATGGAAACAGAAAAAAGTGGCAACATATGTTTGGCCAGTCTTGATGAAAAGGGCTCATGTGGAGAAGTGGAACATTTGCTGGTAACTGAAGTATATTAATCTTGTCCAAAGGAAGGTTTTTAAAATCGCCATGCTGAAATCAGAGTTAGTTATTTTACTTTCATACATCTCTGAAGAGATTGGTACATAGTTTTGATCCAATCTTGTTGATTTTATTCGGGTAGTGATCAGAAAAAGGGTTGGTAAACTTTTGTGAAGGAGGGACAAAGCGAACCTCAGACAATTGTCTATCCAGTTCTCTAGTAACATACAAAGGCCCGTTTAAGGTACTGGAAGCCTTCCTGCTACTGTAATAGTGACCTTTAGATCTAACCACCACCATTCCATAGGCAGGCAGTAGATTTCTATTTTGCAAGCCAATGTAGGAATCATAAGTATCTCTCCATTTCCCTTCTGAATTTCTAGTGGACCGGTGTAAATAATTGACTTCTTGGAAGAACCACGTGTGACTTGATCAAACCATGTTCCTTTTAATGGGGTTTAAACGTGCAAAGGTGTCTAGAATCTCCATTGTCTGATGACTAAGGACATTGACAATGGCAACAGGACCCCACAAACTCACATTTGTCATCAAGGTAGTCTCCATTAAAAGTCTCTCCTTGTACTGTGTAAATGACCTCCATGCACGCACCTAGACAAGGTGGGTAGGAGGGATTATTGTTAATGTGTTAATAGGCTGCGTCAACGGGACAAAGGGAGTAATGATAATACCAAAGGAAAACTAAAGGTTTAGCAATGATCATTACAATCAGTAAAAGTATTGCACCTAAAGTCCTTAAAACTAAGAGATGAGGATTAGAAACTAAAATGTTCACTGCAGTCTCTGCTAACTGATCAACAAGGAGCAGGTGTTTGAATGTAGTAGGTCATATCTCAAAAGTGTATTAAACCTGAAGCTGCTGGATACATAGAGTTTGACATAAAGAGTTTTAGTTTTCAAAAGATACATGCAGTTCCTTCTCCCTACATCATTGGTGGTTATTTTGTTTTGTAGTTTTTGGAAGTTGAGAAATGGCTACCGTTATGTCTCTGAACTTAAATAAATCTATTAGCGTCTGGGAAATAATGCTGGTTACTAGTAGCTATAAAACCATCTGTGGCAAGGCATTATTGGTCAAGTAATAGCGTAGGGTCAAAGTTAAGGCCCTCACTATTTCTAACCTGTAACTCAGCCCGGTGCTTCATCTGACCAGTAATCCACCCACATCTTGGTTTATTGCTTAAGTAATGCCCCACCAGTCTTACTCATTAGGACGGCATCCAAATTGTATAATTGGGAGGAGTAACATACAAAATAGAGGAGGTATTGATTTTTGAGAATCAGTTCTCCACAACAATCCTTGTCAAGAATCTGGTAATGACTGCAAAAACAGTTGACTATTTGTTAATAAGCATTTCAGTGCAAAACAGTGCCCTTCTCTATCAATGTGCTTTCAATAGGGCTAATTGGTTAGAGATGTTTTAAAAGTGGAGGTCCTTGCTTAACGTGAGAGAGTGATACAAACGTTCCTTTCTTTTTTTTTATATAAAACGTTTTATTGTGTTTTGTTTAACAATGCATATAACCATAAACCAGGCTTGGCATAGTGATAAAAGTGAGCACCAATACAGCAGATAAGTAACAACATACTCTTGTAAGGTCACAGGGGTGCCACACGGCAGAGTGATCCCTTGTACTTCTTTGGAACATTCCACCACCCACGCCACTCATGAACCCTCCCCCCATCGGCCACACACTTTCACAAACTTCCCTGGACAACCCCAGGCATTACATATCCTCTTTTCCATTGCCATGCATCTGTCCATTTCTGCAACCCATTGAGACATTTAAAGACGCAAAGGCACCCCCCACAGCAGTGCAATCATGTTCTTCACCTGCCCCATGGCGACTGAAAGGAACAACTTCTCAAATGTCCTGTAGCCTGACTCACCCCATATTCCCTGAATGACTGTTCCCTCCAGCTGGTGGTGTGTTGAGAAGTCTGACAGAAAATATTCCTATGTGTTCTTCCCATAAAATGGAGGACAGGAAGGATATATGATCCTTGACGTGCCACAGGCTCAGACTGGCACAGGCAGGAGGCTTACCTTTTGCATAGCTGCGGTGTACAGCTGGTTCTTTGTTGCATGGCCTTATTGCATGTGCTCAAACAAGGCACATTACTAAAAAAAAAGGGAAAATAGGGAAGGTGTGTCCGTTTTAGATTATGCTAAATCTATTCAAACAGTGAAAACACATTACTTAATGACATCTAACAGAGTTAGAGCAAACTATACCTAAATCGTTTGGGTTTACTATAAAAATGTACTTTGAGGGCAAAGTACAATTGCTAATAAACCCAAGAAGCAAAGAAGATCTGTATTGTTTGTACAAATGAGAATGGCACTTCACATGGGGTTACATGTGTGGTCATTTCGTGAATCCTGCATTGTCTGTTTTATATCAAGCAAAACAGTCTTCCAATAAGGGCAAAATACATTTGAGCCTGAGGAAGGCAGGAGGTAGAATGTGGTTGTGTTGATAAGACCCGGTGCACTGCCACTTATTTGTAATGTGACAGCGATACCAATTATCCTTGAGGATATGGGGAGGTTCCAGTGGCAGAAGGTGTTATGTATCAATTTTCACGAAAGACATCTAGGAAGGGTTTTGCTGGGAGGGTCGTACTGGGACATAAAATTGTCTCGGGCACCCATGATAAAGTGTCCCACAATTGCAAATGGCAAGTCATTCCTTTTGTGACAGACTGTTTGAGTAGTAACCTGTGGGTATTTTTTTTAAATAAAGTTTGAAGCAAATTGTGCATTTTAAATAATATTTAACCTGCAACACTGGTCATAAATATTAGTGAATTAACTCATCAAACTGGCCCAGAGTGGCCAAAAAAGTGGCCCACTTTGACCAAAAAAAACTGGCCCACACCAGCATTTTGTGTTTTTAGTTTGGCATTGGGCCTATCTCCCTATATGCCAGTCCGAGCCTGTTCACTGGTCTGCCTCAGGCAGGCAGAAGCCATCAGCGCTGCAGCACAAGAATCATGTTTGTGTAAATAAGGGAGATGCTATACCGTAGGACCAATGGGTCCTCTAATTATCAAAGTGCTCGGTCTAGACATTGGTGCTCTTTACCAGTATAACTGTGTGGGGAAAATGTGTCTTAACGGAATAAGAACCACATTTACCGCAATCCCATATTACGAGTTTAGGAGTGAATGAAGGAAGTAACTCCTGCACTTAACAGAATCAATTTCCTCCCCTTTTCCACCAAAGATTGGAATAAATACCACCAAATGAATTACCATTGGCAGTATTTCCTTTGAACTCAAAAGGAATCCTATTGGACGCTACAATGGTGAATAACACCAACTCAGATTCTGGAAGATTTACCATCAGTTCAAATTTGGTATCCTGATGACAATGATAAAGGATTTTGGCATACTGCCAAACTCGTAATGAGGCCTAATAGTGTTCTTTCTTGGAATGCACATTTGGCTTCTGAGCCCTGAGTTCCATGCTGTATTGGTTGGCCTGATATCTCAGGATGCTTTCAGAATTAAAAGTACCTCTTTTGTCATTTGAAATTTGCATTATTCTCTTTCCACTTTTTTCAGTTTGTTCCCATTTTTTTTTCTCTTGCTCCTTGTTCCTTCTCCTTTTAATTATTCTCCCTGCCTCTTTCTTTTTTTTTGTTTTACAGAAAACAGTCATGGGAATTGAAACGCCATCAAGATGTGTGGCACAAAAGCCTCTGTGCTCCCACTGTGCAAATATCCTGTATCTCAAAGTACAGGCCTCATTACGAGTTTTGGGCATGGCTACCCCCAAACCTGGGTCCGGGTTCCCTGAATGGGGAAATACCGGGTCATTCCGACCTTGGAGGGCACGGTATTTCCCCATTCAGGGAACCCGGACCCGGTCCATCCCCATTCCCATTGAGCCCCCATAGGGCTCAATGGGAATGGGGAGCATGCTATCAATGGGCCGCTCACGGGACTGTTGTTAGCATGCTGGGCCGCTCGCCAGACCCACTAAGGACATCTGGTAAAACCAGGAGTCCTGAGCGGGTCCTGCGAGCGGACCTCGTAATGGGGTGGTAAGGGGTTAACGGCTCTGGCACCTTTACTTGCATCATTAACCCCTTACCGCCCTCCTTGTAATGAGGCCCCTAAACTTGTTTACTGTTACCACATGTGGTAATTACCAGGTGCCAGATAGCTATGCACCATACCATTGCTCCCCATTTTGAAGTCTGGTCATAATTACTGCATGTGGTAGTTCCATACCCGGAACTTTCCACATGTGATACTAATTTTAGATGGGGTCAAATCCACCAGAAAAAAACAAGCGGGTAAAATGAGTTTCAGTAACAAAACACAGATTCCTGCCGAGCAGTAAAACTCCCAGTAACGGCAAGCACCACACAACTTGTAATCACACCCTCTGAATTAATTGACAGCTTTGGGATATGTCCAGCTACTTTAATAAATAATAATGTTTCCATGGTTTGTCTCCTGCTCTAGACTCGTATTGCTTGAATTTAAAGGTATTTGGTGTTTTCACTTTTTAGGCACCCTGATAATACTTTCCTGAGGTACTATGAGCACTTTTTGGGTTATTTAATGATTGCATTTTTTAAAGTAATACAAAACAGCCATGATTCAAGCAGACTGCAATAATAAAATAATGTAAACAAGGGCGCTGGAAGAGCTTCCATTCACGAGCATATTGCTCTAATACAAGCTGCTCCGTGAGCGGCATTGCAAACGCCTTCAAAGTTTCTAAAAGTTCAAAGAGATAGCCTGAAGGCCATCGCATGCATCCTCCTCTGCACTTTTATATAATGCTGCCGCAGAGTATTTTGTGGTCACATCTGAGTGGTAGCCAGAAACCCACCACTAGGCAGCTAATGCGGCATATATGCGGAGATCCCAAATGGCGACAGAAAAGATTTCAGCAATTAATTTCACAGTAACTAAAGCAGGCAGGCACACTTAACATGAAGCATTGCCTCTGTAGTATTCAACGAGCATGCACGTTCTCTCTCCTCGCATTTAGTTCACCCAGGCTCCCAGCAGAGATTCTAAAGCGAGCTTTGGTTATTGTTACTGTTAGCTGCAGAACATATGGGGCATTGAATTGATACTGAAGTACTCATCATAGGCTGCTGATGGTAAACCAGTCTAGTTCGAGCACAGATTGTATTTACACATTCCAGGCAGCAGCCCTTGTCTGAGCATTGGCAAATCAAAGGGGATTCACAACGTGTTTATCAATTAGATTTTCCTATTTAAAAATATAACGCTTTTCAATTAGGCCCAAAGCGTTTTTCATAGTGATTCACTGTGGATTTCATAATTTCCTCTTAATTAAGAGAATAGATCTAAGATATATTTGTTGTATTTTGACTATAACCAAGGACTTCTGTTTAATACGTCCTTCAAAAACCATTGTTGTGGCTAGGTGCACTGTGATGTTGTGGCACTGCTACTTAGTTCAGTGCTATGAGCACCCAGGCTGTTGGGAAATGTCAGGAGAGTGCCAGAGTTTACATTGTTTCACACACGTGCATCAGGGAGAGTTAATTTGAATATATTTGCATCAAACGCACCAGTGATTGAAATGGAAACAAAGAAGTCCAGGTGCTCGCTATCCCTTATCTCACCTGTTTACTATTGAGAAGTGCTGCTATTCCTCCATTAAAAGTATTGGCCTCCTGCTGAGAAGTGCTGTTACTATGGGCCTCATTACAATTCCGGCGGTAACCGTGCCGTTAAAACTGGTTCTCGTCAAATCTGATTTAGTATCTATTGTACATTCTTTTGTGATAAAAAGTGGATTGTTCCTCCTGAATATAAATAAAATTAAATAAATTAAAACAATATAAAATAAATTAGGTCCTCAAGTCGCATCTCAAGGTTATCCAATGCCCAGATGACATCCAGTTATTTCTTCCGATGTCTCAACAGCTGACAAACATCCTATGACTCTGGGAGTGGATGTCTCTCAATTTTTCAAAACCGAATCTTCTTCTTCTTCTTCTTCTTCTTCTTCTTCTTCTTCTTCTTCTTCTTCTTCTTCTTATTCCGGAGAGGTTGTTAACTCTCTCAAAATCATCTCAACTATTGGGTTCACTCCTGCCCTGGAGTGCTCTGTAAATCGTTTTGGCTTCACTTGGAGCTTGATAAGGAGCTGGCAAAATAAAAGTGCAGTGTGAATCGGTCAAAATTACCACAAACCTAGATTCACCACTGTAAGGCAAGTCCCAAGTTCAATAATACATATCAATTCAAATAGCCAAAATATATTGCATGAGATGTGAGAAAAACAAATGTTTATTACAACACAACCGAGACCTGGGAATTATCAAAAAGACAATCAACATAGTGACAAAAAATGACTGAATTAATAGCAAATATCAGAGGAGAAATGACAACAAATGTTACAAGTTATTCACTCTTTCCTGACCTCTGATTGGGCATTGTCATTTGCACAATAGCTGTATCTATACAATACCTGCCCCTGTTGGCTTATTCTATACTCATGACTGAAGCAAGACATCAGGTTATTGATTAATTAGCATAGATAGCATCTCCTTTTCCATGGTGATGATTGGATGCTACTCTTTTTATTTTGTTTTGGCTAGACTTGGTGCTTGTTTGGCTGTTCCAGGAGTAGTATGTGTGGAGTGGAGTGAGCGACTGAGTAGATTTCAATCAATCAGTGTTGCTCCTTGATCATTGCATGCTCTTCACTGCTCATGTTCATTTCCTACCAACATGTGACCTTCATTATGGAATGTTTTGATGCACTGACTAGGAACATAAATTGTGATATGTCCATCGAACACAGATTCGGGACCTCGGCTAAGCTGATATGTTTTGACCAATTCATGCGCAGTGTTTGTCCTTTAGCACTGGGGTCCTGATACTTTTGTTGCTTTTTTCATGACGTCACTACTGCAATTAAGGCCTGGTGATGTGTTTGCCCCCCTTGCCTCAGCCAATCACTGCGTGGCATTCAGTCTTGCTGTAGATTGTTGCCGCTTGATATGTATGTGCTTCTTTGCAAGGGCCTGGCTGACATGTTCTGTTGAGGAGGTTCATGCTTCAGAGATGGATAACTGGGCCTTGAGGCCTACATGTGTTGTTCATTCAATTATTGTAAAGGTTCACTGTCATTTGTTATTGTTATGTGTGCCTCCTAATGTTTCCCTGGCTACTGTAAAGTGCTATTATACTTGTAAAGGATATGTGGTTATATTCAAGTGTAAAGTCTGTGCTTTATGGCTTACTTGCCTCTCAGAGATATGGCTTACTGGAGCCTGGCTACTAGTGTCATGGTGGACCTACACAGGGAATTCTATATTTGTGGGACAGCTTTTTTTATGCTGTGAGCCTACTCACAGAGACTTCAAAGCCTGTATTTTCATGTACGTTGGGGGCGTTGGATGTATTCCAAAACACCACCTTCTCACCTAATGTCAATGCAGCAGCTATAGAATGGTGAATAAAAACATTCTGGCAGTGAAAGAAAGGAGGTTGTTGGGACTGTGCTGGGTTGAGAAACTTATCACAACGAAACCCTGGAAATGCAACCCCTCTCGCGCCTTGAAACACTTGTGTATAGGCGCATTATAAATGCCATATCATATCATATCATATCATATCAATCCATTGGGCAATGCAGGACCTGCTTAACTTGGCACGTTCCCATTCCGAAGCCCAATAGCACATATATATTAGAAGAGAATGGATTGACAATCACATAGAAAATGGTGTTATGGGGATATTGCATTACAGTGGATATCAACGGGAATGCGCTGAGTTAAGCATGAGGTATTTACATTTACTCTTTTGAAATGGTTGCCCATCTACCTTACTCCATCATCTCCCCCTCCTGCCTTACCTGGACTCTCTCTACACCCACGCACCCTACCCCATCCTGTCTACTCCCATCCTCTCTACCTCCACTTACTCATACTGCCCCACCCTCTCTTCCCCCACCCAGCCACCCACACCCCGACCTTGCCCACCCATCCTTTCCACACCCTCTATACCCCTGCCAACCATACCCCCACCCTTTATATCCAACCCATCCTGCCCTCTTCTATCCTCATCCACCCACCCTACCCTACTCTTTGTTCCCCCGCCCACCATATTCCCACCCTCTGTACTCTCACCCACCCTACTCCACCATATGTACCTGCATCCACTCCTTCTACCCGCACCCTCTCTACTCCCACCCATCCACCCTACCCCCATCTTCACTACCTCCATCCACCCGATCCTCATCCTTCCTAACTCCGCCCACCCTACTCCCTCCCTCTCTACCCCAACCATCCTACCGACACCCTCTCTACTCTCACCCACTCAACCCACCCTCACCCTTCACCAACAGAAACATCTTAAAATAGATCACCTAAGATGTAGTGATTTATAATTTCAGTTTTTATTTTATTTCATCTATTTTCATAACTTAGAGGGTGTCCCTGAAAAGGGCTGTTTTAGGGGAGAGGAAAGAAGGAGGTTGGAACTGGGAAGGGAAGAACAGGGCTAGTGGCTGGTTAGTGTTTTACAATGTACAGTGGGCACGGCCGAAGGCTGGGACCACAGTCTATGGGCAAAGGCCATGGCTAGTGGCTGATGAGTGTTGTAAAATGTACAGTGGCCATGGCCAAAGGCAATGGCTATGCGTCAGTTAGTGTTTGAAAATATTTAGTGAACCGTGGACACTAGCCATGGCTGAAGACCATGGCTACTGTCCCTTAATGTGTTCTAATATACAGGGGGATGCCAAAGCGCGTAGCCAGTGTCCATGTATGAAGGCCATGGCTAGTGGCCCCTTAATGTGGTTAAATATACAGTGGGCATGGCCAAAGGCCATGACTAGTGACTGGTTACTGTTGTAAAATATACTGTGGGCAAAGCCGAAAGCTGTGGCCACTGGCCATGTGCGAAGGCCATGGCTTGTGGCCCCTTAATGTGTTAAAATATACAATTGGCAATGCCGAATGTCGCGGCCACTCACCATGGATGAAGGCAATGGCTAGTGGCCCCTTAATGTGTTAAACTATACAGTGGGCACAGCCAGAGGCCGTGGGCCCTGGTCATGGTCGGTTAGTGTTGTAATCTAATCAGCGATTCCATCAGTGATGTTGTAGATGATGGAATGAGTGATGTCACAGTGATGGCACAGTGATCGGACAGTGATGTCACATGTGATGTCATCATTGTGGTCATAGGCTGAGCGTAAAGTTAAGGTAGCTTAAGTTGAATACCATGGCCTTTGTTGGGTTAAGTTCTCACCTTTACATCCCTGCAACTAAAGTATTTTCCTTGAATATGAATATATATATATATATAGTACACGGCCCACGGTAGTGGCCGTGTAGTTATGGTTAAATTGCTAATCCCATAGGAAGAGCACTTTTTGGGTGGCTTATAACTTTGCTCTGAACGGACCAATCTTCACCAAACTTTGCAAAAAAAGTATATGGCCCACTCTTTTTTGCAAAGTTTAGTGAGGTTTGGTGCATGGGAGGCAACGTTATAAGGGGGGTCCCAAAATTTATTTTTTTCCATAAGAGTGAATGGGGAAAAAACTTTGCTCAGGCCTACAGCTCAAACTGCTCGACGAATTTGCACCAAATTTGTGGCAGGAGCAGTGGCTTCCTCCTAAAAGCGTGCTTTTGTAAATTTGGTGAATATCCGTCCAGTAGTTTTTTTTTAAAACGACCAAAAAGTAGGTGTCAAAAAATTATTGATATGTTTGTCCGCTCTGCGGACACATTTCCCTGTTCGCTCCGCGGACAGGACACCGACTGGATAATTGGCTTGTGTCATGTCCGCGGACATATGACGTTTTCGCTGATTGGCTGGGATGAAGCGTGATGGGCGTCGTATTGTTTTGATGCGCCCGCCATCTTGGATCCGCGGAAATCCACAGACAGTATGGCGATGAACGGGGGAAAAAATACAACTTTGGAGAGTGTGTTAGTGTGTAGGAGTGCTTGGGGACGGTGGGAGAGTAAGAGATGGGTCAAATGCTGTATTTGTTTAGGTGGCAGGCGCCCCTGATGTGTTTGTCATGTCCGCAGTCACAGCGGCTGTCTGCGGACATAAAAATTACATAAAAAATGCAGTAGCCCATATAGCACAGATAAAATGTTTCATTCTATGGGTGTGTTATGCTGCAGTGGTTGTGGCCAGGGCCTAGAGTCTTGGGCGCATAGTGCATGGCTATGCACGCAAGACTCTAGGCCCTGGCCACAACCACTGCAGCATAATACACCCATAGAATCAAACATCCATCAAATTTCCACAAATCTACAGTTTGTGTACTGTTTGATTTGTATAGTTTGTATGTGAAGTTTTGGCTACATCATGTAATTTAGATTGTAGAGTTTGGTAACAAGCACTGCAGTATAACATATCAATGGAAGTAAACATTTTGGAATGTGGTGTATGGTTTGATGTTTGCTTCAATGGTTGTGTTATGGAGCAGTATTTGTGAGTTGTATTATAATATATTTACTGTTTGATTTTTTTTGATTGTATATATTTTTTTCATGAGTTGGGTAACTGGAGCAGATATTCTTTTTAAATTTCTGTGATAAAACTAAAGATCATGTTAGCGTAGGTAGTTTATAAAGAGTTATTGCATTACATAATAGACATTTCTCCATTATTTTGACCCTCATATTTAGTAGTTTACAAACCAGTGTACTATGCAATTTGCTCAGTTTCTGTGTTTGTTTCTTAAATCATTGGGTCTGTGGGAGAAAAAAAAAATCCATGTTGGATTTTAAAAAAAAACCTTTTTTGTTATGGTACAATACATTTCTTTCTTTGTTTTCAGTGTTTATTTGTTGTTTCTGGCTAATGTTCTATCTGTTGGCTTGTTGCAGGTTGTTAGATATTTGTTGGCGTATTCTAACTGGTTATAGTTTTTTATTTATATTTTCAAGTTGCTCATCTATCTATTGGGTTGTTGCAGATTTTTGGGGCAGTTAGATACCTGTTGGCTATTCTAACTGTTTATTTCTTCTTATATTTTAGTGGTATTGATTTATCTGTTCGGTTGTTGCAGAATCTTGGGGCAGTTAGATACCTGTAGGCATATTCTAACTCTTTATAGTTTTATAATTTAAGTTTCATTAATGTTTATGCACAGATTAGTTATTAAATTTTGGTTTTAAGAATATTAAAGAAGCATTTATAAGATTTGCTGGTAATGTCTGCTTTAGAGTAATGGTACTATCATTACATTCGAACCATCCACAATTCTTTTTTATATATGCAGTTTAGTGGCATGCATTGGATGTGGCTCCTGCGTGGTAGATTATACCTATTGTTGTGAATGTTTTCTTACCAAGCGATACTTGACCATGTGTGAATCCAGTCAGCTTGCAGTTGTTTTTGGTACCATCTGCATTGTAATGTAGCAGCATTAGTATTACGTGTTAACTATGTGTTTGTATTTGTAAGGTGGAGCGATTATCTGAATTGCAGATTTTACATAATCTGCCATGGTTTGCATTTTGTACAAGTTGCTGAAATGGAACGGATTCACAGTTAGGTATGGATACATACACGAAGCGTTCTTAGGGATTTGTTCCTGTGTTACATTGTTGCAGAGAGTGCATGTATGTTTTCACATGTATGAAATCTGGAAGATTTCATTTATAGGTATGTTTTTGTTTTCCAGTACTTGTAGTAAGTACATTAGAAATTCTTGTGGATATTTTTGTGATATTATAGTGAATTTCACCATTCCATCACAATAGTCCAATTCATGTCTTATTCCATGAACGCTGTATGAGTTGTCAGGATTGTTGCTTGCATTTCTATGAAGGACTAACATTTGCAAACACAACTGGTCTGTATTGTGTAAGTAAATGCTGTCAACAATTGGTGGCAATTTTTATTATTTATTGCTAAATTTGCGTAGCAATTTACACCAGTTATATTTGAAAATTTAAATGGACCAGATAGTTCTGTGTCCAAGTCATTTCTTCGGAGTGTGTGATGCTTCTTTGAAGAAGTACCTGAGTTACTTTGAGTAGCAGATTCTTCTTTGGTTGTGGTAATTGATGAAGTATTAGTTTCTTTTAATCTCTTTGGAGGATTTGCAGTGACATCATGTTGCATTTCTGTTTGATTTAGTTGTCTTTTAGAACATTTTACTTTTTATGGAACAGGATATGTTTTTAGATGGGGGGTGTATAGTGAACGAAGTCTATTGTATTCTAAAATGCAAGGAATATCAGCGTTTACGTTACTTGCATCAAAGTTGATTAGAAATAGACTGTCAAGTGTACTTAAGCGTGATAGTGCTATGTAGCTCATGCCTTCTTTAAAGACTGTGTTATCAATGTCTATCAATGCTTTGTCTAGGGTAAGACCTTGTGATTTATGAATGGTGACTGCGTATGCAAGAGTTAGAGAAAATTGTTCTCTGCGTACATACATGTCTTTGAAGAGAAGGAATCCAGCTGTTGAGTGTCCTATCCTTTTCACTTCTGAAAGTTTGTCAAAGAGAATATTGACAAACTGAATGTTGTTGTCACGTGGGTATGTTTGAAAGCCAACAACTGTACCCAGTGCTCCATTAACTAGTCCTTGATCCACGTCAAGGTTACGTTTAAGCATTACTCTGCAATTTAAGGATAATTTTAATATTTTTTCCAATCCAGCTGTGTTGGAGATTGAATTTTCTAAACTATTTAGTCTCGTTGTGGCTTGTTCACACATGGGTAGTGTCATACCATGTATGTGTAGTATCTCTGTGGCGCTAATTTCAATTATTGGTTGTATTACTTTTTTTAACATTGTTTCATTGAATTTGAAACAGCTTGCAAGAGTTGGCATTAAGGCCATACAATTGACATTGTTGTGGGCTAATGGTTCCATAACATCCGTAGCACATGCATTATCACCATGAAGTGCTTGAATGTGCCGGGTTTTCAATATTGCTTGTGCTTCTTGAGATAATATACCAACTCTAATACTTTTTAAGATGTTGGCATAAGTGTGATCTGCAGATTGCCACATGTTTTCTGTTCATTCTCGGTATTGGAAATGTTGCCAAAGGTTGACATTTCCAATGCTGCCAACAGTTTTACGGCAGTTTGTGTCCTAAGGTTTTAAAAATAGGGTCACCTTTCACTGGTGTCAATTGAAGAAGATCTCCAAAAACAATAATGTGTTTACCTCCAAAGAACTCTTCGTAGTTTGTTTTGAGTACTTCTTGTAATCTGAGGTGAATCGGAGCCAACATTAGGTTTGAGACCATGCTCACTTCATCTATTAGTAGCATTTTCATTTGTTTTAAAACTCTGTGTAGTTCCATTGCAGCTTCTGTAGAAAGTTTACAATATTCTAATTTGTTTTGGTGTTCTACTGGAAGGGGTAGTAATCAGTGTAAAGTGACACCGCCTATGTTGTAGGCAGCTAAACCTGTGGGGGCAGTTACAACAGCTGACAGTTTGTTGTTTGTCAATTGTTGAAGGAACTTGCTAATGATTTTGGTTAAGAATGTTTTGCCTGAACCAGCTTGACCACTGACGTATAGTAGTATAGGTTTGTAATTTTGGCTGGTACATTCTTTATTTTCATGTTGTACAACATGTGCAATTTCTTTTGTTACTTCTTGAAAAATGCTATGCTGCTCATTGTTCAGTTTTGATTGCAGTACAGTTAAGTCTTCTGTATCTTCTTAATAGTGACATAGTTTTCTACTTCTGTCATAGCTATTTCTGCCTCATTTGCTATTAGTGGCTGTCCCAGTGGTTCTTGGCTTCCTGTTACAGAAGGTTGACTACTGTCAGGAGTGTCCTTATCTAGTTGGGCCTGGAGTTCTTCTTCGTGTTGCTGTTCATTGTGCAACTTGCTTTGAAAGTGTCTTCATAGGAGTCATAGATATCTAGTAACTCTTCTTCTTTTCTCCATGGTTTAAAAAGTTGTAGCAGGGACATGTAATATAGTTCTTTATGTTGTGGAGTTTTTAATGACAATTTGATATGATTAATTAAGCTTTGTTTGGTAAGTTTCACTAAGCTGCCTTCACAAGTTGTCACTCTGTATCTACCTTTGTTTTCATCTGGTTTTATATTATTTTTGTATGTGAAGGTTTGGGCTATGTGGTATAGACACATGGGGGGTCATTACGACCCAGGCAGTAATTACACCAACTTTACCACCATGGTGTAAACTACATTTACACCATGGTGGATGGCGGATTTACCGCCCCATTCCAAGGTGAGTGGGGCGGTAAATCCCCATTTCCCATTTACCGTTCCCCATTCCCATTTTTGCCCCATAGGGCATAATGGGAGTGGGGAAGGCGCTAATTACGCCACCGTAAATTACGGTGGCGTAATTAGCATCATGGCGGGTTAGCGCCATGGATTTTAACGGCTGCTAAAAGCAGCCGTTAAAATCGGAATCAGGCGTTAAGGGTTAACGACGGCGTTAACCCTTAACGCCTGAGTTGTAATGAGGCCCATGGTTTCCAAAGTGGTACTCCTGTTTGGGTAGTATGTGTCTAGTAAATAGTTGTTCAAAATGTCTTGGCTGTTGGGATCATTTTTGGCTATCGTTTCTATGTTGTAGTATGATTTGAGAACTCTTTTTCTAGATTTAGCAGGACCAAGACTTAGGCATACTATATTTTCAGATTTTCCATATAAAGCAGTACCGGTTAAATGGTCTGCACCTTCATAGGTGCCACATTCTCTATGAGAGAACATTTTTATGCCTAAGCTGCACACTTTCTGAGACAGTGTTTTGTCTGATGATAGGTCATCCCAGAGGTCTTGAAGCTCTGTTTTTTCTGCTATGGTTAAGTAGGCTGTAACATATCGTGCAACTGCAGTGGAATTGTCTGCAATATACTGCATATCTATGTTTGCATTGAATAAGAGGGCAATGATTACATTGTAATCATTAATATATTTTGCTTCTTCTGTTCTTTATATGTAATATGTGTTCTTAGGTGATTTACCTTTAACACATAAGTCTAACGGAAGGCATGAAGTTGTTTACTTGACCTGTTGCTGTAACTGGTCTAGGGAAACCAAAGCAGCATTTGGTGTAGTATTTCCCTTTGTTTTTGTATTTGCAACAACAATATTTCCCACATTTGTGTCTTTGAAATTGTAAAATGTGTGCATGAAGATCACTATTTGTTGCTTCTGAAGTAATTTCACAAGTGACATATTTTTCGATAAACTGTAAAACCGTGGCATCACTGTCTTGACCAAATTTAGGAGCATCTTTAATCCATAAAAGCATGGGGATATGTGGTGCTCCTCTGGCTTGGTATTCTTTTCTCCAAAAGAAGTGTTGCACTTCTCGGAGGGAAGGAACAGTTTTATTACTAATAAAGTGCAGCATAGCAATGAAGCATTGATGAAAATATCTTGAAACATTAACAGGATTTAGAGAGCAAAGTTCTCCAGGTGTTAGTATATCTATGTTTGTTTTGTTTTTGTTTGATATGCGTAGGATATCATGTAAATCTTCCCATGCATATTCTGCACAACTTAATGTAACAAACCAAGTGGGTGGGCCAAGGTTTCTTATCATACAACGTACATCTCCGTGACGTCGGAACTAGTACTCATTAATACCACGCACGTTTGCTAACAGATTAGTAATGCTTGATTGTAAAACCTCATCTTTTTCTTGCACTTTTTTTAGTAATTGCGTAGATGACATATTTTGAAAATGGGTACCTGATTTTAATGTGTGTGCAACTCCGTAGCATAGAGTTGCTAGTTCACTGTGAAAGAGTAGGTGGAATATGTATTCCACATTTTCTCTAAATCTTGGATCTTCAGAATACATTCGTAACAAGCAGTATTCTGATGCTGTTATCTGAGTGGGTCTATCATTGTACCTTCTTTCTTTGCCAGTAGGAAAGAGTAGAGGAAAAGCACGTGCTTCTATACTTTTTTCCCATATGCTGATTGGTGATCCTTTGGTTAGTTGCCTTTGGTATGTTTCTAGTGCATCATCTATGGTGCCTTTAGAGTCTAATGGATGAATTGTATAATGGTCTTCTAACATATTGGATACTGTAGCGGGATCTAGAAGTTCAAATTGACCAGTTTCTGGTGACTCTTGAATTATTTCAGTGGTTTCTCTAAGGTTTTCTTCAATATTAATTTCTTTGTAGTATTCATTAGTGTCTTTTAGATATTGCAAGGCTTGTCTAACTTTATGTAAGTCTATGAGTTGTTGCCAATTTCTTTTTTCTTTTGTAGGTACACCATTTACTGAGACAATTAACGATTGTTCTATTGGACGTTGCACTCGTAGAGTGTGTACATTTTCTTTCAGATCTAATGGTAAATAAACTACTTTGCCACGAATGCCTTTCACTAATTCTGAAGGAGGTAATTTTGCTGTTTTTGGTTGAAGGCGTTTTATTGCTTGAAATGGATGCACTGTTTGAATTATGATGCTCTCAGATAAATTATGTTGCTGCAAGGTTTTTGGTAGTGGGAATAATTCCAAGTTATTTGTGATAGCACGTGAAGGAGTTTGGTTGTTGTCAAGTTTTGCAGTGCAGTAACTGCAAAGTATTAAGGGGTCATTTATTTCGTATTTGTTTTCTGCTAAGAGGTAGAGAGCTAATTCAAGCCATTTGGAATCTTCATTGTCTTCTATTTTCTATGTTATGTCTACAGTTTTTGTGCTACTTTTTTTAATAAAAAGTTCTGCGGCAACACACACACACATGGTTTGGTGCTTAAGCGGATGTATTTTTAAATGTTAGTATTTCTTTTTTGTATGTGTGTAGTAGAAGGTTGCCATTTGTAGAATTGTTCCTAGTCTGCTGTAAAGTTATTGCATTTTGTAAGTGGATTTCACTTCCAAAATATTTTTTCGGGATATGCTCTATTTCTCTGAGTAGATCTTTGGCTGTACCGTGTAGAAGATTGTTATTTAAATTGCCTAATGTTAAAGCTGGACTTTTAGCATAGTACAGTATATGGACTAGATTCCTTCTAGTTGAATGATGTGTTGATATCATTTTGATATGATGAAAGGTGCATTTGCAAATATGTCCGGAAATTCAGGTTAATGAATGTCCTTGTAGTCCTGCGTGTTTGCGCCCTGAACAGGTATCCATATTTTGTAGAAGTTTCATTTTGAATTTTTTCGTTGCCTTTTACATATTGATTGAGCAACTGACGTAAAGATTTTAAAGATTGTTTGTCAATGTTACACATTGACATGCATGGCCATTTTTACACTGGACGTTTTGGTTCAGTCTGATGGAGAGGTGATACTGATTTTTCCGGGGATATTTTTGTAAGCAGCGTTTCTTGTTTCATTATGGTATTATTAAGTTTTTCATACCCTCATCCACTGCTATGTATGGTTTTTTCAGGGTTTTTTCTGTTTTACTTGGAACCATAATGTTCATTTAACAAAGTTTTGTTTACTGAATATATATATATATATATATATATATATATATATATATATATATATATATATATATATATATTCAGTGAAAAAACTTTGTTAAAGGGAAGTTATGGTTAAGTTGCGCTACTAAAAACCTATGAAATTCAGTGAAAAAACTTTGTTAAAGGGACGTTATGGTTCCAAGTAAAACCGAAAAACCCTTGAAATTCGCCAGTTATGGTAAGCTAAGCAACCATAACTCACGCCACCACCGTGCACTGCTAAGACTAACACCCAGGACATCAAAGATGACATCACAAATGTCATTGATGACATCAATGATGACATCACATGTCTGGCTCACTCTTTTTCCTTTTGCTGACATATCTAGGCCACATGGCTTTCTTCAGTAACAGTCAGAAACTAAAAGTGTTATTTTATTTGTAGACGTATCCTTCAAGTAGGTCCTTACAGTAATTCCCTTAGAGTCCAGTCACATCATATGAAACATATACATAGGGGAAGACACAAACTTGAAAGACAGCAATCCTTTTTGTCCATAAAGATAATCAATAGACTTATCAGCACTTTCTGATAGTTCTGATGTTTTTTTATGGCTGTACTTTCCCTGTATATGGTCATATTTGTATACATTGTACTCACACTACTTTCCTTAGGGTCCAATCACATCAAGTGATACATGTACATAGGGTAAATAGCAGCTTTGAAACAGCAATCATTTATTTGCATACAAATAATCAGTTAGGTTATGAATTGTTTCTGCTACTACTACACGCGGTGTCCTGAATTGTTCGTAATTAAACAAAAATGGAGGCGTCTTAAAGAACACTATACCTGTCCGTACTGTTCGCTAGCAACTTGAAAATGTTCTAAGAACACAATTGGTGTCCTGAAATGTTCGTACATAAACGAAATTGAACTTGTCCTGAAGAACTGTATATCTGTCCTTACTGTTCGCTACCAAATTTAAACTGTTCTAAGAACTTACGCAGTGTCCTGAAATGTTCGTTTCACGTGTGACGCAATTTTAATTAGTTCAAGACCCGAACAGGACCCGAACAGTGTCCGTAGAACATCAACGCGCATGCGCTAGCCAATCTCTGTGCATTTGGTGTCCTGCGGACATGCGCTTCCTTCGCGGACTTGTTCGCGAACGGATCATATGACCGCGCCCACGCTGATCGCGTGTTCTGAATGAGGACACTGTTTGGGTCCCCGAACAAATTAAAAGTACATTTTCAATTAATCCATAATATTTTTCAATAAAATCTCACCATGGCACAAGTCCCACATAGTAATCCTGAGTTTCTACATACCTTTTGAAACTTCTCAAACTTTTTTTTGTGTTCGATCTGTCCGCGGACAGCACGCATGTCCGCGATCCGCGCACAAGCACCCCTATAAAAGACCACGCCCTAGAGCTTATTCTCATTGTGTTTCTGGCTATTCTTCAGAGCACAGCTATTTCTCCAGCAACTTGCTGATTACACCATTGAGATGGCATCCCTGGCTGCAGAACTGCCACCTGGTGCTGCACCTGCTTCAGAACCACCCCCAACCCCTCCACCACCACCACCTCCCCAAGGGCCTGAAGAGGGGAACAGGAGTGAGGATGCGGAGGAGGAAGAAGAGGATCATAAGAATGAGGTAGAGGAAAACCCTACTACCCGCACTAGGTGTGAGTCTTGGGTGTGGCGGTTATTTACCATTCATGGTAATGTTCCTAAGGCTCGTGCGAACAGTGTTACCTGCAATGAGTGCAAAATGATACTCAGTCGTGGGAAGCATGGTAAGTACAGCTTTGGGACCACTACTATGAAGCGACACCTGAGGTCATTTCACTCTGGGGCTATTCGCAGGGTTGTACCTTGCGAAGAACGTAGCAGGTTGATTTCCTCTACTTCATCCTCTGTTTCTGATCCTGTCACCACAAGGACCACCTCTGTGGGACAGCGTCTTCCTCAAGCTGCCTCACAGGCCATACAGAATGCTGATGACCCTTACCTTTCGAGGGTCACAGTTGTATGTATGTACTGTGACACAGTACTCTGCAGGAGGGAGCGACTTCGTAGTGCTTTTGAGACTATCATCTCAGAGCACGAGAAGATCTGCTCACTACCCAAATAAAACCCACTCTACATCTTCCTCTCTCAGCTCGCCCTTTCATATCCCTGTGGTTGGTGTCCCCCCTTTACCTTCCTTTCCCCTCCTCTCCTAGTGTGTCATGTATAAAAAACCAAAAAAATACAAAATATCAAAAATCCCCAAAAAAAATAAGGCTCTTTTCAGAGCCGCCGTTCACAGTTAAAAAATAGAAGTGAAAATAAATGAAGCAGGGCCCTTTGTATTTTTTAGAAGTCCGCGGACAGTTCGCGAACTTTTAAAAAATTGGGTTGCTACTCCATCACAAACATTGTAATTTTCTCTGGAAAGAAGTGGTGGCTCTGAAAAGAGCCTTTGGGTGGTGTTTGTAAGTCAAAAATTATAAATGCTTAACACCTACTTCAAAATGGTTGTTGTAATTCCAAAAAAGGTCGCAATGCATTTTGTACATTTCTCTGAAAAATCTGATTGCCAGCATAAGTAAGATGGACTCCATCTCTGCGAAAAATGTATGTACTACGAAACATAATATTTTCATTGTGAAAAGAGGACATGCCAAAATCTCTTAGAAAGGCACAAACAGCCTTATTAACATTGCGCCTTGCTTTTTCCATTTGTGAACCAAATGAAGAAGAACAAAGCCACATTTGTCTCTGCGCAATCCGTGAAAATATCACTTGAGAATTAGGAAACATGTCCATAACCTTCCCAAGTCCTTCTTTCATAGCAAATTGCAAAGAAATTCCAGTCACATGTCCTAAACTGTTCCCTCCACAATGAATTACAATTATGTCTGGATGTTGCTCTGTCTCCAAAGTAGCACAGAGAGGTAGCAAGTCCAACCACTTCATTCCACGTACTCCATGACAGTGTACTTCCACATGTGGGAATCCAAGATCTACAGCTACTCCACAGCTTTCTGCATGCACCTTCAACCAATGTATCCACGAATCTCCCAAAATCCAAACAATCTGTTTTATGAAACACACAGCCATAGCTATCTTTTGTTATCTCAGCAAAAAGAGTATCTGAGAAACTCTCTCCTGGCACAACACACCCACTAAACTTTCCTGACCAATCCCTTTCAGTGCTTATTCTCATTTGCATGACTTCTGAACCCAAAAATCCCCAGATGTAACTCCCGATGTCCGCGAACTACCGCCATGTCCGCGGACATATCGTAACATGAACAGCCCTTCTACCATTTCCACTTCACTCTCTCTGCCATTCCCTCATTGGATGTAGCTAAAAAATCACATGGCCATGCACCAATCACATTCAAGACCTCTACATCTAACTGCATCATCATAGATCAGCACTGCAAATGTACTGTGAATCTCTCTGAGTACAAGTGTCATATCATTGGCAAGCACCATCTACCAGAAATACTGTACAAGTCTCCAAGATTTCTACTTGCAGCTCCATGCATATCCATATGCATGAACACAAACTTCAGGTATGCATATTTTCTGTACAGTAGATGAACACATTTTCAAACAGACTTTTAGCTTGTGTAATCTGTAAAATGAATTTACTGTATTTTTTTCAATATCCCAAAATCAACTATCACTTATAAACCTTTATACTATTTACTTTCTTTATACACACACACTCAAATCATGTTAAACTAACATTTTGTAAATGAAATATATATAGACTACATATATTCAAACAAAATTGGATGCAAGCACAATCTATGTTTAAATCTTTAAAAAAATACTTGTACAATTTCATATTTTTTGGTTTTTATTTTAATTACTTTAATTTAGACATGACATTGAGGCGCTATTACCTAGAACAGCTTACTTACAGAAATAGAAGTATTCACTAGTATATTATAAATTTCACAAGACATAGTAAAGATATTTTTTTTTGCTACAGTTATTCATTCAATACAATTTGTTCATTAAGAACATATCATATGTACTGAACTGATGCAATGTATCTTATGTAAATACATTAGTTTAATGGTTTTAAAGAAGGCACTGAGGATTTCAATAAAAAAATCAATATCTAAATTAAAAACAGCGCTATATACAAACAAAGTTACTAATTTGAAGCTTTTACAATTGCAGTGAAGACCAGTCTACTGAAAAGAAGCAGCCAAATTCGAAGAACAAAGAAGAACTAAGAAGTTACCTGTTAATTTAAGAAAAAAAGTAAGTAGAATATCACCATAATATTTGTATTATTAATCAAACATACTATAACATTAATACAAGCTATTTTGGTGCCTAAAAATAGAGATTGTGTGCCATTTTGTCCAAAAATCTCCATGTCTTAAACAGCGATTTACAGCCAGAATGGCCCACAAATTCCTATTTTTGGACACACAAATTACCCAACTGAACCACTACAATTTTCATATTATAGAACAAACAACTGTTTTAATTGTATACATTAGATTTACTATTTGTACTTTTCCACACCACTAGCTTACTTTTTTTTGTCATCTGAACCCCAGTTTAGTAACACATAAATTCAAGAATACCTATCTCTACTAGTTCTAGTTCCCAATGCACAATCACACACCATTAGATACATCTTTATCATCTTACTCAAACACTCATGCTCACAGCACACATACATTCCAGAACACCCCAACCCATATCTTCTTTATTTTTTTCAACAGACCCTAAAGAATGCCTACCAAAAGTCAAGTCTGTAGAAAGCAACGCAAAAGTAGAGCAAAAATAAAAGTGTCCAACATAAGCATCCATCTCTAGCCGAATTTGTAAAAAAAGTTGAAACAAAACAGCTAATACTGTCATTTAGTGAAACACAAGAAGTTGTAAGTACAAAAACTTTGCCTCCTCTATCAAAATGTAAAACAAACCAAAAAACAATTAACAGAAAATCGGCTATCACTACAGATAAAACTACTTCTTCAAATTTTAATATAGTGCAAAGTAAGCATACCAAGAAAAGTATTTTAGCCAAAATGTACCGTCACAAAGTCCTTCAAAATCTTATAAAAACAGGAGAGAAATCAGGTTCAATGCTTAAAACCTATCGTAGGAAATTAATCTTAGAAGCGTTGATGGACAGTGCAATTCTTCTGAAAAGAAAGTTCTTTATTTTACTGTTAAACAAAATGAAACCACTAACAAAACTAATAACTAAATTACAAAGAAGACTTCTCAATAAGTGAAATGTCAACAGAAAGAACTTCTTAAGTATCTGCAGAGGTGAATGGAATCACACTACGAGCACAGAACCATATTTTAATGAAGAAGCGTACAAACAAAAGCAAACAAATACAATTGCCATACATAGCAGTGGTCGAGGTTATGAAAAAGTGAATAATACCATAATGGAACAAGAAGTACTCCTTACAAAAATATGCCCTGAAAACTTTACCCCTCCATTCAACTGAATCAGAACGTCTAGTGTACAAATGGCCATGCACGTCAATGTGTAACATTCCGAAACAATGTTTCAAATCTTGACGCCAATTCCTCAATAAATATGTAAAAAGCAAAGACAAAATCAAATTTAAATTACTGCAAAATTTGGATACCTGTCCAGTGCGCAAGTACACAGGACTACAAGGACATTCATTGGCCTGCATTACAGGACCTACTTGTAAAACCACTTTCCATGATATCAAAAGGATATCAACACATCATTCAAGTATAAGAAATCTAGTCTATAAACTATGCTAAAAGTCCTGCTTTAGCACTAGCAAAGTTAAATAACATCCTTCTACATGGTATAGCAAAAGACCTACTTGAAGAAATTCACTATATCCAGAAAAACTATTTTGGAAGTGAAAGCCATTTACAGAATGAAATAGCTTTAAACCAATTAATCAACAATTCTACACATGGCAACTTTTTGCTAAACACATACAAAAAAGAAATACTAAAATTTAAAAGTACATCAGCTGAAGTACCAAACCATGTTTGTGTATGTTGCCATAGAACTTTTTATAAAAGTAACACAAAAACTGTAGACCTATCATACAAAATAGAAGACAATGAAGATTCTAAATGGTTTGAATTAGCTCTCTACCTTGTAGCAGAAAACAAATACGAAATAACTGAGCCCTTAATACTTTGCAGTTACTGCACTACAAAACTTGACAACAACCAAACTCCTTCACGTGCTATCACAAATAATTTGGAATTATAACCAGTACCAAAACCCCTACAACAACTTAATTTATATGAGGGCATCATAATTCAAGCAGTACACCCATTTCAAGCAATAATACGCCTTCAACCAAAAACAGCAAAATTACCTCCTTCTGAATTGGTAAAAGGCATTTGTGGAAAAGAAGTTTATTTACCATTAGATCTAAAAGAAAATGTGCATACTCTAGGAGTGCAACGTCCAATGCAGCAATCTTTAATTATCTTAGTAAATGGAGTACCTACAAAAGACAAAAAAATATGGCAACAGCTGGTAGATTTATGTAAAGTTAGACACGCCTTCCAATATCTTAAAGAGAATAATGAATATTACAAAGAAATTAATATTGAAGAAAACTTGAAAGATACAACTGAAATAATTCAAGAAACACACGAAGCTGGTCAATTTGAGCTACTAGATCCTGCTACAATATCAAATACTTTAGACCATTATACAATTCATCCTTTGCACTGTAATGACACCGTAGAAAATGCACTGGAAACTTACCAAATGTGTCAAACAAAAGGATCGCCAAACAGCATATGGGAAAAAGTATAGAAGCACATGCTTTTCCTCTACTCTTTCCTACTGGCAAAGGAGGAAGGTATGATGATAGACCTATTCAAATATCAGCTTCAGAAAACCACTCATTACGGATGTATTCTGAAGATCCCAGATTTAGACAAAATGTGGAATACATATTCCACCTACTCTTTGAAAGTGAACTAGCAAGTTGCACACATATTAAAATCAGGATCACACTTTCAAAATATGACAGCTACACAATTATCAGAAAAAGTGCAACAAAAGGAAATACTACACCAAATGCCGATTTGGTTTCCCTAGACCAGTTACAAATGCAGGTCAAGTGAACAACCTCATGTCTTCAGTTAGACATAGTGTTAAAGGTAAGTCACTTAAAAATACATATTACATAAAAAGAAAAGAAGAAGAATAATATATCAATGATTATAATGCAATCATTGCCCACTTATGGAATACAAACATAGATGTGCAGTACATTGCAGACAATTCTACTGCAGTTGCACGATATGTCACAGCATACTTAACTAAAGCAGAAAAGACAGAGCTCCAAGACCTCTGGAATGACCTGTCATCAGATAAAACAGTATCTCAGAAATTATACAGCTTGGGCATAAAAATACTCACCCATAGAGAATGTGGATCATATGAAGCAGCTGATCGTTTAACTGGTACTGCATTGTATGGTAAATCTGAAAATATAGTATGGCTAAATCTTGGTCCAGCTAAATCTAGAAAAAGAGTTCTAAAATCATATGAAGATATAGAAACAATAGCCAAACATGATCCCAACAGCCAAGACATTTTAAAAAACAATTTATTGGACACATACTACCCAAACAGAAGTAATACTTTGGAAAACATGTGTCTATACCACATAGCCCAAAACTACACATACAACAATAATATGAAACCTGATGAAAAAAAAGGTAAATATAGAGTAACAAACTGTGAAGGCAGCTTAGTTAAACTCACTAAACCAAATTTAATTAATCATATCAAATTGTCATTAAAGACTCCTCAACATTAAGAAGTATAATACATGTCCCTGCTACATCTCTTCAAACCATGGAGAAAAGAAGAACAATTACTAGATAACTATGACTCATATGAGGATGCTTTCAAAGCAAATGAAAGCACTATAACTGATGTAAACTTTAAACAGTACAAAACAATGTTGCACAATGAACAGCAACACGAAGAAGAACTCCAAGCCCAACTAGATATGGACACTCCTGACAGTAGTCAACCTTCTGTAACAGGAAGCCAAGAACCACTGGGAGAACCACTAATAATAAATGAGGCAGAATTTGCTATGATAGAAGTAGAAAACACCATGTGTCAGTATGAAGATAAGGAAGACTTATCTATACTACAATCAAAACTAAACAATGGGCAAAGTAGCATTTTTCAAGAAGTAACAAAACAAATTGCACATAAATAAAGAATGTTCCTGCCATAATTATAAACCTATACTACTGTACGTCAGTGGTGAAGCTGGTTCTGGCAAAACATCCCTAATCAAAATCATTAGTAAGTTCCTTCAACAATTGACAAACAACAAACTGTCAGCTGTTGTCACTGCCCCCACAGGTTTAGCTGCCTACAGCATAGGTGGTGTTACATTACACCGATTACAACTATTACCAGTAGAACACCAGAACAAATTAGACTATTACAAACTTTCCGCAGAAGCTGCAATGGAATTACGCAGATTATTGAAACAAATGAAAATGCTACTAATAGATTAAGTGAGCATGGTCTCCAACCTGATGTTAGCTTTGATTCACCTCGGATTACAAGAAGTACTCAAAACAGACTATGAAGAGCTCTTTGCAGGAAAACACATTATTGTTTTTGGAGATCTGCTTCAATTAACACCAGTAAAAGGTGAGCCAATTTTTAAAACATTAGGACACAAACTCTGCCGTAAAACTGTTGGCAGCATTGGAAATGTCAACCTTTGGCAACATTTCCAATACAGAGAATTAACAGAAAACATGCGGCAATCTGCAGATCTCACTTATGCCAACATTTTAAAAAGTATCAGAGTTGGTATACTTTCTAAAGAAGCAGAAGGAATATTGAAAGCCCGGCACATTAATGCACTTTATGGCGATAATGCATGTGCTACAGATGTTATGGAACAATTAGCCCACAAAAATGTCAATTGTATGGCCTAAATGCCAACTCTTGCAAGCTGTTTCAAATTCAATGAAATCATGCTAAGTAAAGAACTGCAACCAATCATGGAAATTAGCGCCACAGACAAACTAGATGTACATGGTATGACACTACCCATGTGTGACCAAGCCACAACAAGACTAAATAGTTTAGAAACATCAATCTCAAACACAGCAGGCTTAGAAAAGATATTAAAATTATCCTTAAATTGCAGAGTAATGCTTAAGCGTAACCTTGACGTGGACCAAGGACTAGTTAATGGAGCACTGGGTACAGTTGTTGGCTTTCAAACATACCCACACGACAACAAAATTCAGTTTGTCAATAAACTTTTTGACAAACTCTCAGAAGTAAAAAGGATAGGACGCTCAACAGCTAGATTCCTTCTCTTCAAAGATATGTTTGTACGCAGAGAACAATTTTCTCTAACTCTTGCATACGCAGTCACGATTCATAAATCACAAGGTCTTACCCTAGACAAAGCAATGATAGATATTGGTAGCACAGTCTTTAAAGAAGGCATGAGCTATGTAGCACTATCACGCTCACATACACTTGACGGTCTATTTCTAATCAACTTTGATGCAAGTAAAATAAATGCTGATTGATATTCCTTGCATTTTAGAATACAATAGACTTCGCTCACAATACACCCCCCACCTAAACACATATTGTGTTCCACAAAAAGTAAAACGTTATAAAAGAAAAATAAATCAAACAGAAATGCAACAGGATGTCACTGCAAATCCTCCAAAGAGAGTAAAAGAAACTAATACTTCATCAAGTACCACAAGCAAAAAAGAATCAATTAGGGAAAGTAAACCAAGTACTTCTTTAAAGAAGGAAGACAAACTCCAAAAAAAGCAGTTAGATACAGAACTACCTGGACCATTTAAATTCTCAAATATAGTTGGTGTAAGTTGCTTCGCAAATGTAGCAATTAATATTCTATTTCAATTACCACCAATTGTTGACAACATTTACTTACACAGTACAGACCCATTGTGTTTGCAAATGTTAGTACTTCACAGAAATGCAGCAAACAATCCTGACAATACGTATAGTGTTTTTGGAATATGACAACAATTGGACTACTGTGCTGGAATGGTGAAATTCACTATAAATTCACAGGAAGATCCACAAGAATTTCTAATGTACTTACTACAATTACTTGAAAACAAAAACATACCTATAAATGAAATCTTTCATATTTCATACATGTGGAAAGATACATGCTCTCTCTGCAACAATGTGACACAAGAAGAAATCCCCAATGAACACTTCATATATATATCAATAACAAATTGTGAATCCATTCCATTTCAGCGACTTGTACAAAATGCAAACCATGGTAGATTATGCTCTACCTGCAATTCAGATAATCGCTCGACGTTAGTAATACAAACACATAGTAAATACATAATACTAATGCTTCTACGTTACAGTGCAGATGGTACCAAAAACAACTGCAAGCTGACTGGATTCACACATGGTCAAATATCACTTGGTAAGAAAACCTTCACAACAATAGGTATAATCTACCATGCAGGAGCCACAACCAATTAAGGGCACTACACTGCATATATAAAAAAGAAATGTGGATGGTTTGAATGTAATGATAGTACCATTACTCTAAAGCAGAGATTACCAGGAAATCTTACAAACGCTTAATTGATGTTCTTAAAACCAAAATTTGATAACTAAACTGTATTTAAACCCTAAGTAAACTTGTGTTACAAAAATATAAACTGTTAGAATACTCCAAAAGCTATCTAACTGCTCAAAGATTCTACAATAACTAATCAGATAAATGAATACCACTACATTAGACCAAAAAATACACAGTTAGAATACGCCAATTGGTAGCTAACTGTCCTAAAATTTAACAATATCCAAGTAGATAAATCATTACCACTAAAATATATATAAAAAAAATAGACAGAAGATGCCAATTGGTATCTAACTGCTCCAAAATTTTATAATATCAAAACAAATAAATAATATATTACTGCTCCAAAAAAATACAACAAGCCAAAGTATTAAGCATTAGCCAGAAACAACAAGTGAACACTGAAAACAAACAAACAAATAAACTGTAGCATAACAGAAAAAGGTTTTTTTTAAAATCCAACATGGATTTTTTTTCACCCACAGACCCAATGATTTTAGCAACAAATACAGAAACTGAGCAAATTTCACAGTACTCTGATTTGTAATCTACTAAATATGAGGGTCCAAAAAAAAAAAGTATATTGATTATACAATGTAATAAGTCATTACAAAATACTAATACTAACATGCTATTTTCTTTTATCACAGAAATTAACAAGAAAAACATGGACTCCTGTTACTAGACCAAACAGTAAGTATACAATAATAAGGAGAACCATAGCAGCATATCACATCCATAGTATCTAATACCTTTGTTCCTTATACATTTGTTTTTCACCCAAAGTTATAAGCAAATATGAATGTGATATGCTGCAGTGGTTGTTGCCAGGGCATAGAGTCTTGGGTGCATGGCTTTCGGGACCAAACCGCTGCTCCTGGTCCAAATTTGGTGAAAATCCGTCCAGCGGTTTGGGCTGTAGACGCGAGCAAAAAAAGTTTTGGGTCCCCCCCTATAAATTTGCCCCCCCTGGACGAATCCTCACCAAACAATTCAGAGTGACCCAAATACTTTTTTTGCAAAGTTTGCTGACGATCCGTCCAGGGAGAGTGAAGTTATAAGCCGCCCAAAAAGTGCTCTTCCTATGGAAACAGCAACTTAACCATAACTACATGGCCACTACCGTGGCCATGTAATATATATATATATATATATTCAGTAAAAAAACATTGTTAAAGGGACGTTATGGTTAAGTTGCGCTACTAAAAACCTATGAAATTCAGTAAAAAAACTTTGTTAAAGGGACGTTATGGTTAAGTTGCGCTACTAAAAACCTATGAAATTCAGTGAAAAAACGTTGTTAAAGGGATGTTATGGTTCAAAGTAAAACAGAAAAACCCCTGAAATTCAGCAGTTATGGTAAGATAAGCAACCATAACTCGCGCCGCCACCGTGCACTGCTAACACTAACACCCAGGACATCAAAGATGACATCACAAATGTCATTGATGACATCACTGATGACATCACATGTCTGACTCCCCCTTTTTTCCTTTCCTGACATATCTAGGCCACATGATTTTCTTCAGTAACAGTCAGGAACAAACAATTGTAAATTACTATATTCGTAGACTTATCCTTCAAGTATGTTTTTAGAATAATTCCCTTATGGTCCAGTCATATCATATGAAACATATACATAGGAGAAGTCACAACCTTGAAAGACAGCAATCCTTTTTGTGCATTAAAATTATCATTAGATTTATCAGCACTTTCTGATACTTTTGATGTTTTTTTATTACTGTACTCTCCCTGTATATGCTCATATTTTTATATGTTGTACTCACACTATTTTCCTTAGGGTCCAGACACATCATGTTATATATATAGATAGGGTAAGTAACAGCTTTGAAACAGAGCAATCATTTCTCTGCATAAAGGTAATCAGTTAGGTTATGAACACTTTCTGCTACTATTGCTGTTTCTTTTTCCTACTTCAATTCCCTTTTATATATTCATATTTGTATGTGGTGTTGTCTCTTTGTGATTTGAGTATAATAATGCAATTATGTAGTAAGTGGGTTTTATTACCTACTTATCACAAGTTTCACTGTACACAAAACTCTAATATGAAAACAGTTATCATTTCAATATTCAACATGGCAAGCTTATGAATATTGCACCTCCATCATGTATGCTGCACACAATGCCTATGTTTCTACATGAGTACCTTAGTATACTGGATTGAAGTTAATAATAGAATGCTATTTATATCACTGCATAGCTTAATGCACTGATTAGCACTTGATATTTATTCCAATAATCTTTGACACTTTTTTTTATTAACATTAAACTAAGAATCCCTTGTACAGACTTTTCATGAAAGGTAAATGCACATGTGATGTCATCAGTGATGTCATCAATGACATTTGTGATGTCATCTTTGATGTCCTGGGTGTTAGTGTTAGCAGTGCACGGTGGCGGCGCGAGTTATGGTTGCTTATCTTACCATAACAGCCGAATTTCAGGTGTTTTTCGGTTTTACTTTGAACCATAACGTCCCTTTAACAACGTTTTTTCACTGAATTTCATAGGTTTTTAGTAGCGCAACTTAACCATAACGTCCCTTTAACAAAGTTTTTTTTACTGAATTTCATAGTTTTTTAGTAGCACAACTTAACAATAATAACTTTGACTTTATGTACATATATTATGGAACATACTGAACCCTTTCTACTGAATTTGACGGTCCACAGACATGTTTGGACAACAGTACCACCACCTAAAAACTCAGGGGGGGTATGTGTAATAGTTATATCATAACATATGAACATTTAACAAATTCACAAAGCAGCACACATACAAAGTATATGTAGTAATACTTAAAAAATGTTACCCATATATGTAACACACTAACCATTCATGTAAATACAATATGTTTTAAAATGGAATATACCAAAAGAAGATAAAGTGGCTTCCACCATAATTATCTCACAGACGCTCCACAACCAACAGCAATACCAGACATATACACTACTGATTACATATCTCACCAGACATAGTAAGTGCACTTCTTTTTACTCATATATTTATAAACTTTCTATATTAGAAAAAAAAACATATTACTTTTTTGTTTTCTCACAGAAATGTGTAGTACTCTCGACTGGCTAGAGGAGCATTTCCCACGAGAGGAAATGTTAGAAAATAGTCCACCTAATGGTACACACTTTACTATATAAACCAATTAATAAATATTATTTTGTATACATTTAACATATACATTTTTTTTATTACAGACCATACAAAAATTCCAAACATCTCACAACAACAATCAGAGGATATCACTCTACAGCAGATTAATCAAAAAATGGACGACCTTATGCAAAATTTTATGGATTTGAAAAACTTTGTGGAAAATTATGTGAAACCCCCAACAGCACACCATTGTCCAACCTGCACTTGTCCCCCCTCACCCTATCCCATGCAGTTAACCCCAAACCCTATCTATGGACCAAAGCATTTCAATGAGATTTCCTTCCCTTCTTCACCTGATCCCAGTTATCTAGAAATCCCTAATTCTCCTGTTTTTGTTTTCGTTCCTGCCCCACCTTCCCAGTCATAATTGTATATATATATGAAATAAAGTTACTTTTCTTATATTGTGTTGTAATTACTTTCAGTTCCTTGTGATAAAACCAATTTAGGTGTCCACGGACACCGCGGTTGTTCGGAAATGTTCGTAAAGAAACGAAAATGTAACTGTCCTGAGGACACTACATTTGTCCGTAATGTTCTCATGCAAGTTGAAAATGTTCTAAGAACACTCGTAGTGTCCTGAAATGTTCGTAAATAAACGAAAATGGAGGTGTCCTTAAGAACACTATGCCTATTCGTAGTGTTCGATAGCAAGCAGAAACTGTTCTAAGAACACTCGTGGTGTCCTGAATTGTTCGTAAATAAACAAAAATGGAGGCGTGCTTGAAACGCTATGTCTGTACGTATTGTTAGCAAATAAATTAAACTGTGCTAAGAACAAACGGCTGTCCGTAACTGTTCGTTTTACATGTGACGCACTTTTAATTAGTTCAGGACCCGAACACTGTCCGTAGAACATCAACACGCATGCGCAAAACAATGTCCGTACATTGGGTGACCTGCGGATGACCGCTACCTTAGCGAACATGCTCACAAAACAATCATGTGACCGCGCCCACGCTCATCTCGTGCTCTAAATGCGGACACTGTTCGTGTCCCCAACCAGTTTAAAAGTACATTTCCAAGTAATCCACAATATTTCTCATTAAAAAATCACCATACCACAAATCCCACATACTAATCCTAATTTTACACATAGTTTTTGTGACTTTTTGAACCTTTTTTGATGTTCGATCTGTCTTGCGGACGGCGCGCATGTCCGCGACCCGCGCACAAGCACCCCTATATAAGACCACGCCCTAGAGCGCCTTCTCATTGTGTTTCTGACTATTCCACAGAGCACACTGCATTTTGCTTCACACTTTGCAGATTTTGAGATTTCCATCTCCAAGCCTATGACATCCATGGCTCGACTATTACCACATGGTGCTACATCTGCCTCAGCACCACCTCCACCACCTCCACCACCACCATTTCCCCAAGGGCCTGAAGAGGGGAACAGGAGTGAGGATACAGAGGAGGAAGAAGAGGATGACGAGAATGAGGTAGAGGAAATCCCTACTACCCGCCGTCGGCGTGAATCTTGGGTGTGGCGGTTGTTTACCGTTCATGGAAACGGTCCTAAGTCTCATGCGAACCGTGTCACCTGCAATGAGTGCAAAATGGTATTCAGTCGCGGGAAGCATGGTTCGTATATGTTTGGGACCACTACCATGAAGCGACACCTGCGCTCATTCCACACTGGGGCCATTCGCAAGGTTGTACCTTGCGAGAAGCGTAGTAGGTTGATTGCCTCTACTTCATCCTCCGTTTCTGATCCTGTCACCACAAGGAACACCTCTGTGGGACAGTGTCTTCCTCAAGCTGCCTCACAGGCCATACAGAATTCTGATGACCCTTACCTTTCGAGGGTCACAGTTGTATGTGTGTACTGTGACACAGTACTCTGCAGGGGGGAGCGACTTCGGAGTGCTTTTGAGACGATCGTCTCAGAGCACCAGAAGACCTGCTCACTACCCAAATAAAACCCACTCTACATCTTCCTCTCTCAGCTCACCCTTTCTTATCCCTTTGGTTGGTGTCCCCCCCCCTTTACCCTCATTTCCCTCCTCTCTTAGTGTGTCGTGTATAAAAAAGAACAAAAAAAATACAAAATAAAATAAAACAAAAAAAAAATAAGGCTCTTTTCAGAGCCGCCTTTCACAGTTAAAAAATAGAAGTGAAGATACATAAAGCATAGCCATTTCCATTTTGTGAAAGTCCGCGGACGGGCCGCGAACATAAAAACAATTGCATTGCTACCCTATTGAAACCAGTGCATTTTTCTCTAACAGGAAGTGGTGGCTCTGAAAAGAGCCTTTGGGAGGTGTTTGAATGTAAAACATTTTAACTAAGTAAGACGTACTTCAAAACGAATGCTGTATTTCTAAAAAAGGTCGCAATGCATTTTGTACATTTCTCAGAAAAATCTGATTGCCAGCATAAGTAAGATGGACTCCATCTTTGCGAAAAATGTATGTACTACGAAACAAAATATTTTCATTGTTAAAAGAGGACATGCCAAAATCTCTTAGGAAGGCACAAACAGCCTTATTAACATTACGCCTTGCTTTCTCCATTTGTGGACCACATGAGAAAGAACGAAGCCACACTTGTCTCTGCGCAATCCGTGAAAAAATTATTTTAGAGTTTGGAAACATGTCCATTATCTTCTGAAGTCCTTCTTTCATTGCAAATTGCAAAGAATTTCCAGACACATGTCCTAAACTGTTCCCTCCACAATGAATTACAATTATGTCTGGATGTTCCTCTATCTTCAAAGTTGCACAGAGAGGTAGCAAGTCCAACCACTTCATTCCACACACTCCATGCCAGTGCACTTCCACATGTGGGAATCCAAGATCTATAGATACTCCACAGCTTTCTGCATGCACCTTCACCTTCGTCTCCCAAAATCCATATAATCTGTGTTTTGAAACACTCAGCCATAGCTATCTGTTCTTCTCTCTGCAAAAACAATATCTGAGAAAACCTCTCCTAGCACAACACACTCACTAAACTTTACTGACCAATCCCTTGCTTCATCCAATCTCATTTCCATACCTCCCCTCCCCAAATTCCCCGGATGTAATACGCGGTGCCCTAGAAATACCGCAATGTCCGCGAACGTATCGTAACATGTACAGCCCTTCTACCATTTCGATTTCACTCTCTGTGCCATTCCCTCATTGGATGTAGCTAAGCAATCACATGACCATCCACCAATCAAATCCAATAACTCTACATGTAACTGCATCATCATAGAGCAGCACTACAAATGTACGGTGTATCTCTCGGAGTACAAGTCTCATACCATCGACAACCACGATCTACGAGAAATACTATACAAATCTCCAATATTTCTACTTGCAGCTTGGTCCATATCCATATACATGAACAGAAAGTACAGGTATGCATATTTTCTACACAGTACATGAACACATTTTCTAACCGACTTTTACCTTCTATAATCTGAAAAATGAATGGACGATCATTGTTTCATTGTCCTAAAATGACCTGTCACTTACAAACCTTTATATCGTTTAATTTCTTCATACACACACACACATGCAAATACTATTAAACTAACATTTTTTAAATAAAATATATACACGACATATAATCACACAAAATAACATACACACTCTATGATCAAATCTCAAACAATAATATTTGTACAAACACATAATTGGTTTTAATTTTTTTCGTTTATATAAGTACTTACATACATTTATATAGGACAAGCAGACTATGACATTCACTCACTGTTACGTGCAAAAGCAGGCTATGACACATAGCTCTCAACTCACATGCTTTTGGCGGGTGTCACCCGCCTTGTAATGGACTGACTCACCCGCCAAGCCTACTGCACGCCCATTCATTCCAATGGGCGTCTCACCCGCCAAAAACAAAATCAGGTGATTTCACCCGCCTTTGCGACACACATGGTTGAGAGCTATGATGACAATGACTCACTATTACGTGGAAAAGCTTAGTTACAAGAATAGTGGTATATGTTGGTAGATTATGAATTCCACAAACCATAGTAAAGATATTTTCTTTCCTACTCTTAGTCATAATATAGTTTTAATGGTTTTCAGGAAGGCACTGAGAATTTCAATTTTAAAAAATCTATGTCTAAAATGAAAACAGTGCTATATAGCAACCAAATTACTAATTTCTTTCTTTTACAATTGCAGTGAAGCCCATTCTCCTGAATAGAAGCAGCCGATTTTGATTTACAAAGAACAACTAAGAAGCAAACTACTCATTTTTGAAAAAAAAGTAAGTAGATTGTTACCATAATATTTGATTTATAACTCACACGCACTGTACGGTGCATTCATGGGATTTCTGTGCCTAAAAATAGAGATTCTGCACCATTCTGGCCAAAAATCCCCCCCCCGTCTTAAACAGTGATCTCCTGTCAGAATGGCCCTCAAATTCCTATTTTTCGGCACACAAATTACCCAACTCAGCCGCTAGAATGTAGATGTTGTAGAACAAACAACTGTTTTAATTGTATAGCTTTACCTATATTATTTATTCTTCTCCACACCACAGGCTTACTTTTTTCTGTCATCTGAACCCCAGTTTAGTAACACATTTATTGAAGAATACCCATCCCTAGTAGTTCAACTTCCCAATTCACAATCACACACCATTACATACATCTTTATCATCTTACTCAAACAATCATGCACACATCACACATGCATTGCAGAATACCCCAACCTATACCTTCTGTATTTTTTTCAACAGACGCTAAAGAATGCCCACCAAAAAGCAACTCCGTAGAAAGGGACGCAGAAGTAGAGCAAATGAAAAGAAAAGTCTCCAACATAAACACCCATCTATAGCAGAATTTGTAAAAAATGTTGAAACACAACAGCTAATACAGTCCTGTTGTGAAACAGAAGAAGTTTCTAGAGCAAAAACTTTGCCTCCTCTTTCACAAAGTAAAACGACCCAAAAAACTATTAACAGAAAATCAACTATCACTACAAATAAAATGTCTTCTATAAATCTTGATATAGTACAAAGAAAGCATACCAAGAAAAGTATATTAGCCAAAATGTTCCATCACAAAGTCCTTCAAAATCTGATAAAAACAGGAGAGAAACCAGGTTCAACACTTCAAACCTATCGTAGGAAAGTAATCTTAGAAGCGTTGATAGACAGTGCAATTCTTCTCAAAAGAAACTTAGTTATTGTTGTGTTAAACAGAATTAAACCACTAACAAAACTAATAACTAAATTACAAAAAAGACTTCTCAATAAACGAAATGTGAACAGAAATAACTTCTTAAATATCTGTGGAGGTGAATGGAGTCACACTACAAGTACAGAACCATACTTTAATGAAGAAGCGTACAAACAAAAGCAAACAAATACAATTGCCATACATAGCAGTGGTCGAGATAATGAAAAAGTTAATAATACCATAATGGAACAAGAAGTACTCCTTACAAAAATATGCCCTGAAAACTTAGATTTACCCCTCCATTCAACTGAATCAGAACATCTAATTTACACATTGCCATGCACGTCAATGTGTAACATTCCCAAAAAAATGTTCAAATCTTTACGCCTATTCCTCAATCAATATGTGAAAAGCAAAGACAAAATCAAAATTTAAATACTGCAAAATATGGATGCTTGTCCAGTACGCAAGCACACAGGACTGCAAGGACATTCGTTGGCCTGCATATCAGGACGTACTTGCAAAACAACCTTCCATGATATCAAAAGGATATCAACACATCATGCAAGTATAAGAAATCTAGTTTATAAACTGTACTATGCTAAAAGTCCTGCTTTAGCACTAGCCAATTTAAATAACATTCTTCCACATGGTACACCAAAAGACCTACTAGAAGAAATTGAGTATATACAGAAAAAATATTTTGGAAATGAAACCCACTTACAAGATGAATTAGCTGTCAACCAACTTCGTAAGAAATCTGCACATGGCAACCTTTCACTACACACATACAAAAAAGAAATACAACAATTTCAAAGCACTTCAGCTGAAGTACCAAACCACGTGTGTGTATGTTGCCGCAGAACGTGTTATAAAAGAAACACAAAAACTATAGACCTTTCATACAAAATAGAAGACAATGACGATTCTAAATGGTTTGAATTAGCTGTCTACCTTATAGCAGAAAACAAATACGAAATAACTGACCCCATAATACTTTGCAGTTACTGCACTACCAAACTTGACAACAACCAAACTCCTTCACGTGCTGTCACAAATAACTTGGAATTACATCCACTACCAAAACTCCTTCAACAACTTAATTTATATGAGAGCATCATAATTCAAACAGTTCATCCATTTCAAGCAATGATACGCCTTCAACCAAAAACAGCAAAATTACCTCCCTCTGAATTAGTGAAAGGTATTCGTGGAGTGCAACGTCCAATGCAACAATCTTTAATTATCTTGGTAAATGGAGTACCTACAAAAGACAAAAAAAATTGGCAACAACTGGTAGATTTACATAAAGTTAGAGAAGCCCTGCAATATCTCAGAGAATAATGATTATTACAAAGAAATTAATATCGAAGAAAACTTGAAAGATACAACTGAAATAATTCAAGAGACACAAGAAACTGGTCGATTTGAGCTCCTAGATCCTGCTACAATAGCAAACACTTTAGACCATTATACAATTCACCCATTGCACTCTAATGACACCATAGAAGATGCACTGGAAACGTACCAAGTGCGTCAAACAAAAGGATCACCAATCAGCATATGGGAAAAAAGTATAGAAGCACATGCTTTTCCTCTACTCTTTCCTACTGGCAAAGGAGGAAGATACGATGATAGACCTATTCAAATATCAGCTTCAGAATACCGCTCATTAAGGATGTATTCTGAAGATCCCAGATTTCGACAAAATGTGGAATACATATTCCACCTACTCTTTGAAAGTGAACTAGCAACTTTATGTTACGGAGTTGCACACATATTAAAATCAGGATCACACTTTCAAAATATGACAGCCACACAATTATTACAAAAAGTTCAACAAAAAGATGAGGTTTTACAGGCAAATCTTACAAATCTATTAGCAAATATGCGAGGTACTAAAGAGTACTGGTTTCGACGCCATGGAGATGTACATTGTATGATCAGAAACCTTGGCGCACCCACTTGGTTTGTTACATTAAGTTGCGCAGAATATGCATGGGAAGATTTACATGCTTTCCTACGCATATCAAATGAAAACAAAGCAAACATAGATATACTAACACCTGGAAAACTTTGTTCTCAGGATCCTGTTAATGTTTCTAGATATTTTCACCATCGCTTCATTGCTATGCTACATTTTACTTGTAATACAACTGTTCCTCCCCTTGGAGAAGTGCAACACTTCTTTTGGAGAAAAGAATACCAAGCCAGAGGAGCACCACATGTCCACATGCTTTTATGGATTAAATATGCTCCTAAATTTGGTCAAGACAGTGATGCCACTGTTTTACAGTTTATTGAAAAATATGTCACTTGTGAAATTCCGTCAGAATCCACAAATAGTGATGTTGATGCAAAAATCCTACAATTCCAAAGACAGAAATGTGGCAAATGCAAAAACAAAGGGAAATACTACACCAAATGCCGATTTGGTTTCCCTAGACCAGTTACAAATACAGGTCAAGTGAACAACCTCATGTCTTCAGTTAGACATAGTGTTAAAGGTAAGTCACCTAAAAATACATATTGCATAAAAATAAAAGAAGAAGAAAAATATATCAATGATTACAATGCAATCATTGCCCACTTGTGGAATGCAAACATAAATGTGCAGTACATTGCAGAAATTCTACTGCAGTTGCACGATATGTCACAGCATACTTAACCAAATCAGAAAAGACAGAGCTCCAAGACCTCTGGAATGACCTGTCATCAGATAAAACAGTGTCTCAGAAATTAATCAGCTTGGGCATAAAAATGCTGTCCCATAGAGAATGTGGATCCTATGAAGCAGCTGATCGATTAACTGGTACTGCATTGTATGGTAAATCTGCAAATATAGTATGGCTAAGTCTTGGTCCAGCTAAATCTAGAAAAAGAGTTCTAAAATCATACGAAGATATAGAAACAATAGCCAAACATGATCCCAACAGCCAAGACATTTTAAAAAACAATTTATTGGACACATACTACCCAAACAGGAGTACCACTTTGGAAACCATATGTCTATACCACATAGCCCAAAACTACACATACAAAAATAATATAAAACCTGATGAGCAAAACCGTAAATACAAAGTGACAAACTGTGATGGCAGCTTAGTAAAACTCACCAAACCAAATTTAATTAATCATATCAAATTGTCATTAAAGACTCCTCAACATAAAGAAATATATTACATGTCCCTGCTACAACTCTTCAAACCATGGATAAAAGAAGAAATACTAGATATCTATGACTCATATGAAGACGCTTTCAAAGCCAATGAAAGCAGTATAACTGATGTAAACTTTGCACAGTACAAAACAATGTTGCACAATGAACAGCAACACAAAGAGGAACCCCAGGCCCGACTAGATAAGGACACTCCTGACAGTAGTCAACCTTCTGTCACAGGAAGCCAAGAACCACTGGGAGAACCACTAATAACAAATGAGGCAGAATTAGCTATGATAGAAGTAGAAAACACCATGTGTCACTATGAAGATAAAGAAGACTTAGCTACACTACAATCAAAACTAAACAAAGAGCAACGTAGCATTTTTCAAGAAATAACAAAAGAAATTGCACATGGTGTGCAACATGAAAACAACGAATGCACCTGCCAAAATTACAAACCTATACTATTGTATGTCAGTGGTGAAGCTGGTTCTGTCAAAACATTCCTAATCAAAATCATCAGTAAGTTCCTTCAACAATTGACAAACAACAAACTGTCAGCTGTTGTCACTGCCCCCACAGGTTTAGCTGCCTACAACATAGGTGGTGTCACTTTACACCGATTACTACTCCTGCCAGTAGAACACCAAAACAAGTTAGATTATTACAAACTTTCTGCAGAAGCTGCAATGGAAGTACGCAGAGTATTGAAACAAATGAAAATTCTACTAATAGATAAAGTGAGCATGGTGTCCAACCTAATGTTAGCTTTGATTCACCTCAGATTACAAGAAGTACTCAAAACAAACTATGAAGAGCTCTTTGCAGGAAAACACATCATTGTTTTCGGAGATCTTCTTCAATTGACACCTGTAAAAGGTGAGCCTATTTTTAAAACATTAGGACACAAACTCTGCCGTAAAACTGTTGGCAGCATTGGAAATGTCAACCTTTGGCAACATTTCCAATACAGAGAATTAACAGAAAACATGCGCCAATCTGCAGATCTCACTTATGGCAACATCTTAAAAAGTTTCAGAGTTGGTATACTTTCTAGAGAAGCAGAAGCAATATTGAAAACCCGGCACATTCATGCACTTTATGGTGATAATGCATGTGCTACAGATGTTATGGAACAATTATCCCACAAAAATGTCAATTGTATGGCATTAATGCCAACTCTTGCAAGCTGTTTCAAATTCAATGAAATAATGTTAAGCAAAGAAATGCAACCAATTATGGAAATTAGCGCCACAGAGAAACTAAATGTACATGGAATGACACTACCCATGACCAAGTCACAACAAGACTAAATCGTTTAGAAAAATCAATCTCAAACACAGCAGGCTTGGAAAAGATATTAAAATTATCCTTAAATTGCAGAGTAATGCTTAAACGTAACCTTGACGTGGACCAAAAACTAGTTAATGGAGCACTGGGTACAGTTGTTGGCTTTCAAACATACCCACGTGACAACAAAATTCATTTTGTCAATATTCTCTTTGACAAACTTTCAGAAGTAAAAAGAATAAGACGCTCAACAGCTTGATTCCTTCTCTTCAAAGACATGTATGTACGCTGAGAACAATTTTCTCTAACTCTTGCATACGCAGTCACCATTCATAAATCGCAAGGTCTTACTCTAGACAAAGTAATGATAGACATTGGTAACACAGTCTTTAAAGAAGGCATGAGCTACATAGCACTGTCACTCCTACGTACAATTGACGGTCTATTTGTAATAAACTTTGATGCAAGTAAAGTAAACGCTGATATTCCTTGCATTTTCGAATACAATCGACTGCGTTCACTATACACCCCCCATCTTCAAATGTATCCTGTTCCACAAAAAGGAAAATGTTCTAAAAGAAAAATAAATCAAACAGAAATGCAACAGGATGTCACTGCAAATCCTCCAAAGAGAGTAAAAGAAACTAATACTTCATCAAGTACCAGAAGCAAAAAAGAATCAATTAGGGAAAGTAAACCAGGTACTTCTTTAAAGAAGGAAGACAAACTCCAAAAAAGCAGTTAGATACAGATCTACCTGGACCATTTAAATTCTCAAATATAGTTGGTGTAAGTTGCTACGCAAATGTAGCAATGAATATTCTATTTCAATTACCACCAATTGTTGACAACATTTACTTACACAGTACAGACCCATTGTGTTTGCAAATGTTAGTACTTCACAGATATGCAGCAAACAATCCTGACAACACGTATAGTGTTTATGGAATAAGACAACAATTGAACTACTGTGCTGGAATGGTGAAATTCACTATAAACTCACAGGAAGATCCACAAAAATGTCTAATGTACTTACTATTAGTACTGGAAACAAAAACATACCTATAAATGAAATCTTCCAGATTTCATACATGTGGAAACATACATGCACTCTCTGCAACAATGTGACACAAGAACAAATCCCCAATGAGCGCTTTGTCTATATATCAATACCTAATTGTGAATCCATTCCATTTCAGCAACTTGTACAAAATGCAAACCACGGTAGATTATGTTCTACCTGAAATTCGGATAATCGCTCCACATTACTAATGCAAACACATAGTAAATACGTAATACTAATGCTTCTACGTTACAATGCAGATGGTACGAAAAACAACTGCAAGCTGACTGGATTCACACATGGTCAAATATCACTTGGTAGGAAAACCTTCACAACAATAGGTATAATATACCACGCAGGAGCCATAACCAACTCAGGGCACTACACTGCATATATAAAAAAAAATGTGGATGGTTTGAATGTAATGATAGTACCGTTACTCTAAAGCAGAGATTACCAGCTAATCTTACAAACGCGTATTTAATGTTCTTAAAACCAAAATTTGATAACTGAACTGTACTTAAACCTTAAGTACACTTGTAGTAAAAAAATATAAACTGTCACAATATTTCAAAACCTATCTAACTGCCCAAAGATTCTACAACAACTAATCAGATAAATTAATACCACTCAAATAGAGCAAATAAAAGACAGTTAGAATACGCCAATTGGTATCTAACTGTCCCAAAAGTTACAAATATGCAAACAGATAAATCAATACCACGAAATTATATCAAAACATAAACAGTTAGAATACGCCTACTGATATCTAACTGGGCCAAAATTTTACAATATCCAAACAAATACCTAATATCTTACTGCTCACAAAAACTGGAACAATCCAATGCATAAAGCATTAGGCAGAAAGAACAAGTAAACGAGGAAAACAAACAAATAAATAAACTGTAGCATAACAGAAAAAGGTTTTTTTTTAATCCAACATGGATTTTTTTTCTCCCACAGACCCAATGATTTTAGCAACAAACACAGAAACTTTGCAAATTGCACAGTACTCTGGTTTGTAATCTACTAAATATGAGGGTCAATAAAAAGAAGAAAATGTTGATTGTACAATGTAATAAGTCATTATAAAATACTAATACTAACATGCTATTTTCTTTTATTACAGAAATGAACAAGAAAAACATGGACTCCCGTTACTAAACCAAATAGTACGAATAACAAGATAAATACAACCATCGCAGCATATCACACCCATACAAGCTTATAACATTGTTCCTTATAAATGAGTTTTTGACCCAAAGTTAAAAGCCACTATGGGTGTGATATGCTGCGGTGGTTGTGGCCAGGGCATACACTCTTGGGTGCATGGCCGAATGGCCATGCACCCAGCATTCTATACCCTGGCCACAACCACTGCAGCATATCACACCCATAGATGCAAGCATTGCAACCATTGTTATGTCTGCGGACAGAGGGAAGGTCCTAGGACAAATTCAACTTGCCAGAGGGCAATACAAACAGAGTCCTCAGGACACCCTCATTTTCTTTATGTACGAACATTTCAGGACACCGCGATTGTTCTTAAAACATTTTCACCTTGCCAACGAACAATACAGACAACGTCTCCAGGACACCCCCTGCAAACATTCCAAGACCCCAAGAGTGTTCTTAGAACACTTTCAAGTTGACACCGAATCCATTCTGTTTATTTACGAACATTCCAGAACAGCCGTGTTGTCCGCAGACAAATCGAACACAACAAAAGCGTCTAGCACATAAATAAAATACAACTTTGAACCTATCTCATACTCCCCCATCCTCCCCAAAGACTTCTACACACCAACACACTCTACTAAATACACATTTTGAACAAACTTTCACCGCACTGTCTGCGGACGTCCGCAAATGCAAGATGGCGGGCGCGACAGAAAATCTGACGCGCATCACGCACCACGCCACCCAATCAGCGAACACGTCGCATGTCCGTGGACATGACGCAAGCCGCTGGGCCAATCGGGGTGCTGTCCGCGGAACGAACACAGATATCACTAACTATTTTGCCTTACATTTTGGTCATTTAAAAAAAAACTACTGGACGGATTTACACCAAATTTGCAAAAGCACGCTTTCGGGATCAGGCCGCCACTCCTGCCACACATTTGGTGTGAATCCGTCCAGCGGTTCGGGCTGTAGCCGTGCGCAAATTTTTTTCCCATTCAGTCTATGGGAAAAAACAAAGGTTTTGGGACCCTCCCTATAACTTTTCCCCCACTGGACGAATCCTCACCAAACTTTGCAAAAAAATTCAGAGTGGCCCATATACTTTTTTTTGCAAAGTTTGGTGAGGATTCGTCCAGGGGGAGCGAAGTTATAAGCCACCCAAAAAGTGCTCTTCCTATGGAAACACCAACTTAACCATAACTACATGGACGCTACAGCGTCCATGTAATATATATCTATATCTATATATTACATGGCCACGGCAGTGGCCATGTAGTTATGGTTAAGTTGCTGTTTCCATAGGAAGAGCACTTTTTGGGCGGCTTATAAGTTCGCTCTCACTGGACAGATCCTCACCAAACTTTGCAAAAAGAGTAGTTGGGTCACTCTGAATTTTATTGCAAAGTTTGGTGAGGATTCGTCCAGGGGGGGCAAAGTTATAGGGGGGGTCCCAAAACTTTTTTTTTTTCCCGTAGACTGAATGGGAAAAAACTTTGTGCACGGCTACAGCCCGAACCGCTGGACGGATTTACACCAAATTTGCGGCAGGAGCGGCGGCCTGGTCCCAAAAGCGTGCTTTTGTAAATTTGGTGTAAATCTGTCCAGCAGTTTTTTAAAAATGACTAAAATGTAAGGCAAAAAAATTAGTGATATCTGCGTTCGCTTCGCGGACGGACTTCCCTGTTCGCTCCGCGGACAGCACCCCGATTGGCCCATGGGCTTGCGTCATGTCCGTGGAAATGCGACGTGTTCGCTGATTGGACGGCGAGGGGCGTGGAGCGCGTCAGAGTTTCTGTGGCGCCCGCCATCTTGTATTCGCAGTGGACCGTGTACAGCGCAGTGAAACGTGGATAAAAAATTGTATTTAGTGCCGTGTGTTGGTGTGTAAGAGTGTTTGGGGAGGGTGGGGGAGTATGAGATAGGTTCAATGCTTTGTTTTTTTATGTGCTAGACGTTTTTGTTGCGTTCGATTTGTCAGCGGAGAACACGGCTGTTCTGACATTTTGTAAATAAACTAAATGGTGGGGTGTTTAGAGGACGGAGTATGTGTCATTTTTGTTCGCAAGGAAGGTAAAAATGAGCTATGAACACTCGCGGTGTACTTAATTGTTCGTAAATACACAAACTGGGGTTGTCCTCAGGACGCTGTCCGTATTGTAATCTGTCTAGTTGAATGTGTTCTAAGAACACTTGCAGTGTCCCGAAATGGTTGCAATTACACAAAATGGGGGTGTTCTGAGAACGTTGTTTGTATTGTTCGTTGTCAGGGTGAAAGTGTTTTAAGAGCACTCCTTTTGTCCGCTAATAGTACAATTTCCTAGGGGCGTCAACCGACTTTTTGTCCACTAAAGAAACGATAAATCCGGCTGGTGTGCGTCGACATTATGTGATAATCCTATGACTGGCGCTATTGACCTGGCTGACTTGCTTTTGCGACACTAAATCATATCTCCCGCCACTAAGCCTGATATTATCAAAGCATTCATATTCCCCGCCTCTCTCCGTGACGTTACAGGGTGCGTAATGAAACGCGCCCAGTCATCTCCAGTACTACGCGACTTTACACAGAACCCGGAAGACAACACACATTATGTCACAACACAGCGCACCACAATTCAGAATATGAAACTGTGATTTAAAAGCAAAGAGCAAGATTGTAAATGTTGCAAAGTACATTTATTTGACATCAAATGTTTAGAGAATATTCAGCAATTTGCATTTGTCTTTGTTGTCGATCCGCAAAAGTTCATGTTGAGACACGCGATGTTCCTTTGCGGTACAGAGAGTGTTAGATCAGGTTAAAACTCAGTGCGCCACAATTCGGAATATGAAACTGTGGTTTAAAAGTAAACCGCAGGATTGTACACTTGGTAAAGTACATTTATTTCACATGAAATGTTTAGTGAATATTCAGCGATTTGCTATTGTCTCTGCTGTCGATCAGCAAAAGTTTATTTGGAGCCGCGCGTTGTTCCTTTGCGGTAGATAGGCTGTTGGTTTATGATAAAAGCAGTAAATGGTCTCTCTGATAATCGGAAGGTTGCTCCAACAACGAGCCATTAGACCACCGTATTGGTTGGTATGTTGTTTGTAGCCGCTAGTACTGCGTAAGGGCATATTGGTCCTTGCCGATTGTCCCATAAAATGTTGAGGGTCATGAAGTTGCATATTTGGACTTGCACCTGGCAGTTGAAGACCCCATCCGCTGGAGTCTGTAAATCGTGACATAGACAAAACGGGGCCACGTACCTGTTTTAAAAAACATAAATTAGTCTCACCAGCCGATCTTCATTAAAAATCATCATTTTATTTATTAGGGCGTGAAACTATTTGCTATATAAGATAGTGCAACAGAGTATGTTAATAATAAAATAATAATATTTTCCCATTCATATAGCGCTAAGAAATGTGAGGTATCTAAGCGGTGCTTATTATTAACCATGGTGTGTGTTGCTCATTTATCGACCACGGAAGGATGTAAGGCTGAGTTTGGGCTTGCCGGGATTCAAACTTGCATTAGCAAGCTGTGCACGGATGTCAAAGTGAGCGCTGTACTCGCTGCGCCACTTGACAGGCTACAGTAAAGTGGCACAGCGAGTAGAGCGCTTGACCGCCTATAGACCGGTTAAATTATTTCTATTAACCCACTCTGTGTCGTCTGCCTTTTTCAGAGCCCTATAAACGACAGGGGATCAATTTGGCGGTGATAGTACGCGGTAGAAAACATTATGCCACTTTCAACGAACAAGTTCAACTTCAGCGGTCTTTAATGCTACGCTATTGTAATTATATTTGGTATAAAGTAATGTAAAGGGTTACTTACAGTACAATTGGAATTTCCATTGTCTACGAGTGGTGCAGTCAGAAAATACGACTCCGCGTGTGCCAACGATCTTTCGCATAGTGATATAATATGTAAAAGTGGTTTTGTTTCAGAAATTTCATCTTTATCTTCTCTTACGTTTTAGCAACACTCCTTCAAGAGAAGTCTTTCATCACAATCTCTGTCTGTCAAGGTCAAAACACAATACAACCTTATAGTCTGCTTCGTGAGCCTCTGCGGGGCCCGAGAAAAAAATGAAGCAGCTGACCTTCACTGTGAACGAGCATAAATTCTAACTTTGCAACATTCTGTGTAAAGCCATCTGTAGAAGTTGGTTTTTGCACGCCATGTTTGTATATTGTTTGCGTGATATTAAAAAAAGTTTGTTTAAAGGAGGTTATGGTTCTAAGTACAGCCGAAAGACCCCTGAAAATAGCAAGTTATGCTAAGCTATGAAAAATAACTTGCGCCAACACCATGCACTGCTAAGACTAACACCCAGGACATCAAAGATGACATTGCAAATGTCATTGATGAAATCACTGATGACATCACATCTGTATGTACTTTTCATGGAATTTGTGTACTAGGGATTTTCATTATAATGTTCCGAAAAAAGTGTCAAGGATATTGCAATAAATATCATACCGTTATTAGTGCTTTGAACGATGCATTTATATCAATAAATAGCATTGTATTATGGGATTCTATGTAGTATACTGAGCTGCTAATGGAGAAAGATAGCATTGTGTGCAGAGTACAAGATAGAAGTATAATATTTGTAATGTTAATATGTAGAATAATGAAATGATAATTGTCCTGAAATGTTGGAAAATTCACAAAATGGGGGTGTTCTGAGGACGTTATTCGTATTGTGTGATTGCTTAGCTGTATGCAATGAGGGAATGGTACAGAGAGTAAAGTGGACGCTGTCCGCGGACACCGCGGCTGTTCGTGGACAGGGCGTGGTAAATCTGGGTTTTACAGGAAATCCAACATGGAAAGAAGACTGTACGGATCAGCCAATCAGATGTCGAGGTTGTGGATTTGTGTTGAAAGAGACTGTGTGTGGTGAAGATGGCAGAAGTGGAGAAAGTCAGGGTGTTGGTGCTCGGAGATATGTTTGTGCATGGTTTACAGCAGTACACTGAATGCAGGCATGTTGCAAAGAACTTTGATGTCAAAGGAGTGGAGGTGGTGTGGAGCACTGTGCCTAATTGCAATGTACAGGGAATTGTACAAGTTTGTGCGGATATGGCCACGATGAACAGTCCGCATGTGGTAGTTTTGCACTATGGTGCTTTCCATTTGGGCAACGTCAGTGCCCCTACTTTGTTGGCTGATTTGGAACGCTTGGTTCAAGCCGCAGTGAAGATCCTTCCAAATGCGAAAGTAATTTTTTCTGGATTACTACCTAGGGCAATATGGGACAATAGTTCAGTTTTTTGTCCTCAGCAAAACATTGCTAGGTGTGTCATCAACCGAGGCATGTGTGCCTTCATGCTTAGAGCTGGTATGTTCTTCTGTAACAATGAGAATATTGATGCCAGTAATGCTGTTAATTTTAAAGAAGATGGCATTTCTTTATCTTTTACCTGAAATGCCTTTTTATTTTGGAATGTAAGGGTTGCTTTGGAGAAGGTTATGTGAAGATTTTAGGAGTAAAGTAAGAAAAAAAACAAGAAAAAAAATATAAAATAACAGGTGTCTGTCAAGCAGCTGTAAAAAAAAAAAAAACGGCTCTTTTTAGAGCCAACTTCAAAGGGGAAATGGGGCACACTATTTAAATTTACATTCACCACGCTCAGATTTTCAATGTGTCCGCGGACATGGCGGTAGTCCGCGGACATGAAAATCACTACGAGGGGGTTAGTATGTTCTATGTTACATGTCAGGGATATTATGGTTAAGTTGTGTTACTAAAAACCTATGAAATTCAGTGAAAAAACTTTGTTAAAGGGACGTTATGGTTCAAGTAAAACCGAAAAACCCTTGAAATTCGCCAGTTATGGTAACATAAGCAACCATAACTCGCGCCACTGTGCACTGCTAACACTAACACCCAGGACATCAAAGATGACATCACAAATGTCATTGATGACATAACTGATGACATCACATGGCTGGCTCTCCCTTTTTATCCTTTAGTGACATATCGAAGCCACATAGTTTTCTACAGTAACAGTCAGGAAGTAAAAATTGAAAAGGTACTATATTTGTAGACTTGGGTTCCTGTCACATCATATATGAAACATGTACGTAGCGGAAGATACAGGCTTGAAAGAGAGGAATCCTTTCTGTGCATGAAGATAATCATTATGGTATCAGCACTTTGTCATAGTTTTATTTTTATTACTCTACCTTCCCTCTATATGCTCATATTTGTATACATTATAGTCACTCTCCATAGAGTGAATGGGAAAAAAATGTTGCTCGCGTCTACAGCCCAAACCGCTGGACTGATTTCCACCAAATTTGGACCAGGAGCAGCGGCTTGGTCCCAAAAGCGTGCTTTTGCAAATTTGGTGAAAATTCGTCCAGTAGTTTTTTTTAAAATGACCAAAAAGTAGGTAAAAAAAAATTAGTGATATCTGTGTTCGGTTTGCGGATACACTTCCCTGTTGGCTCCACGGAAAGTGTCCTGATTGGCAAATCGTCTTGCGTGATGTTCGAGGACATGCAAAGTGTTCGCTGATTGGACGGCGTGGAGCGTGAAGCGCATCAGATTTTTCGGTAGCGCCCGCCATATTGGATTCGCGGACGTCCCGGACAGCGCGGTGAAACTGTTCAAAATGTGTATTTTGTAGAGTGTGTTGGTGTGTAGGAGTGTTTGGGGAGGGTGGGAGTGTGTGAGATAGGATGAAAGTTGTGTTTTTTATGTGTTAGACGTTCTTTTTGTGTTTGATTTGTTTGCGGACATCACGGGTGTTCTGAAATTTTCTAAATAAACTGACTAGGGGGTGTTCTAAGGAGTCAAAATGTGTCCGTTTTGTTCGCAAGCAAAGTGAAACTGTTCTGAGAACACTCGCGGTGTCCGGGGAGTGTTCGTAGGTGGTGTCCTGAGGACGCTGTCCGTATTGTTCTCTGTCAAGTTGAATGTGTTCTAAGAACACGCGCGGTGTCCTGAAATGTTTGCAAATAAACAAAATGGGGGTGTTATGAAGACGCTTCTAAGAACACTCGCGGTGTCCGGTGAGTGTTCGTAGGGGGTGTCCTGAGGAGGCTGTCCGTATTGTTCTCTGTCAAGTTGAATGTGTCCTAAGAACACTTGCGGTGTCCTGAAATGTTCGCAAATAAACAAGATGGGGGTGTTCTGAAGACGTTTTTGAGAACACTCCCGGTGTCCTGGAATGTTCGTAGGGGGTGTCCTGAGGACGGTGTCCGTATTGTTCTCTGTCAAGTTGAATGTGTCCTAAGAACACTCGCGGTGTCCTGAATTGTTCCCAAATAAACAAGATGGGGGTGTTCTGAAGATGTTTTTGAGAACACTCCCGGTGTCCTGGAATGTTCGTAGGGGGTGTCCTTAGGACGGTGTCCGTATTGTTCGTTGTTAAGTTGAAAGTGTTCTAAGAACTATCGCGTTGTTCTGAAATGTTTGTAGGGGGTGTCCTGAAAACGGTGTCCGTATTGTTCGCTGGCAAGCTCAAAGTGTTCTAAGAACACTCACATTGTTCGCGGACATTAAAAGTTTCCCATAGATCATAGTTGAAATGTTTGACTCTATGGATGTGATATGCTGCGGTGGTTGTTGCCAGGGCATAGAGTCTTGGGTGCATGGCCATTTGGCCATGCACCCAAGACTCTATGCCCTGGCAACAACCACCGCAGCATATCACATTCATATTTGTTTATAACTTTGGGTGAAAAACAGATGTATAAGGAACAAAGGTATTAGATACTATGGATGTGATGTGCTGCTATGGTTGTCCTTATTATTGTATACTTACTGTTTGGTCTAGTAATGGGAGTCCATGTTTGTTTTCTTCATTTCTGTGATAAAAGAAAATAGCATGTTAGTATTAGTATTTTGTAATGACTTATTACATTGTATAAGCAATATACTTTTATTTTTTTTCGACCCTCATATTTAGTAGAGTACAAATCAGAGTACTGTGCAATTTGCTCAGTTTCTGTATTTGTTGCTAAAATCATTGGGTCTGTGGGAGAAAAAAAAATCCATGTTGGATTTAAAAAAAAACCCTTTTCTGTTATGCTACAGTTTATTTGTTTGTTTGTTTTCAGTGTTCACTTGTTGTTTCTGGCTAATGGTTTATACTTTGCTGTGTTGTATTTCTTTTGGAACAGTAACAGATTCTTCATTTGTTTTGATATTATAAAATTTTGGAGCAGTTAGATACCAATTGGCGTATTCTAACTGTCTATTTTTTTTAATATATTGTAGTGGTTTTCATTTACCTATTTGGATATTGTTAAATTTTGGGACAGTTAGATACCAATTGGCGTATTCTAACTGTGTATTTTTTGGCCTAATTTATTGGTATTCATTTATCTGATTAGTTGTTGTAGAATCTTTGAGTGTTAGATAGCTTTTGGAGTATTCTAACAGTTTATATTACTTTAACACACATTTATAATTTTGGGACAGTTAGATACCAATTGGCGTATTCTAACTGTGTATTTTTTGGTCTAATTTAGTGGTATTCATTTATCTGATTAGTTGTTGTAGAATCTTTGAGCAGCTAGATAGGTTTTGGAGTATTCTAACAGTTTATATTTTTGTAACACAAATTTACTTAAAGGTTTAAATACAGTTTATTTATCAAATTTTGGTTTTAAGAACATCAAATAAGTGTTTGTAAGATTTGCTGGTAATCTCTGCTTTAGAGTAATGGTACTATCATTACATTCAAACCATCCACATTTCTTTTTTATGTATGCAGTGTAGTGCCCTGAATTGGTTGTGGCTCCTGCGTGGTAGATTATACCTATTGTTGTGAAGGTTTTCTTACCAAGTGATATTTGACCATGTGTGAATCCAGTCAGCTTGCAGTTGTTTTTGGTACCATCTGCATTGTAATGTAGAAGCATTAGTATTACGTATTTACTATGTGTTTGTATTACTAACGTGGAGCGATTATCTGAATTGCAGGTAGAGTATAATCTACCATGGTTTGCATTTTGTACAAGTTGCTGAAATGGAATGGATTCACAATTTGGTATTGCTATATATATGAAGCGTTCATTGGGGATTTCTTCTTGTGTCAAATTGTTGCAGAGAGTGCATGTATGTTTCCACATGTATGAAATCTGAAAGATTTCATTTATAGGTATGTTTTTGTTTTCCAGTACTTGTAGTAAGTACATTACAAATTCTTGTGGATCTTCCTGTGAGTTTATAGTGAATTTCACCATTCCAGCACAGTAGTCCAATTGCCGTCTTATTCCAAAAACACTATATGTGTTGTCAGGATTGTTTGCTGCATTTCTGTGAAGTACTAACATTTGCAAACACAATGGGTTTGTACTGTGTGAGTAAATGTTGTCAACAATTGGTGGTAATTGAAATAGAATATTCATTGCTACATTTGCATAGCAACTTACACCAACTATATTTGAAAATTTAAATGGTCCAGGTAGTTCTGTATCTAACTGCTTTTTTTGGAGTTTGTCTTCCTTCTTTAAAGAAGTACCTGGTTTACTTTCTCTAATTGATTTTTTTTTGTTTGTGGTACTTAATGGAGTATTAGTTTCTTTTACTCTCTTTGGAGGATTTCCAGTGACGTCTTGTTGCATTTCAGTTTGATTTAGTTTTCTTTTACAACGTTTTAGTTTTTGTGGAACAGAATATGTGTTTAGATGGGGAGTGTATAGTGAGCGAAGTCTATTATATTCTAAAATGCAAGGAATATTAGCGTTTACTTTACTTGCATCAAAGTTGATTAGAAATAGACCGTCAAGTGTACGTAAGCGTGATAGTGCTACGTAGCTTATGCCTTCTTTAAAGACTGTGTTACCAATATCCATCATTGCTTTGTCTAGGGTAAAACCTTGTGATTTATGAATTGTGACTGCGTATGCAAGAGTTAGAGAAAATTGTTCTCTGCGTACATACATATCTTTGAAGAGAAGGAATCTAGCTGTTGAGCGTCCTATCTGTTTTACTTCTGAAAGTTTGTCAAAGAGTATATTGACAAACTGAATTTTGTTGTCACGTGGGTATGTTTGAAAGCCAACAACTGTACCCAGTGCTCCATTAACTAGTCCTTGGTCCACGTCAAGGTTACGTTTAAGCATTACTCTGCAATTTAAGGATAATTTTAACATCTTTTCTAAGCCTGCTGTGTTTGAGATTGATTTTTCTAAATTATTTAGTCTTGTTGTGGCTTGGTCACACATGGGTAATGTCATACCATGTACATCTAGTTTGTCTGTGGCGCTAATTTCCATTATTGGTTGCATTTCTTTACTTAGCATGATTTCATTGAATTTGAAACAGCTTGCAAGAGTTGGCATTAAGGCCATACAATTGACATTTTTGTGGGTTAATTGTTCCATAACATCTGTAGCACATGCATTATCGCCATAAAGTGCATTAATGTGCCGGGTTTTCATTGTTGCTTCTGCTTCTTTAGAAAGTATACCAACTCTCAAACTTTTTAAAATGTTGGCATAAGTGAGATCTGCAGATTGGCGCATGTTTTCTGTTAATTCTCTGTATTGGAAATGTTGCCAAAGGTTGACATTTCCAATGCTGCCAACAGTTTTACGGCAGAGTTTGTGCCCTAATGTTTTAAAAATAGGTTCACCTTTTACTGGTGTTAATTGAAGCAGATCTCCAAAAACAATAATGTGTTTTCCTGCAAAGAGCTCTTCATAGTCTGTTTTGAGTACTTCTTGTAATCTGAGGTGAATCAAAGCTAACATCAGGTTGGAGACCATGCTCACTTCATCTATTAGTAGCATTTTCATTTGTTTCAATACGCTGCGTAATTCCATTGCAGCTTCTGAGGAAAGTTTGTAATAGTCTAATTTGTTCTGGTGTTCTACTGGTAATAGTAGTAATCGGTGTAATGTAACACCACCTATGTTGTAGACAGCTAAACCTGTGGGGGCAGTGACAACAGCTGACAGTTTGTTGTTTGTCAATTGTTGAAGGAACTTACTAATGATTTTGATTAGGAATGTTTTGCCAGAACCAGCTTCACCACTGATGTACAGTAGTATAGGTTTATAATTATGGCAGGAACATTCTTTATTTTCATGTTTTACACCATGTGCAATTTGTTTTGTTACTTCTTGAAAAATGCTACTTTGCTCATTGTTTAGTTTTGATTGTAGTATAGTTAAGTCTTCCTTATCTTCATACTGACACATGGCGTTTTCTACTTCTATCATAGCTAATTCTGCCTCATTTGTTATTAGTGGTTCTCCCAGTGGTTCTTGCCTTCCTGTTACAGAAGGTTGACTACTGTCAGGAGTATCCTTATCTAGTTGATCTTGGAGTTCTTCTTCATGTTGCTGTTCATTGTGCAACATTGTTTTGTACTGTGTAAAGTTTACATCAGTTATAGTGCTTTCATTTGCTTTGAAAGCATCCTCATATGAGTCATAGTTATCTAGTAATTGTTCTTCTTTTCTCCATGGTTTGAAGAGTTGTAGCAGGGACATGTAATATACTTCATTATGTTGAGGAGTCTTCAAAGACAATTTGATATGATTAATTAAATTTGGTTTAGTGAGTTTAACTAAGCTGCCTTCACAGTCTGTCACTCTATATTTACCTTTTTATTCATCGGGTTTCATATTATTTTTGTATGTGTAGTTTTGGGCTATTTGGTATAGACACATGTTTTCCAAAGTATTACTTCTGTTTTGGTAGTATGTGCCAATAAATTGTTTTTTAAAATGTCTTGGCTGTTGGGATCATGTTTGGCTATTGTTTCTATATCTTCATATGATTTTAGAACTCTTTTTCTAGATTTAGCTGGACAAAGACTTAGCCATACTATATTTTCAGATTTACCATACAATGAAGTACCAGTTAAATGATCAGCTACTTCATAAGATCCACATTCTCTATGGGTGAGCATTTTTATGCCCAAGCTGTATAATTTCTGAGATACTGTTTTATCTGATGACAGTTCATTCCAGAGGTCTTGGAGCTCTGTCTTTTCTGCTTTAGTTAAGTATGTTGTGACATATCGTGCAACTGCAGTAGAATTGTCTGCAATGTACTGCACATCTATGTTTGCATTCCATAAGTGGGCAATGATTGCATTATAATCATTGATATATTTTTCTTCTTCTTTTCTTTTTATGTAATATGTATTTTTAGGTGACTTTCCTTTAACAGTATGTCTAACTGAAGACATGAGGTTGTTTACTTGACCTGTATTTGTAACTGGTCTAGGGAAACCAAATCGGCATTTGGTGTAGTATTTGCCTTTGTTTTTGTATTTGCAACGACAATATTTTCCACATTTGTGTCTTTGAAATTGTAAAATTTGTGCACAAAGATCACTATTTGTGGCTTCTGATGGAATTTGACAAGTGACATATTTTTCAATAAACTGTAAAACAGTGGCATCACTGTCTTGACCAAATTTAGGAGCATCTTTAATCCATAAAAGCATGTGGATATGTGGTGCTCCTCTGGCTTGGTATTCTTTTCTCCAAAAGAAGTGTTGCACTTCTCCAAGGGGAGGAACAGTTTTATTACAAATAAAATGTAGCATAGCAATGAAGCGATGGTGAAAATATCTTGAAACATTAACAGGATCCAAAGAAGAAAGTTCTCCAGGTGTTAGAATATCTATGTTTGTTTTGTTTTTATTTGATATGCGTAGGAAATCATGTAAATCTTCCCATGCATATTCTGCACAACTTAATGTAACAAACCAAGTGGGTGGGCCAAGGTTTCTGATCATACAACCTACATCTCCATGACGTTGAAACCAGTACTCTTTAGTACCACGCATATTTGCTAATAGATTTGTAATATTTGAATGTAAAATCTCATCCTTTTGTTGCACTTTCTCTAATAATTGTTTAGCTGTCATATTTTGAAAGTGTGATCCTGATTTTAATATGTGTGCAACTCCGTAACATAAAGTTGCTAGTTCACTTTCAAAGAGTAGGTGGAATATGTATTCCACATTTTGTCTAAATCTGGGATCTTCAGAATACATCCTTAATGAGCGGTATTCTGAAGCTGATATTTGAATAGGTCTATCATCATATCTTCCTCCTTTGCCAGTTGGAAAGAGTAGAGGAAAAGCACGTGCTTCTATACTTTTTTCCCATATACTGATTGGCGATCCTTTTGTTTGACGCATTTGGTAAGTTTCCAGTACATCTTGTACTGTGTCATTACAGTGCAAAGGATGAATTGTATACTGGTCTAAAGTATTTGATATTGTAGCAGGATCTAGTAGCTCAAATTGACCAGCTTCCTGTGTTTCTTGAATTATTTCAGTTGTATCTTTCAAGTTTTCTTCAATATTAATTTCTTTGCAATATTCATTATTCTCTATAAGATATTGGAAGGCTTGTCTAACTTTATATAAATCTACCAGCTGTTGCCATATTTTTTTGTCTTTTGTAGGTACTCCATTTACTAATATAATTAAAGATTGGTGCATTGGACGTTGCACCACTAGACTATGCACATTTTCTTTTAGATTTAATGGTAAATAAACTACTTTTCCACGAATGCCTTTTACCAATTCAGAGGGAGGTAATTTTGCTGTTTTTGGTTGAAGGCGTATTATTACTTGAAATTGGTGTACTGTTTGAATTATGATTCTCTCATATAAATTAAGTTGTTGTAGAGGTTTTGGTACTGGGTATAATTCCAAATTATTTGTGATAGAACGTGAAGGAGTTTGGTTGTTCTCAAGTTTTGTGGTGCAATAACTGCAAAGTATTAAGGGCTCAGTTATTTCATATTTTTTTTCTGCTAGAAGGTAGAGAGCTAATTCAAACCATTTAGAATCTTCATTGTCTTCTATTTTGTATGATAGGTCCACAGTTTTTGTGTTACTTTTATAAAAAATTCTACGGCAACATACACATACATGGTTTGGTACTTCAGCTGATGTACTTTTAAATTTTAGTATTTCTTTTTTGTATGTGTTTAGCAAAAGGTTGCCATGTGTAGAATTGTTGCTTAATTGGTTTAAAGCTATTTCATTCTGTAAATGGCTTTCACTTCCAAAATATTTTTTCTGGATATAGTGAATTTCTTCAAGTAGGTATTTTGCTGTACCATGTAGAAGGATGTTATTTAACTTTGCTAGTGCTAAAGCAGGACTTTTAGCATAGTACAGTTTATAGACTAGATTTCTTATAGTTGAATGATGTGTTGATATTCTTTTGATATCATGGAAAGTGGTTTTACAAGTAGGTCCTGTAATGCAGGCCAATGAATGTCCTTGTAGTCCTGTGTACTTGCGCACTGGACAGGTATCTATATTTTGCAGTAATTTAATTTTGATTTTGTCTTTGCTTTTTACATATTTATTGAGGAATTGGTGTAAAGATTTGAAACATTGTTTGGGAATGTTACACATTGACGTGCATGGCCATTTGTACACTAGACGTTCTGATTCAGTTGAATGGAGGGGTAATTCTAAGTTTTCAGGGCATATTTTTGTAAGGAGTACTTCTTGTTCCATTATGGTATTATTCACTTTTTCATAACCTCAACCACTGCTATTTATGGCAATTGTATTCGTTTGCTTTTGTTTGTACGCTTCTTCATTAAAATATGGTTCTGTGCTCGTAGTGTGATTACATTCACCTCCGCAGATACTTAAGAAGTTCTTTCTGTTGACATTTCGCTTATTGAGAAGTCTTTTTTGTAATTTAGTTATTAGTTTTGTTAGTGGTTTCATTTTGTTTAACAGTAAAATAAATAAATTTCTTTTGGGAAGAATTGCACTGTCCATCAATGCTTCTAAGATTAATTTCCTACGATAGGTTTTAAGCTTTGAACCTGATTTCTCTCCTGTTTTTATAAGATTTTGAAGGACTTTGTGACGGTATATTTTGGCTAAAATACTTTTCTTGGTATGCTTACTTTGCACTATATTAAAATTTGAAGAAGTAGTTTTATCTGTACTGATAGGTGATTTTCTGTTAATTGTTTTTTGGTTTGTTTTACATTTTGATAGAGGAAGGGAAGTTGTTGTACTTGAAACTTTTTGTGTTTCACTAAATGATTGTATTAGCTGTTTTGTTTCAACTTTTTTTACAAATTCTGCTAGAGATGGATGCTTATGTTGGACACCTTTATTTTCATTTGCTCTAATTTTGCGTTGCTTTCTACGGAGTTGTCTTTTGGTAGGCATTCTTTAGGGTCTGTTGAAAAAAATAAAGAAGATATGGGTTGGGGTGTTCTGGAATGTATGTGTGCTGTGTGCATGAGTGTTTGAGTAAGATGATAAAGATGTATGTAATGGTGTGTGATTGTGCATTGGGAACTAAAACTAGTAGGGGTAGGTATTCTTGAATTTATGTGTCACTAAACTGGGGTTCAGATGACAAAAAAAAAGTAAGCTAATGGTGTGGAAAAGTACAAATAGTAAATGTAATGTATACAATTAAAACAGTTGTTTGTTCTATAATATGAAAATTGTAGTGGTTCAGTTGACTAATTTGTGTGTCCAAAAATAGAAATTTGTGGGCCATTCTGGTTGTAAATCGCTGTTTACGACATGGAATTTTTGGACAAAATGGTACAAAATCTCTATTTTAAGAAACCAAAATAGCTGGTATTAATGTTATAGTATATTTGATTAATAATATAAATAATATGGTGATATTTTACTTACTTTTTTTTTTTAATTAACAGGTAACTTCTTAGTTTTTCTTTCTTCTTCGAATTCGCCTGCTTCTTTTCAGGAAACTGGTCTTCACTGCAACTGTGAAAGCTTCAAATGAGTAACTTTGTTTGTATATAGCACTGTTTTTAATTTAGATATTGATTTTTTTAATTGAAATCCTCAGTGCCTTCTGTAAAACTATTAAACTAATTTATTTACATAAGATACATTGCATCAGTTCAGTGTATATGATATGTTCTTAATGAACAAATTGTATTGAATGACTAACTGTAGCAAAAATAAAATATCTTTACTATGTCTTGTGAAATTTATAATATACTAGTGAATACCACTATTTCTGTAAGTAAACTGTTCTAGGTAATAGCGCCTCAATGTCATGTCTAATTTAAAGTAATTAAGTAAATAAATAAATAAAAACAAAAAATATGAAATTGTATAAGTATTTTTATAAAGGTTTAAACATAGATTGTGTTTGCATGCAATTTTGTTTGAATATATGTAGTATATATATTTCATTTAAAAAATGTTAGTTTAACATGATTTGAGTGTGTGTGTTTAAAGAAAGTAAAAAGTATAAAGGTGTATAAGTGGTAGTTGATTTTAGGAAATTGAGAAAAGTACAGTAAATTCATTTAACAGATTTTACAAGGTAAACGTCTGTTTGAAAATGTGTTCATCTACCATAGCTCTCAAGTCACACGCTTTTGGCGGGTGTCACACGCCTTGTAAAGGGCAGACTCACCCGCCAAGCCTCCTGCACGCCCATTCACTCCAATGGGCGTCTCACCCGCTGAAAACAAAATCGGGTGATTTCACCCGCCTGTAAAACAAAAATGGTTGAGAGCTATGTCATGTACTATACAGAAAATATGCATACCTGAAGTTTGTGTTCATGCATATGGATATGCGTGGAGCTGCAAGTAGAAATCTTGAAGACTTGTACAGTATTTGTGGTAGATGCTGTTTGCCAATGATATGACACTTGTACTCAGAGAGATTCAGAGTACATTTGCAGTGCTGATCTATGATAATGCAGTTAGATGTAGAGGTCTTGAATGTGATTGGTGCATGGTCATGTGATTTTTTAGGTACATCCAATGAGGGAATGGCAGAGAGAGTGTAGTGGAAACGGTAGAAGGGCTGTTCATGTTACGATATGTCCGCGGACATGGCGCTAGTTCCAGGACATCGAGAGTTACATCCGGGGATTTTTGGGTTCAGAAGTCATGCAAATGAGAATAACCACTGAAAGGGATTGGTCAGGAAAGTTTGGTGGGTGTGTTGTGCCAGGAGAGATTTTTTGAGATACTCTTTTTGCTGAGAGAACAAAAGATAGCTATGGCTGTGTGTTTCAGAAAACAGATTGTTTGGATTTTAGGAGATTCGTGGATACATTGGTTGAAGGTGCATGCAGAAAGCTGTGGAGTAGCTGTAGATCTTGGATTCCCACATGTGGAAGTACACTGGCATGGAGTACGTTGAATGAAGTATTTGGATTTGCTACCTCTCTGTGCTAATTTGGAGACAGAGCAACATCCAGACATAATTGTAATTCATTGTGGAGGGAACAGTTTAGGGCATGTGACTGGAATTTTTTTGCAATTTGCTATGAAAGAAGGACTGAGGAAGGTTATGGAAATTTTTCCTAATTCGCAAGTGATATTTTCATGGATTGCGCAGAGACAAATGTGGCTTCGTTCTTCTTCATTTGGTCCACAAATGGAAAAAGCAAGGTGCAATGTTAATAAGGCTGTTTGTGGCTTTATAAGAGATTTTGGCATGTCTTCTTTTCACAATGAAAATATTATGTTTTGTAGTACATACATGTTTCGCAGAGATGGAGTCCATCTTACTTATGCTGGCAATCAGATTTTTCTGAGAAATATACAAAATGCATTGCTACCTTTTTTGGAATTACAACAACGATTTTGAAGTAGATGTTAAGCATTTACAATTTTTGACTTACAAACACCACCCAAAGGCTCTTTTCAGAGCCACCACTTCTTTCCAGAGAAAATTACAATGTTTGTGATGGAGTAGTAACCCAATTTTTTTAATGTTCGCGAACTGTTCGCGGACTTCTAAAAAATACAAAGAGCCCTGCTTCATTTATTTTCACTTCTATTTTTTAACTGGGAAAGGCAGTTCTGAAAAGAGCCTTATTTTTTTTTTATTTTTGTAATTTTGTATTTTTTTTGGTTTTTCAGACACGACACAGTAGGAGAGGAGGGTAAAGGAGGGTAAAGGGGGGGACACCAACTACAGGGATAAGAAAGGGCGAGCTGAGGGAGGAAGATGTAGAGTGGGTTTTATTTGGGTAGTGAGCAGGTCTTCTCGTGCTCTGAGACGATAGTCTCAAAAGCACTCCAAAGTCGCTCCCCCCTGCAGAGTACTCTGTCACAGTACATACATACAACTGTGACCCTCGAACGGTAAAGGTCATCAGCATTCTGTATGGCCTGTGAGGCAGCTTCAGAAAGACGCTGTCCCACAGAGTCGGTCCTTGTGGTGACAGGATCAGAAACAGAGGATGAAGTAGAGGAAATCAACCTGCTACGTTCTTCGCAAGGTACAACCCTGCGAATAGCCCCAGAGTGAAATGACCTCAGTTGTCACTTCATAGTAGTGGTCCCAAAGCTGTAGTTACCGTGCTTCCCGTGACTGAGTATCATTTTGCACTCATTGCAGGTAACATGGTTCGCACGAGCCTTAGGACCATTCCCATGAATGGTAAATAACCGCCACACCGAAGACTCACGCCTAGTGCGGGTAGTAGGGATTTCCTCTACCTCATTCTCATCATCCTCTTCTTCCTCCTCCGCATCCTCACTCCTGTTCCCCTCTTCAGGCCCTGGGGAGGTGGTGGTGGTGGAGGGGGTGGTGGTGGTGCTGAAGCAGGTGCAGCACCAAGTGGCAGTTCAGCAGCCAAGGATGCCATGTCGATGATGGTGTAGTCTGCAGGTGGCAGCAAAAATCACTGTGTTCTGAAGAATAGACAGAAACACAATGGGAATAAGCTCTTGGGTGTGGTCTTTTATAGGGGTGCTTGTGCGCGGTCCGCGGACATGCGCACTGTGCGCGGACAGATCGAACACAAAAAAAGGATCGGAAAGTTTCAAAACGTATATAGAAAGTCAAGATTGCTATGTGGGACTTGTGGCATGGTGAGATTTTATTGAAAAATATTATGGATTAACTGAAAATGTACTTTTAAATTGTTAGGGGACACGAACAGTGTCCGCATTTCAGGACACACAATGAGCGTGGGCGCGGTCATATGATCTGTTTGCGAACTAGTCTGCGAAGGAAGCGCCTGTCCGCAGGACACCAAGTGCACTGAGATTGGTTAGCGCATGCGCATTGATGTCCTACGGACACTGTTCGGGTTCTGAAGTAATTAAAAGTGCGTCACACGTGAAACGAATATTTCAGGATACCGCGTGTGTTCTTAGAACAGTTTAAACTTGGTAGCGAACAGTAAGGACAGATATAGTGTTCTTCAGGACACGTGTAATTTAGTTTATGTAGGAACATTTCAGGACACCAATTGTGTTCTTAGAACACTTTCAATTGGGTAGCGAACACTACGAACAGTTGTACTGTTGTTCATGACACATCATTTTCGTGTAATTAGGAACATTTCAGGAAAGCAATTGTGTTCTTAGGACAGTTTTAAGTTGATAGCGAACATTAAGGACAGATATAGTGTTCTTTAGAACACTTTAATTTTTCTTTCTTTACGAACATTTCAGGACACCACGTGTGTTCTTAGAACAGTTTCAACTTGCTAGCGAACAGTACGAACAGGTGTGGTGTTCTTTAGGACACCTCCATTTTCGTTTATGTACGAACATTTCAGAACACTCGCACTGTCCGCGGACACTTTTATTGTTTTTAAAAAAAAAACAGAAACTGTTCACAATACAATATAAAAATTAAACTTTATTTAATATTAATAATTTATGAAAGAGAAGGTGAGGCAGAAACAGAAATAAAAACAGGAGAATTTGGGGTTTCAACATGATTGGTATTAGGTGAGGAAGGGATGGAAATCTCATCAAAACGTTTTGGATTATGGAGAGGGTTTGTGGATAATTGACTGGGATATGGTGAGGAGGGACAAGTACATGTGGGGCAATGGTATGAAGTTTTTGTTTTAAAATGATCTTCAACAAAAGTTTTTAAATTATTAAAATTGGTCAACAGTAAATCAATTTTTTCTTTTATGCTGTCAAGCGTGTTTTCCATAACAGCTTCTTCAGAGGTAGTTTCTATTTTGTTATGCTCTGTATAAAAAATATATATATATGTTAAATGTATACAAAATAATAATATTTAAATGGTTTATATTATAAAGTGTTTACCATTAGTTTCACTATCTTGTGACATTTCTTCATGTGGGAAATTGTCCTCTAGCCATTCCAGAGTACTAGACATTTCTGTGAGAAAAAAAAGAAAAGATAATATATTTTTTAATCTAATACAGAAAGTTTATAAATATATGAGTAACATGAAGTACACTTACTATTTCTGGTAAGATAAGTCCTATGTATTCAGTGGGTCTGGTCTTGTTCTCAGTTCTGTTGTGTCTGTGAGGTAATTATGTTGGAAGCCAATTTATGTTCTTGTGGTATATTCCATTTCAGAACATATTGTATTTAAATGAATGGTTAGTGTGTTACATATATGGGTTACATTTCTTATGTATTACTATATATAATGTGTTTGTGTGCTGCTTTTTGAATTTGTTAAATGTTCTTATATTATGATATAACAATCAAACATATCCCCCCCCAAAGTTTTTAGGTAGTGGTACTGTTCTCCGAACATGTCCGCGAACATTAAATAATTTCGCGGACATCAAGTTCATAAGAAGAGATCTAGTCAGTTCCATATGACATGTATATAAAGTGAAAGTCATTATTGTTAAGTTTTGCTACTAAAAACCTATGAAATTCCATGAAAAAACACTTGTTAAAGGGACGTTATGGTTAAGTTGCGCTACTAAAAACCTATGAAATTCAGTGAAAAAAACTTTGTTAAAGGGACGTTATGGTTAAGTTGCGCTACTAAAAACCTATGAAATTCAGTGAAAAAAACTTTGTTAAAGGGACATTATGGTTAAGTTGCGCTACTAAAAACCTATGAAATTCAGTGAAAAAAACTTTGTTAAAGGGACGTTATGGTTAAGTTGCGCTACTAAAAACCTATGAAATTCAGTGAAAAAACTTTGTTAAAGGGACGTTATGGTTCCAAGTAAAATCGAAAAACCCTTGACATTCGCCAGTTATGGTAAGCTAAGCAACCATAACTCGCGCCACCACCGTGCTCTGCTAAGACTAACACCCAGGACATCAAAGATGACATCACAAATGTCATTGATGACATCACTGATGACATCACATGTGCATTTACCTTTCATGAAAAGTCTGTACAAGGGTTTCTTATTGTAATGTTAATTTTAAAAAAAGTGTCAATGATCATTGGAATAAATATCAAGGGCTATTTAGTCCATCCAGTATACTAAGCTGCTCATGTAGAAACATAGGCATTGTGTGCAGCATACATGATGGAGGTGCAATATTCATAAGCTTGCCATGTTCAATAGAGAAATGATAACTGTTTTCTTATTAGACTTTTGCATACTGTGAAACATGTGATAAGTAGATAATAAAACACAAAGAGACAACACCACATACAAATATGAGTATATACAAGGAAATTGAAGTAGTAGCAAAAAGTGTCCATAACCTAACTGATTACCTTTATGCAGAGAAATGATTGCTCTGTTTCAAAGCTGCTACTTACCCATATATATATATCACATGATGTGCCTAGTCTCTAAGGAAAGTAGTGTGAATACAAGATATAAAAATATGAGCATATACAGGGAAAGTACAGTAACAAAATAACAACAGAACTGTCAGAAAGTGCTGACAAGTCTACTGATTATTTTAATGCACAGAAAGGATTGCTTTCTTTCCAGCTTGTGTCTTCCCCTATGTATATGTTTCATATGATATGACTGGATCCTAAGGGAATTATTGCAAGAACATACTTGAAGGATAAGTCGACAAATATGCTACCATTTCCACTTTTAATTCCTGACTGTTACTGAAGAAAACTATGTGGCCTAGATATGTCAGTAAAGGAAAAAAGGCGGAACCAGACATGTGATGTCATCAGTGATGTCATCAATGACATTTGTGATGTCATCGTTGATGTCCTGGGTGTTATTCTTAGCAGAGCACGGTGGTGGCGCGAGTTATGGTTGCTTAGCTTACCATAACTGGCGAATTTCAAGGGTTTTTCGGTTTTACTTGGAACCATAATGTCCCTTCAACAAAGTTTTTTCACAGAATTTCATAGGTTTTTAGTAGCACAACTTAACCATAACGTCCCTTTAACAAAGTTTTTTTCACTGAATATATATATATATATATTTTACATGGCCTGCTTTAGCGGCCATGTAGTTATGGTTAAGTTGCTAAACCCAGAGGAAGAGCACTTTTTGGGCAGCTTATAACTTTGTTGCCCCTGGACGAATCTTCACCAAACTTTGCATAACATGTATATGCCCCACTCTACATGTCTTGGCTAAGTTTGGTGAGGTTTGGTGCAGGGGGATCAAAGTTATATGGGGTCCCAAAATGTATTTTTTTTCCCATAGACTGAATGGACAAAAAACTTTGCTCATGCCTACAGCTCAAACAGCTGGGCGGATTTCCACCAAATTTGCGGCAGGAGCGGCGGCTTGGGCCCGAAAGCGTGCTTTTGTAAAGGGCCCAAAAGCGTGCTTTTGTAAATTTGGTGGAAATCCGTCCAGTAGTTTGTTTTAAAATGACCAAAAAGTAGGTCAGTGGACACACATCCCTGGTCGCTCCACGGACAGGACACTGTTTGGCTAATCAGCTTGCATGATGTCCGCGGACACGCGATGTGTTCTCTGATTGGTTGGGATGAGGCGTGAGGTGCATCACATTGTTTCTATGCGCCTGCTATATTGGATCCGCGGACATCCACGGACAGTGCGGCGTCGAACTTAGCAAAAATGCAATTTTGGGGAGTGTATTGTGTGTAGGATTGCTTGGGGAGGGTGGGGGAGTAAGAGATGGGTCAAATGCTGTATTTGTTTAGGTGGCAGGAGCCCTTGATGTGTTTGCGGTGTCCGCGGTCACTGCGGCTGTCCGTGGACATACTAAATACTGGGTGTACTACTAGCTATTTTATCTTAGTGTGATGTTGGTTTTGGGTTGTTAGTAGAGCATTGATTGCAATTAATATCCCCTATAAGCAATCCACATACCACAGTCAAAGAGGGTTATTCATAGATTTCAGCGCAGAGGGAGCGCACGTGAGAAGCGCAGAGAGGGAGCGTGCGCCAGGGTGCGCCAGCCGTGTGCGCTAAACAGCATTCTGGCGCACCACGTATTCATGGAATTTCCAAGCCATTTTGAGCGCTGACGCAGCGAACATTCCGCAGCATGAGTTACGCCCCCAAGAATGCCCCTTGCGCAAGGAAAAGCCTTTGAAATCCTCAATGTGGCGCAAAGGGCCACGCTAACCCTGGACCAGCTTACAGGGCTGCTACACTGTAATCGTGTGAAAATACTATGCGTACCTCACTCACGGCAGCCAAAACGTGTGAAAATGTACTCATGCACCCCTCGGAATACGCGTACCCCACTCGTGCTAGGTAAATTGAGTAGAAAAAGTACCCCCTGTGGTGTGGGATGTCTGTTGGGCATGCCCAGGGTAGATGGCCTGCCTGTGGGGCATGGGGAGTGGGCTGCCCGTGGGGCATGCCCAGGGTGGATGGGGTGCCTGTGCGTATTCCGGGGGTATGCAGGGAGTTTCACACGCAATAGGCCTTGGGCGAGCGGGGTACATGTATTTTGGGAGTGCACTGGAAGTTTCACACGGAATAGGCCTGGCGTGAGCGGGGTACATGTATTTTGCGGGTGCGTGGGAAGTTTCACACGCGATAGGCTTTGCGCGAGTGGGGTACGTGTATTTTTCGGGGATGCGTGGGGAGTTTCACACACGATAGGGCTGGCACGAGTGGGGTATCTTTATTTTGGGGGTGCGCGGGAAGTTTCACACGCGATAGGCCTGGCGTGAGCGGGGTAAATGTATTTCGGGGGTGCACAGGAAGTTTCACATGCGATAGGCCTGGCGCGAGCGGGGTATGTGTATTTTGGGGGTATGTGGGGATTTTGACACGCGATAGGTCTGCCGCGAGCGGGGTACGTGTATTTCAGCGGTGCGTGGGAAGTTTCACACGCGACAGGCCTGGTGCGAGCAGGGTATGTGTATTTCGGGGTATGCAGGGATTTTCACACGCGATAGGCCTGGCGCGAGCGGGGTACGTTTTTTTCGGGGGTGCACGGGAAGTTTCACACGCGATAGGCCTTGGGCGAGCAGGGTACGTGTATTTCAGGGATACACTGGGAGTTTTACACGCAATTTGGCATTGTGGCCCCTCCCGGGTGTGCCCTTTCCCCCCTCCCCATGCCCTGCAGCCAGCCCACACCACAGGGGACTACCCTATACCCCTGACCATGCCCTGCAGGCAGGCCACACCACAAAAGACTACCCTACACCCCTGACCATGCCCTGCAGGCAGTCCACATGGCACCATGCACTTGTGAGCGCACTTGTGAGCCCTGACTCATGTCCCACACCCACCCACCATTGATGGGCACCTGCCAGCAGGCACCGACTCATGTCCCCCAGCCACCCACCCACCATTGACGGGCACCTGCCAGCAGGCCCTGACTCATATCCCCCAAATTGAGGGGTACCTGCCAGCAGGCCCCAACTCATGTCAGTAACCCACCAACCCTATAATGACGGGCACCTGCCAGCAGGCCCCGATACGTGCTCCACCAAACACCATGTTCTAACAAAAGAGACCCATGGGCCTAATGCCCACACAAACCCCCGGACCCCCAATACAAGCACGCAACCATCCACTGCACCCACTCCCAAAGTACCCATGCCATGAGAGCCTCAAAAAAACCACCATGGCCATGCATAAAAGTACAACAGAGCCACACAGTGGCAACACATGACTGAGGCAATGCTCATTGAGACATGCACAAAACCAATGAGAGTACACAACACCAATAATGAAGAAATATGATTTGTATTAAAATACGTAAAGAAAAAACGTCATGAAACATCAAACTTGTAAATGAAGAAATGATGAAATCCAAAATAAAAAGAAATCCAATGTAAACGAAAAATCCACAAGAGGAAAAAAGCGGAAGTTGTCCATTTCAAATGTGCAAATAAAGTACATGAAAAAAATAAAAAATAAACATTGATCTATGGGATGACAAAATAACTAAAATATGTACAAGTGTGGAACTATATACAGTGAAAGTCCAAAGGGTCCATGATGCCCAAACAAAAAGAAACCTACCAGAAATCCTAAAAAAATAACTAAGTACATAAAGTGGAGCAAAGTCTATGACCTCCAAAATAAAGAAAAAACAAATGAAACCTAACCCTAAAGAACTATGTAGAAAAGGCGGCGGGCAAGTCCAACGGCTCACTTGTTGCTGTCCCAGGCCAGGGCATCATCAAACTCCTCTTCAATGTCCTGGAGGCGGGCTTCTTCCCTGGCCCCGAGGTCTCACAGGGATGCAGCCATGGCCTCCTCAAACTCCCTGCGAGTTGCCTCGAGGCACTCAGCCTGCCTCAATGCCCTGCGCATGGAGTTCTCCGCCCTGACCATAGTGAGCCATGCCTATTCTGCCCACCACTGCTCCGCATCTATTTGCTGGCCCAACCGCTGCCACTTGGAAGAATAACATGAGACATCCTGTTCCACTAGCATGGCCCCCTTTTTGGCCAATCCAGAACTAATGCAATGCTCTAGTCTTTGGGCGAGGCTCCCTATAAAAGCCACACCCAAAGAACAAGACTTGCTTCGTGTATTCCTCTGTTGCATTGAGCACGCTCTTACCTGATCCCAATCCCTGGAGTCTTCTACGGCTTACCAGCAGTTCTGGCGTCTGGCTGGGCCTCCATCTTCGCTACTACGAGCTCCGCATCTGAAAGAGAAAGAAACAAAAGCATTAGTACAGCGCCAGTCTCTACTCACCTTTCCGCAGCTTTCTGACGGCGTCGGCAGCTTCATTCTTCACTCGTGGTCCTTCTGATCATCACCGCCCGTCCGAGTTACGGGTCTTCTGATCTTCACCGCCCATTGGACCTTCCTTTGGAAATCTGCAAGGAAAAGACAACACAAGAGAAAGACAGGTTAGTCTTTATAGACACTCGGTGAGCAAGATCCACAAAGACAATACAAACCTGCACATCTTACTTTCGAACCCAGTGAAGCAACTGGGAAATCCGAGGACATTGGACATTATATGCACTAAGGGTCAGTGAAGTAACTGGCCCTGGAACTTATTTCGGGACTTTTGAACGCTTTCCAGTCACTCATAAGGGGAACGGCTGTGCCATTCTTCTCAGCAGCATCACCAGAACAAGCAAGAAGAACAGCTGCTAGCCAGCACGGCAACCATGCGGGCCGCACCATAGCGCCCCTGCAGAGCCAGGAGAGCCCACTTTCCTAAAACAAGAGGTGAGCCCCCCCACCCCCTTTTTGGCACTGCACTTGAACCAACGGGGAGTCTCAAGGGAGAGTCTCTGGGTCTGGGCACTATTCTAACCCATTCTTTGTCTCACAGATAGAACCCCGGTGAAGAGAGAAAGAGCTGGTTTCCGGGTGAGGGAAGAGCAGAGCACAGGTTGAAGGAATCCATCGCTCCTGCGGAGATTCAGGTGAGCGTGACAGAACACGAAGCCAACCTTAAACACCTCCGCCTGAGCGATGGAGACCTCAGAGGTAGATCAACTGTCACAGTTATTGGGGGAATTGAGAGCCGAGGTGCATGCAGCTCGTTCGGAGGCAGACGATAGGAGATTGCTCGTAGCTTGGAGGGGGATTCATCCCGTGATTTTTTGTTTCACTTAATTGAATAATCTTAATTTGGAATATAGACTTACCAATAGCCCTGATTTGAAAAAGACACTGGTTTGTCGAAACACGTGTTATCTACAAAGGGCAATAGAATAAATATCAACCTTTTCACAAGTATCCAGTGTGGCGCAGTTCCTAAAGTGTGGAGCAACATTTTAAACTGTTTTCTCAAGGGGTTGGGGTCAAAAGCCCCTTATCTGCTACACACCAACAGTGACATTTGTTGGAATTGCAACCATAGCCAGGCGCATGGAAACCTTTGTAGTTGGTACAAAACACAACCCCAAAATTGTGATATAGTATGTGAAAGTGTACACACATACACGTGCAGGCAGCTCCACAGTAATTACAATCCGATTTGCAAGCTATAATCAATCTGCGGGCTATACCAGTTAGTATAGCCTGCAGATTGACCAATCAACTTTGCTAAACCCCCGCTAGGGTGTTCCAATACAGAGCACATGTGTCACAGGATGCACCTGTGCTAGTGCGTTTCATAACAGTGAAGGGATGAAAATCTGAACATACATGCCAGGTCACTTTGACATTGCAGCAGTGAGTAGGCATGCAGAACGGTGTGTGTAATATGGCTCAGAAGTGGGTGGGTGCAGTGCAGTACATGTGTACATTACCAACAATGTACATAAACAAGTACTTTTTGATGTCAATCACTTAACATGACGGCAGTGTAAGGGCAAGTTCAGCCATCATGTGCAATGTGCATGCACTGGGTTGCATGGCTACAGTTAACCCCCCCTTAGTGAAAATGCAGGGAGGCATTGCATGGCAATGAAAGGTTGACCAGAGAACTGTGTATTGGCAGACAGTGTTGGCTAGCGTCAATTGCATCATCTCAGTCAACTGACACCACAGCAGATGAGAATAGGACACTAAGCAGGACACACGATGAACCGTCAGTAGTACACCCATTCATGCAGAAGGCATTACACCAGTTGAACAGAGTCAGGGGGCCTGCAACAGGGGGAGGCCTGTGCCCTAAACAGACAATGACACCCTAAACATGTGCGTGATGCAGGACTGAGCCAGAGTGAGCATGGAATGGATGACCAAATGCCATGATACGTATGTAATCCTGTACACATACTACAATGATCATCCTGCAAAGTACACATAGGGGCGTGCATGGAATGCACATGGAACATGAATGGGCACTCATAACCCTTGGGAGAATCTGCCATCTGCACAGTCCGAGTGAGACACTCTGCATCAAGGACAAAGGATGTACCCCACAGTATGTGTCTGATAGGTTCGCTGGACGAAGTGTGCTTGTACACAGGTGCGTGGAACAGGCCATTGCAGTAGTCCAACAAGTTACCCACCAGTGCCATGGTGAAATTGAGGTGCAGGGGGGTGGAGGGGCAAGGAAGCATGCCAGCATGGAGTACCTGCATGCAGGCTGAACACACATGCACGTCAGTCATGCGATGACATAATCCGAGTGCTGAGTTGAAAGACACCACAGGCTACATGCAGACAGGTCAGTGAGCTGGAACATGGACCGGAGGGGCAGCCGGGTGACTATCTTGTGAGTAGGGTGCATGTGTGGTGATGAGGACAGTCCCCGTCTGCTTCACATGTCCAGCATGCATCACAACAGGTACGCATTAGTGAAGCATTGCATGACTCTCACATGAGAACCATGTACACATAGCATGTAGTGGCAGTCAAGCACATCACATCACACAAGCAAACACATGGGCTGGACAAACACGCAACAACACTCACCGGACGGGGCATCATAATCCTGCATCACTCCCACTCCTTCGATCAATTGTGCCGGGATGAACTCTGCAGCAATCACCTCGTGCGGAGTGAGTTCTTCCTCCTCAGGTGGTGGCCCACTGCCACTCACCTGAGTCATGGCATAATTGGAGGCACGCTTTTGCTTAGCACAGCATCGAAGGTCATCCCAATGCTTTTTGCAGTCCTGAGCTGTGCACACCTCATATCTGAATGCACTAACACCATCCGCAACATGCTTCCAGTATGCCCAACGCTGGGCAGGTGTAGTATGGGAATTTGGGCCCACTAGCATACTGTGTTCGTGTCCGATACGTAGCCCACAAGGAAGTCCAGTTCCTGCTTGTTGAAATGCTTCTTCCTCGAAGTGCCGGAGCTCAGAGCCGTGTCTGGGGTCCCAGCCTCTTGCGCAGGAGCAACCTTCCTCCTCTTGGGCAGTGGTACAGACCCTGACTTGCAAATGCTGCCCTGATCAGTAGGGGCAGTGGCGCTGCTGGACTGGACAAAGAGAATGGCAGGTGGAACTGGGACTGAAGCCTTGACTTGCGTCAGTGGCTGCTGGGTGCTCTTGACAGGACCCAACACAGCAACAGCTGCTGTGCCAAGGTCTGTGACTGACACAGTCCTGGCTAGCAGACTCACAGCCGGGGTGGTGTTGGCTGCATCTGCCCATGCAGTTGCCAACACCCAGCTGCTTGGGGCAGCAGATGACAACACTGCCCCAGGGACATGTGCCTCGGTCAGAGCATCGCTGTGCACACATTGCTTGTGCCTCCTGACTACCTGGAATTCAGCCTGGGAGTCCTCAGGTGCCAACGCATCATGCGCTGGCCGACCCCGAGCCTGGGTGGTGGTTGCCACAGCTGCACCTGCAGCTACCACTACCGTTGAGCCCGTGACAGTAGATGAAACTGACTGCCTGGTCACATGGGCGCCAGTGTCAGATGCAAGAGCTGCATCTCCTGGAGCCGCAGGGGGTGGTGGAATGACTGCACCAACACGTGGCAGAACATCCTGCCGAAGTGGCGCACCGCTGCCTCTTCCCCCTCTGCAGCTACCCTGGCCACCCTGGACTCCCCCTACTCCTTGGTCACCCCAGCCACATCCCTGACCACGGCCACCATGTTGAGGATGCCCAACTGAGGTGCCCCTCACCTTTCGTGGCCTCCCAACCATGGCACAGATGTACTAGTGCCAATGGGAGGTGTGCACAACAATTGTCCTGGGCAATTGGGTGAAGGGTGTGGGATACGTGATGTAAACAGCACCCCTGTGCTCCTGCAAGACTGTATGTGACCCCTGTGAGAAAATGACGGGTCACGCAATGCTCAGGCACCCCAAATCTGCAATAAAACCGTGCATGCAACCCTCGGTAGCCCACGTGTTTGGAATTAACCTCCTGCAGTACACGGTGGCACCCAGGGACACAAAAAATGCATATGCATGGGACACACAGGCTACTATGACCTCAAAAACGGGTACGCGATACACAGGGGGACCCACAGTGGGAAAAATAGCATGCGCAACTCACTGTCTGACTAGCGTGGGAAAGAAAAACACACATAGGCAAGACCCCGCCAAAAGTAGAGATACGTCCTCGATTTGCTGTGAAGTGATGGCGTGTGAAACAACAAGAAGTAGCAACACACGCGTCTGTCTCCACTAAAAGCACGTACAGTGAACTGCTGGCCTGCGCTTACCTTTAACCTGTGCTGAGAGAAACACCTGTGCACATCACGTCACTCACGCGCTTACGCGCTAAGGCCCTTTCCTCGAATTACACGCTGATGTGCTGTTTTTTCACGTGCTAAATGACTCTGCATTTAGCTGGCCATGTGACAACACAAGGATGACCATGCTCCTGCCCAGAAGACCATTTTCCTGCCTCCCAGACTACCAAGCAGCCTCCCACGAGCCATCTGCTGCTGCCTGCTGCCCATGTGCCCTGCTATTTGGTGCCTGCACAGAGGCCATAGCCAGGGATCCTGTACCTGAGTCCACCTCTGGTGACCCAGAAGACATCGCTCCACAGCCCAGCCCCAGGACCAAGTTGCCCACCCACACCTGCCTCTGGTATTGCCATGTCTGACTCAACACCATCTGTGGCCAGTGGCAACCCCTAGTCAGAGAGGCAGAGGGCTGCCAGCTTCACTGAAAATTAAGTTGGCATTATGGTGGAGCGAGTCCTGGGGAATTATGATGCCCTCTTCTCAATTTCACGCATCGACAGGGATGGACGGAGGAGGATCTGGAAGGAAATTGTGGATGCCATCAATGCGGAGGGGGTGGCATCCCGCAACTACGACCGTGACCTGAAGCGCTGAGAGGACTTCATGTCCAGGGCCCTCAGGAAGGTCCGACGCCTCGTTGCTGCTCATGGAGAAGTGGGGCGTCGGGACCAGCTGACCAACATCCAGATGAGGGTCCTGGAGGGCATTAACTTAGCGCTTCACCACCTGGTCCTCGAGATGCAGACCCATCCGGAGTCGAGTGGTAAGTGTCCATGTGTTCATCTCCAGCATAGTGCATGTTGAGTTGTGTCAGGTGTGTGCAACTTGGATGTATGTCTGGCATGCCCCATGTATGAATGTCTGTGTGCAGGGACATGACAGTGAAGCATGTGAGTCCAGTCAAGCATGTGCAACGACAATGGTGTGTGTGTTGCTATGCATGATGTGCACCTGCATGTGAGGACGCACACATGATTGCATGCCTGTGTCTGTAACTGGCCATGTCTGTTGTGTGAATCATGGATGCTGATGTCACCATCATGGACTTGAATGGTGTGCATGTGCGTTTTATTGAGTGGTGAGTGTGTGACTGGGAAATGCCATGGATGCATGACACATGCACATCTCAATGCGTGCATTGACTGTTGTGGTCTAGCTGTCCAGGATTGTACTGTGATGGGAGGTGGACACGGACGGATGCATTACTGTGCAGTGGTGTATGTGCATGTGTGTTGCTTGCAAAGACCTGTGCGTTGTGGAAGGTGATGATGGCTATGGCATGCAACAGTGCCACTCATGTGCATTTGTATTGTGTCTAGCAGACTTAGGTTCAGTAACCTGATGCTTGTGTTCAATGTCTCCCTTTCCAAAGCGGCTAGTGAAGAAGAGGGCCGAGACGGCGCTGTGGAGCAGAGTGGTGGGGATGCCTCTACCGGCCGGAGACACAAGGCCCAATCACCCTCCCAGGTTATGGCATCTTCTGGGAAATAAGGGACTAGAACCGCGTCCGCCACTATGGCCGCAGCTGCCGAGCGTATGCCCAAGAGGCCAAGGTTGGGAGTGGGCTCCTCCGCAGCGGAAGGGGTAGGTGAGAATCCACAGGGGCAGGATAATGCAGAAGATGGTGCAGGGGCATCCAGGTTGGTGGTGGGTGAGGAGGAGGAGGACGCCACATTAGATCCACACTTGGGGCCTGGTGGGGGTGATTCCACTGGTGCAAGGGGTGGAGTCCAGGTACAGGGGCAGGAGGCAGCACAGATTGCCAAGGAAGTGCTTGTGCCTAATCCTGTCCCTGATTCTGTGACTGCATCTCTCTGCACCAGCAGGGATGCCTCATTTCAGGCCTGTCCGCAGGTAGAGGATGTGTCCACATCAACTGACCTTCCTCTACCTGCGGACGAGGCAATCTGTGACAGGGTTGAGCCCATCCTAGTTGGAATCTCAATGTGCACACGTGTGATTCGTGATGATGTGCGTGATTCCAGGAAGGACAACGCACATCATCACAAACAGCTGTGTGCTGTCCTCCATGCTATCTTCTGACCCAGGTGCCACCAGGGCACCCTCTGGACCCGCCTCATCTGCCGTGGCCAGGCTGGTGGAGATTCCATCCCTGCCACAATCGCGAGTAGGAGGTTCAGCAGAGGTGGTCACCCAAGCAACAGGATCCCTGGCAATGGAGGATGTGCAGGCAAATTTCAGCAGGGCACGTCCACGACAGCCCCGCCGGCCGTCAGCATCCCGGAGCCAGTCCTGGTGACACAGGCAGATGACATCAAGGCAGCAGTACCAGCCTCAACGTAGGAGGCTTCTGGACTCGGGGCATACAAAATCACGGGGGCAGGCATCAGCCAAAGGGCAGGAGGACCCTGGACTATGAGTGTCTTCTGTGTTCCAGATGAGCCTGCAAATGGATGCAGAGCGGCGGCGGGCAGAGAGGGCACGGCTCACCATGGTCAAGGCGGAGAACTCCATGGGGCGGGCTTTGAGCAGGCACAGTTTCTCGAGAAGACTTGCAGGGAGTTGGTGGAGAGCATGTCGGCGTCCCTGCGAGCCCTCGAGGACAGAGCCCAGTCCCGCCTCCGGGACATAGACTTGGAGTATGATGATGCCCTGGTCAAGACTCTTGGTAAGAACAGTGAGTCATAGCACTAGCCCGCCTCCATTGTATATAGTTTATTAGGCTTAGGTTTCCTTTCATTTTATTTTTATTTTGCAGTCGATGGACATTGCTCCACATTTTGTACATAGTTAAATTTTGTAGGGTTTTTACTAGGTTTCATTTGGTTTTGGGATCATAGACCCTAACAACTTTAAATATTAATAGTACTGTAACTGTGGATTTTTTTCTTTTATGTTTTTCAGACCCAGGATGGAATGGCTTTCTTTTATTTACCCTTTGGATTCGAAATTTTTGTTTCTGGACATGGACCCCTTTGAGTATTTTGCTTTTTTTTGGAATCACACTTTTTATGGATTTTGCATTTCAGTTATGCTCACATTCATTTATTTTTCCTTTGCATGGTTTCTTTTTGTTTGGTTGATTTTATTTTTTAATACCTTTTCATCAGTTCACATATTTGTGTTGTCTGCTCTCATTAGATTGGTGCATGTGTCAGTCGTCATTGTCGCTGCTGTGTGGCCATGTTGGACATGTCTTTGGGTGCATGCATGTGTGCTTCTGTGCATGCCATGTCATGGGGCCTGTACTAGGAAGTGGGGACAATGGATGGGTGTGGAGTTGCACTGTGGGGGCCAGTGTGGGGTGGGATTTGGGTGGACATTTGCTACATGCATGTATGTTGTGACAATGTGTTGGTTGGGTGGACATGAGTCTGGGCCTGCTGGCAGGTTACTATCTCTGGGGACAGTGTTGGGGGGACATGAGTCGGGGCCTGCTGGCAGGTTGCCATCACTGGGGGTGGTGTGGGGGGGACATGAGTCAGGGCCTGCTGGCAGGCTTCCCTCACTGGTGGGGGGGATGTGAGTTGGGGCCTGCTGGCAGGTTGCCATCACTGTGGGTGGTGTGGGGGGGGACATGAGTTGGGGAATGCTGGCAGGTTGCCATCACTGGGGGTGAACATGATTGGAGACATGCCTGCTGGCATGCTCACGGGTGATGGGGGCTCTGTTGTGGTGTGGGCTGTTTGCTGGCATGCTCACAGGTGATGGGGGCTCTGTTGTGGCGTGGCCTGCTTGCGAGATGCGTTTGCGGGTGATCCGAGCATGCATGTCCTTTTTCACGCAATTGGGCTGGCGCGAGCAGGGTACGCATATTCCAGGGGTGCGCTTGCACTTGCCCAATCACATGTGAAACTCCTTGCACACACCCAGAATACGCGTACCCGGCTTGCGCCAGCCCTATCACGTGTAATACTTCTCACACACCCCCGGAATATGCGTACTCCCTGCTTGCGCCAGCGGAATTGCGCATGAAACTCCTCGCGCACCCCCGGAATACACGTACCCTGCTCGCGCCAGCACTATCACGTGTAATACTTCTCGTGCACCCCCGGAATATGCGTACCCTGCTCGCACCCGCGGAATCCCATGAAAAGTGCACTTGCATATGATATGATATGATATGGTATTTGTAACGCTCCTATACACAAGTGTACCCCCAATATTCGTGCACCCGTGTGGTGAGGAGTCACATGCACTCCCTGCAGGCAGCCCACACCACAGGGGAGCCCCCTGCAACCATGGACATGCCCCACAGACTGCCGTTCCACCCAGTCCATGCCCCGCAGGCAGACCATCCATCCTCCCCATGCCCTGCAGGCAGCCCATCCAACCCTGACCATGCCACACAGGCAGCCCATCACCCCTGGAAATGCCCCGCAGACAGCCCATCCACCCTGACCATGCCCCGCAGCCAGCCCATCATCCCTGGACATGCCCCGCAGACAGCCCATCCACCCTGACCATGCTCCACAAGCAGCCCATCGCCCCTGGACATGACCCGCAGGCAGCCCATCCACCCTGACCATTGCCCACAGGCAGACCATCCACCCTCCACATGACCCGCAGGCAGCCCATCACCCCTGGACATGCCCCGCAGACAGCCCATCCACCCTGACAATGCCCTGCAGGCAGTCCATCCACCCTGACCATGCCCCACAGGCAGCCCACACCACAGGGGACACCCCTACAGCCCCTAGCCATACCCTACAGCCAGCCCATACCAAAGGGGGGACTTTTTCCACACAATTTGCCTGGCGCGAGTGGGGTGTATTCCGAGGGGTGCGCTAGCGGTGCGCAGGAGTTTTACATGCAATTGGCCTGGCGCGAGCAAGGTACGCATATTCCAAGGGGTGCACAGGGAGTTTTACAAAAGATTGGGCTAGCGCGAGCGGGGTACGCATATTCTGAAGGGTGCGCAGGGAATTTTACACGCGATTGGGCTGGCGCGAGCGGGGTATGCGTATTCCGAGGAGTGCGCGGGGAGTTTTACATGCGAATGTCCTGGTGCGAGCGGGGTCCGCATATTCTGAGGAGTGCGCAGGGAGTTTTACACGTGATTGGCCTGGTACAAGCGGGGTACGCGTATTCCGAGGGGTTTGCGGGGAGGGTTTACATGCGATTGGGCTGGCGTGAGCGGGGTACGCGTATTCCGAAGGATGCATGGGGAGTATTACAGGAGATTGGGTTGGCGCGAGCGGGGTACACGTATTTGTAGGGGTGCGCGAGGAGTTTTACACGCGATTGGGTTGTTGCGTGAGGGCTGAGTGTCATTCTTAGTGCGATTTCGTTGTTGGGGGCTGTATGCTGGTCCACTGGCCTTTGCGCCATGTAGGGGATTTGTGCGGATGTTTTAGGCACACGGGGCGGGGTTTGGGGCATAACTGGCACTGCTGCAGCGTCGCAGCACCATGCTGCGCCATGGCTGGTTATGGATTTTTAAAACCATGAATACGCGGTGCATCAAAATGGGTTTTGGCGCACGTGGCTGTCGCGAGCTGGCACATGCTCCCTCTGTGTGCTAGCCGTGTGTGCCACTTCTGCGCTTGATTCCCTGAATTTCCCCCTCAATGACTGCAATTCATGTCATGGCATGTTGTGTTGGAGTGGTTCAATAGTATTTTACGGTCTACCATGTCATATGCAAAACTTAACGTTGATGAATGGAAGATTTTGAGTTATTATTCTGGTATTTCTCCATGCAACCATCCAGATCATAATTTTTCATCATGCCATACCATAACTGACGGGGAAGATTATATGAAACTCATGCTCAGCCCCTTCCCAGCATGGGGAGTCCAGCCTAAACTGCTAGGCCACATCCCTTGTGCATGGCACCACAAGCAATCTCAGACATGTTTCAGCCTGAATGGGCATTGTTATTGTGGTGTAGCTTGGGTTTCTTGAAACAGCAGGCACAGGACCCACGTCTGGGCATACATATCTCACTCTGGGTGACATTAGAAGAATGTAATGTTGACGGCTGGAAGGTTTCAAATTAATCATAGCATCAGGCGTTGACCATTGAAACCTCCCAGATTACTATCTTATGTCCAAATAAGTTGAATACAATGAGTGGTTTTGAGTGATTACTAATTAATTTCTTCAGAGTTTCCACTTTTGTATCTAGCATACTGGATTTAATACCAGTTCAATGAGTACGAGTACATTCTTCAACCTCGCTCACATATCAAACAATTTGCACAGTGCAGCTATTTTGCACAGTATTTGCACTGGTGCAAAAATTGGCTTAGGAAAAAAATGCTGTTCTAAGACAATATTTTGTCTGCGGTCAAGGCCATGCACAATTGTACAAAGTTTTTGTAATACAGGACATCACTGACCGTCTTTGAAATAGGAATTTTCCTCATCCAATTTCTGCAGTTGTGGTAGAGCAATCCCATTCATCATGGGGATTTTCATATCTTTGTTAGGTCTCAGGTCAGAGTGTTGATATATTCTTAAATCAGTCTTCATCAGTGCATGGGTCTTTATGAGAAGACACTGGCATTTAGGTATGAGAAGAAGGTGTAGGTTGTGTGTTGTTGGTGAGGTCTGGTATGTCAGAAGTCTGGGGGTTACTACAAGCTCACCCGTTCAGCTCCCAAGGGCCCAACAACCCTGCCCCCAAAACAAACGGAGGACTCAGGCAAGGGCAAGTTAGAACTGTTGTTTATTACATAAAATGATCAGGATCATACCGGGCATTAAACAATCTCTGGAATCCCCATTTCAAAATCCATGTCAACCTGGGCCCTTGCTGACAAAAACCTATCACAACCTTTCATTGGGTGCTCAGAGTGGTATACACTATAGATTGTCCTTGTAGATCTTACTCAATTGGCCTTCCCTTGTCAGGTGAGTTGCCTGCCCCCTCCCCGGGAACTATCTATTACATTGTTGCAGGGTCACAGGATTACCATTGGCCTTGCCCCCTGTCACCCACCCCTGGATTTCTGTCCCCTGATTGGCTGGAACTGGTCTCCCTAGGCCTATGACTCAGCTTGGTTCTCAGCACTCTGTGCACCTCTTCAAGGTGGCAAATGACTATGTGTACCCAATGTATCTGCTAGTAGTACCACGTTTGCCTGTGAGAGTGCTCTCTATGTTGCAACGTTGTTAACTTGTTCATGTTAGCTTCACATCTGTGGTGCTGAGAACTGTTTGTCTTCCCACCTCAGGTGAATACCCATTGTCTAGCTCAGCCGCATCACATGGATGAGGACCACGAAATCAAGCTCTTCTAGTCTGCAATTATGAGGATTTATTCTGTTTTTCTAAAGATGGCCCCTTTTTAGTTTTAGGTTTGGAATGTGCTGTTTGTCTCTGACCTTGACTGTGAGCCCTGGCCTTCCTGCTCTGTGCAGCCTGGGTTTGCTTTTCTCCCATCTCTCGTCTTGAATCGTGAGGCCTTATGTGATCTTAGTTATATGTATACTATTATTTCTGCTCACCTATGTTGTGCTATGTTTCTTATAGGTTAGCTATATTTGTTCCTGCCAGGCTCCTTATGTGATCCTGTAGTTCCATAGGGTTAGTTGCCATAAGCATCTGCAAGCCTGCTCTGCATCTCTTCGTTGCCTTGTGTTCAGTGTTTCTGCATTTGGCTAGTGAGAAACATAATAAAAGCTTTTGACGGTATATAGATGTATCTGTCCTCTGTCTATAGAACAGTGGAATTATGTTCTTTGTTTATACGAGTGTGTGTTTGTGTACCATTGTGCATGGTTACAAGTGTGCTTCATGACTAACTTGGCTACGTCGTGGTGTCACTAATGACATCAGCACAATGGTTTTTCGGCATTAGTCAATGTCATCTATCGAGGCATTTAGGTCTATAACTATTGTTGAAGCACCTGTATCCATAAAGACATTCACTGGATAAGGTTTGAATGGCTGACTGAGAGAGTATTTCTCTGCATACGTGTCAGTCAATGATGCTCCTGGGGGCTGGTCAAATAGTGAACGACTTTGTGCGTTCTTGACTCTTCATGCCATCATGTTCATAGGAATGAGGGGGGGCATTCCTGGGACCCACTATTCTTATTTTGTATTTTTATTTTATTTGTGTTGAGTCAAAATGTAACTTTTCACAATACTTTAAAAAAGCAAAGAATCAATTTGTCAATATAGCTTAAAATACATGTTTGCATTCACGTATTAATTTGAAAAAAAAAAAGAAACCAAAAGATTCAATAAATTAAATATCTCAACGTAGTCAACAATTTTAAATAGCCGTCAGACCTTAATGGCTGGTTCAATTTTTTCCCAAAATCTCAGAACTTCCAAAGATAGAAAAGTTTCTTTCTCCGCTGACATTCGGTTCCAGAGTTCCTCAGAATGTAACCAGTCAATATGATGGACAAAACGGGAGAAATGATGAACCATTTGCTAACTGGTATCTGAGCATGAAATTAGTAGAAGTTTCACATTTTGTTGAACATCCGTGTCACAGAGATTACACAAGCTATCCATCAATGTGCCCTTATTCCTTATTTTCAACAGATCTCGGGTGAGATATAGGTTCATGCGAAACCTTACGAAGTTTGCCCTCCATCTTGGGTTCGGGAACCCTCTAAGATATGGTAGCAAGTATCCTACGGATTTGTCAGTTACTGGAAAGTTCTTAAAACATTTCATATTTATGATCAAACACCTAGTTACAATCCAATCATTCTGACCTATTAATTGTTTTAGCTTCAATGGATTGTCCATCAAATCATTTTCGGAGGAGTGACATTTTGTTAACAGGACTGTTGCGTCATGTTTCAATTCCCGTAAACAAATGTTGGTGTTTCCATTAGACCACCTGTGTCTTTGTAAAGAGAATATTTTACTGGGCTTATGATTGATCTGTATGACACAATCCTCCATTCTGCATAAGATTGCAAGTATGGGAGGCCTAGTTCGTAACAAGCATGGTAGGTTGAGTACTTGTTTCGAAATCAAACTTTCTATTCTGACCAAATTAATCTTATGGGCCGTTTTCTCAATATCGATTCTGTACATTAAAACAGCAACCGCCTTGCCCTTATAGAATTTAAGTAGAGGTAGATGGGTGAATCTGCAATAAGCACAGAAGATTTTTTTCATTTGACAAACAAGTTGAGTCACCTTTTTCCCTAAGTCTGCTTCTAGGGCTGTCATGGAGGGAGTCGATTTAATCATACAACCCAAATACTTTATTTCTTTTACCACATGTACGGTCTGTTTTGCCCTCTTCCATTGAAACATCCTGTTCTTTTCTTAGTTAAGTGGTTATGGGTCATAATGAAAGTTTTGCAAGGCTTGATAATGAGGTCATTCGAACATGCATAGTTTTCAAAGGCTACAATCAGACACTGTAGGCCTATCAAAGTGTGATCCAATAGGACCACATCATCTGCGTAGGCAAAACCATACATTTTGAGATTAACGATTGATGGCGCTGCTAACGAGTGAGGTGCAAGTTTATTCCAGAAATCGTCTAAACAAAGGTTAAAAAGGCAAGGTGCCACAATACATCCCTCTCTTAAGCCTTTAGCAGTGTAAATAGGTGAGGGCAAATGTCCTTCAAGGTCCAGTCTCACCTGTATCACGGTTTTATCATGTAGATGAATGAGAATGGCCAAAAGACCATCAGGATTACCTAATTCTTTTAGTTTGCACCAAACTTTACCTCTTTTGGTGGTATCAAATGCCCTAGATAGATTGATCCATATCCCATAGAGACGTAGATCTTTATTTTGCTTTGTATTTAGCATGTTGAGCACCAGGCCATTCAGTGTCACAAACAGTCCCTTCCGGAAACCTGTCCGGAACTTTGAAATTATATTTGCTGAATCTGCCCATCTCTCCAGCTCCTTCGGGATAATTCAGGAAAATATGTTGCTTTCTATGTCCATCAGGCCGATTGGGCGGTAGTTACTAGGTTTCCCATGATCACCTTTCTTGTAGATGGGAATTATTATTGCCAAACTCCAGGACTCGGGGCATTCACATGTTTGTGTGATGTTATTAAACAGGTTAAAGAGGATGGAGGTCCAAAGACCCACTGCAGATCGTAGCATGTCATTTGTAAGACCAAATCGGCCAAGCAGCCCTAGATCTCGACAAGCTACGTATAAGGCCTTAAACCACTTTTTCCTCAATGTCAAGTTCCCACTTCACTTTGGAGGTCAAACCAGAACTACATGGATTCGATTCCTCAAAAACCCTGGTGAAATACTTCGTCCAGGTCCAGAGCTCCTTTTCGCTGCATGGTCTCTGAATCATAACTATGGTATGAATCTTCATTGTGAGACCTCGTTTAATAACAGGTCTGTCAGTGTCCCATGAGAGGTTGACAAACGATTTAGGGTCATGTAGATCGTCTAACATAGGGGTCATTACAAGGTTGCCAGTCCAGGAACTATGGTACCGGTAAGCATAGTTCCCAGACCAGTTCCCAGACCGGCAAACTACGAGTTCTGCTCGCGGTGCCATTGCGGACACCAGGACTAACCTGGCGGGCATACTGGCACCCGTGAGCAGAGCATTTCAGATGCACAGGCACCGTTGATAACGATGCCTGTGCATCCGGCTTCCCCACTCCCATTGAGCCCTATGCGCCTCAATGGAAATGGGGATTAATTTTTTCGAGCGCCCACGGGTCTCTGTCAAGAGACCCACCTCTTACCTTCAAATGGGCAAATACAGGGTCCGGCAAGGCCATAATGACCCGGTAATATTTACAGTTAACAATATATCTGCTAGGTTCTCAAGAAAGCTTTCCACGTTGGAGTGTGCAGGGCCACAGTATAGATTGATAAATACCAAAGAGTTACGCATGGATTGAGCAGGAAAAAAAATCCTAACAGCCAAAATGCCCAGTCTTTTTGAGGAAAGTTGTTAAATAGTCCTTACACATTGTTTCAAATGGCACCACTATCCCACCCCCACCCCCTGAAGGCCTTCCCTCATTCACGTTGGTTAGTAGCTGATTAAATATTGTGAAACCATCCAGTTTAAAGGAGTTCCTCAACCATGTATCTTGTAGGAGTATCAAATCATGGGGCCTCATTACGACCCTGGCGATAATGGGTTAACGGTGCCGTAAAAAGGCTGCGGCGTCGTTAACCCATTAGTTCCTGATTACGAGGTCCCTTTGCGGGACCCGACCTTAACGGCTGGTCTACACCAGCCGTTAAAGTAGGGACCCGCAAAGGGACCATGGTGCTAAGTACAGTACCGCAATTTGTGGTACCGTACTTAGTGCCTTCCCCATTCCCATAGAGCCCTATGGGGTGAAAATGGGAATGGGGAAGGGCCATGGTTCAATGGGGAATTACCGCCCCGCCAACCTTGGAATGGGGTGGTAATTCCCCATTGAACCATGGCGGACCCGTTACAACACCAGCACCAACCATGGTGCTAATAGCGCCATGGTTTAGCGCCGGTGTTGTAATGAGGGCCATGGGCTTGAAAGATATATTTCCTCATTATTGCACTTTTAAAGGAACTAGAACCCCCTGTGTTACAACTCACAACTTTCAAATTCCCCTCTGTTAAAGCAACTTTTCCACACCATTCAGCTTTTGGAAAATCTCAGTGAGTATTCCCGGTCGCAATGCCCAAATTTGATTTTTGTCACCTTACTGTTCCTCCCTCATACATCCATCATCCTCACCCTTGGTGCCTTCTCGGCCATCCACGTGGCTTTCTCTGTCAAGAGACCCACCTCTTACCTTCAATTTGATAGGGGTAATCCCTGTCCTTTGGTTCCGTGAAATTTGAGGCAGTATAGCTGACACCTCTAGCCCTAGATCTATGAATGCCCTTGCTGAATTCAACATAGCCCACTATATTTGTGATCTGGTCATACGGATAGCTTATGCAATCAATGTCATTGGAGGAAAGTAGAAATAGATCTGGAAATTGTCTGGTTACAGGCAAAATATTTTCCCTGTTCAGGCTGGCTTGACCCTGGGTTGGATCAGTTCTCTTCAGCCATATTCTGGGTATGGCAAAGGGACTTGGTTCCTGCCCACCCACTGGGTCTTCTCCCTCAGCCCGGGCCTTGTTCGGAGATGGCATAGAATTCAACCCCCAGAGTCTGTGGATCTTCGTCCCCATTGATCATGGCTCCTCCATCATTTTGCCCCTTTGAAATGCCAGTCGTCGTGAAGTTCGCTACTGTTGGGCCCGGCCAGATTTTATCCATATTGGTCCTATCTTGGGCCTGCTTAGCAGTCACTTTAAGAACAATTGGAGCCAGGCGTAAGGGTGTCTTCTTCACTTCATTTACATTTTCCATTTGTAGACCCACGCTGATTTTAGTAATTGTGGGTGTAGGCTGATTTCTTTGCATTTCAGATGATTCATTGCCGGTCTTCATTCATGTCCACTTCCTGAGCAGAAGATTGATTTGGTACATCTGGTATGAGCCTACAGACAACTTTATTCAGGGCATTGAAGAATTGTCTTTTGCCAGAACTTTTTTGCTTTGTTTGTTTTGTATTCTTAGATTTCTGAGGCTGAGGGCCTTTCTTGAGAATTTCTTTTCTTTGTTGGGCGTCCTTTCTTTTCTTTCCTTTGGCTTTATTTCTTGTTCCTTCCACCCAAGCTGCTTCTTCATTGACTAAGGGTGCATTCTGTATGACCTCAGGCCATGTGGTGGAATCACCACAGATAGGGCTAAAGCAGGCTCTTGGCCAGTCTCTTCGGCTGAATCTGTCCCCGCATCATGTGGCCTCTTTTTTAACATTTCCGAAATGGCCTCCCCAGACAGGACCAGCTTTATAAATTCTTCAAGTGTTGATTAGAGGGCTATCGTCCAGAGGGATATTTTTAAAATCACCTACAACATTTGAGTGGTCCACCATCTTATCCTCTCTGCAGAGGCTTTTTAACTCTGATTTCGTCGAGTGTAGTTCTTGTTTGGTGGGACTTAATCTCCTTGCACATTCTAGATTGATTGCAGCTTTCTTCCTTTAAGCGACGCAATTCCTTACAGACCAATGAATTTAATAAACAACTTAGGCCGACCATTATAGACTTGCATGCTCCCACCTCATTGCTTAATTCCACAAGCATACCTGACTTAGTTTGAACTTCAGTCCTCAGTAATTCAAATATGCTGACCAGGGACTTGAGAACAAAGCTCAAGGCTGATAGAGTTGGATTTGACAATGATCTATTGTGGATGGCAGCTACACAGGACTGATTGCGATCTTCATTGGGTGGCCCGGCCAATTGAGGCCCCATAGAAGTGGAAGGTAGGGCCCCACTTTCCAGAGAATCACATGTGGCCTCATGATTGGTCGACCTCAAGTCCACTTCTTGCATGCCCGTTACTGCGACATCCACTACTGGATGTAATTGATCAGAAAATCGTCCTTCACTAAGTATACTGTCACTTAATGATCTCCTCTTATTGGACTTCCCCTTGGTTATTATGCACTTCATCTAAGATATGGAGAGCAAATATTCCAAAACGTTCCTTGCTAGTGTTTCTAGGGGATGTTTCATTGGACAAGGACTAGACGTCAGAGATGTTTGGTCATTGCAAAATTGGCGCACCACTTGCGGCAGATAGACAAAGGACTGGGACATAGTAACCTCTTTGGCGTTCTCCCGCGACATGTTGTCGATTTCTGGTGCCTTTAGGTCGTCCTTCCAACTCAGGGTCCCCCTTCTTAAGTTGTAACGATTGTGCATCAGCCTGCTTGGGGAAAGTCACCAAAAATCTTGTCAGTGAAGAAAGTCACTTATTTCCACATTTACATAGTTACACATCAAGGAGGATTGGAAATGTTGTGGGTGTGTGTGTTTGGTGGATGTTTCCAATGTTTAAATTGTCCCGCAGTGACCTGAGGTAGGGTGAGCCCTAATAACGCAGCGTAACAGAGCTTGTGGGACTTTTAAAACATATAAGTTGTTACCAGGCTCCACGGGAACACACAGCAACACACTCTACTCCGCATTCGCTCGGCTTCACGTTGAAGCCAGTGTGTTTCTCCTCCTAAAACCGCCTTCAGGAATTGACACAATGGAAAGACTCGTTCACAGAGTATGACCACATGGCAACACACTCTACTCGGCACTCAGACCCTCTCGTCAGTGGCATCAAGTTCCTCTTGGGAACTTTATGAGCTCACTTTAATCAGGCCTTACCATGAAACATTGCAAAATAAGTATTTGTTAGTGTTTTTCAAAGCATTCCTATGAGTGTTAATGACGTAATTGGAGCTGTAAACCCTCTATGGTGTAATAGAAATGTCTTAACCAGGTCTCCCGACATCCAATTAATTTATAAGCACAATGCGTGTCCTACACTGACGTCCTGGTAAAAACAAGCATTGGAAAAGCCAACCATTTTGGCCTGTGTATACATATTATGCCTTTGTTGGGTACTGCTATTAGATACCAAGGGACTCCATTTTGCACCTGCGACCATCAATGGTTAGTTAATACCATCGTAGCTCTGCCTGGCAAGTGCCTTTCCTATGCCTACACGAAAGCCCCAACTGTTGGCTTTGTCAATGCTTGTTTGAACTGTGAATTTGCCACTTTTTGTTCAGTTTTGTGGAATATAGACATACGTAAACCTCTTTCAATTCTCGAGGGTGAGTTACATAAATAGGTTCTGTCTCATCGGCCAAGTTGAACTGATTTAAAATCCCTGGCTTACATATCCTGCAAGGCCTTGATTATTTGTGAAGGGATTCAATCATATTAGTAAAATAACCTACCCTTCCTATTCTGATGCTTGTGATTGTTTCAGGGAAAATGAGCTTTGACTTAAGAGTAGCATAATAAAGATGCCCTGTGTCTGTTAGTTTATTTTGGTACTTGCATGCAACCTTAAATGTGAGTTTTCATGGGTTTCCTACAGTGCCTTTGGTGGAATGTGGGAGAAATACTTTCCTTGAGTGGTAGTGATCATCCACAGTGGTGAGTGCAAGATTGGGCTGGCACGGTGCATGCATGATGTAATCCTCTGACTACGAGGAAAACATGCTAAGCAGAATGCCCCCTGAAAAACCACTGTTAGTTGCAATGACATAGCATGGACACTCAGACCCTAACAAAGATGGGAAGTACTGAATCAGGTCAAAAATATTCTGCTTAGCCAGGTTTCTAGAGCATTGGTGTCAATCCTGCCTTGCTTCGGTGTCAAGCCAGCCTTGATAGGGGTTTGTAATTTGGGGTGCTCAGCCCCCGCTCCAGAACCAATAACTCTCACCCGTGTCTTTGCCCTCTTAATGCAGCTGACTCATCCTCTCAGTCAGCCTGGACCCAGCAGGGCTTATGTGGGTGGGATTGGTGAGGAGTGGAGCTGAGGTGATGTTCTGAGGAAGCCTGACAATTGGAAAGGCCAACCCTGACCCAGATATCTCTACATTGTATACAAACATATAGGATTTCTCAATGGGATCACCCCATCTGGTCAAGTAGGCCAAACAGGGACAGGCAGGGTTTGCTGTGCTGGGTTCCGTGAGTGCCAGGAGCAAGTCAAATGTCTGAGAAGAGTTAATTGGTGGAAAGACTGGACGTGGCCCCTGTGTCCTGCAGCTCACTTGTTTTTGGGGTGATGATACATTCTAATATTTCAACATTTAAATAGTGTTCATGTTATTTATGCTGGAGGGTTCTCTCTTTCCCATGTAATGTGTATAAGCGCAGTGTGGACTTCTAATCTTCATCGGGGGTTTGGGGGGATTCTATTCATTTAGCTTTTACATAAAATATGTCTTCCATTTTGCAGTTGGGAGAATGGGTCTTGCATTGCTCCTGTGGATTCATGAACAAACGTTAGCTAAATAAAATGGGTTTATGCTTTATACATTCTTCTTTAAGGTAGGAATATCAGATTGTGTCCATCAGTGTAGCCTGCTATTTTGGAATCATGGGACTTGTCGTTTCTTTGTGGTTTTTGTCCATGGTCAGGTCATCTTTCTTCCTGCCTCGGTGTGACTTCTGTCTGTGAGAGAATGCTGGCTATATTTACTCCTGCAGACTGTTCAGGAGGCGCACTGCTGCTGCTTATGGTTAGTCTGGCTGCTGCATGAGAAGCAGCTTGCCAAAGATTTCTACTGATGTCCGTGTTCTGAACATGGGGAGGAGTCTGTCTTTCGATTTACCAATGTCCTATCAGAACAGATTTTATTTTGATTACCCTGAACTCATGTTATAAATACTTTAAAATAGAAAACAACACATACAAAAGAAAAGAAAAAGCCCATCAACAAATAACCATGTCTATCACAATTCTTTGGACTTTTCACCAATAATGCGCATACAATACATTTTATTTTGACCATTATAAATGAGGAAAGACACACAAAAAACGATAAAAACGAAATGCTTAAAAAGAAAAAGAAATAAGGACAAGTTTGTGAACAAAATGTAGGGCGTGTAGGGACTTGCCATTTAGGTTCCATGTAATTTGTAGGATATCAGTCTATCCCCAAAAAAACAAACAAAAAATATTCGGATTTTAAGTGCTTTTCCATGGTTTAAATAGAGGGTTCCTTTAGTTCCGTACCCAGTTACTCACATTTGCCATCCCTCCTGCTTTGTATATGCTCCTTAATCACCCCAGATGTGTCCTTTTTATGTGACATTTGTTTTACTTTAAACCAAAAAGCTTTTTGTCTTTCAAGGATGTTTTGGGCTATTTCAATTACCAGACCATCGATTGGTTCATTCATTAAATGGTCAATTTAGTCATCTTTTTTTATAGAGTAGTAATGTTTCAGTACCCAACATCGAGCAATTTAAAAAATAAGTAGCGCAGTGATTCCACTTCTCTATTGCAGAGTGCTGACATATTTCCTGCTAATTCTATTGCACGGCTGTCCTGTATTTTTTTAACTGAAACAGCATGTAAAACCTTCTTGTGTCACAACTTGGAAGACGTTTTCAATAAGGTTGTATTGTAGTCATTTTTCAACAACTCAGATACTTTGTAAAAAAAATTAAAATTGTTATCCTTGAGTAGTAAGAGCTTGTAGGCTTCGAATAGCCAGTTTGTGCAGGATCAGGGATGAAAGCTATTGATAGTCTTAAAGCACCAAGCCAATTCAGATTTCCAAATGTGGGCATCAACCATTCCGTCATATTTTTTTTTCCATTGTATATGGTTTACATCAAACCTTTACAAAATGTTAAAAAAAATACAATTGACATGATTTAAAATTTAAAACATTCTCCAACAACAATAATTCCTCTTTAGATATAACTTAATCATCAAAATATAACATACATATTTATACCAACATTGCCACATCAAAAACATTACCTATCACATCCCTCCCCCATCCTCAAAGGAAAATCAAACAAAAGAGTATAAGAAGATGGTTCTGCACTATAGAACTATTACAAGACTGACATCACAATTCATGTTCATCCTAAATCGACCCCCATTTTATTGTTGATCGATAACACATAACAAGTGTACGTTCCAAGGCATACTGTTAAACCATAATCATATAGTGCCTCCTTATTATGAATATTGGCCCAAGCCCCTTCACGTTACGCAGAAAACTGCGTTTGCAAAGTTCTGATTTTGGTTTAACTTCTCCGCCATTTTAAGAATCATCTGCCATTTTGATTTCAACTCGTGTTCCATGTTCTAAAATGGTTGACTGTGTTTTCGACTTGCAGTTGAGCCGAACAACCTTTGAGTTTCGTTAATGTTTAGGCTGACCGAGAGCAGACTGTTTAACTTATGCAAAGAAACATTGTGCTTCATAAGAACTGCCGTTTCAGTGTTGTCTACGCTCACAAGCCTCATCCTCGTATAAATGCCAAGACAATAGAAAGTAAACTCTGGTCGTATGTTTTGGCTGAGCTGCATTGTAGTGACTCTTGGAATAAGGCTTACCGTGGATCCGAGAACCAACAGCATCATTGTGTTTTCATGGGCATGTAAACTTGTTTAATCCTTTGTATAACATTGTAACATCTGTCATGTGAACTAGGCACAAACTCTAGCCAGCGAATTATTAGTTTGGAGAAAGGCTGGACACCAATATTGCTAAAATGGTATAAATATGTCTGTGTTTAGGTGTCCAGCACTCTCACTCCTCACTGTGTCTGCTGGTACACACTGCGAAGTGTTGGGAGCCAGATAGCTATCTGTTTTGCTATGTAAATGTCCAGTAATAAAAGATACTTGTATCTTTTCATCCCGTGATTGGCGTATTCCATTTGTGGTACTAAGACTCGATATTTCTTTGGTCTTTCAGATGGCGCCCGAATAGGGACCCTCAAAATTGATGCCACCTCATTGAAGAGAAGACTAGGCTACTGGACCGGGATCAGAGAGTGAGAAAGTATGAGATGCGACACCTCTACAGTACTGCACAATCCGATCCCTGAATGGTGAGCACACGGTTCGAGAGGGCATCCTGATGAGGGTTGTCATACCGAGGCGGGCTGTTTTGCCGAAATTGCCAACCACGAGGGTCGTCCTTTGTAATCTGATCGGACATCCTTAGTCCTTTGAAAAAAGGTGAGTTGTGCCCCGATTCCTAAGTATCCTTATATTTGGTTGCAGTTTTGTTTTCATGAGTACAAACGATGCCAGGTAACACCAGTGATCTGATATGCCTGGGAAATTATCTTCCTGTTTCAGGGGTTTATTCCGCAGAGAGAGACAATCTTTGGAATTTGGCCAACCAGCGCCACAAGAGGGGTTGCTGGCATGTACTATGTACTGTAAGTACCGCATTGGTAGTATAGTATTCAAAGATATTTGGCACAGACAAACTAGACATGCTTCCAAATTTCAGTGGCCAGTCATGAAGTTCCGAGATTGCCCATATAGAGTATTGAGAGTCTATATTGTTAAAGAAAAAAGCTAGGCCTGCAGCATTTGATGTAATTCAGTAATTCAAAATTGGAAAAAAGAATCTATGCAGCAACTTGAGAGTAAAGAGAAGCATGCACGTCGTCACATGTCTAATTCGGAAAAGGCATTATTGTATGATCAACAGAAACAGTTAGAGTCTGTTAGAAACATGGATAGGGCTTTCCAACTTTCCAACTTGGTGTACAGAAAATATATCCGTCTAAAGATTTTCATGCCTCAGATTAATTAGTTGATAACCTTTTAAATGAATGTAGGACTGGTGCCACTGCACCGCCTCCTTATGTACCTCTTCCTGTTGTCTTACCTCTTCCCGCTGTTGCACCTCCTCCCGTAACTGTCCCTGTTCTTCCCGTTGTTCCTCCGTCACCAGCATTTGCTCCTCTTCCTATTGCTGCTGCTTCTTCTGCATCTCCACTTTTATCGAATATTACTGTTCCTGTGATTCCGTCTTTGTTGCCAGTGGTAGTGTCTCCACTACCTGGTGTACAGGATTTGTCTACTCTCTCTTTCCCAAGCGGTTCTGCTCCGCTTGTAGCAAATGAAGGGGCGAGTGCTGAATCAAAAGTAGTGACTCGTAGTAGAGTTTCTAAAGATAAGTAGAGAGAATTGTATGCATGGGCTAAGAAATGTATAGTGAAAGGTGAAAAGCTACACTTAGCTACACTTCTTGATCTAGAAAGTATTCCCGAACAGAATGTGTTGATTGAGGGGATGGGAATACACTTGGCCGTAATGTGGAATGATTTGATGGACATGGATGTCCCACAAGGGTTAAGGGATTTGAATGTCTTCGCTTTTTCAAGGGATACTGCGGAGAAAGTAAATGAGCATGTCGAGAGGGTTTTCGGGTTTAGAAGGGAATTTGAACGGGTACAGAATGATGAAATATATGGTGATAGATTGGATGCTTTGTATGTGATGAAACGGTTCCTTCCTTCTTGTAAATCAACGAGTGAAGAGACGCAAATTAGCACAAGGGATGCGCTTAGATGGATTTCGGATGTGTCGGATGTGTTGATATCTCCCATAGAAGTATATGATGCGTTTAGTCAGTATACTCCAGAAATGCAGAATAAAGTGTTACAGGTAAAGGCAGATTTGATGATTATTTATAAGAGAGCATTTGTGCCCGATACTGCTTTGACTACTTTGTCGCTCAATCTAGCCTTATTGCTTAACAAATGTTCAGAGTTGCCTACTTCTCATATGCCAATGTGAGAGGTTCCTCTGACATTTGTCCCTAAAGTTGAAATTCCAACAGATGCCGGAGCAGGCACACCAGCTACCACTATTGAAGCTCACTATGTTTCAAAATGTGTTCATGTTCCATTCTCTAGACAGGAAGTGAACACTGTTAGACAGTCGATTCCAGACATTTCGAAAAATCCAACAGGGTTTTTTATAGAAATAGAATCTGTCTTGCATTCATCAGTTTTCACCCTGGGTGAAATGAACTTGTTATTCCCTGTGATCCTACCTGCTGATCTAGGGAAACAGATTAGGACTATACATGATCAGGCAGGACTGGGTGACACGTGGGTTAACTTGGTACGGTTAGACGGAGAAAGAAAAGCTGGTGAGTGACCACCACAGGTGATACTGACATTGCCAGACAGACTAGTAACGAAATTAAAGACTCTGGTTCCCGAGAGAAGAATAGTTTGGGACAAACTCACTGCTTGTACCCAAGGGAAATCTAAAGGTGCTACTGAATTTTTTTATCGGTTCGAACAAGTATTTTCAGATTTTAGCTGACAGGATTTAAGCACCGAGTCAGGGAAACGGTTGTTTGTGGATACATTTGAGTGTGGATTGTTGCCTGCTATCCAATCACAAATCATGACACCCGAAAGTGCTTGGCAAGCTAAATCACAGTCCGAAGGATTGCATATGGCTCAGTATTACGAAAATAGAGTTAATAATGAAAAAGAGAGGATTGAAAAGAAAAAGGGAGACCTGAAAACCAACGTATTGTTGCAACAGATATTTAGAGGAACCAGAGGTGGGAGTACACAGTTTAGAGGTCAGTTTTCTCCACAAAGTAATGCGCAGTTGGGTCCTTTACACATGAACCAATGTGCTTATTGCAGACAAGAGGGACATTGGCAAGCACAATCCCCAATCCTTCAGCAGAGAACAAATAACACATATGATGTCATGGGTAGACAATGCAGAGGCCGCCCTGGGTTAGGGGGTCCTGGTAGAAGCCAGTTTTCTCAAAATTCACAGTCATTCTCGCAAGATAATCAGCAATCTAGTATAGATAGTATTAATATTTTTGAAAATCCTTCAACTGCCTATCTTTCTGAGGATCTTGTCCTTGATGATATATTGGTTCGTTAGGACAGCCCGAAGCAGGGTCTGGAACCAGTGTCTATTCCTGTCGATCAGAAAGGGCCCTACGTTGAGATGAAGGTGGGGAATAGGAAGCATCTATTTTTGATAGATACAGGAGCACAGAAGTGTTCCATTAATCATTCACGGGTTCCAGATATTCCACTGTCAGGGCAGAATAACATTTCTGTAGGGTTTTCTGGCACGCCAGTAGTTGGTGCGGTTTCTCAGCCGGTACCAATTTCACTGGGGCTGTTCACGGATCACTGTCCATTTCTTCTAACGACGAATTGTGGTGAGAATGTATTTGGGTTGAATCTGTTGAAGGAATTAAATGTGGTAATTCATTGTTCTTCGGATGAAGTACATTTGACGATTTCATCCCAGCAATTTTCTGTCTCACAATTTTTGACTAGACCTTTACCGTCTGAATTTAGTAAAGTTCCAGCATGTTTATGGGCGGTTGATGACAATGATGTTGGTATTTTGCAAATTGTACCTGTTAAAATTGTTTTGAAACCAGGAGCTAAGTTGCCACGTATTGCACAGTATAAGATTTCAGTTGATGGTGAGCAAGCTCTGAAGAGCATAGTTTCTGATTTTGTCTATCGTGGAGTGATCGAGGAAATTGCAGGAAGTTTGTGGAGTAGTGCGATTTTACCGGTGTACTAGAAAGGGGATAATGCAATTCCTTTCCATTTTATTATTGATTTTCGGGCTATCAATAAGATTGTTGCTCCACAATTTCCAATTGTGCCTGATGTGACCACAATATAAACGATGATTCCAGCTTCTGCTACTCATTTCAGTGTGGTGGATCTTAAGAATGCCTTCTTTAGTATTCCCGTTCATGTTGATAGTAGGTATGTGTTCGCGTTCACCCTAGGGGGACGCTCGTTTAAATTCACTTGTGTGCCACAAGAGTACACGGAGAGTCTGAGTATTTACAGTAGAGCTTTGAAGGAGCAGCTCAATACACGTGAGTTGCCTCCACCTTTTACATTCTTGCAATACATTGATGATCTTCTTTTAGCTGCAGACTCTTGTTTGCAAGGAGGGCATTGTGTCGCTGCTTATTCATCTAGCAGAGCATGGGCATAAGGCTTCATTGAAAAAGTTTCTATATTGTTAACTGGAGGTCGCCTATTTAGGCTATCTCCTATCAAAGGAGGGAAGAAGACTGACACCTGAACGGATAATAAGCATCTCTAGCATGTCTGTCCCAAATACACAGAAATAGGTCAGAGCCTTGATAGGAATGGCTTCTTACTGTAGACAGTGGATCCATAATTTTTTACTAATGATATAACCAATGTTGGCATTGACAAAGAAGGGCATTTTTTGCCATTACCTTTTGATCTGCTCAAGGCTGCACAGTGTTCAGCACCAGTTTTGGGCATACCAAATTATGATAAGGCCTTTGTACTATATGTGCATGAATGTGATGGATGTGCTGTGGCTGTGTTAACGCAGGAACATGAGGGGAAGAATAGACTGTGCAGTGATTTTTCCTCCACACTTGATCCTGTTGCATGCACTTTGCCGAAATGCTTGAGAGCTGTCGCTGCTGCTGCTGCGGCGTAAAACAAAGTGAGGGTGTGGTTTTAGGTCACTCTTTAACCGTGATGGTACTCCACTCCGTAGATGTTCTATTGAACAGAACGCAAACACAACACCTTACCCTGCACAATTAACAAGATACAAACTGATTCTATTTGCACCGCATATCCAAATTAAGAGGTGTTGTGTATTAAATCCGGCTGAATTATTGTCTCTTCCAGAAAGACATTGCTTGCAGTGACAACATGTCACATGACTGCCTCTATACCACAGAGCAAGAAACCAAAGGCAGAATTGATTTAAATGGTGTAAATATGTCTGTGTTCAGATGTCCAGCACTCTCACTCCTCACTATGTCTGCTGGTACACACTGCAAGATGTTGGGAGCCAGATAGCTGTCTGTTTTGCTTTGTAACTGTACAGTAATAAAAAATACTTGTATCTTTTCATCCCGTGATTGGAGTATTTCATTTTTGGTACTAAGCCTCGATATTTCTTAGGTCTTTCAATACATCACCTAAGAGGTCACTCATTGTTTATGGAGGCATGGTCTATAGAGGCACATATTTAGGAACTTCTTGTTTGAATATATTTCCAATGTCACATCCTGCCACTAACTGCTAGGACATATCAATTCATTTAGTTTTTCTGACAATTTTTCATCAATGTGATACAACACTCTAGTACATTTAAGAAGAAGGTTTAAGCTGTTCCCACACATGCATCTGCTCCATAAGGATTCCCTGGAGAGATCTGACTTAGGGCAGAGCTGTTCTTCAAAGATGCAAGTTCTGATATTTTCAAATTGGGCACAATAGATCACCAAGTGTTTCAATGTTTCCATTTCATTAGAGGAATTGCAAAAACAACATTTTCCATTTGCAGCATTCACAATTTTGTTATCCCAATACTGTATTCTTTCGTTCGTCGGGAGTTGGTTCAGTTTGCAATGCATATACATTTTTCTTGCTTTCTCACAAGGAAATTGCAAGATATACATTGCTTTCTCACCCCATTTCCTCCTATAGTTAGCATATTCATAAAAGGCCTTGGATCTACCAAGTCGATCAGACAGTAAACACCATTGATATGTTTGAAATTTACATTTGCAACAAGGAAGTCTGGCCGCTAAATCCTCCTTTGTTACCACAATTGATTCTAACATTAGATTACTTTTATTCCTGAACTTTAACATCAAGGGTGTTCAGCCCTCCACAACCATTAGGTGAAGTTCCTCATACATTGATTGTCTCGGGGGAGCCAACATTTTTGTGCAGTTGTTTAACATGCGCCAGTGCCATTTTGTAGACAGGGGTAACAATCCCAATTCATGACATATCAAATCATTTGGAATTGAGAGCGCTAAACCCAATACTGTTTTCCACAATTTTTCTGGAGGAATCAAGGAATGCGATACATATATCGAAACCATATAGAACAATCGGTTCAACTTTTAACCGGTGGAATTGGATTATAGGAAGCAAAGATAATTTACAGAACTTGAAAATAATTATCTTCATTTGTGATGTCATTGGTTTAATTTAATTTTGTTAATCAGTATCTCCTTCCACATATCTACTGAATACCTATCAGTAAGGGTATATCCCAGATAACGTATAGACATAGGGCCTCATTATGAGTTTGGAGGCAGCCATGTCCTTCATATGGGCATGGCTTCCTCCAAACTCGGGTCCGGGTCTGTGGTCCCTGAATGCGGAAATACTGGGCCATTCCAACCTTAGGGCTCAATGGGAATGGGGAGCATGCTAACAACGGGCCTGTTAATGACAGGCCCGTTGTTAGCATGCTTGTCCCCTCGAGGGACCAGCAATAGGGAAATACAGGGTTAACGGCTCTGCCACCTTTGCCGGCGCCGTTAACCCCTTACCGCCCTCCTCGTAATGAGGCCCATAGTGTGGTTAATAGTTGCTTCATCAAGAAACCATGTAAATCTCGATGTACTCCTTCTTCTGTCAGCAAATGTTAAGATAAAGGATTTGTTAGGATTTGCATGCAGATTACGGCTGCGAGCAAAGCTCGCAAACAAATTTAGTTTAGTCTGCAGGCCAAGGGGTTTCCTGTCAAAAAGCAACAAGTCATCAGCAAAATCAATCTGTTCTGATGTTGCAAGTGTGCGATGATCGTTGCATTAAGAGGGCACCCAATTGATCTACAGAACCCCACCTGATGCTGTGACAAGATATCATTGCGATCAATGTGGCTCTGGATCTACTCTAGTAATAATAAGGTGAAGATTTTGGAGGATTCATCCATCAGAGCTATAGGTCTAAAATTTGTGGGGTCACCTACTGTGCCATTTTTGTAGATTGGAATTATGTTAGCTGAGCACCAGTCGGGGGGATCAATCCTGATTGATAGATGTTATCAAATTTGATTTTAAGGATCTTTGCCCACAATTCCGGATCAGATTTTAAAACGCAGGGCGGAATCCCATCAGGCCCTGCAGTCCTTGAACCTTTTATCCTATTGATCGCATTTATGATATCATCACATGACCAGGGGGACTCTTTCAAGATCAGATTTCTAAAGTTCCTACAGCTGAGATTTGCAAAAGTGGATGGCAATCAATATTTACTAGCTACAAATGCTACCCATATGGAAGCTGAAATAGAAGGTTCTTTATAGAGCTCAGGGTCACCAGTAATGGTTCTAAGCATTGCCCATACATGTCTCGAATCGTTTTTCAATATGGTATGTATCATGCGCTGGTTATCTACCATAAGTAGGTCCCTTTTTAAAGTTCTCACTTTATTTTTATAAACTTGCCTAATGTTCCTTATTTGTTCAAAATAAATCACAGATAAGCCAATTTGTCTACGAAGCAATAACCATATTTTAACATATTTTACATTACGTCATATTATGGCACACACGTCACCGGACCTCAGCACCAAAAGTTAGTCAAGGCACATGCTAACCAAGCAAGCACCGATTGATGTGTTCTGTTGGCAAAAAAAAAACATATTTCTTGTGAAATGTTGCAAGGGATTCACCCTTGCCAATCATTTATTTCTTTAGGGGACCCATAATGACTACCCTTCAAACACAATGCCTGTGGAATCTATCAACAATGGCAGCAGGCCAAAGCCTGAAAGAGGTGGCGGGAAGGGTGCCGGTGAACAGAGACGTTGCTGGTGATGCACAGCACCTCGGGATGGGGTAAGAAGCTCTATAGCACGCTGCCTTGAAGTGAGACAGCCCTCCTCCAGACGATGGTGTGGTGTGGTAGACACAGGCCAGGGATCCAGAGATGGATGCTGTGCCATACCCTCATTCCAACCCAGGCGTTAAGGGTTTAACGGCGCCGTCGGCGCCGTTAACCCTTAACGCCTGATTTGCACCTTAACGCCTGCTTTTAGCAGGTGTTAAGTACCGAGGCGCTAAGCACCCTTGGTGCTAATTATGGCATCGTAATTTACGGTGCCGTAATTAGCGCCTTCCCCACTCCCATTATGCCCTATGGGGCAAAAATGGGAATGGGGAAGGGTAAATGGGGATTGGGGATTTACCACCCCACTCACCTTGGAATGGGGCGGTAAATCCACCATCCACCATGGTGTAAACGCAGTTTACACCATGGTGGTAAAGTAGGGAACTTACCACCTGGGTTAGAATGAGGGCCAATAGTCACAAAGAATGTTCTGGCACAGCCCTTTCAGAAACTGGTATGAAGTCTTGTGTATAAGCTGCTGCCATTAAATCACATATTACCATCTTCTATTAAATGTTCATATGTTAAACAACCCAAACAGTCTTATGTGGTAGAAACAATAGCTGATTTAATATGTTGTCTAATGAATTTTGGATTTTCCCATCTATCGTCAGATACACATCTGTGAAAAATAATACACAAAATTCATCATTGCATATTGATGAACCTAATTCTATAGTATTAGGCAGCTTGTTCAAATGCGGTTACACTTGCCGTTGTTGTGTCTGCTAAAGGAACACGAAATAGAAGAGTGTGGCTGTCAAAAAAGAAACGAGAGCCACTCATGTATCATATTTTACTGATGGCAGGTAAATCGTGAGCGCAGGATGTGATAACATAGGGTCAGACCTCTTCTGCTCTTTACTTCCTGGTCACATTGGCCTGATGTTCGGTTCTGGACATACTGGGCCTCATCACGAGTCTGGCAGTAACCCTTAAATCCGGCGATAGCACTGTTACTTCCGGATTTAAGGGTCCGCCAAATCAGGGCTTTGGGGGATTTCTCCCCAGCTCTGAGCTGGGGGGAAATCCGCCGAAAATTCACGTTCATACCGCCGGCAGGAAATCCGCCGGTGGTATGAGCGCGAAATTTCCCCATTGAGCCCAATGGGGAATGGGGCATTCCCAAATGGGCTCAATGGGGAATGGGGATTTCCAAATCCCCCAAACCCGTGATCCGGCACCAGTGGGTTTGGCGGTTGGGAATATAGCACCAGCACTATTAGCGCCGGCGTTACCGCCCAACTCGTGATGAGGCCCACTGTCAGAAGTGGCTGAGGTCTAAGTGAGAAGGCGTCTAATCAGATAAAGGCACAGAGAGTGGAACGACAATATTTAAGCATGGGGTATCCCAGGTACCACATTCAGCACAGGGGAGCTTTTCCTCGGGTTATTGGGTCGGGCAAAGTAGTATCTGGCAGGGAGAAAGAAGAGGAGGGATTGGAGTCATAGGGAAATCAAAACAGAGGAACCAAAATGGGAGAGGAGCAGAGAATGAGGCACATTACATCCCTGGTCAGAGCGTCTTGGTAGGGGAATCTCTCCTACCTTGGTGAGTCCTGTGGACCTCCAGGGATGGCGGAAAGGACCGTATCAGAGAGGCCCGTTCCAGCAGTGAGACTGGGCCACTGGAATTTTAGAGAGATCTTTTCTTTGGAATGCGATGAAAGTTTGCAGGTGACAGGAGATTTTGAGTGCATCACCAGCAACCCATATGGAACAAAGGGACACCGGTAGTGACAGGGGGGTGGGCCATAGGTGGTGTCCTATCGTGGGGCGATGTCAGGCCCCACACGCTGGTGCACACACACGCATCCAGCATTCACACAGAGAGACACGCCGGAGACGTGTTGCTGCTATGGTCTCCGGCGCGAACTGCCGGCCGGGACCATCTTTATTCAAGACGCGCATGCGCGAGCCTCGTTGTGGCCCGCACATGCGCAATACCGCGTATTAACTACGCAACATCCCTCCTTTTTCCCCAAACAATGAACATTAATTAACAGTGTAACTTAACAACGTATTCTTCAAACATAAACGTTCCAGCACGACCTTGATTACGAAGCAGGGTGCATAATAAAGTCTTGGAACCTCTACGGCGGCTTGCGCCCCGCCCGGCTCGGGTACCTGCGAGCCTCGGCCTGAGGCACCTCTTGTGTCCCTTGAGTCTCGGCCAGTCCATCGTGTCTCGGTGGCGGTCCATTGCTTGGGTCAGGTGCCGGAGGGTCGACTTCATCCGTTTCGGCAGATCCCACGCGCTTGAAAAACGAGACGTTCCTGGTGACCGTTCCACGTGCGTTGGCAGCTGTGACCATCGAGCCTTTTACATGCGTCACCCCGAGGGTCTGTGTTTCGTAGGTTAACAATAACTTCCCTTCTGCTCTCCTGTTTCGCACCAACACGGTATCCCCCACGCAATCGGCCTCTCCGAGAGCTTCCTCCTGATCGTCTCATTTTCATTCCGCGCCGCCCTCTCCGTTCGCACGTGATCATTTTCAATCTCCCCCGGCTGGTGGCCTTCCATTTCCGGCAGGAGCCCTCTTGGTACACACTTGAAGAGTGCTTCGGCTGGGGCGACCCCGGTTGATTGATGTGGGGTCGAGCGATACTCTCGAAGGAAGTCAACTAAGTTGTGTCGGAGGTCTGCGCCTCCATCTGCTGATATGCGGAACACTTTGTTGAGCGTTCGCATGAAGCGCTCTACCTTCCCATTTGCCCTCGGCCAGAGAGGTGTGATTTTCCTATGGCGTATTCCCCTCTCCTCACAATATTGAGCAAAACGTTGCCCCCGAAATGGTGCCCCATTGTCTGAGCATATCTCCACCGGAAATCCATGCGTGGCAAGCATTTTCTCCAGCGCCATGATGGTGTGGTCACTTGCCGTCGATTCCACCAGTTCAACCTCCAGATAGCGGGACCACTGGTCTGTCACCACTAGAAAATAGAGCCCTCGGCCGGTGGACCCAAAATCGGCATGGACCGTCCCCCATGCTGGTCACTTCTCTCCATAGTTTGGATTGGCGGGGCCCTCTGCACCGGGTGTGCTGCTTGGCAGGGGATGCACCTTCTCACAAACTCCTTCACTCTACTTTCCAGGTCGGGGAACCAGACCTTGAGTCTCAGTCTTGCTTTCATCTTGGCCATCCCTTGGTGCCCATTGTGTGTGAGCTGCAGAACCTTGTCAACCAGTGTTCTCGGGATGACAATCTGGAGACCCCCTAGCAGGAGGCCATCCTCGGCTACCGAGAGCTCATGGCGCGCCTTCCAGAGGGCCTGCATGTCTTTCTGAGCCCCTGCGTTCCTTCGGGAGTTGTCCTGGAGGACCTCCCCCCATTCTCCATTTGCCATTGCAAGCTTGATCCTTGTGAACGTCTCGTCCATGTTGGAGTCTTCAGCGATCTCCTGGCGGGATAGGGCAACGGGCAGCGCCGATTCGACCGCGAGATGTATTGCTTCAATACCCTCTGCCACTTCCACTGTGTCCTTTGGCCTCCCCGCACCTGGATGGCGGGACAGGTAGTCTGCCGGGTTGTCAGGGCCTAGTCGATACAGCAGTTTGACCCCGTACTCCATTAACGACAGCATCCATCTCTCTATTCTAGGCGGTGGTTTGGATGATGTTCCGGAGAAGATCGGGATGAGAGGCTTGTGGTCTGTTACCACAATGACCGGTTTTCCCAAAATGTATATCTGGAAATGCCTGCACCCCCATATGATGGCCAGAGCTTCCCGTTCAATCTGAGAGTACCATCTCTCCGTCTCTGTTAGTGCTTTGCTGGCATATGCGATGGGCCTCATGGTTCCTTGATTGTCGGCCTGCATGAGGACAGCTCCCAGTCCTACGGGGCTGGCATCGACTACAATTTCAGACTCCCGATCCGGATTAAAGTATGCCATTGTTTCTTGTTCCGACAGGGCATTTTTGATGTTGTCGAAAGCCCTCTGTTCTTTATCCCCCCAGTTCCAGGCGAAGTCGTTTCTGGTGAGAGCTCTCAGGGGTTCCGACAGGGAGGCTAGATCGCGGATGAAAGGACCACAATACGTCACCATACCCAGGAAGCTTCTGATTTCAGATGGTGAGGTTGGCGGGGTCGCTTCCCGGATGTCTTTCACTTTTTCGGGATCAGGTGATATGCCCCCCGCGTGGAAGACGAACCCGAAAAATTCCAGCCTGTCTCTCAGGAACTCACACTTCTCTTTGTGCAGTGTCAACCCTAAGTCGCGCAGCCTCACCAGTGTGCTTTCCAGGCGCTTTAGGTGTTCAGCCTCGGAACGGGCAAAGACCAGAATTTCATCTGACATATTTATCACACCCTTGAGTCCAGACAGGGCTCCCCTGATGGCATTCTGGAAGACCTCTGCCGCGGAAGAGATACCAAAACGGAGTCTTTTATATTGGTATAACCCTTCGTGAGTCAGAAACTTTGTAATGTATCTTGACTCGGGGTGGAGCTCTAACTGATGGTACCCGGATCTCAAATCCAGTTTTGAGAACACTTTCGCCCCTTGAAGCGCCCCAATGATGTCGTCCAGGGTGGGTGTTATGTGGTGCTCTCTTTTGATCGCTAGGTTGGGATGCCTCATGTCCACGCAGATGCGTACCGCACCCGGCTGCTTGGGCTTTGGGGCTACCACGATCGGGGAGACCCACGGGGTGGGGCCCTCTACCTTCTCAATGATGTCCTTGTCTATCAGGGATTGCAGCTCGCGTTCCACCTGGGTCCTCAGATGGAAAGGGACGCGGCTGTGTTTGAGAGCCGTTGGTCTCACCGACCCATCAATGTGGAGGCGTATTGGGTCAGCCTTTAGTTTCCCTATACCTCTGAATATCGTCTCAAAACGACTCAACAAATTTTCCAAGTCAGTGTGGTAGACCGCAAATGAGAAGTGTACAATGTCCAATGCCTTCGCCGCAGCGCAACTCAGAAGGGAATGCGGGCTCACATCTGTGACAAAGAACCTCGCCCTTATTCGATTTTGTCCGTGAGTGACTGGGGCTACGAATACTCCTTGGATGGGGAGCGGTGTGTGTCCTCCGAAAGCGTATATACGTGCTGTGGACTCGGCTAGGCTTGGTGGACCAGGGAGTGCGTTGTAGTGTTCCATCGCCAACACACAGACGGACGCTCCAGTGTCTATCAAGAATGGTGTGGGTGTTTCCCCAATGTTAACTGTGCACTTGGGTTGTCGTCTTCTGCCGGGGCCTTCAGCTATACTCGAGATGAAGAAGATTTCATCATCCTCCTCCTCCTCCTCGGCGATGTTTAGGTCCTGCATACCTTGTTCAATGGATGATACACCCCTAACTCTCCGAGTGCTGCCTCTAGCAACCCTTTCGGGCCCTCTCGACACTGCGACAGGTGCTGTTGCTCTGCACACCCTAGCATAATGTCCTGGTGTGTTACACCGGCCACACGTTCTCGATTTTGCTGGACATTTGCCCATGTGTGGCAGGTCGTACCCACAATATTGGCACGAGGGAGCGTTGCTATGCCCCCCGGGGCTATCACCTCCTCTTAATGTCCACCTTGACTTTCCTGGGGTAGTGCGGCCAATTGCAAAAGCCTCACCTTCCTTTCTCCCATGCGTGCCTGCATCCATTTTCGCACCCCTCGCATCAGCCAGCTCATAGGCCCTCCCTGTGTCCAGGATCTGTTGTAGGGTCAAACCAGGCTCCCTCAACACCTGCCTCCTCAGCTTACCAGCGCTGCAGCCCTGCAACAACTGGTTTTGAACCATCTCCTCTTCATTTCCCCATCTACAGGAGCTTGCCAGAACTCTGAGTCGCGCACAAAATTGATCCAATGACTCTTCCTCTCGTTGTCTTTCCGCACTCATGACGAACCTGTCAAAGTCTACATTCGCCATTGGCAGAAAGTGATCTCGTAGCCCCTGCTTCACCACAGCATATGTCGCAACCGGAATGTTCAGAGAGTCATATATCTTGTGAACCTCGGCCCCTGCCGAGTACACCATGATTGCGATCCTTTCTTTGTCCTCCGTGATCCCCGAGGCCGTGAAGAACATCTCCAACCTCTTCACCCATAGGAGCCATTTAGGCCCCAACTTGGAAGGTGGGCCCGTGGTATCAAATTTGGGCATGGGGGCTAGTGTGCTGTTCACCCTGCGAGGGATGGGGGCAGGAGGGCCATCGTGTTCCTCTTCCTCCTCCATTTTCCTGCGTGGTACTCACAGGTATGCGTTGAACTGCTTTGAAGATAGGGCTCCGGATCACCCTTGGCGCAATATTTTCCCCAGTGCCACTCTTCCTTCTCTCCGTCAGAATGCCACAACCTTGCAGCTGCACAGGCTGTGGAGGGTCCAAAAATTGAGGTTTTTCTTCTGTGCAAATCGCAGGTGGCGCACGAGCACCCTCACGGGCCGCAACCACTGCGTTCCGCGCACAATCCAAGATGGCCGCCGGCCGCACGTGTGGGCCCGTGCCGACACAGAACAGAGTTCTCCTCCCTGGACACTACCGGAGCGGAGGACTGCTCCCGCGCCGTCCTCATCGCCAGTGTCGTATCGTGGGGCGATGTCAGGCCCCACACACTGGCGCACACACACGCATCCAGCATTCAGACAGAGAGACACGCCGGAGACGTGTTGCTGCTATGGTCTCCGGCGCGAACTGCCGACCGGGACCATCCTTATTCAAGACGCGCATGCGCGAGCCTCGCTGTGGCCCACGCATGCGCAATACCTCGTATTAACTACGCAACAGGTGGGGCTGTGTCTACGGGTGGTTTCCTTACAGATTTGAAGAAACACAAGCTGTCTGAAGCAGGCAATAGTGAGCAATCTCTCAATTGCATTTGGGGACTAAGGCGGATGGTGGTCTATCTGGTATTGCGCTCACTATGAAAGGGCAGTATGTGGAGTATTCTTTGCACGGTGTGGGACGCAAGGGCTAATCACTGGAGGAAAATAGCAAACTAGGAAGAAGCTCTCCGTGGGTGTCCGCTGTTTACATCGCATGACAGTGTAAGCTTGTGTTCCATCATATATGATAGCAGGGGGCAGCATGTCAAGGTATTTTTAACATCACAAACGCCAATATGGCATGCCATCTACCAACCTTCCTCTGGTGAGCATGGCAATCACGAATAAATGACACACTTACTCTGAAAAAACTTTTTACATAAGCAATGCAAGCACCAGACCCGTCAGCTAAAATTGGAATACTTTACAACGTTCCACAAGAAGAGCAAAATTGAATTCTGTAAATGGACAGAAAATCAGTGTAGAGAAGACACAGCATTGCCCGTCGATATTTGAAGACCTATTTCTTTAAAGCGTCACTCTGTACCTGAATATGAAGCCGGCACGCTCTCTGTGAAAAACAGAAGCACACAGCACCACGCGGGTTTGCGACGTGCCTGAACTCCTAGCTTCATATAGTGCTTTCAATTATTAATAAGGTCGAGCACTCGGATCTCATTTTATTCTCTATCTTTTTTTCGAGGTTTTCATGATTTCTGGAAATCAAAGGCATTCCCAACCGCCTATCACTGAGCTGTAATAGCTAAGGAACTGGCTGCGTTCTATCATTATTTTAATTCTTTCAAAATGCTGAATGATACGTCTTCGATTTTTATGTCCATGGTTTATGATCAAATACTTTGCTGGCTACTCTAGTCATACTGTTCAGCTAAATGCGACCGGGTTTTTCGTCTGCGCCATACCAGATTTGGCTGGAATGGGAAATTGGGCTAAGAATTATTTCGCATACCACCGCCTGAGGAAGATTTGAATGGCTTCGCCGTTGCCGGAGTGAACGTTATTGGCGCGTTTCCTGATTGAATTCAGCCCTCCTGCGCTGCCTTGAACTGCAGCCGGCCATTCCTGGAGGGGCCCGCTGACGCAGCTTATTAAATCCAGGGGCATAAATCGGCGCGCGAGGCAAAAAGATGAGACACACAAATCTTCATTCCATTCATAAAGGAGAGACGCGTATATCCATAACGGAAAATTACACGAGGCTCCATGGCATTTATGTGAGATGAAAGTATGTTTTATCTTTTCGTTTTCGGGGCGGAAAATTGTGATATAAAAGAAGGGGGAAGGCAACGCGCAATGAAAACACTGGGGAAAATATCCATAGCCTAATATGGTTACACATGTTCAGATATACAGCCAAAAGAAAAGTATCTGGCTCCCTTTGTTCCCAACCAGCCAGCGCAACCGACATTTCAGAAAATAAAACATTAAAAGGCAACTTAAAATAAACCAGACTATTAGGACGAGACATAGCGTTATGCATGTAAAATGTGTAAGTTGCTTTACAATAATTTGTAGAGAGGTTCATGCATTTCTGCGTTTGTAATAATAATATAAGCACACCACGGCAGTGCAAACAATTGTGATGCAGTTTGTGAACATGTGGCCTAAAGGATATTGGAATGCTGTTTTCCAGCGTTAAAAAGGTGAAGCGGGCACCTCTCATAAAATAAAGGCTAACAGGCGTCTCCAGTGTAATGCACAGAAAGCTTTCTGTAGGAGTGCCAGTGGTTATGAGTTATTCACAGCCTCCTGGCCATCGCTTTTTGGTTTTCGTATGTCTCCCTGAGTGAGACATACTATGCCCAGCTGTGACTTCTGTGTTCTCTGATCCGTAGGTTGGCCTCACAGAGGCGGCCAGTCTCATTGACTAGATCAGGCCATGATTTCAGGTGGAGAGCATTCCAGGGGATGCACATCAATCACACTGTGATTTGCCGCACGTCTATCATCTGGTTAAGCCCACCTGCACCAAATTAATAAAGTACTCTGCTAGAGGAGCCAATAATGTGACCTCAACATTTACCGTTCGAAATTGTGGATTACAGCATTTGGGTCAGTCGGATGCCAATATGGGCCAGGCGGAATGAAACATTTCCCTAGTGAAAACATGCACTGGAAGAATTGTATGTTTGTAGCATGGCAGTATTTGCCCTAATAATAATAATATCGGGCAACATTGTACTTGTTCATGTAAAAAGGTCATGTAATGAGTCTCCTGGTGGGTTTGTATATGTATATTAACACTGTGCCCCGGTTCATGGAATTATTTGGTGGAACATAAATTACTTATGTGCCATTCTGCACGCAAATCCCTGTTGGTCGATTCATGGAATCAAATGCACTGTACTTTTTCTGGACTTGCGTGGGGTTCGCACAGGCTCGGCACGTCTCTGCGATCCGTTGAGGACCCTGCGCGAGACTCCACGCAGAGCGTGGTCCTGGCTTGCGCAGAGGACTGGGAAGGGGATGGCACACGAAAAATAGGGAAGAACTTGCTAAAAAATGCACATTCCGAGGCCTTGCACCCGCACAATTGCGTGGCATGAGACGTATTCATGATGCAACCTCTCGGCCGTGAAAAGGCCACACAAGTCCTTCATTCTATCCACTACTGAAGGCAGGCGAAAGTATACTTGCACATAGAATTCCCAGCGCAGAGGTGGGGTTGCATGTCAGATTTCGGGGTGCGTGTACTCAACCGGGGTTCCGATCTAACTTAGGGGTGTGCATACAGTGATTAGCGGGGTGCAGGAATGGTTTACGGGGGTTTGCATGCTGATTTCCTGAGCAATTACTGAGTTTCGATTTTTTTATACACATGTTGTTCCAGTGCTGGATACTGTTACGGAAGACTCTGTGCAGGGTCCCCGAGATGCAGGCCTGCTTGCGGTGGACCCCATGCACTGTTTGAAGTGTGTATGTATTCACGCCCGTGGAGCACTCAAAGGTAGCTGTTCTGGCTGTTTATGTATTGTGTGTGGGTGTGTCGGGGCCTTCAGACCACGACTTGCGATTACTATTGCTTTGCACAGTAAATTCCATGAATATACGGCTGCGCACTTTTCATGCTGCGTGCACGCTCGCGCCGTGTCCTTCTCGGCACACATTCCTGTGGGATTTCTGCGCACATTTCCATGAATCGGGCCCTTTGTGTTCAAGTACTGTGTTGCTATAGAGGAAGAAGACCTATGCAAGCTAAGGAAAGCACTATTCAACAACACCGTTTATATTGGTGCTGCAAGGTTTACACACATGACAGTAAAGCAGGTCCTGTGAAATCAATTCATGCATCTATTTTGTATTAAATTAGGCATTCTTTGTTTGCTCATACTGGCCTTCCCATAATGGCTGGGGTTCTTGGAAACTAAGTAAGTACCATATGTATATGGAACAAGCATGTTTGTGCATTATTGATCTTTTTTTTATCAGTTCATGGACACATTTCAGAAGCCAATCTTTGCTCTGCTATTCTATTCCCAATCTTATATCATGAATGCCGATGCAATGTTAACCCCTCTGTGATTTTAATTTTCGGGGTAAGTTAATGCCGTTCATTAGTAATGGTTATTTAGTACTTCTCTTGAATTTGACCTGAACTGGATTAAAGCCGTCTCTTTCCTTAGGATCACAACAATGTGAGATACTAATTGAAAGACGGGTTTTTATAATTACAAAAAATAATTGTCATTGAAGTCACAGTACAATTGTTTAACTGCAGCTCATGATAGTACACCAATGAAGATCTTTGTGCCATTTTCAGCGATATTTGGTTTCTTATCACACAATATTGAAAACAAGCATTGGCAATGTCAACAGTTTGGGCTTTCATGCAGGCATGGGAAAGGGACTTGCCAGGCACCGCCATAGTGGTATTAACTACTAATTGTTGGTAGCAGGTGCCACATGGTGCGAGTACCTGGGCATCTAATAGCAGTGCCTGGAAAAAGCTTATAACATAGGCACAAGCCAAAAATGTTGGTTTGCCAATGCTTGTTTTTAAACAGGACTTCATTGGCTTTGCCAATGCCTGTTTTTAACATGACTTCAGTGAAGGACCCACAGAGTACTTATATATTGAGTGGCTAAAGGCAGGCCTGGTAAGACATTCTTATTAAACCAGTAGCGTGTTTACAACTCCAACTAAGATTAGATCTCAGAAGACTGGTTTGAACAAACCCTAGCAGGCACTTTGAAACAAAGCCTGATGTGAGACTTGATTAAAGCGCTCAAAGTGTTCCCACAAAGAGGTGTTTTGGGAGGGCAGAGGCAGGAATTAATGGGAATGGTCATAGGGATTAACATGACCAGGGGCAGGCAATGGGCGGGAACATAATCAAACAACACCTACAAACTCTGTGTCCCATCTCATATGTCATTCTTCCATATCTGTACTCCAATGCAATCGTTTCTGCTTAAAGGCGTCACACGTGGCACCTAATAGCCCAAACTAATAATGACTTATGCATTAAGTGTAAAAGCTTGCGCTGGGCAACTACTATTGTTTAGATTAAGTCACTGACAACATACTCCAGTGTAGGGGCTGATATTGTTCAGCCCTTTCTAGTTATCATGTTATGCTGCGTAGACACACCTGTAGTACATAACCTAGAAGCATAACTGATTATTTTGCATCTAGACCCCCATATGCTGGTGGGCTTGTCTCAATTCCAGACATGCTTTGGAACTCTAGACCTGGTGTTTTTTTTAATTTTTTTTTTTTTTTTTTACGTGACCGTAGTATTCATTTGGTTGGGCCTGGGGTCACAGTTTGGCTATCTTCATTTAGGAAAACAAGATTGTCACATTATAATGGAGTTAGGCCCAGCCATCCTGTATAATTTGGGCCTATGCTGCTGACATTGTGGATTTTCCGTGCTCTTGGGGTCTCTCTGGTTTGGGATCCATTGATTGTGGGTTAATCTTGCAATTCAGTCCTGCAAACAGTACCAGTGTAGTATTTAGCATGGATAATTGAGTACCAACTCATGCCAGTTAGGGCAACCGCTCTGCCAGCATTTTGGGTTCTCATGTTGAGTTCCATTCCCAGTCTAATGTAACCTTTATTAAATACTTTGAGAGGTCGATGCATTGAGCTTCTTATGATATCCGATATAGATTCTGATACACTTTTTCAAAATCTGTGTAAAGCAAAGGAAAGCTTACGGCGAATGAATTGGATAAGAACCATGGATAAAATGAGGAGTGCTAAGCTATCCTCATCCCCCTTGCTAATCGATAAACCAAGGTCTCTCTTCCCGCAATATCTAATGAAATCTCCTGATGCACGTACACGGATGGACCTCCTAAGACTTCGACTTCATCTATTGCCTACTTTGGAAATCCTCCATGTTCGCTTTGGTGATCTCTTTCCATCCGACTTGTGTGATAAGTACAGGGCTTAAAAAAGTAACCCAATCAATTTGTCATCTTTTGACTGACGAGTGTTTTGGGACCTGGCTAATGAGAGTCACAAGATTTAAGCACGTTGTGCATGATCCTAATTCTCTTTGTTTAGACATATTCTGGGACAGACTAATATCTGGTAATGAAACGTTTCTTACAGCTGAAGTTGTTTTGGTCTTAAAAGAGCTGTATTTGTTGGACAATGGGGTTATCTCGAATGGTCTGTTAATATCGTGAAGATGCTTTTAGTTGTATTCTCTATCTACACTTTAATTATTTTTATGCATTGTTGTACTTTCTGTTTTGATGTTTTATGTATGTACTTGGTTGTGTTTTCATTTTATGTTGATTAAAAAGTCATATTCTTTTAGGCAAATTCACATTAAAATAAAAAATTAAAAACATTTTTATTTAACCTTTAACCCCAGAGATTTACTCCTGGTTCTTCTATTGTATGATAGGGAAAATGTTGGCTATTTTGCAAATGAACTGGAATATCTGGGATCCACTATTAGGGTAGCTATTTTGTAAATTGTGTTTTGTCTCTTCTTTCTTTTCTCTAGTTACTTTAAAGCAGCTCTCCTAAAACATCTTGCCTTGCTTGTTCTGCTTGTGTTGATACTTTCCACATTTTCGAGAGTGTTAGCATCTCCCGGTTTACTAAGGTCTGAACTTGCATGGCCGAATATTTCTGCTTCCTACGGCTCTGTTATTTTGCATGTTGTTTTAGGACGCTCCTCTTGTGTTGTAGCTATGGGAAGAAATGGTGCAAATTGGACGGCCCTTCTACGGGGTTCTTATTCCACTGCCACCTGGGAGAAGTTTTCTTCTAAACATTTTACTCATTTAAACGTTCCTCCCTCTTCTGTTTCTGGACAGCCAGGAAATCAGATGTATCTATTGCTGTCATTTATATTTCCCCTGATTGACCTCCCAGATACTTGCCTCTATGTTTCAGCTTTGGACATCTCTGGGCGTTGTCAAAAAAACTGCAATGACTGTGAAATCAGTTACTTTATTTGCAATTTATACTTTCAGAACTTTCAGTTGGGCATATTTCTGTATTTTCTAGCTTGGCTCTTCAGCTGTTTGTGATCACATTGGGCTTTTGGGAAACTTGACTGGTTGTCTTCGAGGTATTCTGCTTAGATTATTTTTTTCTTTTCTTTATGGGCAAAGTCTGGGGAAATGGACACCAGAGCTTGACACTTTATATTCTTCACTCTCTGGTGTGCAAAGGTTGTGTGAGCTGGGCCCTTAGAATGGGTTGAAACGTTGTTTCACATGTGCCTCTCAGTTATAGATGATATTGTGACCTTTTGGGTGTCTCAGGCAAGGCCATTCTATTCCTCTGCAGTGCTTGGTTGTTTCTATCAGCACCAAAGACACGGTTATCATTTAAGTTTTTTTTTCTTTTGTCCCAGTGCCTCTTGGTTGATGTATCCTTTATTTTATTTATTTTATTGGACAATTGTATGGAGCCTATAAACAGGTGTTTCGAGGTGCCACAAGACAAAAATGGGGGCGGGCAGAGCATAGGAAATCATAAGAATACAACACAAAGAAACAAAGAAAGAGTTATATTGGTCTTGTGACAATCCGACCGTGCAAGTGCATGAAAGAGGTGATAAGTGCAAGGGCGAGAGAAGTAGAAGGAGACATACAGAAGTGGGGTGCCCCCATGGGGGGGGGCTGGCAAATGCTGTATGGGCTGAGGTGGCAAGCTCAGGGGAAGGAGGGGTGGGGAAGGGAAGTGGACTGGTGGCCTAAGTTGGCCTTGTCCAGGAAGGGGAGCCCAAGGGCAAGTGCTGGCAGGGGATGCTGAGGGCCTAGTGGGAGGTGGTCTGTCCCTTGTGTGACTCTGAAGGGAACAGGCCCAGTCCAGCGACAGATGGGGAGTTTAGCAAGGGAGGGGGAAAGCGAAGGAAGAGGAGAAAAGGAATGTCTTGAGAAGTTTCCAGAACTTAATAACATACGGTTCAAATAAGAGGGGAAGAGGGAGGCTGTTCCAGAGGGTGGCAAGAGCTGAGGTATTGGATCTACCTCCAACTCTCTGCTTGGAGATACGTTTGACCTGCAGAGTGTTGGAGCTAGAGGATTGCAGGACTCTGGCTGGCAGGTATCTCGGGAGATGAAGCTAGATGTAGAGAGGTCCCAGGCCCCAGACAGCCTTGTGGAGGATTCAGGGTGTCTTGAATTTGATCCTTGCAGTCACCGGGAGCCAGAAGAGAGATTTTAGAGCTGGAGAGAAGCAGTCCCTGGGCTTGAGACCATGAATAGATCTTGGAGTCCTATTCTGGATTAGTTGAAGGGGGCAAAGGGAGGAAAGAGGAAGGTTGAGGAAGAGGCTATAGCAGTAGTCAAGCTTATAGAGAACCAGGGCTCTGGAGACATTGAGCTTCTGGCGGAAGGTGAGGAAAGGTAGAATGCCCCTAAAGAGATGAAGCTGAAAATTGGACATCTTGGCAAGGTCTGTGATGTGTGGAGAGGAGAGAAAGGAGTCAAAGATGATCCTGAGGTTTTTTGCCTCACATGTGGATGAGGGAATGAGACCCAAGGAATCTAGCCAGAGAGTGAAGGGAAAACTAGGAGCAAGCGTCCAAATGAGAAGGATCTCTGTATTGCTGGTATTGAGGCAGAGGTCATTAGAAGAGCACCATGTCTGAATAGCAGTCAGGCAGTCAGGTATGAGGGAGCAAGATGAGGAGGTAGGGGGTGGCAGTCGGAAAGAGAGCTGTGTGTCATCTGCGTAACACTGAAAATGAAGGGAGTAGGTGGTGATCAGGTGGCCCAGAGGGGGTCAGGCAGATGTTGAAGAGCCATGGCAATAGGATAGAGCCCCAAGGGACACCACAGGCAGAGAGTGAAGTGGAGGCGAGAAAAGGACCCATTTGCACTTGGGAGGGTCTCTTAGAAATGAAAGAGGTAAGCCACACCATTACCCTGTCCATGATGCCTTGTGTATCACAGAGATTGTTTATGAGGATGGAGTGATTGACAGTGTCAAAAGCAGTGGAAAGATTGAAGTGGATCAGAACAGAAGAAGTTTTAGAGTCCAGATTAGAGAGTAGGACTCTCAAGTATTTGGGAGAGTAGTTTCAGTGCCTCTTTTGGTGTGGAGGGTCAGTTGGAGGATTACCAGCTTCTCCATGAGTATGCCCAAATAAGGAGTGATAGAGATGGGTCGATAGTTATCCAGGCAAGAGGGGTAAGCAGACAGCTTTTTTAGGAGCGGGTGCACAACGTAGTGCTTGAGGGGTTGAGGGAATGATCCTGTGGCAAAAGAGTAATTGCAAAAGTCAGCCAAGGCAGGGGCCACAGTGTCAATGTTTTCCTTAATGGTTCAGGAGGAGCAATGTAGCACCTGCAAAGAGGAGACTTTCATACAGCGGACACCTCTATGGATCTCATCTGGTGCAATGGGAGAGAGGGAGAAGGGTATGGGTGGATAGAGGGACCAAAAGAGGTGCGAGAAGGTGGGATGTTGGGGGGAGCAGATGACAGAGAGGACAGGATGTCTAGAGTTTTAAAGGAATAGTGGGAGGCCAGTGCTTTCCAAGCACAAAGTGTCATAGCACCACCTTCATGTGTTTGTTTTGGTTATATCCCAGGAAGGATTCAGTCACTGGCTTGAGATATCCTCATCGGGTAAAGACTGTGAGGCGGAAGATGGAAGGGAAGTAATGGCACGCTTACCAGTATACCAAGTCCAAGTCTTCCTGATCACAATCCTTGCAATCCATCCGTCCTGAAACTCTCTGTGGTTTTAAACTGGTTAGAAATCAAACTGAAAGTCTCAGAGAGTCGAAGGTGCTTTTATTCTCAGCCATGGTGACCCATTTTGGTTAAAAAAATGTTATTGTTTGGGGGCTTGTGACATACCTACCACCCTCCTGAGCATGCACCTCTCAGAGTAAGCACTTTGATGGGGAAGACCTGGGGTGATTAAAATATCGGTTCTGGTTAGTATTCCAGATCATTCATTACCTTGGCTGTAAAGCGAGGGGATGTTGATTTCCCCAAAATTGCATACTTTACCACTGGGACACTGGGCCTCATTGTAAGCTGTCCCCTAAAAGAGTGCCAATACTGGCATGCCGTTATTACCATTTCCGTCACGGCATTTGCCAGATTCTCTGGGGTACTATGAGTACAAGGGCGTGCACACAACTCCCTGCTGGAAGCGGCAATACTCAGCATGCTAGTATTAGCAGATGGGAAAACGTACCGGTGGCGGAAACAGAAAAGTTGCCGAACCCAGAAGGTCTGCGACGGCCATCATTAAAAACAGAATCAAACTCAATCCACCTGTCCCCTCAGCCATTGAAGGTTAGAAGCAAGTCACAACCATGTCACAGGACCGGAAGACCCCAGGCAAAGAATCCTGGCTAAGGAAACCGGAGATCTCATATGCAGAGATGGCTGGTCTAGTGGACACTGTACTGCACCATGCAAAGTATTTGAGATCAGGCATCAGAACACTAGCTCACAACGGAAGACTGCCATATGGAGAGAGGTGGTGGCAAGTGTGACGGCCATGGGAACTGTCCCCCACACAAGGAAGGACTGTTATAAGAGGATGGATGATCTTGAAAGCCAAGGTCTGCAGTACCATTGCCAAGCACAGGAGGGAGTGTGCAGCCACTAGTTTAGGCACTGTGGAACCCCTATGACTCATGGCAAGGGAGGCACGACTCAGCAGCATACTCCACATACAGAGGGCATCAAAGGCGCTGAGACTGGAGAAGGGACTGACAGAGACAGCAGTAAGTACAACTGCATGAACATGTGCATGTCCCCCCTTGCATGCATCCACCAGCTAAGCATGTGGCAATGAGCATGCCAAAAGGTCAGATACATGCCATGTCAGGCAGCACACACCCATCAATGGCAGTGGTACCCTGAAACAATGCACATGCATGCACACTGTACACAATCAGCATGAACCCCCCGCCCCCACCCCCCTCCCTGCATGGTCACTCATCTGAGCAATACAACCCATGTGAGACACATAATACCAAACCACTGAGACACACACATCATGGGATGGGTTGATGCATGGCCAACAACATGTGTGCCAAATTGTTAACAACCTATCTAAATTCCCCAACAGGTACACTCTCCATGGATAGTGATGAAGCAGGACCCTCACATGCAGCAACCCCAACAGACTCCACACCTGCATAGGGCAAACCAACCACAAGCTAAAGCAGGCAGCAGGCAGTACTGAGGCCCTGGCCTAGCCGCCTGCTGTAGTACCTGTAGCTGCCAAGCCAACCCCACCAACACTGCCACTGCCGAGCCACCCCACCAACACCTACAGCTGCCCAGCCACCCCCACCAATGGCCACCGTTGAGGCTGGGATGTTCAGTTCATGTACAGTGCGAGTTGCACTTACTTCCATAAATACTCATCACTTGCAACAATGAGTGGATATGCGTTATTGGGTGAATTTTCTTATTGTGTAAAAGTACTAGTGAAGGGTGCATGGATAGTGATTGTGGTTGTCAATATCAGAAGTTCTCAATGAGTTCCTGACGAGCAAGTCTCCCAAATCTGGCCTTTGCTCACGCAGTGTGTTCATGTGTGCCACCTGCAGATATAGCACCATCATCTTCAGGGGGAGAGCATGTCCACATCTGGGGCAGGGGTATTTTTCCGCCGGATGCATATGTTGTGCAACATTCGAGCATGTGAGCACAATCTTGCACACCTTGTCCGGCCTGTAAATTAGGGCACCCCCCGTCCAATGTAGACATCACAAGCGTGGCTTCCAAAGGCTTAATGTATGCTCAATTGCCACCCTGGTCCCGATGTGGGCCTGATAGTGTGCCACCTCCTGTGGCCTCTGAGGATTCCTCAGAGGAGTCATCAACCTTGGGAGCTGTGGATATCCGGAGTCAGCTGCAAGGAGGATAGACATTGGAACATGTCATTGGGTACTGTGGATGGATGCATCATTACAGCAGTTACACGATAGTCAGTGTTTCATGACATATCACATGTGTCAGCCCACTACACCCATACAAAATTTGGACTTTGCATGTGGAGGGTACTACATTAGGGGCGCTACAGGCATACCTAAGCTTGTAAACACCCAACAATCAAAACAGCCATCGGTGTGAGCTCAAAGGGCTGGTCTCGTAGACATGCCATGTCCATTACTACTGAGGGGTCCCATTGCAACAGTTAATCTGGTCAACATGTCATGTATGGCAGTGTGATGCAATCAATTACATGGTGTTCACCCCTTGTGTCTGATTCCCATTGGTGTGAGGTGGGCCTGTACCTTACCCCAGTACATCCGCACACATAATGGGTGTCCGGGACTTAGCAGGCCATGCTGATGTGCAGTATGTCATACAGCAGATTAATTGAATTGTCAATGATTTTGATGTGTGCTTCTGCTTACTGTGGCCAGTAACATTGGTGCCTCGGTATGTTGTTTGTGTGTCGTATCTGCGCCTCTTCGATGGCCCTTGGCACCCCAGTACACATACTTTGTACAAAACTAAGCAACCATGCCAAACCCCTGTGCTGGCCTTGCATTATGTGGGTTTTGCACTGTCGCATTGCAGTACCTGTGGTCCAGTGTGTGTTTCTGGCCTGTTTGGGTTGCATCATTTGGCCAATCACTGTGGCTTGGTGTGTCCTGTCCCATTACATTTGCCTGCAGCCTGTCTTGTCTCTGGTGTCTGTGTGGGTCCAGTGTCTGTGTGGCCTTCTCAGGGCATACCTTTTCATTATGCCAACAACTCCCATGCATCATGCTCAGTGTGCTGGGACTTGTACTCAACCAATGCCCAGGTATATTGTCATCTGTGCCCCTCCATTTATGCTGGCAGCATGCTGTTGTGCAGGACCATGGCATCATGGGTTGAACCAGGGTACCAGGCACAGCAGTGGGTGATTGTGAGGTCTGCATCAAACGTAACCTGGACTTTGAGTGAATTTTACTGCTTTTAGTTCCTGTAGAATTCCTCCAGGCCCTGAGGTGCCACCAGCTTGTTTTGTGTGCAATCCAGGGCAGCTACCACATTGGGCATGCCTGCAATGGCATAGAACCTTGTCTTGGTGGCGTTCACCTGTACCATGGTGGGTGGGATTCATTGATTGATTAATTTGGTATTCATAATGTGCTTATACACAAATGTTTCTAGGTACAACAAGGCCAGGAAAGGGGAAACAGAGGACAAAACAGAGAAAAACGATCCTACTAAGCCTTGAGACATTCTGAACGTGCAAGGGCGTAACAATAAGTGCAGAGGAGAGGGTGTGCAGGGGGAAGTGCAATCAGGCAGCAGGACTCTGAGTTAAGTGAGAGGAAGTCACGGGACTGCAAGGGTTCAGTCCCAGCCCGGCAGTGCGAGGTAGGCCAGGAGGCAGTGCAGGAGGACTGGACAAGGTGGTCAGGCAGAGCAGGAGGGTAGATTGGCAGGGGAGATGGAGCGAGAAAGAAGAGGAGAAAAGAAAGTTCTTGAGAAACTTCCGGAATTTAGGGAGGTTCAGCTCAAGTCTGAGAGGGGCAGGAAGGCCATTCCAGAGGGAGACACCTGCAGAGAAGAGAGATCTGCCCCCACTCTCTGCTTGGAGGAGCATCTGACCCACAAATATTTAGAAGTAGACGAACAAAGGGTTCTAGACAGAAGGTATTTAGGAAGAGAGAGTTGGATATAGTGAGGGCCACAGCCCCAGAAAGCCTTGTGGGTGATGCAGAGGGTCTTGAACTTGAGCCTCTCAGCCATTGGAAGCCAGCAGAGAGATTTCACAGCTTTGAGGCCAACGATAAGTCTTGCAGTCCTGTTCTAGATTAGCTGAAGGGGGCGAAGAGCAGAATTAGGAAGATTATGAAAGGGGCTGTTGCAGTAGTCCAGCCTGGAAATAACTAGAGCTCTGAAGATAGTGAGAAAGTTGGGGGAAGTTGAGGAAAGGAATAATACCTCTGAGGAGGTGCACTTGGAAGTGAGCCTTTTTGGCAACCTCCATGATGTGAGGAGAGAAGGAGAGAGTAGAGTCAAAGATGACACCAAGGTTTTTAGCCTCACATCAGGGTGAGGGGGACCCAAGGAGGGTGGCCAGAGTGAGAGAGGAGAAGTGGGAGCAGGTGTCCCAATGAGAATATCTGTCTTACTGACATTAAGGCATATATCGTTGGAGGCAAACAATGCCTGGATAGCGGATAGATAATCAGGAATGAGCGAGGAAGGGGTAGGAGGCCGCGGGTAGCCTGAAAGAGAGCTGTGTGTCATCTGCATTACACTGAAAATTAGAGGAGAAGGTGGAGATCAGGTGGGCCAAATGGACCAGATAGACATTGAAGAACCAGGGTGAGAGGATAGAGCCCTGTAGGATACCACATGTGGAAAGAGAGGTAGTGGAGAAAAAGGATCCTAATTGGACCTGGGAGGGCTGGTCCAAGAGGAGGGAGGTCAGCCAAGCCAGACCCTGATCTGTGATGCCAAGGTTCTTGCAGAGTTTATTGATCAGGGTGGAGTGATTAACCATGTCAAATGCAGAGGAAAGTTCAAGGAGGGTGAGGACAGAGTGAGAGCTGGAGCCAAGGTTAGAGAGCAAATCTTCATGGGTGTTCAGGAGAGCAGTTTCCGTGCCTCTGGCTGCTCTGAAGCCAGCCTGATGGTCATGGAGACAACCAACAGATTCACTGTGGAGGGTTAGCTGGGAGATGGCCTGCTTCTCTAGGTGTATGCCCAGGAAAGGAGTGATAGAGATCGGGTGATAGCTGCACAGGAGGGGTTTGCAGAAGGTTTTTTTCAGGAGAGGGGGCACAAGGGAGTGCTTGAGAAGAGAGGGGAAATGTCCAGTGTCAAAGGAATGATTTCAGAAATTGGCCAAGGCTGGAACGAGGGAAACAATGTTGTCCTTGATGGTTCTGGAGGAGCAGGGGAGCACCTGTTTGGATGAAACTTTCATAGATCGGACTTGTCTAGAAATATCAGCAGGTGTTATAGGAGAGAGGGAGGAGAGAAAGATAGTAGGGGGGCCTGAGAGAAATAGAGGGAGAAAGATGAGGAGAAGAGGAAAGTCAGAACAGGATGTCCTAAGGTTTAGTAGTGAAATGTGAAACCAGAGCTGTGCAGAGGTCCTATGTAGGAATAGGAGAGGTGGCGACTGCAGTAGGATTGGCCAGCTCCTTGCGGATTTTGAAAAGTTTGGATGGGTTTGTTAGTGGCCGCAGAGATGCAAGCTTGAATATAGACCCTCTTCTTAGAGAAGATGGAGTGTCTGTATTGCTATTGCCTTTGGAGCAGGTGACAGGCCAGTTTTTCAGAGAATGTCCTGAGGCCCGCCACTTCTTCTCAGCTACTCTGCAACTGCGTTTCAGAGTTGCCAGGTCAGAATCATACAAAGAGTTGCACTTGGAGGCAGAGGGGAGAGAAAGCAGAGGCAAAAGCGGCCACTGACACATGCTTCATAGGTCGATTGTCTGCGAAAGAAGGTGGCAGTGTTGGGGGGGCTTTGCTAGAGGCACAGAAAGCTTCAGGTGAGAGGAAATAAGTAAGTGGTCAGTCCAAGAGAGTGGAGTAGTGAGCGGGTTGGAGAGGCAGATGTCTGAAGAGATGAGATCATCCAATGTGTGTCCGGCTGAGTGTGTCAACCAGAGGGTAGAATGGAGAGGGAAAGAGAGTCGCATAGGTTGCAGAAATACCCAGAGGAGGGGTCAGGGGACTCCAGGTGGATGTTGAAATCCCAGAGGAGGAGAAGCTCTGAGGTAAGGAGAGAGGAGGCGAGGTCAGCCTATTGAGAGAGGAAGAGGGCGACCGGGCCAGGTGGCGCGTAGATAGTGGCCAAAGTCAGAGAGAGGCCAGGAGAGATATAGAGCCAGCGGATCAGGCATTCAAAGGAGGAGTAGGCCTAAGTGGGAATGATAGAGGCAGGGACCCAGGCAGGAAAGATCAGGGCCACGCCACCACCGGGACGATTAGGCCTCGACTCATAGACAATATTGTAGCCCTCAGGGAGGAGAGTGTAAAAACTTGTGACAGAGCAGGCCATGAACCATGTCTCAGTGAGAGCAAGAACATCCAGGTCAATGTCTTTAAGGAGGTGGAAGATGTCAGAGGAGTGTTTGACGGCAGAGCGAGATTTGAGAGTAGCTACATGGAGCAGTATGCCACTTTTGAAAGACTTCTGGAGAGGGGTACATGAGAGAGGTATACCCATTGGAAGTGGCAGAGATGCCTGAGAGGTGGCAGATGAGATACTAGGAGGTGGCATAGGGCCCAAGGAGGAGGAACAGGGGGGAGCCAAAGAGGAGGTGAAGAGGGGTGGTAGAAGGAGGTTGCAGAGGCACCAGAGAGATGGTAGATGGAGTAGCAGGAGAAGGGAGGAAGTTGATGAGACGCAGGAAACGCCTATCAAGAAGGGCGAGATTGGGCTGAGATCCCTGGACCATAACAGTGCCATTTAGATAGACATTAATGATGGCTCTGGAGGACAGAAAGGAGGCCAAAAGGACCCTCCCTCCGGGTTCCACCATTAATGGGAGAGGAGGAAGTAGGAGATAGAACCACAACCATATGTGGGTCATATGTCAGGAGAGGGAAAGACAAAGGGGATTTCGGTGAGAGTCTATCCAAAGGAGGTGCTGACATGGGTATCAGCAATGGGATGGCCTGGATTTGAGACCAGGATATCTTTCTTGAATGTTTTCCATCAGACTTTGTGAGAGGGATAGGGTAGGTGATAGAATAGCAGTTAGAGAAGATTGGAGAGATCGAGAGTCCCATAGAGGGGTGCAGGGAGAAAGAAGGGGAAGACCATATTGGGAGAGAGAGGAGAAAAGGAAGCACAGAATAGAGCTGTGCCACACATGAAGCACATGCAGAGGTCATTGAGGGGGGGCAACAACAGCAAGGACAGCAACAGAAGAAGTACAACCAGGTAAGACTCAACAGCGGTAAAGCATAAAACCAGCAGTGGAATAGGAACAGTGGTGGAAGACAACAGAGATGAACTAAACCTAGAGAAGTCTAAAAAAGGCCTAGTGAACACCAACAGCAAGTCAACAGTACTAAGTAGGAGTGGTAGTGGATGATCAACAGCGATCAGTTAACCTAGAGATGGGGAAGCACAACAGTATGCAGTGTGCAAGCACAAACAGAGCTTGTGGTCTGGCTCACACCATTTTGGCCAGTCCGGGAGTGTAATATGCTGTCCCACATGCAGCAGGAGTGTGTCCAGCACCTGGACCATCAGTTTAGAGAATGCAGGCTGTGATTTGCCGTGCAACTGACTTACAGTGTTTAGAATGTGCCCATCGCAAGGAAGTGTATGACCGACACCAGCTTTACCAGAAGTGGTGTGGCTGTACGAATGCCAATCCTGCTCACAATATCTTCCTGGATCATGCTGAGAACATATGCAATGCTCTCCCTGTTGAGGTGGTAAAGGGTTAGGATTTGTATGTCAGTGAGGGCCCATGGTGTGGCCCGAACACAGGGTATGAGTGAATGACTTACATGGTGCCTCCTCCTCACATTCCTCATCCTCATCCTCTTGTCCACTGTCTCTTGGGCCCTCTGTTTATCCTCCAGCCTCATCAGCGCTATGTTGGACTGGAGCAGTTGCATGTCAATGCTGACTGCAGTCAGTGGCAGCATGGTGGTGTTTGGAAGTGTGTCTGTTGAAGGTGTGGCCTTTTCAGGTCCTCCATGCTGCTGTGGGTGCATGTGGATGCTTTGGGGGCACATGTGGCCTCATTTCCCACACCTGCAAGCAATGTTTGCCGTTTACCACCAGCTTTCAGGTGGAGGTTTCGCCGCCTAGCATTTGCCTGTGTTACAGGCTTTATTTTGCTGGTAATTTTGGAAGGGGCTGCCTCGGTATGTGCCGGTGTTGGTGTTGTGCCATTAATACCGGCACAGGATATGGGGTTGTCTGGTAATTTACGTCACTGGATTCACCGGCACCTTTGTGTATACATTTTTACCAGTGACGGTGTATCCGGCGCTTGTGGTCTGGCTCACACATAGTTGCATTGAACGACTGTAAATCATCATACAAATTAGATTTTGTTTCCTTCTATACATAACTTTCTCATACATAGAAAGGATAATCAAGTTCTTTACCCAAGTATCTAACTGAGGCTTTTTCCTTGTTTTCCAAAACCTAAAGATTTGCTTGTGAGCCAAAACAAGCGCACAGACAATCCAAAATTGAAAAACAAAACTGATTCCTAAGTCACAGCCACCTAAAAATATTATTGAACATTAAGGATGTCTCTGTATAATAATATTCCCCACCAAGTCTAACCTGCTAAGAACATCCATCCAAAATTCTTCAACCCTTGCAGAGACAGATAACATATGTGTCAAAATCCCCTCTCCTTCCCACATCCCAAACATTGATAATTGTCTAAGAGACCGAATGAGTGTATCTTTTCAAGTGTCTAATACAACCTGCCCAGAACGTTGTGCCATACAATGCGCAAATTGAGATCTAATTTTGCCAAAGTAGCAAATTTAGCCACTTTATCCCACTCAACCTGGCATCATTTGTAACCCAATTCAATTGACCATTTCCATCACGATCTATCTCAACCATCAGATAGTCCAATCCCAGTGGGCATAAGCTTAAAAAAAAGTGACCACCTTTCAGGGAGGAGTTTCGAAAATTGCACATAACTCAGGTCCGTCTGCCAGAGGATTCTCTGTTAAAGCAATTCTCTCAGGCAATAACTTACTTAAATCTGAGAATCTACTCTTTTCCCTTACAGTGAAATTGTATTTATCACATAAGACATCAGAGCTGATCAACTCATCCTCCTCTCACCTCCAGAATACCCTTAGAGTTCCAGCTTTTCCAACATAACATCTTATTTTGTAAATTGAGTGCTGGGTTGTGCCATAGGGAGGTGTTCTTATTCAAACACACACATTGATCATTTCCCTTCAACCATTCAAGCAATAGTTTTTGTGTGCGCACTATAGATAGAAACAATCTAATAGTAAGCAGTGACTTAGACATGGTGTAGAGATTTGCAAATCTGAAAGGTAAAACTGCTTGAGCTTCCATTTGCAACCAGATTGGCAAGGCCTCCTTGTTACAACTAAAATATCTCACCAATTGTTAAGGATAAAACCTTTATGATACCGGTCAAAGTCAGGGTAGCCAAACCCCCCATTCACTACATGACAAGCCAAAATATAATGAGGAATTCTTTTTGTTTGCTTATCACTCCACAAAAAGTCTTTAAAAACATTGTCCATCTTATTTAGCAATTTGTTTGAAAAGGGTAAGAGTAATGACTGAATGGCATAGAGAGCTTTAGGAAGTAGTGCCATTTTGATTGCATGAATGTTACCCTAAATATTCAAAATAGTATGGCTTCATTTACAAATAACTTGTATCAAAGCATGAGCCAAAATAATTCCCAAATACTTCACACTGTCTTTGGACCATTTGCAATTCCAATCAAAAAAGGCAGCTCTGAGACATCTGTCAGACTGTGGAAATATGGAAATATCTCTGTTTTAGACCAATTTATGTTATGTCCCGAAAATGTCCCCACTTCAAAAATGCCTCTCAACACATAACCGCAGGCTCTTGGGTTCAAAAGAGCGATAACTAAGTAATCGACATAAGTCAACACCCTTATGTCAAAAGCTCCAATCCTCAATCCTTGAAGGTCCTTATTCTGTTTTATAAGCGTTATCAAGGGTTCCATATCATTTTAAGCAAGAACTGGTATAATGGGCAACCCCGTCTTTTACCTCTATGGAGTTTAAACTCACTAGAAATCATGCCATAAACACACTTTGTGTGCTATCACTCCATATTGCAAACAACATACCTTTCTTACACAGGTATCTTTGAAACCCATCTTGTATAACGTAAATTCCCAAAAAGTCCAATTAACCTGGTCAAAAGCCATCTTGGCAACTAAAACATAATCAAGGCTGCAGTGAGATAGTCAACAAATGTATGTCCAAGCACATTGATAATCGTTCTGATGTTGTCATACCCATTTCTCTGACTCATGAACCCCACCTGAGATGTATATATAACATCCGCAATGCACAGACCATAAACCATAGCAACAATCTTCATGTCCACGTTCAGCAGTGAAAGTGGGCGATCATTTTAAAATTTTGAGTGATCGCTATCGGGTTTGGGAATTAGATAATCATTGCCTCTTTCATCAGAGGACGCAATTTCCCTCGGCCCAGTAGGCAATTATACAAGTCACATAAAATCAGTGACAGGTGTTGTGAAAAGGTTTGGTAGAACTCAACAGGTAATCTGTCGAAAGCCAGAGATGTGCACATTTGCAGCTGATTAATAGCTGCTAATACCTGATTTACTGAAATCTTTTCTTACAGCCACAAACGATTGCTGTCGGACAACATCAGTAACTCAGTTTTGTTAAAGAACACGTCTAGGTCACTACATGTTGGATTTATGTCCTCCGCATATAAGGATTTAATAAGCCTTAAAGCAGTCACACATTTCTGTATTAGTTATAACTGAAGACCCATCGTCTTTTAATATAATTGTTACTATAGCATGGGTTGCGTAACCCTTAAGATTCCCAGCAAGTAACTTCACTCCCATTTCACCACTCTGCCAATAAGCTTGTTTAATAAAGAACAAAAGAACAAACCTTTCTATGCCTGTTGTTCCAATTTACATCCAAGAAGTCCTTACAGTCGAATGGATTCCAATTTATCGCCCTCACTTTTTGAAGTGGCATATTGTTTTTGTGCTTTCGACAATGCTATTTTAAAAGGCAAAATCTCTGTTGAAGCTAGCTTCCCAAGGTGTGTGACCCGACTAATGAGCTCACCTTCGATAGTGGCTTTAAAGCTGTCACAAGCCATATGTGTATCAGCAGTACCGGAATTAAGAAACACATCTCACAATACATTCTCCCAAACCCTCAGAGATGTTCTCATCACTCAACACACTCGCATTTAGCCACCACCTCCTTTATCCATGGTCAGTTTTATTAATGTTAATCTCAGTTTAACGATTGCATGGTCCGAAATACTCCTCTTTTGGTTGTCCACTGCAAGCACACCATTAAGCTGCATGTTTGAGAGGAGAACAAGATCTAGAAATGTGTGTGAATCATGCACTGGTGAATAGAACTTGTATTCCTTCACCCCGGTATAAATGGCGCACTTATGGGTAACAACGCATGCTGGGGTGAATGCTGGGGTGCCTTCTGGCATTCTGTATGCTTTGGAATATGTTGTTGTTAAGGACAGGTGGGAAGGCATGCATTACTCCACATCCATGCCATTTATCCCATTGTGGTGCTCTATCTACATCACAGTATTTATCTGGGTTTTCAAGGACCCGGCAATACCACATTGGGATATTCGGAGATATATGAACTAAGTGTCATTAGTTATGGTATGTGACACTTCTATACACTTGCATTGCTGCTGAGCTAGAATATTGATATCTGATACTGATATCTGAGTGCCTTATTGAACAGTCTCGGGAGGATAGCTCAGCGGCAACGTGCTTGCCTTTGGAAGCAAGACGACACAGAGCAAAACAGGTTGGGTCCGCGCAAATAACCTATCATATCATATAACACTCCATATCTAAATAGCTTCTACTGTAAAAGTAGAGTTGCATTGGTTTTTTCAGTATCTTATTTCTGTGTACATATACACTGGGGAAAACAAGGCGACATTTACTGTGTGATTGTAATCCCTTCAATAACCCTCGTGTTATTTTTAAGTAAGGAGAAGGTCCTTTGGGTTGCAAAGATGGATTACTTTGAGGTGAGGCATTAAAAAAACTAGCTTCCTCTAGGTGCTGAAATATGCCTCTTTCAAACCAGCATTCTGGGTCATTTGGAGGTTCACTCAAAACTTTGGAACACGATCATTGATGGTGCCCCTCTCTGCATTACAAGCCAAAGGGCCTCATTACACGGTAGGTGGAGGACCAAGGTGCTATTAGCACCTTGGTCCATGCCGGTAAAATACCGGCACCGTCTTGGTGGAAAGGGGAATTACCGCCCTATTCCAAGGTTGGCGGGGCGGTAATTCCCCCTTCCCCCATTGCCCTTCCCCATTCCCATTTTTGCCCCATAGTGCTCTATGGGAATGGGGAAGGCGCTAATTACGGTGCCGCAAATTGCGGTACCGTAATTAGCCCCATGGTCCCTTTGCGGGTTGGTTTTTAACGCCTGCTAAACAGCAGGCGTTAAAGTACCAACCCGCAAAGGGACCTCGTAGTAAGGCAGTAAGGGTTTACCGGTACCGGTGCCCTTACCGGTACCAGTAAACCCTTTCCGCCGTCCGTGTATTGAGGCTCAAAGTTTCCTATTTTCCCCTTGTGGGTGTGATCCTTGGGGTTTGTCTAATCTCGAGCATGAAGAAGTTTCAGAAAACAAGTCCCTGAAATCATGGTTGTCCTAACTGGGACGAAATGTACTCTTGGATCACCAAGACTATATCCAGCAGGGGAATAACGTGGAACTGCAAAGGGGGAACTGGGCACTGGTGGAAGATGACATCCTCTGCAGGGCATGTAACACACATAGATTGTTTCTTTATTACCCCATTGAATCAGTCACTGCTCCCAAGCCGTATATGGAGTCAATGGTTAATATATAAATCCAAACTCTTTACATGGAATTTAGGGGAGTGATATGGTCCTTGAAATTATTCTCGGCCAGTGTCCATCTCTGATGGAACGTGAGTGCATGTACTGTTTTAAAAGCAGAGTGAGTGAAACAGTGATTACTTTTCTTTTGCTTTATCTGCACGACAGAAAGATTATGATTAGATTGCTCAGAAAAGTATTATAGTTTCAGGACAATAATAGTGTGCAGTAAACATTGTTGGGGGCATTCAGTACCAACCCCCGGCTGTACCTATGAAATCTGCTAGCTTGATTCGAACACAATTGAAAATAAGGGCCCAACTTTGCCAGCCAGCCTTACCCTTTTCCTACATTTCATAGCACTGTAAGCGTATTGTATATTTTGATCAGCCTGCGCTTGTGGGTGGTGTCGGATTTAGGGGTAGGTGCTGGTTCATATAAATTCACAATATGGATTACATATGATAGATTGTATGGGCTTGATTCATAAGTATTTGCACTGGAGCAATTCATGAGATGCCTGATTCACAAAGCCTAAAATGAGAGCAATTTAGGAGCTGTCTTTAGCATCTCCCGGAAAGTCCTTGACCAAGTCTTTGTGAATCACATTTGCACATGAGCATCTCAAAGATGCTCCAGGCTTCTCCAGATTTTATCCAGTTCTATGCTTGGTGAATAAGTTATAACATAGAAGAAGGACACTTCAGATGCTGTGAGTGTTGTGATGGCTATTTTGTTAAAAAAAAATGAATGTGACAATTGTGATTAATATGTCAGTTAATGCCAGATACAGAGACTCTTGTAGTGAGGGGGAAAGGAAATATATCTCATCTTAAAGCTGACTGTGATAATATTAATCATGCACGTCAAAGCTAGATGCACTTAATGTATGATAGCTAGGGAACTCAATATGCTAGGGTGGGGCCTGCGAAATGACACTTCCCAACAAGCTTGCCGGGGGTCGTTGTATTGGAGATCACAATGGGCTTGAGGAGAAATGAAGACAAAAGCTATGTTGCATTATACTGATTTCACATTTCAGTAATGGGGGGCTCTGGAATTGGAATGGATGGTAAAATGAGAGGAAATCATGTAGTGTCATTTAGGGCCAAATTAAGCACTTTTTGGGTCTCAGGCATGTACCTCCCTGGGACCTCTGTAAACACTGGAGGGGATTATCTGTACTTCTGTCGGTTTGGGTAGAGGCACAGAGCATCCCAGCCAAGGCTCTCTAATGATAGCTATGGGGGAGCAACACAGGCTGAGACTCGAGGGAGGTGATGCAGGCTGGTTCCTAGGTACAGTGAATCCCCAAGCCCCCACAATGGAATGTCCACACACTGGTGGTTATTACGAGTTTACTGGTATCCCGCTGGTAATTTCGGCTGGATACCGGGAAACTGATCCTACTGTTACCGGCGCTTGATATCCCGGTGTTACCAGGATATTCCAGGTGCTGGCAAAGGCAGTAAATGCTCATTCCATGGATTCCTCCCTGGAGGGGATTGCCAGAATTATTGTCACCGGTAATACCGGTGGCAGTAATTCTGGCATTTATTTGCTGGTGGGGGCTTGGTTTACCTCCATCTATTAGCTGGAAGTAAATCAGTGCCCCCACTGGCAGACTTGTGTTTGGTGGTCTGGGAAAATTGTTGGTGCCAGAAGTTGTGTCAATTTTCCCAGAAGTTTTCATGGATTCGCAAAACTGTAATGATCCCACTATGTTATGTGCAAACATAGTACTTTTATTAAATAAAATAAGGTTGAGATACAAAAACACCAACAAATAACACACTTTGTACTCAGGCACCTCTGCTTTAGTAGTGGAAACAGTATATACTGTGCTAAGTGGTACCATGGTTAAACTTAGTTTCAAAATAATGCACTCATTGGTATCAGTGATAAAATGCATTAAAATCAATAAGAACTTTTTAGACATTAAAGCAAAAATGTAGAAATGTAGACAAATATGTTAGGTTAGAACATTGGCAGAATACATTTAAAGATACACATGCAATTCTGCGTGGAGATTCCCCCACCTAGTCAACTTGTAAGAAGAAGGTAAATTGTACTTTGCTTGTATATTACAGCCCAGTCCATAAATGTTCATTAATTGTCTCTTCTTGATTCTACCTGGGATGCCACAGGAGAACAGGACCGAAGATGATTCTGGGACCCCTGGATGAACCCTGAGGATGGAAGATGCTCTTCCTCATCACAGTAACTTGGGTGCCCTGAAGGGAGAAGGGGTGGGGTTTCTCAGCTTTATTCGATGAGACACCACGAGGATGGACCCCCTCTGGAAGACAAAGTCACACGGACGTTGGTGTCGAGCAGGAGAAGTAAACCAAGCAGTGTTGGAAGGGCAGCAGGTCAGGTCACTCATGTGTCTCCTTGGACCAGTTTTTATGCTAGCTGTGGATGTCCCATTAAGATGAAACTTGCTGTGTACCTCTACAATGCTTGAAGAGTTGAAAGGAGAAGATTAGTTCTTAGGTTTCTATTGATGACCCTAAGTTGCAATGGGTGCTGTGACAGAAGTAGGTGTCATGTTTCAGTAATTTGTGATTGGCTGCCTTTCGGTTCTTCGGTGCTGCAGCCACAAAATTGACAACTTGGTTTTTTGGCTTCTGGTGACCTGGTCTTGAGCATTGGATTGCACTGCGGACTGTCACTAAGTCTGTATCCTCTGGATGCTTTCTTCATGTTTGGTGGCGGAAACCCACCGACTGGCGCTCCACTCCAGGCAGCAACACTGGATCTTCACCGGAGCGGAAAAGATGACAAATGTCGTGGCTGCAGTACCACTTGAAGATTTCTTGTGTTACATTGGACTTTGCCAACTCTGGGCGTTGAGCATCACTATGCTGAGGTACCCCCTCTTCTGGGTGCTACACAACAACTTGGCTTCCAGAAAACCTTCCTCTGGACTCTCGGTGGCACAGATGGACTTCTTGGCTCAAGATGTCCAGGCACTACACTTCTGGACCCATAAAGGCACCTCTTCAGGATGGCAGGCACACAGGACTGACTTCCAGGACACTTCAGGTGACCATAAGAGGTCACCTCTCTATGTCCTCTCTGGTTCAGTCCTTCACTCAGCACAGTAGCCTTTGGATTTATGGAGGAGTTGTAGTCGCAGACTTCTGCCACCAGCTGGATTCAGGATACAAGCTTCAAGAATACTCCAGGTTTCTTCTTCTGGTTTATGACTTCAGTACCTTGTTATACAAAAATCTCCCCATTCACTGAGCTGAACTGGGCTCTGTAAGCCAACAACACCCAAGTGCAGTCATGCAGGCAGCACCCAATCCCAATGTGTATGGGAGGCACCTCCCAGCCTTTCTGAGCACAGACTGCATCCATTTGAGAGTCAGTGAAGGCTGACTCAAACAGACAACAGGCATCGTGTCGCATAACCAAAACCAGACATCCACAACACAGAGGTTGAATTGACTCCCCTTCCATTCATTCAAGCCCCACCCCAACGGTGTACCCAAAACAAGCAGTTCCTAGGAAGGCTCCATCTAGTCTAGCAGGAGGCAGTCCCAGAGGCATATATGGTCCTTTCACCCAACATCCAATGTGTGGAAGGGAACAGAGCCAGAGCTTTGCAGGACTTTGAGAATCATGGGATAAAGGCAAAAGAAACCAAGAGACTACAGTAGCAATCTTGCCTTTGTCTAGGAATCGATTGAGTCCTACTGCAGGACCTGAGTGTCCACAAAATGGAGAACACTCAGAGCCACTGTGAAGTCAGCATGTAGCAACCACCAGTCTATACCCTGCTCTGTGGCCAAGACACAGGTGCCCCAAAACATGTACAAGGGTGTGCCCGTACCCATGCATGCCATAATGGTATCCCATGGGTACTGTTTCCCAAACATTAAAAATAAAGAGCTGCAGTTCCAGAGGACCGGAAAGGCGTCCTATGGCAGAAGACATACAGAAAATGCATACAGAGAAGCGGTGGTGCAAGGATAAGGAGGCCTTGTCCCTGCAAAAGCATTTCCAGCATCGCATTTGCCCCACCATCCCACTGAGGTTAGGGTGGACTAAACTCCCATGAGATTGTCACCGTTATCAAGATATTCAACATACCTTCTGGAAAGGCCATCTGCATTGTCATGATTCTTCCCTGGTCTATGCTCAATAGTGAAAACTAGCCTTTGCAGGTTAATGGACCACCTGGGCAGTTTAGGGGTTTCACCCTACATCTGCATAATCCACTTTAAGGGCTTATGCTCAGTGTGGATCTTGAAGGCTAACCTATAAGAAAATACCTAAAACTCTATACTATGCTAAATCCTTCCTTTTCAACAGTCGCCCACCTAAGTTCTCAACCTTTCAGTTTCTTACAGAGGAAGATTATGGGATGGCCTCTCCCTTTGTTCTCTAACTGGAACAAGACAGATCCAATTCATGTGTCACTGGAATCAGTTTGTACATTAAATGGTCTACTGTAGTCAGGGTCACACAACACAGGTGCCCCACAAAGACTTCCCTTCAGGCCATTAAAGGCCCTCCAACAGTATTCACTCAAACAAACCTTCCTAGGTTGCTTGGGTGATTTCCTAGCTGTCAGAGGGAAAGCTATGGTGCCATAGTCTGCCGTGATGTTCGGTAATACCCATTGAGACCCATACAATCTGTCACTTGAGCTTGAGTAGTGTGAGTCTCTCAGTCCTGTACAGCTTTTACCTTGCTGTGGAGAGGTTAGATTTGAACCCTTCCCACCTCATGACCAGGGAAAGTGACCTTCCCCGTGGCAATCTGGCACTTGGTTGCCTTGTTAGTGAGGTTGGCACTTTTCATGGCCTGAAATACCTTGTCCAAATGAGTCATATGCTCTTACCACGTCGTACTGTAGACAGCAATGTAATCGAGGTAGGCCACACAGAAGGCCTACTGTCCACTGAGAGCATGATTGACCAACCTTTGAAAGGCAGCAGTAGCATTCGTCAATCAGAATGGCATTACCCTAAACTGGTAGAGCCAATCAGGAGTTGAGAAAACTGTTTTCCCCTTGTTATGGTCAGTCAGAGCTATTTGCCAATAGCCTGATGGGAGATTAAAGGTGCTCACAAACTTGGCAGTACCTATTTTGTCCACATGCTCATCAGCCCTGGGAAATGGGTGAGCATCAGTCTTGGTGACTGCATTGACTCGTCTGTAGTTCACACAGACCCTCCAATTGTTTATACCTGCCTGGGAACCTGCCTTGGGAACTAGGACCACATGCTGGACCATGGCCTGTTCAAGGGTTCAATGACACCCAGATCCAACATTTTGGTGACGCCTTACTCAATGTGGTTCTTTACAGTGTCTGACATCCTGTAGCATCTGTTTTTGACAGCTGCACTGTCACCAGTGTCAATATCTTTTATTTTATTTTATTTTCTATTGTGTATACAGTTTAGCAAAACAAAACTTTTATACAAATTTCCAGAAATACAAAAATAAAATAACATATATCGCAACAACATTACTCTAATTCAATTTTAAAACACAGTCATATTTCAGAAAAAAAGATGAAAGGATAAATAGAGAAAAGAAAAAGGAAAGGAGGCAAGGAAGAAAAGAGGAAAGATAAGGCCTAAGGACATCATCACAAGCATTGGAGGGAGATCTAAATTTTTCTCCGTTTTTACACAGATCCTCCAATCTCCAACCTTCCTCAATTTTTCATCAGCAATTTTCCACACCTGGGATATTGCAATTATTTTTCTCTGACTCAGACCTGTTAGGCTTCTTAACCAGAAAGCTTTACCAGATATTACATATGAATCTGCAGCAAAGACAGAGTAATAGCTTTTATACACTGAGGCCATACCTTTGCATCTAGTTAGAACATGCCTCACTGATTCCACTTCCTGCCCATTACAACAGATCCTACAAATTCTTTCGGATTCCGGAATCCCTGCCCAGGCACCTCTCACTTCAAGGACATCAAGCCTATTTAGCCTAATGTCCATAAAGATTATTTGGGTCTTAATAGACTGGAGTAGCATTAAATATTCTTGGGGATCCCCCAACCTAAAAGGCATTCTGGCAAAGGTAGATAAGTATTTCATATTTGCCACTCTATCATTGGACTTTAACAAGTCAAATTGCTTTGCAGAGGCTGTCAAAGAATTCAACACCGCCCCCTCTCCATATTCCCATTTCAGTCTCCAGCATAGTCTTGTAAAGAAACCCTCATTCATGATCTTAACTCTTTCCAAAGATACACATGTACATTTTCTCATAGCAGAACAAAGTATAGAGAGGAAGGAATTAGGTGCTGAGAACATGATCTTAAGATACCATTTCACTCTGTTAAGCTCGATCATGGAAGCAAGCAAGGTAAGTCCCATCTGGAGACTGATGGCATCCACCGTGGTATAATTGCTTAAACAGAGATTACGTCGCCATATCAGGCCTTCAATTTTATCTGCCCAAATAGACCAGTCGCTTAGCGAAGCCTCTAGACCATACAGGAAAGCAGATGCGAGTTTTTGGTTGTAAATGGTGTGGATACCACTCAAGCTATACGCAGCAGTTTGTTAAGAGAAGGAGAGAATCAGTCCCATAGTTGAGAGAGCCTTCGCACGTTTGTTAAGTTTAAGTTTGTCTTGCAGTGCCTTTTTGTTTGTCACAATCTCTTGGCCCAGGTACTTATAGGAACTAACCCTCTTAATAATACCAATGTCACATTGGATAGAATTCTTATTGCAGCATTTGTGTCCTACTGCCATGAATTGGGTCTTTTCGATGTTAACTTTAGGCCCATTCTTTTCTGCATAGGCACACACCGCCTTAGCGCTATTGCACCCATTGTAATTGTTAAAAAAAAAAATGTTGTCTGCATAACAAATCCAGCCTAATTTATTTATTTGCCCCAATTCTAGGAAAGGGATTTTTTTCAATAAAAATGTCCTCAAAGTCAGACATAAACAAATTAAAGAAAATAGGTGTCAGGACTCAGCCTTGTCTGACGCCCATCCTGACTGCTATAGGGTCAGACATTAGGCCTGAATTATTCAATCGTACCCTGGTGGTATTTTCCTCATACATCAGCCTACATATATACAACAGGTGTTCAGGCATACCCATTCGTTTAAGTATATCCCATAGCATGTTTCTATTCACCATGTCGAATGCCGAAGAAAAATCAACATAGAGAATACATAATGGCATTTCCCCAGGTCGGGAAAGTGTAAACAGAAGTCCAGTAATGGCAAAATATGGTCAGAGTTTATGAAGGATTGGAACCTTTCTATGCTGAATGGTAACATCAGGGGGGATATCCCAAATTCTGCTACCTGGCATAGGGGTTCCTCCTTCTCTACGATCAATTATCTTTTTGCATCGAAAAATATTTTTGAGAGTTGTCATAGCTTGAATATTGGGGAAGGTAATAATGATGACCATGCTATGTTGAAGGTGGCCCTCTTTTATGAGTGTGCCCTGGAGGTCCCCTGCTATGGTCAAGCCCTGCTCATTAACAATGCTGGGAATGTAATCAGAAAGTTTCCAAAAGGGGGTCAATTACTAAATGAGGTTCTGAGAAACAGGGTGAATGATCTATCGCTTCAGCAATTATCCGAGTTATGCATGCCAGGGCTCTTTATGAATTTTTTATCTGATTTGACTCCAGTAGTGTCTGTCTCACAGAAACCCCATAAGATTCATAAAAATTCTTTCAATAATCAAATCAGTACCCAAAAGTTAGAGATGAGGTCTCAAAGATCTGTCTTAAAGAATTCGGGTTTATGTGTGGAAATCTATAGGGCAGAAATAGTTAAGTTAAAGAACAACTATAGGAATTGGCTTTGTGCCCATAAGCATCTGGTGGTACAACAGGATGCTGAGAGAATGCTTTCTGCTCTCTCTCACAGGAATTCTCGTAATTTCTGGTCAATGGTGGGAATGAATGAGGTAGCTCACCATCAGAAACAGGACTCAGTAATTCAGGAGGGGGTGTGGCTGGATCATTTTACCATGGTTTATGATTCTGAGGCTCCAGAGTGTGGGATGAAGACCTTAACATCTAACTGGGATTTAGTCTTTAATGTCTTGGACCTAGAATTACTAATTAAGAAATCTTCAGCCTCTAGAGCATTTGGGCCGAATGGTTTGAGTAATTCAATCCTGAAAAAGGATCCAATCACCTGGGCGAAGGTTCTAAAAATACTCTTTGATAATGTCATTAGACAGAAGAGATTTCCAGATACTGGAAACATTCCATAGTTATTCCTATCTACACAAAGGGTGACAGGTCTCTGGCCTCTAATTACCGTCCTATTTCTTTGTTAGATGCAGATAGTAAAATCTTTTCGGGCATCATCCTAGGGGAATTGGAAGCCTGGGCTAAAACAAAGGGAATTATCCCAAAGCAGCAATCTGGCTTCAGGAAGGGTTAATCTACTTCATTGAGTGGGCTTGTTCAAAATTGTTTAGCTGTAAAGTCATTCACCAAGGATGGCCCCACCCTTTTTGGAGCCTGGATTGACCTCTCCCAGGCTTTTGACTTGGTCGATAGGAATTTACTTTGGAAAAAACGTGATGCTTGGGGAATTCCTCCGGGTTTACTTTCTATATTGAGAGAGCTGCACTCTAACAACTACATGCGGGTCAGATTAGGTAGATCGGGTTTACTTTCTAATCCAATTAGGATAACTAGAGGGGTTCGACAAGGTTGTTTACTTGCTCCTTTGCTTTTTATTCTCTTTATGGCAGATCTAACTAATTGGTTGCATGATATTGGTTTAATATCTCCATATATCGGCCACACTAAAATAAATTGGTTAGCTTATGCGGATGACATAGTAGCCCTGGATTACTCTCAAGTGGGGCTACAACGTCTGCTTACCGCCTTAGAATCCTATGCAAGGAGCAATAAACATGATATTAACCCTTCAAAATCCAAGATCCTACTATTCAAGAGGCCAAACAAAATAGTTAAGAACTTTGCCTGGAAGTTAGATCAGTGTCCGGTAAAGGCTGTTTCAGAATTAACATATCTGGGAGCCTTATTAAGATCTTTTCCTACAAAGATTAATCTAATGTCATCTATTGATCTAAAAGTAGTGAAATTATGTGCTCAGATTACAAAAATTAACTCTAAGTTCGGCAAATTTTCTATTTCCCCCCTTATAAGATTCTACATAGGGAAGGTAGTTCCCATAATTCTTTATGGATTGGATTATAGCATTATAGCTTTGGAGATAGATTGGGATGTAATAGAGTCTAGGATCTGGAAAAGTACTTTAGGTCTGCCAGTTTGTGTTCCAATTGTTAGTTTGCGCTATGAACTAGGTCTTTCATCACTTAGATCATGGCTAGAATGGAAGTGGATGACTCTGTACAGACTAATCTTAGATCCTCCAAAGAATTCCTTATTTGAGGAAACTGCTATTGAGTACCAACTAGGGAACAATGTTTTCCTGTGTAAACTGGGGCAAAAATGTTTGGAACTCTTGTCTGGCTGCGACTGTGATGCAGAATTCCTTTTACAGAACCCTTTGAAAGTGAAAGAAAAAACGAAATTGATTGATTGGATAATAACCATTGAAGATATGCGAAAAATGAAAAGATCAGCTTCCCTGTCAGTATTAGATAAACGCCTTTCAACCGTGCCGGTTTATTTAAAGAAGTCCCCAAATCCGCGGTTTAGGTCTACTTTTTTGAGGTTTCGTCTAAATTTAATTCCTACCTTAGAGTTACTAGCTATTAGAGATAAGGAAGGAGCGATTGTACCGATTTGTGATAGGTGCCCTTGTAGTGATCTCCAGACTACCAAGCATTTGCTATCTAGTTGCTCTGGGACCTGGAGCCTTAGGGCTGGCCATTTTAATAGATTTGTTCATGATAAGCCTTATATTAATTCTGAGGAGTTTTGGGCAAGACTATCTTCTGGGAATGAGTCAGCTTTATCAATTGAGGTTGTAAGGTGCTTAAGGGAACTGAAGTTAGTTTTAGACTGAATTGTTAATAGTGATTTGTATTCCTGTGTTTTTCTCTTTTTTTGCTTTTTATTCAAGATGCTTCTGTTGTTTTGTATTTAGAATATGTAAATTTCTGTTGGTTTGCGTATTGTTATTTCTTGTTGAAATGTGTTAAAAGTCAAATTGGCTATTGCACAATAAATAAATAAAAAAATAAAAAAAATAATGGCATTTCCCCAAATGCATTTGCTTGTTCAACCAGGATAATAACCATCAGAATATTATCGACTGTGGTAGCCTTTTTTAAATCCAGTTTGGGCTTTATTCAGGACATTGTTATCCCCCTATTAATTGCTTAAAGAACTAGAGTACAGAATATCTTACTCGGTACATCTGTCAAGGCCAATAGGTGATAGTTCATAGGTAAATTTCTGTTTCTGCTTTTATAGACTGGTATGGTGATCGAGGTGTTCCATGATGTGGGTATAACACCTCTGTCAAGGATCTTACAGAAGATAATAAATAGGATATCTGCCCAAATTTCAGCATTTTGCTTGATTATGATGTTACATGGGCTGTCCGAACCAGGGGCCCTAGATGATTTAAGCTTCTTGATAATAGCATTGACGTCCTCCCGCAACATCACAAAATCTTTTATAGGTTTCTTATGCAGCGGGGCAGTTATCGCTTTAAACTTCCCTTCCACATATGTAACCCAGGTTACATTATCATTGCAACATGCCACATCTTGATTAGCATTGCCCAAAATAGCCCAGAAATTTGCCCAGAGTTTTTTTGTGTCACCCGCCAGGAGGACTTTCACCATATGTTGCCAATTTATGTTGTCATTAGAGGCTCTATATCTAACTATCCAGTTTCTATAGGTATTTTTTATCCTTCACTTAGCCTGATTATATGTAAGCCCAGAAGGGACAATATATTCAAGTGCTTTGACCGTTTTTCTCATTTCTTTCCTTTCTGAATGGATTATCTTATCAAAAGGTTTAGCATCATGTTTTTGGGCAGATATGGGAGCATATTACTGTCAATAGGCATCATGTCACATAGACATATAGCAATTCAATCTACTATTTCATCAACAGCAAATTTGATCATATCTTGAATCTGGAGACATTTGCTCCAACTACAAGCTTTCCTCAAGTTCCGATCAGACCACCCCAAACTATTGCCATTTCCCAACAGATTTACTTCCCCGATTTTATCCACCAAGAGATTCTCCACAGCTTTCACATCAATCACACATCTCAGAAGCGAATGGTCACTGAAGGAGGTGGAATTAAGAGAAAACTGAGACACAGTATCCAACAGTGAGTCATTCACAAAGAAGTTATCTATGGTGGACCAATTGCGGCCATTTGTCCAATTGGGATCCAAATCATTCAGTCCCTTTCCCAGACTATTCGCCATATGAAGGTACATTTCTTCAAGAAAGGAGCTCCATCTTTCTGCTTTAATTTCCACAGAACTGCCCCCATTAGTAAATGTTTATGTGCCAAGGAGCCATTTAGATCACCACCCAGTATCACATTTAACTCACCATCAGCAACACATTTCTCGGACAAGCATTGAAAGACATTTAGGGGGTAATTCATAGAATTCAGCGCACAAGTGGCGCACGCGGCTGGCGCACAGTGTGCGCGTGCGAATCCCTGCGCCAGCTGCGTGCGCCAAAACCCATTTCCGCGCACAGCGTATTCATGGATTCCAGCCACCAAAACCAGCCGTGGCGCACAGTGGCGCAGCGACCTTGCAGCAGCGCCAGTTACGCCCCCAAGAACGCCTTCCACGCAGGGAAAAGCCATCAAAATCCCCAATCCAGCGCAAAGGGCTGCGCTAACCCTGTACCAGCACGGCAAGCGGGCTACGTGTATCACTGGGGTGCGCGGGAAGTACCTCACGCGATTGGCCCCGTGCGAGCAGGGTACGCGTATTACAGGGGTGCGCAGGAAGTTCCACATGCGATTGGCCTGTGCGCGTGTATTTCAGGGGTGCGCGGGAAGTTCCACACGCGATTGGCCTGGGCGCGTGTATTTCAGGGGCTCGCGGGTGGTTTCACACGCGATCGGACCTGGGGGAGCGTGTGCGTGTATTTCAGGGGTGCGTGAGAAGTTCCACACGCGATTGGCCTGGGCGCGTGTATTTCAGGGGTGCGCGGGAAGTTCCACACGCGATTGGCCTGGGCGCGTGTATTTCAGGGGTGCGTGGGAAGTTCCACACGCGATTGGCCTGGGCACGTGTATTTCAGGGGTGCGCGGGAAGTTCCACACGCGATTGGCCTCGGCGCGTGTATTCCAGGGGTGCGCGGGAAGTTCCACACGCGATTGGGCTGCGTGCGGGTATTAGGGGTGCGCGCAAAGTTGTACACGCGATTGGGCTGCGTGCGGGTATTAGGGGTGCGCGCGAAGTTTTACACGCGATTGGGCTGCGTGCGGGTATTACAGGGGTGCACGCACATTTTCACACGCGATTGGGCTGCGTGCGGGTATTACAGGGGTGCGCACGAAGTTTTACACGCGATTTCAGTAGGGTACGTGTATTTCAGGGGTGCCGGGGAGTCCTACATGTGATTTGCCAGTGTGGGTCCTCCCAGGTGTTCCCTGTACACCCTCCACGGCCCCTGCAGGCAGCCCACACCACAGGGGACTACCCTGCATCCCTGGTCATGTCCCGCAGGCAGCCCACCCAACATGTGCATGCCCCCCAGCAAAGGCACATGTCTCCTTGCACCAATGATCACCAACTCATGTCCCCTTGCACCCCCACCCCCAGCATTGCGGGGCACCTGCCAGCAGGCCCCCACCCATGTCTCCCAGCACCCCCACCCCCCCAGTCACCAGGGGCAGCCTCCACCAGGCCCCCACCCATGTCTCCCACCACCCCCCAGCAGTGCAGGGGCACCCACCACCAGGCCCCCACCCATGTCTCCCACCACCCCCACCCCCCCAGTCACCAGGGGCAGCGTCCACCAGGCCCCCACCCATGTCTCCCACCACCCCCACCCCCCAGCAGTGCAGGGGCACCCACCACCAGGCCCCCACTCATGTCTCCCACCACCCCCACCCCCCAGCAGTGCAGGGGCACCCCCCACCAGGCCCCCACCCATGTCTCCCACCACCCCCACCCCCCCAGTCACCAGGGGCAGCCTCCACCAGGCCCCCACCCATGTCTCCCACCACCCCCACCCACCACCAGGCCACCACCCATGTCTCCCACCACCCCCACCCCCCCAGTCACCAGGGGCAGCCTCCACCAGGCCCCCACCCATGTCTCCCACCACCCCCACCCCCCAGTCACCAGGGGCAGCCTCCACCAGGCCCCCACCCATGTCTCCCACCACCCCCACCCCCCTAGTCACCAGGGGCATCCTCCACCAGGCCCCCACCCATGTCTCCCAGCACCCCCACCCCCCCAGTCACCAGGGGCAGCCTCCACCAGGCCCCCACCCATGTCTCCCACCACCCCCACCCCCCAGCACTGTGGGGCACCTGCCAGCAGGCCCCCACCCATGTCCAACTCATGTCTCCCACCACCCCCACCCCCCAGCACTGTGGGGCACCTGCCAGCAGGCCCCCACCCATGTCCAACTCATGTCACCCACCACCCCCACCCCCCAGCACTGTGGGGCACCTGCCAGCAGGCCCCCACCCATGTCCAACTCATGTCTCCCACCACCCCCACCCCCCAGCACTGTGGGGCACCTGCCAGCAGGCCCCCACCCATGTCCAACTCATGTCTCCCACCACCCCCACCCCCCAGCACTGTGGGGCACCTGCCAGCAGGCCCCCACCCATGTCCAACTCATGTTCCCCACCACCCCCACCCCCCAGCACTGTGGGGCACCTGCCAGCAGGCCCCCACTCATGTCCCACTCATGTCCCCTTGCACCCCCACCCCCCAGCACTGTGGGGCACCTGCCAGCAGGCCCCCACTCATGTCCCACTCATGTCCCCTTGCACCCCCACCCCCCAGCACTGTGGGGCACCTGCCAGCAGGCCCCCAACCATGTCCCCCTGCCCCCAGGTCCTGACGATACACAATCATGGCAGTAATGGGCAGCATACCCAGCACAAACACCCAGCCAAGGATTGCATCCAACCACATAGCAAACGCAATTACATGATACAACCCCAATGGCAAGTATGTAAATTAACACATGTCCGTCACACACACATACACAATGGGTGCAAGTGAATGTCAAAACCCATATCATGACATGCATGAAACCAATGAGAAAATACCACAAAAGAAAGTTATAAAAACATGTATTCTCGAAGAAAATGAAGTAAACTAATCAAACATACAACAATGGGGATAACAAAATAAATTGTCCATGTCCGATAAGTAATGTAAAAATCCAAAAAACAAAGGAATCCAAAAACTAATGTTGTCCAAAGCAAAATCATGGTGAAAAAAAATAAGGAAAAACCATTGCCTCATGGTGAACACAAATATAAATCTAAAAAAATTTATTTTAAAAAATCCAACTATACACAAGAATATTCCAGGGTCCATGAGCCCAACACTATAAATGAAACCTACTACTACCTAATAAAAAAACTATATACAGAAAAGTGGCCATTGTCCGAGCGGTCCAAAAAAATCTCAAAAAATAAAGGAAACCTAACACTAACTAACTAAAGAACTATATACAATGGCAGCGGGCAAGTCCTGCGGCTCACTCTGTGATGTTGCCGGCCAGGGCATCATCGAACTCCATGTCGATGTCCTGGAGGCGGGACTCTGTCCTGGCCCCGAGGTCTCGCAGGGATAACCCCATGTTCACCTCAAACTCCGTGCGAGCTTCCTCGAGGCACTCAGCCCGCCTCAACGCCCGACGCATGGAGAACTCCGCCCTGACCATGGTGAGCCGCTCCTCTTCCGCCCGCTGCCGCTCCGCACCTATCCGCTGGACCAACTGCTCCCACACGAAAGACACTACCATCCCAGGGTTCTCCTGCCCTCCGGCCGATGCCTGCCCCTCTGATCTTGATGGCCCCGAGCCATAATGCCTCCCACGTCGAGCCTGCTGCTGCCTCCGACGCCACTGCCTCTGCCAGCACGACGGCATCCAGGATGATGGAAACCACTGACGCCGTCGTGCACGTGCCCTGCCCGATGATGCCGTCACATCCTCCATCTGCTGGGGTCCAGTTGCTGTGTTGTCCACCCCTGCTGGACCTCTGACTCCCGACTGTGGCAGGGATGGGATCCCCACCGAGCTGGCTGCATTGGTCAGGGCAGGTCCACAGGGGGCCCTGGTGGCATCTGGGCCGGAAGACGGCAAGGAGAACGACTGACGTATAGTCTCCAAAGAGGAGGAGAGGGCCGCCAGATTGGCCGACACATGCAGGAAACCCCCGAACATGGCCGATCCCAATTGGGCCACGTCGGCACGGTGCTCTTCGTTATGACATGCGTGCTCCTCCTGGGAAGCACGCACGGCATCACGAATCACAGCCGTGCGCATCGCGACCCCAATCAGGACCTTCTCCATACGGCCAGGGGTCACCTCGTCCGCAGGTGGAGGGGAGTCAGATGACATGGACATCCCCTCTACCTGCGGACGGGCCTGTGACGGGGCATCCCTGCTGGTGCATGGTGGTGCACCCACAGGGTCAGGGACAGCGACATGCACAGGCCCCTCCACGGTGACCTGTGCTGCCTCCTGCCCCTGCCCCTGGACTGCACCACTTGCACCAGCAGGGATGCCCCCACCAGGCCCCATGTGCGCCTCAGTGGCGGCCTCCTCCTCCTCTGTGGAAACCACCAACCTGGATGGCTCCTCACCGTCTTCCGCCGTAGCAGGCCCCTGTGGGGGCTCACCCACCCCTTCCGCTGCAGCCGTGGGGGCATCCCCGCCGCCTTGCTCCACAGCGCCGTCTCCGCCCTCTTCTTCACTAGCCGCTGCGTAGAGGGAGACATAGAACACAAGCATCAGGGTACTGTACAATGGTCCCCTAGACAGGAAGCAATAGCAGATGAGTGCCACTGTCAAAGTACACTCCCATCATGTCCCTCCACAACACATGTGTCAGTCCAGGCAAAACACACACAGTGACAGTCATGGTGCATGCCATGGACATTTCCATACATGTCCAATGGACTCTCAAAACATACAATGTAATGGTACTCACATGCATCATGGGTCATGCCTATCACATGCACACACTTCACCTCAGTCACATCCATCTGGCCCCGTACACCCCAATCACAGTGGATACAAGGATGACTAGGCTGCATCAGTGAATCTGTACATTGTCACAGACATGTGTCATGCATCCATGGCATTCACAAGTCACAGACACGCAGGTCAGGCACACAGACATGGATGCCATATATGTACCTGGCATCAGCACCCATCCCTCACCCCCACCCATGTCCAGGAACAGAGACTGCCATGCTCTCATGTGTATAATCTGCATAGGGCTCCCCATGTCGCATTTAAACACATGCAACGGCCGTGCGGTTCACACATTGCTGATCGCACATGCATTACCATGATGTCCCTGCACACATACATGCGTACATGGCCTATGTCACACATACAGGCAAGTATCAGACAACCAGCACACTGCAACATGCCCTTTCTCACACAGCAATGCTTGGCCACTTACCGCTCAACTCCAGACGGGTCTCCCTCTCCAGGACCTGGGCGTGGAGCGCTGGGTGTACGCGTTCCAGGACCCTCATCTGGATGGAACTCATGCGGCCCCGGCCCCCCTCCACGAGGCGCCGGGCCTTTATGAGGGTCCTGGACCTGAAGTCTTCCCAGCGCTTCTTGACCTTCTGGATGGTGCGGGTTGCCACCCCCTCCGCGTTGATGGCAACCACACAGTCGGCCCAGATCCTCTCCCGTCCTTCCTTGTTGGCGCGGGACGATCCGAAGAGGGCATCATACTGCCCCAGGACTTGCTCCACCAGGACACCAACTTCGCTGGCAGTGAAGCTGGTGCCCCTCTGCCCCTCTGGCCGGGGGTTGCCACTGGTGCCAGATGTTGATGTGCCCGACATGGCAACCCCAGGGGCAGGAGTGGGTGGGCAACTGGGTCCTGGGGCTGAGTTGTGGAGCGATGTTATCCGAGTCGGGAGTCTTCTGTTCCAGCAGGGGTGGACACAGCAACTGGACACCTTCAGATGGCTGATGTGCAGGCACCAAATGGCAGGGCACGGTGGCAGCAGGCAGGCAGGTAGCAGCAGATGGCACGTGGGAGGCTGCTCGGGGCACTGGGGGGCAGTAATTCGGCCTTCTGGGCAGGAGCGTGGTCTTCCGTGTGTTTTCGCGTGGCCAGCTTGATACGGAGTGATTTGGCACATGAAAATCCTGCACGTCAGCGTGAAAATCGAGGAAAGGCCCTTAGCGCGTAAGCGCGTCAGCACGCGTACGCGATTTCATTGGACCAAAGGCCCTTACAGCGTAAGCGCGTCTGTGATGTTTTGCGCACGGGCGTTGCCCTGGCAGGGCTTGGAGATCCCGCGTGCCTTTATGTTCTGTACGTGCTTTTCGTGCGGTGCGTGTGTTTTCCATCCGTTGGGGTTCACACGCTATTACTTCACAGCGGGTGTTGGCTACGCGTTCTTCTACACGCAAGGCAGACGGTGAGTGGTACCCCGCTCCCCCAGGCCCGATCGCGTGAGAAAGTTCACGCGAACCCCTGAAATACACGTAGCACGCTCCCCCAGGCCCGATCGCGTGAAAAAGTTCACGCGAACCCCTGAAATACACGTAGCACGCTCCCCCAGGCCCGATCGCGTGAGAAACTTCACGCGAACCCCTGAACCCCTGAAATACACGTAGCCCGCTCCCCCAGGCCCGATCGCGTGAGGAACTTCACGCGAACCCCTGAAATACACGTAGCCCGCTCCCCCAGGCCCGATCGCGTGAGAAACTTCACGCGAACCCCTGAAATACACGTAGCACGCTCCCCCAGGCCCGATCGCGTGAAAAAGTTCACGCGAACCCCTGAAATACACGTAGCACGCTCCCCCAGGCCCGATCGCGTGAGAAAGTTCACGCGAACCCCTGAAATACACGTAGCACGCTCCCCCAGGCCCGATCGCGTGAGAAAGTTCACGCGAACCCCTGAAATACACGTAGCCCGCTCCCCCAGGCCCGATCGCGTGAGAAACTTCACGCGAACCCCTGAAATACACGTAGCCCGCTCCCCCAGGCCCGATCGCGTGAAAAAGTTCACGCGAACCCCTGAAATACACGTAGCCCGCTCCCCCAGGCCCGCTCGCGTGAGAAACTTCACGCGAACCCCTGAAATACACGTAGCCCGCTCCCCCAGGCCCGATCGCGTGAAAAAGTTCACGCGAACCCCTGAAATACACGTAGCACGCTCCCCCAGGCCCGATCGCGTGAGAAACTTCACGCGAACCCCTGAAATACACGTAGCCCGCTCCCCCAGGCCCGATCGCGTGAGAAACTTCACGCGAACCCCTGAAATACACGTAGCCCGCTCCCCCAGGCCCGATCGCGTGAAAAAGTTCACGCGAACCCCTGAAATACACGTAGCCCGCTCCCCCAGGCCCGATCGCGTGAGAAACTTCACGCGAACCCCTGAAATACACGTAGCCCGCTCCCCCAGGCCCGATCGCGTGAGAAACTTCACGCGAACCCCTGAAATACACGTAGCACGCTCCCCCAGGCCCGTGTTCCGCCCACTTTCTAGTGTATGCGCCGAGGTTGTGCGCTTTCACTGTGCGCGTCGCGCACGTCTTTCGGGATGTTGCAGTGACGTGTGCGCCATGCACGGGTTTGGCGCAAATCCCGAGGTAAACACGCGCAGGGACTTCCATGAATCGCACGCGTGCGCGTGCGCCTGTTTTTTTCTGCTTGCGCCTGCTTGCGCCTGCTTGCGCGGAGATTTTCGGCGCACGTTTGTTCCATGAATCGGCCCCTTAGTTGGATGTCAAGAGTGTGATCATCACCTGGAGGGTCAAAGATGTTAACTAATAGTATATCAAGATCACTGACGGTACAGATCTTTACTATCAAAGGATTTTCATCACATGTCACATCTGTACAATCCTCAGACATAACACTATTTCGAACCAGGGTAACTATGTCCCCAAAAGTTCTTCCCTTTTCTCCTTTCTTCGCCCTCCTACAATATGTAGTTAAACGATCATATACAGAGGCATTAAGGAGCCAAGTTTCCTGTAAGAACACTACATCCATATCCTCAATCAATTTATAAGAGCCCATAGTTCCAACGGGGTGGTTATGCCCCCGGGTGTTCCACAAGGCTACGGCTAGTGGTGCTCATCACTGACAGCCAATAGGTGGAAGAAAAGTCATTCCCAATGGGCTTTAGTTAGATCATCTTTTGATATTTTATTTCCAGGTTTACAGGCTTTATCCCTTTCTTCATTTGCCGGCACTTGAAATTTAATTTGCTTCCTTGGAGTCATATCTGCATCAATTTCATACCCATATTTCTTTATGTCTTACTCAACACTTCTAGTCAAGGAAACTACAGCCTCAGAATAGCAGTGCACTTCAGTTAGGCCTTTGGTAAGAGTTTAAATAACTTAAAGTCTCTACTTTTTACCACTCTAAGCATTATTTGTGAGTGAAGGATCTCTATCAGTATGCTTCAATTTATAGGTTTCTTTAGCCTCTTCCATCCAGCAGATATAGTGAATAGTTTTTTTGGAAGTTTCACCATTTTCCCTCCATCTCGGTCATCACTCGCCTGCCCAAGGCTGACTTTATTTTCATAGACCGAAGGTTTTGCTTTTATTGGATTCAGAATTGGAGATTCCATGAGTGAAATACTGCTATCACTCACAGCCTCGGACTGATCAGAATGCGAGTCACTAAAGCTGGATTCTATCCTTATCTTGGTAGGGATAGGTGTTTTATTCTGGGTCCCAGCCCCTAACACCCACGAGGTAAGATTTCCTGTTTTAAGTGCCTGTTTTTTTACCTTCCTGGCTATTCTTTTTTTAGCCCTTTTGGAGAGAACTCGTTTTGGAGGAGAATTTCTGGCACTTATAGCTTCGATCTCAACTGTTTGGCCTTTCTGTTCTAAGGCCATCCTTTTAATTCTTAGTTTTTCCCTCTTAGTTAGATCACATGTCTCATTTATATCAGAGGTTTCCCAAGCCAAGATCTCCACAAGAGTGGATTCTAAATTGGCAGGGACTATTACCTCCTGTATACTCTGAGACAGAGGTAAAGGAGTGGGAACATCTTCAATTTGTTTCTCTTGACTACCTCTGGCTAGAGTCATCTGTTTAAGTACTGATGCATGTGTTTCAACAAAGGACAAGATGTTATGAGACAGTTTCAACAATATTTTTGGTGCAAAGCTTGTTGAAATATTATGCTCCTCCGTGTCCTAAAGGCGAGTCTTACACAGTGTACCAGTGAGCTCTCAGCTGAAAGATCTAACTGCTCCTTATTGTCAATATTAGATATCGTAGACCTGTGAGAAATGTCACTCAGCCGGGGGGTACATGAGAGTCTACCAGAAATCACTACAGTCTCTGTTTGGGAAGAGGTACTCCGCATCTCACTCACACCCGGTTGCGTATCCTCACAGCTTATCCCCACATCAGGGACTGGTGTACCTGGTTGCGGAGCTGTAGGGATAATTCGCTCAAGATTTGCGATCTGGCCTTCCAGACTGTAGCAGAGATTTAACAAAGATTTGTTATTATCAAAATCAGCTGGAATCGAGATTGCTCCAGCTAAAATTTCCTCTGCATTCATAGGTTCTTCATGAATCTCAACAACCACAGGTTGTCCAGGATGACCCGGGAAAAGTCAGTGATTTTATTTTCCTTAATGGTAATTGTTTGTGTGCTTACTTCCGCCGTGTTTTTAGCAGCACTGCTATTTCCATTTACATTTTTCCTATTTGCCTTAGCTTGCTACATACTTTCATAATTGCGCTCTCCCAGATAACACTCACCAAGCCGTGTGTGTATTTCAACAAGCACGAGCAAACACAATATTCAATGCTTTTATGTACAACCTACGTGATAGTCAGCTACTGGTTTAGGCACACCCTTAGTTATTTCTGGCTATCAGAGTCCGACGTCTACACACTAGTTCAGTAAAAGGCAGTAGGATGTATTTCAACAAGGCAGGCTTTTAGGTACAATCTACGTAATAGTCTGCTGCTGGTTTAAGTGTGCCCTTTTGCTATTTCAGGCATTCAGGGTCTGACATCTACACACTTGCTCATTGAAAAGCAGGAAGACAAATTTTAACAAGGCAGGCTTCCCCACAGACATGTATAATCCTCCCCTACTCCACAGTTCTGCACCGACAGAGTTGGCCACCAGAGTTTTCCGTATCCGTGGTCTCCATACTAAACAGGCACATCACCCTTGCCCGAGCTGTTCAAAGAGATCAATCTCTGCATTCACTGCAAGCGGCTGGGGCCATGCCTATAAAGTCCTCCAGTAAATGACTGTTTCTTGCAGGCAGTAGGATTACAATATTGTGGCCAGACACAGTTCAAAAAGAGGATAAAGGAGATAGAGTCTTACCCCAAAGAGCTCCCATTCTCCTTCTCCTTACGCCAAACACCAAAACACACAGCTGCAACACACCACACAGCGTTCCGCGCATGCGCAGTGTTTATTTACAGAATCACTGGCGTAGAAAGGAGACTGGCAGATCCACGGAGAGGGCAAAAACGACATCGACCTTCACTGCTTCACTGAAACACACAGCTGCAACACACCGCACAATATCATGTCAATCATCACAGTGTCAATATCATGCCTGCAGCATGGGGTGAGGCATGCTGCTGGAGCAAATTCCTGCAGGCCCTTGGCTGCTCTGATGTCAGATCTGCAGAGAGATTCAGCCCCTTTACTGAGCCATCCTGAGGGGCTCATTCTCAGCCTCATCTTGCCCTGAAGCTAGCAGAAGGCATGTGACTTCTCCTCTTCATGGAAAGGATTCAGCCTGTTTACATGGAAGACCTGAGGGGCTATCCCAGGGGTACCCATGGCAACCAGATATTTGCCTTCTCCCATCATGGAGATTATGCTGAAGTCCACTTGTCTGTCAAAGTCCTAGGCTTGTTTAGCTCCATAACAAGGATCTTCTGGCCTTAGGGTAGTGGTCTTCAAACATTTTTGGACTGGGCTCCCTGAGCAAAATTTGGGCAGGCCGGCCCCCCAAAAAATGCCAAATGTACATTATGTATTGCGCGCCGTCACCTGCTTCCCTCACAGTCGCTGGGCTCCCTCATCCCACTCCTACCCAGTCTCTGGGCTCCCCCCATCCTGTTCCCAACACAGTCCGAGGGCCAGTGGTGGCTGTTGAATTTTTTAAGTGGAGGGCACAACTATTTTCCCCAAAAATGTGATAGCGACCGAGCGCACTGAGGGAGCCCAAACCAATCAAGGGAGGTTCAGGGGGGATTCCCCCCTGGAATTCTTTTAAAAATAATGCGTTAAAATGTTGCATTGTAGAGCGTACTTTAAAAAATGAATGGGTAAATAGCCAAACAGTTTGCAGTTGGTGCTGAGAGGCCCAGGGGGCAGGCATGACATTTTTTACTGGACATCTTTGATATATGTACAGTAAAAACATACCATCCCTGTCCCCTGGTCCCCACTGAGCCCAACACAATCAACAGGATTATGTGTGTATGCAAGGCGCTGGGGTGACAAGGGAGAAAGCATGGTATTTTTTACTGGACATCTATAATAGAAATCCAGTAAAGAATACCATCCCTGTCCCCTGGGATCCACAGCGCCTCATAAGGAGAGCTGATTTTGACTGGTGGGTAGGGGGATTGTGCAACAAAGGCATTTTGGCATGTTTTAAATGCCTTTGTTGTACAACCCCCCTTCCCCCCTCTATCCACCACTTGCCAAAATCATCTCAACTGACCAAAACAAACTAACACCCACACACACACACATACATAAAGCAATCACTCTATCATTCACATGAGCATCCATCACCATACACTCACTTATAACACAAGCATATACGCATCTATACACATGTTTACATTTTTTTTAAATTAACATAAATGTACCTTCTGCATTGGCCTGCGTGTGGGTGCTAAAACGCCCTGCTCCAGGCTGCCCTGTCCGTATGTGCAAGTAGGCGCAGGAGCTCCCCCTTGCACACACAGACATGCAGTACCCCAGCCAGCATTTCCAATGAGCTATGCAATGCTGGTGAAGCAAAACGCCCAAGTTTTGCATGGCTCAGTGAGCATGTGTGGCTGGGAAACTGAACTGAACTGTCAAAGGGAAATAGTGTTTCCCTTTGACAGTTCAGCCAGCCCAGGAGCACCCCCTCAGCTAGAAAAAGCAGCTGATGGAGTTCTCACTGTTTCACTGGTGCCTTAGCTCCTCCATAATGGGTGAGGGGGCCACTTGGTGAACGCCCCCTCACCATTATGGATGAGCCACCAGGCTCACACTGACCTATAGGGCAATAGGGCAATGCCTCTACCAAAAAATGCAAAATGCTATTGTGGGCCAGTCAAATGGGCCACCTTTTTGGCCAATGTGGGCCAGTTTGATGAGTTACTTCACTATGCAGTAATTTTGACCATTGTTGCTGAATACATATTCTTTAAATATCACAATTTACTTACATTTTAACACAAAGCACCCCCTTGGGTACTATTGAAACAGTCTGTGGCTAAAGGAATGAATATCCATTTACAACTGTGGGACACTTTTTAATTGGTGCCTGAGACAGTTTCACCACGCCTGCCCATTTCTTCCAATCTAAAAAAAATATATTCATATAAATATATATATATATATATATATATATATATATATATATATATATATATATATATATATATATATATTTTTTTTTTTTTTTTTACATATTTCATGCTGGGCTCTCATGGCCCCCCAGAGATGCACCCACAGTCCCCTGTGGGGGTGCACCCCACAGTTTGAATATCACTGCCTTAGGGTCATGCCAGTACTTATTCAGCTCTTGGCTGGCCTTGAGGTTTGCTGTTGCCTGGCCCATCATGTGTTCTGCCCTCCTCCTGAGACCTAGCAGAAAGTCCCTTATGGGCTTGACAGGACCTCTGAGGGTGGCTTCCAAGCCTTCTCTAACTAAAGCAGGTCCCGCCTTCACTAGATGTCGAAACAAGAGCTCTAAGGGGCTGAACCCAACACCCTCCTGAGGCACCTCTCTGGAAGCAAACAGAAGGCATGGTAGTAGGAAGTCCTATTTACTCCTCATGGGCTCACCAAAGCTCTCAGTATGCCTTTGAGAGTTGTGTTGAATCTCTCAACCAGACAATTGGTCTGGGGGTGGTAGAATGTAGAGAACATGTACGTTGCACCACCCCCCTTCCACATGACCTGCAGATAGCTAGACATACAATTGGTTCCACTGTCTGAGACCACTCTTTAGGGAAACACACTCTGGTGAAAATCCCCAGTGGAGTCCTGGTAACCACCTTGAAAGTGGCTGTTCAAAGGAGTATAGCCTCGGGGTACCTGGTGACATGAGCTACCAGAACCAAGATGAACCTGTGTCCACCTGATGTCAGAGGATCTAAGGGACCGGCAATGTTCATGCCTATCCTCTCAAGTCTTCCAGAAGTCTTCCATTTTGACCCCCATCCTGGGCCACTAAAAGTGGGCTGAGAGGCTTTGATTGGTCTTCTTAGTGCCAAGATGACCAGCCAAGGGCACCTCATCTGCCAACTGCAGAAAGAGCGCCTGTAGACCTTGGGTACAACCAACCTTTTAACTCTACCAGGTACTGGCTCAGTGGGCTCACTATAAAGGAGCTCACCCTCCAAAAACATTCCTAAAGGTCCTAGGCACTTGAACTTCTGCCTGGGCCTGGGAAATGTCTTCTCAGACCCTCAAGAAATTGGCACGCTCTTTGGCCCTTACAAGAATCTGCCATAGATGTCCCACTGTCAGCCAACATGCACTGAAGGTCAGGGTGATTGTCAGGTTTGGCCCCAAGGTCCCTTTCACTCTCACCCGAGGATGAGGTAATGTCAGATTGGCTGGAATATTCAGGATCCTGGTCCTTGGAGTTTCGCCCAAAAATTCCTTCTTTTTGAAGAGATTGGGTCTATCCCTGGAGGTTGCCTCAATTTCCTAGGAATGGGATCTGGTGCAAAGAAGGGTTAAATCTCCGGAACAGCCCAAAGTTGGGTAAAAAGGTATAGGCATAAAAACCCTAATCAGCCGATGTGTCAAGGATATTGTTCCAGGATAGTGGGAATGTAGTAAGATCCAAAAAGGATCCGCAGCAGTAGGATCCGCAAGTAGCAGAGAACCCAGGAAGAGAAAAATAACATGCGCACAAAGGGAAGTAAGGGAAGAAGTCTGAGCAGTGGAGAGCAGTATAACGCCGGACTCCAATCAGGAAGGAAAGTAATGGCTGACTCTCCACCGACTTCACAGTTTCCAGCGATGCCAGAACTAGACAGTGATCCTCTGGGGTGAGTACCGCTCCCTGAGGAGGGTCTCTTCACCCTCTGGTGTTGAGTCTAAGGTCGACACTGGGCCTAGACCCTCAGGAACCTGGACTACGGTGTGTGCTGCTGAAGCAGCAGGTAGAGAAGGGGCCCCTTCTTTGCCTCAGGTTTCCCCTTTGGCTTTGGTAACTGACTATCAGTCAGACCCTGTTTGGCCTGAGACCTATTGACTGCAGCAACAGCCAGGGGTGGTCCATCGGAAACCAACCCCAGCTCAGCTAGGTCATTACCCAACAATATCTGGGCAGGCACAATTACAGGAATCTTTGCTTTCTTGTGATCCACCGGCATGGTGACTAGGCCTTGTGCAGGTTTTGGATGCTCACCATCTAACATGGTAGTTCTCAGTGGAGCACCTATATAATCATCTGGCTTGAACAGGGTCCTGCCCACCATTGCCATGCTAGCCCCAGTGTCTCTTAAAACAGTGGAAGTCTGGCCATTAATGCAGGCCCTTCTTAACAAAAACCTCTCAGTATTCAGTGAGAGAGTAGCCAGTACATCTGAATACTGGTCCCAGGCCCCAACTGGAAATAATGAGATCTTTGCAGGAACAGTGGAGCACCAAAAGGAATTCCTCTAGAGGAGGTGACGACAGTGGCCTCCACCTCAAGCATAGGACAAGGGTATGTCAGGCTGACAATCTGTACACCAACTGCCTTACCTTCAGACTTGCGGTCACCCTTCATGTGGTCCTGGGCCCCACACTGCCAACAAGTACCTACGATGTGAGGAACAGAACTAGGACCACTGGGATCCTGTTTTTCAGCAGGAGATCCACTACTCTTGCTCCCACCACCATGGGACTTATCCCGACAAAGTTTAGGGACCTTAGAGGAGGGATGTCCACCCCATCATGTTCATATGTGCAGCACTCACCCAGTCAACCCATAACATACTCTCTTCCTTCTTATGTTCCCTTAACCTCTTAAACAAACTTGGAAATCAATGCAGCTTTCATACACTCATACTAGTCAATTTCTTCCACACTCATTTTCAGAATACAGTCATAACAAGTTAACATCATGAATATCACAAGCAATCTGAAATACCTCTAGCCACTGGAGGATATTTGAACACTCCACACTCCACACTCCACTAAATCTTTCATGAACTTGACCCTACACCCCCAACTGGTCTAGCTGAAGTCTCCACCTTAGCTTTCTCCAGTTGGATTCTTTGGCTCTCTTCGTTGTCACAGTACCTTGGGATTCCCTGGTGGGTGAAGTGGTGGAGTTTCTCAGCTTTCCTCAATGAAACCCCCCAAGGATGGACCCCCTCTGGAAGAAGAAGTCACTGGGATGACAGTGTCAAGCAGGAGAAAGGAACCAAGCAGTGTTGGAAAGGCAGCTCCTCAGGTCGGTTGCAGTGATTTCCTTGTACAGGTTTTTACGCCGGATGTGGGTGTCCCACAAAGGTGAAAATTGCTGTGGACCTTCACAATGCTTGAAAGGTAAAGATGAGGTTTTAGGTATCCATTGATGACCCTCAGTGGTGACGGCTGTAGTGACAGAATTAGGTGTCGGGTTTGGTATTTTGCAGTTGGCCGCCATTCAGTTCTTCGGTGCTGCAGCCACACCACAGATGACAGGATGGCTTCTGGCTACCTTGACTCGAGCACTGGACTGCACTGCAGATTGTCACCATGTCTGGACCTTCGGGACACTTTCTTCAGTGTTTGGTGGTGGGAAACCGCTCCAGGTTCTCTCTAGTTCAGTTCTTAAATCAGCACAGCAGCCATTGGATTTGTTGAAGATTTTCAGCCTCAGACCTCTACCTCCACCTGGATTCAGGGTACAAGCTTCAAGAATACTCCAGGTTTCTTCTTCTCATTTCTGACTTCATCTTCTGACAAGGAGGTGAGTGAGGGGTCCTTTGTCATACAACAATATCCCCATTCAGCTAGGCTCAGTCGGCCAATCACACAAAAGTGCATTCATGCAGGCAGCACCGAATCAAGCTCACAGGCATTCAGGCCATTCACCCAAAAACATACACCCATAACTGTGGATTAGTATTGGAGGCATCTCCCAGCCTTTCAAAACACACACTGCTTTCATTCCTGTTTCAGTCAGGGCTGGCTCAGGCCAACCACAAGTATTGTGTCACATAATCCAAACCAGACACCTACAATTGGCTCCCCATTTCATTCATTCAAGCTCCACCCAAAGGGTGTACCCAAAACAAGTATTCCCTGTTAAGGCACCAACTAGTCTAGCAGGAGGCAGCCACAGAGCCATACATGGTCCCTCCACCCAACAACTAATAAGGGGAAGGGAACAGAGCCATGGCTTCTCAGGACTTTGAGAAACAAGTGTAAAGTCAACGAAACATAGAGGCTACAGTGGCCATCTTGCCTTTGTCTACAAATCCATTGATTCATATGGCAGGGCTTCGGTGCCCAAAAAGGAAAGACACTCACAGCCACTGTGAAGTCAGCATGTAGCTGCAACCAACCCATACCCTGCTCTGTGGGCAACACCCATGGGCCCAAAAACATACACTAGGAGTACAAGGATGTACCCTTACCCATTGGTGCCATAAGGGTATCCCATGTGTGCAGTTCACCAAAGGGTTACAAATTAAGAGCTTCACATGAGGAAAGAAAGACATTTAGTGTGCATCTCAAATTCATGTGCATATATTGACGATTTAGGCCAAATTAAAAAAAAAGGTTTACACATATCTGCACTGTTACCTATGTGGAATTGGACATTCTGGCTAGCTTCCTTCTCTCTCCTAATGTGAAAAAATTGCAGTTTCGACAAATAAATCTATGCCTCTAACCAACATAATATCATAAGATTATGTGTGTACCCTAATGATTCAAGCACTGTGCTTTATCTTGTTCTTGTTGGAGAAATTCCTTGTGTGATCAGCTCAGTAGTTTGTGTCACAGTGTTACGCTCGTCGGAATTACTTGTGAACCTGCCGCCATTATATGGATCCCTCCGGATCATTACATCATCATGCTGATGATGTCATGGCACTATGATGTCATTAACAACATGGCATCACCATTTCCCATCTACATATCATTCGATATGGGTATTTTACCAAGAAAAATTGATCAATCATTCTGTTAAATTCCAATAGAAGATCAATGTAAAGATTTCCTCTAGTATGAGCATTGGGTCTAGTATCTCATACTTATGATTATATAAGATATGATTGGAATGCCTGACTGTTAAATCATAATGTGCTCAACAGTGCTAATGCATAGCTTTCTTTTCATGCTGGAATCAGATGACTAGATAAATCATGAATTGCTCAACATTTAAATTGGAAGAAAATAGTAAGTCATATGTGTATATAGAGTATGTTCAACCAATGCCTGGGTACAACTATAGAACCCTAGGCTGATGTTGTGATATTCCCACTTTCCATTAATATGTTAGACGATTGCCATAAATATTGAAACATATTATTCCACTAATTTCTCACACCTAAACATCTAATTGTACGTTACATACAATTACTTTCCATGAAACAGTGATTAGTCACCACTCATGTGCTTAACCTATGAAACACTCTTCATTTTGCCCTCCTCCGAAAAGCGAACTGAGAGTCTAATTCCAAAATCATTCTCTTGATTGAGAAGTTTGATGATGTTTGTTCCACGCAGTCTACTCTTGATTACCTCAGAATTTGAAAACCCATTTGAGACATGTGATATCCATGTTCCATGAAGTGGTGTGCAACAGGTGATCTCATGTTCCTGGTACATTGATTTGGTCGGCGTTCATCCACCAGACTTCAGCTTTTCCTGTGGACTGGTCTACAAACCACATGGGCATCTGATGGTATATATAATGTTGGATGTTTCACATGCAGCAACATTTCATAACTTTATTTTCTTTCCTGTGTTAGGATGAAAAATCCTATTACCTTTTGTAACATAAACACATTTGGGATAAAGAATCCCAGCAAAAGATCTTGAGATCAGTAAGGTTCTAACAAGATCTAAAAATGATAGCAACTCCCTCAACTATACTATACTAGTGGTTTGATTAACCCACTTGATAGAAAAGTTAGAGGGCCTACCCTCAGTAAACCAAGTTTCAGTTAAAAGATGAAATCCAGTGAATTGTGACTAATAAAATCAGCTAAGACATCGGCATTGCTTATGGCAGACCTTGCATTGATAAGGGCAGAACATACTTTCCTGGAAAATATATAGTAGTGTTACATCACATTTCTAAATTAAAAAAATAAGACCATTTGAATTGGGGGGGGGGTGTTGTCAGTCTTGATAAAACCATCTCTTTTGAAGAGTTCATGCTCAGGTAGGGTGCCTGCCAATGTATCAAAATATAACCTGGATCAGTGAGCACTCCCATTGCTTTTAGTATTTATTACAGAGTTAGCTACAGGCAAACCCCTTCAATTATGGAGGATAGGGATCAAAGTTATTGTCTACTAAAAGGATAACACATCATGTCCAATGTCTTACCACCCTATTTGTTCTGCTTGGCAGGATCACCAAATTATTTCTCAAAATCATTAATTCCAGGCCATTGGATTAGGCAGTAGAAACTGCTCTTCTTTCAGACATACAGACGGGAATTAAAATTGGCATGCACAACCCTGTGAGATCTGAATTTAAAGTTATGTATCTCTCACTTTTAGTCTGCTTCTGATTATGTAAATAGGACAATACTTAGGCAACCTTGGAGAGACCTGGGAATTCCCCTCCCTTTGTTGGTTTTATAAGTCCATTGCTACACTTATAGTCATGCAATGATTATGTATGAGAGCAATAGCAAAGGGTGCATTTGGGAAGTGCTTTTGGCAAGTGTTTTTGCCTGCTGTCTCGCTGTGACCTGCTGTCCGTTTGGAATTGTGATGGCGTTTCAGCAACTTTACTGCTGTGATTTTGTTTGGATTGCTGCCGTGAGTCTGGGCTGCGGATTGGACTGCACTGACCCCATCTCCCTCCCACCCGGAAATAATCATAAGCACTGTGCATGTGCATTTGCGCATGCGCATTTGGGAAGTGCTTTTGGAAAGTGTTTTTGCCTGCTGTCTCGCTGTGACCTGCTGCCCGTTGTTTGTGCCCTCCCTGTCTTACATGTGTAAAATGAATAAAACAGACACTCCCTGGACAGGGAATAAGGCACAAAAGAGCAGGCTGCGAGAGTTCAAGGAAAAGTTTATCTAGATCTCTGAGAGCGCTCTGACCACATCAAGGTTACAACACATTTATATAGCACATTGACATCTTTAACATATGATGCTACGTTGGAACTGGATTGGTCAGCCGGGGTGGTGTCTTTGGTGTGGGCATCATCTCTTCCTCCGGGTTGGTTGCTTCGTTGGCGGGAGGATTGACGTCAGACATCTGTGCTCTGGATGGTGAAGGTCAAGTCGCTGTGAAACACGGTGGTTACTATCTAAGCTAAGCTAAGAAAATACATTTTGAGTAATGCATGCACTAAATAATAGTTGATCAAAAGACCCTCAGTAGTGTATCATGTCATTGTACAAATCACTCAAGAGTTTATATCATCTACAACATTTGGGTTATACAGGTCACAGGTTTATGGGCCTTGACCACTATAATACTGTCATTGAACTATAGGGTTAGTGTCACAAGAATCTCAGGTATGTGGCACTTGTTAGTATTGGGCACAATATACTGCAGCAGGGGTCTAATGTTAGTTGGTGGTCTGTTGGGAGGGCTTCATAGCATGTTTGGCAGTCTGGCACATGAAAGGAATGCCTTGCAAGGACACAGGGTTAGAATGGCAATAAGTTTCAACTGGTTAGGGTAAGAGGGCAAGGACACTTTTGTGGAGATGGACAAGCTATGTGCTTGGCTCATGTTGGTTCAAATGCAGGACAGTGATCTCAGAGGAAAAGGGATGCGTTACATTTATTATTTGTTGCAAGCAGCTCCGGCTTCAGCATGAGAATGGAGCTGCAGAGTTTTCCAGTTGGAGTGGGGACGAGGGTGGGGGCTATGTGCTCCGAGCTACTGCGGCGGGCACAAGGGAGAGATGCATTTTGTACTATCGCAGTGAGACCTGGTTACCAAGATGGAGTCGAAAGGGGGTACAAAAAAATGGATGCACTGTGTCCTGCTTGGTGGTCCCATCTACGCAAATGTAACCCAACGTTAACATCGCGTAAGGGCGAGGGGCGTACCCACCACTAGATGCACTTGGTCCGAGTTTTGTACTGAGAAGTGATGGTAGAGAGGGGCCCATTGGCCCCTCGCTCACACACATTCCCCCCTTTCATTACATCTAAAGTAACGAATACTTCTACTTTTTATTCTTTTCATTCTCCCTTCGGTAGTATTCAGCCTCTGCCACAGACTTGTCCCAAGCGGGGGTGCCTTTTATGGGCATCCATGCTCTGCATACACTTCTTGGGCTATTTCCTCTTCTGGCATTTCATCTGGTGTACACATTAAGTAAATACCTCAATCCCCATCTAGATCTACCCATACTTCCTGGTACCATTGCAGCTCCCTTGGTTCTTTTATCGTTGTATGATGCAAATTATCAACTATATCCCCATATTGCCTGTAAATTGCTGTCATCCTGTATTGTGGTGTAGTGTACTCTCCTGTTTGCATTTGTGCATCTATCATGGTAGCTACCGTTGTCGTTCGGGCCATTGTTACCATCATCATAGCTGAGGTTGGCATGCTTTTCTCACAACACCGTAGTCCCAGTTGGCATACACAAAAGAACAAGAGCACAAAGACGATGATGGGGATCAGTATTTTCATTGCCACATTTACCCATGATAGTATCCAGCTGAACAAATTGTCAAACCATTTGCTTTCTTCTGCTCCTGCTTCCGCTCTCATTCTCTCTCCTAGATTGTGTACTGCTGCTATCACATGTGAGAGTGTCCCATTATCAGCATCTTCAGTTGGCACAAATGTGCAACACGCCCCCCCTATTTTTCGGCAAACACAGCCGTCCATCGCCGTGAGGAGATCTAGGATGTATCTGTTTTACATTGTCATTATGCGCAGCGCGCAGAGCTCTATTTTTTATCACGTTGAACCCCTCTTCAGTGTCATTAGCCAGTTGAATGAGCTCCCAGCGCACTATCTGCAACCATTTGGCGTTCGCTCGTGCTTGCAGTCCCAGGACAAGAAGTGAGGTGAAAAATGTCTCTGCTGATGAAAAGAGCTTGTATTTCTGCGGGATCTCAGCAAGGAGTTTCGATGATTCGGATGAGATGTAATTGGAGATCTTTTACTTCGTGTCAATCTTTTCTTTAGTTCATATTCTGACAATAGTTCATATGCTGGAGCTTCTGTTCGTATTAGTTGGGGCGCTGTCGATTGTTCAGCCGATTGCCCTGCTGCCGATATGCCAGCCGATTGCTCTGTTGCCGATATGCCAGCCGATTGCTCTGCTGCCCCTTGGATTTGGCTTTCTGGTATTACCATCAGGGCTGTGTGGAGGGTGGCTAGAGCACAAGTTCCTTTCCACGATGCGGGGAGGTGCAGGTAAGCTTGTTTGCCGCAAACCCAATACATATCCATTAGTGTAGCTGTGCCTTTCTTCATGTCGGGTATTATTACCGTTTCGTTACATCTCTTGTCTCCCCCATGTTCACTTTCCCTTCCCCATGGAAACAGTTCATGTGGCACTTCTTTTTGTATTTTGATAGGTTTTTCTAACGCTGTGACCCACGTTAGCTTTGTGACATGTTGCAACCAGATGGGGTCACATACCTCTTTTATCCATTGGAAAGTGTCATTTGATAGGCCTCGAAGTGCTTCTGCTTTGCATTCAATTGTTTCTTTGTGCCACTTGTTTTCTGCACACCGCGTCCCTTTGATGACAAGAAATGGTTCCTTGAGGCAAATTACTCCTTGGCGTCTGCTTGTGCACGTTTTCTCATTCTCCAGTTTTTTCAATGTGACGGTGTGCACTTGGAACGCGCTCTTTATTCTGCATAAAACCCGATGAATTAAACATTGGGCCTCTGAAAAGGGCACTTCCTGCGGTACTAACATTTTCGGTGTTCCTGATGCGTGCTGAATGAGTGAACAGACGTAGCAGCTTCCATTTGTTGCTTGCTTCGCCGTGGCACTCATGTCGGAATACCATTTATTTGATTGATCAGGGTGGCGGGGATCTTCGATTTCGTCTAACCCCAGGTCGTGATAGATGTCGTATCTTTTCCCTCCTGCCCCCCTTTTTCTCCTCCTCCTCCATTCCATGTTATTGTTTTTCACCCTTTTGTAATGTATTGGAAACATTCCAGCCCAGGTTCTATCATTACTATTCAATATGGCATGTGTAACGTCATCAGTAGCAGCAATGTTGTGTGAGGTAGGTTGTATTTTTGTCTGTGCATCAATACTAGTGTTGGTTAAATCACTTGACCAATAATAATCTCCATCATATTCGTTATATCCATAAGCATTACTCATATTTACATTGAAACGTAACACGGGCACATTTGTTGATCCTACAGTGTTGTATTCTGAGGGTTGCATCACATCTGTTTTGTTGACATTAATCTCATGTGACTCTTTCCATATAGTCTTTACCCCAGTCCATATCATTTGCGATCCTTCTTGTATCATGTTAGCCCCGCTTCCTCCCCTTTGCATGTCATTAACAAAAGATAAAAGGGTATAATACCAAGCTGCAAAAAACAACATTACTGACATCAAAATTGCAGCACATTTCAAAACACATTCAATGTTACTGAACCTTTTAGCCCTAATGGCGACCCTATCACTATCTAGCATCAATTCTTTCTCCACGATTGTAGGTCGTTGGGCCATTTTTCACCTGGAGGTGCGATATAAATTTGTTAAGCCACCACAATATATGCATGTATTTACACTCTTTGTTCAACTTCACGTTTAATCATCATTTTTAGTCATGTTTGTTCTTTTACTCAATTGCACATGTACTGTTGCTATAGAGAAGATGGTAGTAAAATAGTGATGGAAAAAGCGTGGAGCAATAATCGGAACGAAGGTGGGAGATAGAGAGGTAGAGACATTTGAGGTGTATGGAGAAAATTTTGATCAATTAAAGAGGAGAGGAGGAAAACATAGAAAAGAAGGAAGGAGGAGATAAATTGTGCAGAACAAAATGCATATCATAAATTTTATCTCTGCATATTCTCTTTACTGACAATTTTGTCACCCTTTTTCCACCTCATTTGTGGTGCTAGTGACACCATCTTGCTCCTCCTGGGGGATTGCACTATCGTGTGCCCTCCTCACATCTGATAAGTGCACCCAATACTTCAATCCCTTTACCTTCACCGTGGTGGGTGTACTATAGATGACCTCATAAGGGCCATGAAACCTGGGTGAATTCCACCTTCTCACAAAGCTGCGGACGTACACATGTGCTCCTGGCACCAGTGGCCCGCTTGAACTGTCTGTGGCCGGTGTGGTAGTATCAGTTGCCACATTTTCAGTAAATGGCTGTGCTATTTGTCGCGCTATGCTGCATTCTGCGCGTGTTAACTGGGTTAGGTATTCCTTGAACTCTTCCCCCAGCACTGTGGCAGCCCTGTGCGCATCTGATGCTCTTCTAATTGGGGATACTAGTGTGTGTATTTGCCTCCCAGTCACAATTTCGTGGAGGCTTAGATGGTGGTCTTTACATGGTTGCATCCTGAGTTGGAACAGTGCTAGGGGCAAGCAATACACCCAGTTTTTCTTTAATGTGTTACACAGCTTAGATAACTTACTCTTTAATAATCTGTTGATCTTTTCTACCAGCCCATTCGCCATTGGATGATAAATTGAGCATTATTTGTGTTTTACCCCCAAGAGTGATGTTACTTCCTTAAAGAGGTCATTCACAAAGTGCATACCGTTCTCTGATCTAATCACATCGCATATTCCCCATTGTAAAAGCACCTCCCGGACATGGAATTTGGCCGCACATTTTGCGTCTGGGTGGGGACATGGGCCCGCTTCCACCCATCTTGAAAAGGGGCACACCACCACGATCAAATATCTTGCTCCATTACACCGCTCTCCCATATCAGCATAGTCTATGTGGAGCTCTCTAAATGGTCCTGTTGGTCGGGGCAGGGTACCGCGCAGTGTTCTTAATATCATTCCTGAATTATAGGTTTGGCATGTTGTGCATTCTACAATGAATTTCGATAGGTGCTCTTGCAAATTGGGGATGAACCAGTGTTCTTGGATGTCTGCGGCAATGTGTGCTTTGCCACATGGCCGGGGAAATGCAGCTGTTGGAATGCTATTTCTAGTAACTCTATGGTCATTACAACCTTTCCTGTTGGCTCCTGTCTCCAAATTAGATCTGTGGCTGATTGTTTACATCCCCGTTTGCTCCACACTTCTTGCTCCTCTTGGGGCGCTCTACTTTGAAACTCTATTATCTGCGCTATTGGGGTATTTTTGTATGCTTCTTCTTGTGGATCTGTGGTGGTTGCTTTTGCAATGCATTCGAGTGTTAGTGTCACATTGAAATACGAGGCTTCCTTCGCTGCCGTGTCGGCTGCCGCGTTTCCCAATGAGATTGCATCTGTGTTGTTGGTATGGGCTTGGCATTTCACCACTGCCCCTACCGATGGTACTGTTAATGCATCTATTAGCTCATTTAACCATGTTGCATGCTGTACTCGAGAACCATCTGCCCTCCTGATTCCCCTTCCACGCCAGCGTGATAACCCTGAGTGCACTGTGGTAGTGGCATAAGCTGAGTCTGAGTATATTGTCACCGCACAGCCCTTGGCTGTGTGCAGTGCCTCAATCAGGGCAGTTAGTTCTGCTGCCTGTGCTGAATAATGGGATGAGAGGTGCTTTTGCACAATCATCTCATATTCATCTTCCTCCATGCGTACTACCACCATTCCCACGTGTTTCTCTCCTGTTTCGGGGTTTATTGATGCAGACCAATCTATGAAATATATTTCTCCCTCCTGTAGGGCATTTTCGCTTGCTTTCGGGATGACATCACCTTCCCCCTCATATGCGGCACAATCGTGTTCCTGTATGTCCTCTGTCGTGCATGGCTCTGTAATAAATGTTGCTGGGTTCACTGTTTTGCACCTCACAACGTGTATGTTGGGGCTTGAAATTATTATTCATATGCTGTTTGTGTCGTTAGTGTTGATTTTGATCGCTCAAGGATGGATACAGGGAATGCTCCGCATATAGCGTTACCGAACATCCCATGACAATGATGGTGCTCTTTTCAATCGCGAAGGCCGCGGCTGCGAGAGCATGTTCGCACGCGAAATGACCTTGCATTACTGGATCTAGTGTCCCGCTGTAGTAAGCCAATGGTTTGTGACCTAGTAATGTTTTCTGTGTCAGCACTGCTGTCATCAATGTTCCATTGCAGTGTGAAAACAAGAAAAATTCCCTCTCATAATCTGGGCACGCGAGGACTGGAGCGTCAGCAATGAGGTCTTTTAATTTCAAATACTGTGTTATCATTTCCTGTGTCCATTTTATTGCTGCTCTATTTTTCTGTGCCTCTTTTAATGCTTGTAGTAAGGGGCATGTGTATGCCGCGTAATCAAGGATCCATGCTCGGCAATAGTTACAAATGCCAAGAAAGTTTTGCATGTCTTTCACAGTTTTTGGGATTATTATGTTGCGTATAGCAGCTGCTCTGTCTGGGAGTATTCGCTTCCCATCTTTTGATATTAGCTGTCCGAGGTATAAAACCTCAGAGAGACAGTATTGGAATTTCCCTTTGTCTACCTTGTATCCCTTGGTAGCTTGCACATTCACTAGTGCTATTGAGTCTTCTCGGCACTTTTCTTCTGTATGGCTACAGACGAGTAAATCGTCTACGTACTGAATGATGGTGCTCTCTATATCTATGTTTCCAATGTCTTCCCGTAACACCCTGTTAAAAATGCTGGGGCTTTCACAATACCCTTGCGGGAGTCTGCAATGTTCATACCTATTGTTCCCTAATGTGAATGCGGTCAGGTACTGGGATCCTGGGTCAAGTGGTATGGAGAAGAAAGCATTCTTCAAGTCAATTACAGTAGAACATGTTGATTCTTTTGGCACACTGCACAATATTGATGCCGGGTTAGGCACTAATGGGAACTCTTTTTGAATGACGTCATTGAGTGGGCGGAGATCCTGGATCATCCTCCACGCCCCTCCTTTTGCTTTTTTGATGGGGAAAATCCCTGTATTACATGGGGAGTTTGATGGCACTATGATGCCTTGTTTCAGGAGTGCATTTATGGTCTCCCTAATTTCCTCCTCCGCTTCTCTTGATATAGGATATTGTTTCACCCTCGGTAGTATTGCACCTGGCTTGAGTTTTATTTTTATTGGTGTCACCTCATGCAGTAGCCCTACATCATGGGGTCCTGTGGTCCAAATTTCAGGTGCTACTTTTGCCATGTCTTCCTCAAATATAGTCAGTGGGGCCTTAATGCTAGCCATCAGTGGGTTATGTACCTCTCTGTACTGGATCATAATATCACATGGTATGCTTATTTCCATTATTATTTCTCCATCATTCTCACCATCAGTGAATAATTCCTTGTCCGTTATATCTCGTAGCATTATGTTTGGGTCTATGCATAACACAGTTCTCCAATCACACCCATGCGCGTCCAGTCCTATGACCAAAATACGTTTGCTGGATACTTGAACTGCCTCGATGTCTATGGGCATTATCGTGCCTGGCACGACGTCTGCGTGTGCAGTTGGGCGAATATGAAATCTGATGGTGTTCTCCATTCTTTTCTCGTTATCTCTGGCACCTCTCGTGCTAATACCTTGATGCCATAAATAAACATGCTTAAATCAATGGGTATTCCTCGCACCACAACTTCGTTCATTACTGTGCTGATCATCAACATGGCTCCTACTGGGCATACTCCTGGTGTTGAACACACTATTCCTCGTTCTGTAAACGAGATGGTCATATTTAATTTTCTTAACAAATCTCTCCCCAGCAAAATGATTGGCACGTCTTCGTGATACAGTAAGGGTGCACGCACGATTTTCCCCCCACCGTTATATCAAGATCTTTAGTGTAAGGAACTTTTAAAATAGCCCCAGAGAACCCCTGCGTCTCCAAATTCCTGCCTGAGAGCGGAAACCGCCCTTCCATAAGACATGATTTCTCCGCTCCTGAGTCTACTATAAAGATAAACTGCTTATTTCCTATCTCTGCCCCCACTAGTGGTTCCTCTTCTGCACATATGGTGGTGGATAGGACTGGACACGCAAGTGTTCCCTGTGGGCTGTCCAAATCTGAATGTCTTTCTTGCCCTGGCACTGAGAAGACATTGTCTCCAATCACGGTCACGACACGGTATGGTGCGGGCGCACTGTTCACAGATGTTGCATAGCAATTATTGTTTGCGCTTCCCACTGCATTTTGTCTTCCTGTAGGTTGTAGTGGGGGTTGCTGTGCTTGCTGCACCTGAGGTTCATTATAGCATTTGTCTTGCTGTCTCCCACTTCCCATCGGTAGTCCATAGGTGCTACCTGGGTGTGGGCACCCCCAACCTTGTTCGTTCTCCATGGGCTGTTGCCCCAGGAAATACCCTGAAGGCCGCATTCTATAGTCTCTGGAGTAGTTCCCCATCTCCCACAGTTCCAGCACGACCCTTATGGTCCGCCTCTCATTCCCTGACTGCCAAATCCTCTATTTCCCATACCTCCAAATCCCCCTCTCTGGCCACGGTACCCACCTCCTCCTCTGGCTGGTCTTTCTTGCCACTGTTGTCCACCGTATTGCTCTTCTCCGTTCCACTGCCCTTGTCCTCCTGTGGCCCGCAGTGCCGCTATTGTTGCTGGTCTGTTTCCCGCTCCTTCATCCCCCTCATTTTCTCAGTCTGTGGCTGTGCTGGCGTTGACAGCGGCGACCTTCACTAATTTGTTCTGTAGCAGCTTTGCTTCGTCTGCCAGTCTTTTTTGTGCTATCTCCTTTTCTCTCTCTTTGATCCTCCTGCAGTGGTGCACAATTATACTCTGTATTTCAGGCCAGCCCTTGGCTTCTATCCAGCTATTTTGTCCAAGGCCTTCTGCACCTCCTTCGGGAGCCCCTTTTTAATGATAAAATAAAATAAGGTGGTGGACTGGTTCCATGCCGTGCCAGTTTTGCTTCTCCATAAATCCTGCACCCGCAGTATGAATTGCATAGGATCCTCGTTCTCCTCCATTGTGCACTACATCATAAATGTAAATCTGGAATATCTGGAAAGGTGCGCCTCAATGCATCCCATACTTGTGCTCGAACGTTATTGAACGCCGATCCATCGTGGTGGTCACAACTCATCGTGACTCCGGGGAATCCGGCCTTTTCCCACACTGCGTCTGCTTGGTCACCAATTGCTGACACTAATAAGCTCTTCACATCCCCTATCGCTAGCGGCACTCCTGCTGTGTTTTTCTCAAAGGTGTGTATCCATTTCCCAGCCCCTCCCGATAGTGGGGGGAGGACCTTTAGCAAGTTGTTTTTATCCATTTGAGCCCATGCAATGTAGTGTGGCCTACCTGCTCCTTTATGTATCAATGGCATTTGTAATTTGTGTTTCTTTCCTACCTTACTTACCGCACCTTTCTTTATTTTACTTACCATCATATTTCCCCCTCGCTGTCTTAGTCTACCCTGCCATAGTGGTGGCGATGGTGTATCTGGGTACCGGCGGTTTGGCAGTGGGGACCCGGTCTCGGCAGCTGCCTCTTCATATTCGTATAAGTCACTCCACACCTCTTCTATTTCTGATTCTTGCTCATTGTTCCCTTCACATCCTTCTCCTCTCTCACTTTCTGGGGTGGGTGGCCATATAATCGTCATGGGTTTGTCATTTAGATAGAACAGGAACTCCCCTGACCGCCACTCTTTCTCTTGCCCTTGTGGTATGCGTGTTCCTTGTGATGATACTGATCGCGCTGGCTCTGAGATCACTTGCGCCGCTTCCCCTGCTGTGCTCAATGTTGGCGTTAGATCCGCTATGGATAATGGTGGCACCTCTCCTCCCCCTGGCAGCATTTGGCCTCTATCGCACAATGCTCTTAGCCGCGTTATTTCCATCTGTGCATGCGCTAGTTGGCGGTCTAATTCTCCAGTGAAGTGTGCCAAATTCACAGGGGGGGCACTTGTTGGGCCATACAAACCTCCTTTATCATAGGGTGGTGGTGCTGTGGCAACTGCTCCAGTTGTGGGTGCGGGAGTGGGACATGCTGGTATGTACAGGGGTTCACTGTATCCTACTGCTGACCTTGACATTAAAGGATAATTTTGATTGTATCACCTTCAGCTGTAGTGGTAGTGCACTCACCCTTTGGCGTTCCACCTCTTCCTGTGTTTTCTGTGTTTCGTTAGTTTTTTCTTTATTTACCTCTGCTGTAGGCGTAACTTCTTCAAACATTCGCCACAAGTCTAGTACTTCCCTTCTATTTTGTAGTTGTTTCCCTTTATACCTTGCTAACAAGTGTGTGTATACTAAATCTAATACTCTTTTGTCGAATGACCCACCTTCTGGCCAAATTGGCGTCACACTGTCCCCTTTTATCTCCGTCAACCATTGGTCGTGGTATTTTTGTATTTTCTCACTGTATAACGGAAGGTGCTGACAAATATGTGCTAGTGGTGTTATTCCCCCATGGCAATTTGTTTCCTTTCCTCCCTTTGTCTGTACTTACCTTTCGACCTCCCTTTCCCTTAATTACTTCGTCACTAGTCTTTTTTCCTTCTAGTTGGATAATACACCACAAGTCTTCTCAGTTACTTGTAATTTGTATGCACATATATGTATCAAGATAAATATATCAATCACTTTACAACGTTAACCTTATAGTTGTTGCATGTTCAAATTCAAAGGTTCATTGTTGCATATTTTGCCACTTTAACCACAAATTAATCACAGTACTTGGATATCCTTGACGAAAAAATAGACAGAACACAAAAGCACATATAACACTTATCATGCACATGCACTGCCTGTGCGCGTTTTCTCCCCGTTTGCTCTTCTTTCCACCCCTTTCCCGTTTCGCCTACTCTTCTCATTCACTCCCCACCTCTTACACCCTCTTACTCTTTTCCAAGAATCCTTTCAGACCCAGAAAAAGAATGTTCTAAATAACTACTCCGAGTCTACTCAATATACGAGACTCCTACTATTTTCTCTGTATCTTCACTTATTTATTCTGCACTGGACGAGACAATGCTATGCGGCGCCGCCTTCTACCCCGTTCGGGCTAGGATACCACTTCTCTTTTTTCTCTTCACTTCTTACAAAACCTAATGGCCATATAAAGGACAGATCAGATCATCATCACTCACACAGGCCCTACTCTTCCGTATTACCCGTTACCACCTGTTTCCCCTATTTCCCCCTTACCTTTCCTTCGTATCCTTCGCAACCGGCACTCACGTGTTCAGTCAGCTGACCCGAGGGTTGCCGCTCGCAGTCCGACCCCAGTCAGGCCCGCACCCCAACCAAGCCATGGCCCGCCTCGGCGAGCAGCTTTTCAGTCGGGTATTCGTCAACCGGGAACCCTTGACCCTTCTTCGTAGTGCGCACAGGATGGTCAGCCGCGGAGGCAATGGTTTTGCTGGGGGTGTCCCAGATCCAGCCGCTCAGGGCCGGCCTCGAGGCACCTCTCCGATCACGTCGCAGGGGGTCACCAAATGTTTGTGCCCTCCCTGTCTTACACGTGTAAAATGAATAAAACAGCCACTCGCTGGACAGGGAATAAGGCACAAAAGAGCAGGCTGCGAGAGTTCAAGGAAAAGTTTATCTAGATCTCTGAGAGCGCTCTGACCACATCAAGGTTACAACACATTTATATAGTACATTGACATCTTTAACATATGATGCTACGTTGGACCTGGATCGGTCAGCCGGGGTGGTGTTTTAGGTGTGGGCATCATCTCTTCTTCCGGGTTAGTTGCTTGGTTGGCGGGAGGATTGACGTCAGACATCTGTGCTCCAGATGGGTGAAGGTCAGGTCGCTGTGAAACACGGTGGTTACTATCTAAGCTAAGTTAAGAAAATACATTCTGAGTAATGCATGCACTAAATAATAGTTGATCAAAAGACCCTCAGTAGTGTATCATGTCATTGTACAAATCACTCAAGAGTTAATATCATCTACAACATTTGGGTTATACAGGTCACAGGTTTATGGGCCTTGACCTCTATAATACTGTCATTGAACTATAGGGTTAGTCTCACAAGAATCTCAGGTATGTGGCACTTGTTAGTATTGGGCACGATATACTGCAGCAAGGGTCTAATGTTAGTTGGGGGTCTGTTGGGTGGGCTTCATAGCATGGTTGGCAGTCTGGCACATGAAAAGAATGCCTTGCAAGGACACAGGGTTAGAATGGCAATAAGTTTCAACTGGCGAGGGTAAGAGGGCAAGGACACTTTTGTGGAGATGGATGAGCTTTGTGCTTGGTTCATGTTGGTTCACATGCAGGACAGTGATCTCAGAGGAAAAGGGATGCATTACATTTATTATTTGTTGCAAGCAGCTAGGGCTTCAGCGTGAGAATGGAGCTGCAGAGTTTTCCAGTCGGAGTGTGGACAAGGGTGGGGGCTATGTGCTCAGAGCTACTGCGGCAGGCACAAGGGAGAGATGCATTTTGTACTATCGCAGTGAAACCTGGTTACCTAGATGTAGTCGAAAGGGGGTACAAAAAATGGATGCCCTGTGTCCTGCTTGGTGGTCCCATCTACGCAAATGTAATCCAAAGTTAACATCTCATAAGGGCGAGGGGCGTACCCACCACTAGAGGCACTTGGTCCGAGTTTTGTACTGAGAAGTGATGGTAGAGAGGGGCCCATTGGTCCCTCGCTCCCACACACCATTTGGAATTGTGATGGCGTTTCAGCAACTTTACTGCTGTGATTTCGTTTGGATTGGTGCCATGATTCTGGGCTGCGGATTGGACTGGTATGACTTCCTTGGATTGCCATTGGCCCGTAGTGCAACATAGAATAATAACATAGACTTTTACCATTACTTTTAGTAATGTTACTCTGTCTGTCTTTGTTACAGTACTGATCCCGCCCTTCCGCCCTCCAACCCGGAAATGGTCATAAGCACTGTGCACGTGCATTTGTGCGTGCGCATTTGGGAAGTGCTTTTGGCAAGTGTTTTTGCCTGCTATCTCGCTTCTAGCTCAAGAGCTGGGAGCGTGGAGCAAATTCCACCTTTACAAATAATCAAAACATAACGTGTAAAAAAAGGGTTTTCATTGTGGGCTCTAATATTTTTTTTTTTTAAACGGAGGATTGACCCCTCTCCAGGAGCAGCCAATACAAGTGTAAGAAGTATCTGATACTGCTGCTTTGAAGCTTTACTGTGTACAAGTAATAGGAAAGCAATTTTTTGATTTAAGTTTGAAAACTCCTTTAGAAAGCATACATTACTAAGTAGCTTAATGCTTTTGGTATAAAGGTAAGTATATTCTTGAGCAGACGAAAGTGTGTTGGTATCATATTATCATTTTACAGTGAAAGAGGGCATTTGGTGGTGCACATAAGTGAGTAGTAGGTTCTTAACTGTGTTAAAATGGAAAGGCGTCCATATACGTTGAAATCTGGTTTGCCTGTTGTCAATATGTCACTATTTAAAGAAGAAACCACTGTGAACCCAAAAGACACTGTTGTAAACCCGCACACACCAATGAACCAACAGCCAAAAAAAAGGTGATAAGGTGATCGCCTAGGTGATAAGTTAATGGTGATTAAAAACAGGAATCGTTTGACTTCAAAGGGGTCTGACATCCGTTTATGTTATAATCAGAGCGTGGGTCTGGGGGATGAAGCCCGCCAAACTAATCAGATAAAAGGTATTCTCGCAAGTCAAGACAAACTCCTTGAGTTGAATACCCTACTTGACATTGAAGTAGCCGCGAGTAAGGCCAATGTGCCAGCAATGTTAAGTTTGGGTGTTGGCAACATAATATCAGACACCACTATGGAGCACGAAAGTAAACGTTGTCAGGAGAATAAAGTACTGACACATAATACCCTTGAAAAGATCATTGAAAGTGCTCCCAAACTCTGTTCTGTGGAGACGCAACAGAGACTTAGGGAAGCCTACCAAAACTTGCATATTATAGGACAAGTGGATGAGGAAGCGCTCAATTTAATGAATTTTAGCTCTTTTCTGCAAATGAGGAGGAATTTGTTTTTGTCCACTCTAACACAGGGGACCTAATGCAGGTAGATAAACTGTCCCCAATTCAAATGCAAAATCCCAGCAACTCTATCATGCAGAGATTTGAGGAGGAGAATGTAACAGAAACGCCAGTAAGTCGAAAGACTAAAACCTCCCTTGACTTGTCTGAGTGCTCAGAAGAGAAAGCATTTGTAAATTCACTCTCTTTTGTTCCCCAACTCCCAGGCAGCCAAAAAATCTTTGTGAAGGATCTCGATCTATGAAGCCTGCTGAAAATTATGCAGAGGAGACCATAGGCCATGCAGATATGAGTATGACTCTATTGGCTATGAATACAGCTTTGTTATCTTTAGCCAAGTTGTATGAAGCTATGGATCAAAAGCTAAATTACCAGACTATATTACTAACCAAATTAACAAATCAAAATAATGACGGCCAGGCAATGGGTGAAACAAGAGAGTGTCAGCCTCAGTATGAGATATTTAGATACTGCGGGTCAAAAGACTCAGGGACTCAGACTGAATTCCTACATGAACAAAGAAACAAGACATTACTGCAGTTAAAACTGTTTAACTTCAGTGGGGTAACTCTCCCTAAAGAACCTGTGGTAGCTGCAAAACTACAGCCACAGAATGGTGTGAATGGTGATATTGGTGGGCAGCACACAAATATTATAAATACAGTGATAACTATTGAGGATATTACCAGTGAGAAAGAACAAAATGGTGTGCCCAGTGTACCCCTAAAACCGGACATTGGGCATAACAACCACACCAAAGAGAGGCAGGTACCGAAAAATAAGACAAAAAGGGAAATTGCCGCTGAGAAGGCCTGTAAAGTAAGGGCAAAAACCAGATGATTCTTGAAGATAACAAGTGCTGCAAAGTAACTACTGAAAAGCAAAAGCTGGGTAATGAAAGTAGTGGTCAATTGTTACTTCCGGTTGTAAGCAACAAAGATAAAGTTACTCCTAGCTTGTTCTACAAACCATTGAATGATCTAGTGGCTGAAGAAGCTGCCATGAGAGAGAAAGAAAGACCTCAATCCCAGATACCCCGTGTTGTTGAATCTGTAGAGCCAAGGGTAAGTGGGTTAACTGAGGCTCAAATGAGAGATGAAATAAACAAAACTGTAGAACGATACATGGCTAATCGGCTAAAAGAAAATACTGAAATTGTAATGGACAAGGAAGTTCAAAAAAATCTGACACATAGTTCCTCAGTGGGAGGCAACTTGACAACCTCAAGTAAGGAGCCATTGGATACTGACAATATGAGGCAATCATTAAAATGGAAAAAAAATATGAATACGATTAAAGATTATAAATTCAAATCAAGAGCATTTGCACAAAACAACAACCATTGCTTCATATTGAAATGTAGAGAGCACCCATTCGAGCAGTTTGATTTGAATCGATCAAGTGTCATAAATATCTGCATAGAAATACCCCAACTAAGGAATATAACAACGTCAGATATCGACAGAGTAGGGTTTCTGGATGATCAAGAGCTTTCTCGATCCCGAATCTCTGTCTGCTCGACTATCCTGGCAGATCTAATGTGGCATGCAAGGGATATTCTGTTCCAAATGGGCTTTAATTTATATCAAGAACATCCGCAACAACAAAAGGAGTAATGTTGGGATCCAAGAAGTGGACCCCGCATATCTATGGTATCAACACTAATGGCCTTAACGATGTAGGAAGTTACCAGTTAGTCCATGCATAACAATCCGCATTAAAAGAAACAATCCAGCTAATATGCTGGAACACACATGGATTTACACACTTAACAAATGCACAAACTACAGAGCTTGAGGGATTTGATAAAGTGGTTTTGCAAGAAACCTGGCTGGTGAAGGCCCCCATTTGGGATGGTTACAAGATATTCCTAGAACCAGACTACTTTTTTGACCTACTTCAAGAGGTTTTTGTTAGGATTGCCTCTGAAAAAAATGTTGATTATATGTTGGTCATGGGCGATCTAGATCTTCACCTCTTGTCCAAAGGTAAAAGAAAAGTAGCAATGGAAGAGCAAAGATGGTCTAAAGTTATGAAAGACATGCAATTATTTATGGTAAATGGCACAGTGGAGGGTGACATCCCAGCTGCCAGTACGTGGCATAATGGTCCATTTGAAGCAACATTAGATTACATATTTGTGAATGGAGCAATGATGAACATAGTCCAATCCATGATTGAATGGCAAAAGTGATCATAGCCAACTCTGTCTAGCTTGTGAACTGGAGGAAAGCCAGTTAGAGAGAAATCGTGGCAATTACAAAGGGAATGTAACCACAAACAACATGATGAATCTAATTAAATGGTCCAGTACATCATTGAGTGACCTTGATAAACATCTATCTTTATGTCCAGGACTGGACTATGTTGCATCTATGCAAAAATATGTGCATGTAAAGAACAATGTACAAGGTCACAGCTATAAACACACCCATGTTTTTAACATTGAAGTTAAAATCAAAAAATCCGACATGAGAAGGCAGATACGCCTGTTAAAATGTTCAACAATGGAAGAGAAACTCACACAAACAAAGCATGTACGTACAGTCTATAGAAAATGGCTAAGAGGAAGGAAGGCGATATGCTACCAGAGGGACAGCGAGGATATGTTGAAAAAGATTGCATCCAAGTCCTCTGCCGAAATCTGGAATGTTTTGAACTAGGCCACATACAAAGATCAGGCCTCTGTTCAGGTTAACTCTATTCCAGCTAAAACCTGGTGCGATTACTTTCAGAAAATGACTCCAATATTGAATTACCATATGTCCATTAAGAGTGAAAACTGGGATCACATGATAAAATTTGATCAAGAGGATGTGCTATTTTACATCTCAAAATTGAGCTCTTCTAGGGCCCCAGGCCCAGACATCCTTGATAACAGAATGATCAAGGAAAACGCAGGAGTCTGGGCATCAATATTAATGAAAGTATTTGAGGAAGTGATGAGTGCAGGAAAGTTACCTGAGTCATGGAAAAAAGTCTATACTGATTCCGCTTCTCTTATAGGCCGATTGCTCTCCTAGACTGGCTGGGGAAGATATTTGCTTGATTGCTTCTCTGTGAGTTCAACGCCTGGCTAGATAGAGAGAACTTGAGGGATCCATGGCAGACAGGTTTTCTTAAAGGCTTGGGCACAGGCATTAATTTATTGACGATAAATGTGATTATTGCTAAACAATCAAGCAAGAAACTACCTTTGTATGTCGCATTTGTCGACTTCAAGACTGTCTTTGACTCTATCCTAAGAGAACTACTCTTCATGAAGCTAATGAGAAGCAATTGTCCCTGGTACATCTTAAAGAGGATCATTAAGTTTCATGAGGATACTTCCATGCAGATAAGGCTATACAGTAATGGGTAATTGAGTATTTTCTTATTGAATTATCCATATTTTTCTAATAAAAAAATCTTCAGTTTGTCACACATCAGCTGGGATTATCAGGGTGTAAAAACGGGTTCTGTGGTACACACCCATCACCCATATGCACCACATTTACCATTTTGATGTAAAAGCTATTGGGTGCGATGATTAAGGCTGCCTATGCATGAACTTCAATATAGGAGTTTATTTGGAATATTGGATGCTTTATGCACATGTACTGATGATTGTTCAATGTATCAATTTTTCCCTTTTCCTCCTCTCCTGCGACACATATGAAAAAGCAACTTGGTATGTAATATCAACAAACATATTACTTTTGTAATAATGTCTATAATAATGATGTACTTCTTTGGTTTATGAACATGTTTATTTGTATGAATCAAATTTTAATTTCTCTTATTGAGTATGGATACATCACAGCCTTGAGAAAGACTGTTTGGTTGAAACACGTGTTGGCTGTAGGATTTAATACACTCTCTTATTAAAATGATAAATTCAGCAACTATTGTTTTGGAAATCGTGGATTTGATATATCCAAAATCCTTATTGTATTGTACTTAAATTTTGGATCTCTGCGCAACATAATAACAATACTGATTTATCTGTTTAATTGGTAGGGGGTATAGGGGAGTCCCCCTTTTTGTTATTCTTGCTGCATTTGATCACCTTATAACTATTGGAGACCAAGCACACCATTACCTGAGTTATCTCACCCACATCCTTTACTACAAAGCTAGTTAGTTTGCTCTTTCATCCTAAATGTAATTTAATAACTTATTTATTTAAAGGTGTAAAAGCAGTGAATTCAGTTCAATGCCAATATTTGCAGACAGTACTGCAATGCTTTTGATTTGGCCAGAGTATTATACATTTGACCAAACTGTGTTTCATTGCACCCAGAGCTTGAGTGATCACGAATGCAAATATCTCAGAGTATTGTGGTGAACCAGAAGAAGATGGACTAAGATGCGACATGTTCAAGGGTGTTTCTTCAAAGAACAAGAAAAACACCTATCTAGCCCTACCGCTGTGCGCGAGATTCCCTACCTAGCAATCTAATGTTAATGATGCTTGTCAAATGTCCAAAAGAAATCGTCCCTAGTCCAAACTCTATATGGCCCTAAAACCTATAAAAACAAAACAAAAACATGGACCAGAGCAGTAGCCTCTATTCTTGGGTTTTGCTCAGCCCATCTAATGGATCTCTTTCCAAGAGATGGTTAGAGAAGTTCTTCAATTTCTCAGAATCTGGTAATCCAGCCTCTCTGCAACCTTTGAACAGCCAGCCTTAAATTGTTATACAGTTCCACCACATTCCCTTCTTTGCATGGAAAAAAGGGTCTCTTTAATGCAATGCCACCATTTATGACTTGGTGTTCGGAAATGTTCCGAACCCTCCTGGTCCTCTCTGTTCCCAGTCTTGCTATATATGATTTAAATTTCCAGATTGCCCCAAGGCCCTTTGATCCTCAATTAGGCCTATTTTAGCAGGGCCTTAATTATGCATCTGCCCGTTCAGGTCTTCCTGGCTCCTATGACCTTTTAGGCTTTCCCAACCTTGGATAACAATGTCTGTCTTTCCAGTGCTCCCCAAAGCCCTTTGGACCTATGGTCGGTTTACTTTAGTGATGCCATGTTTGGGTGTCTGCTTGTTCCAGTTTTCCTGGCTCCGGTAACCTTTTAGGCTTTCTCAGCCTTGGATACAGATGTTCATCCCTTTGAGTAGCATTACCTCTACGTGAGGGTTTGTTTCCCTTGCTCAGCCCTGCTCGGCAGCTGGTATACGTCTCTTACAGAGATCAGTGATCCGATCTGGCCATTGCGATATGGTCCTGGCATCTGTTAATAGGCCCCAGGCCCACCACAGCTTCAATGTGGTTGCGCCACCACATGAGATTGTCTCTTCACTATCTCCATGGCTCTCTCGGCTTCGTCTTCATTGCCGTCAAGGATGCCAGCCTTCTGGTGTCTTGCTAGTGATCAGCTCGGACCTCACTCTATCGCCGGCTCTGCGTTCTAGCGTGGGCCCTTCCCTCCAGTACGTCCTCCTGTCAGAGGCTCGCCTCTGCATAGATTTTTCTCTCCCCCATCCCTAGTTCCTCATTGTTTTATTTTTCCTTTTTAATACATTTATTTGGCTCAAAGCCATAAAAAGTATACATTCATCACAAACAAATGATCAGAATCATCAGTCCAAAACTTTAAAACTGGAACATTTACGATAAATAGACAAGATACAAAATACTGTTAAATAAACATCAAGTATAAAACCTAAAAGACAGGCAACAATAAATTAAATGCAGTTTAAACATATCAAATACATGCATAAAAACTTGAAAGCTATATGTTCAGAAAAGTGGTAATCTTGCAATCCTTATCAAACATGCATTATTTTACATTTAATGGAAACCTCAAGTGTTGCAGACTATCACAATGTAGCCTCACTAGTCTATTAAAATTATAATACAGTACTCAACAACCCCTTAATCCTCAGAAGCCATGCTCAATGGATACAGTTGATAATTCTACAGACAATATACAATCTGTTCCGTCTGCAGAGTTTCAATGCCTCTGAGGTAGTGCGAATGCCTTCAGATCTTAACAGTTGCTTTAGCTAAAGTGCACTCAATGCCCTAAAGTTGGGGCAAAAAAAAGCGGAAATGCACAATCGTTTCTTCATCCATGTTACAAAGAGGACAAAAACCAAAGCCGAAACCGAAGCCATCAGTATCCCAGTATCCCAGGGCTTTGTAGCAGATCCATCATAAGGATCCTCATCCTAAAGTTCATTTAAAGAGCATGGGTACAGACAAGATATTCCTCAAAACCAAAATATTGCTTAACATAAGATATCCTGAGCCTAGATTTGAACCGTGACAGGCTTCCTCCATGTTCGATCTAGAGTATTCTATAAACAGCTCTTTCCCCAGGGTATACATAGCTTTAGTTATACTTTTGGGGTGCTGTCATAATTCATGCTCATCCATAACATACAAATACTTTTTGACAAATTAAACCCATGGTAAACCCATGCCCCCTTTGTAGTTAATCAAGTGGATCAATTGTTCAGAGAAGATAATTAGGTCTGGGGTATGCCATATCCATAGCCAGTACATAACTGGCTTCATAGATAACATGTTCCCTATGGGACACCAATAAGCTTCCATATGAATTAAAGCATTAGGTGCACCTGTAGGGAGCATAAGTAATTTCTTCTAAAAAAATGTCCTACAACAGCGAGACCTGAGTTGTTAGTGTATCCCCATAATTCTGCAACATAAAGAGCCAAAGTAATGCTTTGTTTTCTAAACAATTCAATTGCTGGGCTGACTGTCCCCTCCTGTGATGATAAAAAAAGGACAGGTAGCACCACTGAACTTTTCCAACAAAGTACGGGTTTACTCAACTGGGCAGTCCAAGACCCATTTTCATGAAAGCGAATGACCAAATAATCATAAGCAGTGACCTGCTCCGATCTAAGGCTCCTTACCCCAATATCAATATCTTGATGCTTTGCAAACTTGGGTTTAAAAACCAGGGTCTTAGTTTTGCGAACAATGTTTTATGTTTGTCTTCACAAACAAAATGGGTTGCTGCTCTTCATTGTGCAGTTCAGGTGGGATCCAGCATTACCCGAATCCAAAGAGATTGAAGAAATTTCACTATTTGGAGAGTCCTAAACCGAAGTAACAACAATCTTTCTGATTTCCATGTAGCCAGACAATGAACTCTGGACATGGAGATCCTTAGAGGAAGGGGCGTACTGGCCCCCAAGAGGGCAGTCACTCCCAGTTAGTTCCCACATTCCCAGACCCCTACGGAGGGTCTTGATTAGCAGGCTCACCTTCGTGAGCCTTCGGTGGCTCCAATCTGGGTAGAAGGGATTAATCTGGGTAGTCCAGATTCAACATAGCATGTAACATTGAGAAGCCGTACATCGCAGAGTTGCCCCTGCCATTAATATTGTTTGTTTTGGTGCTTTAACCAATAGCTTTGATATTGTTGTAATGTTATTCTCATTGTGGGATTTCTCTTCAACGTCATATATCACTTATCTCGTTAGATGCAAAAGACATATTTCTCTATGTGTCGGATCATATAAATCCTGAACCATTTCTCTTCAACATCATCACTTGCCAATCATTTGATGGTATCTCCGTCAACCAGAGTAAATGTGATATTCTTCCTTTGACTTTTGCTGCACTAAATTCACCATTATAGAAAGTTTTAAAACGGGCATACGGTAGCCCGTCCTTTACTTGGAATTTAGATGTCACTCGATGGGAACAAATCAAAGAATACAAGTATTTAAGAATCTGCATCAAAAATACACATTCCTTAACCTATTTAGCAGATGTTTCTCCTTTGAAGCCCTGACAGAAATAGTTGGCTGTTTGAAAACGTATTGATGGCTAAAAGGACCGCTCCATTGAGGCCAAGATTAATGCGTATAGGATATCTATTATTGCTGGCATCTTATGCGCCTATGAAGTATTTCTGAGATATACTGGTTAATGAAATTAGAGGCTAAAATCTTGTGTTCACTGTTTGGTCTCCCTGGGGCTGTACCAGTGCAGGCTATTAGTACTTGGGCTTGTAAGGAAGGCATGGTATCAAAGTAAGACAGACACAAGTGATCACAGTTCAAGGGTGTTTATTAAACTGTAAAATGGGTGAGATAAACGCCTAATTTAAACCCACACTAAATCTAAGATGGGAGCAAGCTACGACCATCAAATAATAATAATACAGTCCTAGTTGAGTCTAGTCAAATAAAAAGGGCCTATACTAAAAAATAACTAATGCCAATCCTTACCGCTATACTAGAAAATAGTGTGGGATAATGTTCAAAAGAAAAGAAAGAAGTGTTCACAAAATGATAAGTCAGGATTGTATGGCCGTGGTCTCCCTTCCCCACATTTTTAGCACCGGGCTAGGTGGGACTGTTGAGCACAGCACACTCCTGGGCTTCTCGGGCACAAGCTTACAGTTGCTTTTCTCTAAATCAGCGCCTTCTATGCCCAAGTCTCGTCTATTGCTACAGAGGGCCTGATATTCCAAAAACAACAAAGCAAAAGTTCCTTCTGCTAACCTTCACATCGGGCGATTACTCTTCACCCTAGGATCCCTCTCAGCCCAGTTTAGATCCTTCTCTCAGTTGTCAGCCTCCCTCCGTCAGGTTCATACCAGCCACTCACTGTGGACATCCCTCAGTCCGGTTCATACTTGTTGTGACAATGTAATTCACTTTAGCTTCTTCACAATGTGGGATTCACTTCTCTTAGCTTTTCTCTTGACGTCCCTCAGTCGGGTTTACTAGCGCCTTTGGATCACAATCTCTTCATTTATAATATTCAAAAGTCTCAATGTCTTTTTAAACAACCATCTAGTTCTAGTTAGGTCCCCCTCATCCGGGTTCAGACCTTCCAAAGCATTTGTCAATTTTAAACAGAGACTTCAGAAGAGCAACCCCGTCTCGCTGGGTCACTCTGTTAGCCTTCACGCAGCCTTCACAAAATCACAATTTGCACGGCATTCCCCTCAGCCAGGCGCAAACGGCGGGTTCGCAATTTCACAATGGTCAAAACTTCTGCAACTTTTCATGGACTTTTGATTGTACATGGGGTTTGGGTTGACCCTTGTATGACCACCTTGACACCTCTTGCCAGCCTTCCCTATGGCCTCTTGGTCCCTGTAGTTTCAATTCCAAATTCTCTTTGTTCACTAGAGGGGCACCAGTTAGAGATCTTCGAATGAGCACCCACTCTACCTCTGGCACCAAGATTGTTTCTGAAAAACTCCTCTGACTATTAATCTTCTTAATCTTGCCACTGCAACCTTGAGCCTAACACAGTCCGGTCCACTATATGGGTCCTTCAACTCACCGGCTGTGCTGAACTCGTTGGAGTTTCTTTTGCCGCTGGAGTCAAGGACGGTACCATGATGGCAACAGCGTCTCCCCACCCTGGCTATCAGTGCAGGAGGGTTCCATGTACTGCTGACATCTGTCACACCATTTTCCAGCTGAGATTCTCAGTTTTATGTTTCCTTTGTCTGAGGTTTTGTGGGTCTGGGTTGAAAAGTGCCAGAGCAACTCCCTCCTTGATGTCCTTTCAGGTCTTGATGCCTTTTGCCTCCATTTGAACTGCCATCCTTTAATGGCTGCTTCCTCGTGCATTCTACCTTGCTCAGAGTGTGTGCTTGTGCTCCCTCTTGTATCCCTATGGGGAAGAGAAAGGGCAGTCAAGTGTGTTTAGTTGTCGGCAATTGCCTGACTCTGCCTGACCCTTGTGTTGGGACAGGTCAGGTAAACAGCTCTGGAATTAGTTCATTGTCGCTCACGGTGTGAGAAAGGGTTTGTGTTGGGAAAGGGGGGTAGTAGTTTTTCTAAGTATCCAACGGGCAGGATAGGGAAAAGGTGTCATAAGGAAGGGGATACCGCATTTCACCCTTCAGTGTCCTACTGCTAGTCCTCGAAGACCCCTCATCCAGGTGATCCTGCCTCACTGGTCCACCCCCAGGAACTGGTTCCAGTAGCAATGGGTGTGTCCTGGCCACCTGGATGACATATCCCCATGGACTAGTGAGTGAGATACCTTCCTGTTTCTCATAGCCTGCAGTCTTTTATTTCATTATAGAAAAAGTCAGTCTGTAAGTTCTATTCCAAAATATGATATGGTAGGCCCGAGGATGGTTCACTTTTAAGGCGTACAGTGGGATGAGGTGCACTCGTAATATATGACTCGGGGACATGGAGAGCCTGAGTCATCAACATTGTATAGACATTGGCTTGCCTGGTTTACTGGAGTCTGTGCAAGCTTTATACTTGTCCAAATTTGAAGAAGAAAAAACAGACTATACGATTGTATCCAATCACTGGATCACTTGGCAAAGTTGCCCAGACATACACTCTATTCCCAACAAGGAATGTTTAGTGAAAGTCCACATAGCTACTTACTTAAACTGCAAATACCTGCACCGATTCAATTTACACTATACAATACTTACGTCTTCAAATATTACCTGTTTTAGAAAAGAGGGGCTTGGAGGAGTATTCCTTGGGAGGAGTGGCTTTGCAGACTTTGCACCAAAAAAGTGGAAAGATCTGCCATATTCTCACCCAATGTAAAGCACTACGTTTATCCAATGAAAAAGGTTATTTTAAATTTAAGTCATACCATACTGATCAGTTTTGGAGCATGATTTTTAGTGCCGAGTCACTAGTGGCGATAACTGCTGCTCATCATATATGGCAACCAGAAATAGCTAGGCTAGCTGAATTTCCAAATTGCAACCTATAAATATTACTTTTATGAACTATAATTACAAGGTTTTTCTATATTATAGTGTGTATTTGATTATTTTATATCGATAGTGATGAAATGTATACTGTTTTTATCAGAAAGTTATTTTATCAATGACATTGTTTTAGAATTTGTTGATGTATGTACTTTTTTAAATACAGTGTAAAAGGTTTGGCGATGTTCAACCATATGCACTTAAATACGTTATAAAAATAAATAAAGCTTTAAGTGGTGTCCAGCATCAGTACAATACCATGGAATATTGATATTGATATGGATATTTTATTTCTATCACGCTCGTACACAAGTGTTTCAGAGCGCAATGTAAATCAGTACTATATCAATCTCTATTGCCTGTTAGAGCTACTACATACCACTATTCGACTGAGACACATACAGAGCAGTGATATCAAAATAGTGGACATGCTGGAGGACGTGCAACAGCCCACTTCAATTGTTCACTTCCAAGTGGATTCTACATGATTTTATATCATGGAGCACGGTAAAACCCTTTACAACCTGGGCTATGACTGTCAAGTCATTGAAATGTCATTCAACGAGAGGAATGGCACTGGCTCTAGAGATGAGGGGGTAGGGTGGCTACCTTCACAGGCTGCACTTTCAATATGAATTACCACCCCAACTCCAAACCTTGGCGTAGGGAACCTTGTTGACCCTGTTGGACGGTATTCTAACCATAAAAAGACAACCCTTCCAGGGCCACATGGAGAAGAGGGGCATTGGGAGTGGCTAGCCAACATGGTGGAGAGATGAGGAACCAATTGTACCTAACAAAAGATGTTCCCCTTCCTTTCTTCTCCTGAGTTGGAACACATGTGGCAACACACATTGGTCAGTTGGAGATGGACTACTAGACCACATTGACCATCTAAGTGTGTTGGCCTTGCAAGAAACCCAGCTAGTTAACCCCCTGATAATTGATGCATGGTAATATGTGAACCGATTACCCAACAATGGACATTGTGGCCGCCCGATTTGGAATAAGGCAGGGTCTCTGCCTGGAGCAGATCCCCTGCTCATTGGACAACATGCAGATTGGCAGGATTTCTGTTCCTGCCACACTCCAGCACCATGCTTGCCAATTTCTAAGTGTCTTAAACTTTTATGTTCCAACATATAAAAGGGTGCAACAGGCTATGATTAAGCAGTTGGAGTGTATCCTGCAAGGACTTAGAAATGATTACCCTATTCTGATCAGTGAATTCTTCAACACCAGAATTCCCAAGTTCTCTCTGTTGGAGGGATGCTGCTGGAGCTACGAGACCCCTGACTGCCAGAAACCGGGCCAACTTAAAACTCTTCCACTGGGCAGGAGCTGGGTGTCCATGCTATTTGCTGCTGGCTTCCACTTGGTAAACCGAGAGGTTCCATCCAACTGCCCCCCTGGTTATGCACGAGTGGGCAACAGTGAAAGCAGCACTATTGACTACTTGTTTACTGCAAACACAAGTACGATAGTGGATGACATGTGCATTAAACCAAGACAGGAGAGCGATCAATATTCCCTCATTGCTCATCTTATCATCTTACTTCACCCCATTGGTTCTGTTCCAGCTGGAATCTGTGGGATATGCTAACCCATTCAAATGTGCCCCACTGCATTACTTCACAAATGGTGAAAGAAACCGATCAAAATGGATGCGCTAACCCCTATGCGCTCCAAAATCTGCAAAACTGTGCTTGGATCACAACCAAGGAAACGCTGCACCCCTGTCACACACAGTCAAAGTGGGGGGCGAAACCAGAATTATCAATGCAGGAGCATGCCCATGGGCTTTGCCACATTCAACATAGAGCGAAACAGTACAGGTGTGCTAAAAACAAAACATGCCTTTTATTAAAATGTAGCTTTACAACCTTCAAAGTGCTGTTTTGGTGCTTGATCCATTAATTTTCCAGTGAACCATTGAAATTAAAAGGATTACAGATCATCCAGGTGGCTCAGAGGAGCCGGGCCACATTGACTGACAGCAGCTAAGAAATGTATCTCATGAAAATCTAGCCCAGCAACATTTGTTTTCAGTTCCACAGGAAAAATGCGGCAAAAAATGGCAACATGTAACAATTTCAGCTGTGCAGAGAGAACTCCAAGCAAAGGCTGGATATGTACGTCCAGACTGCAGGCAAATCCCAGCACTTGAGGGAAGAACTGGTGCTGAATAAAATGTATGTGCTGCAGAGGAAAATCTGATGTAAAGGACTCAGTTTTATGTGCTTTTCCAGGAAGGAAGTGCAAAATTGCCTGTTTAAAAGCATGTTTTTGTGAAAGGCCTAAATCTTTAAATGTCAACATCCACTTTTAAACTGTGTTCATTTCTATGTTTTAATGAAAGATGTAGGTAACTTAAAGTCAAAACCCAGTCTTGAGTTGATTAAATAGTTAATTCTGAGCTGGCAGCCTCAGCCTGGGAATGGTTGACACCTCACTGCTGGCAGGAAGGACTAATTGCTGCAGGGAGGTTTTGCATACTCAGAACAAAGGACCTCATCAGACTTTTGTCTGTGGCTCAAGAAAAGACAATGGCAGGCTTGAACACTCATCCCCACAGGGGAGGGGCAGGAAACTTCCCTCTCAAGGAGGAGGACCCCCACCCTGATCAAAGGAATTTCTGTTGCCAATTGAAAGAAAAGTAAAAAGAAATTGTTAAGGATTTTTGGTGGTTAAATGCTTATTTGTAATTAAGCTTTAAACATCTGTAACTTTGCCACATGAAGGAGGACAAATATACAAGTTGGTAGTTGTAAATCTAATGCTATGCTCTTTCTTGGAAGACGTGATTGGACCCTGGACTACATAAGAAACAAAAGTTATACCAAAACACTAATTGTGCCAAGAATATTGATGTTTCCAATCTAATATTGTATGCCCATGTTCTAGGGGTGATTGCATAGATATGTACTGAATTAGGAATTGTTAGGCTAAATCATTTCTGATTAAAATTAACAAAATTCCACAGAAAGACAAAGCAAGCTCTCACTGACGTAGGAGTTGGAGGTAAAGGTAACCCACAAAATATGTAATGCATGTGTCCGATTTGATTAGAGGGCATACGTATAAAAATGTGTATTTGTGGGAAAGTTCATTTTTGGTCCAAATCACTGTGGGAGTTTCCCAAGGCACATCATAAATATGATAGCCCTTTATGTCTTCCAACCAGAAAAAAGCAAGTGCCTTTGCCCTATCACAGCATTGTGGGTGTGGATTGTAAGTCTGCCCCTACCATAAACTGAGTGATGTCACTTGTCATGATAAATAAGGGAACCTCACAACACAAAGACACACACTGATTCCTGACTACATCCTGATTTTTGCGTGACACCCTGTTCCAGAATTCTTCATCTTGTCCTGATCCAGACTACTTTGCAAATCCAAGGCCTCAGCATTTGTTGAACTCTTTTCAGCTAGGCCCAAATTCTAAAACCATCCTTAAAACTTCAGGGACATAATTCTGATCCAGTTTGGCTTGCTACCATTCATGCTTGCCTACTGAAACTTGCCATCCCAGTTATCTACAGTGTCCAGTGACCAGAAGGGCCAATCCAATCCAATCCAATCCAATCTGTGGTGCAGTCCAATTGACCAGAACCGCCCTGCTGACCATCCCGCCAGAACCGCCCTGCTGCCTGTAGACTCGATCAGTGATGACCATAAACAGGAATCATAGTAACCCATAGTATATTTGCCTTGTCCTACCCCAATCTCAACCCATCCTCTCTTTCACTTGAGAACTTGTAATAGTGTCACACAAGTCTTGAAACTTAGCTTTGATTTCTTGTAATAATGATCATTTCTTTCAAATCCTCTTTTCTTGTGAAATCCAAAACCCTTCAAATCATCCCACGGGTAATCCGACTGAGTCCTCCAAGGCGGACATGGAGGTGCTGGGGTTGGTTTCCATGGACCACTCTGGAGCTTACTGTGTTTCAAACTGGTAACCAGCCTGAATACCCTAGTTTAGAGCATAATTGTCCTTGTAAAAACTGATTTCTGTTTTCATTTTCGTGTCTTTATTTTCAAAAACGCCTCTCATTCAAACTTGCATAGCTTCTTCGATTTTATAGCTAGAGACTTAATTTCACTCTGAGTTAAACCTAAGACCTGTAGCTACATCCACAACCAGAAACAGCATCACAAAACAGTGTATTTGACCCGCATTTATTAAAAATCACACATTGAAATTTAGGCGGGAATTTGCAATTTGGCAAAAGGTTTACATGTGTGTTTTCCCATTCAAAGTATTTCCAAACTCCCATTCTGATTTAAAGTGTGTACTGTTGCTCATATTGTAGCTTACGTTTGTTAGGACTTGTTCAGTATTGCTCCCATTAGAATGTCTATCAATTTAAGAACGTTTTGCACATTTTCATGGTTTTCACAAAGCCATTTTCAACTGTCATTTAAAAGTGTAAATTTACAAAAGCGTTTTTCTCTCTTGTTTGGGGAGGGAAGATTATATTCAAACCCTATACACTGTTCTACATTCCTGAATACCTGCTGCTTACTGACATCAGTCCAGAACTGCTCATTTGTGAATTAAGAACTTTGCAGGGGGAAATCTTAACCTTAGCGCTATCTTTTCAACAAGCTAAACCTGTTCTTTTCCTGTGTTTTACATTCTGTGTTGCGAAAGAGTGAATTCAATTGCCTTACTTACTTTCTGAATTGTTTGTCACCACCTTGTTGATTGCTGCCCCATATATATTAACTTGTGTTTGATTTGAATTTTGAATAATAAATAAATAATACCTTTCCCAACCAGCCTGATTCCTGGTTCACTGTGACCTGGGGGGTATTTTGAGAAAGGTGTGATATGAGTGGTATATCACTCAGAATACTAAACCTATAGACACAATAAATAATAAAAATAAAAAGTATTTCATTTGTGCATTACATGATAGGTGAGACCCGGGTGTATTGCCTGATTAAAATCCTTAACAGGTCTTACCATCCACCCAACACAAAATCAAATCATGTGGAATGACCATCCATGGGCAAGGCACAGTTTACGGCACAAACTATTTTATTCCAAAGCAACTAGATCCCCTTGGTTCTGAGGATACTACAATTTCTGAGTTGGCTTCTCTTGTCATCAAACGCTTTGAATTGAATATGCACATCATCAAACAATGTTCCCTGGTAAATATTTTCCTATGCACAGATTGGCGGTTGCGTTCTGCACCAGACATCTGCATGAGTATGATCACTCCACCAAAGAAAGGAAAATACACCTTTGTAAGGAGTTGCGCAACCTGGCCAAGGTTCATTTAAGTCCAACTGAGTATTGTACCTCAGCCAAGGCTACCAAACAACTATATGCAAAATGGCTCAGGAGACACAAATAGCTATCATAATGAATTTGGTGAAAAGCTTTGGTTCATGCTTCACTTATCCAGGACGGCACTAAATTCTGGAACATAGTCAATGGACATAAGGTCAAAATTAGAGCTATTAATGGGAAGTGGCATGGGAACAACACATGGCACATAGACTGGGGGTAGAGGCCTTGGCAACTACTACCAATGTTCCCTCTAAGCTGTGCGCAGGTGCGCTTGCCCAGCTTCCTTCTTGATGCCGCTCAGATCAATTTTAGGAGCGCACACAGACAATTCCCAACCATTCAAAAAGATTTAATAAGGCACAAGCCACAGCAGGTAACTAATATTTGCTTTCTCTTAAAATAAAGCCAGAATATACAAACTAGTCTTGATATTCTGGTCTAGCCTATTGAGTTTGCCCTACTATGCGAGTTTGACATTAAAACCCCCAACATAGAATACACCCACAAGAGGTTAAAAACTTGTATTAAAAAGTGTATCCATGAACAGAAGGTATAACTAAGATATATCTGCACACATTAACCAAATTATCTTCCCTCGGCACCCATGACTCCTATACTTGACTCTACAACATGTATACATTATGACTTGTAATTCCACCCCAGGCCACATTCAGATATTACTAGACAACCTTGACTCTACTGGCTGTTAGAGCATTTTGTTTCCCGTTGAATTAACTTTAGATGTCATCGTACCTAGTGTAATCACGTAGATCAATTTTAGCAAAAGCAGACTATGGGGCCCATTACAACCCAGGCGCTAATTGCGCCAACTTTACCATCATGGTGTAAACTATGTTTACACCATGGTGGATGGCGGATTTACCACCCCATTCCAAGGTGAGTGGGGCGGTAAATCCCCATTTCCCATTTTCCCTTCCCCATTCCCATTTTTGCCCCATAGGGCATAATGGGAGTGGGGAAGGCGCTAATTACGCCACCGTAAATTACGGTGGCGTAATTAGCATCATGGCAGGTTAGCGCCATGGATTTTAACGGCTGCTAAAAGCAGCCGTTAAAATCAGAATAGGCGTTAAGGGTTAACGACGGCGTTAACCCTTAACGCCTGGGTCGTAATGAGGCCCTATATAACCCAACTGTTAGCTCAAATATCAGATACTGACTGTAAGTAAGCAGGCTACTTAGATGTGTAACCTCATCCCATGCTTTCTATTTTTTCTACATGCATAACCCACACAAGTACTTTGCAGTGGCCCCTTGCAAGTTAGCACATTCAAACTATTCATTTGCCCTCTAAGGATTTGGAGTAGGAAAATGTTATTCTCTGCATCTCCTACTTTTTTATTGCTAACATTACCCTATAAATTGAGAGCAACATTGCAACATTTACTTGGCCTGCAAGCGATTATCAGTTTGGACTATGCCTGGCATTATTCGTATATAGTATTAGGAAAATGGGCATTCAGATAACTAGAATGCTTTTCACATAATCTGCAGGCTTTCTAGGTTTTTAGAGTTCCGTGGGACTTAGACCTTAACAATTTGTATGGTAACATGCTGCTGTACAAAAACGGTTTATTTGGGCACTTGTATCATTCTAGTCTACAATTTAAAGATTGGGTATGTTGCAAACATTCTTGTATCCACTTATAGTAATTGTTTACATACAGATTCATGACATTTTCTTAAACTGCACATAATATCATTGTGAGGCTTTACACATGTTATGCTTGCAAAGTATTGTGGGTATGCAAGTATCCCAGTTAGTGTTTACTGCTACAACTCCTCACCTTTTACAGAGCCATGTCAACTAATATTGGATGCGAGACCAGGAGCTGTGGAGGGGTATAGGTGGAAGGGCACAGGAGAACACTTCCTCAGATTGAAGTACAATTTGGCAATACAGCACAGTGAAGGAAATGTGGTATTTGTCTGCAAAAAATAGGAAACTCTAAAAACTGTCTAGAAAACAGCACTTTCTGTTTCTTTCTATGCTCAGCTGCTGAGGGCTTTTCAATATAATCATGTGTTTGCATTAAGAGTAGTCCATAGTTAAAGAAGAAGGTTATTGACAGCCACCAGGAGGCGCGCAGATGCAGGGTACCTCTGTATAACTCTCCTGTCCCACGGTCCCAATAGGTGGCTTGAACCCCCATTTATAACCCCCACCGACAAAACAGACTGGACAGGTGGGTGTGGGAACCCCCCCCTGCACCCGCTGTCCAAAAAAGCAGGGAAAATCATCCCCAGATTTGAGGAGAACTGTCCTCGGTATAATGCGGAGAAAGTTAAAGTAAAACCCTGTGTTTGGAGGAAGCTACACGGAGCTCTCATAAGAGGGAGAGATTTGGCCTCGGTGACGTACACTTTTTTTTCTTTTTTTTATTTGAATGCTGGATCGAAAGGCAGTGAAGGGAGCATGACAAAGGGAAGTCCTGTACTGGCCTGTGGTGCTCAGCCCACAGAAAGGACCTGCTGGCACACTCATACTAGCCTGAGGGATCACCCTGGAAGGGCACAGTGGTACGTGAAGGATCATTGACCCCCTTTTAATATTCAGCTGCCTAACCCAAGCCTGCTATCACTGGGCCTGGGCCTGTGTGCTCACATAGAGTTCAGATGCAGTGACCTGGCCCATAGAGAAGGGAGAGGAGGGCATTGTAGGGATTTTGCCCCTGCCGTATCTAGGAGCGACGTTCCAGTGATGAAGATGGTGCAGAGGTCACGGAGCACTACCCTCACCCCGCTTGCAAAAGAGCAATCTATACAGGTACAGAACTGCACTGTGGGACCCCATCATATGCATCAAGGAATAGGAGGGGAGGGTGCCCAATTGTGGAGACACATCTGGATCATACTCGGGGAACCACTCGAGGAGAACAATAGCGCCCCACTGGTCTCTAGACCTACTCTTTGTGCCACAGTACTATTGTGGCATACACTATCTGCAGCCCCCCGCAGTCTGCCATCAGCGTCAGGCCTTTGGAAGTGGTCATTGTAGAGGCGCGTATGCTCTCGGCAGACCAGCTAAAGGAATAACCACGCCTCCTAAAGTTCTCTAACACAGACACAGGGGAAAGGAGCCCATCCACCCAGACTGAGGCGTAAGCTTCGGGACACACTCGAGGGGTAATCAACCACCATATACCCAAGGAGGGGTGGGCCACCGATTCCAGGGTGTGTACCCTTCTCCTGGGTTCTGGATAAACAGAGCACTCGGAAGCCTGTATCTACGGCCCAGTGTCAGCGAGGCGCGCATTCACCACCAAGGGCCCGAATTGCAGAGATGATAACAGAAAGAGGAAGAGACCCGATACCATGAAGGGTGCGAGGTAGGTGGACGGAAGTGCGTGGGCACCAACTGGGCTTCCTCCTCTTCCTACAACACCAAGCCTCTGCGGTGTGGGCCATCTTCAAAGGGGCATGTGCCTGCCACAGGGGGGACACGATTGGAGCAATGGCCTAGAGGACCCTGTGCCAGTTGAGAGACGGCCATAGAAGATACAGCAATTACACACCCTAAAGGCATACAGGGGGAGTGAGTCAAGCAGGGGCCACGCCCGCAACACCAGATGAAAGTGCATGGAAGCAAGGTGGAAGTTGGCCATGTACAAATATATTCTGAAACTGCCCGGGGCGGAATCCTCGACACAGACCAAAATGGCAACAACGTTGGATGAATCTGCTGCAACCAAAAAGGACGTGGCGGCCCTGATGGAAGAAATAAGGAACATGAGGGTGGACATTGGAGGTAGAATAGACAGATCACCCTGAGGATAGACAAGATGGAGGAGTGCCTGGAGGAAGTGAAAAATAACCAGACCTCCTTGAGCACCCTAGACTCTCAAATAGACCAACGGATAATGGAAATGGAGAATCGAGATGGCATTCCGGATAGGGAAGTGGAGTCAGAACAAGACCTGAAAATAACTCTCCACGAGGTCACAAAATTGGTGTTCGATGACGACTCTGTGGACGAAGCAAAAATTGAGAGGATACATCAGGCGGGGGCGCTCCAGGAGGGCCCAGTTCCGTCCTGGCTTGTTTCCTCAATTACAGTGACAAGATGAAAATCCTGGAGCAAGCAAAACAAAAAGGTCTGATCATCCTGGGCTCGGCGAGAGTGACCATTTTCCAGGATCTTTCCTTGCTGATGTTGGCGAGGAGGAGGATGTGTTTGTCCTTGACTAAGTGGCTTCAGGACAAGGGTGTCCGGTACAGATGGGGATTCCCGTTCTCCCTCGCATTTGAGATGGACGGTCACAAACATAGGCTCAGGTCAGAGGGAGACATCCACAGAGCCATATCATACTTGCTGGGGCGAACCATGGATCAGAAAAATCAAGGTGAAAGATCGGACAATGACAGGCAGTGGCATATTCAAGGGCCGAAAAGGAGGCGCATGCCGGGCTCCAGGAAGTACAAGAAGCTGAACGCTTCACCCGTGGTGAACACTTAATGTACACTTGGTAATTGGGGTCATTGATGGCTGTGGGGAGGAGGTTCTGAAAGGGCCCTAGGTAGATGAGGGGGCGCAGGGGAAGCCCAGGTGGGTTAGGGGTCGAATAAGCGGATGAAAGGAACTTAAGGGTTTCACTGGTGCAGATACACTCTATGAGGATAAGGCTTGAGTAGGGGGCAGGCTCAACGATAATATGAGTGATTATAGGATGGACCGTGATGGAAAAGGTCCCAGCTGGTGGTCTGATTTCATACCGGAGATGCTGACCGGGAGTTGTCAGATACCCTTTCGGGGGAGGCAAAGGGTTGGGTTGGGGGAGGCGGGAGGGAGGAGAGGGGTAAAAAAGTGTGTATTCTTAAAGCCAAGTTCATGCAGACATGAGGAGGTAGAGTTTGGGGTTAGGCCCCCTGGGGAGGGGAGTCATAATAAGTGTCTGGAGATGCAAAGATGGCTGTGAATTTAGGAACTCAGGGGGGTGGCCATCTGAGAGTGGGGACGCTGAACATCAAGGAGATGAACTCGCCCACAAAGCCATCATTAGTGGCCAGGGAACCACGTAGATCGGGCTTAGACGTAATGTTCCTCCAAGAGACCAAATATGCCATAGGGGGGAGGAAAGGAGGGTGCCAGGGGGTGGAGTGGGTAAAGCTTATTGGGGCTCTGGACCATTGAGGAACGCGGGGGAGGGATTCTCCTTAGAAAGAGGCTGCAAATGGAGGTGACCAAGGTCTGGGCTGATGTAGAGGGCAGTGCCCTTCTGATTGTGGGCATTGTACAGAAAGTCTGTTTTATGTTTTCGACAGTTTACTGCCCCAACCAGGGACATCTGAGGTTCTTGTTGAAAACACTGCCGAAAATGATGCTTGAAGCCTCTGGCCATATAACCCTGGGAGGAGACTTCAAAATGTGGGCTGATATTAAGCTGGACAGGCAGCGGGCGGATTGGGGACATCGGACCCTCCCAGGAGGGGGCCACAGAGGTTTCAGAGATGCTGGTGGTTTATGGGTTTACGGGTGAATGGCGGCATCATCACCCAAATGAGAAAGGGTATATCTTCTTCTCAGCTCCACATGGTACCGTCACTAGAATGACTACTTATATGTATCTATGAGAGGCAATGGAATGGGCGAAGATCTCTCTGGTTTCATGGTCAGACCATGATATTGTAATGGTGGAACTAAAAAGGGGCAGTCTACCGCACTAGGGGTCAAAATGGAAATGTAACAAGTGGCTGTGGAAGGACCCAGTGTTCCATGTGGAAATGTCATTTTGGAGGGGACTTCAAAATGTGGGCTGATATTAAGCTGGACAGGCAGCGGGGTGGATTGGGGACATCAGACCCTCCCAGGAGGGGGCCACAGAGGTTTCAGAGATGTTGGTGGTTTATGGGCTTATGGATGAATGGCGGCATCATCACCCAAATGAGAAAGGGTATATCTTCTTCACAGCTCCACATGGTACCGTCACTAGAATGACTACTTATATGTACCTATGAGAGACAACGGAATGGGTGAAGATCTCTCTGGTTTCATGGTCAGACCATGATATTGTAATGGTGGAACTAAAAAGGGGCAGTCTACCGCACTAGGGGTCAAAACGGAAATGTAACGAGTGACTGTGGAAGTCATGTGGAAATGTCAGAAGAAATTAAGGAATACTTTAAAATGAATGCTACTCGGGAGGTCACAAGGAAGACGTTGTGGGAAACAGGCAAGTCGACATGGAGAGGGATCCTGATGAGGAAGGGCACGAGGAGAAAAAGGGAGCGGACCCTAATTGAGAACAGGCTTAGAGAGGAGATCCTTCACTTTGACGGAAAGGTGAGGGATGCTGCTGAAGAGAGGGAGGATAGAGTACACGAGGCGAGAAAGAAAAGGGAAACACTCAGACTCCTTGAAGAAGGCAAGATAGTGAGGACATTAAAGTTCCTCAAACAATGGTTTTATGAGAAGGGAGACAAGGCGGACACATTGTTGGCCACCAGATTATGTTGCCAGCAAGCCGAGTGATGGGTGGCGGACATAGATGAGGGGGGAAGGAGGGTGACTCGAAGAAGGTAGGGATTCAGGAAGTGTTTGCAACATTTTATGAAACCCTATACAAATCGGAGGCCAACCCAGGGAGGGGAGAAATAGCATCATATTTAGCTGAAACACAGATGCCTAGACTGTCCCTAGAGGAGGTGACAGTACTGGAAGCCCCCATAACGGCAGAAGAAATCAAGCGGGCGGTGCTCAGTCTACCGCTGGGGAAGGTCCTGGGGGAAGATGGGTATACAGCAGGTTTTTATAGGTTATTTATCTCCCGTCTCCTCCCCATCATGGTGGAACTCTTCAATGAGATTCTGGAGATGGGGGAAGCCCCAGAATCATTCTCCCGGGCATTAATAACAGTGATTCATAAGGCGAGTTAGAGACCCCACAAGATGTGGGTTTTACCACCCCATCTCTCTTCTGAACATAGATGCTAGGATCTATACGTGGGTATTGGCGGCTAGACTGGAAATACACATGCCCCAACTGACACATTTGGATCAAGTAGGCTTCATATCGGGATGGCGGTGGGCGGACACAATGTGGAAAACCTTGCACTTCATTCATGAGTCGTGGGAGATGGGAGGTGACCCTGTCCTTCTTTCGGTGGACGCTGAGAAAGCGTTTGACAGAGTGAAATGGGGCTTTCTAGATGCAGTTTTGGGTAAAGTGGGCCTTGGTTCCAGGTTTCGGAGGAGCATGAGGGCATTGTATACTTCCCCCTGCGCTTCGGTTACGTTTAATGGATATTACTCCGGATGGTTTGACTTAAGTAAGGGTACACGACAGAGCTGCCCCCTCGCGCCGAATTTTATTTTCCCTTTCCCTAGATCCCCTTGCACTGAAAATTAGAGGGGACCCTTAGGTGGAAGTTTTAAAAGTTAGAGGAGCTGAATACAAATTGGCACTGTACGCCAATGACATGCTGTTGCACATACAGAACACCTTAACGTCGGTACCAAGGGCGATACAGTTGATGGAACAATATGGGGAATTATCGGGCCTAAAAGTTAACAGGTCCAAGTGTCATGATGCCTACCCCCGGGGAACCAGACCAGGTCCAGCAGCCCCGGGAGCAGGCATCACGTTCCCGGGGAAAGGCCCAGTGACCCCTGTTAGGGGCCATCTGGACACAGTCCTGGCGCCTTTGGCGCCAGGCTCATATGAGACTTCAGTCCTGGCGCCACAGGCGCCAGGCTCAAAAGGGGAAAACTTACCTGGACTTACCTGATGCAGACCATGCTGCAAGGGATCCAAGCCCTCAAGAGGCCTAGAAGGGACTACTTTACCTAGGGACTCTTTTGCCACTCGGGTGTGGCGGTGGAGGAATACTTACCTGGAACTACTTTAGAGGCTATTTAAACCACGCCCGAAGAGCAGCACACGCTTCGCGTTATTCTGCATCCAGCAGCTTAACGCTCACCATGCCTGCAGCAGCATCCAGACTTCAGCCACGTCCGCCTTGAACCCGGAGCACCTAGAAACAAGGGAAAGAAGGAGAAAGGTTAGAACCAGAACATTTACCAGCTTCTTACCTGATTCCAGAGCCATCGCATCGTCGAACCAAAGGAAAGACTTTATTTTTAAACACGTTGCATCGCCAGCAGCAGCGCCGCGCTGCATTCTCTGTTCCTCGCAGCATCTTCACGTTTCACCACAGCCTCCTGCATGTTCCCGCCGCATTCCGGAACCTAGGGGAAGATAAAGACAATAGGGTGAGCCAAGGGAACATATAGAGGAATACTGGTTACCACCCTAAGACCTACCTGATTTACCACCGGGGGAAACATTCCTCTCCTCGGGTCGGCGCAGCTCCCACTGCACCATCGCCGTACCCTGGCCCCTAAGGGGAAACAAAAGCACAACAGGGTGAATCAAAAGGACAATCAAGGGGAGCCACCTCCCGCAATAGACTTACCTAATTTTACCGCCGGAGGTATAACTCCTCGACTCTGGTTTTCTCACAGCACCTGAATAAAGGAGAAGACCACAGATTACAGGATTGGATAGGAGTGATGGTCAGGCATTTGAATTCTTGTGAACTGCATACTTACAGCGTCTTGCCGGGAGAGTCAAAACAGCCCTGGAACTCACCAATCCCTTCGACCAGTGGAGCAACTGGTCCATCACGCGCCCCTGAGCTCGAAGCAGGATGGAGAGCTCACCCTTTCAAACCATAAGGGAGACTTTAGAGGGGACATCGGAGGTGGTCAGTGAGGAGAACAACGGCGGTGGGTGGGGGGAATTTACGCTCAACTCCACGGTGGTTAATTCCCCTTTCTCCATTCACAGAAGAGTATTCCTACCGGCCAGACAAACCATACATCTCGGCCCTACGCATTACGCTGGAGGAGGCCGCAGCAGCCCAGATCTGACCGGCGCCTCTGTGGGAGTCAGGTGAGCGTAACAGAACGCAAAGCCTACCTACAATTTCCCACCCGGGCGTTATGGAGACCTCAGAAACTGACCACCTAGCCCAATTACTAGGGGAACTGAGGGCCGAAGTGTATTCCGCCCGTCAAGAGACCAATACTCTTAGGAGAGAACTGATCTTGTCAAAGGAGCAAACTGATGACCTTGCTAGGCAACTATTGCAAAGTCAAGCTGGACAAGCACCCCTACCTGGTTCCGGGGGAAATCCAGCCCCTGAGGTATCAAGTAACCTTGTGCAAATAAACCTACCTGGAAATATTCCATTAGCTCCACCCAAACGCTTTGCCGGAGATCCCAAAAGGTTCGCCGTTTTTATGAACCAATGCCGCTTGCACATTTTATGCAGACCTGGAGCCTTCCCAAACGATCAAGCCAAGGTAGCTTTTGTATTGTCATAGCTCAGTGGCAGTGTCAGGATTCCGACAGTGCCTAATGCAGGTTTGGGGCATTTGGTACACACCACGCACAAAGGGCAACATCCTGGACTGGGGAGAGACAGGCAGTGGTCCAAGCATCTGTATTTTAGGACTTTGTTGTGCCCTATTTGTAGAATGCAGACCTGGAGGCAGCAGAATGCAGCATTCGGCATCAGGACAAAGAAAGACTTCAAATCCCAGCATGCTCGCGCCTTCGCGAGCAAAAGAACTACTTCGGGACAACGCCCGAGGACCAGCGCATGCGCGCGACGCGCGCAAGGATCCATGCTTGTGCTAAAAGAGATGGACCTGAGCAGACGTGCAGATAGGGGGCTCCTGCAGGCAGCGACCCGCGGGACCAAACCCTGCCTGTGAACACTGCAGGCCCCGCGCACCATGACAGATAAGTGCATTTCTTTTATGGCCAAACTATTGCGAACAAGCGACCGCTAACGGAATGCTTGTAGAAAATAACAGATACATTCAGCGTGTGTCTGGAACACGCTGGTTGGGATTCGACGTTGTGTGCACACGTAGTGGGGGGAAGCCTAGCACTGGAAGGAATTCCAAAGTCCGTCTTGGCGGAACACTCACCCGGTGCCAATTAGTTCGTGTGAAGTAACACGGCCTGACTAATTCAACTCGGAACGAATGAATGTGTGAATGTGCCGTGTGAGGAAACACGGTTGTTGACATAACACTCACTCCTGTTTTTGGTTTTCTTGTAGCGGCGCTCCGCTGTAGTGAACAGCAAGAACTTGTATTGCGCCGTAGTGTTACGGCAAGAACTGGGGCAAGCTTGCATACCTCTCAGCTGCATCACATGAAGCTAAGTGTCTTTTGAGTTATTCCATTACAGTGCTTGGTAATACTTGTTCCAGGGGTGTCTGTGTGAACAGCTCAAGAAGCGTGATAGGAACGCTTCTACAAAAGTAATGTACTATGTGCATCAATCATCATTGTGTATAGGGTGAGACCCAACAGGTCTCTGAGGTTCTTGCTGAGTGTAAGAAAGAGTGTAAGGGCGGAGTGCCATCGATCTCAGGAACCCCAGAAGGGGACAGCAAGACGGACCTTTCCTAATAACCCTCCTTTCCTACCATTCCCTTACCCCTTCTTCCCGGTTACCCTAACTTCCCCCTACCTATCCAATCCAGCGGACCCTAACCCTCTTTCCCCGGCGGGTTACGGAAGCCTGAGTTTATTACCAAGCCAGGCACCAAGACCCAACGGGAAGGCAGGTGTACATGCTACCTCCGCGCAAGGTTGAGTGTCTGACAGGCAGTGCAGCCGATTGGTCTATCCCACTGGTTACTCAGGATGACCCAATGCTCCGGGATTTTCACGGCTTTCAAACTAGCATGGAAAGACTATTTGCCCGGCACTCTCAAGGACAGGCCCTGGATAACAAACTTTTGTCCCTACGGCAGGGTAACCAGGATCTCCTATCCTACATCGCAACCTTTAATAGGTTGATTGTAGAAACTGGGTGGACTGAGGAAAAACGGATCACGTTATTTCATCGAGGACTTCGAGGAGAACTAAAAGATGTCTTGGCTCAAGTCGTGAATCCACCTCAAGACTGCGCTGAATATATAGACTTAGTCGTCCAGTTAGATCATAGACTTCAGAACAGAAAAGCAGATTGAACCAGGTTTGAGAACCGGGTGTTGGACAAAACCCCTGCTAACCCCAAAGGAGCCGATGCTTCAGAACCCATGCAAATCGGAGGAGTTAAAGGACCCTTAACCCAGAAGGAAAGAGAAAGGAGACGGCACATGCAATTGTGCCTTTATTGTGGGACCTCTGGGCATTTTCTATGGAATTGCCCTGTAAAACCGCCCAAGAAGGCGGTAGGAGCCGCTGATACAAGCCATATGGAGTCAGACTCGGGAAACAACCTCGCCCGACAAGCGTAGAGGTCCGCTTGCCGAGCTTGAAGAAGGACACTCAGACCTCGCATTTCATCATGCCAATGGTCCTCGTAGATCCTGAGCAACCATCACGTATGCATGTCGTAAAAGCATACATCGATAGCGGGGCCATAGGAAACTATGTGGACTACGAATTGGCTTCCAGGATGAATCTGCCTCTCTGCCGTAAAACCACCTCAGATGTCATCACCACAGTCGATGGAACCGTAATCACCTCTGGGCCTGTAATTCATTCCACCGCAGAGATGACACTAGTGGGTCAGGACGGGCATCGAGAGACTATTGTGTATGATGTAATCAAAGCCCCACAGTTCCAGATAATACTGGGGATACCTTGGTTGGAAACACATAATCCTAGTATTGATTGGCGAGAAAAGAGAATAACCTTCCTGGGTTGTGCACAAACCTGTTATCCAAAGAAAAACCTGAACGCAGGCCTGGCTACAGTAACCACAGCAGTCATGCAACTACCTCCAGAGTACCGTCTTCCAAAAGGAACAGGCTAACACCTTACCTCCTCACAGATCGTACAATTGTCAAATCGATCTCATACCCGGTGCACAACCCCCTTGTAGCAGAATCTATGCCCTTACGGAACCTGAGAACCTCCACCTAAGACAATATTTAGACCAGTACCTTGCCAATGGTTTTATTCGCCCATCCAAGTCCCCTGCATCTTCAGCTTTGTTCTTCGTGCCCAAAAAGAAGGCGACAAATGGAAGACTGTCTTCCGCACCAAATATGAATTATTCGAATACCAGGTGATGCCTTTCGGGTTGTGCAGCGCACCAGCAGCCTTCCAATACTTCATGAATGATGTCCTTCGTGAACTCCTTGACGTTTGTGTTGTCATATATATCGATGACATTCTGGTATACTCCTCTTCGGAATCTGATCATGTGAGACACGTCCGAGCAGTCCTTGAGAAATCGCACCAGCACAAACTATATGCTAAACTAGAAAAATGCGTTTTACATGCCACAGAAGTCGAATTCCTTGGGTTTATCCTAACACCGAAGGGAGTCCGAATGGACTCACGAAAAGTAGATGCAATCCTTAAGTGGCCATCACCAAGTTCAGTTAAAGGAGTTCAAAGCATGCTCGGCTTTGCCAATTTCTACCGCAGATTCATCCCGGATTTTTCACATGTTGTACATCCCATCACAGCACTCTTGCGGAAAAATAAATGCTTTATGTGGACTGAAGAAGCCGAAAAGGCCTTCCAAGAACTGAAAGCGAAATTCACATCTGCACCTGTATTAAAGCACCCACGCCCTGAACTTCCATACATAGTGGAAACTGAGGCATCCAGTCTAGCCATGGGAGCTGTCCTGTCTCTAAGGGACCCTGAAACTGGCCAGCTTCACCCAGTGGCGTTTTGGTCCAGAAAATTCTCGGCACCTGAGTTAAATTATGCAGTTACCGACAAGGAGCTATTAGCCATTAAGTCCGCCTTCAAGGCTTGGCGGCACTATCTTTTCGGTGCCAGGCATACCATCACTGTAATCACTGATCACCGGAACTTACAATATTTAAAAACAGCCAAGGCTCAATCATCACGGCAACTCCGATGGGCATTGTTCTTTGCCGAGTTCGATTTCGTAATCACCTACCGCCCAGGTTGTAAGAACGGTAAAGCGGACACTCTATCCCGAATAGGGATGGGAGACACTGAAGTGAACTCAGAACCAGTACCTATAATTTCCGAACAAAGGATTCTTGGCATGACCTACCTTATTACCAAGGGCGCCTGTTTCTGCCACACAAGGAACTACAAGAGCTAGTCATTTCCCGTTATCATGATACCCTGATGGAGGGGCCCCCAGGTATTGCAAAAACCGAAGCAAAAATCAAAAGACAATTCTGGTGGCCCACCTGGCGAAAGGAAATTAAGTCATTTGTGATGTCTTGCAGCGTTTGCGCCCAAAACAAAAGTCAGAAGAAAAAGCCAGCTGGACTCTTACAACCATTAGACATTCTGCCTGCACCATGGCATACCTTATCATTGGACTTTATTACTGACCTACCTCCTTGCAATGGGTTTAACACCATTCTTGTTATTGTGGATCTTTTTTCCAAAATGGCCCACTTTATTCCTTTAAAGGGGCTACCTTCAGCTTCAATCATAGCCAAGGAATTTCATGAAAACATTGTTCGTATTCATGGATTTCCATCCGTACTGGTCTCTGACCGGGGCAGTCCATTCATGTCTCATTTTTGGAGAAAATGTTGTCAACTGGCGCAAATCGACGTGAGGTTATCAACCAGTCACCACCCCCAGACCGATGGTCAAACGGAGAGGACTAACCAGACTCTTGAACAATACCTGCGCTGCATGTTGCATCAGACTGAGAGTAATTGGAAGGACATTCTTTGGATCGCTGAATATGCATACAATAATTCAGTTAATTCTGGAACTGGGCAAAGCCCTTTTTATACCCTATACGGGCCCCTCCCTCGAACCTCAGACCTTGACTCACCCCAACACCTAGAAATGCCTGCAGTGGACCATTTACACTCCATGATTACACAAGCCTTTAAGGAAGCAACAACACATTTGAAGCAAGCGAAGGGGAAATACAAGAAGGATGCGGATCGGCATAGAAGTGATGCTCCAGAATACCAGATAGGAGACCAAGTATGGTTGGCCACAAAACACATACCGCTCAAGGGAACACGGACCTTTAACCCGAGATATTTGGGACCTTACTCTATTAAGCCCATTATCAACCCAGTGGCCGTCAAGTTGGACTTACCGGGTAATATGCGGATTCACCCCGTCTTTCATGTGTCACTGTTGAAGCCAGTGCAACCAGGGACAAGACTAACCAAGCCACCCGACCCCATCCTCATAGACGGGGAACCCGAATTTGAGGTTAAAAACATCCTGGACTCCAAGATGGTGAAATCAAAAACTTTTTTATTTGATTGACTGGAAAGGTTATGGACCACAGGAAAGGTCTTGGGAACCTAGTGACCACGTACATGCACCTCGGTTGGTGAAAAGATTCCACCGAAATTTCCCGGACAAACCTAAACCACCGGGAAGAACGACTTTAGGAGGGGCCTTGGGGGGGAGTGATGTCATGATGCCTACCCCCGGGGAACCAGACCAGGTCCAGCAGCCCCGGGAGCAGGCATCACGTTCCCGGGGAAAGGCCCAGTGACCCCTGTTAGGGGCCATCTGGACACAGTCCTGGCGCCTTTGGTGCCAGGCTCATATGAGACTTCAGTCCTGGCGCCACAGGCGCCAGGCTCATAAGGGGAAAACTTACCTGGACTTACCTGATGCAGACCATGCTGCAAGGGATCCAAGCCCTCAAGAGGCCTAGAAGGGACTACTTTACCTAGGGACTCTTTTGCCACTCGGGTGTGGCGGTGGAGGAATACTTACCTGGAACTACTTTAGAGGCTATTTAAACCACGCCCGAAGAGCAGCACACGCTTCGCGTTATTCTGCATCCAGCAGCGTAACGCTCACCGTGCCTGCAGCAGCATCCAGACTTCAGCCACGCCTGCCTCGAACCCGGAGCACCTAGAAACAAGGGAAAGAAGGAGAAAGGTTAGAACCAGAACATTTACCAGCTTCTTACCTGATTCCAGAGCCATCGCATCGTCGAACCAAAGGAAAGACTTTATTTTTAAACACGTTGCATCGCCAGCAGCAGCGCCGCGCTGCACTCACCATTCCTCGCAGCAACTTCACGTTTCACAGCAGCCTCCTGCATGTTCCCGCCGCATTCCGGCACCTAGGGGGATATAAAGACAATAAGGTGAGCCAAGGGAACATACCGATGAATACTGGTTACCACCCTAAGACCTACCTGATTTACCACCGGGGGAACCATTGCTCTCCTCGGGTCGGCACAGCTCCCACTGCACCATCGCCGTACCCCGGCCCCTAAGGGGAAACAAAAACACAACAGTGTGAATCAAAAGGACAGTCAAGGGGAGCCACCTCCCGCCAGAGACTTACCTAATTTTACCGCCAGAGGTATAACTCCTCGACTCTGGTTTTCTCTCAGCACCTGAATAAAGGAGAAGACCACAGATTACAGGATTGGATAGGAGTGATGGTCAGGCATTTGAACTCTTGTGAACTGCATACTTACGGCGTCTTTCCGGGAGAGTCAAAACAGCCCTGGAACTCACAATCCCTTCGACCAGTGGAGCAACTGGTCCATCACGCGCCCCTGTGCTCGAAGCAGGATGGAGAGCTCACCCTTTCAAACCATAAGGTGAGACTTTAGAGGGGACATCGGAGGTGGTCAGTGGCGAGAACAACGTGGGCGGGTGGGGACAATTTACGCTCAACTTCACCGGTTGTTTAATTCCCATTTCTCCATTCACAGAAGAGTATTCCTACCGGCCAGACAAACCACACATCTCGGCCCTACGCATTACGCTGGAGTAGGCCGCAGCAGCCCAGATCAGACCGGCGCCTCTGTGGGAGTCAGGTGAGCGTAACAGAAGTCCCTCCTATTTCCATTGAAGGTGGGCGGGCAGGAGGTTGGGATCAGGTTTGCCCTCTTTGGGACTGACGGCTCAGTGGGACACGCTGAGATACCTGGGGATCAATCTTAAACTAGAGCTTGGGGCTCTGTTCAAAACAAACTTCCCCCTTCTTGTAAGAGGCTTTCAATCTGACCTTGATAAATGGATAAAACTGACTGTGTCATGGCTAGGGCGTTGAAACGCTCTGACGATGGTTTGCCTACCTAGGTTCTTATATGCATTCCAGATGCTCCCGATCAACGTCCCGAGTGCTTTTTCCAGGATACAAAGGGTGAAATGCTTAGGTTTTTGTGGCAAGGGAAGAAGGCAAGAGTGGCGCATGATGTCCTCACACTGCCTAGTTATAAGGGAGGGGTGGGAATTTGAAAATATACTACCAAGCGGTCCAACTAAGGGTCCTTATACCCCATCTGAGAATGCAGAAGGAACTCCAGTGGATTGATCTAGACAACAACAATTTAGCTCCTTCCACTCTGGCGGAATGAATGTGGGCACCAAGAGGCGCATTACCATGCTAAATCAGGGACCACCCAATATTGGGAAACTTATGGGAGATCTGGAGGGAGAGGGGGGGTATGAAGGGTGTCACCACCTGGCCATCTCCCCTGAGCCATAACTGGGATCCAGGTATACAGGTGGCAATTCTAAACCCGGAGAGATTCCAAGCATGGTTTGAGGCAGGATTGAAAGGGGTGGGACAGCTCTGGAAAGCAGGTTCCTTTATCACAATCACTTATCATGAGGGTGCATTGGGCATAGGGGCTCTCTCAGTCTTTTCGTACCTTCAACTAAAGGGAACCCTCACAAGAAAAAAATGGAAGGAAATGATACCGAGCGACCTCACCCCATTTGAACAAATACTAGATAATAGAAGGGAAACAAAGGGCCTGATCTCGGCTATGTATAGCTTGCTGATGACTGTGGGGAAGGGATCAATGGAGCACTTGAGAAGAAGGTGGAAATGAGGTATGGGAAGTGAAATAAACCTTGAGCTCTGAGGGAGGCTATGTAAGGGTGCTGCAAGGAGTTCAATTTCAAGTCAATACAAGCTACATGCCATTAAGATTCTCCATAGTTGGCATTATGACCTGGTAAGGCTCTCGAGGATGTTTCAGTCAGCAAGCCCCTTGTGCTGGCGTTTGTGTGGGGAGAGGGCCGACTACTGGCACATGAGGTGTGGGTGTCCTCGTATTCGTTTGTACTGGGACGAGGTGATGGGTTGGATTAAAGACTTAGATGGAATCCACCGTACTACATCGCTGTTGCTGATACTATTTGGTATGGAGGAAGTTGAGGGAGAACCCAGTAGGTTTACGGGGGTAGCATGACCATTGAACATACTTCTGTTAGATGGCAGTGACTGATCAATCTGGCTGATATATTTAAGCTTATTATCACCAGCATGTCTTCTAGAGCACCAGGCCCTGATGACATTTGTAGCTCATTAGTCAAATACGATCCTAATACTTGGGCCATGACACTAAATAGGCTCTTCCAAAGTATTGAAACCACACAGACTGTTCCATCCAGCTGGCGGGGTAGTATCATCATTCCAGTTTGGATGAAGGGGAAACATGAAAATCCAGGGAACTAAATACTCTTAGCAATTCTGGATGTTTCGTCTAAAATCTTTTCCCACCCTCTGCTGTGTGAACCTGAAGACAGGACTGATGGACATAACATCATTCCCTTCAAGCAGACTGGTTTCAGCAAAGGATCAATTACCATCATCAACTGCCTGACATTTGTCACTACTCTGGATCAAGCCTCAAAGATCAGTATACGCACCCATAGTAGACTTCAGTGCCGCTTTCGATACCATAGATTGAGGGCATCTCTGGAACGAGCTGCATAGCTGGGGAATACCCCCGGGGCTCCTAAAGATGCTAGTGTGGCTTCACAACCAGACCAGTGTAAAAGTAAGACTGGGCCACCCGGATACATACCTTTAAATGTCTCAAGGTTGGACCCTGGCTCCAATCTTGCTCAATCTCTAACACTCAGATGTTGGCTCCAAACTCCAGGACCCTGCCACTACACCACCTAAAATTAGCACTACTATGCTTCAATTTGCTGAGATACCCAGACAACTTGGTCTTATTGAGCCTCACTCCAACAGGTCTTTAACATAATAATCTTAAGACATACACAGACCTCAATTCTCTAAAAGTTAACACCAACAAAAACAAAAATCACGCTTTTCAGTGCATCCAGCCCATCCAGAAAGATCCCCCATAAAGTTTGTTAAAAATATGAAGGGCCTACAATCGAGGAGGTCTCTGTGCACAAATATCTGGGGATGAATATAGATAACAATCTACAGGGACACAAGCACACTTCGAACAAGTGAGATCTTCCACACTGTCTACTCTGGGCTGTATCAGTGCTTTTGCACATAGAGGAAGGGGCTAATCTGTTGCCAGCATTTTACAGCTGTACCAGTCTAAGATCTCTTCTGTAATCATGTATGTAGCGGCTATTTGGGCCATGACCCATTTGGATACAGTGCACAAACTTCAGCAGACTTTACTCAAGAAATTATTGAGGCTACCCCCTGTACATCCATCAAAAGAGTTTATCTTGACTGCAATATTCTCCCCATTGCAGAGAGGATCCAATCTAGCAGTCGTTTAACATACTAGATATTAGCTGGAGCACCTAATCGGACACTACAGGCCTATATTTGGGAGGGAATTATGTCTAGATTTCACCCAATGTCAAAGAGCTGTATTGCCATGATTAAGGCCACTGCTTCCCTGTGGCTGCCTAGGATGCTGGTGGACATCACTGCACTAGAATACCCATCTATCAAGGCAAAGGTGAAGCGCTTGTTTACTGACTTTAGCAAATATCAACTAATTGTTAACCTGGCATCAGAACAAGGGGCAGACTTTGTCAACTATATGGCACCGAGGGGCTCTGCCCCCAAGTATGTGAGAAACTTCTTGGGAACATGCTGATTTGGGACTATACAAGATCAACTTCTATTCTGTCAAAACACAGGTAGTTGGAGGGGAAATGGGCCGACCACTTGAGAGAAGACAGAGTTTGTTGTCTATGTGGGAATGACTCACTTGAAACAGCAAAACATCTCCTGACACAATGTGATTGCCTGCAGCCTTTGCGGTCTCTGCAGGCCTATCCATCAGCCTACCCACAGAGTAACTGCGGGTCTTGTTTTTAAGTGGGAACCATGAAGCCTGCATCATTTACTTGACCATCATGTGACAGAAAGTTCATGAGATTATATATACCCTGACCTAATCTTTCGCAACTATACTTGTGGCGAGGACTGTTGGGAGGCATCTCTTGGTCGTGTAATGCTTAGGCAGGAGGGTCTATTCCTGCTTTTCAATTGTATGGCATCTCTGTTCAATCTTATGATTTTATTTAGGGGAGTGTGCCTGCCTGAAGATGGAGAGGGACACTTCACTATGCAATGTGTTTGCTACTTATGTTTTTACAAGGAAAGAGTGTCATAATGGACAAGGATGTGCCTGCCTGAAGGCAGAGTGGTTCCTATTACTATGTAATGTGTTTGCTACACATGGTTCTATGAGGAAAGAGTGTCATAATGGGCATGGATGTGGGAATTATTGCTATGCAATATTTTGTTCTATCTGTGAAAAGTTTGTATAAAACTGTAGCACAGTAAATAAAATAAATACATATATGGAAACTGGTGATAGCCAGGCTAGCTGAATTTCCAAATTACAACCTATAAATATAACTTTTATGACCTATCATTAAAATGCATTTCTATATTATAGTGTGTATTTGATTGATTTATATCGATAGTGATGAAATGTGTACTGTTTTTTATCAGAAAGTTATTTTATCAATGACATTGTTTTAGATTTTGTTGATGTATGTACATTTTAAAAAAACAGTGTAAAAGGCTTGACAATGTTCAACCACATGCACTTAAATACATGTTTTTAAAGAAAGTTTTAAGTGGTGTCCAGCATCAGTACAATACCATGGAATTTAAATCAGTACTCAAATTAAAGCACCTTTTCAAGACAGGTATGCCCCCATGGGTGAATATTTGAGAGCCCGCATAGAGAAATGTATTTCTCTGCCGTAATATCTAGGATGGACAAAGCTGATGATTAAAAATATTGATTCTTTTTTAAATGTCTCTATATATTTCATGATGTACCTATTTCATTGGCCTCTGATTTCTATAACAAATGACTGAGCCATACCACGGTTTTACACCTCCTGCTTTAACATGTGAAATACTTACTAGGCTGTGTTCTCAGGACAGGTTAGGTGTTCCTGATTTGCAAATTTCAGAGGTTTTCCTATGGAAATGCAAAATTGGAACACATGCCTGGAATGTAACAGGATATTTTGCCAAAATCTTACCCTTTTATAAATCCTAGATTCTAATGAACAAAAGGGGGCAGACTGATTTGACAGTTTGAGAAAGAAACGTTCTGATTCCACAGGGAAGTAGATGCCACATTGAAGGCTCTTTTACCCAAAGAATATATGTGTTACTCCTCGGGGTTCAGTGCTGAGTTCAGTCAGCCCCAGTCTCTGTGTGGAGTTGTTACCAGAGAGGAGCTGAAGCAACCTGTGTATTTGGAGTGCCTACCACTTTAACTTCCCAGACTGACTTTAAAAACCGACTTCCTGCGCAGAGCGCGGCGCAGAGTTCGGAGCTGAGTTCATTCAGCCCCGTCCGCCCCAGAACGCGCCCAGGTAGCCGGATGGATTCATTGTCAGTCACTGACCCAGTCGCCGCAGCTGCGGCCACCATTGCCGCTGGCCCACAAACAAGAAACAGGCTGTTACAGCACCGGCGGCAGCACTTAAAGGCCGCAGATCAAAAGGTAGGCATGCAGCCCGTATTATTCAGCCCCTTAACGCCAAGTGTAATGACTACCGATACGCCAGCAGTTAGCGTTTTCAGAGTGCCGTCACTCGCGGTCCTGGCTTCATCCGCTGTAGCTTCAAATGTTGCAAATGTTGCAAGGCAATCAGAGAATGTGACCACTGATGCTGATGTGGAGATCAAGATCGAGGTCACAAACCGTAATCAGTCCCTCTCCCTCTCCCTGCTGCAAGAAGGTGCTGACCAAACGTGCCCAGCAGTTTTGAACTCGAATGCGCGTTGACCGCCCCTCACCTTGGTCTACATGGACGAATTCGATGTGCCCTTCATGTTTAATATTACCAACTCTGACCTTTTAGAAATGCGATTACCCATGGAAGACGACTCAGCCTTTCAAGATGTGCTGGTGAGAAGTCCTGCCCTCCAGACAAGCGTCACACATAGGTTACATGAAAAAACAGACACAATTGCTTTACATCACCCTTCTTTGGCTGCAGTTACAAAGAGCTTGCCTTAAACAGCAGCCATTCCTGCAAAGTTAGAGTAAAAAAGGGGGAGAGATGCGAGACAAAGCATGTCCAGAGCAAACTATCAAGGCTGGCATCCGAGGAGCTGTAGAAACCTTGTCTCGTGAAAAGTCAACACCAGTCTCCAATGAGGCTCAACTAAATAGAGAAAAAGACACTGAGGTGAACATCGTAAAAAGCAATACAGCTGAGGTTCAGCTCGAAAAATCACCCATATAATTTGCAAAACCTGGCCCTCTGGTGAACTATGACATTGTAGCACACAAAGCCCACCTAACGGAAGGGCTGAAAGCCGATTTCGTCACAATGCGTGAACGCCTCAACGCAAGTTTCATTCACAAACATGCAAATAAGCCTGAAATGGGTCGAAAAGTGAGCACCACAAAGAAGGAAGTTCACCATCTAAACAGCAAAACCCCTAATATTAATGGCTCACCTGCAGTGCTCGGCCGCATCAATTTAGATTTAACTGATCACAGTCATGATGAAGACACCAATCACAAAAACATCCGATGTTCATCTGGGACATCAGAAACAATGTCCGGAAATGATGCAACCCGCGCCTGCTTCGCTCGTTCTCCATCAGCAACGCAATCAGAAGAGGCTTCAAACATCAAAGGAAACATTTCAATAGCAGCGGGTTGAAAATTCACAACAATGGCCCTCATTAGGACCCTGGCGGAGTGGGTTTCCGCCAGCGCTAATCGCGGCGGACCCGTCCGCCGTACTACGAGTTCCCTTAGCGCCATGGAGGTTTTCTCCGCCTGGTTTTGCCGGGCGGAGAAAACCATGGCGCTAAGGGACCTCGTTGTTAATTACGCCGCCGTACTTTACGGCGGCGTAATTAACTCCTTCCCCACTCCCATTATACCCTATGGGGCAAGAATGGGAATGGGGAAGGGTAAAATGGGGATTGGGGATTTACCGCTCCGCCAAGGTCGGCATGGGGTGGTAAATCCGCCAACCCCCATGGCGCTATCGACGGCTTTCCGCCGTGCTTCGCGGTGCATTTAGCACCACGAAATCCGCCAGGGTCGTAATGAGGGCCAATGTGTTAGCAGCCACTTCTATTGCTTTACTACCTTTTATGAAATTGTATGAATCCTTGAACGATGCTGTGTGAGATCAACATTCTTTACTGGTCACCGCAAATAGCAAGCTGGAAGCTTTGGAATAATTTTACGAACACCTCGTGCAACGATTTGACCACGAAGCGGCTTCCTCCTGTCAATGGCAGTCTCGTCTTAATGAATTAACCAAACACGAATCTCTCGAAAAAGTCGACCTCAGTGAAGCCCTCGTAGAATGCACAAAGTGGATCAGACACAATGGGCCTCATTCCGAGTTGGGCGCAAAGGGATTATCCTTTTGCGCCCTAATCCGAGGTCCCTTAGCGGGTCCCTCGTTTAATGTTTTGTCTGACCAGGCATTGTGGACGGGACCCGTTAAGGGACTTCGGAGTTAATAACGGTACCACAATTTGCGGTACCGTTATTAGCTACTTCCCCATTCCCATTGAGCCCTATGGGGGATCAATGGGAATAGGGAATGGTTTGGTGAATGGGGACTTACCGGTCCCGCCAAGGTCAGACTGGACCGGTAAGCCTCCCTTTCACCAAACTGGAGTCGGAACCAGTATGGGAGGTAGTCATGGCGCAAATCACGCCATGACTACCACCATATTCGGAATGAGGCCCAATGTCTCAGTGCAGCCTCTTTGCTGCCTAGCGACTTATAAATGTGGTTGCAATGACAACAGAAGTGCACTGCCAAAGGATGGACAATGTAACTTACAGAAAGAGAGATCAGTTTCTCAGGTCGTGCTACCACCTATTGATCATCATGACGGTTGTAGACCAATCGCCAAAAAACCTGAAAAAAAAACAAGAGGAAAAAAAGACGAATTGAAGTCGACAGAGTTGGAAGCCGTCTCTCCATCCGTTCCATTGAATATTGCAGCTGGCCTGCAACCAAAGGCCCCGAAGCAGTCTCATCGACGAACACGCCGAATGGGTAGACTCAACTGGTCGCTGGATCTAATCCTCCAAGTCTGCAATCTGAGACCGGAGTTGAAGTTGCACATAAATTTTTGTTTGGAATCTTCACGGGAGCTGCCAGAGCAATTAAATCTGCAAGCACAAATGCTGCCCTACTCAAACGGAAAACAACAAATTTGCCGAAGAACAGAAAGAACGGGTCAGCACAAAAACATGCACGATCAAACGAAGCAAAGAAATTTATCAGAAATTTGACAATGCCTCTGTGGCTAGAAGTAGCAACCAAAAGCGCTACTGTAGCCGGGCTCGCGCAATTGAAAGAAAAAAAGGAACCAACAGGCAGAGACCGCAAAACAAAACCCCACAAACAGAGCGCGAGAAGCCTCCCCTTCGTCCGACGACTTATCTATCGATGCCTCGATAGATTTGTGCAACCTTTCAACGTACTCCATAGAAGATGAAGAATTGTCGATAACAGCTGAAAGTGTGGTGGAGACAATGTCCACAAACACACACGAAAACCTTTCATAAGCCGGCTTCAGAAATGAGTCACGTTGCGGCGTTCACCACAACGTGCAGCAAAAAAACATGACAAAATCTGATGAAAGACTTCTCCCGGCACCCTCCGAAGGTAAATCTCATCCAAAAAGAAGCACAACTTACAATGAAGATAACATTGTTTTGAAGTTTAACCCGAAACAAACATTGGCACAAAAACAAAAACATACTCAGCAAGGATCCGAAGTCAGTAACTCCTTGCCGGTGTCCTTAAAATCTGGCTGGTGGAAACTGGAGCTGGAAAACATTCTAGCAGAAACAAATGAGGTAAATTTGAGCCAATCAAGTGTCATGAGGTTATTGCACAATGTCCCTGCACTACGCAATATCAGTTCTGATGACATAGCAATCATTGAATACAAATCTGCACTAAGAACTGACTGGGTAATTCTTCATATTAAATCCAAGCTCCTTGCAAAACCATTAATGGATGCCAAAGAAGAATTATTGTTTTTTGGTTTTGATTTGTCACTGAGTGAGGATCAGATACCACATCAGGTGTCAGCCATGGAGGATAACCAAAATGCTTTTACCACCGAGCAAAAAAGAGACAAACTGTGGAAACAACTCAAAAATGAATCAAAATCTTCCACTGAAACAAAGCAACATCGTCGACTCATAAAGGTGCCAGTTTGAATGCTCGTCAACAAGAGAATAACATCTAGCACAACTTAGGGTCAAGAGGTGCAACCTATTTGCTAACTTCATGGAACCCAAGAGGATTCGCCCACCTGTTCCAAGAAGGTTGTCCTCAGGAGATCATGAATCCTATAATCTGCTTGCAAGAAACGTGGCTCTGCGAAATACCAACCTGCGACGGCTATTCAATATTCTTAAATGCGGCAGGGAAAACCCTATTTGGCCACCATTTTTCAGGTCTACTTACGATGTTAAGGAATTCCTGTGGCTGGGAAGTGATCAGTTCTTCGAATCCAAACCTGTTTGTGCAAGCACTAATTCTGGAAACCAATCTCTATAATGGGAACAAGAAAAAACAACTCTTGATTATAAACACATACTGGAATCCAGCAATGATTAATGAGTCTGCTTATTTAGCTTCGATTACAGCGCAAATTGATGCTTGCCTCTCATCCTTCTACGAGCCATTCATTCTGGTATGCAGTGATTTGAATTACTCATGGTTCGATAATTCGAATGAGCGGCTGATTTCTAACAAGCACAAAATTCCCACAGAATCATCAGATCGAGGCCTAAACTGGGGATATGAATTAGCCCTACGTCACTGCGAAATGTTGAACGGCTGCACAAGGGGTGATATTCCAGCAGCGGACACTTGGCACAGTGGTCCATTAAAAAAGACTCTAGATTATATATGGGCATCGAAAACCTTGCATTGTCACATCACTGAGCTAACAACGTGGAAGACTTTAAAAAGTGATCATGACGCCTTACTGTTATCCTGGGATTGGTCTCACGAAAAAAATCATTTAAGATGCAAAACAGCATTAAGTATCAACAGTGGCTAAAATAGACTTCAGATAAACAGTAAACAGATCGACAATCTGAGGGCAGATTTCATCTGTTCGAATATGATGAACAATCAAGCGGAATACATGCCTCTGTTGACGCAGTTCACAACCGGTTCCCACAGACAAAAAATAGAAGAAGTAAAAAACAAACATCCCCTCACTCTGAAGTAAGAGAGGCAAAGCTACTTCTAAATAAAGACTTACGGATGTTACAAAAATCTGGAGGGGCAAATAAAACATCCATGATGATTAAGCGACGTCAACGCTATCGAAAATTGGGTTAAATCATTTAATATAATCCGCGAGCAAGAACAAGCGGAATTGATGTTACGTCTAATCATCCAGAAAGACAGCAGAAACATATGGGAAATCATAAATACTGGCCATCTAAAGCAAGTCTTTGCGCTATCAAATGGGGTGAATGCTTCAAGTTGGGTGAAGCATTACACAGCAGTCTTCAGCAGCCACGAATTTGAACAAAGTGTTGAGTCAACGCCATTGAGTTTCAAGTGGAATGTTAGCAAAACTGTAGAAGACATCGAAAACGCCATCCAAACCCTAAAGACCTCGAGGGGAGCCGGCCCAAATGGCATATTAAACTCAATGCTAAAATCAAATAAAGTAAACTGGGCATGCTTCATCAAAGCCTTATTTGATCGTATAACTTCCACAATGGTGATCCCAGAGTCATGGAAATGGGCAGTGGTAGTCCTGTTGTTCAAAAAGGGCAACTGTGACAACCCAGAAAACTACCACCCCATAGCGCTCCTGGACACGATGGGCAAAATATTCACCACCTTTCTTCAAAAAAAGCTTGCAAGGTGGGCCGATGGAGCCAATTTAGTGGACGTAAGGCAAACTGGATTTACGAACGGCATAGGAGTAGAGTTAAACTTGACCCTTCTTAACCTGGAAAAACTAGATGCCCTAAAACACAAGAAATGTCTATTTCTTGCATTTGTCGACTTAAAACAGGCGTTTGATAGCATTAATCGGCAGCTCTTAAGGAGAAAACTCAGGGCTTGGGATGCCCTAAAGAGCTATTGCTCCCATTGATGGCATTGTACTCGAACACCACAATTCGTGTGCGGCTGAACGCTGAAGGTGAGGTAACTGAAGACATAAAAACAAACAAAGGGTTGAAACCATGTTGCCCTTTATCAGTGCTGTTGGTTAAACTCTTTATGTCCGACCTTCCAGCAGCTCTTTCAAACGCTAAGACTTTTCCACCTAAAGTCAACGGCCAGCATCTAAGCTGGGTGATCTACGCCGACGATGTGGTTCTGCTTGACTCTACAGAAATTTGGCTCCAAAGATTACTGTCAGCTCTACAAAGTTATCTAGACTCAAATCATCTGGAGATAAATGTGAAGAAATCGAAAGTAATTTCTTTGGGACCCAAAAACGCAATCAAGAAAGAAAATCTTCAAGTGGAGGGTCTACAACGAGGCTTTGGCCCAAACTGACACCATACGTTATCTGGGAGTTTCATTTAATATCTCAATAAGAGAGTGGAGCTGGACGCATGACGTTGTGTCTCGAATGTGAATGTTCACATTGCAAGGAGCCAAACATCACGCAAAATATGGTGGTCAATTCACTTCATTACCAGTAATAACATTCTACTTGCAAAAAGTGACTCCCGCTGTTTGCTTTGGAAGCGAAGTTGGTTGGAACATCGACGCAGGGTTTTGGTGCCGAATGGAGGGAAAATTCTGGCGAAAAGTCCTCAAACTACCACAAAATGCCCCTGTTGTGGCTATTTGACATGAACTGGGTTTGGACTACTTGTACTCCACTGTTGTGTGGAAATCGATCTCACTACTTCGAAAAATGCGCCTCACTCCTGTAGCAAAGCCCTATTTGATTTTGAATGAAAAAAGCAAAGTCTGATCGGCCAACTTATTAAATAGCTGGGAAGAAAAATTGTTATCGATACTGAGAGAAGCAGGCCTGAGCATGACGCAAGTTCCCCAAATTCTGCAAGTTGCGAAAAATAAGTTCCGTCAATGGAACTGGATTGCCAACACTGAAAAGCGAAGATTGTTAGTGTCAGCAAAAGACTTGGGATCATTGATGCAAAAAATGGTGGAACTTCTAAAATACTTGTCCAAATTTCCATCGCGATATCACTGTGATCAATTTATAATGCTATGTTTAAACCTATACAACACGAATGAGGTTTTGATGAGGAGAAAAGACCCAGCGACAAAGTCTGATCTATGTCGTTTTTGTATGTCGGATGTGGAATCGCTAAAACACCTAGGCCCTCATTACGACCCTGGCGGAAATCGAAAAACGATGGCGGAAATGCAATACCGCCATCGAATAGCGCTCGGTGCGATTATGACCCGTCACCGTAAAGTACGATGCCATTAGCGACACCGTAGTGAACGCCAACGCTAACTGCACCAAGTACGCGCGCGCGCGCCATGCCAAACCGTAATTAGCACCATGGCGCAAGGGTACGCGAATTCCGACCCTAGCGGACATGTACTTAACGCCATCAAGCACGGCGGAAAGTACCATTCCGCCATGGTGAGAAGTACGGCATCGCGAATCAACCGTAAACGGCCCCACTGAGTGCCTGTACACCGCTCCCTGGCCACATAGTACAACTCCCCGTAGGTGCAACGAAGTCACAATGCAACCAGTGAAATGTACAAGTCACCCATGCATGCCAACGAACAAAAGAATCACAAGAGGGGCCAATGGGAGCTGCAGGGCACAGATGGCACAAATACAGAAGCTATACCAATGGACATGACCTCAGTCTCCCACCAAGAAACGCACGCAAACACAGGCACCTGTGACCAGCAATATTCCGATAATCACATCATTCCACCAATCCACCTGGCTGACCGGCATCTGTTACACAAAACCTAATCCCCCGCCCCTGAGCATGACATCATTCAAACAGTCATATTGGCAGCCCTCACCCCTGACCTCACTGGGCTTCGTAGGCAAACGCGCCCAGCACAGTACCACGCAACTATACTCCGAAGCTGGAACCCAATGCAGATCTCCTCACAATACATCGCTCCCCAAATAGGAATATGCCACATCACTTGCAAAGAAGAAGGCTACACGGCCCATATCAGAATAGAAATTTAATGCACAACAAATTCACCAAGCCCATACAGCCATTAGGCCATGAACTCCAAAACACATTTCACCATTGTGGGCTGCATCCGCAATAAATGACCAGCTACTTCTTGTGTGACGCCCTGTTCCTTCATGGTACACAGGGGCTACATTCTCGTACGAAAAGGCAACATGGAAGCGCCTAGAACCGCAGGGCCGTCCCAATAGGGAGGCACTAGTCCAGCTGAAAGGCCGAAATGTTGCTCCAAGCCACTAGTACTGCGTAAGGGCATGTGGCCCATTGGCGATCGTCCCATAAGATCGTAATGCTGCTCCACTGATTAACACGAAGCAGCAGGTGTCGGGAGTAAAACCCATCTGCAGGAGTGGCATACAGATGGCAGTGGCAAAAGGGGAGGAGATACCTGTCAACCAAAAGAAAAGAAAAAGAATAGAATGGCCATCAGAACTACATTCGAACAACTCACTTCAATGATCACACTAGATCCACAGCCATATGCATGCTAGCCCACTCCAAAGGATCATCACCACCCCAAAACCACTTGTGACTCATAACTATCCATATCGAGGTGAAAACACCATCACAAACGAGTGTACCTGTGCATGCGTCTGTGAAAACAGAATCCATCAGATGGGATTGGTAACGTGCATGGACACAAGTGTCTGAAGGCGCGTCGAGACAGGGAGGGCTCAACAAGGCCAGATAGACGATGGTCCCACTATGGCAGCCCTGCATCACATAGCGCAGGGGAGGCAGACAGATTCCAAGAAGCCCTGTACATGGCAAACACCGTATCAAATCATCTGTCCATGCATCCATTCATCATTCCCTCATCCCGTAATGATAACGCCTGTTTCCATACTCACATAACATGTGAGAATTCCATTGAGTCTGTGCGTTATGCAGCCTGCAAAATCCACTGTGCCCCAGCCCGTAATTCCAGTGTTGTGAAGTAACATGTATTTGGGAACGTCCGGCCTCATCATCCACTTCGCTATTGCGCATCCCAAACTATTCATATCAATCATTGCATCCTCGCCATGGCCCCTGTCCCAAGGACACTGAACAATAGAACGTTATATTTGCAGTCAGACCTGTGGGCATCTCCTCGCCGCTAGCTGAAGACCGAAAGCGCCGCCCTTCGAATTCCTCATTTGCAACATCACGTCGAAAAGGCATCTGTGGCCGCTTGAAATCACAAATTAATCCATCTAGTGCGGCTGTGTGTGAAAATGGCAACTGCCTTCACTCACAAATGGGACGCCCCGCCCGTCGGTGAACCTCGGTACAGTGATGCATGAGGGTCCACCGTTACTCGAGTACTACGTTCCACTGACCCTTCACAAGTCTGTTCGCGACTGCAAAGAATGCATGTGAAACAATGGGACCATAGCCGAATGAACATATCAACCAATGTTACACGGCCATCGGGTACTAATACATGATTGTAATAGCAAGATGCCATTCCTCGAATTGCAGCGTTGTGTGCGGGACGTGCTCGCCCAAAGGGGAGAGCAGCTTGCACAGGTGGAATGAATCACCACAGGTGGAGGCCATACAGCCTGAAAACACATAAATTGCACACCCAGTCTCCTCCCACAACCACACCCACTCCGAAATGCTACCGGCAGGACTCGCGATGTTGGCCCTGGGGGACCTGATAGCACTGCAAGTACTCCAACTCCAAGAAGAAGACGAACACCAACTACAACCGGCCGCACGGAGGAGACGCAGGAGGAGGAGGAGGGCAAGGCAGGGCCAGCAAGGGCTGCCAGCACAGCCACTACCACCACGCAGGCAGCCCGCAATCCCACGCCTCCGAGCACATCCGTTCAACCTCACTGATGAGCAGATCCACACCCTCTACCGTTTGGACCGGGACACCATAACCGCCATTGTGGACATGACACAGGCTGACCTTGTCAGCATGATAGATAGCCCAACCGCCATCCCACCCCTACTGAAGGTGGTGTCTGTACTCCACTTCCTGGCCACAGGCACCTACCAGCACACAGTCGGACAGTTGCATGGCATTTCTCAGCCACTGTTCTCACGGACACTATTGCAAGTGCTCGATGCCCTCCTGCAGCACGCAGACGACTACATCTCTCTACCACGCTCGGAGCAGGAAATAACCAACACAAAAGTGGGATTCCATGCACTTGGCGGCATACCGGGTTGCATTGGTGCCATCGACTGCACCCATGTGGAATTGGTCGTCCCACATGCCATGGAGGCCCAGTACCGCAACCGAAAACAATTTCATTCACTGAATGTACAAATGGTGTGTGACTCCAACAGGATCATTACACATTGTTGTGCCCGATTCCCTGGATCAACCCATGATTCTATGGTCTTGAGGAACTCTACAATACCACGCTACATGGAGCGACACGCAGGGAACAGATCCTGGCTACTCGGTGAGTCTCATTTCATGCATGATGATGTGGGGTATGTGATGCGGCAATGACCTGGCAGGAGGGGGGGGGGTGCGTACGTAGCAATGGCATTCCACATAATTCGTTTATCGTCCACATACAGGTGATGCCGGATATCCACTGAAGAGATGGCTCCTCACACCAGTCCGGAACCCACGGGACCAGCATGAGGAGGACTACAACCATGCCCACTCACGTACCCGTGTAGTCATTGAACAGGCATTCGGCCTACTGAAGACCCGTTTCCGGTGCCTCAGCAGGTCTGGCGGGGCACTCCTGTACCGCCATGAGAAGGTTGCAAAGATGGTGATGGCATGTGTCATGCTCCACAACATGTGCGTACGTAGAAATGTGCCCATGCCCCCTGACGCAGAACTGCAAGCACCTGAAGATGGTCATGATGAGGGTGGGGATGTGGCAGCACCTCAAGGAGTCTGCGAGGCACAGGAGGGCCGTGAAATTCGTCAGCATCTCATAGATGCATGCTTCTAGCACTCATGCCTGGTGGCTGATACATGGACACGGGACTCGCGGCACTGTGTGTGTCTGGTACATGCACAATATGGACTGTACGCCTATGATGGCCTAGTACACAAAGATCATTGTCCACACATCTCATTGTTTGATCGTGCATTGTTTATGGCATATGTGATATCATGTTGAACACCCTATCGACCCGCCACCCAAGTGAGCCCAACACACCCCCTCCACCCTCCTACCTCCCCCCCGAACACCAGTGTCCAAAGATGCTCATTGTCAGTGGGCAGTCGCTATTGCAAGCCCCCTCTGCGGGTATCAGGGGCACCCCTGCCTGTGGAGCGCAGGTTCCTCCCAGATCTACGTTGGGGGCTGCCCTGGACGGAACTTGCAACGGATGATGTCTCTGCCTGCTCACGTCCATGCATGTCCCTAAGGGTTTGTGAGAGCTCAGTGAGCACACGGCGCACTGCGGCAAGTTCGGCACATACGTCTTTGGACGTCGCATGCAGTTCCCCCCTCAGGCTCTCGGTGCTACTCTCCATTTGGACTCTCAGGCTCTCGGTGCTACTCTCCATTTGGACTCTCAGGCTCTCGGTGCTACTCTCCATTTGTGCCCTAAGTGTCTCAGTTGATGTTTCTATGTCTGCCTTAGTGCCCCCACATCCATCGGCATGGTCCTTGAGGAGCATGGCCAGTTGCTGCTGTTGCACGATTAACTGGTCGAGGGACTGTTGCCTCTGCTGGGCCATGGCCATTTGCGGTGGTGTCACAGAGGGGCTGTTCGCCTCATGTTGCCCTGCCACAGGGCTTGTGGGGGATGGCCAGTCGTCGTCTTGTGGGTGCCCCTGCGTGGTATCCTCATGGTGTACGGGATGGAACAGACAGGGGGATTGGGACAGGTCATGGATGGATCTGACTTCGACATCCCCGTCTTCTGTGTCGGAGCATGCTGCCATTAATGGGGTGTCACCTATGGTGCTGCTGCCACCAGAGGCAGTACCTTCTGTGGCATCCATTGGGGGGACCTGTGGTGGTGCTGTTGTGGGCATGCTGGCTGCTGGGGTGCCTGTTGATGTTCCCTCCTGTGTGCTGCCACTTGATATGTGCTGCTGCCGTGTCTTGATGCGTGCAGCTGAGGTGGAGGGTCTTTGGCCGTCGGTCTTGGCCCTCTTTGCAGGTGTGCTGGTAGGGGTGTCCTGGAGCTCGTCGTTTGGATCGGACCCTGTGGTGGAGTAAAGGAGGGCGAGCGTTATTAATGGGTCTGTGGGAATTGGAATGGCAATGTATCACATGCATTGGGGTGGTACCTGAGGGTGATTTGGGTCGGGGCCTTGGAGGTGCTTTCATTTGTGTGTGGAGTGAGGGTGCAGTTGTTTGGCAGCCTGCAGTTAGGGTGTGCCTGCTGCACGTGTAGTGGGTGTTTTTGGGGTTTTTACTTATTTATGTATTTATTGTGAGTTTTAAAGTGCGCTATCAGGCCAATGTGTGTGGACGTTCTCCTGGCCATGTGTTGCTGTTGCGCTATGTGGACACATGTGAGTCACATGATTGGACATTGTGGATTTGGCATGGTTTTATTTGGGCCACCTACCTGATTCTCCGGATGTCTGCACTCCTTTCTCCATCCCTCCGACTCCCTCTATGCTCTCCATTCCAATGGTGGAGGCACAGATTTCTTCCCAGGGGGTCAACTTGATGGGTGATTCCGATCCTCCCCCGGTGGCTGTGGCAATGTTGCGGTTGGCAGAAAGTATGCTACGGACGCGTATCCGCATGTCGTCCCACCGCTTCCTGCATTGCTGTGGGTTGCGGGATGCGGTCCCCACCGCACTTACCCGCTGTGCCACCAGGGCCCATATGGCCTTCTTGTTCGCAAGTGCCGTCCTGGTCATTTGCGTGGAGAAGACGGCGGCGGCATTCTCCTGGAGGGTCTCTGTAAGCACGGTGAGTTCCTCACGGGAGAAGTGGACCTGCCGCTTGCGGTCGCACGCTTTCTTCGCTACTTTTCCCATTTTTCTTGGTTTCACTAGGGTGGATGACGGGTTGGGATGTGTCTCATGGTGGTGTTTTTAGTGGTTGTGTGTATTTTGTGGTTTTATAGGTGTACGGGGTGTTGTTTCCCGTTCCGGGCCCATGTTTTTACTTCCGTTTCCGTATATTTACGGTCACCGTACTTTCCGGTTGGCGCTCACTGCGGTGTCCGCTATGATGGGTGGCGGTATTGCACCTAGGGCGCCGTACGGCGGCGGTGTGGGCCGTTTTGGGGTCATTTCCGCCATCGCGGACTTTGCACTTCCGCCATGGCGTGGTGCTCGTGCCCGATGGGTCGGAATGGGCCGCACTTTGCTCCATCGTGCAATGGCGGAAACGCTATTTACGCTGTGGCGGTCCGGTCAGTCACTTTCCGCCAGGGTCGTAATGAGGGCCCTAGTGATTGAGTGCTTTAAAATTGCTGGACAACGTTCTCTACATTTAGGTTGGTTTGCTCCGAAAAATGGCAATATGATTGATTGGTGGAGTTATCTCATATCTGGCACAAATGTTCAACTAACTTGTGACACCATCAACTTCATAGACATGATAATACCAAACACTTAACAGAAATGGTTTAGGATTCTTTTGGACTCCTCTAAGTGTTGTTTTCTTCTTTCTTCTTTGGTTTCCTTTTCTTTTTATCAGTTGTTCTATGATATTTTGAATGATATGGATGGAATCATGCAATGACAAAAAAGTTTGATTTCTTTTTCTAAACTAATGTCAGTAAAAAAAAAAAAAGTTACTCCTCATAAACACTTTGGAAGGCTAATGTTTTTGCAAGTTGTTCCTGGCAGTGACAAGAATTCCTAAGCTTTGAGAAACTTGTAATTAAGTGGACATGAATCAGCCTGCTTCAGAGAAGAGCACTGTCACATTGATTGAAATCCAAAGATAGAAAACCATATAGGGACTTTCATGGTGATTTTGTTCTGGGATTGCAAGAATCTGCCCATTACACCCGACAGCAGAAATCCCACCATCAAATGCTTTGCAAGAAACTTCATTGAATGTATTTAGTGACCTGAAAGGTCAAGGCCTGTTTTGCCCGATACATAATGGCCCATTTATTATAAGCAGTTTCCTGCAAAATATAAAGATAGGAAGTGCATAACCACGCCCACATACGATAGCGGGATGGAGGAGATAGTGGATCTTCCAACTCAGAAAGAGACCAAGTGCCTGTTGGTATGTGGCTTCAGAAACTCTGGATGAAAGAAATTAGTGTAACTAAATGGTTTAATTTCATAATGATAAAAAAGTGCACTTTCACTCCAATGAGGCTTCCTTAAAATACTTGAAACATGACTTATGAAAAGTCACTGAAATGTTGGTTCTGAAACTTGAAAATGAACACCGAGCATGTTGTCTTGTTCGGACAAACGAGGTAATTCATAGATTTCAGCGCAGAGGCAGCGCACGCGAGCAGCGTAGAGAGGGAGCTTGCGCCAGCGTGCGCCAGCCGTGTGCGCTAAACAGCATTCTGGCACAACGCGTATTCATGGAATATCAAAGCCATTTTGAGCACTGGCGCAGAGAACATCCTGCAGCGCCAGTTACGCCCGCAAAAATGCCCCTTGCGGAAGGATAAGGCATTGAAATCCCCATTGCAGTGCAAAGGGCCGTGCTAACCCTGCATCAGTTCACAGGGCCGGTATAGTGTATTTCGGGGGTGCGCGGGAAGTATCACACGCGATAGGCATTGGGCAAGCAAGGTACGTGTATTTTTGGGGTGCGCGGGAAGTTCAACACGCGATAGGCCTTAGGTGAGCGGGGTACGTGTATCCTGGCGGTACACGGGAAGTTTTACACGCGATAGGCATTGGGCGATCGGGGTACGTGTATTTTGGGGGTGCACGGGAAGTTCAACATGCGATAGGCCTTGTGTGAGCGGGGTACGTGTATCCTGGGGGTGCGCGGGAAGTTTTACACCCGATAGGCGTTGGGCGAGCGGGGTACCTGTATTTCAGTGGTGCAGGGGAAGTATCACACACGATAGGCCTTGTGCGAGCGGGGTACATGTATTTCGGGGGTGCGCGGGAAGTATCACACGCGATAAGCCTTGGGCGAGCGGGATATGTGTATTTCGGGGGTGCGCGGGAAGTTTTACATGCGATAGGCCTTGGGCGAGTGGGGTACGTGTATTTTGGGTATGCGCAGGAAGTATCACACGCGATAGTCCTTGTGCAAGGGGATACGTGTATTTTGGGGGTGCGCGGGAAGTATCACATGCGATAGGTGTTGGGCGAGCGGGGTACGTGTATTTCGGTGGTGCGCAGGAAGTATCACACACGATAGGCCTTGTGCAAGCGGGGTACGTGTATTTCGGGGGTGCGCAGGAAGTATCACACGCGATAGGCCTTGGGCGAGCGGGGTACGTGTATTTCAGGGGTGCGTTGGAAGTTTTACACGCGATAGGCCTTGGACGAGCGGGGTACATGTATTTCGGGGGTGCGCGGGAAGTATCAAACATGATAGGCCTTGTGTGAGCAGGGTATGTGTATTTTGGGGGTGCGTGGGAAGTATCACACACGATAGGCCTTGGGCGAGCGGGGTACGTGTATTTCGGGGGTGTGCGGGAAGTTTTGCACGTGATAGGCCTTGTGCGAGCGGGGTACGTGTATTTCGGGAGTGCGCCAGAAGTATCACACACGATAGGCCTTGGGCGAGTGGGGAAAGTGTATTTCGGGGGTGCACGGGAAGTATCACATGCGATAGGCCTTGTGCGAGCGGGCTACGTGTATTTCCGGGGTGCGCAGGAAGTGTTACATGCGATAGGCCTTGTGCGAGTGGGGTACGTCTATTCTGAGGGGTGCGCGGGGAGTTTCACACGCGATTTCGATGGGCTAGCGGGGTATGTGTATTCCTGGGGTGCACGGGGAGTACCACACGCAAATTGGCAGTGTGGGTCCTCCCAGGTGTTCCACCTCCTCCCTCCTCAGGCCCTGCAGGCAGCCCACAACACAGAGGACTACCCTACACCCCTGGCCATGCCCCGCAGGCAGGCCACGCCAGAGGGGACTACCCTGCACCCCTGGCCATGCCCTGCAGGCAGGCCACATGTCACCATGCACTAGTGAGCACCGACACATGTCCCCCCACCCACTCACCCACCCAGCAGTGACAGGCACCTGCCAGCAGGCCCCGACTCATGTCCCCCTACCCACTCACCCACCCAGCAGTCACAGGTACCTGCCAGCAGGCCCCGACTCATGTCCCCCTGCACCCTCACCCACCCAGAAGTGACAGGCACCTGCCAGCAGGCCCCGGCCATGTCCCCCTGGATCCCCACCCACCGGGCAGTGACAAGCACCTGCCAGCACGCCCCGACTCATGTCCCCCTACCCACTCTCCCACCCAGCAGTGACAGGCACCTGCTAGCAGGCCCCGACTCATGTCCCCATACCCACTCACCCACCCAGCAGTGACAGGCACCTGCCAGCAGGCTGCCGACTCATGTCCCCCACCAACACGTCATCACGATCCACAATCATAGGCCGTATAGCCACCCAAATCACACCCCACGCCACCCCAGTCCAAACACACAACCAAGTATTACATCCACCCCACATTGAAATGCCCATCACATGATACATCCCAAATGGCAAGCATGCACATCAATACATGTCTGTCACACACACACATTGGGTGCAAGTGAATGAGAAAACACACATCGTGACATGCATGAAACCAAAGAGAGAATACCACACATTGAAGTATGAAATAAAAATGTATTAAACTCAAAAGGAAGGGAATGAAATGAAATCACACAATAATGGAAATAAAAAAGAAGAAGCTGCATGGCCAAAATAATCCCAACAAAATGTGTGAAAGCAGAATCCAAATCAATACAAAAGCAGGTGGGTCCAAAGTGTCTGTCCGTCAAACGAAATCCAAAGTGAAAAAATAAGAAAGCCATTGATCCATGCTAAAAAAAAACATTAAATGAAGTAAAATCCTGTGTTGAACTATATACAAAGTACAAATCCAGGGTCCATGAGCCCAACCATTGAAAGGAAACCTACAAAAAAACCTACCTAATGAACAACTATATACAAAAAGGTGGGGCATTGTCCAAGTGCCCCAAATTAAATAAAAACAGAAAGGAAACCTAACACTAATAAACTATATACAATGGCAGCGGGCAAGTCCTACGGCTCACTTGTTGATATACCGGGCCCAGGCATCATCAAACTCCTGTTCCACGTCCTGGAGGCGGGCCTGCTCCATGGCCCTGAGGTTTCGCAGGGATATAGCCATGTCCACCTCCAACTCCCTGCAAATTGCCTCGAGGCACTCAGCCCGCCTCGGTGCCCTGTGCATGGAGTTCTCCACCCTGACCATAGTGAGCCGTGCCTCTTCCGCCCGCCGCCGCTCCACATCTATTTGCTGGCCCAACCCGTTCCCCACGGAAGTCACACCCAATCCAGGGTCCTCCTGCCCTCCAGCCGATGCCTGCCCCTCTGATTTGATGGCCCCGAGCCATCATTGCTCCCAGTCTGCTGCTGCCGTGCCTGTGCCCTGGCTCTTGATGCCTGCACGTCCTCCTCTTCCTGGGGTGCAGTTGTTGGGGTGCCCACCCCTGCTGGACCTCCGACTCCCGACTGTGGCAGGGATGTGTCCTCTACCAGCCTGGCCGCTGGGTCAGGGGCAGCTCCACAGGGTACCCAGGTGATTCTTGGGCCGGAAGATGGCACGGAGGACGACTGGCGCATAGGGGGATCAGTTGAGGGGGGGTCGGTACAAGGTCCAGCACACAGAGGAATCCAGCACTGGTGACCAATTCTAGTAGGTTGACGTGGTCAAAGAGGCATCACGAAAACTCTGCAGGTCACTTGCATGCCCCGTTGACGCAATGCCATCCCAGCCAGGACAGGCTCAACCCGGTCCCGGATTGCCACATCTGCAGGGAGAGGAAGGCCAGTTGTTGTGCACTCATCCCCTCCCTGAGAACGGGTCTGGACGAAGGCATCCCTGCTGGTGCGGGATGATGCAGTCACAGGATCGGGGACAGGATTACACACAGGCACCTCTGCGGCAGCCTGTGCTGCCTCCTTTCCCTGCCCCTGGACTGCACCACTAGCACCAGTGGAATCCCCCCCTCAGGACCCCGTGTGCGTCCCTTCCATGGCCTCCTCCTCAACCAAACCCCCCACCAACCTGGATGACTCCGTGCCATGTTCCTCCATCGGACCTTGCGGGGTCTCAGCTGTCCCTTCTGCTGCTGAGGAGTCCACCTCCGACCTCCGCCTCTTGGACCTACCCTCGGCAGCTGCGGCCACGGACACGGCACCAGACTCCTCACTCCCTGACGAGATGACAACATGGGAGGGGAGCCGGGCCTTGCGTCTCCAGCTGGTGGTGCGATCCCTGCAGCTTTGCTCCACAGCACCATCTGCGCCCTCTTCATCAGTTGACGCTGCAGACAGGGAGAGATAGAACACAGGCATCAGGGCACTGTACAATGGTCTGATACACACATGACAGTTGCACATGAGTGGCAGTGTCAAACTTCAGACATGGCATCACACTGCCCAACACACATGTCATTTCAACTCACACACATGAGTAAATCAACAGGAATGTTGCACCAGGCAGCACCATCCATACACAAACAACATCATGAGCAGCCGAAGATGAGCCTGACATCACATGCAACATGGGGAGTGCAGAACACATGCACACACGCCACCAGACATACATGCTTCTGAACATCTCCACCAACTGTCGCAGTGAGAACATCGCCATCCATGTCACATCTGCCAATCAGCCTCCTACACGTCAGTGTCACATGCATCCATGGTGTATCACAGTTGCACACTTGTCAAATACACACACATGCACATGTACATAGTGCAGATACATGCAGGTGGAACCAGCATCCATGTGTGCCACCACAACCATGCCAGAGTACATACACAGAAATTTAAAAATGTGTGCACCCACACATGCATTTGGCCAGCATGGTTACCAACACATACACCATCGATGTGTCTCACACATGAGAGGACTCACATGCGGCAGGCTCATGTCCCTGTACATACACATCCATACATGGCCCTACAAAGACATATGTGCAACCTGCACACTCCTGCCACACCCCAACATGCACAGCATCCAATCAGTATGCATGTACACTTACCGCTCGACTCCGGATGAGTCTGCCTCTCAAGGACCTGGAGGTGGAGCGCTGGGCGTATACGTTCCAGGACCCTCATCTGGTTGTTGGTTAGGTGGACCTCAGCATCCGCTGCCTTCAAGAGGCACCGGGCCTTGTTGAGGGTCCTGGACCTGAAGTCCTCCCAGCGCTTCCGGACGTGTTGAATGTCGCAGACTGCCACCCCCTCCACGTTGATGGCAGTCACAATGTCCATCCAGATCCTCTTCCGTCCTTCATTGTCGGCGCGCTAACTTCCAAAGAGGGCATCATACTGCCCCAGGACTTGCTCCACCAGGATACCAACTTCACTGGCACTGAAGCTGGTAGCCCTCTGCTTCTCTGGCTGGGGGTTGCCAGTGGTGCCAGATGGTGTAGTGTCCGACATGGCAACCCCAGAAGCAGGTGTGGGTGGCCAACTCGGTCCTGGGGCTGGGGTATGGAGTGATGGAATACCAGTCAGGAGTCTTCTGTTCCAGCAGGGGTGGTCAAAGCAACTGCACCCCTGCAGATGGCTGATGTGCAGGCACCAAACAGCAGGGCACATGGACAGCAGGCAGGTAGGCAGCAGCATAGGGCAGGTGGGAGCGTGCTCGGGGCTCTGGGGTGCAGGAAAATGGCCTTCTTGGCAGGAGCGTGGTCTTCTGTGTGTTGTTGCGTGGCCAGCTTGATAGAGAGTGATTTGGCACGTGAAAAAACTGCATGTCTGCGTGTAATTCGAGGGAAGGCCCTTAGTGCGCAAGCGCGTCTGTGACATGACCCGCAAGGGTGTTTACCTCAACACGGGTGCATGTTGATTGTACACGTGCAAAAACTGCATGTCCGGGTGTCACTGTGTGTAATTGGAGGACAGGCCCTTAGTGCGTACGCGCGTAAGTGACATTGCACGTGTGGGCAAGGTTAAAAGGCACGCGTAGGACGCCATTTTCTTGTACTTGCTTTTTGTGGAGAGCGAGCAGGTGATTCTTGTACTTCTTGTCAGTTCACACGCGATTACTTCACAACGGTTCCAGTTCGTACTCCCTGTATACTCAGACAGCGTTCAATTCTTCTTTTGGCGGGGGTGTTGCCAACGTGCACACACATGTCTTTTTCACGTTCTTTTTCCAGGCAGACGGTGAGTCGCGCACGTATTTTTCAACTGTGGTTGCCCCCGTGTGTCGCGTACCGATTCAGAGGTCATTGTAGCCTGCATGTTTCACACGTATGCTTATTTTTGTGTTTCTGGGTGCCACAGCATAGTGCGGGTTCTTTATTCCACGCACGTGGTCTACCAGGGGTCGCACGCACATTAAATTTTGTTTTCGGGGTGCCTGTGCGTTGCGTGACCCGTCATATTCCCCCAGGGGTCACAGAAAGCCTTGCTAGAGCACTAGGGTACGTATTCCATCTAGAACCCTACCCCTTTCACCCCAATTGCCCAGGACAATTGTTTACTGCAACTCTCATTTGCACAACAACATCAGTGCCATAGTTGGGAGGCGACCAAGCAGTAAGGGAGGCAAAGGTGACCGACCACAAAGAGGTGGGCACAGTAGGGGACGTGGCCAGGATGTGCAGGGTGGCCCAAGAGGCCAGTGTGTGGAGGAGCAATCAGGGACACCTATGCCGCCCCAATGGTTGGGGAAATGTAGCTGACACCATCCCAGCTCAGCCCTTGTTAAACTGGCCCATATTGTCAACAGAACTGGCACAGGATGATTCCCAGGCTGACTTCTGTGTCACCAAGTCAAAGCCACGTGTGGCGGTGAAAGTTGCTGTCACCAGGCCGCGTGGATCTGGGGCAGCAATGTTATCTGCTGCCCCAAGTAGCCAGGGTGAGGAGGCTGCAGGGGCAGCTGCAGCTCAATCCACCCCAGCTCTGAGTCTCCCAGCCAGGACAGTGTTGGTCCAAGTCCATCACACCGAGGTAGGTCCTGCCACCATCACCCGGCAGCCAATGCCTGCAGTGAGACCTTTGGTCATCGTGCCTTTGGCTACTTCCAGTGCCCAGTCCACCTGCGCTTCAGCCCCCACCAACCAGAGCAGCGTAAGCCACTCAGGGTCCGCACCACCTTCCAAGAGGAAGAAGGGTGCTCTTGCGGTACAGGCTGGGAGCCCAGACACGCCTACCCACCCCGGCACGTCAAGGAAGCCTAGTTTCAATGATGCAGAACTAGACACACTTGTGGGCTACGTGTGGGCCCATGGCCGCGAAATGGTGGTGACTGCAGGGTGCAAGACTACGACTGCTCAAAGTAGGGCCCACTGGCAGACCATCGCGGACCACATTAGTTCCCTTGGATTCGTGAAGCGCACAGCTGATGATTGCTCTAAGCGGTGGAATGGCCTGAAACACAGAGCAAAGAACAAGCTGGCTTCCAATCATGCCTCTACTTGGGTGAATGGTGGTGGGTCTCCACCAGAGGAGGAACAACTCACTGAACATGAGTCTATCACTGGAGCATTCATCAAAGAGGATCAGATCCAAGGTATGGGAGACCTACCAGATCTTGAAGCAATGTCCGGTGAGTGCCCATGCATGTGTGTGCAATCCATGTGTATGTTGCTTGGGTGATGTGTTCTGAATGAATGCCAGGTGAGGCTGTGTAGTCATGACTGCTATGGGTCACCCATGTGGTCCATCCAAACCATTCCCCGGCCTTGGGTTTCCGTTTCACAGTATCCCTTTTGACCGCAGTTGACAATTTGCACTTGATTACTGCACTTGCCCTTCAACTGTCATTTTGCCACAACATTGTTCGTACTGTTTTCCTGTTCATTCTGCCTGATTGATGAAATCATTAGCATTTTTACCACACCTTTTTGTGCCCTACTGCCCCAAATGTGACATACTTCAGTCATAGATTACACCCCACAATGGCCCACATTTCCTGACTTATTATGGGAATGAGTTCACCAATCAGTCTGATTGAGTAATGTGCACCTACACATGGCCTGCACACAATCATTTTCTGGCCCTGTTTGAATGTTCAACATGACAATTGTATTCTGTCATGTCGAACTGACCAACCATTGATGTATCAATGTGCCTGCCATCACTGCATCAGTGAACACTGGCTTTGTTGCACCGAGTGGCACATGCGTGTTTTGTCACACTTTTTTCCATGTTTTATTTCATGATGTCCATCTCACATGGATGGGTGACAGTACTGATTTGCTACCATCTGGGTGTCCTTGTCAAATCTCCCATGGCTATGCTACCTGCCATCTGTGTGCTGACATGTGTCATATATGTGCAGCACATGTGTTGGTTTTCCATCTTGGAGTCATCAGTGTCTGCTTTTTGCCTCCCCTTCCAACTCATTGACAGTGCATGTATGCCAGAGTTATTGTCATGTGTGACATGTGTCATTTCTGTAATGGATGTCTGCCTCGTCATGCCTATGTGTGTGTTCTATGGTGCTGTTGATGCCTGTTTACATTACTTATCTTTCATGTTTTTGCAGGTGATGAGGCACTTGATGCTGTTGAGGAGGAGGAGATGGCGCAGAGCCAGGAGTACTCACAGCCACAACCGGGCACCAGTGGAGGACGAGGGGTGGTGGTGGGTGAAAACCCAATCCTCCTACAGACCATACTGTCCACGGGTGTCTCTGGGTACACCTCCGGAGACCTCTATGAATCAGGTGCTGAATCGAACATTGAAACATATGTCCCATCGCAGGTGAGTGTTTCTGGCAGGGATGCTGTTCTGTCCAGCCCACCTGCACCGGGGGTAGACCCCTCTATGGGGCATTCTGTAATGGAAAGTCCGCCTGTGGTGGTTACAGATGTAGAGTCACACTCACCAATATTTGCTCCTGTTCCTGGGCAAGCAGATCAAAGGAGGAATGCAGTCCTGCAGCCTCAGGCAGTGCCAGCACAGCAAGGTGCACATCACCTTGCCCCAAACAGGTGTGGTGCCTGCCAACGTGGTGGCCGTGCGCCACCAGGCAATACTGTGTGGGAGAACTCCATCTACACTATAGCAGCACAACAGGGGGCATTGTGTGAAATGATGGCTCAGGCCATGGATAGGGTGGCCACTTCCATTCTCCCCCCTGAAAGGCAGGTGGAGCTTCAGCACCAGGCAACAGAGTCATTTGCCACTCACTCAGAGAGGACATGTTGGCGTCCAACAGGGACCGACGGCTGGAATGGTGATTCTGTGCACAGCCATATCTGCAGAGTCAAAGGCCCACAGGGAAGCCCTGAGGTTAGAACACAGGTCCCTCAGAGGTACTCTGGGTGAAGTTGAGGTGACCCGAAGTACAAGGTCAGAACAGCAGCTGAAGCAACTGACACGCACACTCTCAGCTGAACTCCAGGCAACCCATCAGGAGATCCGGGCATCACGCCAGGCCATGCAGGCAGAGATGCGTGCTACCCGTGAGGTGCTGCATGGGGATCTGCGTACCATCATCCTGCAGAACCAAACCTTTCACACCCGAATGCTTGCTGCCATGGAGGAGCATGCCAGGGCTTTGCGTGGTCTGCCTCCCATATCACGCCCACCTACTGATATAGCACGAGAGGGTGATGACAGCCACGGCAGTTATCCCACTGTAGCGTAGCCGTGCAGGCCATGAGCCCATGGAGGTTTTTAACCTCAACATCTACGTATGTGGGTGTTGGGGTGCACCCTGTACCTCGTCCTTCCTTGGTGCCCCCCCGGTCCACACATCGCCATTATTTTTTTTTTTTTTTTTTTTTTTTTACAGTGGGCCTCATTACGACCCAGGCGGTAAGTTACCGCCTGGGCCGTGACTTTACCACCATGGCGTAAACTACGTTTACGCCATGGTGGTTGGCGGACTTACCGCCCCATTCCGACCTAGGCGGGGCGGTAAGTCCCCAATCCCCATTTACCCTTCCCCATTCCCATTTTTGCCCCATAGGGCATAATGGGAGTGGGGAAGGCGTTAATTACGCCACCGTAAATTACGGTGGCGTAATTAACTCCATGGTCCCTTAGCGCCATGGATTTTAACACCTGCTAAAAGCAGGTGTTAAAAGCACCATGGCGCTAGGGGACCTCGTAATTGGCGGTAAGGGGTCGGCGCAGCTAACGCTGGCGTAGACCCCTTACCGCCAGGGTCGTAATGAGGCCCAGTGTGTTGCTTTGTGTGGCTCCCGTAGGCATCCACTGTGTATTACAGCTGGGCACATGCAGGCTTGTCCTGTGTTTGGGTTAGAAACTTGGGTTCCTGACACACACACCCCTCCTTCTTCCCCTTTCCATGGGCTTGCAAAGGGTGTGACCAAGTGACAGTGACTTACACAGTGACATTGGGCTCCCATGAGTTGTGTGGGCAGTCTGTTGTCAAAACTGTGTATACATCCCTAGTGGGGAGTGTTGCTCAATTCTACACTGCATGGTGGATTTGTATATGGTTGTACATCCATGACTTTATCCTTACCTTCTTCACATCTTAGCAAGCCCGTCTCCTTTGCAGATGCAGTTCATGTTGTATGCAGTACACTGACACATTTGCCTACCAGCAACGATCTGCAGTTGGAAGGGGTCGATGTGCTGCCTTAGTCAGGTTGTGACACTTGCACTACTTTAATTTTTTTACTGTAATGTATTGCCACTGTTTGATCATGTACTGATGTTTTCTCTTGCTGGTAAGTATTTGTTGATGTGTGTTGTTTTTTATTGATTACTGAGAGCAAATTGACTGTGGCCTGTTTCCATTTAGGACAGTGCACTTTGTGACACTTGTGTCATGTGTTGTGCATTCATTTTGTTGCTTTCACATTGCATGCCATGCCATGGTGTGGTGGATAGCTGAGATGGGGAGGGGTTGGGTGACATGCCACTATTTTGATGTGGTATTTTGCAAGGGGGTAGTCCTTCATGCTGCATGAATGTGTGCCTTGTTCTGACACAGCATTGGGTGTCTTTAAGTAGGTAGGGATGCACACAATGTAGCACTTCCAGGTGCACAATCTCAGGCTGGTATGGTTGTGACAGTTGACTGTCCCTTTTGTCATCATCATTGATTGTGAGCTGGTATGTGCCAGGCCTGTGTGCACTCCACAGGGGTGGGATTTTAGGTGAAGTAATTTGCAACAAGATGGGTACGGGCTGCCTCACCACATGCCCTTTCACCTCCCATGCGCAGCAGCCGTGCATGTGGTTGGGGATGTGGGGGCACCACCATGTCCACCGGCACGGTCCGCCGGGTTGCAACATTGTGCGGGACACATGATGCCACTATGATCCTGCACACTACTGGGCGCACATATAGCAGCTGCCCACCAGAGTGGTCAAGGGAGCGAAAGCATGACTTGAGCACTCTGAAGATGCGCTCCACTATGCCCCGCGTTGCAATATGGGCTGTGTTGTATTATACCTCCGGTGGTATGGTGGGGTTCCGAATTGGCGTCATCATGTAGGTGCTCAGAGGGTAGGCACTGTCCCCTGGGGAGGTGATAATGGTTGGCATTAGTGTGGTTTTCACATTTCTCAGTGTATGACATGCATGCATGTGCAGAGGCATTTATACTCACCAATTAGCCATGTGTCCCCATGCCGCCCAGCTTCCAGGTCCCGGTTTAGGGGTGACATTCTGAATATGTAACTATCATGGCTGGACCCTGAATAGTTGGCATATACTCAGGTGATGATTCCCTTGGCATCACAAACAACCTGCATATTGATGGAATGCCAGTGCTTGTGGTTTCAATAGATGTGTTCAGTGGCCCTGGGAGGACGTAGAGCCACATGGGTGCAATCAATGGCATCTAGCACTTTGGGGAAGTGTGCCACCCCGTAAAAGTCCTGGACAACAGCCTGCCTTTCTGCAGGTGTTTTGGGCATGTATATGTGCCTGCGGACTGAGGGGCGTGCAGTCATGATGGCCAACACCTGGTGTAGGCAGCGTGACAGCGTGGCCTGTGACACACCCCCCAGTATGGCACTTGTCCGCTGAAATGACCCAGTAGCCAAGAAGTGCAGTACATTGAGCATCTTTTTCAAGGGGCTTAGTGCTTGGGAGCACTGGGTGGGTGATGTGAGGTCATCCTCCCACTCCCTGACCAGTTCTAGAATTATGTGTGGTGGAAACCTGCACCTCCCATACACCTGGTTATCAAGCATCCCAAAAAGGCTGGTCCTGGGTAGAAAAATGCGGGGCCTGGCTATCCTCCTCCTCCTGCGGTGTCCCACGACCTCTTGTGCGAGGAACGGTATATTCATCGTAGCGTCTGAGCTTCTTTGTTGTTTGCACGCACTTTTATGCTGCTCGGGGCCGCTTACGCCTGCTTCCTGCTGGCGTATGTGTTTCCGGATTAGCGCATCTTTTTTGGAGCACGGCTTTCCCCTGTTCGTTCCCATGAATACGTGTTGTTAGCGCACATGTGGGCGTTGCAAGCATTGACCTCCTGTACTTCACCCGTAACGCCCACATTTTCACGCGTTGTTCTCCATTCTGCGTATTACGCCCTGTGTTCCGCCCACTTTTCTTGTGTGTGCTACACGATGTGCGCTTTCCCTGTGCGCATAGCGCACGCCGTTTAGTGACGTGTGCGCCACCCATGGATTTGGCGCACATCCCAAGGTTTTACAAGCGCAGCGCATTCCATGAATGAACGGCTGGCTGCGTGCGCGGCTTTAGCACGCGTGTGCTGTGATTTTCACGCTCGCGCTCCCCTTTTCGGCACGAATTACCCTGTAAGTATCTTAATTTTCTTTTAAATTCAATTTCACCTCGGATTACAAAAAGATAACAATTCAAATCTCGGTCATTTGAAATGCTAAAGATAAAAAGCCCCAACAAACTGCAATTAGTGCCTCAGGCTGAACAATATATGAATATATTATTTGCCGATGTTTTAAACAATAGCAACCCATATTTCCAATTCTTTGATACCAGTTTAAAGCTGAGTATGTCACGAGATTTAGAGAGGTGTTGTAATGGTGAAATGATATTAAAACCCAGATCTCGGACCTTTCCCAGCCAGCCTTCAAAACAAAACAATCAATAACAAAAAGGGGAGGTTTCAATAGCTTTGTCATCACTTGGATAGCAACAAATCATGTGAACCTGACCCCCTAAAGGGTGGCTTTTGTGGACTACTTAGACTTAAGCTATGAGGGAAGAATGGAGAGACAACTGAAAACTGGAAGCCTTTGAGATTGGTTGCAGACAGCATTGCTGTGGGGGAGAACACTTGTAACTCTATCCGGGGCCTTATGTAGTGGGACTGATTACATAAAGGACCCCACAGCAGGACAGAATACCCAGACTGTGTGGGACCAGAGGCATATACAGGTTAGGGCCAAAGCTCTGTAAATGCCCACTCAGCAGTGCTGTGTGGGCATTTACAGATGTTAATGTCACTGTGGTGGGCCCCACTACATTAATTTCAGGCCCTATGTGTTAGACAATCCTGGCTCCCCCTCTGTGTGGGACCCAGTAATCATATTCGGCAACAGATGCCCAAAGAGGGAGAAAATTACCTGCTGCCAGGTAGTAGTGCCCGCCTGCTTGAATTTGAGAGAGGCAGAACCATAGTGAGTATAGATGCTCTTAGAAATTGAACTTATTTTTAATAGAATTAAAAATAAAACCCCACATCCATTCATATTTATTTATTTATTCACATTTATAAAGCATGCAGCAGCCCAGAGGCATTGTGGCACTGTTACAGAGAAGGTTTCCGGTTATAGAGTAAGAATACTTAGTTACATGTCAGAGCAAAGAGAAAACAACAATACAGGAGTAAAGGGGACACGTACATGCTAGAAAGAAGATAGGCCATGAGGTGGCAGGACGCCGGGGTAGAAGTTAGTTGAAGAGTGTAGTTTGAAGGTTTTGCGTGAGAGTGGATTCTGCTCTGAGAGCATTGGGTAGGGCATTCCAGAGTTTGGGAGCTAAATATGGAAAACTGATTCCCCCTGCTTTAGCTCTTTTGACGTGAGGAACGCGCAGTTGGTTGGCGTAGTGACTTCTCCTGGGACGGGAGGAGGTATCTCTAGAGATGGTTTCGGAAAGGTAGGAGGGGGCAGAGAGGATGAGGCATTTGGGGTTAGAGTGAGGGTCTTAAAGTTGATACTGTCCTTAACTGGGAGCCAGTGGGTGGCTCGTCTGGCATGAGAGACATGAGGCCTCATTACGAGGCTGGCGGACCCGTAATGAACGGTGCCGGTACGGGACCGGCACCGTTCATTATGGGCTGCCTGATTACGAGGTCCCCTAGCGGGCCCCAGAACAGACATCTGGTAAAACCAGACGTCCTTTATGGGTCACGCGAGGGGACCAAGGAGCTAACAATGGGCCCGTTATCAACGGGCCCGTTATTAGCTCATCCCCATTCCCATTGAGCGCTATAGGGGCTCAAATGGGAATGGGGAATGGTTCTGTGCATGAGGAACTACCGGGTCCTCCAAGGTCGGAATGACCTGGTAATTCCTCATTCACAGACCCCGGTATTGGAGCCCGGTATGGAGGCAGCCATGGCACTAATAGCACCATGGCTACCTCCATACTCGTAATGAGGTCCATGGTCTCTTTTGGGGATGCTGAGGTTGCTCGAAGCGTGTTGTTTTGGACTATTTGGAGCCTGTTTAGATTTTTGGTCGAGGTGACGGCAAGAGCATTGAAATAATCTAATTTGGCTCCAATAGTTTCATGGGCGATGCAGAGGCAGTTTTGGCTAGTTAGGAAAGATTTTATGGCATTTATTAGTTTGGTGGTAAGTGTGGCAGCGGAGGCAATGGGCCTCATTATGAGGTAGCCATGGTGCTATTAGCACCATGGCTACCCCCTTACTGCATTCCGGGTCCGGGATCCCGAAATAGGGACTTACCGGGTCATTCCAACCTAGGAGGACCCGGTAAGTCCCCATTCGAGCCCCCATAGGGCTCAATGGGAATGGAGAAGGAGCTAATAATGGTACCACAATTTGCGGTACCATTATTATCTCTAAAGTCCGTTAATGGGTCCCTTCCATATTGCCTTGTAAAACCAGGCAATAAGGAAGGGACCCGCTAAGGGACCTCGGAATAGGGTGGTAAGGGATTACCGGCACCGTTGTCCTTACCGGTACCTGTAATCCCTTTCCACCTACCTCGCAATGAGGCCCAATGACTTGTCGATTCATGGAAAGGGTGGAGTCTAGGAAGACTCCGAGGGTCTTCACAGAGGGGGAGACAGGGATGATGGTGTTGTCGATGGTAAAGTTTCTGTATTTTTGGTAGAGTTTGAGTAGTATTTATTTGGGGCCTAGGAGGATGATCTCCTTTTTATCCCCGTTTAGGCATAGTCCATTGGCTGCCATCCAAGCTTGGATGGTAGTGTAAAGTTGAAGGAGGGCTGCTGCATCTTGGTCATAGGATCCCTTGAGAGGGAGGAGTACTTGAGTATCGTCAGCATAGTTTGTGTAAGCTATGCCAAGGGAGTCAAGTTTGTCAAAAAGAGGCTTGGTAAATAGGTTGTAGAGGGTAGGTGCAGTGCAGGATCCCTGTGGAACTCCGCAGTGGATGGTGGTGGGAGCTGCATTGGCCTGGTCGGAGTATACCTTCATGGCTTGGCCTTCTAGGAAGGATGAGATACATGAGTAGGCCTGTTTGGAGAAGTGGGAGGCATTGGAGAGGTGGGATGTAAGGATGTTGTGATCAACGAGATCAAATGCGGCCGAGAGATCCAGGAGTAGCAGGAGGGCTGGTTTGCTATTGTCCATAATCTCTGTGATTTGATGTTTTAGGTCCAGGAGGGCGGTTTCTGTACCATGGCCTTTGCGGACACCTGACTGCCTCTTACCTAGGATGGCATTGGATTCCAGGTAATTTTGGATTTGGGTGTGGGCTGCTTTATCTAAGATCTGAAGGACGAAGGGGACAGTGGTGATGGCCCGGTAGTTGTTAGGGCATGAGGGAAGTTTTTTTTAAGAGGGGGCGGACCCATTCTTCTTTTAGGCTGTGAGGTACAGTTCCTGTGGAGAACGAGGCATTGATAAATTCTGTGATGATCTGGGTCAGTGTGTCTGCACAGTCTTTAATGATGTCTGGAGGGCAGATGTCTCCTTTGCAAGCAGAGGGTTTGAGGCACAGAAGGAGGTCTGAGACTTCTGATTCAGTGATTTCTCTGAAAGTGAAGAGAGGGGCGGATGGATTGTAAGGATGGTTGTTAGGTATGCTCTGCTGGACAGACTTGGGTAGTGCATTGCATTGTGATTGGATTTTGTCTTGTAGAAGTTTGATTTTGTTTAGGAGGGCTGCCTGTATGCCAGAGCACCACGCTTCGTCTTTAGTGATCTCATCAGGAGTGGTGGAGCGGGTGATGAGATTGTTTAAAATGGCAAACATTTCCTTAGATTTGGAGTTGGCATTGCTGATCCGTTGGTTGAAGGATTCAGATTTTTCTTTGAATATAGCTTTTTTTGTATTGCGATGAGAGTCTTTTAAATTCTTCCAAAGAGGAATCATTGGGCTTAGACTGCCATTTGGCTAGGACAATGGAATGGAGGGCTGATAACTCTCCCATAAACCAGGAGTTGGTATGCATGGATTCTTTTTCCTTTTTGTCTTCCATTGGGGCTATAGCATCTATGGCTTTGGTGAGGATAAGAGAGTAGATGTCGGCGAGAGAGGTGGCGTTGCTTACGAAAGGTGGTTTGAGTTCTGGGATATCCAGGAATGGTAGGAGGTTTTGTTTGGTTCATTTCTTGTAGCTTCTGACCTTGGCTGGTGGAGCATATGCAAGTACTTTGGAGGAGGGATTGGTGGGAATAGTGAATTGGATGCAATTGTGATCAGTCCATGGGAAGGCTGAGATGGTGGAGGAAGAGCAGTTGTGGTCAGCAACCCAATCAAGTCTGCAGCCTTTACAGTGAGTTGGGCCTGTGACTCTTTGGGAGAATCCTAAGTCAGTGAGTTTCTTGGAAAGGGCAGAAGCTGCTTTGTCCTTGGGGTCATGGAAACCAAGGTTGAGGTCTCTGAGTAAGATGGTTTTAGTGGTGCTTTTTAGGTTGTTTCCTAATGCATGGAGGAAATGCCCTTGGAAGTCGGGGGCTGCACCAAGAGGTTTGTAGGTGACAAGAATATTTATGGTGCACTTGGGGGAAAGGGACAGATTGGCGGCAATGAGGTTGGCGTTACTTTCCAGGGGGTGGTTGCACAGCCTAATGGGGAGTGCTTCCTTGGAGATGAGAGCAACGCCTCCACCTTTAGATAGTTTACAGGCCTGATGCAGGATGGAGTAGCCCTGGGGGAGGGCAAGAGAAATGGCTGGGCCTGATGCCTCGTGGAGCCAGGTTTCCGTGATGGCAAGTAGGTCGAGATATGAGGTGATAATGAGGTGGTTGATTTCGATGGCGTGGGCGGGGAGCGAGCAAGCGTTGATGAGAGCACATTTAAGGTTGAGGTGGGGATTGTTCTTTTTGAGGGTGGAGGTGTGGGGAGGGGAGTTAGCAGGACAGTGAGGGGGATTGGCTGCGAGTGAACTGGAGAAGGTGGGTTTGGTGTTGGGAGGTGTGGGTGTGTGAGAGAGGGGGTTGTAGAGAGCCCGGGGGGTGTGGCTGGCAAGCAGGTGCTTGCTGGCTGTACAGGTACTTGGGCGTGAGGATTCAAGTAGGATCGGATGTGATCAGGTGCGAGAGCGTATTCTGAAATCTCTCTTTTCTCTGGGGGGGGGTCTGGTGTGCACACAGGGCTTGGTGCTCCTCCTAAGCCTGGAAAGCCCAGCCTGCACACATGGCTAGACAGTGTGGTCATTGAAATGGGCAATGTCGGCTGGAATCGTACAGTGAAGGCTGGGTGGTGGGAAGGGATGTGCGCTGGTGGGCAGCATAGTGTCAATGTACCATAGAATGGCTGTGATGAGTGCTAGCGAGACGAGGAGGTGCCATGTGGAAGTGGTGCAAGGTGTGTGTTGATGTGTGATCGTGTATTCTGACAGATACCTTGGTAGGTGAGGGTGGGCTGCAGAGAGAGTAGAAACAATATTAGGCGAGGTTCAAGAATGTAGGCAAGTTCAACACAATTGGTGGCGTTAGAGCAATGGGTAGGTGCTACACAGTTGGGCACAGTGATACAGAAGACATTTTGGGCGCAATTCACAATTTAGGCTAGATCAACACAATTAGTGGTGCTAGAGCAACGGGTAGGCACTACACAGTTGGGCACAGTGATGCAGAAGCAATTTTGGGCCACCCATTCCTTCCGAGATCCAGAAGGAATGGTTGGCCCAGGCGCAAACAGGGCCTTTACTCTCGGGGCCTTCACAGGAGTGGGCCGGCATCAACCTGCTGGCAAAAGCTCTCCTATTAGGCAACGCGCGTTGCTAGGCAATGTATAAACAAAACTTAAAAGCGGCCATTTTAAGGGCAGGCTGCCGTGGATATCAATAGAACAAGGCCAAGTGGGAATTTGGGCTGAATGGCCGCTGCGGAATGCTGCAGGGGTCTCGAAACTGCAATAGGGACAATAGGCACGAGGATCATGCTCACCTGCACGGTGTGTGTCGCAGGGAGTGTGTGGAGGAATCCTGCTGCTCCAGCAGCACGTTGTTCTGGTTGCACTGCCTCAGGATGCTGCCGTTGCGTTGGGGAGAAGGGCGCCTGCCCTCTCCGAGATCCGGATCCGGAGATCATATTTAAAGATATGCACGGGGAACCCTGATTAAATTAGGATAATTGGGAACTAAAATATGGTCCAAGGTTTATGCGCTTTAATGAATTTAAATAAATACAACAGAATTTTTCCAAATTACCTTCTGTTACAACGCAAGTTGAGGGGTTGTAATGATGAGCCAGGAGACCAGGTTGGGTTAAGAGACTTTAGTGGGTTTGTGGTACATAAGTCACAGGTAATAAGTTACAGGCAGGATAAGTACATAAGGGAGGGAAGCATCCACCAGTCCCCCTCTGTGCAGTTCATTTTCTAACTGCAGAGGGAGAACCTTGGCACTCATACCATAACATTCTACATGGAATGCACCACACAAAACATTCTGGACTCAAGCTCACACATACATAGGGAATGGCCTCAGACCCAGGGTAGGTTAAAACATAACACGTCTCCCCCCTTTCATAACAATACAATAAAGGAGAAAAGCAGGGGAAGAAGTAAATGAACACATAAATCTCAAAGAACTATATTCTTCCAAAACCCATCCTGCAAACAACTGAAAGCAAAATGCTATTCCCTACCAATTCCATAATATAGCTATGAATAGCTAAAACACTACAAAAACACTCACCAGAACCATAATGGCCAATTATGGAACTCATCCACAGGGGACCAGCCCATAGTCATATAAGCAATCCTAACCGCCTGCATCACCTCATTAACCCTGTATCAACCTTCACCAACATCAACAGCTTCCTGAAGAAACCACAGGGTTAAACCCTCTATCTGCCTAAAGCATAAACCTATTGAGGCAACAATGAGCCTCAACATAACATACTGCTGGGCACCAACCACAATATCGATGACATAGATCACCAAAGTTGATACCCAACCAAAAGGTCAAAATTTACTTACCAACAAATTGACGCAAGCAGTGTGCCAACACAATACCAGGTCTGTAACCTGGCCACAGACTTCGAACAACCAATGCTCACCTGAGCATTTACCCATGACTCTACTGACTGCCCGCCGCAGCTGAGCACAAGACATAGGCACCTTAGTTCTGATGCCTAATAGCATTGCAACTAGAGTGCAATGCGTGTCATCACACACTGACACTCAGACAACCATACAACCGCAATCATTCAGGTGGTCAACTTTAATTACTCACACAGTTACTCCTAAAACAATTAATGAACAAATTCAGAATGACTTTTGGGAATATAAGACATTGGCCCTCATTACGACCCTGGCGGAAATCGAAAAACGATGGCGGAAATGCAATACCGCCATCGAATAGCGCTCGGTGCGATTATGACCCGTCACCATAAAGTACGATGCCATTAGCGACACCGTAGTGAACGCCAACGCTAACTGCACCAAGTACGCGCACGCGCGCCATGCCAAACCGTAATTACCACCATGGCGCAACGGTACGCGAATTCTGACCCTAGCGGACATGTACCTAACGCCATCAAGCATGGCGGAAAGTACCATTCCGCCATGGTGAGAAGTACGGCATCGCGAACCAACCGTAAACGGCCCTACTGAGTGCCTGTACACCACTCCCTGGCCACATTGCACAACTCCTCGTAGGTGCAATGAAGTCACACAATGCAACCAGTGAAATGTACAAGTCACCCATGCATGCCAACGAACAAATGAATCTAGGGGCTCCAAGTGCCTTGTGAGTGGCCATCCATATTTGCCATGGCACCATTGCCGCACTGATGCAGCACAGGCATGTGAAGGTTCAAGTCCAGCAACATGAACTGAAATATGAGACAAACAAAAACAGGCCCCCCCATCGACTGACACCAGTGTAAGGCAACATTCAAAGCAGTATCCTGAGTGAGACTGCACCAGCCCTGTACTCCTGCCAGTAAACAAACCAACCATCAGCATAAGCATGTACCACACAAGTTGGCAGAGTGACTGAGCAGCCAGGCTCATCTCAAGAGGGGCCAATGGGAGCTGCAGGGCACAGATGGCACGAATACAGAAGCTATTCCAATGGACATGACCTCAGTCTCCCTCCAAGAAACGCACGCAAACACAGGCACCTGTGACCAGCCATATTCTGATAATCACATCATTCCACCAATCCACCTGGCTGACCGGCATCTGTTACACAAAAGCTAATCCCCCACCCCTGAGCATGACATCATTAAAACAGTCATAATGGTAGCCCCTATCCCTGACCACACTGGGCTTCGTAGGCAAACGCGGCCAGTACAGTACCACGCAACTATACTCAGAAGCCGGAACCCAATGCAGATCTTCTCACAATACATCGCTCCACAAATAGGAATATGCTACATTACTTGCAAAGAAGAACGCTACACGGTTAATATCAGAATAGAAATTTAATGCACAACAAAATCACCAAGCCCATACAGCCATTAGGTCATGAACTCCAAAATATATTTCATTATTGTGGGCTGCATCCGCAATAAATGACCAGCTTCTTCTTGTGTGACGCCCTGTTCCTTCATGGTACACAGGGGCTACATTCACATTCAAAAAGGCAACATGGAAGCGCCTAGAACCGCAGGGCCGTCCCATTAGGTAGGCACTAGTCCAGCTGAAAGGTCGATATGTTGCTCCTAGCCACTAGTACTGCGTAAGGGCATGTGGCCCATTGGCGATCGTCCCATAAGATCGTAATGGTGCTCCACTGATTAACACGAAGCAGCAGGTGTCGGGAGTAAAAGCCATCTGCAGGAGTGGCATACAGATGGCAGCGGCAAAAGGGGAGGAGATACCTGTCACCCAAATGAAATGAAAAAGAATAGTATGGGCATCAGAACCTCATTTGAATTACTCACTTCAATGATCACACTAAATCCACAGCCATATGCATGCTAGCCCACTCAAAAGGATTATTCCCACCCAAAAATCACTTGCGAATCATAACTATAAAAATCGAGGTGAAAACACTATTACAAACGAGTGTTTGTGTGCATGCGTCTGTCAAAACAGAATCCATTAGATGGGATTAGTAACGTGCATAGACACAAGTGTTTGAAGGCGCGTCGAGACAGGGAGGGTTCAACAAGGGCAGATAGACGATGGTCCCACTATGGCAGCTCTGCATCACATAGCGCAGGGGAGGTGGATAGATTCCAAAAAGCCCTGTACATGGCAAACTCTCCATTAAATCATCTGTCCATGCAACCATACATCATTCCCTCATCCCGGAATGAAAACTCCTGATTATTTACTCACATAACATGTGAAATTTCCATTGAGATTGTGCGTAATGCAGTCTGCAAAATCCACTGTGCTCCAGCCCGGAATTCCAGTGTTGTGAAGTGACATGTATTTGGGAACGTCCTGCCTTATCGTCCACTACGCTATTGCGCATCCCATACTATTCATCTCAATCATTGCATTCTCGCCATGGCCCCTGTCCGAAGGACATTAAACAATAGAACTTTATATCTGCATTCAGACCTGTGGGCGTCTCCTCGCCGCTAGCTGAAAACCGAAAGCGCTGTCCTTCGAATTCCTCATTTGCAACATCACGTCGAAAAGGCATCTGTGACCGCTTGAAATCACAAATCCATCCATGTAGTGCGGCAGTGTGTGAAAATGGCAACTGGCTTCACTCACAAATGGGACGCCCCGCCCGTCGGTGAACCTCGGTACAGTGCTGCATGAGGGTCCACCGTTAATCGAGTACTACATTCCACTGACCCTTCACAAGTTTGTTCGCGACTGCAAAGATAGTATGTGAAACAATGGGACCATAGCAGAATGAACATATGAACCAATATTTCACTGCCATCGGGATCAAATACATGATTGTAATAGCAAGATGCCATGCGTCGAATTGCAGCGTTGTGTGCGGGACGTGCTCGCCCAAAGGGGATTGCAGCTTGCACAGGTGGAATGAATCACCACAGGTGGAGGCTATACAGCCTGAAAACACATAAATTGCACACCCAACCCCCTCCCACAACCACACCCACTCCAAAATGCTACCGGCAGGACTAGCGATGTTGGCCCTGGGGGACCTGATAGCACTGCATGTACTCCAACTTCAAGAAGAAGACGAACACCAACTACTACAACAACCGGCCGCACAGAGGAGACGCAGGAGGAGGAGGAGGGCAAGGCAGGGCCAGCAAGGCCCGCCAGCACAGCCACTACCACCACGCAGGCAGCCCGCAATCCCACGCCTCCGAGCACATCCGTTCAACCTCACGGATGAGCAGATCCACACCCTCTACCGTTTGGACCGGGACACCATAACCGCCATTGTGGACATGACACAGGCTGACCTTGTCAGCATGATAGATATCCCAACCGCCATCCCACCCCTACTGAAGGTGGTGTCTGTACTCCACTTCCTGGCCACAGGCACCTACCAGCACACAGTCGGACAGTTGCATGGCATTTCACAGCCAGTGTTCTCACGGACACTATTGCAAGTGCTCGATGCCCTCCTGAAGCACGCAGACGACTAAATCTCTCTACCACGCTCGGAGCAGGAAATTACAAACACAAAAGTGGGATTCCATGCACTTGGCGGCATACCGGGTTGCATTGGTGCCATCGACTGCACCCATGTGGAATTGGTCGTCCCACATGCCATGGAGGCCCAGTACCGCAATCGAAAACAATTTCATTCTCTTAATGTACAAATGGTGTGTGACTCCAACAGGATCATTACACATTGTTGTGCCCGATTTCCTGGATCAACCCATGATTCTATGGTCTTGAGGAACTCTACAATACCACGCTACATGGAGCGACACGCAGGGAACAGATCCTGGCTACTCGGTGAGTCTCATTTCATGCATGATAATGTGGGGTATGTGATGCGGCAATGACCTGGCAGGAAGGGGAGGGGTGCGTACGTAGCAATGTCATTCCACAAACATCCTTTATTGTCCACATACAGGTGATGCCGGGTATCTACTGAAGAGATGGCTCCTTACACCACTCCGGAACCCACAGAACCAGCATGAGGAGGACTACAACCATGCCCACTCACGTACCCGTGTAGTCATAGAACAGGCATTCGGCCTACTGAAGACTCGTTTCCGCTGCCTCAGCAGGTCTGGCGGGGCACTCCTGTACCGCCATGAGAAGGTTGCAAAGATGGCCATGGCATGTGTCATGCTACACAACATGTGCGTACGTAGAAATGTGCCCATGCCCCCTGACGCAGAACTGCAAGCACCTGAAGATGGTCATGAGGAGGGTGGGGATGTGGCAGCACCTCAAGGAGTCCGCGAGGCACAGGAGGGCCGTGACATTCATCAGATTCTCATAGATTCATGCTTCTAGCACTCACGCCTGGTGGCTGATACATGGACACGGGACTTGTGGCACTGTGTGTGTCTGGAACATGCACAATATGGACTGTACGCATATAAAGGCCTCGTACACAAAGATCAATGTCCACACATCTCATTGGATGATCGTGCATTGTTTATAGCATATGTGAAATTATGTTACACACCCCATCGACGCGCTACCCAAGTGAGCCCAACACACCCCCTCCACCCTCCTACCTCCCCCCCGAACACCAGTGTCCAAAGTTGCTCATTGTCAGTGGGCAGACGCTATTGCAAGCCCCCTCTCCGGGTATCAGGGGCACCCCTGCCTGTGGAGCGCAGGTTCCTCCCAGATCTATGTTGGGGGCTGCCCTGGACGGAACTTGCAACGGATGATGTCTCTGCCTGCTCACGTCCATGCATGTCCCTAAGGGTTTGTGAGAGCTCAGTGAGCACACGGCGCACAGCGGCAAGTTCAGCACATACGTCTTTGGACGTCGCATGCAGTTCCCCCCTCAGGCTCTCGGTGCTTCTCTCCATTTGTACTCTCAGGCTCTCGGTGCTTCTCTCCATTTGTGCCCTTAGTGTCTCTGTACTTCTCTCCATTTCTGCCCTAAGTGTCTCAGTTGATGTTTCTATGGCTGCCTTAGTACCCCCACATTCATCAGCATGGTCCTTGAGGAGCGTGGCCAGTTGCTGCTGTTGCACGATCACCTGGTCGAGGGACTGTTGCCTCTGCTGTGCCATGGCCATTTGCGGTGGTGTCACAGAGGGGCTGGTCACCTCATGTTGCCTTGCCACAGGGCTTGTGGGGGATGGCCAGTCGTCGTCTTGTGGGTGCCCCTGCGTGGTATCCTCATGGTGTACGGGATGAAACAAACAGGGGGATTGAGACAGGTCATGGATGGATCCTACATCGACATCCCCGTTTTCTGTGTCGGAGCATGCTGCCATTAATGCAGTGTCACCTATGGTGCTGCTGCCACCAGAAGCAGTGCCTTCTGTGGCATCCATTGGGGGGACCTGTGGTGGTGCTGTTGTGGGCATGCTGGCTGCTGGGGTGCCTGTTGATGTTCCCTCCTGTGTGCTGCCACTTGATTTGTGCTGCTGCCGTGTCTTGATCCGTGCAGCTGAGGTGGAGGGTCTTTGGCCGTTGGTCTTGGCCCTCTTTGCAGGTGTGCTGGTAGGGGTGTCCTGGAGCTCGTCGTTTGAATCGGACCCTGTGGTGGAGTAAAGGAGGGCGAGCGTTATTAATGGGTCTGTGGAAATTGGAATGGCAATGTATCACATGCATTGGGGTGGTACCTGAGGGTGATTTGGGTCAGGGCCTTGGAGGTGGTTTCATTTTGTGTGGATTGAGGATGCAGTTGTTTTGCAGCCTGCAGTTCGGGTGTGCCTGCTGCACGTGTAGAGGGTGTTTTTAGGATTTTTAATTATTTATGTATTTAATGTGAGTTTTAAAGTGCGCTATCAGGCCAATGTATGTGGACGTTCTCCTGGACATGTGTTACTGTTGCACTATGTGGACACATGGTACTTCACATGATTGGACATTGTGGATTTAGCATTGTTTTATTTGGCCCACCTACCTGATTCTTCGGATGTCTGCACTCCTTTCTCCATCCCTCCGACTCCCTCTATACTCTCCATTCCAATGGTGGAGGCACAGATTTCTTCCCAGGGGGTCAACTTGATGGGTGATTCCGATCCTCCCCCGGTAGCTGTGGCAATGTTACGGTTGGCGGATAGTATGCTCCGTACGCGTATCCGCAAGTCGTCCCATCGCTTTCTGCATTGCTGTGGGTTGCGGGGTGCGGTCCCCACCGCACTTACCCGCTGTGCCACCAGGGCCCATATGGCCTTCTTGTTCGCAAGTGCCGTCCTGGTCATTTGCGTCGAGAAGACGACGGCAGCATTCTCCTCGAGGGTCTCTGTGAGCACGGTGAGTTCCTCACGGGAGAAGTGGACCTGCCGCTTGCGGTCGCACGCTTTTTTCGCTACTTTTCCCATTTTTATTGCTTTCACTAGGGTGGATGACGGGTTGGGATGTGTCTCAGGGTAGTATTTTTTATGGTTGTGTGGGAATTCTGATTTTATAGGTGTACGGCGTGCTGTTTCCCGTTCCGGGACCATGTTTTTACTTCCGTTTCCGTATATTTACGGTCACCGTACTTTCCGATTGCCGCTCATTACGGTGACCGCTAAGAAGGGTGCCGTACGACGGCGGTGAGGGGCGTTTTGGGGTCATTTCCGCCATCGCGGACTTTGCACTTCCGCCATGGCGTAGTGCTCGTGCCCGATGGGTCGGAATTAGCCGCACTTTGCTCCGTCGTGCAATGGCGGAAACGCTATTTACGCTATGGCGGTCAGGTCAGTCACTTTCCGCCAGGGTCGTAATGAGGGCCATTGTAAGTAAATCACCATAGCGAGTCCCAAAATCATTCTTGCAGAGTCCACTTTTCTTTTTAAAATTACTGTGGAAACAAAATTAGGTTGAGAACAAACATTTTCAAGTGACTATGATACAGATATGCAGTTCTCCCAAAACACTCCCAAAATCCATATAGTTACAAGACGAATTCAGCATTACAAATTTTGAATATCCGGAATTTTAGTCGCGCCACAATAAGAGTTCAAAATGTAATGCTTGCAGAGTCTTTGTATTAATGTGCCTGTGGAGAGAATTTGGATTAGTGCATAAAGAAAACAAACACTTGACATTTCATAAGGTAACTTTTCTATTGGCTGCCTAAATTCAACATAATCCAAAACATTTTGCCAAAACCATTTTTGGCACCATGAAATACTTTGACCAATAGTCACTACTGACCCTAAATGTGTGGCACCCTAACGCAAATACCACTAGCGGTGGCAATGTGCCTGGACAGAGCATTTCACATGCTATCTCATGAGGTACACCAAGACCAAAACACCACTGTCAGTGGCGCTGTGTCACTAAATGGCCACCATGCGTGGCTTGCCACCGCCACCATGCAACATTATATCCTTGGTACAATGTCAAATCAATTTGGAGCTACTGATACGGGAACCACATTCCCAAACAATGCCAACACCACATTGTTACAATGATGCACCAACACCAATAAAGAGACCCACAGCACATGGCCACTGTAAATCAACACTCCTGCCAACGCTATTGGCACAAAAAACAGGAAACTGCTTTCCCAGAAGCATGTTATAGAATGCCATATAACAAACCATAAAAACGACACCACAATGCCTGCAAAATGTGACCCATGTTTTCATATATCACATTCCCAAAGTGATGCATTGCCTTCATTTTCATTTTCCAAACAACATTTTAGCATGTGATGGCCTTTGCATTTACAATATAAAGAAATGTTGCATGGGTACATTGCATGTGGCTTTTTAACTCTTAAATATCAGCTCAATAAAATGGCAATGTCACAAAAAAAAATTGCAATGTACATAAGGCAAAACATTTTGAGTCGGCACATTACACTTTCAAGAAAATCGAAAGGCAGAAACACTTTCCTGAAGATCCGATCAGACAAAATGGAAATGCTAATAGAAAATAAATGCCTGCCGCTTTCATTTTGATAGCCTTGAAATGCATCCTCCAGTCATTGCAGTACATGTAACGTTCCAGTAATGCCAAAGGTAATGAACAGTCAATCCAGCTGCGCCTTTAACTCCTACTCAGTGTTTATATGACTTGCAGCCGCTCCTTTTTACAGCATGTTCAAACGCAGCTTGTAAAAGTCTTATGAAAGTGGGCGTGATGTCAAATGCCCGGCTACTTCTATGCGCATTATCGCTGGAGCCACTTGCACTGCTGATAAGAAGAGTCTCTCTTTTGTTCCCCTGACCCCTTGCTCTGCCAATAACACGCCACTGACTTCTTGTGAAGCGCCAAACTAAACATGCGCCTATGCCTTCATATATTAAGAAGCCCTTGCTGTGGCAGATGCAGAACAAATGAAAGTGAGCAGCGCTGCCCCCCAAAATCACTATAAATGTCCCTCACTAATCAGTCATGCAGGACATGGGGCGTGCTCACCTTGGGTCCGGGGGGTGGGGGAGGGCCGGTGGATGCTTCTGGTTCCTCACTCCTTTTGGTGGCAACTTCCTGTGCACCATATTCCTTCTGGCACAAGTTTGCTTCTTTTCTGTCCTTTCTTGCTGCTTTTCAGCCCCATCTGGTTCCTCACTCCTTTTTGGTGGGCAACTTCCTGTGCACCATATTCCTTCTGGCACAGGTTTGCTTCTTTTCTGTCCTTTCTTGCTGCTTTTCAGCCCCAGGTACACCTCAATCACCAAAATCCTCGTCGCCAGTGTTACAACGCAAGTTGAGGGGTTGTAATGATGAGCCAGGAGACCAGGTTGGGTTAAGAGACTTTAGTGGGTTCGTGGTACATAAGTCACAGGTAATAAGTTACAGGCAGGATAAGTACATAAGGGAGGGAAGCATCCACCGGTCCCCCTCTGCCCAGTTCATTTTCTAACTGCAGAGGGAGAACCTTGGCACTCATACCATAACATTCTACATGGAATGCACCACACAAAACATTCTGGACTCAAGGTCACACATGCATAGGGAATGGCCTCGACCCAGGGTAGGTTAAAACATAACACCTTCCCTTAGAGAAGTAGAGTACTGCCTAGTGAGGATATGTGCAGCTTGAAATGGATGGCATCTCTGAATCCTGTCTCTCGTGTGTGAGCTAGTGGATGGAAAGAGGGACATGTTAGCATACATAATGAGTAGCCCTGAGGCTGCTCCAGCACTGATTGGTGCAGCTGCAACCACCTTCCCTTCAATCTGAACTCTGACACGCGTCTTTACATTGTATATGTCACAGAAGGTAAACATGCGTCACACGGTTCTGAGGCGTACACATAAGTGGGAAACCAAGGAGTGAAACGATGGGCATTCGATTCTACTGCAAGGTAAAAGGGAAATGAACTGTCGAGTGTAACCCCGGGATATGGAGGTCCTCAAAGGGCTGTGCAATTTGCTCACATTTTTACAGCTAGGAAAGGTACAGAGTCTGAAAGAAAATTGGCGTGAAATGAATGCAATTTATACTAGCCTGCTGCTTATTGGATTCGGTTTCCAGAAAATGTATTATTTGAAAGCTGCTGACCTCTCGAGCCATACGAAAAGAATGTATGTGTATTTCACATTAGAAACCATTTGGAAAGCTATTTTTAAATGTATTTCCGTGATTTGCATATTTTCGCCCCGGGAGAACCTGCCAGACGCATTTCATATTTCTCTGCACTGTTGTGCCCGTCAGATTGACGGAAGATTATTTTCAGTGCTGTGTGTATGGTGATTATTTGTGGTGCTGTGCTGACTCAGACCTGAATAATAAATAAAGTCGTGCATAGAAATAAACTTAGGACAAATTACTTTCCGTAACAGATGTACTGTTTCTGTGACCTGTTTGGATTGCAGCCGTGACTTTATTTACCAGTGAGTTGAAAGCCGGAAAGACATCATTACATTTACATTTCTTTAACAAGGCCTCATAAGAACGCACAGAGCTATTTATTGCGTGTAATGACCATTTTCACAAGTTAGCAGTTTATTACAGCGCATTTGAAAAGAACCAGCTTCCACGCGTTTGACAGAATGTATAAACACAAACAAAAGACCTCTTAGAAAACTGGAGAGCGCAAGACTAGGCCGGCGAATGGATTGTTTTCCTGCTGAAGATGAGTAAAGCCTTACCGGTGCCGGTAATCCCTTAGCGCCATCCGTGTAAAGAGGCCCCATGGGCCTCATTCCGAGTAGGGCGTAAAGGGATACCGGGCACCGTTAAGGACATCGGTGCCGGTAATCCCTTTGCGCCCTACTACGAAGTCCCTTAGCGGGTCCCGCTATGGGCGCCTTGTTTTACCAGGCGCCCTTAGCGGGAGCTGCAAAGGAACCAGGGAGCAAATAATGGTACCGCAAAATGCGGTACCATTATTAGCTCCCTCCCCATTTCCATTCAAATGAGAATGGGGATTGCCTTTTTCAATGGGGACTTACCGGTCCCGCAAAGGTCGGACTACACCGGTAAGTCCCCATTGAACCAGGTCGGAGTCGGTACCGGTATTAGTAATAGCACCATGGCTGCCTCCAATCTCGGAATGAGGCCCCATTTGTTTTAATGAGATGAAAGTACACCATGGGCCTCATTACGAGTTTGGAGGTAGCCATGGGGCTATTAGCTCTATGGCTGCCTCCAAACCGGGCTCCTTTTCCGGGTTCCTGCAATGGGGGCTTACCGGGTCATTCCGACATAGGAGGACCCGGTAAGTCCTCCTTGCAGGAACCATTCCCCATTCCCATTTGAGCCCCCATAGGGCTCAATGGGAATGGGGATGGAGGTAACAACGGGCACATTATAAGTGTCCCGATGTTACCTCTCTCTTCCCCTCGCAGGACCCAGAAAGGACGCCTGGTTTCACCAGGCATCCGATCCGAGTCCGCAATGGGAAGCTTGTAATCACCCCTGATGGAATGAAGGGGGCCGGTCCCGTACCGGCCCCCTTCATTCCGTCAGCGCAAGCCTCGTAATGAGGCCCCATATATACTGCATCTATGCAAGCAACCTGTGTTACAGGCATTAGGACCTATGGGGCCTCATTACGAGTTTGGAGCTATCCATGGTGCTATTAGCGCCATGGCTGCCTCCAAACTCGGGTCCGGGTTCCTTGAATGAGGAATTAATGGGTCATTCCAACCTTGGATGACCCGGTAATTGCTCATTCAAAAAACCCATCCCCATTCCCATTCGAGCCCCCATAGGGCTCAATGGGAATGGAGGGGGATGAAGCTAATAACAGGCCCGTTAACAACGGGCCTGTTATTAGCTCCCTGGTCTCCGTGCGGGACCCGCAAAGGACGTCTGGTCTGACCAGACATTCTGAGCGGGTCCTGCAATGGAACCTCGTAATAGGGGGTAATGGGTTTACCGGTACCGGCACCATTACTGGCGCTGTTAAACCCATTCCGCCCACCTCGTAATGAGGCCCATGCTCTTTTAATGAGTATCATCGTGTGATACAAGGGGCCTCATTAGGACCCTGGCGCTAAGTGTTTAACGGCGCCGTAAAAGGCTGCGGCGCCGTTAAACACTTAGCGCCTTACTACGAGGTCCCTTTGCGAGGTCTAGACCAGCCGTTAAAGTAGGGACCCGCAAAGGGACCTTGGTGCTAAGTACGGTACTGCAATTTGCGGTACCGTACTTAGCGCCTTCCCCATTCCCATAGAGCCCTATGGGGCTATTAGCACCATGGTTGCCGCCGGTACCATACCAGTACCACCATGGAGGAAAGGGGAATTACCACCCCATTCCAAGGTTGGCGAGGCGGTAATTCCCCCTTTCTCCATGGCCCTTCCCCATTCCCATTTTTGCCCCATAGGGCATAATGGGATTGGGAAGGAGCTAATTACGGTACCGCAAATTGCAGTACCGTAATTAACACCAAGTTCCCTTTGTGGGTCCCAACTTTAATGGCTGGTCTACACCAGCCGTTAAGGTCGGGTCCCGCAAAGGGACCTCGTAGTAAGGCGGTAAGGGTTAACGGTCACTGGTACCCTTACCGGTGACCGTTAACCCTTACCGCATTCCGTTTAATGAGGCCCTATATCTGTATATGATAATAGGGCAAGCTGATTGGATAACTCTTATCTGGTGGGCGTCTACGCCCATCCCACTACATCACACGCGATTGACGTCATCACAAGTACGACATCTCATTGGTTCTACTATCTATAGGACTCCAGATTACTTGGTCCATTGTGATTGGTCAGGTTACACCCCTAGACATAAATCCCCATTTTAATTAGCAGCATGCAGAATGGACACCCAGGTGCCTAGTGTCCCAAGTTTCACCCTGCCTCCCTTCCATCAATCAGTATCTTAGGGCTATGTGTCAATTATTTGGTTGGGTATGGCCTTGGTTCTGTAGCCTCTTATCAGGAAAAGTTATGGCAACCTCGGGTTCTGGATGACATCAGGCGATGGTACCTCTTCGCGCCTGGCTGGTCACATGTCTGTTCACTATGGATCTGCTTCAGTTTCCAGCTTTTATTGTATTTATTTCTGCTTTGGCCCTACCACCTGCCTGGGCCTCTCTTATCTTGACCTTCACGGCTGAGCTAGTATGCTCTGAAGTTTGGTTCTTGCGAGTTGACGCTCTCTTCCCTTCTCTGGGTGACCTCGATTTCCCAGGCATGAGCCGCTCTCTGTTGAGTTTTGATTCCGCTCTTCCTCTCTGTTCTGGCTGAGTTGTGAAACTTGGCCTGCCAGGCCTCTGGCAGCCTGGGGCCATTTCTGCTTTACAAAATGGAGTCGCACTCATATAACGTGCTTTTTGAGGTAGTTATATAGTTGGCGCATGCTGCTTCTAATGTTCTACTAAGCATTGCAAGCGGTATCGTTTTCTTAGCTTCTTGCGTTCCAAGCTTATTTACACACATTTGACAGTTCGGTTGTTCTCATCCTGTCTAGTAACACATTTCCTTATTTTTTTAGCATCGTCTCCTTCCTGTGTTCGTTACATAGGTTTGCATAACAGCTTGTTCTAACGTGTCTTACTCGCGTGCTGGTTCGGGCCATTGTCATTTCCATTGGCCCTCCATTAAGGCTCCTGGGGTTTCTTCGTGGACTGTATGTAGGTACTCCTCATTTCGTATCATCGGCTGGTATGGCTGTCTGATAGGGTACCATGCTGCCCAGGGTTGTCTGGTTATGGGCGCTTCAACAGGTAAGGACCTTCTAATGTACACTGGGCAGAGCTCCAGTGCAACTCTCTGTTGGTTCATTTGCTCTTCATACGTCACGTACCTTGTCGAGTACCTTCCTGTCACCTTGGAAGGAGGGGCAGGGGTGCAGGTCACATCTGGGACCTCCTTTATACTCCCCCCTCTGGTCGGTTCATCGACCACTTCTGCTTCATTCTTAATTTCTATTTCTTTTGATTCTTCAGTGTTTTGTTAATCGTCTTCAGGGTTGGCACATGATGGCATGAACATGTGTGTCTTTGGAGTCCATATTTTTATCACGCCTTTCAAACTCCCTTCTGTTCTGACATGTTCATCTTTGTTCCAGGTCATTAGCTGGCACTGTCCATTTGGACTGCAATAGATCAATTTTCCTTCATACCTTCTTCGCTTTTTAGGATATGTGAATTTTGTTCCTTCTGGCACAAATTTGCTGGCCTTCACGAAGTCTCTTATTTCTTCGTCAGTTAGGTCTCTAGGCTTCCATTGTGGCTCGACATCAACCATTATTTTCATCCCTATGGCTTTTTTCACAGTTTTCTGGCACTGTGTAATGATTATCTTGATTACGCAGAATCGTAGCAATACCATTGCTAGGATAGCTCCCAGAAATTTAATATGTCTGCCATCCATTGTGGAACCCACGAGAATAGGTCTCCAAACCAGCTGTCATCGTCCACTTCATCACTTTCATCGATCATCTGGTTTTTCAGGCTTGTCAACATGCTTATGGCCTCTGTTAGGGTTCAATTTTCTTCATCATGTGATGGTACAAATGTGCAACATAATTCCCCGATTTTTGCACAAATACCTCCATCCATTGCTGTGATCATGTCAAGCACATATCTGTTCTGGAGGGTCATCAGTCTGATGGCTCTCAGCTCTTCTTTGATCACGTGGAATCCTTTTATAGTGGTATTGATGGTTTGCAATAACTCCCATCTGGTTATCAGCAACCTTTTAGCATTCACTCCAACTTGGATGTGGTGCAGGAGTAATGTTGTGAATACTGTAGAGGTGAGGCTGAACAGCCTGTGTTCGTACGGGATTGCATGAAATGCCTCTTCTGATTTGGTAGAAAAGTAATTTTCTCTTTTCATCCTGGATACTAGTTCCGCAGATCTCCTTCTCCTTGATGAGCATCCGCTTTTGGGAAACTGTCCAAATTCAGGTCATTCTTGCGGATTACTAGTGCAGGAACATGGACATTCACTATTGTGCATATGCTTCCCCAGTTTCTCGGCAGTCTTATGTATGTCTTGGATCCACAGGCCCAGTAGTGATCCATAATCACTGCGGTTTCATGTACCATTCCTGGGGCGTCGAAGACTCGTCCACAGTTCTGATTCTCTCCCATCTTCCTCGTACCGTTGTTTCTGAAGCATAATTTTGGGTTCTCCAGTGGTACTATCTGCAGGGGTCCCCCTCTGTCTTCGACCCACGTGAGTAATTTTGCAAGTTTTGGCCATAATGGCTTGCATCCATTCCGCACTATGTTGATGGTAGGTTCGTAATGTCCGGTGACCATCCAGGCTCTGCAGATCACCACTCCTTTTTCCCATCCGTCTGGTGAAAGCACTGTCCCCCAAATCTGCATCAGACCTCTGTTCTTCCAACTTCAGGCTTCTTCTGGGGTTTTACCTCAGACAATTAGCTTCTGATTCACTTCCCATCTAATTCCTGCCCCTTTTATGTCAGGGTTCTCATACCTGATCACATGGTTCTTGGTGTGAGCTTTGTTTCTTGTCTTTATGTCTTGAACATAATCCTAATCACGAGTCGTTGCTTCAGTTGCCCATTTCAGGGAGGCATCACTGCCCATGAACTGGCTTCTGGTCTTGCACATTGCTACGTGTGACATACAGTGTGCTGTCTGGACATCGATTTCTACAGCCACAAAGATCTTATGCTTTCCCATACTGTATGATAGGAGCACACAGACAAAGCATTCTCCTTCTGACTTACTTCGTCCTACTTCCTTCATGTGTTGGTACCATATGTTGTTTCCAAGACGGGCTGTGCTGTCCAGGTAGTTGTTAAGTTAATTGTTATCTTCATATGGGCTTCTCTTGATTCTCAGCGTTCTTCTGTAGATTGCTATTACCATGTCTCTAAATGCGTTTGTGCTGCTCTTCCTCTCTGGGTATCTCGGTGGAGCTGGCTGCCTCGACTGCATCACTGTGGTAGGAGAGGGGTTTATTTTTTCTTTCCTTCCACTTTGTATGTTGTCATAGACTTCCCCTAACCGCCATTGGCTCCTCAGTTCTTCGATGCGTGGCTGTGTTGTAGTTCTGGTGCTTGTTCCCTGCTTTTGAGCAGGTGTGCTTGCTGTTATAGTCTCTATAGCCTTGCCTTTCAGCTCCACATGCAGTTTCTTTGCTCTCAATATAAATGGGAACAAGTAGTCTATTAGCATTTGTGTCTTCTCTATGAATTCTCTTGTGGCCACTTCTGTTCTTTTGAGGGATTTTGCTATTCCCTCCGTCTTTGGTATTTCACTTGGCTTTTCTTGGTCATTGCCAATATTCTCTGGAATTGAATGTTCGGCAGGCAGTCTCTTCTTCTCTGCTGCCTTCGTTGGAGGCCTTGCAGCCATTGACACTTGCCCTTGTTTGTGTGCATTCTGTGTATGGCTGCGTGCTGTGGTCAGTGCTACATTATCATTCATTCTGTGCTGACCCTGTCTCCAGCTTTTTTCCACATTCATTACCTCATGTGTATATGTACCACTGCTAATTACATTTAATTTTAAATCATTTGCTACATCATTAGCTTTTCTTGGAACTGGAATCACTATATAGGGCCTGGGTGCTTTCGTAGGCCCCTGACGTTCGTTATCCAGTGGGTGTACTGATAGGGGGACACTTTGTGCACCAATAAAGAAGGCAGTTCTGATTGTTGATAATAGAAAAACAATAACGATCATTGTACATAGGCACATAATAGTTCAGAACAATAGTTTGCAGCATGTTCTTCCAGGGAAGTGGGGACGCCCCTCCGCTGGAGGTAGAACTATGTTACTGTTTTGGACCCCCATTTCGACCAGGTCCATTGTCAATTATTTATTCCTCTTCGTGCTCCGATCTTGTAGCTTCTAAAGTTATTATTACTAAGGTGTCGAGTGCTCCTCGAGTGGCCCCCCTCTTGCGGGTGATGACGGTAGTTTCTAGGTACTCGGTACAGTTCCTGTGCTAGACTTTGGAAAAGTGTCAGGCTAGCACTCTTGGTACATCACATTCATCTATGCATATCAATAATAGGTGAAGTCCCAATGCACGCCTCGAATTTGTCTTGGTCCTGAGGACATGCTGGAACTTGCTGAATGCGAAAGAATGAAAAGGTGCAACTGTTAAAAATCACATAAAATAAAAATGCTGTAAAAATAAAAACAAAAATAAAAATAACAGTGAACATGTGAAAAAATAGGAAAAAATGAGAAAAATGAAGAAAAAGGAAAATAAGACGGTGAAGTTCTTGTGTTCGCTCCTTTCGCTCGGTCTCTCTGCGATAAGTTGAAGAACAGTGTCTTTCTCCTTGACCTGCTCCATGGTGGAATGGTGACGAAAGGGAAAATAAGAAAAATAGAAGAAAAAATAAAAATGAACTAGGAACAAGATGTCGTAATCTTTGTTTCTGCTCTTCTCGATCTGTCCTCGACAGAAAGTCTTATTGTGGATCTTCTCCTTCTAAGGCTCTTCTCAGCAGTGGATGACCATAATTACTTCTCAGTTGTGCTATGATGGCTCTCAGGAGCCTGTTTAACTCTGCATTCTTAGCTGGGTCTCTGAGAAATGCAGGTATGTCAACATTGTTTGGTCTACCCACTAGTCCTGGAAAGTTCTCGATGAGGTAAAAGGAGACATGGTATGCATATCCGCTGTCTTCTGGTGACAACAACATTCGTTCTGATTTTCTGGTCTAGATCATAGGCCTTTTTTGTGACGTGAACAGTTTTTACACTTTCCTGCTGCGTTAATTGCAACCACGTAGTTCAATTTGTACCACACTTGGTTCAGGAATTTGTTGTTTCTTGGGTCTCTGATAAAGGATAAGGTATCTGTGGTTCTCCTGACAAGTACTGGGCAATCCTCTATGATTTGGAAAAATAAGGTGCATGTCAGTTCATCGATGTTCACTTGAGGTGGGAACATTTGTCCTTATTCCAAGTACTCTGGCAATTCGGCAAAAGCCTCTGCGAGGACAGTCAGTAGTTGCCATATTATCTTCCTGTTAGCTGGATTTTTAATGAAATCTGTGATGCTGGTTTCTCTCCCTACAAGTGATGGATATGTCTCTAATACTATCCGGAAACAGGAAAGCACATCCTCTGTGATGTTTCTGCTGGAGGATACCATAAGTTCTATGAACAAAGTCTTGGTATTGGTTTCTTTAGGATGTTGTTATGGTTCTCAGAAATGTCTTATTTCCTGCTTTCCAGAGTTTTAGGGCCTTTTCAATAATTTGTGTGGTTTTGAACATTGATATATGTAGCGTTATTGCTGCCTCTGGTGTGCGATTCTCTTCTTTCCCCTGCACCTTCGGCTGCACAGAGTGTCCATTTTATTGTCTTTTATTCCTTTTAGTATTTGGAGGGAATGTTCAGTGTAAGGCTGAGAGTTTCACAAAGAGCACTCGTCTTGTCCTTTCTGCTCATGCGTCCTTCTTCCTTGCCATGGATCTTGTCTGCACGTGCTGAGGCTCTTCCCAGTTGTCTGTAGATTTTTCACAGCTGGATGCAGCCAGAGGGATCTCTCCTATAAAGGGTTTAATGTCATTTAGGAAGATCCATGCTCTTCTGCCCTGGAGCTTGACAGCAGACGGGGTGCAGACCTCTACGATGAAGGGGCCATTAAATCTTGGCTCGTCCCACCTTTTCCTGGTAAAGTTCTTCACCAGTACGCTGTCACCAGGGAAGACGAGGGGCGCATGTACACTTTGCTCGGTGTATGCTTCAGCACTTCCAGTTGCATTTCGTGCTGCGCCGTCCCCCTTTCGCCGTCGTTGCAACTGGCCTGTGATGACAGAGGCACTGGATGTCATACAGTCTAGTTACTTTTGCATCTCTGTTCCCAGGACCTCTCTATTCAGCTGGGCATCACAACTAGCTCTATCTTGAGGGGTAAGAGGGGTCCTCATCATTCTGCCTGTAACTATCTTGTGTGGCGTGAGATGATTGTTGGCTATCCTTCCCTTGAGTAAGCCATTGATCCGTTCACATATCCCATTCTCATCAGGATGATACGCCGACACAAACTTGTGCTTTATACCAAGCAACAAACTAATCTGTTCGAAAACTGAATTTACAAAGTGGGCCCCATTATCTGATCTCATTACCTCGCACACCCCCCATCTAGGGAACACTTCTCTTACCAGAAACTTGGCCGCACAGGTAGCGTCGGGATGTGTACAGGGGCCTGCCTCTATCCATTTAGAGAATGGACACACTACCACAATTAAATACCTGTACCCATTGCACACTTGAATCATGTCGACGTAGTCGATATGCAAGTGCTGGAATGGTCCATTTGGTCTGGGAATGATTCCTCTCACTACTTTTAATGTGTGCCCAGCGGTGAATTGCTGGCAGATAATGCAGTTCACCATAAAAAATGCTACGTGCTCTGCTAAATTCGGTGTGAACCAGTCTTCCACGAGCGTTGCGGCTAGGGTTTCTTTTGACATGTGTATGGGGTAGTGAAGTTGTTCTAGCGCTACCTTTAGGAGGGCGACAGGCATTACTAGTTTACCAGTGCTGTCTTGCCTCCATAACCCGTCAGAGGGGTTTAAAGAACACCCTCAACGTTTCCACAGATTTTTCTCCTCCTGAGGTGCCTCCCCATGGAGCTCCATTAGGTGAGTCTGCCCCATATTGCTATAGGTTTCTGGTGTGGCTCGCGCCACCATCATCCGTTCATGGGTACTTGCCACCACCATGTCCATGATTGTTTTATTCCTGGATGCCATACGTTTGGCTTCCGTGTCCGCTTCATGGTTTCCACGTGACACGAAATCCATCCCCTTGATATGAGCGCCACATTTCTTGACCGCTTTGCCCACTGGGAGCTGTAGTGCTTTTATCAGCCTGTCCAACAGGGCTGCATGTTGTACTGGTGTGCCGTCTGCTCGAAGGTAGCCCCTCCTTTTCCAGCGCGCCAGACCTGCATGTACTGTGGATGTCACATAGGCTGAGTCACTGTACACAGTTACTTAGTGGTCTGCATGATTCTCAATGGCAAGTATCAGTGCCAATAGTCCTGCAGCTTGTGCCGAATAATGAGATGGTATTCGTGCACTAACGAGTACTCAAAACTCTCCATTTGCTAGGTGTTTTACCACGGCCACGCCTGTATACCTTTGTCCGTCTTCTTGGTAGATTCTCGAAGACCCGTCAATAAAGACGATCTCTCCACTTGCCAGCGCATTTTCTTTTACCCTGGGGATCTCATCATAGAATTCCTCATAGTTTGCACAGTCGTGTATAGGTTCTCCATCTGTGACTGGCTCTGCTGGGAATGTAGCTGGATTCACAGTTTTACATCACACTAGTTTAATCGATGGATTAGAAATAATCACCTCATAGACGGATGCTCTCTGAGATGTCAGTGTGCCCTTTGGCTTCTCTAGTATGGAGAACAGCGAATGTTCAACAAACAATGTCATGGAGCACCCCATCACAATGGATGATGCCTTTTCGATAGCGAATGCGGCAACAGCTAGGTTTTGTTCGCATGGGAAGTGGCCCTTCATGACTGGGTCCAGATCCCGCTGTAATATGCTAGGGGCTTGTACCCCAGCAAGGTTCACTGTGCGAGCATTGCCGTCATAAAGTTACCATCGGTATGTGAGAAGAGGTAGAATTCCTCTGCATAATTTGGAATCCCGAGAACTGGGGCCTTACAAATTGCCCCCTTGAGCTCTGTAAACCCCTTTTCCATCGCCTCAGTCCATTCGATATCTCCCCTTGTCGCCTGGGCCTTCTTTAGTGCCTGAAGCAAAGGCTTGGTGTATGAGCTGTAGTCAAAGACCCATTCTCTGACGTAATTGCACAGGCCTAAAAAGCTTTGCATTTGTTTTATTGTGTGCGGCTTGGCCATGTTCACGATGGCTTCAGCCCTTTCTGGGGTTACCCTTTTCTCCTCATGAGAGATCAGTTGGCCTATGTATAACACTTCTGGCTGACAGTACTGCAACTTCTCCTTATCAAACTTGTAACCCTTCTTAGCCAGTATAGTCAATAGCTGCACAGAGTCATGCCTGCATTGCTCTTCAGTGGTGCTGCAGATCAAGATGTCATCTACATACTGCAAAACAACACTATCCACCGCAATGTTGCTTAGGTCCATTTGCAGGACTCTGTTGAAGATTGATGGGGACTCGCAGTACCCCTGTGGCAACCTTGTGCTTTTCAGACACATGTGTTTGAAAGTGAATGACGTCAGATCTTGTGAGTCACGGTGCAATGGAATCAAGAAAAACGTGTTTTTCAAATCGATCACCGTGAAATATTTTGCCTCAGTGGGTATATTGCATAGAATTGTAGAGGGGTTCGTGACTATAGGGAACTCGGCTTCAACAATATTGTTTAATGCTCTTAAATCTTGGATTACACACCAAGACCCACCCTTCGATTTCTTGACAGGGTAAATCACTTTGTTGCAAGGTGATTCTGACGTCACTAGGATGCCCTACTCCATTATGGCGTAAATTGTCTTTGCAATCCCTTCATCAGCCTCTCTGGACATGGGATATTGTCGAGCATGCAGTAAAATTGCTCCCGGTTTCAGCTTGATTTTCACTTCACCGGCCCCCTTCAGGAGGCCTACGTCATAGGGCCCTGCAGTCCATACCACGACAGGCACTTGGGCCATGTCGTCATCAAAGTATTCTGGACGTATTAGTGCCAACATCATTCTCTGTGGCACCTCTCGTTTGATCATTTTGACCCAAAATATGAGACTCACTTCCACCCTTGTCTCTTCTAGGTCAAGGTGTTCTTCAAACAGATCATCATCGGTGACGTCATGCACTCGATACCCTTCTTCGATGGCGATAATCGCACACCATTGTCTGCCTTCATCGTCATATCCTTCAACCAATACCACTTTCCCTCGAACTGCGGCAGATTGTATCATTAAGGGGACTACTTGTCCCACCTCTTCGTGCATGGGTATTCTTGGTCTGAATAGAAATTCATCAGGGGTTCTCATATGTTTGTCTGCGAGGCCTGGCAACCCCGCCATAAGCAACCGCACGCCATAAGTGAATACTTCTGGTTCTAATGGTGTAGCCCTCATTGCTACACGTCCTGAGTATGCTCTGATCATTTTGCACACGTTTGAATAATGGATTCCTGGGGTGGAGCACACTATACCATTCTCAGTAAACTAGATGGTCATGTTTAATTTAGTCATCAGGTCCTCCTGACCCAGAATGTTTACTGTGGTCTGACATGAATATAATAGGGGTACATTCATTTTGTGTTCTCCCACTGAGACTGGGAGTGCATCTGTAAAGGGAACTCTACTATGAGCTCCAGTGAAACTCTGGGTGTCTATAGCCTCGCCGGACAAGGAAAATTTGCCCTCTCTTATGCACGAGCGCGTTGCACCCGTGTCAACTAAGAAGGAATATTCTTTCCCCCCTATGGTGACATTCACCCTAGGTTACCTATTAGGGTCTGGTGTCACCAATAGGATAGAGCACATCAGAGTTCCCCGTGAGCTGTCCTATTTTATATACAGGTTCGGTCCACTGTACACTTGTAGGTTTCCCCATTTCCAGGGTTAATTCCCCCTCCGGAATTATTACCCTGTACCGCCTGTGGCGGCGCCTGCTGGGGTTGTCCCTGTGGCGAAATTCCCATGTTCGGTGGTTGGACCTTTTGCTGTGCACCTTGCTGCACGCCTAATGCCTGTGGTTTCACTGCGTAGTTTTGTGCACTGCCCTGCTGCAGGGTGGCGGTTTGATTCACCATGCCTGTCCCCATCCCTTGGCTGTTTTGCCACATGCCTTGGCTTCTGCACATGCGCGGCACATGTCCTGTCATTCCACACAACCAACACACCGGCGGTGGTCGGGCCGTTTGTCCTTCTGGCATAGCTGGACCACCCATCTGTGCATTCTGAAAGCCACCTTGAACATTCTGAAAGCCTCCTTGGTTACCTCGAAACCCTCCCTGATTACTCTGCCATCCTCTACTTCCAAAACCCCTTCCCCTCCAGTAAAATCCCATGTTACCCTGATTATTCTATGATGGGTTAGTTGCTTGCTGTGTGCTTGGTTCGGCTGGGCTGGTGAGCATGGCTCCCTCGAGAGCATACTTCGAGAGCTTCTTTTGTACCACCTTTGCCTCCTCTCCCTTACGAGTTGTCTCATTTTTCCAATTCTTTTCTTGCAACAATCTACAATAGTGTGCAATTGTCAACTGTATTTCAGCCCATGGTTTAGCTTCTATTCCTACCAATTTCTTAAGCTGTTTTTGCACCGGCTCTGGTAACCCTTGGCACAATATATTGTAGAATAGAGGGATAGATTTCGTCCAAGACTTGTGCATTTCAAGCACCCACGCGTCTTAAAAATTCTGGATATAAATCAACGGATCCTCTGACTCTTTCATTTTTTGAGTCATTATAGCTCCCATATCAGACGTGTCTGGATATAGCGTACGCAGCGCTTTCTACACTGCTGCTCTACAGTTATTAAATGGCGCTCTGTCATGGGAAGTGTTAGTTATGGTTACCCTAGGGTAGCCCGCCCTTTTCCACACATCGTCTGCCCTTTCACCAAGTATAGCAATTAGGAGGCCCTTAATGTCCCCTACGGCTAGGGTGACACCCCTGTCATTTTCTCTAACTCATGTATCCACTTCCCAGCCCCTGACGTCAGCATTGGGAGTTTATTTTTTAGGTTTTCCCGGTCCATGTGTGGCCATGGAATGTATTGTGGTCTTGCTCCCCCTTTTCTAGTAACGGGAATTGGAATGCACAGTCCTCCTTCTCTTTCCCCCTAGCTCTCCGGTCTATCGCCGAGGTGGCATTCCCGCCTTGCCACCTTCCTGGCAATGCCCTTAATCTGTCTGCATAAGCAGATGCTGACGCCCCCCTCTGACCGTGGGATGTTTCTTTATGTCGGCTGGACTGTTCAGCGGACTTCGGTGCCCTACTTGTAGACCCACTAGCATCTGACCATCGTACCTCTCGGTCCCCTGGGAGCCGTTTTTCCCACTGGCTCCCTTCCTCATGTGCTACTTCCTCCGTTTCCCCACCAGAGTCAGATTCTGAGTACTCCCAGTTTATGCAATTTCTTACATCATCTTACATCATCTTCGTTCTGCCCAATCTCCAGCCTGTCTAGGGACAGTCCCCTGCTCCCACTGCTTCGGGTAACATCCTCTGTGTCGTAAAGCTGAGTGCTTTCTAAGTGCTCATCTTCCCTCCCCACTTGGTAAATTAGTTCCAACCCCGTCTCATCATAGATTTTATCAATCGTTTCCCCGATGCTTCTGGTGTCGAAAAGTCATCCTCAATAATTGTCCCGCTTGTACCTGGTAATGCATCACTTGCAGGAAATAATTCTTCTATGTCTTCCCATTCTACAACAGGATTGTGTTTTTTAACTTCCTGTTGCAAATATTCTAGACCTCGTGCCCTCTGTCTGCGCTTACGTTCTGCTTCCTCATCTATTTCTTTTGGCTTCTTTGCTTCTTCTCTAGCCTTATCTACTTCCCTCATCCGTTCATTTCTACGTTACCTTGCCCTTCTACTTTCCTCGTCTTCTCGCTTCTTTCCTTTCCTTTCGTGCACTCTCCTTTCTTCCTCTAACTTTAGCATGTTCTGCCTGTACTTTTCATAGGCTACGCACTGTGTGTGACTGAGTGGTATTACTTGCTCTTCATGATATAGTTGTTCTCACCTTAACCTATCCTTCTTTCTTACCCTCTCGTTTCTCATTTCCTTTTCTTTCTCTTTTTCCCTTTGCTGTGCCTCGTCAGCCTGTTCCCTCGGCCTCATATCATCACTTCCTTTTCCATCTAATTTTAACAGTATCTGTCCTCCCATCCATTCGTCTTTTGCGAATGTTGCCTCATCACCTCCTTTCTGCTTCTTTCCCTCTCTCTCTTTCTCGAGAGATGCACTACTCTGTGCCTGATCCTTTTCTTCATCAGTGCGTCTTTCCTTGTCCCTTGGGACTTCGGAGGCAAGATTACTTTCCTGCTCCTTTTCTTTGATGTTGTTACTACTATACGTAGGCGACTCATATGCCGGGTTGCTGTACCGCGTGGCTGCCTCAAGTTCTCTTAGCGGGTAAATACCCTCTGACCTACTCCCTTCGATCACTGGCTCAGGGGGGCAGGTGGCGTGGTAGGCGTCTCATCCCCTCTGTACATACATTTAATATCCAATCTGCGGGTGGTTCTTCCTCCTTCATCTGCTCGAACATTTTCCAAAGTTCAAGGACGGCAAGGCGTTTCTCTAGCTTCTTGCCAGTATATGTGGCGTGTAGGAAGGTAGTCATATGCTGCAAAACAGCCTTAGAGATTGACCCATTCTGGGGCCACGGCATAAACATTTTATTTGCAGTACCCTCAACCCACTCTTGGCTGTATTTCTTGAGCTTTGGTGCATGCTTGGGCAACTGTTTGCATAGATGTGCAAGTGGGGTACCCCATCATGGGATGTGAACAAACCCCTTTGATGCCGTCTTTAATCATCATCGTAGCCTAAATTGTCCCCCCACTGTGGGCTCTGAGTTCACGTTCCTTCTGACCACTCTTTAAAGCGCAGGAACGAGGCAAATCCTTACGTTTTCTCTCAGGTGCCCCCCTGGTAATCCTTACGTTTTTTCTCAGGTGCCCCCTTGGTAATCCTTACGTTTTTTCTCAGGTGCCCCCCTGGTATCCACTCTTTATTTCTTATGCTCGAGTCATTAACCCCATATATATATATATATATACATATATATATATATATATATATATATATATATATATATATATATATATATATATATATATATATATGTGTCTATATATATATATACAGTCTTCTCTACTCCTAACTACTTTATTTTTTTCTTCTCCGCTGCCCACCGTTACCTTTCCCTTATTGGCTCTTAAGCCTACACAACATTTGCCAAAGTAAGGAGTTTTAGTGCTTCACTCACCGATCGCATCATTTCCTCTCTGGAACTTCGGGATCACCGCCCTTTCCTCTTCCTGCTTTTAAGGCTTTCGTCCGATCCGCTGCCCGTGGGAATGAGAAGGGTTATGCTTGGAAAGGTGGGTTCCATCAGCCCCACTGCAGATTTTTGAAATGTTTACTCTATCATTGTCCACGGGGAGCTTCTCAGTCTACTCAGCCGAAAGGGCGAAAGGACTCATGATCTTACCGAAGGCCTAGAGTTACTCCGTGCCGTTGGTCTAAGGGTGTCTTAAAACTATATCAATCGATAATCTATAATCGATGGCCGTAACCATCCTCAGGCTACCAAGTGTTCTGGAGGAGAGGAATTCACTGACGGGCTCATAGGTCAGCGCGCATCCTCTAGAACTTGTAAGACAAGATAGCTGCACCATGTGAGGGATGGGGGTTCAGGTTTCACTTACTCCAACAAGACTCAATAACGAGGACTCAGTAGTTTGGCAAAGGGAAGTCTGTTTAATGACAAGTACATCAAACAGGGAAACAAATGGGAATCAGCTATAGTGCGATCACCTGTCTCACTCCGACTTCCTCAAACTTCAGTTGAACAGTAATTCTTATAGGCAATATTCGTCATCATTGATGTCTAGCTCTACAAAACTCGACATGCAATATACTGGCCGATTCATGGAATTAATGTGCGCTGAAATTTTCAGCGCAAGCGTGCAAAAGCGTGCAAATCGCAGTGCCAGTGCGAAAATCACAGCGAAACCCGTGCACAGCGATTCATGGAAGTCTGTGCGTGTGGAAATCCCAGGATGTGCGCCAAAATTCTGCCTGGCGCACGCTGGCGCACACGTCTCCAAACAACGTGCGCTAAGCGCACAGCGAAATCGCACATAGCGCGGCGCACACAACAAAAGTAGGAGGAACAGGGGGCGTGACACGAGGAATGGGGAACAACTTGTGAAAATGTGGGCATCAGGGGTGAAGTACAGGAGGCAAGTGCGCGTAACGCTCACACGCACGTTCAAAACACGTATTCATGGAATCGAACGGGGCTAAGGCGTGCACCAAAAAAGACGCGCTAATCAGGAAACACGTACGCCAGCAGGAAGCGGGCGTACGTGGACCCGTGCAGCATAAAAGTATGCGCAAACAACAAACAAGCACTTAGCCAGGATGAATATACCGTTCCTAGCAGCAGTGGTCGTGGGATACCGCAGGAGGAGGAGGAGGATGGTCAGGCCCAGAATTTTTACACCCAGAACCAGCCTTTTTCGGATGCCTGATGACCAGGTGTATGGGAGGTACAGGTTTCCACCTCACATAATACTCGACCTTGTCAGCGAGTGGGAGGATGACCTCACATCACCCACCCTGTGCTCCCAAGCACTCAGCCCCCTGCATAAGGTCCTCAATGTACTGCACTTCTTGGCCACTGGATCATTTCAACGGACAACTGCTATAGTGGGGGGGTGTCACAGGCCGCGCAGTCACGCTGCCTACACCAGGTCTTGGCCATCATGACTGCACGCCCATCAGTCCGCAGGCACATATACCTGCCCAGAACACCTGCAGAAAGGCAGGCTGTCGTCCAGGATTTTTACGGGGTGGCACACTTCCCCAAAGTGCTAGGTGCCATTGACTGCACCCATGTGGCTCCACGTCCCCCCAGGGCATCAGAGCACAACTATAGAAACCGCAAGCACTGGCATTCCATCAACGTCCAGGTAGTATGTGATGCCAAGAGAATCATCACCTCAGTATATGCCAACTATCCAGGGTTCACCCACGACAGTTTTATTTACAGAATGTCAACCCTAAACCGGGACCTAGAAGCTGGGTGGCATGGCGATACATGGCTGCTCGGTGAGTATAAATGCCACAGCACATGCATGCATGTCAGATACGGACAATGTCATAACCCCACTAATGATACCCATCACCACCTCCCAGGGGAGAGTGGCTACCCTCTGAGCAGCCACATGATGATGCCATTTCGGAACCCCACCACGCCATCCGAGGTAAGATACAACACAGCCCACATTGGAACCCGGGGCATAGCGGAGCGCACATTCGGAGTGCTCAAGTCACGCTTTCGCTCCCTTGACCGTTCTGGCGGGCAGCTGTTATACACTCTCCCAGTAGTGTGCAGGATCATAGCGGCAGCATGTGTCCTGCACAACGTTGCAACACGCTGGGGCCTGCCCGTGGACATGGTGGTGCCCCCACATCCCCAACCACATGCACGCCCGCTGCGCATGGGAGGGGAAAGGGCACGGGGTGAGGCAGCCCATACACAGCTGGTGGCTAATTACTTCACCTGAAATCACACCCCTGTGGAGTGCACACAGCCCTGGCACATACCAGCTGACAATCAATGATGATGACATAAGGGACAGTCAACTGTCACAAGCATACCAGCCTGAGGTTGGTCACCTGGAAGTGTTACATTTTGTGCATCCCTACCTACACAAACACCACCAACGCTGTGTCATCAAAAGACACACTGCTATGCTGAAAAAATCATTACCCCCTTGCAAAATACAACATGACAACAGTTCCATGTCATCCAACCCCTCCCCAGCACCGCCACCCAACACACCATGGCATGTCATGTGTATGGGAGTGAGGGGCCCCCAGCCCCCTCGGGCCATACACTCCTCAGTACAAGGCTTGGACCACGTGCCTCCGGTAGTGGGGTTGCCCCTTGCCCTTATGTAAAGTTAACCACGGTTGACCGCTACATAGATGGGACTACTGAGTAGGACACGGGGCATCCATCTTTTGTGCCCTCTTTCGACTCCATCTTGGGTAAACAGGCCTCACTGCGATAGTACAGCAATGCTCAGCTCCCCTTCCACCGCAGCAGCCAAGGTCAGAGACACACACACAAGGCGCGCAGGCAGCTGGCTGGCCCCCACCCTTGCACTCCCCCTGCGAAGGAAAGCTCTACGCTCCCATTCTCACCCTGAAGCCGGAGAAAGTTGCAACAACCAATATGATACAGTTTTCTTCCTCTGAGATCATTGTTAGCATGAGAACCAGCATGTGAACCAGGATGAGCTAAGCACTTTCTGCTCGTTCGTCCCCATAAACGTGCAAGCCACCCACTCCCATTTAGAACAATGTATTGCCATCTTGACCCTGCGCTCTCTGTAAGGTATTTCTTTCAAGTGCCAGACCCTCGCCTGTGCTGCAAAACCCACCCAACACACCCACTACTAACCTTAAGCATTTTACTACAATATATGTTTTTTCTCATAGTAATGGGTTTGAAGTTTAGGAGATATGTGAAACACAGCTTGATTCTTTTTACATGCACAATAAAGGTCAAGGCCTCTAATTAAAGCCATGAATGACCCAATTGTACTGACAATAATTATTATGTGTAACTTGTGTAGAAAAATGATAATTTGTTATTTAGTGTTTTTCGAATGCAACATATTAGCTTAGGTAGTGACCACAGTGACCGGACCCTGACCTGCGTGGAGCACAAGATATTTGACGTCTGTCATCTCGTCAGCCACTCAGCCAACCAGAAGGAAGAGATGCCACCCACACCTACAGCACCACACCGCCTGGCCAATCGGGTCCATTTAGCACTTTTTGTTAGAGTTACGTTAATTGATATATATATATATATATATATATATGAGTATGATGTAAATGTTAGGTAGGGGTTTTTTGGGTTATTTCCTAGCTGGAGAAAGAAACCATCCTTTGAACTCTTGCAGCCGGGTCTCAGTGCCTCCTTCCCCGAGAGGGGTGGTTATTTTATTTTCTCTCACACGTAGTAAGCCGGGGAAAGGCACCTACATTTTTGGTGACCCCCGCAACGTGATTTAGAGAGGTGCCTCGAGGCCTGCACCGCCGGCAGCGAGATCCAGGACGCCCCCAGCAAAACCATTGCCTCCGCTGTTGACCAGACTGTGCACACCAAGAAGAAAGGGTCAAGGGTTCCCGGTTGACGAATACCCGATCGAAAAGGCTGCTCGCCAAGGCAGGCCACGGCTTGGTTGGGGGACGGACATGAGCGAGGTCCGGCCGTGAGCGGCGACCCTCGGAGTACCTGACTGAACAGGTGGAGTCCCGGTTGCAAAGACCCCAAAGGAAGGTAAGGGGAAATACGGGAAAAAGGGAATTAGCAACAAAGGGAAGGTAGTTAAGAATAGGGTCTGTGTGAGTGACGGTGAGGCTTTTCTGATCTATCTTTTATATGACCATTAGGTGTTGTAAGAAGTGAGAAGAAGAGAAGTGGTATCCTAGCCCGTACGGGGTAGAAGGCGGCGCTGCATAGCATTTGTTCCGACCAAGTGCAGAATAGAGATAAAGAGAAAAATAGTAGGGGTCTCATATATTGAGTAGACTCGGAGAAGTTTTAGAATATTCTTTTTCCGTGGAGGTAAGAAATCTTGAGACATAATAAAGGTGAAAGGGGTGGGGAGTGAATGCGAAATAGTAGGTAGAATAGGGAAGAAGAAAAGCCAGGGAGAGTAACAGGAATAGGCAAAGAACAAACGCGCGCAGGCAGTGCATGTGTATGTTGCATGATTATATGTTTGTCGGTCTGTGTTAGGCAGAAACCTGTGCAGTTCCCTTGGGGACCACTGCAAAAGATTTAGGACTACAGGTATTGGCAGTAAACCCACTTGGTAGCAGTCTGCACCACCCAGATTTACCTGGTAGCTGTGGCTGAGCAGTCAGACTTCCCTCAAGAAGAGTTAGGCAGTATGCAAAGTATACGCAATAGGCACTCAGATACAATAGCACAAGCAAACACTGACCAGAGCTTTGGTATCAAGGTATATAATTATTTATTTAAAAACACATTTATTGAAACACTCCAGCACTATTATGGTAAATCACTCTAAGCACAGTTATTATTATTATATATGCATCCCTATTTCCTTATCAGACAAGTATTAGTTAACACCACTTATTTCCAGACAGAGGTGAGCACTTAACTATAGATGGCACTCCAATAAGTTAACGAAAAAGGGAGGGAAAGAGGCAGAATGTAGGAAAATACACCACACTAATACTTAGGAACTCTTAAGCAAGGCAGGAAAGTCTCAAGTTACTTGTGAGCCAAAGTCCATAGGCCGGGCCCACTCTTGGAGAGAGCAGGGCACAAATGCACCCAAGATCACACAATGGCAACAGGCTTAAAAAGTCTTGCAGAGAGTTCAGAAAGGTTTTAGTTAGGTTTCAGAAAAGTTTAGCCAGGGTGTCCCAGACTAACCCAGGGTCGAAAGCCGGGGGCTAAATCTACCCCGTACAGTCGGTTGCAATGGAAGCCAGGCAGAACACGGTGCCTTATGTGGAAAGGATCCTCCAGCGGGGGCAGTTGTCCCTGGCAGTGGGTGCAAGTCACGGCGTTGTCCAGAAGAAGAGAAGATCTCGACGTGGAGGAAAGATGAAGGTCGTTGCACTGCCAGGGAAGAAACCAGCCGCAGAGTTTTCCGGTTAAAGGTACTACCCTTTGATTCGCGGTAGTGGTAAAACGTGGTATCCCGGTTGCCGGGGTGCTTGGCACAGGCAAGGCAGCCACGAGATGCTCCAGGAAGTGAAAAAGGGAGCAGACTGGTTATCCCCACCAGTCGAAGGAAGAAGACTCTCCGGGCTGGAGATCTCCTCTGTCGTTGGGAAAAGTGGTGAGACGGTTCAGCAGGGCTCCACTGGTGGTGTCGTCGTAGCAGGTTGGCTCAGCTTCTCCCTCGTCACATTCTTAGGTCCTGTGGCGACTTCTGAAGTTCCAGTCCCCAAAGCCCTGCTTTTATGCAGAAAACCCCCATTCACTCAGCCTAGCTGTCACTCAAACATGCTAAGTGGTGATCTGGCCGGCTCACCACTTGGGCCAATCAGGACGGAGTGCAACTTGCATTGCCTAGGCAACTCAGTCCAGGGTGCCTAAATCCCCCTCCACCCCTCCTAAGTACCCCAGACAGAGTGGCACCACTTTGGAGGGCTTCTGTGGAGAAGCCCACCAAAAAGTGGAACAAAGAGCTCAACTTGGGTTGGAGTCAAAGAAGCGAACACAAACGCCATTTTTAGAACCGAGTTCTGGCAGAAAATACCAACCGGAGAATTAATATTAAATAAATAAACCGGCGGTATGTTCGAGGCTATAGGAATTAAATAATTAAAGTTGGTAGCCTCGAACAATGGGAAATCCCATAGGGATATATTTGCGGTCGAATATAAAAAGTAGTATCCACTGCTACCAGCCAAAACTCGATTAGGGGGGACGGAGACGTGCCCCCTCGACTAACAGATCCCAGGGCAATCGAATTGCCCCGGCCAGTACGTCCACAATATGATGGTTTGTACGGGTTCTGTTCAGAATGTGAGACTAGTAAAGTCAATGGTGACTTTACATGCCCTGGGAGACAGTAGTCAGTCCCAGGGTATGGAGTCTATACTGGGGGGTCACTGTGACACCCCCGTGTTACTGCACTGAGGGTGCTGTGTAACACACTTCACAAAAACACATGAAGCCCTATGGAGTAAAAGACCCCATAGCCCATTAAACACATCTAGAGTCAAAGAGACACACTCAAATCATGTCCAAGAGTGAGGGTAAAAGAGTCTCACTCTTGGCAGGAGAAAAAAATAAACCCCAAAAATCCAGCAAAGCTGCTGGGGGACTCACTAGGTTAGGAAATTCAGCCTAAACAGAGAATTCTCCCAAACAATCTGCTTTGTGTATATGTCTTGTTGAACACGCTAAAGTATTTCAGTACAAGTAAATTGTTGATTAATAAATAATAGGCAAAGAAATAAATTGTGAAAGGTGACCAGGTAACACCTCTCAGAAAGAACAGCTAATGTGACATACCATAATTGCGAGCATTGATAAAGAACGTATTTTCACATATTGTAACTGACATATCAAGTGAGAGGTGGGAGGGGACTCAAGGGTACCAGAACACACAAGAAAGGAAAAGAAGCATTGCCATGGGGGGAGTAACGCCACTGGCACATATTTGCCAGCACCTTCCACTATATAGCGACAGGATACAGAAGTATCACGATCAGTGGATCACTGAGATAAAAGGAGATGGGGTTATACCAATTTGGCCAGAAGGAGGATCATTCGACAAAAGAGTGTTGGACCTAGTATCAACACATTTGCTAGCACGATACAAAGGGAAACAGTTACAGAACCAGAGAGAAGTGTTAGATTTACGGCGAATGTTTGAGGAAGTTACCCCCACGGCAGAGGTAGGTACCAGCCGAATGATAGAAAAGCAGAAAATACCTGAAGAAGTAAGCGGGACACCAAAAGGGGAGTGCTCAACAACTACAACCGAGAACGAAGTAACAAAAATCTATCCCTTAATGACCAGGCCAGCAGTAGGGTTTAGTGAACCCCTGTATATACCACCCACCCCCACTGCTCAGGGCGGGGCAACAGCCCCCGAGCTTCCACCATATGACAAAGGAGGACTGTACGGCGCTACAAGTCCGCCTCCTGTGGACATAGCACATTTAACAGGCGATTTAAATCGCCAGCTAGCACACGTACAAATGGAAATAACACGGTTAAGAGCTCTATGTGACAAAGGGCAAATGCTGCCAGGGGAGGGGAGGTACCCCCGCTGTCACTGGCAGATCTCACCCCCCCGATAGGGGCAGTAAGCAATGCAACCCCAGCAGTCTCAGTATCAGGGCAATCCATAGCATCACAAGGGACGTCATCACAGCAAAGACAAGAACAAGAGTGGCAGTCAGGACAGTTCCTATTCCAATTGAATAACAAGCCAGTGAGAATTATACGCCCAAACACACCGGAGAGTCAACAAAGTGGAGATCTGGGTGAAAGACAAGGAAGTGAACCCAAGGAAATCTGGGAGGATAATAACGAGCTAGAGTCAGAAATAGAAGAAGTATGGGATGATTTAGATGAATACGAAGAGGCAGCTGCCGCAGAGGGTTCCCCACTGCCAAACTGCCATTACCCAGACACACTATCACCACCATTATGGCAAGGTAGATTAAGACAACGAACAGGGAGGACAGGAAACATACTGGTAAGTAAAACGAAAAAAGGGAGAACGAGCAAAACAGGAAAGAAACAGAAACTACAAATGCCACTGATACATAAAGGAGCAGGTACGCCAAATTATATTCCGTGGGCCCAAATGGACAAAAACAACCTGTTAAAACTCCTCCCCCTGCTGATGGGAGGAGCAGGTAAGTGGATACATGTATTTCAGAAGAACACGGCAGGCGTGCCGTTAGCTATTGGTGATGTGAAAAGCTTATTAGTATCAGCAATCGGGGACCAAGCAGACATAATCTGGGAAAGGGCAGGGTTCCTGGGAGTAACAATGAGCTGTGATCGCCACGATGGATCACCATTCAATAATGTTCGAGCACAAGTGTGGGATGCATTGCGGCGTGCATTTCCAGACGTTCCAGATTTACATGCAGTGATGCAGTGCACGATGGAGGAGAACGAGGACCCTGCGCAATTCATTTTGCGAGTGCAAGACTTATGGAGAAGCGAAACTGGTACGGCATGGAATCAATAAACAGCTTTATTTTATTTTATCATTAAAAAGGGGTTGCCGAAAGAGGTGCAGAAGGACTTGGACAAAATAGCTGGGATCGAAGCCAAAGGGTGGCCTGGAATTCAGAGCATAATTGTACACCATTGGAGGAGGATCAAAGAGAAAGAAAAGAAGGTCACGCAAAAGAGGCTGGCCCACGAAGCAAAATTAGTGCAGATGAAATTAGTGATGGTTGCCGCCCTTACTGCCAGCATAACTGCAGACAGAGGAAATGAAGGAGAGGAAAACGCGGGAGGAAGACCCATTGGGATAGCAGCGGAGTGGGTTGGAGAGGACCAAGGACAGTGGAACGGAGAGGAACAGCCAAGCCAAAGATCACAGTGGCAGAACAGGCCAGCCAAAGGAAGAGGTGGGTACTGTGGGCAGAGGGGAGGATATGGAGGAATGGGAAACAGAGGGTATGGTGGGCAAGGACCAAGAGGAGGACAACAGGGGTCATGTTGGAATTGTGGAATATGGGGACATTATTCACGAGATTGTAGAATGCGACGATCAGGGTATTTCCAGCAGCAACAGCAGCAGCCCATGAACAATGAACAGGTTTGGGGCTACCCACACCCAGGAAGCCCTTGTGGAGCTCCAATGGGGAAAGGGGGACAACAAGATCAGTACTGCTATAACCCCCAAATTCAACAAAGACAGCCAGCCCCACAACAACAGCAGTAACAGCAACAGCCACAACAGCAAAACGCACTACAGCCCATGGCAAGACAAAACTCAGTAGGGAACATAAACAATAACCCTTTTGCAGCGGCCGCAAACGGTGCCCCTGCACCATTCCGTGGCGTAACAGTCATAGGTGACAACATTTTTTCAGTACCGGGTCAGCAAAGATACCAAGACTAGGACAGCGCACAGGGAGTACTTGCTTTTTCAGTCCTATCCACCACACAAAGTGCAAATGAGGAGCCACTAGTGGCGGCAGAGATAGGAAACAAGCAGTTTATCTTTATGGTAGACTCTGGAGCAGAAAAATCATGTCTCACAGAAGGGCGGTTTTAGCTCTCGGGGAGTAATTTGGAGACGCAGGGGTTCTCTGGGGCTATTTTAAAAGTTCCTTACACAAAAGATTTTGATGTAACAGTAGGGGGAAAAACAGTGCGTGCACCCTTATTGTATTACGAAGACGCGCCAATCAATTTGATGGGACGAGACTTGCTCAGTAAGTTAAACATGACCATAGCCTTTACTGAAAGAGGGATAGTGTGCTCGACGCCAGGGGTATGCCCCGTACGAGCACTCCTGATAATAAGCACGATTACAAAGGAAGTTGCAGTAAGAGGGATCCCCATTGACATGTTCGTCTATGGAATACAGGTATTAGCCCGAGTAGTGCCTGAAATAACACAAAAAGAGTGGAGAATACCATCAGACTTCATATTCGGCCCAATCACACCAACAGATGTAGTGCCAGGCACAATTATATCTATAGACATTGAAGCAGTTCAAGTTTCCAACAAACGCATTGTGGTCATAGGCCTGGACGCGCAGGGACGCGAATGGAGAAGTGTGCTATGTATAGAGCCAAACATAATGCTAAAAGATATAACTGATGAAGAATTGTTTACCGATTACGAGGGGGATGGAGAAATAATAATGGAAATAAGCATACCATGTGACATTATGATCCAATACAGAGAAATACACAACCCACTCATGGCTAACATAAAGGCCCCACTGACAATATTTGAGGAAGACATGGCCAGGGTAGCACCTGAAATTTGGACTACATGGCCACACGATGTGGGATTGTTGCATGAGGTGACCCCCATAAAGATAAAACTGAAACCAGGTGCCCTCCCACCCAGAGTGAAACAATACCCAATATCTAAAGAAGCAGAGGAAGGTATTACAGAAACAGTGAATGCACTCCTAAGCCAAGGTATCTTAGTGCCATCAACTTCCCCATGCAACACAGCGATTTTTCCGATTAAGAAAGCGAAAGGAGGGGCGTGGAGAATGGTCCAGGACCTCCGCCCACTCAATGACGTCATCCAAAAAGAGTTCCCATTAGTGCCTAACCCGGCATCAATATTGTGCAGTATACCAAAAGAGGCAACTTGCTTCACTGTCATTGATTTGAAAAATGCCTTTTTCTCTGTGCCACTTGCACCAGAATCGCAGTACCTCACAGCTTTTACATTAGGAAACAGCAGATAGGAACACCGCAGACTCCCACAGGGGTATTGCGAGAGCCCAAGCATTTATTAACAGAGTACTACGAGAAGACATCGGCAACATAGATGTAGGGAGCACCATTATACAGTACGTATATGATTTACTCGTCTGCATCAAAACAGAAGAAGAGTGTAGAGAAGACTCGATAACACTGCTTAACGTATTGGCTGCCAAGGGATACAAGGTGGACAAAGGAAAGTTACAATACTACCTTGAAGACGTTGTATATCTCGGTCAGCAAATATCTAAAGATGGAAAAAGAATGCTACCAGACAGAGCTGCTGCCATTCGACACATTATCATACCAAAAACAGTGAAGGACATGCAGAAATGTCTTGGCATATGTAACTATTGCCGAGCATGGATTCTCGATTATGCAGCATACACACGGCCAATGCTACAAGCACTGAAGGAAGCACAGAAGAACAGGGCCCCAATAAAATGGACACCTGAGACAATTGCCCAATTCTCTCGATTAAAAGACCTTATTGCAGATACCCCAGTCCTTGCAAATCCAGATTATGAAAGGGAATTTTTCCTGTTTTCACACAGCAATGGAACATTGATGACAGCAGTATTGACACAAAGGACATCGGTAGGCCACAAACCATTAGTGTACTACAGTGGAATATTAGACCCAGTAATGCAGGGACATTTTGCTTGCGAACAGGCCCTCGCTGCAGCGTCCTTCGCCATTGAGAAAAGTGCCACAATCGTAATGGGATGTTCAGTGACGCTATATGCGGAACACTCATTATTTGCTATCTTGGAAAAATCAAAATCTACTCTCACAACACAGAGAGCATCTGCTTATGAAATAATAATATCCAGTCCAAATGTACATGTGGTCAGATGCAAGACAGTGAACCCAGCCACATTCATTACAGAGCCATGCACAACTGAGGATTTACAGGAACACGATTGTAGCACGTATGAGGGAGAGGACAATGACATTCCCAAAGCAAGAGAAAATCCCCTTACAGAAGGAGAAATCTATTTCATAGACGGGTCAGCATCCATAAACTCAGAGACAGGAGAGAAACATGTGGGTATGGCAGTAGTGCGCATGGAAGAAGACACATACAAAGTGATTGTTCAAAAGCGCCTCCCCTCACATTACTCTGCACAAGCAGCCGAACTGACTGCACTAATCAGTGCGTTACACACAGCCAAAGATTGTGCCGTAACAATATATTCAGACTCAGTTTATGTCACCACCACAGTTCACTCAGGGCTATCATGCTGGCGAAAGAGAGGGTTCAGAAGAGCAGACGGGTCCCCCATACAACATGCCACGTTACTAAATGAACTAATAGAAGCTTTAGCAGAGCCATCGGTAGTGGCAGTGGTTAAATGCCAAGCCCATACCAATAACACGGACGCTGTCTCATTGGGGAACGCGGCAGCCGACAGCAGCGAAGGAGGGCTCGTACTTCAATGAGACACCAACATCAGAGTACGTTGTAAAAACAGCCACAGCAGAACCACCAGCAGAAGCATACAGTAACACGCCCATAGCACAATTGGTAGAACTCCGGAGAAGGGCCCCATCGGAAGAACAGGAGTTGTGGGGCAAACGAGGGTGTAAAAATTCAGCCACAGATCTCATTTGGAGACATGAAATGACAGGCAAGGTAGTGATGCCTGTAGAATTATTAGAAGTAGCGTTCCAACAACTGCATTTCCCAACTCACGTTGCAAAACAACACATCGCCTCAGACATTCAGGAGGATTGGTTTGTTCCCAATCTGTCTAAATTTGTGATTGAATGTATTACATGCCCAACTTACAATTCAGGAATGACATTACGAACTCTGCGTGGCACTTTGCCACGCCCTACAGGTCCATTCAGAGAACTACATATCGACTACGCCGATATGGGAGAAAGATGTAATGGAGCGAGATACTTGATTGTGATGGTATGCCCTTTTTCACGGTGGGTAAAAGCGGGCCCCTGTTCCCATCCTGATGCAAAATGTGCTGCTAAGTTCCTTGTGCGAGAAGTATTCTCGCGGTGGGGAATATGTGATGTGATCCGTTCAGACAACGGCACACACTTTGTGAATGATCTCTTCAAAGAAGTAACCTCCCTTCTGGGGGCGAAACATAAACTATGTTCGATTTATCATTCAATGGCCAATGGAGTTGTGGAGAGGATCAACGGGCTGCTCAAAAGCAATTTATCGAAATTATGCAGCATGTTGAAAAAAAATTGGGTATACTGTCTGCCACTAGCACTGTTCCAACTCAGAAATCAACCATGCAAGGATCACCATTTAAGCCTGCACAAAATCGTGACGGGGAGAAGAATGCACACGTCGCTCTCTCCTGTTAGGAGGGCGTCTGATGCACACAGGGCTGCCACAGTGCTGGGGGAAGAGTTTAAGGAATACCTAGCACAGCTAACGCGCGCAGTACGCAGCATAGCAAAACAAATTGCTCCGCCATTCACTGAAGATATAGCAACAGACACCTCCATGCCGGCAGCAGATAGCCCGAGGGGCCTTTAATGCCAGGGGAACACATCTATGTTAGAAGTTTTGTAAGAAGGTAGAATTCACCAAGATTTCATGGTCCATACACAGTGGTGTACAGCACCCCAACCGCAGTTAAAGTGAAGGGACTGAAATACTGGGTGCACCTATCGGACGTGAGAAGGGCGCACAGTGTCGCACTCCCCCAAAATGAAACAGACTGTGTGGATGGCCTCGCTAACACAGTCTGAAACGATGAAAACTGCAACTACGACAGGGAAAGGATAGTGAAAAAGCAAAATGTTTTTTATATATTCTGTCTTTCTCTCTCTCTTTTTTCTTTTTTTTTTAAATCTCATATGAATGGTGTTATTTTATTTTTCTTCATTGTTTTTATGATAAATGGAAAGAAATCGTTAAATGCCTAATTGAGCAAAACGATGAAAAAGAATGAACAAATGCAAATATATTTCTTTTCATGATGACTTAACGAATTTGTCACGCCCACATAGGTTCAACATGAGCCAATGCGATGAAACGGCTGAGCAGGCTGAAATGTTAGATAGAAATAGGGATGCCACTAGGGCCAGTAGATTAAGTAATGTGGAATGCGTTATAAAATATGCTGCCATACTATTTGCAATAATGATGTTTTATTTTATTTGGTATAATGTTGTTTTATTTGTGGCAAATGAAATGAACAAAGGGGGGAGCAGGGCTAATATGACAAAACCAGGGTCTAAACTAATATGGACTGGAGTAACAACCATTTTGAACGTCACTTATAATGTTAAATCAAATAGCATAAATGCAATACCACCCTATGTACAATTACACGTGAACAAAACTGCTATTCCATTGTTGAGTTATACTATGGCTAAGGAAATAGAGCTTGGATGGAATGTAAATGATGATTACTATTGGTTGACTAACTCCAGAAATACAAGCATACATACACACATGGCACCAGAAACCACTACTGAATTCACACATGTCACAATGCACAACATTGATGATGCATGGTCCAGGATATTCCCGCTGCAATATCAATGAGTTGGTACCCAATTAAAAAACAAAAGAAGGAGGAGAAAAAGAGGGGTGGGAAAAAAAGATATGATATTTATCAGAATCTGGGGTTAGATGAAATAGAGGACCCCCAACACCCTGACCAATCAAATAAATGGTATTCAGACATGAACGCCGCAGCAAAGAAAGCAAGTAATGAAAGTTGCTACGTGTGCTCACTTATTCCTCATGCAACTGGAACCCCAAAAATGTTAGTTGCACAGAAAGTACCCTTGTCTGAGGCCCAATGTTTGATTCATCTGATGCTGTGTAGAATAAAAAAGACATTTCAGGCACACACAGTCGCCATGGAAAAATTGGAAAACGAACAAACATGCACCAGCAGACGACAAGGAGTCATCTGCCTCCAAGAGCCATTTTTCATCATAAAAGGGACAAGGTATGCAGACGACAAGTGGCATGATGAAACAATTAAATGCAAAGCTGAGGGGCTTCGAGGGCTGCCAGACGAAACATACGAGTGGGCAAAAGAAACGTGCATCCCCATCTGGTCACATCATATCACCAAGCTGACATGGGTCACACCCCTGGAGAGACCCATAAAGATTCAAAAGGAAATACTGCACGAACCTTGCTTCCATGGAGAAGGGAAGGTGAATATGGGAACCGCACAGCAGTGCAATAAGACTTTAATAATAGCAGACATGAAAAAAGGCACTGCTTTAATGGACATATACTGGATCTGTGGCAAACCAGCTTACCTACATCTCCCAGCATCCTGGAGGGGCACTTGTGCCCTAGCCACACTTCACTCAGCACTAATGGTGATACCAGAGAGCCACATTCAGTTTACAGCAAGGCCTTCGGCTGACAGTTCGACAGCAGGCCAATCGGCTGACATATCGGCAGCAGGGCAATCGGCTGAACCATCGACAGCGCCCGATGAGACAATCACGGAGCCCCCAGCATACAAACTATTGTCAAAAGAAACATTGAGAACCAAGTTGTCACGCAGCAAAAGATCCAATTATATTTCGTCCAAATCGTCAGAACTCCTTGCTGAAATCCCACAGCAGTACAAGCTTTTCTCATCTGCAGAGACATTTTTTGCATCATTTCTAGCACCAGGCGTTCAAGCAAGGACAAACGCTAAATGGCTGCAGATAACATGCTGGGAGCTCATCCAGCTGGCTAACGACACTGAAGAAGGATTCAACATCATAAAAATAGAGCTCCGTGCATTGCGCCTGATGACTTTGCTAAAACAGATATGTCTTAGATCTTATCACGCCGATGGACGGCAGTGTTTGCAAAAAAATTGGGGGGGGCGTGTTGCACAGTCGTACCAACTTCAGATGCTGATAACGGGACACTGTCACACGTGATCAGCAGTGCATAATTTAGGAGAAAGAATGAGAGCAGAAGTTTGAGCAGACAACAACACGTGGTTCGACAATCTGTTCAGCTGGATACCATCATGGGTGAACATAGCAGCAAAGATATTCATTCCCATTATTGTCTTTCTTCTCCGAATATTCTGTGTGTGCCAACTGGGACTAAGATGCTGTGAAAATAATATGCCTAATTCAGCGATGATGATGGTAACAGTGGGCCGACAGACAACGGTAGCTACCATGATAGATGCCCAAGTACAAACTCGAGAATACACCACACCGCAGTATAGAATGACTGCCATCTATAGGCAGTATGGGGACGTGGTCGATAATCTACATCACACTACCATTAAAGAACCAAAGAACTTGCTGTGGTATAACGAGGTTTGGATAGATTTAGATGGGGATGGTGGGATATACTTAATGGTCACCCCAGAAGAATACGCAAGAAGAGGTAACACCTTAAGAAGTGTGTGCAAAGCATGGATGCCAATAAAGGATACACCTGCTTGGGATGAGGCTGTGGCTGAAGCTGAGCACTACCGAAGGGAGAACGGAAAGAACGAGATAAGTAGTTTGTTGTGAATGTATGGGCGTGAGGGGCCCCCAGGCCCTCTTGCGCGGTACACTCCTCAGTACAAGGCTTGGACCACCTGCCTCTGGTAGTGGGGTTGCCCCTTGCCCTTATGTAAAGTTAACCACGTTGACCGCTACATAGATGGGACTACTGAGTAGGACACGGGGCATCCATCTTTTGTGCCCCCTTTCGACTCCATCTTGGGTAAACAGGCCTCACTGCGATAGTACAGCAATGCTCAGCTCCCCTTCCACCGCAGCAGCCAAGGACAGAGACACACACACAAGGCGCGCAGGCAGCTGGCTGGCCCCCACCCTTGCACTCCCCCTGCAAAGGAAAGCTCTGCGCTCCCATTCTCACGCTGAAGCCAGAGAAAGTTGCAACAACCAATATGATACAGTTTTCTTCCTCTGAGATCATTGTTAGCATGAGAACCAGCATGTGAACCATGATGAGCTAAGCACTTTCTGCTTGTTCGTCCCCATAAACGTGCAAGCCACCCACCCCCATTTAGAACAATTTATTGCCATCTTGACCCTGCGCTCCCTGTAAGGTATTTCTTTCAAGTGCCAGACCCTCGCCTGTGCTGCGAAACCCACCCAACACACCCACTACTAACCTTAAGCATTTTTTTACTACAATATATCTTTTATCTCATATAATAGGTTTGAAGTTTAGGAGATATGTGAAACTTACATGCACAATAAAGGTCAAGGCCTCTAATTAAAGCCAAGAATGACCCAATTGTACTGACAATAATTATTATGTGTAACTTGTGTAGAAAAATGATAATTTGTTATTTAGTGTTTTTCGAATGCAACATATTAGCTTAGGTAGTGACCACAGTGACCGGACCCTGACCTGCGTGGAGCACAAGATATTTGACGTCCGTCATCTCGTCAGCCACTCAGCCAACCAGAAGGAAGAGATGCCACCCACACCTACAGCACCACACCGCCTGGCCAATCAAGTCCATTTAGCACTTTTTGTTAGAGTTACTTTAATTGATATATATACGAGTATGATGTAAATGTTAGGTAGGGGTTTTGGGGTTATTTCCTACTTGGAGAAATAAACCATCCTTTGAACTCTTGCAGCTGGGTCTCAGTGCCTCCTTCCCCGACAGGGATGGTTATTTTATTTTCTGTCACACGTAGTAAGCCGGGGAAAGGCACCTACACATGCTATGTGAGAGCAAACAAAGCAATCCCCAAAACATGACACAAATGTCAAAGTACAGTGTCCTTAATGGAAACTGCCCTCACACAATATGCTGCCAGTAATGTAGAACTAACAACACACATGACCAAATACTTACCAACAATACAATGCAGCTACACACCTCCAACATAGCATAAACATGACAGTACTAAGTTAAAGTAGTGGTAGTCTTCCAACCTGATCATGCCAGCACATCTTCCAACTGTACAGTGCTGCTGCCACACAAATGTCCAAGTGCACTGCTTATAACATGAACTCCATCTCCAAAGTAGACGGCCTTGTGAAGACATGAGGAATCAATCTGCAAATTAGGCCAAAGACATGGATGCACAAGCACATAGCAATACACCATGCAGTGTACAATTCAACAACAATATCCACTAGGAATGTATACACAGTATTGACTACAGACTGCCCACACAGCTCATGGGAGTCCTACGTCACTGTGTAAATCAATGTCACTTGGGCACACCCTTTGCAAGCCCATGGAAACGGGAAGGAGGGGGGTGTGTGTCTCACGAACCCAAGCATCTAACCCAAACTCAGGACAAGCCTGCATGTTCCCAGCCGGAATACAGTGGATGCCCACGGGAGCCACACAAGGCAACACACTGCAAAAAAAAAAAAAATCAAAAATCAAAAATGGCCATGTGGAGGCTGGGGGGAAGGAGGCCACCCAGGAGGTCCGAGGACATGGTGCGCGCCAACACCCACCTGTGTGGATCTTGGGGAAAGAAAACACCTTCATGGGCTCATGGCCTGCACGGCTATGCCAATGTGGGAGAACTGCTTCTGTCGCTCTCATCACCCTCTGCTGCTGCCACAGGAGGTGGTGCTATGGGAGGCAGCCCACGCAAAGCCCTGGTATGGTCCTCATGGCAGCAAGCATGCGGGTGTGGAAGGTCTCGTTCTGGAGGATTATAGTGTGGAGATCCCCATGCACCACCTGACGTGATGCCTGGATCTCCTCCCGAGTTGCCTGCATCTCAGCTGAGAGCAAACGTGTGAGCCGCTCCAGCTGCTGTTTTGTCCTCAAGTTAGTGGAAGCCTCAAGGTCAACAAGAGTCTCCCTGAGGTGATGGAGTTCTACCCTCAGGGCTTCCCTGTGGCCCTGGGACTCTATTGATATCGATTGGCGTAGAGTCTCCCGTGCCGCCCGTCTGTCCCTGTTGGACGCCAACATGTCCTCCCTGTGTGATTGGCAAATGGAGTCTGTTGCCTGCTGTAGTAGCTACATCTGCCTTTCAGGGGGGACAATGGAAGTGGCCACCCTCTCCATTGCTTGAGCCATCATCTCAACTGATGCTGTCTGTTGGGTTGCCATACCGTAAATGGATTGTTCCCCTGCGGTATTGCCTGGTGGCGTACGGCCACCGCGTCGGCTGGCACCACACCTGTTTGGGGCAAGGCGATCTGCCTGAGGCTGCAGGACTACATTCCCCCTCTGATCTGCTGGACCAGGAACAGGATCAGATGTTGTGGAGTGTGACCCTGCATCCGTAACCGCCAAAGGCGGACTTACCAACACTGACATCCCCATAGAGGGTTCTACCCCTGGTACAGGTGGGTTGGACAGAACAGATCCCTGCCAAGAACACTTACCTGCGACGCCACATAGGTCTCATCATCCGAATCAGCACCTGAATAGAGGTCTGGGAAGGTGCACCCAGAGGTAACCCTCGACAGAATGTTCTGCAGAAAGATTGGGTTCTCACCCACCACTACACCACGTCCCCCACTGGTGCCCGGTCGTGCCTGAGTTTCCTCCTGGGTCTGCACCATCTCCTCAACCTCAACAGCATCAAGTGCGTCATCCCCTGCAAAAACATGAAAGATAAAAAATTGAAACAGGCATTAGCACCATAGCACACAAACAGGCCTGACAAACTACAGAACCAGTACATGATTTACACATGTCCCACATGACTATAACCCTCCCATGCATGCACTGTCACTGAGTTTGAAGGGGAGGCAAAAGGCAGACACTGATGACACCAACATGGAAGAGCAACACATTTGCAGCATGCTGGGTAGCACTGCCATCAAACATTGGCCTGTGAGTGGCATGTCCAATACACATACATGACACATGCCATCACAGAGATGGCATGTACCATAGCCATCACACAGATGGCATGTACCACAGCCATGGTACATTCCACAAGTACATACATATGTCAGTGAATGAATACTGTCAGCCATCCATGTGAGATGGACATGATGAGATGAAAAATGCTACATAGTGTGACAAAATAGGCATGTGCCACACACTGCAACACATCCAGTGTACAAAAATACAGTGATTGCAGGCCGATGTACACATCAATGGTTTGTCACTTCAACATGACAGGAAACAACTATCATGTTCCACATTCAAACAGGCCCCAAAAATTCCTGTGATCAGGCCAATACTCAATTAGCCTGAATGGTCAAATCATTCATCTAACAAGGTAACACATGTGGTCCAATGTGGGGTTCATCAATGACAGAAGCATGTCACAAAAGTGGGAGAATTTAAACAATCAGCCTGAACGAACACTGAAAAATACAAACAATGTTGCTGCAAGATGCCACTTCAAGGGCAACTGCCGTATTGTTAAACCAAATTACTAATGTGGGCAGAAGGGATAGTGTCACACCCAAATCCAAGCCCGCTGAATGTTTTGGATGAAGCACATCGGTGACCCATACCACTTAGGCACACACACCCTCACTTGGCACTCAATCAGAACCCATCATCCAAACAACATACACATGCATTACACACACATGCATGGGCACTCACCGGACAATGCATCATAATCAGTTAGTCCTCCCACACCTTGGATCTGTTCCTCTGTGACGAAGGCCCCAGCAACAGACTCATGTTCAGTGAGTTTGTTGTCCTCTTGTGGAGACCCACCGCCAGTCACCAGAGTAGCGGCATGATTTGAGGCCAACTTGTTCTTTGCTCTGCGTTTCAGGTCATTCCACCGCTTGTAGCAATCATCAGCTGAGCGCCTCACAAATCCAAGGGCACTTATGCGGTCGGCGATGGTCTGCCAGTGTGCCTTACGTTGACCAGGTGTGGTCTTGCACCCTGCAGTCACCAGCATTTCGTGGCTATGCACTTATGTTGTTGTTTGAATCGGAGTTGCAGTAAATTATTGTCCTGGGCAATTGGGGGTCAAAGGGGTAGGATACCAGATGGAATTCGTACCCTTGTGCTCTAACAAGGCTGTCTGTGATCCTTGGGGGAAGATGACAAGTCACGCAATGCACAGGCAGCCCAAAATAAAAAATAAACGTGCACGCAACCCCTCGTAGACCACGTGCGTGAAAAAATGAACCCGCACTACGCTGTGGCACCCAGAAACACAAAAAAAAAGCGTACGCATAATACACGCAGCCTACAATGACCTCTGAAGGGGAATGCGACACACGGGGCAAGCACAGTTGCTAAGTACGTGCGGAACACACCGTCTGCCTGGAAAAAGAACGTGAAAAATATGCGCGTGTGCGCGTTGGCAACACCCCCGCCAAATTAAGAATTGTACGCAGTCTGAGGAGACAGGACAAAAGGAGATGTGAACTCTGCTTGAGGAAATAGGCCCAACAAAAAATCAGAAAAGATCTGTCAGAGGTAACAGGGAGTACGAACTAGAAACGCTGTGAAGTAATCGCGTGTGAACTGACAAGAAGTACATAGTTCACCCACTCGCTCTCCACGAAAAGCACATACAAGGAAATGGCATCCTACACGCAGCTTTTAAACCGGCCCACACGTACACGGCAGAGACGCGTGTACGCGGGCGCTTTCATCCAATTACACGCGATGCCACTCAGACGTGCAGTTTTTCCACGTGTGCTCTGTCATCATGTGCTATGAGGGTAACTTACGCGCTAAGGGCCTTTGGTCCAATGGAATCACGTGTGTGTGCTGACGCACTTACGCGCTAAGGCCCTTTCCTCGAATTACACGCTGACGTGCAAGATTTTCATGTGCCAAACACTCCGTATCAAGCTGGCCACGCGAAAAGACACGGAAGACCACGCTCCTGCACTGAAGGCCATTTTCCTGCCCCCCAGAGCCCCGAGCACGCTCCCACCTGCCATCTGCTGCTGCCTTATTGCCTGCTGCCCACATGCCCTGCTATTTGGTGCCTGCACATCAGCCATCTGCAGGGGTCCAGTTGCTGTGTCCACCCCTTCTGGAACAGAAGAGTCTCAACTGCGATACCATTGCTCCACAGCCCAGCCCCAGGACACAGTTGCCCACCCACGCCTGCCTCGGGGGTCGCCATGTCGGGGCAAACACCATCTGAGACCACTGGCAACCCACAGCCAAAGGGGTAGAGGGCCACCAGCTTCAGTCAGAAGGAAGTTGGTGTCCTGGTGGAGCATGTCCTGAGGCAGTATGATGCCCTCTTCGGAACATCATGTGCCAACAAGGAAGGATGGGATAGGATCTGGGATGACTTTGTGGTTGCCATCAACGCGGAGGGGATGGCAACCCGCAACATCAAGCAAGTCAAGAAGCACTGGGAGGACTTGAGGTCCAGGACCCTCATAAAGGCCCGGCACCTCGTGGAGGGGGTCCGGGGCAGCATGAGTACCATCCAGATGAGGGTCCTGGAATGCGTAGGCCCAGCACTCCACGCCCAGATCCTTCGGAGGCAGACCCGTCTGGAGTTGAGCGGTAAGTGGCCAAGCATTGCTGTGTGAGACAGGGCATGTTGCAGGGTGCTGGTTGTCTGATACTTGCCTGTATGTGTGACATAGGCCATGTACGTATGTGAGTGTGCAGGGACATCATGGTCATGCATGTGAGACCAGTAATGTGTGAACCACATGGTTGGTGCATGTGTTAAAATGCAACATGCGGAGCAGCATGCGGAATGCACACATTAATGCATGCCTGTCTCTGTTATTGGACATGGATGGGGTGTGAGAGATGGGTGCTGTTGTCATGGACATGTATGGTGTCCATGTCTATTTGTCTGACTTGTGTGTCTGTGACTTGTAAATGCCATGGATGCATGACACATGTCTGTGACAATGTTCAGATTCACTGATGCAGCCTACTCATCCTTGTATCCACTGTGTCTGGGGTGCACGAGGCCAGATGGATGAAACTACGGTGAAGTGTGTGCATGTGATAGGCATGGCCCATGATGCATGTGAGTTTCAAACCAGCATTGTATGTTTCAAGAGTCCCTTGGACATGTATGCTAATGTTCATAGCATGCGCCATGCTTGTTACTGCATGTGTTTTGCCTGCACTGACCCATGTGTTGTGGAGGGACATGATGGAAGTGATCTTTGACAGTGCCACTCATCTGCTATTGCTTCCTGTCTAGGGGACCATTGTACAGTACCCTGATGCTTGTGTTCTATGTCTCCCCCTACACAGCGGCAAGTGATGAAGAGGGCGGAGATGGCGCTGTGGAGCAAAGAGGCGGGGATGCCCCCACCGGCTGGCGACGCAAGGCCCAGTCACCCTCCCAGAAATTACCATCATCCGGGAGTGAGGGGACTGGTGCTGCGTCTGCCACTACGGCTGCAGCGGAAGGGGTGGGTGAGCCCCCACAGGGGCTTGCAGCGGCGGAAGACGGTGTGAAGCCATCCAGGTTGGTGGTTTCCACAGAGGAGGAGGAGGCCACTACTGAGCTGCACATGTGGCCTGATGGGGGTGGTACCACTGGTGCAAGTGGTGCAGTCCAGGGGCAGGAGCAGGAGGCAGCACAGGTCGCCATGGAGGGGCCTGTGCATGTCACTGTCCCTGACACTGTGACTGCACCACCATGCACCAGCAGGGATGCCCCATCCCAGGCCCGTCCGCAGGTAGAGGGGATGTCCATGTCATCTGACACTCCTCTACCTGCAGACGAGGGGACCCCAGGCCGTATGGACAAGGTCCTGATTGGTGTCGCGTTGTGCACGCATGACATTTGTGATGATGTGCATGCTTCCTGGTGGGAGCATGCACGTCATCACGAAGAGCAGCGTGCCAACGTGGCCCAGTTGGGAGTGTCCATGGTCGGGGGTTTATTACATGTGTCAGCCACTCTGGTGGCCCTCTCCTCCTCTGTGGAGACTATGCGCCAGTCGTTCTCCATGCCGTCTTCCGGCCCAGATGCCACCAGGGCCCCCTGTGGACCTGCCCTGACCAATGCAGCCAGCTCGGTGGGGATCCCATCCCTGCCACAGTCGGGAGTCAGAGGTCCAGCAGGGGTGGACACCCCAGAAACTGGACCCCAGCAGATGGAGGATGTGCCAGCATTATCGGGCAGGGCACGTGCACGACGGCGTCGGTGGATTCCATCAGCCTAGATGGCGTCGTGCTGGCAGAGGCAGTTGCGTCGGAGACAGCGGCAGGCTCAAGGTGGGAGGCATCATGGCTCGGGGCCATCTACATCAGAGGGGCAGGCATCGGCCGGAGGGCAGGAGGACCCTGGAATGGAAGTGTCTTCCATGTGGCAGCGGTTGGGCCAGCGGATAGGTGCGGAGCGGCGGTGGGCGGAGGAGGCACGGCTCACAATGGTCAGGGTGGAGACCTCCATGCGCAGGGCGCTGAGGCGGGCTGAGTGCCTCAAGGATATTCATAGGGAGTTGGAGGTGGACATGGCGTTATCCCTGCGAGACCTTGGGGCCAGTGAACAGGCCCGTCTCCAAGACATTGAACAGGAGTTCGATGATGCCCTGGCCCATGACATCAACAAGTGAGCCGTTGGACTTGCCCGCTGCCATTGTATATGGTTCATTAGTGTTAAGTTTCATTTCTTTTTTCTTTTATTTGGGGCGCATGGACTATGTCCCACATTTTTGTATATAGTTAGTAATTAGGTAGGTTTCATTGTAGGTTTCATTTATGTCGTTGGGCTCATGGACCCTGGATTTGCTATTTGTACATAGTTTTACAGTGGATTTTGCTCCTTCATCTTTTTTTTTTTTCACCATGGAGCAATGGATATTACGCTTTTCTTTCCCTTTGGATTTGCTTTGTTGGAAGGTAACTTTAGACACATTTTCATTTGGATTAATTTGGATTCTCATTTTATTTATCATTTTTTGGGACATGCTGCATTTTGATTATTATTTGCATTATTGCGTGTTTTGATTTCATTCCCTTCATTTTGACTTGAATACATTTTTGTTTCTTACTTCCATGTGTGGTCTTCTCTCATTGGTTTCATGCATGTCACAATGTGGGTTTTCTCAGTCATGTGTTGCCATTGTGTGGGTCTGACAGACTTATACTCATGTGCATACTGCTTATTTGTGATCTATCATGTAATGGGGATTTCAATTTGGAGTGGATGTAAAACTTGGTTGGGTGTTTGGACTGGGGTGGCGTGGGGTGATATTTGGGTGGCCATAAGAGCCAGGGATCTGGATTGTGATGAAGTGTTTGCTGGGGGACATGTGTCGGGGCCTGCTGGCAGGTGCCTGTCAATGCTGTGGGGGTGGGGGAGCTGGGGGACATGAGTGGGGGCCTGCTGGCAGGTGCCCCTCACTGCTGGGGGGTGGGGGTGCAGGGGGACATGAGTGGGGGCCTGCTGGCAGGTGCCTGTCAATGCTGGGGAGTGGGGGGACTGGGGAACATGAGTGGGGGCCTGCTGGCAGGTGCCCCTCACTGCTGGGGGGTGGGGGTGCTGGGAGACATGAATTGGTGATCATATTGCAACGTGACATGTGGCCTGGCTGGGGGGCATGCCCATGGTGGATGGGCTGCCTGCGGGACATGACCAGGGGTGCAGGGTAGTCCCCTGTGGTGTGGGCTGCCTACAGGGGCCATGGAGGTTGTAGAGGGGACACCTGGGAGGACCCACACTGCCAATTCATGTGTAGGACTCCCCGCGCACCCCTGAAATACACGTTCACCACTCTGACAGCAAAATCGCGTGTGAAACTTTATGCGCAGCCCAGTAATACATGTACCCTGCTCCAATCGCGTGTGAAACTTCCCGCGCACCCCCGAAATACATGTACCCAGGCCAATCGCATGTAAAATTTCCCGCGCACCCCTGAAATACACGTACCCAGGCCAATCGCGTGTGAAACTTACTGCGCACCCCTGAAATACACGTACCCAGGCCAATTGTGTGTGAAACTTACTGCACACCACTGAAATACACGTACCCAGGTCAATCACGTGTGAAACTTACCGCGCACCCCTGAAATACACGTACCCAGGCCAATCGCGTGTGAAACTTCCCACGCACCCCCGTAATACACTTACCCCACTCGCACAGGCCCTTTTGCGTGTGAAAGTTCCCACGAACCCAGTAATACACGTACCCTGCTGAAATCGCGTGTGAGACTTCTGGGAACCCCATAATACATGTACCCTGCTGAAATCGCGTGTGAGACTTCACGCGGACCCCAGGAACATTGGCCCTGTGTGAGCTGGGTACGTGTATTACGGGGTTCGCGGGAAGTCTCACACGCAATTTCAGCAGGGTACGTGTATTATGGGGTTCGCGGGAAGTCTCACACGCGAAAGGGCCCTGTGCGAGCGGGTTACCTGTATTACGGGGTTCGCGGGAAGTCTCACATGCGATTTCAGCAGGGTACGTGTATGACTGGGGTTCGCGGGAAGTTTCACACACGATTTCAGCAGGGTACGTGTATTATGAGGTTCGCGGGAAGTCTCACATGCAATTTCAGCAGGGTACGTGTATTTCGGGGGTGCAGGGGAGTCCTACATGTGATTTGGCAGTGTGGGTCCTCCCAGGTGTTCCCTCTACACCCTCCACTGACCCTGCAGGCAGCCCCACCACAGGGGACTACCCTGCACCCCTGGTCATGTCCCGCAGGCAGCCCATCCACAATGGGCATGCCCCCCAGCCAAGCAACATGTCACCTTGCACTACTGATCAACAATGCATGACCCCCTGCACCCCAACTCCCCAGCAGTGCAGGGCACCCGCCAGCAGGCCCCCACTCATGTCCCACTTATGTCCCCTTGCACCCCAACCCCCAGCAGTCATGGGCACCTGCCAGCAGGCCCCCACTCATGTCCCACTCATGTCCCCTTGCACCTCCACCCCCCAGCATTGCAGGACACCTGCCAGCAGGCCCCCACTCATGTCCCACTCATGTCCCCCTGCACCCCCAACCCCCAGCAGTACAGGGCACCTGCCAGCAGGCCCCCACTCATGTCCCACTCATGTCCCCTTGGACCCCAACCCACCAGCAGTGAAATGCTGATCTCATGACACAAACCAAAAGTCAAAACTATGTACATCAACACATGTCCGTCACACACATCCACTGGTCGGCATTGCTTGTGTAAACCCACATTTTCACATGCATCAAGCCAATGAGCAAATCCCACATATGGAACTAAAAAATGAAAATGTATTATGTACATGAAATCAAAAATGAAATAAAAGCATACCAAAATATGAAACATGAAATGAAAAGCATGTGAAAATGATGATTGAATGAAAATGATAACCAATCCATATGAATTTGAACGAAAAACAGTCCAAAGTCAGCCTCCAACAATGCAAATCCAAAGGAAATGTAAAAAAAAAAGAAATCCATTGCTTCATGTTCGTAACCAAAAAAAAGAGAAAAATCAATCCATAGTCAAACTATTTACGATCCATTGTCTGTGAAAAAAAATTAGATTGCTCCATGTCCATAATGCAAAACAAAAAAAAAAGGATACATGATGAAACTAAATACAATCCATTGTCCAAGGATGTAAAAGGTCCATGATCCCAACCAAACTAATGAAACCTACCTACCTACCTAAAAATATGACTATATACAAATTTGGATGGCATTGTCCATTGACCACAACTAAAAGGAAAACATAAAGGAAACCTAACTCTAAAAACTATTTACAAGGGCAGCGGGCTAGTCCGACGGCTCACTTTTGGATGTCCCGGGCCGGGGCATCATCGAACTCCTGCTCAATGTCCTGGTGCCGGTCCTCTTCCATGGCCCGAGGGTTCGCAAGGGACGACGACATGTTCTCCTCCAACTCCCTGCGAATTGCCTCGAGGAACTTGGCCCGCCTCAGGGCCCTCCGCATGGAGTTCTCCGCCCTGACCATCGTGAGCCGTGCCTCTTCTGCCCGCTGCCGCTCCGCATCTATAGCATGGCCTAACCGCTGCCACACGGAATACACTTCCAGTCCTGGGTCCTCCTGCCCTCTGGCCGATGCCTGCCCCTCCGATGTTGAAAGCCCCAAGCCATCATTGCTCCCACCTAGAGCTTGCTCCTGCTGCTACTGTCCATGTAACGTGTCTGATGGTGCCTGCACATCCTCCATCAGCTGGCCTCCAGTTGTGGTGTCCACCCCTGCTGGGCCAACGACTCCTGACTGTGGCAGGGATGTGAGCTCCACCAAGCTGGCTGTGTTGGTCGGGCCAGGTCCACAGGGGGCCCTGGTGGAATCTGGGCCGGAAGACGGTGTGGAGAAAGACTGGCGCATAGTCTCCATAGAGGAGGAGAGGTCCGCTAGAGTGCGCAACACATCTAGGGACCCACCAACCAGGTCGGAGCCCATACATTCGTGGGACCCCTCGTCCGCAGGTAGTGGAGAGGCAGATGACATGGCACTCTCCCCTATCTGCAGACGGGCCTGGGACGGGGCCTCCCTGCTGGTGCATGGTGGCGCAGTCACAGGGTCTGGGACAGCGACATGCACAGGCCCCTCTGCGGTGACCTGTGCTGCCTGCTGCCCCTGGCCCTGGACTGCACCACTTGCACCAGTGGTACTACCCCCACCAGGCCCTATGTGCGGCTCAGTAGCGGGCTCCTCCTCCTCTGTGGAGACAAGCAACCTGGATGTCTCCACACCATCTTCCACCATTGAAAGCCCCTGTGGGGGCTCACCCAGCCCTTCCGCCACAGCCGTTGTGGCAGACACAGCACCAGCCCCCTCAGTCCCGGATGATGGTAATCCCTGGGAGGGTGGCTGGGCCTTGCGTCGCCGTCCAGTGGAGGCATCCCCACAGCTTGGCTCCACAGCACCGTCTCCGCCCTCTTCTTCACTTGACGCTGCATAGAGGGAGGCATAGAACACAAGCATCAGGGTACAGTACAAAATACCCCTACAGGAAGCAATAACACATGAGTGGCACTGTCAAATGTCACTTCCATCCTGTCATTCCACAACCCATGGGTCAATGCACACAACACACATGCAGAAACAGTCCAGGCGCCTGCAATCAACATCAACATCCATGTAGAAGGGCCCCTGTAAACCAAGATGTTGCCTTCAAAGTCACATGCAGCCATGGTGTTTCAAAGTCACACACACACTTCACTGGCACACACACACGTGCACCATACAGGTACATGACATCAGCACCCATTCCTCACCCCCCCTTCATGTCCAGGAACAGAGACAGCCATGCTTTCATGTGTGCATTCCGCATAGAGCTCCCCATGTTGCATTAAAACACATGCACCAACCATGTGGTTCACACATAACTGGTCTCACATGCATGACCATGATGTCCATGCACACACACATCCATACATGGCCTATGTCACAGATACAGGCAAGCATCAGACTAGCAGCACACTGCAACATGCCCTGTCTCACACAGCAATGCTTGGCCACTTACCGCTCAACTCCGGATGGGTCTGCCTCCGAAGGATCTGGGCGTGGAGCGCTGGGCCTACGCGTTCCAGGACCCTCATCTGGATGTTACTCATGCGTGCCCGGCCCCCTCCGTGAGGCGCCGGGCCTTGTGGAGGGTCCTGGACCTGAAGTCGTCCCAGTGCTTCTTGACGTGCTTGATGTTGCGGGTTGCCACCCCCTCCGCGTTGATGCAACCACTACCTTGTCCCAGATCCTCTCCCATCCTTCCTTGTTGGCGCGTGATGTTCCGAAGAGGGCATCATAATGCCCCAGGACATGCTCCACCAGGGCACCAACTTTGGTGGCAGTGAAGCTGGTGGCCCTCTGTCTCTCTGGCTAGGGGTTGCCAGTGGTGCCAGATGGAGATGTGCCCAACATGGCAACCCCAGAGGCAGGAGTGGGTGGGCATCTAGGTCCTGGGGCTTGGCTGTGGAGCGATAGTATCCCACTCGGGAGTCTTCTGTTCCAGCAGGGGTGGACACAGCAACTGGACCCCTGAAGATGGCTGATGTGCAGGCACCAAATAGCAGGGCACTTGGGCAGCAGACAGTCAGGCAGCAGCAGATGGCAGGTGGGAGCGTGGTCGGGGCTCTGGGGGGCAGGAAAATGGCCTTCAGGGCAGGAGCGTGGTCTTCCGTGTGTGTATGCGTGGCCAGCTTGATACGGAGTGATTTGGCACGTGAAAAATTTGCACGTCAGCGTGTAATTCGAGGAAAGGCCCTTAGCGCGTAAGCGGGTCAGCACACGTACGCGATTTCATTGGACCAAAGGCCCTTTGCGTTTAAGCGCATCCAATACCGATTCTGAAACAATCCCCATATTCAACCTAGCCGATATACCACTCTCAACGGCAGAAACATCTGTTCTCAACAAGGGTCTATCATTCGTACCGACGGGTCCCACTGACTGGTACGACTCCGAAATGGAGATTCGAACCTTCTTACGTAAAGTAAGGCTACGAACATTTTTTCATGAACATAACTTAGGCACGGAGGAAGATGAGCAAGACTCTGAGCTACATAATCCCTCTTCCTTTACGCCTTCAAATAGCCAAATACCCACTGAAACCCTTACTTTTGAAAGATGCATTCTGAATGACTTTGCCAAACTACAAACCAAAACAACTAAGACCAAACACAACTTAAGTTTACGTGAAAAACAAGCTTTGATGTCACTACAGAAAAATAAAAACATTATTATTAAGCCTTCAGATAAAGGTGGCGGCGCGGTCATTATGACCATTGACCAATACAAAGATATGGTGTTGGCACTACTTAATGACACAGATAGTTACACTATCCTTCGCAAAGACCCAACACAAGAAATCTGTCAAGAGATCCTAGAAACCGTAAATTTCGCTTTACAACGCGAATGGATCACCAAAAAAGAATCTGAATTTCTAATTAAATCACGAGGAAGAACTCCTTGTTTTTATGCACTTCCAAAAATTCATAAGGATCCCACTAACTCACCAGGCCGCCCGATAGTCTCTGGCTGTGGCTCCATTCTTGAACCACTCTGTAAATTCATTGACTTCTTCCTACAACCCATTAGTATAAATACATCTACTTATCTTAGGGACACTACACATACTATTACCATATTTGAGGGCATAGATTTTGACCCCACTAAACAACTTTTGGTAACTATGGACATTAAGTCCCTCTACACAAGTATACCACAGGAGGAAGCGATTGAATGTATACGGATATGGCTCACTGCCGAGCTCCCAGCTGACCGAACTCCTACTAACTTTATCCTTGAACTAATGTCAATAGCACTACGGAAAAACTTTTTTAGCTTTGACAATTTACTGTACCTACAGACAAAAGGTACCGCTATGGGCGCAGCTTTTGCTCCCAGCCTAGCAATCCTATTCATGGCCAAATTCGAACAAGACTTTGTACTTTCTAACGTTAACACATGGCAGCCCCAAATTAGCCATTGGTACCGATACATAGATGACGTGATTTTCATATGGACCGGCACCACTCTCCAACTGATGTCCTTCTGGGCCTGGCTTAACACATGTAATATTGACATTCAATTCACCATCGAGCATAGTGCTTCTGAAATCAAGTTCCTGGATCTGTCGATTCAACAAAAAAATGGTAAACTCACATGTAATTTGTATCGCAAACCTACATCCAGGAACACCTTATTGCACTACTCTAGCAACCATCCTACTCATGTCAAGGACAACCTCCCATACGGACAGTATCTGCGAATACGCAGAAACTGCACAACACCTGAAGACTTTAACTATCATGCAGATAATCTGACCACCCGCCTAAAAGCAAGAGGTTATCCTAAAAAACAGCTTGAGCAAGCCAGGAAAAGGGCACGAAACAGTAACAGAGAAACCCTTCTCGAGTTACAATGTGATACCCAAGACACCAAAGAAGATCGCCTTACGTGTGTTGTCACTTTTGGAACCCACACATCACAAATAAAGAAGATCATCAGTAAACATTGGCACATAGCACGCCTCAACCTTCCGGAGGAACCAATTCCCCGATTTGCATATAAAAGAGCAAAAAACATTAAGGAACATCTAGTACATTCCCAATTTCAGCCAAATAAGAATTCCACACGAACATTAAGACCACTGCAGGGCCATCACCCATGTGGCAATTGCGTGGCCTGCCAATTCACAAAGAAAATGAGCAGTTTCCAAATTGGACAACGTAAATGGCTTCTGAAGGACCTCACAAACTGCAAAAGCCAGAATGTGATTTACTGTATCGAATGCCCCTGTGGACTTCGATACATAGGTCAAACTACAAGAGCAGTTAACACCCGGATCTCGGAACATAGATCTAGAATTAGGTGTAAGAATCTCACATCACCTCTAGTTACACACTACATGGAGGCTAACCACACACCAAACAACCTTTTTTGGTGGGTACTCGAGAAAATCAAGGGGAGCTCCGACATTCAACACAGTCTTCTTAGGAAGGAGTCCAGGTGGATACATCGATTAAACACCTACCACCATGGGCTCAATGAAATTTTTCAGCCAGTAATATAACCATTGTGACATATGTCTGCTCCCACGTCTCTGCCCACTACCACTAATTAGCCTTTCCCCACGCGCATTAGCTCTCATCAACAAGCTGCGAGAAACAAAGCTTCTGTTGCTCTCTGTCTTTGTTATATATTAAACATACGCACGGAGTTATGTATTCTTCCTCTTACCTCCAGGCTCAGTGCACGACTTTATATGAGGCTGACAGCCACACTTTCTTTACACCGAGGCACACTGTAAACTGGTACTTTCTCCCAGCATGCTCGAGTGACTCTTTCTCGGGTCGCCATGACAGCGATCAACTACGCGGCCTTTGCGCATGCGTGATCATCCCGGCCCCGGCTTCCCCAAGCAGGCAGCCACAGTCTACACACACCCTCGAACCAGACGAGACGGTCGAGACAAGCCTCCAGCCTCTCCCCCTTGCAGCGGACGTCTGCTGAGTCGTACAACAGGTCAAAAAAAGCATTGCAGCGGGTAAGCGTAAAAAGGGTCCTCCCCCCCCCTTTTTTTGTCCTTTTCAACAGGCACGTCTTTTCCCCGCATGCAGCCCTTAACCCCTCACGCCACCGGCTCGCTCTTTACTCAATACTCCTTTCGAAGCCCATGCATCCGGCACTTCGACTCATGTAATTGAGTCTAAAACACTCAGACCGGCCGTTGCACTGTGTTTTTTGCAAATTTCACGTGCACTTGGCATCATCAATGCACTTTGGCTTCCAAACACACAATGCGTATCTTTGGAGTACTCCTGTCACTATCCTGGTCTTGGACATAAGCACCATCAGTCACCACGTTAAGTCACATATATATTTTGTGCACAGGATTTAATCCACCATCTTAATATCCTCGGAACAAACGAGTCCTGGTGCTTAGTTGTGCTTTCCTCACACAGGCAACAGCCACCAGCCTACAGTGAACAACCACGTTCCACAAAACACTGACAGAGGTGAAAATTTACCCAAGCGGTGTAAAATCTCTCTACTATCAGGTAATTAATATAGATAGAGCATAATTCCTCACTATCTATACCTTTGCTATATGTGGTTATTTAGCAATTACCTATTAGCACCACACAACCTGGGGGCCAGACCTCTGATTTATAGTCTCTGTTTCTCTCTTTTCTATCATCTTCATACCTTATGCAGGATATCACCAAGATGTGATTGTGACTTTACTTGAGAGTTCTCAGTATTCACATAGACGCATGGTCTTGTCGCCTGATTTTCTTCCCCGTGTGTCCCACACCCGAACCTCTGGGATCTCAAACACCGGCAGGTAAGCCGGCCACCGGTGCCGAGAGTTTTTAAATATTTTTATTTGTACAGTGCCCTAAGTACTAGGTCCCACCGCCTCTTCACATCCACCCTTCTGACTCGATATCTATATACTTTCCACAGGGTCACCAACTAGGAGCCCTGATGAAGGCGGACCTATCGTAATAGAATAACCGCCGAAACGTGACGAAGACAGGGATTCAAATCATACATACATACCCCTGATCGTTTGGAACTTGCATTTCGGTTCCAACCATCAAATTTCACGTTGGCAAGGATAAAAAAGATATCTTGTACCAAAGACCCTGCAGCATTAATTGCTTGAAACTAACAATTGCAAAAAGGGACTATTACTGAACAATACCTAGAAATTGGGCTATGATACTTGTTTATCTACTGAACCAGTATCACATATATGTCCTACTTGCACTCTTCTTTATGATTTAGTCATTATAATGTAAAGAAATGAATATAAACCCAATGTTCTTTGTTTTTTTGGTTTTTGTATATAATTGTGTCAAAACACTTATGCACATTGTAATCTCTTTCTACAAAAAACGTTGCCTCCTAAATGTATCATGTGGATGTATTTGTATTTTGTTCTATTTTAGGTTGAGATTATATTTTTGTTGACTTCCGATTATGTGTTCAGGTTTTCTTTAAATGTATGTTTTTGATACCTTCAGAGGTAGAAAGTGACTGTCCTGTACTCTTCCTTAATTATATTAGTCACCTCTTATTTTATTTCTTAAACACTGGAAGCATCACCGTAATGTTTGTCCTTTGAAACACATAGCTACTTTACTATTTGGGTGTTTATATAAGAACAGCGGCAGATCCCATTTTAGGATTTCTATAATTCAGAAACCTCTCAAAGATATTAATTTATTATTTGAAACAAGTGAAAAAAAGAAATAATATGAAAATAATTACTAGCAAGGGTACATTCTTCTGTTTAGATGCGCACGGGCATTGCCCTTTCGCGTGTCAAACTTCACGCGAACCCCAGGAATACATGTACCCCACTCGCACAGGGCCCTTTCGTGTGTAAAACTTCCCGCGAACCCCAGTTATACACGTACCCTGCTGAAATGGCGTGTGAGACTTCCCGCAAACCCATAATACACGTACCCCGCTCGCACAGGGCCCTTTCACGTGTCAAACTTCCCACGAACCCCAGTTATACACGTACCCTGCTGAAATGGCGTGTGAGACTTCCCGCGAACCCCATAATTCACGTACCTTACTGAAATTGCATGTGAGACTTCCCGCAAACCCCGTAATACACGTACCCTGCTCGCACAGGGCCCTTTCGCGTGTCAAACTTCACGCGAACCCCAGGAATGCACGTACCCCTCCCGCACAGGGCCCTTTCACGTGTAAAACTTCCTGCGAACCCCAGTTATACATGTACCCTGCTGAAATGGCGTGTGAGACTTCCCGCAAACCCCATAATACACGTACCCCACTCGCACAGGGCTCATTCGCGTGTCATACTTCCCGCGAACCCCAGTTATACACGTACCCTGCTGAAATGGCGTGTGAGACTTCCCACAAACCCCATAATACACATACCCTGCTGAAATGGCGTGTGAGACTTCCCGCGAACCCCACAATACACGTACCCCGCTCGCACAGGGCCCTTTCGCGTGTCAAACTTCACACGAACCCCAGGAATACACGTACCCCACTCGCACAGGCCCTTTCGCGTGTGAAACTTCACATGCACCCCAGTAATACGCGTTCCCCGCTTGGCTTTGCTGTTTGGCAGCCCTGTAAACTGGTCCAGGGTTAGCGTGGCCCTTTGTGCTGAATTGGGGATTTTGATGGCTTTTCCTTGCACGAGGGCGTTCTTGGGGGTGTAACTGGCGCTGCTGCAGGGTCGCTGCGCCACTCTGCGCCATGGCTGGTTTTGGAGGCTAAAATCCATGAATACGCTGTGTGCGGAAATCGATCTTAGCGCACGCAGCTGGCGCAGACGTTCGCATGCGCACACTGTGCTCCAGCCGTGTGTGCCAGTTTTGTGCGAAATTCTATGAATTACCCGGATAATTGGTCAGGCAAGGTAACTTAAGTATAGGTACTATATCTGTATATGATAATAGGGCATGCGGATTGGATAACTCTTATCTGGTGGGCGTCTACGCCCATCCCACTACATCACACGTGATTGACGTCATCACAAGTACGATGTCTCATTGCTTCCACTATCTATAGGACTCCAGATAACTTGGTCCATTGTGATTGGTCAGGTTGCACTCCTAGACATAATCCCCATTTTAATTAGCAGCATGCAGAATGAACACCAGGTGCCTAGTGTCCCAAGTTTCACCCTGCCTCCCTTCCATCAATCAGTATCTTAGGGCTATGTGTCAATTAGTTGGTTGGGTATGGCCTCGGATCTGTAGCCTCTTATCAGGAAAAGTTATGGCATCCTCGGGTTCTGGATGACATCAGGCGATGGTACCTCTTCGCGCCTGGCTGGTCTCGTGTCTGTTCACCATTTATCTGCTTCAGTTTCCAGATTTTATTGTATTTATTTCTGCTTCAGCCCTGCCACCTGCCTGGGCCTCTCTTATCTTGACCTTCATGGGCGAGCTAGTATGCTCTGAGGTTTGGTTCTTGCGAGTTGACGCTCTCCTCCCTTCTCTGGGTGACCTCGATTTCCTAGGCATGAGCCGCTCTCTGTTGAGTTTCAATTCCACTCTTCCTCTGTGTTCTGGCTGAGCTGTGAAACTTGGCCTGCCAGGCCTCTGGCAGCCTGGGCCCATTTCTGCTTTACAAAATGGAGTCGCACTCATATAATGTGCTTTTTGAGGTAGTTGTATAGTTGGCGCATGCCGCTTCTAATGTTCTACTCAGCATTGCAAGCAGTATCGTTTTCTTAGCTTCTTGAGTTCCAAGCTTATTTACACACATTCGACAGGTCGGTTGTTCTCAACCTGTCTAGTAACACGTTTCCTTATTTTTTTAGCATCGTCTCCTTCCTGTGTTCGTTACATAGGTTTGCATAACAGCTTGTTCTAACGTGTCTTACCCGCGTGCTGGTCCAGGCCATTGTCGTTTCCACTGGCCCTCCATTAAGGCTCCTGGGGTTTCTTCATGTACTGTATGTAGGTACTTCTCATTTCGTATCATCGGCTGGTACGGCTGTCTAATAGGGTACCGTGCGCTTCAACACGTACGGATCTTCTAATGTACACTGGGCAGAGCCCCAGTGCAACTCTCTGTTGGTTCATTTGCTCATCATACGTCATGTACCTTGGCGAGTACCTTCTTGGCACCTCGAAAGGAGGGGCAGGGGTGCAGGTCACGTTTGGGACCTCGTTTACACTTCAAACCCGTGTCCGGGTCCGTGGTGTCGGAATGGGGACTTATCGGGACATTCTGACCTATGCGGACCCGGTAAGTCCCCATTTCGAACACCATTGCTCATTCCCATTTGAGCCCCCATAGGGCTCAATGGTAATGGGGAAGGAGCTAATTAAGGGCCCGCAAATTGCAGGCCCATTATTAGCTCAATGGTCCCTTATCGCGTCCCACTAAGGCCGGCAGGTAAAACCAGCCGGCCCTGGTGGGACCCGCTAAGGGACCTCGTAATAGGGCGGTAGGGGGTTGACGGCACCGGCATCCTTAATGGTGCTGTTAACCCCGTACCGCCAGGGTCAGAATGACCCCAATGCCTCTGAGGAAACGCAGCTGGAAGTGGGCCTTCTTGGCAAGGTGCGTGATGTGAGGAGAGAAGGAGAGAGAGAGGAGTTGAAGATGACACCAAGGTTTATTGCATCACAGGAGGTTGGTGGGAGGAGGCCAATGGAGGGCGGCCAGAGAGTGGTAGGGAAGGAGGGTACAGGGGTCTCAATGAGAAGGATCTCTGTCATACTGGCATTAAGGGTGGGGTTGTTGGCAGTGCACTATGCCTGAATAGCAGACCGGCAGTCAGGAATGAGAGAGGAAGAGGAGGAGGCAGAGGGAAGCTTGAAGGAGAGCTGTGTGTCATCCTTATAACACTGGAAATTAGGAGAGAAGGTAGAGATCAAATGGGCTAGAGGGCCCAGGTAGAAAAGCCAAGGCAAGTGGATAGAGCCCTGTGAGACACTGCAGATGCAGAGTGAGATGGAGTAGAGAAAAGGGCCCAGTTGAACCTGGGAAGGTCGGTCAGAGAGGAATGAGGTCAACCTGTACAGAGCCAGGACTTTGATGCCAAGGGTATCACAGAGCCGATTTATAAGGGTGGCATGATTGGCTGTATCAAAGGCAGTGGAAAGGTGAAGAATGATGAGAAAGGAAAGAGAGTTGGAATCGAGATTAGAGAGCAAATCTTCACATTTGTTCAGGAGTGCAGTTTCTGTACCTCTGGCAGCTCTGAAGCCAGACTAGAGTTTGACTCTGTGAGGTGATGTCCCACACTTCACAGGGCGGTGAAGGGTTTCTGTAGACTGAAATGCATGCACCTTTTATTTGAGCACATACAGATGAGGGACTTGTGTCCTTTCCCTTTCAGCATTGGAGACCTTAATGGCGAAGGCCCAACAGTTGGATGAGCGTAAGACGGAGAGGAAGCAGGAGAGTAGACACAGGAGTGAAATTCACATGTGGCAACTTCGTCTTGTGGAACAGAATACTTGAAAGGAAAAAAGATATTTGAGGATCCTTCCTGGCATGGCGTTGGCAAGGGTGTGTCAGTAATAAAGCCACCCAGTTTTATGCCATCTGCATACTTGCACATTACATCTTTACACCACCAGTGTGTCCTGTCACAGAGTTCTGCCTAGGACGAAGACAGATGGCAAGACTATGGGCCTCATTACGACTTTGGAGGTAGCCATGCCCTTAATAAGGGCATGGCTGCCTCCAAAATCGTGTCCGGGTCCGGGTTCCCTGAATGGGGAAATACCGGGCCATTCCGAGTAGGGAGGGTCTGGTATTTCCTCCTTCAGGGAACCCGGGCCAGGTCCTTCCCCATTCCCATTCAAGCCCTCATAGGGCTCAATGGGAATGGGGAGGGAGCTAACAACGGGCCCATTACGAACGGGCCCATTGGGAGCTCCCTGGTCCCCTCACGGGACCCGCTCCGGATGTCTGGCGCCGGCACCATTACCACCACCGTTAAACCCTTTCCGCACAAGTTATAATGAGGCCCAATATGTTGTACCTCACATATATTATTAGATAATATGTTAAAAAGATTTAGACAAGTTAAAATAGGATCTTTCAAAATAAACAAAGGTTAGGGTGGTTCTCCTTAACTTGCAGCAGGTCCTATTGCCCTCAGAACCCTCCCGTTGTTCAATGTCTCTTTCAGATAATGTTGGTTTACAGACCTCTCCTGCTTCTAAAGCAAGTGTTTAAGTTTATGCTGTTCATACAACAAAGGATTACTGCTACCCTTCTTGCATTTTGGTCTTTAAGCTGACCCAAACCATTCTTCTTCTTGTAAAGTAGATTCAGGCTTCCCAGAGGTCTGTTCCCCATGACTCATTCGGTTAAAGTCTCATGAGCAGATGGCCTTGACGTCTGACTGGGCGCAAGCGTCTATCAGATTTGTCTTGTCCCATTTCTTTGGCCTTACAATAAACTCCTTGACTACCTCTCGTTGCTCCTCCCACCATCTTTTTATGCTTAGGTCCGACCGGAACTACTGGAACCTTCCCACTCTGGCTAACTAAGTGTTGGTTCTCTTTCGTCACCTTGTTATGTCCTTCGCTGACTGATATTCTTTTTTCAACCTCTACCTCTTGGAATGCTATCCCATCTATGCCTCCATGTCTCTATCTGCTCTTGGCTTCTCTAAGCCATCAAGACATCTGGTTCTACACTCGCCAAGTTATTCCATCTCTTCTCAGGTGAATAGTTCCAACCTCCACTGTCCCACATGTACTACCCTCTTTGTGATTTCTTTTTAAACCATTTCCCATTAGCTGTCCTCATTGCACCAAAATAGAAACAAAAAAAAGAAAGAAACCCTTTGGTTGATTGCCACTTTATCATCTTTCTTTTACACGTTTGTCCTATTTAAATGTTTTGAGAAGGATAAAAGAAATTGCATTCATTTTCATGCTGCCCCTTTTTTGGCAGTAATACAATTGCCACCTCTTCTACCGTATCGACTGATTTATAGGTCTATCCTTGAAGTGGAAGATTTACCTCCAGCAAGCCGATGAAGGCAACTTCAGCCCCTCAAGGGCATAAAAACATTTGATTTACCAAGGCGAAATTATCACTCACAGTAAATTCGACAAAATCCCTATGGATTGCTATTCACTTCAAAAATGGGGACACATACTGCCGTTACAAACTTGTGATCTGTAGTGAATCTGTACAATTGAATGGTGGGAACTGTACAGGTTTGGTGGTAATTCTTCTGGAATGGTATCACTCCAATACTGCAACCATTTTACTGAGACCACTGAAAATATTGACTTTTGTTTTTATTTTGTCCTCCTTTAGATCCCATATATATGTGGGGGTCTGGGTATAGTATAAAAATGATGTAGAGGGGGCTGCATGTGGTCTATATATATGGGTGAAAAGAAGGTCACAATAAAAAAAAGTCTGCATTTTAGGGAGTCGCAGTAAAATGGTCGCAGTAATCAAATAAATCCCTCTGAAATTACTGACGAAGCTCGTAATGAGTTTCTTTTTCGCATTGCTACTTCCGCCTAAAAATAGAAACACTTTGGGAGACCCTTTTATGAAACTCTTGTGAAATCTCAATGTATTTTCATCCATTCATTAGAATTTGCCTCCCTAGTCCTAGCCAATCACTGTGCAGCATTTTGTGCTATGTAAAGTCACAGTTGAGATGTGTGTATGCTTCCTTGCAAAGGTTTGGTTAATGTTTTCTGCTGTGGGGGTGAGGATTTCAATCCTTGTGAGGTGGTTATCTGGATTTTGAGGCCTACATATAGGGTTACCAGTAAATTGACCCATATTGTTAGCCCCTTTCCAATATGTTATTTGTTTTTGGACTTCTCAAACTTTCATGCCACTGGGATGGGGAGGAAGGAAGAGGGGGAGTTCACAATCTTTCTTAGCATTGTTAATCGTACAGATATTATACAAGCAAATACAACAATTATGGTTCACCTAAGATTCTCCTGGGAAGATGTACCACATCTGGCAAAGGCGCAAGGATTTGGCAAACATAAGTGATTTGATCAGATTGGTTGAGTGTTATATTTATGTGGGCCCAACATGGGGATTCTATGTATCACCCTAATGCTTTACAAAATCAACACAATGCAGGGTAATTACAACATCCTTCCTCTGAGATGAAATTGCAGCTGTTCAGTAGAAGTGTGATGATCCATCTGACAATTTATAGGTCACCCTTATTTAAAAACCAATCCACCAAATATCAATTTTGACAAATGAAAGTTGCCAGCACCATCTGCTTTTGTTTGAAGGAAATTTACGACACACAAAAGTGTTACAAAATACGCTATTATCGCATTCAGTAATTGTGCATTCAGTAATGTGGAATTTGCCAATCAATAGTTTAAACTTTAAGGTAGACAAAAAAGACGATGAGCCCATGATGTGGTTTGATGAACAATACAGGTTCTAGGCATTTTAAAAAATTATAAAATGTATTCTCACAATATAAGACATTAAAAAAGTTCATACAAAATTCATTATCATACAAAATATGCTGGTAAAGTATCTAGGTAATACTATACAAGGGAAACACAGGCTGCAGCTCATAGGTTCTGTCCTATCGCTGACATTCATCGAGGGTAGTGACCTTCTCTAATCTTGGTGTATAAACTTGTTTATGCAGAGTTATATTTTATCTATTGGGGTAGATATTAATGTTTACCTCCTATGGGTTGTAAGTAAGGAAGGGGCCGGTAGAGCCTCCCATACATTCTACATGAAAGGGACCACTTGCTCTTGTACTAGTGGGGGACGCCGCCACCGCCCTTCTGCAGCCATGGGGAATAAGGCTCTGGCAAAGGCGGAGGTGGGGTATTGCAAGACACACTTGGACTCTATTTTGTGTGCCCTCAATTCCATCTTTGGACTAGGCCGCATTCTGGCTCTACAAAGTCTCCTCTCCCCTCAGCAGCGCTGCGCACAGCGAACTCCAACAGCCCCCACCTTTGTCCTTTTTTGCCTTCGCCTCCCAAATCCCTTTCTCACGGATGATCTGAGGCAAACTGTTACAGTTAAACAATGTATTCATCTCACTCTTCCTCTGAGATCACTGTCCTGTGTGTGACCGGGCCGAACCATGACTTGTAGTTCATCCATCTCCACAAACCTGCTCTTGCACCCCTCACCCCGCTGTTGGAAAATTACTGCTTGTTCAACCTTATGCCCCTCCAAGGGTATTCTTTTGATGTAACAGAAGTGCGCCCACCCCAGAGTGCCCCCAATAAACCCAGACCCCTGTCACAGTATATTCCGTCCTAAACTAGCATGGGTCACTCCCTTCCCTTCCTGCTCTAGTGTGCCAGACCAGACAGCTATTAATCCCAACCCCCAGGTTACCACAAGCCCCCCGCATCCCTCACCTCATAAATGACCCAAAGTGGGACAATGCAAACACATGTGTACAATTTTTAGGCTCCTAAGATTTACTCAAAGGTATATTGATGCTCATTGTTTATTGCATGTCTAGAATAAGTGTGTAGATTAGCCAGTGAGGACCAGCCACCTCTCCGACCTGACCCAACCTTCACCTCGCACGGACCGGCCCAGCTGAACCACGTGATGTCCGCCCTCCCGCCAAGTCATCAACCAATCCTGTGGAGCTGGCCATAAAGAACTATATGTGCACCCCCTTTCTAAGCAATGAAACTGTAACTTGTAGCCTGTATAGAACTCATCAATGATGACACTGTAACCCTTTAAAACATATTGTATCTGTATTGTTTGCCAGAGCACTCTCGAGGCAGCAGAGATCTCTGGATGCTGAATCTTACATAAACTTTTGCTGATTCTCAAAACCAATCTCTTGGTCTCATTCCCTACCGGGATGTGTCCTTTATTCTGAGTTTTTATTGGAAATGTGGGGAGTGACCACCTTCAGAAATACCATGAACAGTGGCTCACCAAGATAAAGGGAGAAGGATCACCCCAAGTGTGGCCAGAAGGAGGGTCATTTGATAAGCGAATATTAGATCTTATGACAACCCACCTCTTAGCAAAGTATCAGGGAAAGCAGCTCCAAAACAGACAGGAAATATTAGATCTTTGGAGGATGTTCAAAGACACATCCCCCGTTAATGGCACAATGAAGGAGGTATCATTGGAAGCAGCGTCAGCCCCAACAGGGGAGGGGGGAGAAATGGCAGAGGGAAAAATGGTAAAAGCAGGGGACGAAGAACTCACTAGACTATCTCCACTGTTAACCAGGCACGATGCAGGGTACAGTGACCCATCTTATTTACCTGTACCAAGTGCACCTTCCACCCCTGCAGCAACAGCCCCACCTCCCTACGATCCTAGAGGGTTGTATGGACCTACGAGCGCCCCTCCAGTAAACCTTGCACGCCTCACTGGTGATTTAGAGAGGCAACTCGCCTCCACACAGATGGAATTGACACGATTAAGAGCTTTATGCAACAGAGGCCAAATGTTGCTGGGGGAGGGGAGATGCCATCACTTTCAGCAGGCGGGCCAACACCATCTCCGCTCCCCTCAGGGAACGCATCTAGCAAGCTGGAAGATGAATGGAAATCTGGGAGTTTTTCTTCCATCTTAACAATACCCCCATAAAAATAGTACGAGTAGAACAAGAATGCAGCCAAGCAGGAGAGGAACAAGGAAGTGAAGAATCGGACCGGGAAATAGAGGAGGTTAGGAGTGATCTAGATGAGTACGAGGAAGGGGCAGCAGCAGCAGAAATGCCCTTGCCACGACAAGAGGAGCCGGAAGATGGGGTGGTACCATAAAGGTGGTAGGGGAGGTTAAGAAGTAGGTTGGGAAATATGTCACTGAGTAAAGTGAAAGGAGCAAAAGTAAGAAAGGAAGTAAAGCAGAGCTGAAAATGCCTCTCATCCGCAAGGGAGCAGGGAGACCCCATTACATACCATGGGCACAGATAGATAAAAATTATCTGTTGAAATTATTGCCCTCACTCTCGGGAGGGGTGGGAAAATGGATTCATGCATTTGAAAAGAACACTAGACGGGTCCCGCTGGCTATAGGGGACATAAAGAACTTGTTAGTATCCACAGTGGGAGACCAAGCAGACAGGGTGTCGGTGAAGGCAGGTTTCCGGGGAGTAACAACAAATTGTGATCGCCATGATGAATCGGCCTTTAACAATGTAAGGGCCCAAGTCTGGGATGCACTGCAGAGGACCTTCCCTGACACCCCAGACTTACACTTGGTGATGCAAATCACCATGAGGGAGGAGGAAGAGGCTGTGCAGTACATTCTTTGGCTGTAGGACCTGTGGTGATCGGAAACGGGCATGGCTTGGGACCAATCCACCTCCCTTTTTTTACTTTATGATCAAGAGGGGCCTCCCAAAGGAGGTACAGAAGGCCTTGGATAAAACTGCTGGGATAGAAGCCAAAGGGTGGCCTGAAATTCAGAGGATTAAAATACACCACTGCATGAGGATCAAAGAAAGAGAAAAATAAATCATGCAGAGGAGATTGACAGAGGAAGCTAAGCTTGTACAGAATAAATTGGTGTTGGTCGCAGCGATTACCACAGCCCAACCCATTGAGAGACAAGGAGATGGGGAGGAGGGGTCAGGAGGCTCACTGGCAAGGATGGCAGCAACCTGGTCCGCAAACGGACAGGAACAATGGGCTGGTGAGGAGCAATATGAGGGCCTCCAATGGCAGGGACGACCTACAAGAGGACGACGTGGGTACAGGGGGAAGCAAGGTGGGTTCGGGGGTCAGGGAGGTATGGGTTGTGGAGGACAAGGGGTTCAGGAGGGGCCAAAGGTCATGTTGGAAATGTGGGAGATGGGGACATTTTTCACGGGAATGCCTTGCCCGACCCATGGGATACTATCAAGGGCCCCCACACCCCGGAAATGAACAACAATTTGGTCATCCTCATCCAGGCAGCCCCTATGGATTACCAATAGGAGGTCACAGAACACAATGGGGAACGCCCACCCGAACATTTTTGCTACAACTGCCAATGGTGCACCTGCGCCATTTCGTAGAACAACAATGATCACAGACAGCATTTTCTCTGTCCCAGGAACAAACACATACCCAGATTAGGACAGCCCACAGAAAGTACTTGCATTTCCAGTCCAATCGACTACCCTACATTCAGAAGAGGAACCACTGGTCGGGGCAGGGCAAGAAACAAGCCGTTCATCTTCATGGTGGACTCAGGAGCAGAAAAATTGTGCCTTATAGAGGGCCGGTTTCCTCTCTCGGGCAATTTGGAAATGCAGGGATTTTCTGGGGCAATTTATGTTCCCTGCACAAAAGATTTGGATATAATGGTGGGAGGAAAAACAGTTTGGGCACCACTGTTGTATGACAAAGATTTGCCCATAAATCTGCTGGGGAGGGATATACTTAGCAAGCTTAACATGACCATTTCTTTCACAGAATAAGTATAAGATACAGTATAAGATACAGGTTCTAGCTAGAGTGGTACCTGAAATAACACAAAAAGAACAGAGGGTGCCATCTGATTTTGTTTTTTCCCCTGTGGTAAATCCAGAAATTGTGCCCGGCACTATCCTCTCAATTGACCTACAGGGGGCAGGTATCGGGCAGACATATTGTGGCAATAGGGCTGGCAATAGGGCTGGACACGCATGGATGTGAGTGGAGAGCACTGGTGTGCATTGACCCAAATATAGCACTACAAAACCTTACAGACGAAGAGTTGTTCACTGACAGTGACATTGATGGGGAGATAATAATGGAAATATGTGTACCCTGCAACATAATGATTCAACACAAAGAGATAAATAACCCCCTCATGGCCAGTGTCAGTGCACCACCTTTGATTTTTGATGACGACATGAAACAAGTACCACCAGATTTGTGGACAACAAGGCCCCATGACGTAGGGCTCCTGCAGAGAGCAACGCCCATAAAAATAAAAATGAAACCAGGCACATTACCACCCAGAGTAAAGCAGTACCCGCTATCCAGAGAGGCAGAAGGAATAAAGGAAACAATAAATGCACTATTACAACAGGGCATAATTGCACCATCAAATTCACCATGCAGAAAGAGTTCCCCTCAGTACCAAACCCTGCATCCATTTTCACAGTTGTGGACCTAAAGAATGCCTTTTTCTCGGTACCACTCGACCCCAGTTGCCAATACCTCACATCATTTACCCTAGGAGGAAAGAGATATGAGCATTGTAGATTAACCCAAGGATACTGTGAAAGCCCCAGTATATTTAACATAATTCTGCATGAAGATCTTGGCAACATTGATGCAAAGAGTACAATAATCCAATATATAGATGATCTTCTGATCTGCAGTGAAAGCGAAGAGCAATGTAGAGCAGTCTCAATAACATTGTTAAACCTACTAGCAACAAAAGGGTACAAGGTGGATAAGGGAACTACAATACTGCCTAGGGCAGTTAATTTCAAAAGATGGTAAAAGGGTTGTACCAGACAGAGCAGCAGCAATACATCACACTCTAATGCCCAAAACAGTGAAAGACATGCAAAAATTCCTCGGCATATGCAACTATTGCCATGCATGGATACTAGACTATGCTGCATTCATACGCCCCCTTCTCCAAGCACTGAAAGAAGCCAAAAAGAATAGCGTCCCCATAAAATGGACACAAGAGATGATCACACAATTGTTTAAACTACAAGATCTAATCACAAAAGCACCCACCCTTGCGACGCCAGACTATGGTCGGGAGCTTTATTTATTCTCACATTGCAATAGAACACTAATGACAGAAGTGTTGACACAAAAAACATCATTTGGCCACAAACCACTGGCCTAGTACAGCAGCACATTGGACTCAGTGATGCAAGGGCACTTCGTGTGTGAACAAGCGCTTGCAGCCGCCGCCTTCGCGATAGAGAAAAGCACCACCATAGTGATGGACTGCTCAGTAACATTGTTTGTTGAACACTCTCTGTTTGTCATACTAGAGAGGTCAAAATCCACACTTACCACACAGAGAGCAACTGCATACAAAATAATAATATTAAGCCCAAACATACACATCGTACAGTGTAAAACTGTGAACCCAGCCACCTTCATCACAGAACCCTGCACAGTGAAAGACATGTAGGCACACAACTGTGCTACATATGAGGGGGAGGCTGGTGATATCCCTAAGGCCAGTGAAAATGCCCTAGAAGGAGGTGAGATATACTTTGTGGATGGGTCAGCATTGATTGACTGTGAGACAGGAGAAAAACACATAGGGGCAGCAGTAGTAAGAATTGAAAGGGAGGAGTACAAAGTGATAGTACAGAAGCGCCTCCCCTCACTTTTTTTGGCACAAGCAGCAGAACTCGTAGCATTAATGGAAACATTGCACACAGCTAAAGGGTGCGCAGTAACAATTTACTCTGACTTGGCATACGTGACAAAGACGGTGCACTATGGCCTGTTACAATGGCGACAAAGAGGATTCAGGAGAGCGGATGGCTCCCCCGTACAACACGCAAAGCTGTTAAATGACCTCATTGAAACATTAGCAAAACTTTCAGTAGTGGCCTTAGTGAAGTACCAGGCACACACAAATAACACAGACGGAATCTCACTCGGGAACGCAGCAGCGGATGCCGCCGCAAAGGATGCAGCATACTTTAACCTCCCCCAAGCAATAGAATGTGTAGTAAAGACACCCGCACAAGACAACAAGGAAGAGGGGTACAGTTCTACGCCATACTTCAAATAATAGCTTTGCAGAGACACACCTCACCAGATGAGCAGGAAATATGGACAAAGAGAAGGTGCAAACAGTCACCCACAGACCTACTGTGGCATCAGGAAATGACAAGGAAAGTGGTGATGCAAATAGAGTTATTGCAGATTGCATTTCAACAACTTCACTTTCCTGCACACGTAACGAAACAACACATAGCAGATTTACAAGAAGATTGGTTTGTGCCAAATTTACAGGAACACTTAACTAAATTAATAATAGAGTGTAAAACATGTCAGACATACAGTTCAGGTATGACCCTCAGAACACTGCGGGGAACACTGCCACCCCTGTCAGGACCCTTTCGAGAGTGACTATGCAGAGATGGGAGAGCAGTGCAAGGGGCGCGATACCTCATAGTGGTGGTATGCCCCTTTTCATGATGGGTAGAAGCAGGACCCTTTGCGCACCCTGACGCCAAATGTGCAGCAAAGTTTCTGGTAAGGGAAGTATTCCAAGATGGGAAATATGTGATATGATCCGTTCAGACAGCAGCACTCACTTTGTAAATGACCTCTTCAAAGAAGTGACCACAATGTTAGGGGTAAAGCATAAGCTCTGTTTCATTTATCACCTGCAAGCTAAGGGGTGGTAGAAAAGAGAACCAGCCTCCTCAAGAGTAGATTGTCTAAATTAAGTCACACCCTTAAGAATAATTGGGTATATTGCGTGCCTCTAGCACTGTTTCAGCTCAGAACACAGCCAAGCAAGGACCACCATTTGAGCCTGCACGAAATAGTGACGGGAAGGCGCATTCAAATGCCACTAACTCCAGTGAGAAGAGCATCAGATGCTCATAGAGCTGCCACAATGCTAGTGGATGAATGGATGAATTTAAGGAATATCTCATCCAACTGACACAAGCTGTGCGAAGCATAGCAAAACAAACAGTGCCCCATTCACACGAGAGAATGATATGGATACAAACACTCCAGCAGCAGACAGCCCAGCTGTACAATTAATGCCTGGTGAAACGTGTATGTGCGTAGTTTCGTATGGAGATGGAACTCCCCATGATTCCATGGACCCTATGAGGTGGTGTACTGCACACCGTCAGCGGTAAAAGTTAAGTGGTTGAAATACTGGATACATCGCTCAGATGTAAGAAAAGCTCATGATAGTACAGCACCCCATAGTGAGCGACCACTAGAGAAAGAGAGTGCATTACCATAAATAAAACAGGGTACCACCGCAATGTGGGGTAAAGAAATGACAACTAAAAACATGAATGCAGATACTTTAAAAATATTCTGGACATTATCGAAAGTATTTAAAGGATGAAAAAATTGATCTCTCTCTCTCTATCTCTCTCTCCTCTCTTGTTCGTTCACAGTAAAAAGTTCTTCTACCTCGTTATTGTATTTCCACACAGTTAAGGTACTATGAGAAATGTAAATAAATAGAATAATGGTTTGTTATTTTGAATAAAAAAGATAAGACATGATTTATTTGTGTGCTATGATTGTGTCCTCTATTTTGTGGCAATTATTTTTTCTGTGATGTTATTTTGCCTAGGTATGTACTGGAGTATATCATTTATATTGGGTGATATAAAGGAGTGGAGCCTCATTTGGAATGGGTTCAAAGTAATATGGGCCCATAATGCTTCTTTAAGTGCCAATCTGACCACTCTGCACAAAAACCGAACTGTCAAAACACCTATTTTTTCATATGCTGCTATTGGTTATGACGTTGATAACGTGTCCAATGAGTATAATGTTGATTATTCTATGTTCGGTGTTCTGGGATCGCCATATGTAAATATGCACACAACTGAAGAACCTACCTCAGATGGCGATAATTGCACTTTAAACCCTATGTCCCAACCACACAAATGTATCCAGTATCACAATCTTGGCAGAGTGGCAGCGAACAAAATGATCAAACATGGACAGACATTTTCCCTGTACGGTACCAAAAGGTGAAAAAGATGCAAAATGGTCTAGGGGGGATAGAAGACAGAAAAGGGGGATGGAGTGAGGGGTTATGATGCATACCATGGCCTGGAATTAGATGAAGTAGAGGACCCCTGCCACCCTGACCAATCCAATAAATGGTATTCAGACATGAGTGCCACAGCTAAACAGGCAACCAATGAGAGCTGTTAAGTTTGCTCTCTGATACCCCATACCTCTGGCACACCCAAAGTCCTCAGACCCCAAAAAACACCTTTGTCGGATGCCCAGTGTCTGGTTCATCTAGCCTTATGTAGAATTTGGAGTACCATCCAGGCACACACAGTAAAGATACAAATGCTGCAGAACGAGAAAACATGTGTAAGCAGACCTCAAGGAGTAATATGTGTGAGAGAACCATTTTTTGTTATCAAAGGGACAATGTTCACGGAAAACAAATGGCACGAAGAGACAATCACATGCAAAGCTGAAGTGCTGCAAGGACTGACAGAAGAAAACGTTCAATGGGTCAAACGAGCATGCACTCCATCATGGTCTCAACACATCACAAAACTAACGTGGGTGACACCCCTTGAGAAACTGATAAAAATACAAAAAGAAATCCAGCACAAAGAATGGTGTCGATTCATGGAATTAATGTGCGCTGAAAATTTCCACGCAGAGGTGCCAAAACGTGCGAATCGCAGTGCAAGTGCGAAAATTGCAGTGCAAGTGCGAAAATCGCAGGGAAACCAGCGCACATCGATTCATGGAAGGCCGTGCGCGAGAAAAATATCCGATGTGCTCTGAAAAAGTGCGCGGCGCACGCCGACGCACAGGATATCTAACGGCGTGCGCCAGGACCACAGCAAAATCGCACATAGCGCGGCGCACACAACAAAAGTAGGCAGAACACGGGGCGTAACACTCAGAATGGGGAACAACTCGTCAAAATGTGGGCGTCACGGGGGAAGTACAGGAGGCAGGTGCGCGGAACGCCCACATGCTCGCCTACAACACGTATTCATGGAATCCAATAGGGCAAACCAGCGCACGGTCAAACCAGCGAACAGGCCCAAACATGTCCGCCACAAGAAAGCAGGCGGTAGTGTCCCTGGCCCTGAAATAAATGTGCACCTATATACAGCTATGATGAATGTCACATACTGTGGCCCTCTAAGACAAATGACCTGCAAAGGGGTACGCGACAAACACGGACACCCGCTGTGTGAAAAATAGCATGTGCGTGTATTCTGTGCTGCGCGGAAAGTCCCACACGGGATTTGCCTGGGTACATGTATTCCGGGGTGCGCGGGAAGTCCCACACGCGATTGGCCTGGGTACGTGTATTCCGGGGTGCGCGGGAAGTTCCACACATGATTTCAGCAGGGTACGTGGATTCCGGGGTGTGCGTGATGTTCCACACGCTAATTCTGCAGGGTACGTGTATTCCGGGGTGCGCGGGAAGTTCCACACGTGATTGGCCTGGGTACGTGTATTCCGGGCTGCGCAGGAAGTTCCACACGCGAATTGCCTGGGTCCGTGTATTCCGGGGTGCGCGGGAAGTCCCACACGCGAATTGCCTGGGTCCGTGTATTCCGGGGTGCGCGGGAAGTCCCACACGCGATTGGCCTGGGTACGTGTATTCCGGGGTGCGCGGGAAGTTCCACCCGCGATTTCAGCAGGGTACGTGGATTCCGGGGTGCGCGCGAAGTTCCACACGCTAATTCTGCAGGGTACGTGTATTCCGGGGTGCGTGGGAAGTTCCACACGCGATTTCAGCAGGGTACGTGGATTCCGGGTTGCGCATGAAGTTCCACACGCTAATTCTGCAGGGTACGTGTATTGCGGGGTGCGCGGGAAGTTCCACATGCGATTTCAGCAGGGTACGTGTATTTCGGGGGTGCCGGGTAGTACTACACGTGAATCGACCGTGTGGGTCCTCCCAGGTGTTCCTCTACACCCTCCACGGCCCCTGCAGGCAGCCCACACCACAGGGGACTACCCTGCACCCCTGCTCATGTCCCGCAGGCAGCCCATCCACCATGGCCATGCCCCCCAGCCAACCCACATGTCACCTTGCACTACTGATCACCAACGCATGTCTCCAAGCACCCCCACCCACCAGCATCCAGGGGCACCCACCACCAGGCCCCCACACATGTCTCCCAGCACCCCCACCACACAGCAGTCAGGGGCACCTGTCAGCAGGCCCACACACATTTCTCCCACCACGCCCACCCCCCAGCAGTCAGGGGCACCCTGCACCAGGCCCCCACTCATGTCCCCCTGCACCCCCAACCCCCAGCAGCCAGGGGTACCCTCCACCAGGCCCCCACTCATGTCCCCCTGCACCCCCACCCACCAGCAGCCAGGGGCACCCTCCACCAGGCCCCCACTCATGTCCAACTCATGTCTCCCAGCACCCCCACACCCCAGCAGTGCAGGGCACCCTCCACCAGGCCCCCACTCATGTCCAACTCATGTCTCCCAGCACCCCCACCCCCCAGCAGTGCAGGGCACCCTCCACCAGCCCCCCACTCATGTCCAACTCATGTCTCCCTGCACCCTCACCCCCAGCAGTGCAGGGCACCGTCCACCAGGCCCCCACTCATGTCCCCCTGCACTCCCACACCCCAGCAGTGCAGGGCACCCTCCACCAGGCCCCCACTCATGAGCCCCTGCACCCCCACCCACCAGCATCCAGGGGAACCCTCCACCAGGCCCCCACACATGTCTCCCACCACCCCCACCCCCCAGCAGTCAGGGACACCCTCCACCAGGCCCCCACTCAAGTCCCCCTGCACCCCCACCCACCAGCATCCAGGGGCACCATCCACCAGGCCCCCACTCATGTCCCCCTGCACCCCCACCCTCCAGCAGTCAGGGGCACCCTCCACCATGCCCCCACTCATGTCCCCCTGCACCCCCACCCCCCAGCAGCCAGGGGCACCCTCCACCAGGCCCCCACTCATGTCCCCTTGCACCCCCACCCACCAAAATCCAGGGGCACCCTCCACCAGGCCCCCACTCATGTCCCCCTGCACCCCCACCCCCCAGCAGCCAGGGGCACCCTCCACGAGGCCCCACTCATGTCCCCCTGCACCCTGACCCACCAGCAGCCAGGGGCACCCTCCACCAGGCCCCCACTCATGGCCAACTCATGTCTCCCTGCACCCCCACCCCCCAGCAGTCAGGGGCACCCTCCACCAGGCCCCCACTCATGTCCCCCTGCACCCCCACCCCCCAGCAGCCAGGGGCACCCTCCACCAGGCCCCCACTCATGTCCCCCTGCACTCCCACCCCCCAGCAGTGCAGGGCACCCTCCAGCAGGCCCCCACTCATGACACCCTGCACCCCCACCCACCAGCAGCCAGGGGCACCCTCCACCAGGCCCCCACTCATGTGCAACTCATGGCTCCCAGCACCCCCACCCTCCAGCAGTCAGGGGCACCCTCCACCAGGCCCCCACTCATGTCCAACTCATGTCTCCCTGCACCCCCACCCGCCAGCAGTCAGGGGCACCCTCCACCAGGCCCCCACTCATGTCCCCCTGCACCCCCACCCCCCAGCAGCCAGGGGCACCCTCCATCAGGCCCCCACTCATGTCCCCCTGCACCCCCACCCCCCAGCAGTGCAGGGCACCCTCCACCAGGCCCCTACTCATGTCCCCCTGCACTCCCACCCCCCAGCAGTGCAGGGTACCCTCCACCAGGCCCCCACTCATGTCCCCCTGAACCCCCACCCACCAGCAGCCAGGGGCACCCTCCACCAGGCCCCCACTCATGTCCAACTCATGTCTCCCAGCACCCCCAACCCCCAGCAGTGCAGGGCACCCTCCACCAGGTCCCCACTCATGTCCAACTCATGTCTCCCTGCACCCCCACCGACCAGCAGCCAGGGGCACCCTCCACCAGGCCCCCACTCATGTCCAACTCATGACCCCCTGCACCCCCACCCCCAGCAGTCAGGGGCACCCTCCACCAGGCCCCCACTCATGTCCAACCAATGTCTCCCTGCACCCCCACCCCCACCCCCAGCAGTCAGGGGCACCCTCCACCAGGCCCCCACTCATGTCCAACTCATGTCTCCCAGCATCCCCACCCCCCAGCAGTCAGGGGCACCCTCCACCAGGCCCCCACTCATGTCCCCCTGCACCCCCACCCACCAGCATCCAGGGGCACCCTCCACCAGGCCCCCACTCATGTCCCCCTGCACCCCCACCCACCAGCAGCCAGGGGCATCCTCCACCAGGCCCCCACTCATGTCCCCCTGCACCCCCACCCCCCAGCAGTGCAGGGCACCCTCCACCAGGCCCCCACTCATGTCCCCCTGCACCCCCACCCCCCAGCAGCCAGGGGCACCCTCCACCAGGCTCCACTCATGTCCAACTTCTGTCTCCCAGCACCCCCACCCCCCAGCAGTGCGGGGCACCTGCCAGCAGGCCCACACACATGTCCCCCAGCCAACATGTCATCACAATCTAGATCCCAGGTTCCTATGCCCACCCAAATCCCACCCCACGCCACCCCAGTCCAAACACCCAACCAAGCTTTACATCCGTTCAAAATGGAAATACCCATTACATGATAGATACCAAACAAGCAGTATGCGCATGAGTACAAGTCCGTCAGACCCACACAATGGCAACACATGACTGTGAAAACCCACATTCTGACAGGCATGAAACCAATGAGAGAAGTCCACACATTGAAGTAAGAAACAAAAATGTATTACAGTGTAAATGAAGTGAGTGAAATGTAAACAAACAATAATGGCAACAAATATTAAAATGCAGCATGTCCACAAAAAGAATAAATAACGAAAATGGGACTCCAAAATAACCGTAAAGAAATTGTGTCCAAAGTCACTGTCCAACAAAGCAAATCCAAAGGGAAAGTAAAGTGAAAATCCATTGCTCCATGGTGAAAAAAATAATAAAAGATGAAGGCCACAAATCCACTGTCAAACTATGTACAAAGAGCAAATCCATGGTCCATGATCCCAATGATGTAAATGAAACCTACAATAAAACCTACCTAACTAATAACTATATACAAAAAAGTGGGGCATAGTCCAAGCGCCCCAAATTAAAAAAATAAATAAAACCTAACACTAATTAACTATATACAAAGGCGGCGGGCTAGTCCAGCGGCTCACTCCGTGGTGTCCCGGGCCAGGGCATCATCGAACTCCTGTTCGATGTCCCGGAGGCGGTCCTGTTCCATGGCCCCGAGGGTCCGGAGGGATGCCGACATGTCCTCCTCCAACTCCCTGCGGATTCCCTCGAGGCACTCGGCCCGCCTCAGGGCCCTCCGCATGGAGTTCTCTGCCCTGACCATCGTGAGCCGCGCCTCTTCTGCCCGCCGCCGCTCCGCACCTATCTGCTTGCCCAACCGCTGCCACACGGAAGACACTTCCTGTCCTGGGTCCTCCTGCCCTCCGGCCAATGCCTGCCCCTCCGATGTAGATTGCCCCGAGCCATGATGCCTCCCACGTTGACTCCGCTGCTGCCTCCGATGCAACTGCCTCTGCCAGCATGACGGCATCCAGTCTGATGGAATCCACCAACGCCGTTGTGCACGTGCCCTGCCCAATGATGCCGGCACATCCTCCATCTGCTGGGGTCCAGTTGCTGTGGTGTCCACCCCTGCTGGACCTTCGACTCCCGACTGTGGCAGGGATGGGATCCCCACCAAGCTGGCTGCGTTGGTCAGGGCAGGTCCACAGGGGGCCCTGGTGGCATCTGGGCCGGAAGACGGCATGTAGAACGACTGGCGTATAGTCTCCACAGAGGAGGAGAGGGCCGCCATATTGGTCGACACATGTATGAAACCCCCGACCACGGCCGATCCCAACTGGGCCACGTTGGCATGGTGCTCTTCGTGATGACGTGCAAGCTCCTCCCGGGAAGCATGCACATCATCACGAATGACACCTGTGCGCAACGCGACACCAATCAGGACCTTCTCCATACGGCCATGGGTCCCCTCATCCGCAGGTGGAGGGGAGTCAGATGACATGGACATCCCCCCTACCTGCGGACGGGCCTGGGATGGGGCATCCCTGCTGGTGCATGGTGGTGCAGTCACAGTGTCAGGGACAGTGACATGCACAGACCCCTCCATGGCAACCTGTGCTGCCTCCTGCCCCTGCCCCTGGACTGCACCACTTGCACCAGCAGGGATGCCCCCACCAGGCCCCATTTGCGTCTCAGTAGCGGCCTCCTCCTCCTCTGTGGAAACCACCAACCTGGATGGCTCCACACCGTCTTCCGCCATTGCAAGTCCGTGTGGGGGCACACCCACCCCTTCCGCTGCATCCGTGGTGGCATCCCCGCCGCTTTGCTCCACAGGGCCGTCTCCGCCTTCTTCTTCACTTGCCGCTGTGCAGAGGGAGACATAGAACACAAGCATCAGGGTACTGTACAATGGTCCCCTAGACAGGAAGCAATAGCAGATGCGTTGCACTGTCAAAGATCACTTCCATCATGTCCCTTCACAACACATGGGTCAGTGCAGGCAAAACACACGCAGTAACAGGCATGGCACATGCTATGGACATTTGCATACATGTCCAAGGGACTGTCCAAACATACAATGTTGTTATGGAACTCACATGCTTCATGGGTCATGCCTATCACATGCACACACATCAACGTTATTTCATCCATCTGGCCTTGTACACCCCAGACACAGTGGATACAAGGATAACTAGGCTGCATCTGTGAATCTGTACATTGTCACAGACATGTGTCATGCATCCATGGCATTCACAAGTCACAGACACGCAGGTCAGACACACAAACATGTATACCATACATGTACATGGCATCAGCACCCATCCCTCACCCCCACCCATGTCCAGGAACAGAGACTGGCATGCTCTCATGTGTCCAATCTGCATAGGGCTCCCCATGTTGCATTTAAACACATGCACCAACCTTGTGGTTCACACATTACTGGTCTCACATGCATGACCATGATGTCCCCATACATGCGTACATTGCCTATGTCACACATACAGGCAAGCATCAAACAACCAGCACACTGCAACATGCCCTGTCTCACACAGCAATGCTTGCCCACTTACCGCTCAACTCCAGACGGGTCTGCCTCGCAAGGATCTGGGCGTGGAGCGCTGGGTCTACACGTTCCAGGACCCTCAGCTGGATGGTACTCATGCGGCCCCGGCCCCCCTCCACGCGGCGCCGGGCCTTCAAGGGGGTCCTGGACCTCAAGTCCTCCCAGCGCTTCTTGACTTTCTGGATGTTGCGGGTTGCCACCTCCTCCGCGTTGTTGGCAACCACCAAGTCGTCCCAGATCCTGGCCCGTCCTTCCTTGTTGGCGCGTGACGATCCGAAGAGGGCATCATACTGCCCCAGGACCTGCTCCACCAGGACACCAACTTCGGTGGCAGTGAAGCTGGTGCACCTCTGCCTCTCTGGCCGGGGGTTGCCACTGGTGCCAGATGTTGCAGTGCCCGACATGACAACCCCAGAGGCAGGAGTGGGTGGGCAACTGGGTCCTGGGGCTGGGCTGTGGTGCGATGGTATACCAGTCGGGAGTCTTCTGTTCCAGCAGGGGTGGACACAGCAACTGGACCCCTGCAGATGGCAGATGTGCAGGCACAAAATGGCAGGGCACGGTGGCAGCAGGCAGGCAGGCAGCAGCAGATGGCTCATGGGAGGCTGCTCGGGGCTCTGGGGGGCGGTAATTCGGCCTTCTGGGCAGGAGAGTGGTCTTCCGTGTGCTTACGCGTGGCCTGCTTGATACGCAGTGAATTGGCACGTGAAAATCCTGCACGTCAACGTGAAATTCGAGGAAAGGGCCTTAGCGCGTAAGCACGTCAGCATGCATACGTGATTCCATTGGCCCAAAGGCCCCTAGCGCGTAAGCGCGTCTGTGACGTGACGCGCGCGGGTGTTTCCCTCATAGCACGTGATGACAGAGCACACGTGGAAACACTGCACGTCAGAGTATTATTGCCTGTAATTGGATGAAAGTGCGCGTATACGCAATTGGCCTGGGTACGTGTATTGCAGGGGTGCGCGGGAATTCTCACACACAATTTGCTTGGGTACGTGTATTACAGGGGTGCGCGGGAATTCTCACATGCAATTTGCTTGGGTACGTGTATTACAGGGGTGCGCGGGAATTCTCACACACGATTTGCTTGGGTACGTGTATTACAGGGGTGCGCAGGAAGTTTTACACGCTCGCCAACAACACGTATCCATGGAATTGAACGGGGCTAAGGCATGCGCACTAAAAAACGTGCTAATCCGGAAACACGTACGCCAGCAGGAAGCAGGCGTACGTCGACCCGCGCAGCATAAAAGTGCGCGCAAACAACAAACAAGCTCAGACACCAGGATGAATATCACTTTCCTAGCAGCAGTGGCCGTGGGTTACCAAAGGAGGAGGAGGAGGATAGTGAGGGCCCGAATTTTCACACCCAGAACCAGCCTTTTTGGGATGACTGATGACCAGGTGTATGGGAGGTACAGGTTTCCACCTCACATAATACTGGACCTGGTGAGTGAGTGGGAGGATGACCTTACATCACCCACCCTGTGCTCCCAAGCACTCAGCCCCCTGGAGAAGGTCCTTAATGTACTGCACTTCTTGGCCACTGGATCATTTCAGCGGACAAGTGCCATAGTCTGTGGGGTGTCACAGGCCACGCAGTCACGCTGCCTACACCAGGTCTTGAACATCATCACTGCATGCCCATCAGTCTGCAGGCACATATACCTGCCCAGGACACCTGCAGAAAGGCAGGCTGCCGCCCTGGATTTCTACGGTGTGGCACAATTCCCCATAGGTGCCATTGACTGCACCCATGTGGCACTACGTCCCCCCAGGGCATATGAGCACATCTATAGGAACCGCAAGCACTGGCATTCCATCAACATGCAGGTAGTATGTAATGCCAAGGGAATCATCGCCTCAGTATATGCCAACTATCCAGGGTCCACCCACGACAGCTTCATTTACTAAATGTCTACCCTAAGACGGGACCTAGAAGCTGGGCGGCATGGCGATACATGGCTGCTTGGTGAGTATGAATGGCACAGCACATGCATGCATGTCAGATGCTGAGTTATGTCACTACCCCACTAATGATACCCATCACCTCCTCACCAGGGGACAGTGCCTACCCTCTGAGCACCCACATGATGACGCCAATTCGGAACCCCATCCCGCCTCCCGAGGTAAGATACAACACAGCCCATATTGCAACCCGGGGCATAGTGGAGCGCACATTCGGAGTGCTCAAGTCACGCTTTCGCTCCCTTGACCGTTCTGGCGGGCAGCTGTTATATGCACCCCCAGTAGTGTGCAGGATCATAGTGGCAGCATGTGTCCTGCACAATGTTGCAACACGCCGGGGCCTGGCTGTGGACATGGTGGTGCCCCCACATCCCCAACCACATGCACGCCCGGTGCGCATGGGAGGGGAAAGGGCACGGGGTGAGGCAGCCCGTACGCAGCTGGTGGCTAATTACTTCACATAGAAATCACACTCCTGTGGAGTGCACACAGCCCTGTCACATACCATCTGATAAGCAATGATGACTCGACCTGACAATTATGATGAACAAAGGGACAGTCAACTGTCAGAACCATAGCAGCCTGAGATTGTTCATGTGGAAGTGTCACAATGTGTGCATCCCTACCTACACAAACACCACCAATGCAGTGTCATCAAAAGACACACTTCCATGCAGCAGAAATGAATACCCACTTGCAAAATACTACATGAGAAAAGTGCCATGTCACCCAACCCCTCCCCGGCACGGCCACACAACACACCATGACATGTCATGCAATGTGAGAGCAAACAAATTAATCCCCACAACTTGCCCCAAGTGTCACCAACTAAAGTGTCCCTAATGGAAACCTGCCACACATGATATGTTCACAGTAATGCAGGACCTACAACACACATTACCAAATACTTACCAAGAATACCAATCACCTGCACAACCTCCAACCTACCTTAAACATGACAGTACAGACTTAAAAAATTGGTAGCCTCACTACCTGATAATGCCAGCACTTCGAACACTTCCAAGTATACAGTGTTAGCACCACGCAAGAGTGTAGGTGCACTGCTTACAACATGGACTCCAGTTCCAAAGTAGACTGCCTTGTGAAGACATGAGAAATGGACCTGCAAATTAGGAGGATGAGATGGATGCAGAGGCACATATCAATACACCATGTGGTGTACAATACAACAACAATATGCACTAGGAATGTATACACAGTATTGACTACAGACTGCCCACACATCAAATGGGATTCCAACGTCACCGTGTACGTCAATGTCACTTGGGCACACCCTTTGCAAGCCCATGGAAACGGGAAGCAGGAGGGGTGTGTGTCACACAAACCCAAGCATCTGACCCAAATTCATGACAAGCCTGCATGTACCCAGCCACAATACAGCGTATGCCCACGGGAGCCACACAAGGCAACACACTGTCCAAAAAATCAAAAATTAAAAAAAACTAAAAAAAAATCAAAAATGGCCATTAATGGGCCCGGGGGGTGGGGAAGGCCACCCAGGAGGTCCAAGGACAGGGTGCACACCAAAACCCACCTGTGTGGATCTTGCGAGAAAAAAACACCTCCATGGGCTCATGGCCTGCACGGCTACCCTATTGTGGGAGAATCGTTGCTGTCGCTCTCCTCACCATCTATAGCTGTATCAGGAGGTGGTGGCACTATGGGAGGTAGCCCACGCAAAGCCCTAGTCTGTTCCTCCATGGCAGCAAGCATGCAGGTGTGGAAGGTCTGGTTCTGGAGGATAATTGTGCGTAGGTCCCCATGCAACAACTCACGGGATGTCCGGACTCCGCCCTAGTTGCCTGCATCTCAGCTGAGAGCGTACGTGTGAGCTGCTCCAGCTGCTGTTCTGTCCTCGTGTTAGCTGAAGCCTCAAGCTCAACCAGAATTGCCCTGAGCTGACGGAGTTCCACCCTCAGGGCTTCCCAGTGGCCCTGGGACTCAATAGAAATGGCTTCCCGCAGAGTCTCCAGTGCCGCCCGCCTGTCCCTGTTGGACGCCAACATGTCCTCCCTGTGTGACTGGCAGATGGAGTCTGTTGCCTGCTGCAGTCGCTCCATCAGCCTTTCTGGGGGGACAATGGAAATGGCCACCCTATCCATGGCCTGAGCCATCATCTCTGATGATGCTGCCTGTTGGGTTGCCATACCGTATATGGATTGCTCCCATGCGGTATTGCCATTTGGCATACAGCCACCACGTCGGCGGGACCACATCTGTCTGGGGCAAGGCGAACTGCGCCTTGCTGTGCTGACACTGCCTGAGGCTGCAGGACTGCATTCCCCCTCTGATCTGGTGGCCCAGGAACAGGATCAGATGTTGCAGAGTGTGACCCTGCATCCGTAACCACCAAAGGCGTACCTGCCAACACTGACATCCCCATTGAGGGTTCTACCCCTGGTGCAGGTGGGTCCAACAGAACAGAATCCCTCCCAGGAACACTCACCTGCGACGGCACACAGGTCTCATCATCCGAATCGACACCTGAATACAGCTCGGGGGAGGTGCACCCAGAGACACCCCTTGAGAGCACGACCTGCATCAGTTGTGGGTTCTCACCGACCACCACACCACGTCCCTCACTGGTGGTCGGTCGGCACTGAGACCCCTCCTGGGTCTGCACCATCTCCACAACCCCAGCAGTATCAAGTGTGTCATCCCCTGCAAATACATAAAAGAAAAGAAATGGAAACAGGCATTAGCACTATGGCACACAATTGGGGCTGAGAAGCTACAGAACCAGTACTTGATTGACACATGTCCCACATGACTAAAACCCTCCCATGCATGCACCGTCACTGCGTATGAAGGGGAGGCAGATAGCACACATTGATGACACCAAGATGGAAGATGAACACATTTGCTGCATGCTGCCTAGCAGTGGCATCACACATTGGCCTGTGATTGGCAGGTCAAATACACATGCCATCACACAGATGGCATGTACCCTAGCCATAAAGTGAAGAGGGAGAGGAGGGCACCAATTGTTCATTCAGTCTAGTTTGCTCATGAAATTGCTTTTTTAATTGAAATGTTTCAAATGTTTAACCTGGAGATGCCAGTCCAAAATGGTCCTATAGCACAGGGACATGTGTAAACAAATGATATCCAGGAAACAAAGTCAGTCCACTGTACCATAGCCATGTCAGACATGTGACAATAGGACTGAGAAATGCCTAGTAAAAGTGGTGGAATGCAAACAATCTGCCTGAATAAACAGAAAAATAAGCAAAAATGTTGTGGCAAGATGACACTTCAAGGGCAACTGGCGTGGTGTTGGGCTGGATGTCTACTGTTGGCAGAAGGGATACTCCTATACCCAAATGCTGGTGCGCAGAATGTATTGGATGAGGCACATGGGTGACCCAAACCACTCAGGCACACACACCCTCACCTGGCACCCAAACAGAAGCCCTCACACACACACCATGCACATGGATGACACACACATGCATGTGCACTCACCGGACAATGCCCCGTAATCTGCCAGTTCTCCAACACCTTGGATCTGTTCCTCCGTGACGTAAGTCCCAGCAACATGCTCATGTGGAGTGAGTTCTATATCCTCTGCTGTAGACCCACCTCCAGTCACTAGAGTAGCGGCATGACTTGAGGTCAGCTTATTCTTTGCCCTGCGCTTCAGGTCATTCCAGCGCTTGTAGCATTCAGTAGCTGTGCGCCTCACGATTCCAAGGGCACTTATGATGTCCGCGATGGTCTGCCAGTGTGCCAGACGTTGTGCAGGTTTGGTTTTGGATCCTGCAACAATCACCATTTCGCGGTCATTTGCGGACACATACTCTACAAGTGCATTCAGTTCGGCCTCATTGAAGCTGGGCTTCCTTGACGGGCCGGACTGTGTAGCCGTGTCTGGGGCATCAGCCTCTACTGGACGAGCACTCTTCCTCTTCTGCTTGGAAGGTGGTGGGGATCCTGAGTGTCCTACGCCGCTCTGGACACTAGGGGCAGGAGCCCCGGTGGACTCTGTACTAGGAGTGTGGGATTGCACACTCAGCATGGGAGTTGGTGCAGGCATTAGCTCAAGTGTGATGGTGTCAGGGGGAATGTCAGCAGGATGGACTTGGACCGACACTGTCCTGGCTGGGTGTGTGAGAGGTGGGGTGGATGGAGCCACAGCTGCCCCTGCAGCCTCCCCACCCTGCCTACTCGGGGCAACAGATGACCTAGCTGGCCCTGATCCACGTGGCCTCATGACACCAACGTGCACCGGCGCACGTGGCCTAGACCTGCTGACCTGGAAGTCAGCCATGGAGTCACCCTGTGCCAGGTCTGGTGCTACAGTGGGCTGGTCCAACAAGGGCTGAGCATGGATGGTGTCAGCCACGTTACCCTCAACCAGGGGGGGGCATGGGTGTCCCTGACTGGTCCTCCACACAAGGGGGGCTAGGGGCACCCTGCAAGTCACGGCCACATCCCCTACCGGATCCACCACGGCCACAACTTGGGGCTCGGCCACCTTTGCCACCCTTACGGCTTGTTCGCCTCCCAGCTATGGCACTGATGTTATTGTGCGTATGGGAGTCGCTGTGAACTATTGTCCTGGGCAATTGGGGGTCAAAGGGATTGGGTACCAGATGGTAATCGTACCCTAGTGCTCTAGCAAGGCTGTATGTCACCCCTGGGGAAAGATGACGGGTCACGCAACGCACAGGCACCCCAAAAAAGGGAAGTAAGGTGCACGCAACCCCTCCTAGACCACGTGTGTGGGAAAATAAACCTTCACTACACTGTGGCACCCAGAAACACAAGAATGAACGTATGCCTGTCACACACAGCCTAGAATGACCTCTGAAGGGGTACGCGACACACGGGGCAAGCACAGATGTTAGATACGTGCGCAACTCACCGTCTGCCAGGTAAAAAAGCGTGAAAAAGACACGCGTGTGCGCGTTGGCAACACCCCCGCCAAAAGAAGAATTGTACGCTGTCTGAGGAGACAGGACAACAGTAGATGGGAACGCTGTTTGAGGAAACAGGCCCAGGAAAAAGAGGAAAAGAGAAAAAGCTGTCAGAGGTAACAGGGAGTACGAACTTGAAACGCTGTGAAGTAAATCGGGTGTGAACCGACAAGAAGTACAGATTTCACCCACTCGCTCTGCACGAAAAGCACGCACAAGGAAATGGTGTTCTACACGTACCTTTTATACACACGTCACAGACACGCATACGCGCTGAGGCCATTTCCACCAATTACACGCTTTGACACTCAGACGTGTATTTTTTTAACACGCGCCATTCTCAACGGCCATGCGTGTAAAGTCATAGACGCGCCTGGGGGCCTTTGGGCCAATGAATTAACGTACGTGTGCTGACGCGCTTACGCGCTAAGGGCCTTTCCTCGAATTACACGCAGACGTTCTGGATTTTCACGTGCCAAATCACTCCGTATCAAGCTAGCCACGCGTAAGCACACGGAAGAACACGCTCCTGCCCAGAAGGCCGAATTACTGCCCCCCAGAGCCCTGAGCACGCTCCCACCTGCCATCTGCTGCTGCCTGACTGCCTGCTGCCCACGTGTCTGCCATTTGCTGCCTGCACATCAGCCAGGGGTGCTATTGCTGTGACCACCCCTGCAGGAACCGAAGACTCCCGAATGGGATACCATCGCTCCACAGACCAGCCCCAGGACCCAGTTGCCCACCCACTCCTGCCTCTGGGGTTGCCATGTTGGGAACTGCAACATCTGGCACCAGTGGCAACCCCCAGCCAGGGAGGCAGAGGGGCACCAGCTTCACTGCCACCGAAGTTGGTGTCCTGGTGGAGCATGTCCTGGGGCAGTATGATGCCCTCTTTGGAAGGTTGCGTGCCAACAAGGAAGGACGGACTCGGATCTGGACGGACATCATGACTGCCATCAACGCGGAGGGGGTGGCAGTCCGACTATTCCATCATGTGAAGAAGCGCTGGGAGGACTTCAGGTCCAGGACCCTCAAGAAGGCCCGGCGCCTCCTGAAAGCAGCGGATGCTAAGGGGCGCCGGGGCCACTTGTCTTAAGATCAGATGAGGGTCCTGGAACGCATATCCCCAGCGCTCCACATCCAGGTCCTTGAGAGGCAGACCCGTCTGGAGTCGAGCGGTAAGTGTACATGCATACTGATTGTAAGATGTGCACGTGGTGGTGTGGCAGGAGTGTGCAGATTGCACATGTGGTTTTATGTGGCCAAGTAGGGGGGGTACAGGGACGTGAGGCTGACACATGCGAGGGCTCTCATGTGTGACACATGGATGGTGCTTGTGTGCGTAGGCTTGCATGGCAAAGGATGTGGAAGAATGATTGGCAGGTGTGACATGGATGCCGATCTGAACACTGCGACAGTTGGCGGAAGTGTACACATGCATGTAAGTGTGGTGGTGTGTGTGCATGTGTAGTGCACTCCCTGTGTTGCATGTGATGTCTGGCTCACCTTTGCCTGCTCATGCTGTTGTATGTGTATGGATGGTGCTGGCTGTTGCGATATGGCTGTGGTATAGCTCATGTGTGCAAGTTGAAATGACATGTGTGTTGGGGATTGTGATACCATGTCTGAGGTTTGCCACTGCCACTCATGTACAACTGTCATGTGTTTATGAGTCCATTATACAGTACCCTGATGCCTGTGTTTTATTTCTCCCTGTCTGCAGCGTCAACTGATGAAGAGGGCGGAGAAGGTGCTGTGGAGCACAGCGGGAGGGGTCGCACCACCAGCCGGAGACGCAAGGCCCGGCTCCCCTCCCAGGTTGTGATCTCGTCGGGGAGTGAGGAGTCTGGTGCCGCGTTCGAGGCCGCAGCTGCCGGGGGGGAGGTCCAGGAGGCGGAGGTTGGAGTTGGACTCCTTGGCAGCAGAAGGGGCAGCTGGGACCCCACAGGGCACAACGGAGGAAGATGGCACGGAGTCATCCAGGTTGGTGGGGGGTTTGGTGGAGGAGGAGGCCGTGCAAGCAACAGAGGCGGGGTCTGGAGGTTGGGATTCCACTGGTGCTAGTGGTGCAGTGCAGGACCAGGGACAGGTGGCAGCACGGCCGCCGCGGAGGTGCCTGTGTGCAATCCTGTCCCTGCTCCTGTCACTGCATCATCTTGCACCATCAGGGATGCCTACCTCCAGACCCGTACTCTAGGAGGGGATTGGCTTACACCAACTGGCCTTCCTCTCCCTGCGGATGTGGCTACCCTGCAACAGGTTGTGCCTGTCCAGGGTGGGGTGGCGTTGCGTCAACGGGCCATGCAAGCTGACCTGCAGTCTTTCCATGATGAGACTGCACGTCTTCTCGCATGGCTCGTTGACCGCGTTGACCCACTGGGACAGCTCACCATGGCCGAATTCCTCCGTTTCCTGGACCTTGATCCGACCCCTTCCTCAACAGAACCCCCTATGTCCCAGTCGTCCTCCATGCCATCTTCCCACCCATGTATCACCTGGGTGCCCTGTGGAGCTGCCTCTGACCGTGCGGCCAGGCTGGTGGACAACAGATCCCTGCCACAGTCGGGAGTCAGACGTCCAGCAGGGGTAGCCACATCAACAACTGCACCCCAGCTGGAGGAGGATGTGCAGGCACCATCGGACGGGGCACATGGACAGCAGCAGCAGCAGCAGCAGGAGGCTGTAGGTGGAAGCCACAATGGCTCGGGGCCTTTGACATCAGAGGGGCAGGCATCAGCCAGACGGCAGGAGGACCTAGGACGGGAAGTGTCTTCCGTGTGGCAGCGGTTGGGCCACGCCATAGATGTGGAGCGGCAGCGGGCAGAAGAGGCATGGCTCGCGATGGTCAGGGCGGAGAACTCCATGCAGAGGCCCCTGAGGCGGGCCGAGTGCCTCGAGGCAATCCGCAGGGAGTTGGAGGAGAACATGTCATCATCCCTGCGGACCCTCAGGGCCATGGAACAGGACCGCCTCCGGGGCATTGAGCAGGAGTTCGATTATGCCCTGGCCCGCAACATCCAGAAGTGATCCATTGGACTAGCCCGCTGCCATTGTATATAGTTAATTAGTGTTAGGTTTTATTTATTTATTTTTTAATTTGGGGCGCTTGGACTATGCCCCACTTTTTTGTATATAGTTATTAGTTAGGTGGGTTTTATTGTAGGTTTCATTTACATCGTTGGGATCATGGACCCTGGATTTGCTCTTTGTACATAGTTTGACAGTGGATTTGTGGCCTTCATCTTTTATTATTTTTTCACCATGGAGCAATGGATTTTCATTTTACTTTCCCTTTGGATTTGCTTTGTTGGACGGTGACTTTGGACACAATTTCATTACGGTTATTTTGGATTCTCATTTTCATTATTTATTATTTTGGTGGACATGCTGCATTTTGATATTTGTTGCCATTAGTGTTTCTTTTGATTTCATTCACTTCATTTACACTGTAATACATTTTTGTTTCTTACTTCAATGTGTGGACTTCTCTCATTGGTTTCATGCCTGCCACAATGTGGGTTTTCACAGTCATGTGTTGCCATTGCGTGGGTCTGACGGACTTGTACTCATGCGCATACTGCTTATTTGTTATCTATCATGTAATGGGTGTTTCAATTTTGAATGGATGTAAAGCTTGGTTGGGTGTTTGGACTGAGGTGGCGTGGGGTGTGATTTGGGTGGGCATAGGAGCCTGGGATCTGGATTGTGATGACATGTTGGCTGGGGGACATGTGTGGGGGCCTGCTGGCAGGTGCCCCGCACTGCTGGGGGGTGGGAGTGCAGGGGGACATGAGTGGGGGCCTGGTGGAGGGTGTCCTGCACTGCTGGGGGGTGGGGGTGCTGGGAGACATGAGTTGGACATGAGTGGGGGCCTGGTGGAGGGTGCCCCTGGCTGCTGGGGGGTGGGGGTGCAGGGGGACATGAGTGGGGGCCTGGTGGAGGGTGCCCCTGGCTACTGGGGGTGGGGGTGCTGGGAGACATGAGTTGGACATGAGTGGGGGCCTGGTGGAGGGTGCCATGCACTGCTGGGGGGTGGGGGTGCTGGGAGACATGAGTTGGACATGAGTGGGGGCCTGGTGGAGGATGCCCTACAGTGCTGGGGGGTGGAGGTGCAGGGCGACATGAGTTGGACATGAGTGGGGCCTGGTGGAGGGTGCCCTGCACTGCTGGGGGGTGGGGGTGCTGGGAAACATGAGTTGGACATGAGTGGGGGCCTGGTGGAGGGTGCCCTGCACTTCTGGGGGGTGGGAGTGCAGGGGGACATGAGTGGGGGCCTGGTGGAGGGTGCCCTGCACAGCTGGGGGGTGGGGGTGCTGGGAGACATGATTTGGACATGAGTGGGGGCCTGGTGGAGGGTGCCCTGCACTGCTGGGGTGTGGGAGTGCAGGGGGACATGAGTGGGGGCCTGGTGGAAGGTGCCCTGCACTGCTGGGGGGTGGGGGTGCTGGGAGACATGAGTTGGACATGAGTGGGGGCCTGGTGGAGGGTGCCCTGCACTGCTGGGGGGTGGGAGTGCAGGGGGACATGAGTGGGGGCCTGGTGGAGGGTTCCCTGCACTGCTGGGGGGTAGGGGTGCTGGGAGACATGAGTTGGACATGAGTGGGGGCCTGGTGGAGGGTGCCCTGCACTGCTGGGGGGTGGGAGTGCAGGGGGGCATGAGTGGGGGCCTGGTGGAGGGTGCCCTGACCTGCTGGGGGGTGGGGGTGCAGGGGGACATGAGTTGGACATGAGTGGGGGCCTGGTGGAGGGTGCCCTACAGTGCTGTGGGGTGGGGGTGCAGGGGGACATGAGTTGGGCATGAGTGGGGGCCTGGTGGAGGGTGCCCTGCACTGCTGGGGGGTGGGATTGCAGGGGGACATGAGTGGGGGCCTGGTGGAGGGTGGCCCTGGATGCTGGGGGGTGGGATTGCAAGGGGACATGAGTGGGGGCCTGGTGGAGGGTGCCCCTGGATGCTGGGGGGTGCGGGTGTAGGGGGACATGAGTGGGGGCCTGCTGGGGGTTGGGGGTGCAGGGGGACATGAGTGGGGGCCTGGTGGAGGGTGCCCTCGACTGCTGGGGGGTAGGGGTGCTGGGAGACATGAGTTGGACATGAGTGGGGGCCTGGTGGAGGGTGCCCCTGACTGCTGGGGGGTGTGGGTGCAGGGGGACATAATTGGGGGCCTGGTGGAGGGTACCCTGCACTGCTGGGGGTGCTTGAAGACATGCGTTGGACGTGAGTGGGGGCCTGGTGGAGCGTGCCCTGCACTGCTGGGGGGTGGGAGTGCAGGAGGAAATGAGTGGGGGCCTGGTGGAGGGTGCCCCTAGCTGCTGGTAGATGGGGGTGCAGGGGGACATGTGTGGGGCCCTGGTGGAGGGTGCCCTGCACTGCTGGGGGGTGGGGGTGCTGGGAGACATGAGTTGGACATGAGTGGGGGCCTGGTGGAGGGTGCCCCTGACTGCTGGGGGGTGTGGGTGCAGGGGGACATGAGTGGGGGCCTGGTGGAGGGTGCCCTGCACTGCTAGGGGGTGGGGGTGCTGGGAAACATGAGTTGGACATGAGTGGGGGCCTGGTGGAGGGTGCCCTGCACTGCTGGGGGGTGGGAGTGCAGGGGGACATGAGTGTGGGCCTGATGGAGGGTGCCCTGCACTGCTGGGGGGTGGGGGTGCTGAGAGACATGAGTTGGACACGAGTGAGGGGCTGGTGGAGGGTGCCCCAGGCTGCTGGGGGGTGGGGTGCAGGGGGACATGAGTGGGGGCCTGGTGGAGGGTGCCCCTGGCTGCTGGGGGGTGGGTTTGCAGGGGGACATGAGTGGGGGCCTGGTGGAGGGTGCCCCTGGCTGCTGGGGGGTGGGGGTGCTGGGAGACATGAGTTGGACATGAGTGGGGGCCTGGTGGAGGGTGCCCTGCACTGCTGGGGGTGGGGGTGCTGGGGGACATGAGTTGGACATGAGTGGGGGCCTGGTGGAGGGTGCCCTGCACTGCTGGGGGGTGGGAGTGCAGGGGGACATGAGTGGGGGCCTGGTGGAGGGTGCCCTGCACTTTGGGGGGTGGGGGTGCTGAGAGACATGAGTTGGACACAAGTGGGGGCCTGGTGGAGGGTGCCCCTGGCTGCTGGGGGGTGGGTTTGCAGGGGGACTTCAGCGGGGGCCTGGTGGAGGGTGCCCCTGGCTGCTGGGGGGTGGGGGTGCTGGGAGACATGAGTTGGACATGAGTGGGGGCCTGGTGGAGGGTGCCCTGCACTGCTGGGGGTTGGGGGTGCTGGGGGACATGAGTTGGACATGAGTGGGGGCCTGGTGGAGGGTGCCCTACAGTGCTGGGGGGTGGGGGTGCAGGGGGACATGAGTTGGACATGAGTGGGGGCCTGGTGGAGGGTGCCCTGCACTGCTGGGGGGTGGGGGTGCTGAGAGACATGAGTTGGACACAAGTGGGGGCCTGGTGGAGGGTGCCCCTGGCTGCTGGGGGGTGGGGGTGCAGGGGGACATGAGTGGGGGCCTGGTGGAGGGTGCCCCTGGCTGCTGGGGGGTGGGTTTGCAGGGGGACATCAGCGGGGGCCTGGTGGAGGGTGCCCCTGGCTGCTGGGGGGTGGGGGTGCTGGGAGACATGAGTTGGACATGAGTGGGGGCACCATCATGGAGAGGTACATGCACCATGGCCACGTTGCATTCAGCCTTGATGGTTGTCCCGGAGAGCCATGTCCAAAGGGAGAGGGTGCCAACCAAAATGATGGTGGCACCACAGTCAGCATCCGTAGAACCCTCCACATATGACATCCTGTCTGAAGATGAGTTACAGGAGAGAGTGTCCCGCAAACGGAGGTCGTCCAACTATATGTCCAGCAAATCCTCAGACCTCCTGGCAGAGATTCCGGATCAATACAAACTTTTCAATTCCGCTGAAATTTTCTTCGCCTCTCTTCTTGTAGCAGGCATACAGGCATGAACGAACGCCAAATGGCTGCAAATCGTGCACTGGGAACTGATCCAGCTGGCCAACAACACTGAAGAAGGGTTCAACGTGATCAAAGTAGAACTTCGAGCCCTGCGGTTGATGACCATGCAAAACCGAAACGTCCTAGACCTACTCACAGCAATGGACGGCGGTGTTTGCCGAAAAATTGGGAGTGCATACGGTACTTTAGTACCTTCTGCTGACACCGAAAATGGGACATTGTCACACGTGATCTCTACAGTGCACAATCTGGGTGAAAGCATGAAGAAAGAAGGGGGATCGAACCTAGCAACTGGCTCATTGACATATTCGACTGCATACCTTCCTGGTTCAGCACAATGATGAACATTTTTGTTCCACTCATCATTTTTCTGTTACTAATTTTTTGTGTGTACCAGGTAGGGGTCCGATGTTGTGCAAAATCAATGCCTAGTTCTGACATGATGATCATGACAATGGGTCAACCGACAAGGGTACAAACCATGAAGGATGCACAAATACAGACTGGGGAGTCTGGCCCCTCTAAATATCGTATGACAGCAGTGTATCATTATCCAAGGGACAGGCTGGACAACTTGTATCACACCACCATTAAGGAGCCCCGGGAATTACAGTGGTATAAGGAAGTATGGGTGTTCTGGATGGGGATGGGGAATATACATGACATGCACCCCTGATGAGTATGCTAGGAGGGGCCAGAGTCTACGAGGTGTATGCAGAGCATGGATGCCAATAAAAGGGACACTGGCTTGGGACGAGGCGATGGTGGAGGCAGAGTACTACCGGAATGCAAATAATACTAAAAATTAGTTTGTTACTTTAAATGTAATGAAAGGGGGGAATGTAAGGAAGGTAGGGTCCGGTTGAGCCCCCATACATTCTACATGAAAGGGACCACTTCCTCTTGTACTAGTGGGGTACGCCTCCACCACCCTTCTGTAGCCATGGGGAATAAGGCCCTGGCAAAGGCAGAGGTGGGGCTATTACAAGACACACTTGGACTCCATTTTGTGTGCCCTCGATTCCATCTTTGAACAAGGCCGCATTCTGGCACTACAAAGTCTCCTCTCCCCTCAGCAGCGCCGCGCACAGCGAACACCAACAGCCCCCACCTTTTTCCTCTTTTGTCTTCGCCTCCTAAGTCCCTTTCTCGTGGATGCTCTGAGGCAAACTGTTACAGTAAACAATGTATTCTTCTCACTCTTCCTCTGAGATCACTGTCCTGTGTGTGACCAGGCCGAACCATGACTTGTAGTTTATCCATCGCCACAAACCTGCTCTTGCACCCCTCAGCCCGCTGTTGGAAAATTACTGCTTGTTCAACCTTGTGCCCCTCCAAAGGTATTCTTTTGATGTAACAGAAGTGTGACCCTGCTGTGCTGCCCACCCCAGAGTGCCCCCAATAAACCCAGACCCCTGTCACAGTATTTTCCATCCTAAACTAACATGTGTCACTCCATTCCCTTCCCGCTCTGGTGTGCCATACCAGACAGCTCTCAATCCCAGCACCCAGGTTACCGCAGGGGCAAGCCCCCCACGCCCCTCTCCTCATGAATGACCCAAAGTGGACAATGCAAACACACGTGTACAATTTATAGGCTCCTAAGATTTACTCAAAGGTATATTGATGCTCATTGTTTATTGCATGTCTAGAATAGGTTTGTAAATTAGCCAGTTAGGACCAGCCGCTTCTCCGACCTGATCCAACCTTCACCTTGCACGGACCGGCTCAGCTGAACCACGTGATGTCCGCCCTCCTGCCAAGTCATCAGCCAAACCTGTGGAGCTGGCCCATAACAAACTATATGTGCACCCCATTTCTAACCAATGAAACTGTAACTTGTAGCCTGTATAGAACTCATCACTGATGATGCTAAAACCCTTTAAAACATATTGGGCCTCATTACAACTATTGCGGAATGCATTACAGCGCCGGTAATGGTGCCAGCGCCATTAAACGCATTCTGCAATATGACGAGGTTACCTGGCGGGACCTGCTCTTGATGTCTGGTTTTACCAGAGCGGGTCCCGTGAGGGGACCAGGGAGCTGACAATGGGCCGGTCGTAATTTGCCCGTTGTTAGCTCCCGCACCCATTCCCATTGAGCCCTATGGGCCCAGATTCCCTGAAGGAGGAATTACCGGGCCCTCCAAACTCAGAATGGCCCGGTAATTCCCCATTCAGGGAACCCGGACACGGTTTGGAGGCAGCCATGCCCTTATTAAGGGCATGGCTACCTCCAAAGTCGTTATGAGGCCCATGTATCTGTATTGTTTGCCAGAGCGCTCTCAAGGCAGCAGAGTTCTCTGGATGCTGAATCTTACATAAACTTTGGCTGATTCACAAAACCAAATTTTTGGTCTCATTCCCTACTGGGATGTGTCCTTTATTCTGAGTTTCTTTTGGTAATGTGGGGAGTGAGTGCCTTCAGGGTGTAGGATATTATATCCATGTGTCCTTGGTGACATTATTATTCCTATGCTAATTGACATAGGTTAGAACTCAACATGTTTCAGTCCTTTGTCTTTTAATGATGAACATTCGTCAGGAGATTACAATGGGTGAGTCAATAATGTAGTTTAGGGTTCAATCTGTTGTCCCTTTCGGATTCATGGGTTCACCTCAGTCACACCACATCTTAGGTTGTCAATTAAAAACAATGTAAATAGCTATTAGTGCTCTCATTATTATTTAGGTTCTAAAAAATACCCTGCACTAAACAGAGGGTCTAATTACCTGTGCTGGTCTGTGGGGGTAGCCAGTGTTCTCATGGGTGGTCTCAAATGTAGACTCTTAATCCGTAAAGTATCTGAAAAAGCAGTAAAATATGCTCAAATGCTACCTGTTACCCTACCCTATATGCTTTGTTCCTATTTTTAAGTAATCTCTTTACCATCTCTCACTCGAGTGCTGAGTCTCAGATCGGATTTGTTTAGTCCCTCGGTATCCTTGTCATTTTAGGAACTATGGAGACCTCTTTAAATAAGATCACATTTCTTGTTGCAGACCCAGGCGCCATCATTGATTGGTGTTCCCCATGTATACTGGTATATATCTTCTATTTAAATTCTATTCTTTACCTCCCTTGGTTTCTAGATAACATTCACTTTATAGGAAAAGCTTCCTGTATTGGGTTGTTGCGCTAGGAGATTACGCGTTTATTCCAATTCTTTCATGTGGCAATTCTCGTGCTTATCATTGTTTTTGGTGATATATTCGGTATTGATGAAAACTGGCACCATCTTCTTTTAATATCACAATACAATAGTGTGTTTGTCTACTATTATGTTTTAAACTCTCTTATATATTTATGTTAAAACATAGAATAGTTGCTTTGACTTTATAAGAAAGTCTCTTGTGGTTTCGAGATTTAAATTAGTTGCAAATGTATTTAATTTGATTTAACCTTTAGTGCAGTGATACTAGTACCTATACATAAAAGATGGGTGCATAGTTTCTAATCTACAAAGTTTGGAGTATAACCTGTGGAGGCTTAGACTCTGTGAGTAGTATAGTGGCATATTTCCTATTGCCCCATTTGGTATGTGTTTAAAGGTCTATAAAGGGATATATTTGAATAAATGTCTACCATAGAGGGTCTCTATATATTAATAGTAGTACACTATATATATATATATATGTATATATATAAAAACAGGTTTCACATATCTAGTTATCATATATAACTGTCTCATGGATTTAACCTATCTTATATATTACTCATGTATCTGGAGCTTCAACCTATATTTATCCATGATGGAGGGTTAGAGGAGATCATATAGGTTTCTTCTGGTGGAGTGAAAATATATTCCCTTAAGCCTATGATTTTGTGCCATTCTATCGCCTCTTTCAGTCCTTTGGTATCACTTCTGGTCATAAAATCATTTCCTGTTCCCTTTTAAATAGTCTTTCTTCTCTCATTTGTTGTTTTTTCCTTTCACCACTTGTAGTACTGTCCACTCAAAATCTTCCCACACATGGCTTTTATTCATAAAGTGCTTAACCATGGGGGCTTGCTCAATCTTATTTTTTAAACAACTTCTGTGTTCTATTATTTGGGTTTTGATTTTTCTTTTTGTCTTGCCAATGTAGTTAAGACACCAGGGCATTTAATAAGATAAATCACATGGTCGGTGTTGTAAATGGAAAAACTGTTTTGTTTCCAAATTGTGTTGGTGCCTATCTCGATTTCTTTGGTTTTTTAGTAAGTTTGCATATGCTACACTTACCACATGGGTAAAGAACTAAAATAGGATTCAGTCCCCATCAACATTTAACACTTGCACTACAAGTATTTTTGGGCTCTAGTTTGCTTTTACATAGGCAATTCCATATTGTCATACTTTTATTTAGGCAAAAATGGGTGATTGGAGGTTCGCTTTAGAAGATGAAAATACTTTTCTGTGTTTTTGAATGATATTATTGATGGCTAATCTCTGATTAGTAAAAGTACTGACACAAATTATACAGTCACCTTTAGATTTGTTATATCTTTTCTTCTAAAAGTGCATCTCTATTGTTGTTGTAGGCTCTTTTAGCAGCTTTCTTCACCAATTTCTTGGGGTATCCTTGATTTCTTAGTTTATTAGAAAGTATGGTGGCATCTGATTCAAATACTTCCTTTTGACTACTATTTCTTTTTAAACGTAAAAATTGAACGAATGGTAGATTGCTCTTTAGATGTTTAATATGATGGCTTGTATAGTCCAGTAGTGAGTTACAATCTGTGGTTTTGTGGTATGATTTCACCTGTAGCTGTCAATTTTCATGGAAAATCATTATGTCTAAGATGTTTGAAGACAATTTGCTAATATTCATAGTGAATTTTAGCTGTTAGTTTTGAATGTTGAGCCAACTGAAATAGTTATTGGCCATTTCTTCTGGTGTCCTTTCCCAAACAATTAGGATGTCATCTATAAACCTAGTTCAGATTTTAATATAATATCTAAATGGATTACTGGGTGCATAGATGACCGCTTTTTCAAAAGTTTCAATGTACACATTTGCCAGGCTAGGGGCCATTGTAGGTTCCTTCGATTTATTGGAACAATGTGCCGTGGAATTCAAAGCAGTTTCTTTTTAGAGTTATTCCTATACACCACATGGTGAAAGAGTTTGGGACTGGATCATCGTTTGCTCTATTCAGGAGTACCTCTTCTATAGTTTCCAGTGTGGCTTGTTGTGGGATCTTGGTGTACAAGGATACAATGTCCCGGCCAATAAGTAGATTGATTTTAGGATTGAATTGAAGATTCTCAAATATCCTGATGGCGTCTGTTGTATCCTTTCGCTAGGATGTCATCTTAGTAATATGTCCTCTTAGATAATGATTGGCGTATTTAGAGAGGGGTTCTAAGAGTTTATACCTGCCACTATTGGTCTACCAGGTGGTGTGTCTAGAGTTTTATGTATTTTTGGTAGGCAATAGAATGTGGGGATGGTAGCGTTCTAGTTTAGCAGGAAATCAGCCTCTTGATTGCTTATCCATCCTCTTTGATCTGCTTTGGCGACTTTCAGGTCAATTAACTTTAAAAGATCCTTAGTAGGGTCTTCTGGCAGTCTTTACAGTTTGTGTTGTTCTGCAGTTGTTTTTGGCATGCTTTATTTAGTCTATTCTATTCAAGACTACTATCCCGCTGCCTTTTTCAGATTTTTTATATTTTTATAAGTATGTTCTTATTTGCAGGTGATTTTATAGCTGCTTTCTCTGTGTTACTGAGGTTTTGGAATATTTTCATATCTTTCATTTCTGGTTTTTGCAGGTCTGTGAGGACTTAATGTTCAAACACCAGAGATTCTGGTGAGTGAGTATGCACTGGTGGATAGAAAGAGGAGGGTGGGTGCAGACTGTACAGTTCTTGGGTATACTTGGTAAGGAAATGTCTTGATTAGAAAATCATTATTTCATGTGGATTTTTCTCATGAGTTTGAAAAACTTGTTTTCAAAATTCAAATGTGTCATGTTTTTTGTTGAACACGAAACCCAATCCTTTATTCAGGACTTGTTTTTCTGTTTGTGTTTGTGTATAGATTCAATATGAGCAATTCCCATTCCTCGTCTGTCTCCGGTAGTCTTCCCAATTCCCTCTGTTTGGGCCTCTGTATAAAAAAAGGTCTTGTTTGTGTGTTTCGTCCTCCTCTACCTTGTCGTTTATTCAGTTGTCCTCTACCTCTATTACTCGCCTTATTGGTTGAAGGCTCTTCCCCTTGCCATCCATGTCACTACTGTCATTGCTGGTGCTATATGAAGTAGCTCTAAATCTTACTCTTCTGGTTAGAATACTTTGACCATTTTGTTGTAGTGGGGGATTACTGTATCCATCCTTGGTGTTGGGGAATGCTTTTTCATGGCAAAATCTTGCTTGATCTGTTGTTAATCTTTGAATCTGTTCTTGACCATTATTTTGTTTAAACTCTTTCATTTCTTTTTCTATTTCCACTATTCTTTTTTATAGTTATCTAAAGATGTTAATTTTAAAAATCTTCTATTTTCTTGAGGTTGATCTCTACTTATTCTGCTGTTTCCTTCGCTGCATCTATAATCAGGACTAACCAATATCTACCGCATCTGTTCGCTATGTAGCTCCATTGGATTTTGAATTTTTCATTGTCTAAGAACAATCTGGGTTATATTGGAGGGTCAGTCCTTGTGGTAGTGATTTGTTTTTAAGGTATTCTACCATGATTTCTCTGTGTAATTGTTTCCAGATTAGACATTTTATTAGTTGTGTTATTTCATCCAAATCATTGGGTTTTTGACTGCTCTCTCTAATATCACTTTCGTTGAGAATGGAGATGGCTGTCGTGAGTGCGGTTGCATAGCCTTCGGGCTTTGGCGCCTTATAAATAAAATAACATAACATAACATGACATAACATAACATAGTCATCACTGAAGGCCAGAAGTTTATCTTCTGCCATATTAGGAGGTAGAGATAAACTCTAAATAGGGAAGAAAGCAGTAATATGTTTACCCACTGTGCAAAATTCCCATGACATTTAGCCACGATATAAACTCTAGAAGAAATAAATTCACATGGGACTCCCAAAATGGGTAATAACTAAAGTGCTAGTAAGACTTTTAATAATGCAGATCCTTCCATCTAACACATTGTTACAGCATACAGTAGGAGTAAATGTGCTTAGAGGAATTTCCAGAAGAAATACTTCCAACTCGTAATGAGGCACTCAGTAAAATGTTTAGGGCAGTGATCCCGACATGTAGAGAAATACCTGAATAAACATATTATCAATATTAAGCATATTGCATTCATTCGAAATCCAAAAATGCATAACCTATAAAGAAAATCTATAAATCATAAAAATATAAAACTTCTATAAAATAAAGTTAATTCACACACACACAAACACACACTCCCACACACATATACAACTATTAACTTCCAGTTGCATTCTAATTGGGAAGTGGATCCACAGAGGACCTGAAAAACAATATTTGCCTACGAAAACAAGACGTGTTGGTCTGTACACAACAGGATAGGAGCGAAGGTGTGAAACAAAGTTAGGATGTGTCTCTTCAACAATTGTAAGGGCAATGGAACTGATAAGTGCAGGTAGACTGTTTACAAGACGTTGGGCCAGTCCCTAGTGGGGTTGTTACCCTGGGTTAAAGCTTTACAAGTGTTTGTAGGTAAAGAGCTCATAAGGTAAACTCATTCGTAGGTTATGGTCAGGATAACAAGGTTCTTCCTTGTTCTCTGTCGAATACTATGAAACCCTGGACGTTAACATTCACTTGTTGTTCCAATGTGTCAATCCCAGACTCTTGAATCAAATAATCATGTCCAATTTCTTGGGTTTTTGATCTGTGACCATTGTGCAATCTACACATCTATAGGCAAGTACTGGCATTCCTAGACTATAGATGTCCCTCTGTAATTGACAGGCTATTCATACCCATCTGTCGGTGTGAACTTTCAGACCATCATCATTATATCCCTCATCAAGGAAAATAACTGGTCACTCTTTTGTAATGTAATCACTTTGTATCCGATCACAATATTGGTTGGTTCTCCTTCTGGGTATTCTGCATCACGGCTTGACCACTGGAACAGTTTCTGATTTGCGATTCGAAAGCGTACCTCTGTGTTAGCGATCATGAGTTCAGGAACCCTAGGCTTTAGTGTCATTGGGGGACTTGCCAGCTCTTCCAGATCTGACATAGGGCCCTCAGATAGCATGTTGTTTTCTATTGGATTCCTTCTCTCTTTTAGTGTTTTTCGTGGACTTGTCAATTCCACCAAATATGGACAATGGTTACAGGTTAGTATCCCTCTAGTTTGTTTATTCACGGATGCTCATTTGAGGACACACTTGACCCCACTTGACACACTTGCTCATTTGAGGACACACATCTTGACCCTGCTTGACTTTAGGCCCCACAGAATCCATCTTCCACCTTCAAACTCCCCCAATAGATGCTGGCCTTTTTGACTTGTCCAAAACAGGATGGGATTTTTTGGACCTCACTGTCCACCACTTTCTTCTCCCTAACACCTACTTACATCACTCTCTCTCATCTGGTGACTCTCTTTTCCTCCTCTCTGTAGCTCAATTCCTTTATTCCTCCTTCTGATATTTCCCTTCTACAACAGCTTCTTCCCAGTTTTGATTTCACTGCGTCTTCCTGGTGGTTCTCCTTTTATTGTCTACTGCTGACAGGATGTGACCCACAGTACAACATCGTCATTTTCAAAAGGTCCACAGTAATTGAGTTAGAGAGAAGAAGGGCAAAACAAGCAAAACCACATTAGGATGAAAAGGGTTTGGAGCGTAGCAGAAAGAAAGGATGGGCAAGATTAACACACATTACACAAAAGAAGAAAACAGGTCATCAGGGTAAACATAAAAAAAAGTAAAAACTCACAGACCATTTGGGTGAGAATAAATATGGGAATACAAAGCTCTGTTTACATAACTGAACGCTGTGCTTTTCTGTAAGATGTTCTGGTCTGCATACAAAGTCCTGTCAGTACACAAAGTTTCATCTGCCAATTTAAATAAAATGTGGGCCTATATAAGGCTCTGCCCTACAAAATCAAGTATTAGGCGTTAATTTTAGTGATACCCAACATCTTTCCCACAGAAGTCATTATTTACCAGAGTATCAATTACACCTTGTGGAAACCCCAATACAGACAGCTACCAACACTCAGCACCTGTAAAAGTAACACAAAATGTTCAGTGTCATGAAGGGTGCATCACATTCTTGACAATATTATGAATGCCAATTTTGATCATATTGGACATTTTAGCTTGAAATGCTGATTTATGCTATAGGTTGGATTTTGGTTTAACCTTATTTTTCAAATGTGATGCTTGATTTCATATGTTTGTATTGGTTAGTAGGAGTATTGAAAGTTTATTTTATTGACTATATAATACATAAATAAAAAATAATGTTCAGTAAGAACCTTTGATATCCATCAGGTTCTTTTGTCTTTGCTGCTTCTGCATGAATATTGGCATATTGGCAAGCATTCATCAGACTCAACTAGCAACATAAACTGTTGTTGCATGTTTGGTTCATTTGCAACACACATCCAATGTAAATTACCAGTAACCACTACTACTCCACGAAAAGTAGTAATACATCACACTTACAAAAAGGATCTCATTATCTGGAAAGGACGAGAATAACTTCCTCTGTAAAGGCTGTCTGCAGCTGGGGAAATGGCCCATTTAGCACTTAAAATTCCATTCAATATTATGATGTTCCACAATTGCTGGACAGTCTCTATTCCAAAACCAGGGAAGCAAGGAGTTTCTAGAAGACATGTGTCTGGCTGTAGAAACTTGCTTTGATTGCCAACATCTTTGATTGCCACTCTTCCCACCGAAGGGAAGATCGAACCTGACAGAAAAGCGCTTTGCATGGAAGAACAAAGTGTTCAGCAATGAGCGTAGTATATACTCCATTAGCCAGACACTATATTCTGCATTCATTTCTAATATGTATACTTCACCATGCACCAGAACCATGCACATTCAGTGTGGTCTTTATCAGATATGTGAGCATGTCTCGTTCTCCCCCACTCTCTATGAATAAATACACACATATATAGTAGGAAAGTCCTTTTGAGCCAAGTCACACATGCCACAATGCCACCTAGTAGCCATCGCTGGAAGTTCACCTCCAGTTCTGAGCCACAACAGCAAGGCATTGTGGGTATGCAAATTAGCTCAAATACAAACCCCAAGCCGGGCATTTGCTAGATTGCCAGGACAACTACATACCTGGTTTCGCCCTTATTGGCGATCATCAATGCAGTATAGTCCTGACAGCTTTGTGGTTGGATCATTTGGCCATGTTTTCACAACACCAAGAAAGTTATGGTGGGTTTACAAAGTTTGAAAAAGAAACCTTTCACCTGAAATGTGAAAGTAGGAAAGTCCATTTGAGCCAAGTCACACATTCCACAATGCCACCTAGTAGCCATATCTTGCAAAACTCTCTCCATTTCTTCTGCACTGTATCTAGCTGCAATGTGTTCTGCAAAGAATATATGCCAATATATTTAAAATATTTGAATTCCATTGTTCATGTTCATTTTTCTTTAAAAAGGTGACCCCGGAGTTGGCCAGCATCCATCTGCAGAAGAAGGGCATTTTCAGCAACACTGAGCTGAATAACAATGCATGTGATGCATACCGTGACGTCCAGCCACTAATATGCCCCTTTTTCTCTCTCTCCCACTCTTTATTTTACTCTCTCTATCTCTATGTCTCCCTTCTTTGTCTCTCTCCCTCTATCGGTCTCTGTTTTTCTCGCTCTCTAGATGTGTCTTGCTTTCTCTCTCGGTGCTCCTTTTCTCTCACTCCCTCCCTCGCTCTCAATCTGGTCATTGCCATCTCCGTGTGCCTGTCTCTCACCTATTTCATTCCCTTTCTTTTGTGCTGTAGCTTACTCCAATGTGTTCCGCTAGGATGGTATGCTAACATATTTGAAACAGCGTTTATATGTATTTGTTTTTTAAGAAGACCCTAGAGAGTTGGCTGTTGCCCATTGGCAGAAGAGAACATTCCTAGAGGTGTAGAAAAATGTATATGGCTACAAACCATAGGTACAAATGTGCATACATATTTAATACAAGTGATCAATGTTTGAAATCAACATCATGTATGAAAACATTGAAAAAAGTGATCATAAGTTGGAAAAAAAAGAACATTTCAATGCATTGAGAAAGTAAATCTAGTCTACAAAGGCACAGTGCACCAAACGTTGACAACAAAAAGAAAAACACTCTAGTAGATAGAGTGTACAAGTCTGATATCACAGGTTTAGGTACAGCCTAATATGGTGATGGTACAACACTAATTAGGGCCCGATTCATGGAATATTTGCCTGGTGCAAAGTGAATTTGCACTGCTGAAAAGGGACTTTGCACTGCCGACACAAACCCTGATTCATAAACCCGTGAAAATTGTATTTTTGCAGTTCAAAGTCTGGGCAAAGTCAGTGCAAAGTCATTTTTGCAGTACAAAAACATGACTGTGCCCGGACTTTGTACTGTAAAAATACCCTTTGCACAGTTTCATGAATCAGGGTTTGAGTCGGCAGTACAAAGTCACTGTTCAGCAGTGCAAATTCACTTTGACCCGGGCAAATATTCCATGAATCGGGTCCAAAATGTGGTAGCCCGCAATTTAGTAATCCATGAATCGAGAGGTTGTTTTTAGGATTATCCACTATCATAGTGCATTTGATAATATACCACCTTAGTGTATTTCCAAACAAAGCTGTCATATTTCATTCGACAGGGGTATTCAAGGAACTTCATCAGAGGGCAGGCAATGTAGTGGGCAGACTATGAAGGATAGATGGCAAAGAATTATGTAGGCAAAGTATGGGTCTCTGATCAGAGATAAATGAGTAGGGAGAGAAAGGTCATCCTACCTGTCAGATAATAAATCCTTAATCAAGATTCAGTAATAGTTACTATGTTCCCCATGACACTAGGTATGATTGGGTTGCTCTCAGAGGGTGTAACTAATTTCATGAGGAGCTCATCTTTCATACCACAAACATCCAGCAGAATGAGGGTCTGCAAAAATATGTTTTATAAGGTTATATCTCTGCATGTACAGATATTGTGATATGGATGGAGTGTAAGGCATACACTGACCACCACTTGTCCCAGCAAAAATGTGAAGTATCGACAGTAGGCTGGTGAGAAATGTGTTCCCTTTAAATTATGTAGGTGAATACCTACAGGGAAAGTAAAGGAGGAGGAAAGGGGGAGAAGGTGTTTGCCATGAGGAAGAGTATGCTAGAGGTCATAGGATGCAAAGGTGGATTGGGTAGTGAGACTTCCTACTTATTTCCAAGTATTAGTGTAGCTACACACGTCCTGCTGCAGGCAAGTAATGTAGCCACAGCAGTGCTAAGAGTATATGTCAGGAAAGAAAGACTGCAAATAGTTTTTGGAATGTACTGTGATGTCATCACCTGGTGATGACATCCCAATGTCACCTAAGGGCCGTCACTGAGAAGGTAAACAAAGTTGTGTTGTCATGTGCCCGATGTCTAGTGTATAAGACACAAGGAGGCAGATATGCCAACAGTTATTAAGCTTAATGTGGAGAGCATTTTAGGGGTGCTACACCGGAAGGAAAATCTGAATGAAACAATCAGTGTAGGGCAAATATGGCCATATATGGGTTTAAATTAACAATTAACCACACACAATCACATGGGTGCCAGGTGGAACATAAGGAAGTAGTCAACTGGATTGAGTGGACTCCCAGTACTCCAGTTGGAAGAGGGGTTCACTCTAAACTCTCATTCAAGCATATAATGTGGCTTTTGGTAAGGAACATCATTTTCTTTCAAAATTATCTATGATTTTCTCAGCTGTTGGCTCATCGTGGTGGATAATTCTTTCGAGTACTGTCCATTTAATGTAATTGTCGGTGTATTTTTTACTGATAAAATGATGACCCAAAGGTCCTGTGTTGACTACATTGTGTACTCAACCAAAGTATTCACATATATGCATCCTTACTTTCCTATTGGTTTGCCAATGTATGTCAGGTTGCAGGGGTCGGTTATAGCATAGATCACCATAGTAGAATTGCAGTTGGTGAAGTTGGTCTGTTTCCAATTATGTTTCAGGCCCAAATCCATCTGATGGCTCCTCTCATAAAATCGGCAGCCCAAGCATGTACCACATCGTGCATGGCTGACCACTGGCAGCAAGATCAAAGCAGTTCTTAGTGCTGCAAAGGAGGTTTTGTGTTCTTAGTGATATTACTCCTAACCAGTTCATCTCTGATAGATATACTCTACTTAAATATGAGTGTGGGGTTGGGCAGTGCACTGTTGCCATTGGTCAGCTATCCGGACGTATGCAGATCCACTCATACCTGGGAATAAGGTAGGTGGTCTCATTACCTGACCCACCTTTGCATACTATGCTCTCATGCATATTCTTCCTCCGGGAGAACATCTTCCCCCCATTTTCTCCCCCTTTTTCCCTTTGCTGGTTCAAGGGAGGTCAGTATACTACTTACACTCCGTCCATATCAAACTATGTGCACATACAGAAACATAACCTTATGTTATACATGTTTGCAGATCCTCATTCTGCTATTGTCTGGTGTATGAAGGATGAGCTCCCATGAAATTACTTATGGAGGCCTTCTGAGAGCAACCCAATTGTACCCAATCTAACAAAAAACGTATTTACTACAATTCAATCATGATTCAGGGTTTATTACCTGCCAGTTAGGATGACATTTCTCTCCCTACTCCCTTATTTATGGTCAGGGACCCACACTTTGTCTACATTCTTATTTGCAATCTGTCCTTTTTAGTCTGCCTATTACATCACCTGCCCTTTGACAAAGTTCCATTAACAGCACTCTGGAATGAAACATGTCGGCTTTGATTGGAAATACAATAAGGACTACCTCAAGATGTATGGATTGATACATTATGGACTACCACATCAAGTGTTATACCATCACCATATTAGGCTGTACCTATGCTTGTGATATCAGACTTGTACACTCATATTGTCAGGGAACAAAGCTTGGGATCCTGTGAACAAAGCCCAATTGGGGCTTATACAGCTGTAAATATTGGTAAAATAAAGACACCAGCAAAAAGGAACAAACTACAGCCTTACAAAAGGCTTCTTTGTCCTCATTGCAAGAAAGGAACCTACAGAACTACATCACCCAAGCACCCCAGGGACAGGAACTACTTGATTAGGCTCACGTTGGGCGAGGCACGCGCGCGCATGCCCATCAGAGCCAATGCATGGGGCTTGTGCTCCAACACAAGACCAGAGAAGACGTGCCTGTCAGAGCTCCTGCAACGGAGATCAGCACGAGGGGCCACGCCCCACAATACTTCTCCACTGGCCCATCGCCTGCAAAACATAAGTCGCGCTGCACGGGGGGAGGTCCACAACACGGCGCGAGCTGCCCATTTCTGCGTTACTGAACGAATAGCAGGAAATTGCCCAGGGAAGCAGAGGGGCACGCGCAGGGGGCAGAGCCCAGCATTCCAGGTCCCCTGCTTCACCAAAAGCTAAGTCCCTGTCTAATTCTTCGGTGCCATAGACAATAGTGGCTTGTGGATAGTGCGCATAAGTACCGAACAACGCCCCGGGGCAGTACATATTTTCTGCATTTTTCTGAATACCTAATTAACCACGCCGCGAACACCGCGTTTGCAGCCAACTTGTGCGGCTAAGCCAGTCGCAACTCGTCATGTGCGGCAAATCGCACAAACTCGCGCCCTAGGAGCCGACTTGACAAGACTGCGCACCCTAAGGCATAGGTGTAACGCGGAGCCACGTGCGGCATAAAACCGCACAGCCAGAGTGAACCTTCCCCGTTTTATGCCACTAATATGTAGGCATAAGCAGACTAGAAAGGGGCATTAACCTGGCACATGTATAGTGTGTTGTATATGAGAGTGTGTGTGAAGAAACAAGTATAGTAATTCCTGCTCTCGTTGCAGCATTGATACTGCTCCATAACCGGACCTGCGAGTGCGCAGGCAAGAGGCCAGCACTCACACCAGTGCTAAGTGCCTTTCTGATTCTAAATGAGTGATAATGTATGCATATAATGTAACAGTATTTCATTGTGTTTTCCCATGTCCCCGGTCCTATCCACTTCCCCTCTCCTAACACTTTTTCCGGGTACCCTCAAGAACTGAACCCATCCAACCAACGATTCCCTAACCCTGTTTCCCCACTGGGGTCTCAGAGGTCTGTGTGGGCTTTCGCTTGCAGGCGCCCAGACCGCAGGGAGGATGGTTGGTTCATGCCACTCATGGACCTGGAAACTGGAAGCGTGACAGTAGCACAAGCCCAAGTGTGACAGGTCCCCGAGTCGTACGAATCGCCAGACCATGGAGGAGCTTACTAAGTTTTTGCATGACTTACAGGCCGAACTCACTGCGTCAAGGCAGGACTATGCAGTATTAGCAACCCAGGTGTGTAGTTTGACCGCACAACAATCTCCCCTCCCACCTGAAGGCTCCGTTCCCACACCAGTTCAAGTACATGTCTCCCCAGAATCCGTAGTTCCATTGGCCCCACCTGAGAGATATTCAGGGGATCCGCAGAAATATGAAACCTTCTTAACGCAATGTAAACTCCATTTTTTGACGAAATCAGCTGCCTTTAAAGTCGCTCAGGCGAGAACTGCCTTTGTCATATCTTATCTCATTGGGGATGCGTTAGCCTGGGCAAACCCTCTAGTTCAAAGGGATGATGGGGTATTATATGATTGGGAAGAGTTCCAGTCAGAATTTGGAAAGATATTTAACCGTAGGGCGGCAACCATGTACAATGGTCGGGAACTCTTGACCTTACGACAAGGAGGTAAGGAATTGGTGACCTATGTCACTCAATTTAACCTTTGGTGGCTGAGGCGGAATGACCTCAAGAAAAACAGATGTCCCTCTTTTACCAAGGCCTGAGAGAGGATCTCAAAGATCTAATAGCTCAGGTAGATCCTCACCCTAGAGACTGCCCTGCCATGATCGACTTGGCTTTACGCCTCGATCATCGACAGGCCGAATGTCGCAGAGACAAAAGGCGTAGTGATCCACGCCCAATAACACGGTTGGACCAATCTCGTGTCTCTTGACCCGCAGGCCCTGTTGAAAAGACGTCTGGGGATGAATCCATGCAAATTGGGTCCACTCGAGGACCACTTACTAAAGAAGAAAAAGACTGCAGGCATAAGGAGGGGCTCTGTTTGTATTGTGGTACTACAGGACACTTCGTTAAAGAGTGCCCCACAAAACCTAAGATAGAGGGAAATACCTCGTCTCGACAGTAGTAGGGGTGTTATGGTCGAGCCAAGCGATGACGGTTACCCCAGTCATTGAGCTCTTGAATTATGCTCCACATGTAACAATGTCCAGGACCTTAGGGTTTCTTGGCCAGGAGGTTCTTGTTACCCTTCTCTTAGATTCAGGAGCTATGGGTAATTTCATCGACATTGCCTATGCCAACAAACTGGGAGTTCCTCTTTGTCGAAAAGAAGATCCAGAATCAGTGAAAGCTGTGGACAGGACAGCATTGTGTTCTGGCCCTATCACACACAGTACACAGGCTTTAAGTTTACTTTGCCAACAAAATCATATGGAAAGTATCCAGTTTGATCTGATCGCAGCTCCCCAGTCTGGTGTTATCTTAGGTCTACCATGGTTTTATAAGCATGACCCACAGGTGATCTGGTCTGAAGGCAAGGTAATACTATTCTCCACAAAGTGTTTAACGCATTGCTATAAACCCACACAAGACCTAGCGCTGACACAACTGGCCAGAGCTGCCCTATGCGGCACATCCTTGGAGTGTGTTGACCTAAGCTCCCTGCCTCCATAATACTAGGATTATCAGGAGGTGTTTAGTAAACAGGCTGCGGAAACCTTGCCACCCCACAGATCGTTCGACTGCCGTAAAGACCTAGAGCCAGGTGCAGTGTTACCTTGTAGTCGCATTTATGCACTTACTGAAGCTGAGGCATTAAATCTAAAGAGCTACATTGACGCTAATCTCAAGAACGGGTTCATTAGACACTCCAACTCACCGGTAGCATCACCTTTCTTTTTTATACCCAAGAAGACTGGTGATTTGAGAACTTGCATTGACTACCGAGGTATAAACCGCATCACGATCAAAAACAGATACCCGTTACCCCTCATTCCAGTGTTGTTGGATCAAGTGTGTAATGCAACGGTCTATACCAGTGGTCTTCAAATTTTTTGACCCCAAACCCCCCCTAAGAAAAATGTCTCCGGCCTAGGCCCCCCCCTATAGACATGGACTCCAAAATTGTACTCGGTTGCGAACGGTTATCGTGCGCTAGAGTAGAATGGTGCCCCTAACGAAGGAGTGAATGCCAAACACCACGTTGTTTCAAAATCATTGCTTGCAATGATTCAAATCCGATTAGAGGACATATATTTGTGAACAAAGCATTCCAATAATTTTGCTATAATACAGAGGACTCGACTAAAAATAGTGTTGGATATTTATTTCACACAAACGAAAACACCCAATATTGCTGTTCTGTAGTAACATTTGCTATGCAAGTACTGTAACAATTTGTTTCTCAAGTACAACAACGTACTGTCAATGCTGTCACTTGCAAGTTGGGCAGTGGCATACTGGAGAACTAGTGTGAAGGGTGGGCCTGCCTTTCACCAGCCAGCCTGTCAATATTGGGGGGGTCAATTTTTGCAAAAGCCAACCGCAGGCTTTCTTCCACCTCCAGCTTTGACCGATATTTTGTCTTTAGGGCTGCAAGTGCAGAAAACCCAATTTCGCACAGATATGAGGTGCTGAAAGGTAACAGTACATTGACTGCACATTTCGATAAAGTTGGAAACTCTGCAGACACATGTTGCCAAAATGCACCCAAAAACAATTTTCTGAATTGGCTCTCTAGTAGGCGGTCACTTTGGAGCTCCATTAGTTCCTCCTGGAGTTGTATTGGGAGATTGGCTCCTACGTCAGCTAGGAAAGGCTGAACCACCCAGTCATTCATGTTGCAATTGTCGTCAGGAAAGTACTTTTCGAGACTGGTTCTGAGAGCATTTAAATGGTTTCCAATTACTTCAGAAACACATGAAAGATCATAATTCATCTCCTCAAGAGCATCTTCTAATAATGGGAACGCATTGGCTATGCCAATATCAACCCTCCTCCTCCAAAGCTCCAGCTTCTTCTTGAATGCCGATATTTTTGCATTCATGGCAAATGATGTGGTTTTTGTGCCTTGCAGGGAGAGGTTTAGAAAATGTAGCTTTTCAAAGATGTCGCCAAGGTAAGCCAACAGTATAAACCAGCGTGGATCACACAGAGACTCTGCTTTTGCCTGGTCTGACTCCGGGAGAAAGTGTCTCACTTTGTTTCTGAGTTCATAGATGCAATTTAAAACCTTTCCCATGGATAGCCACCTGACCTCTGTGTGAAACAGCAAAGCATCATGGTCAGCTCCCATTTCTGCACATAAGGCGGCAAACAGACGGGCTCTTGTGGGGTGCATCTTAATAAAATTTACGATCTTTACAACAGAAGTCAAAACCTGTGTCAGTTCATGCACCATATTGCGCACAGCCAAAGCTTCTCGGTGTATCATGCAGTGTGTCCACACAATATGTGGAGCTACTGCCAATATGTTTGCTTTTAGCCCAGCTCTAGCACCACACATTGAAGAAGCATCATCCGTGCAAATACCAACACACGCCCCCCACTTTAGGCAGTTTGAACTAACGAAGTTGTTTAAAATTTCAAAGAGTTCAGGTGCAGTTGCTCTGCCCTTAATTGGCTTACAAAACAAGAAGTCCTCCAAAATCTCCTTTCCATGGCAGTACCTCACATAGGCAATCAAGTGAGCTTCTTTTGATATGTCAGTGGCCTCATCCAACTGTAGGGCGAACTGGCTGTCTTTCAAGCGCGATATCAATTCTGTACTGATATCAGAGGACAGGTCATCAATACAGCGGCAAATTGTTGTGTCTGACATATGGATACTTTTGCATTTCTCTGCTGCACTTTCACCAATCATTACCCGGTTGACAGCGAGAATGGTTGGGAGAACCACCTTCTCAGCATCTGTAAAAGGCTTCTTGTTTTTGCCAAGAAAGTACGCAATGTGGTAAGATGCTTTCAAAGCATTTGCAGGTACAGATGCCACACTTTTAACAGTCTCCTTTTGCTTTTTCCTGCCTTGCAGCTGCCGTACAAAGAAATCCCTGATCTTATTTGCTAAATCGGCATGTTTGGTTTCCAAATGCTGCCTTAATTTTGTTGGCTTCAGGCTGTCATTTGCTAATGTAGCACCACAAATCACACACTGCGGCTTCACTTCCCCAGCGACTGGATGCATGTGAACCCAAAGTCCAAATAAGAGTGATCATATTTCCGTGTTTTTGCATTTCTTTTGTCTGTTCCCACCTCTCCTTCCGCTTTACGTTTCAGATCCCTACCATCTTTGGGCACTAGAAAACGATCCATCGAGAAAAGGAGCCTGAATCTGTCGAAACATTGCAAACCGTTTTAAAAAAGTAAAAATGCACCCCAAAAAAAGCGTAAACATGGCAAACACCACATGCAAAGAGTTAAACTGAGCCGTGTGAAAAGGTTGGGGTTGGTGGGAAACACCCCATGCAAAAAAGGTTCAGAAATATGGGGTGTGGAAAAAAGGAGAGGAGATTTAAAAAAACAAAAATTCAACAAAAAACGGTCTGAAAAGCTTGGGAGTGGGGGAGGGAAGCCCCACACAAAAATGGGTCAGAAATACTGGTTGGATTAAAATACATTGGTACAAGTCTCAGAAGAATTACTATTTAGATCATGCAGGCCTAGCTCTAATTTCTTTTTGCTGTGTGGCCCCGGACTAGGTTGCAGGTGCAACCTTGCACAGGGTGGATATAAAACATCAGCATATTTACTCATCCAATGGCACACAGGGAAAATAAAACCTTACCTGCGTGACTGGGGCAAGTGCTTCACTGGGTTTTTCTTGTCGGAACACAGGTGGTTTGGTTGATAGACTGACACTTGGAGAAATGCGGCTGCAATGAAAACAGAACAGTTAGTCAAGGTTACATGGAGCAATGCTGCTGCAATGAAAACAGAACAGTTAGACAAGGATATATGGGTAATCCCGAGACTTCAAATTAGGATTAGATGAGCTGGAGCTAAACCCAGCTCTTGGGTAAAATGCATCAGAGCTAGGTTCAGCCCCAGAAATAGATAGGGTTGAAATCCCTGATTCAAATCCATGACCCGCATGGCGCTGCTACCCCTGTCCCCCAGACAGTGGTTTACAACAGCAAAGGGGAGCAGCTCCGGTCCAGTCCCTCTTTTAAAAACATCAAGCTGACTCAACTCATCCCTCTTGATCTGATGATGCAAGCGACTTAATTCATGAGCCCCCCTGACCCGTAATGTTTTCATCACTCGATAGTTTAATAATTTCAGCTTCTGGTTTCCTTGTCGTAACATGGTGCATCCATAAAAAAAAGTGCTGTGAGGAACCAAAAGGGTACTGCACAGCCACAAGATTAGAATGCTCCGGACTACAAGATCTGGAGAGGGGACTGAGGGTACATGGACTGCAAGGGTGGGCATAAGGGGGACTGGAAGACCAGCAAATTTATGTGGAAAATTAAAGTGAAAACATAAATAAAGAGAGGGAGGTTAGAAAGAATTGTATCCAGACTGACCTCCCGTGGCGGGTGCAGGCAGGAAGCCATGTCATCGGAGTACCTGAGGCTGAGACATTGTTACAGATTACCTGTAAATTATCTCCTACCAAAAAAAGGCGCCAGCGCCCTTCTTCTGCCCATACATAGTCGGCAGATTCAAATGTTTTGGGAAGGAGTCAGGAGGGATGTGCATGATCAAAAGAGTGGGTTGCTTTGGGGAGCATGTTTGTGGCGTGTTGTTAAAGAACGTGTCATTGCTAGGAGGGCGGCTGCTGCCTGCTGCAGTGGCAGTTTTTTCAAGCTTACCAGGGCTTCTGGAATCATCTTACTGAAGTATGAACAAGCAGTCACAAAGCTAATATTCGTGCTGGTTGTCCCAACAGTAGTGCTTTTTTAACTCGCACATTTAGTATGATCCTTTAGAAATTATTATAACATCTTCTAAGAAAATGTGCTATGAAAGGGAGAGTTTTCTAATACTTGATTTCAACCAGAATATATTGTGAAGTTCAAGTCACAAAAAGAGGGCCAACCAACTTGCACATCTCAGGTCACTTTAACGATTATAAAGCCAACTTGCTGTTCCTCACCAAATTCAGTATTGAGAGCCTGGCACCACATGGCAATGGCGGAGAAAATCGAAGAGATTTAGGGGAGGCCTTGGCACGAGTCTGCCCATTTTAATGCGGCTCCCCCATGGCAGATTGCTGGAGCCCAGCAATCTGCCATGGGGGAGCTGCGTTATTAATGCAGCACCGGTCCCCCCTGCGCCCCTCTCCCTCTGCAACCCCCACATTAGGGGGCATGGAGGGGAGGAGGCGAGCGGGGGACCGAAACTGCTCCCTATACCCTCTTCAGCCCCCCATGACCCTCACCCATCGATGTGCATCGCCTTCACATGTGTTGTGCATCGATGCTAAGTCACTCCCTATGCAAATTACTTCTGTGTACAGCCGTCCTCGGGTTCGTTACCCCTGCCCGCGCCTGGCAGAATCTACCCTTTCACACTCTAGGCCAGAGGTCTTCAATCTGTGTGGCGCTTCTGTTGCTGGAGAGAGATTTCCCAGTGACCGTTCATTTGGTGGTGGGGTGTCGGTTGTTGTGATTACACAGTTGTGGCAGTCAGGGATGGCGATGGTGTGCATTGCCAGCATCCTGCAAGGTGGGGTGGCGTATGTTATGGTACTGAAACTTCGCAATGCCACTTTGCCACACATGACTTCTTGTTAAAAGGTTGCTGAAGTCAGGCAGTTGGGCTATGGGGCATGTGTCTTGGAGGGAAAAGAGTGGTGTTTCCAGTGACAGGTGTGCATTTCCATTTCCACTTCACAGGGTAAGGTGGTGGTACCACTGATGGGGTGGGGCGATGATGGAAAATGGTAATCTTTCCAAGTACACCGGCAGAGCAGTTTCGGTACCCCGCTCTCCTCCTCTCCTCCATGCATGCCCCCTAATGTGGGGGGTGCAGGGGGAGAAGGGTGCAGGGGGGGACCGGTGCTGCATTAATAACGCAGCTCGCCCATGGCAGATTGCTGGGCTCCAGCAATCTGCCATGGGGGAGCCGTGTTGTAAAAAACACTGGCAGAGCAGTTTCGGTCCCCACTCGCCTCCTCTCCTCCATGCATGCCCCCTAATGTGGGGGACACAGGGGGAGAGGGGCGCAGGCGGGACCGGTGCTGCATTAATAACATGGCTCCCCCGTGGCAGATTGCCACGGGGGAGCCGCGTTAAAAATAAAGGGGGAACGGGTGACTTACCTCGCACTCGCACATGTCGGCGGCGGCAGCAGTAAGCAGCAGCAACAGGGAACACAGGACACCACAACGCAGCCTGGACGCGCAATCCAAATGCAGGAAAGCGCGCGTCCAGGCTGCGTATTTCCTGTTTCATAGCCTCGCCCCCACCACATCGCACTGGCTGAGCATGTGCATGGGAGCCAGTGGCTCCATATTGCACATGCTCAGTCCAGTGTGGCAGAAAGAAAAAAAAAAGCGTTACTCTTTTTCTTTTCTTTTCTTCTGCAAGGCATCACGCGCCGCCCCAGGCATGGTGGCGCGCCCCTCTTGGATTTGAAGACCTCTGGTCTATACTAAACTGGATCTACAAAGGGCCTATCACCTGGTTCGTGTACGAGCTGGTGATGAATGGAAGATGGCATTCAGGACCAAATTTGGTTTGTATGAGTATCCCCTCGGCCCGTGTAAATCCCCAGCAGCATTCCAACACTTTCTCAACGAAGTCCTGCGCAGGTACCTGGATGTATTCGCAGTAGTATACATAGATGATATTCTGATATACTCTCATAATATGCATGAACATGTGAAGCACGTTCGTGCTGTATTACAACGCTTACGAGAACATTGGGCCTCATTCCGAGTATGGCGGTAAGGGATAGCGGCCACCGCTAACGAGAGCGGTGGCGGTAATCCCTTACCGCCATACTCCGAGTTCCCTTTGCGCCATGGAGGTTTTAACACCTGCTTTTAGCAGGTGTTAAAAACCATGGCGCTAAGGGACCTTGATGTTAATTACGCCACTGTAATTTACGGTGGCGTAATTAACGCCTTCCCCACTCCCATTATGCCCTATGGGGCAAGAATGGGAATGGGGAAGGGTAAATGGGGATTGGGGAATTACCGCCCCGCCAACCTTGGAATGGGGCGGTAATTCCGCCATCCACCAAGGCGCTGCCGGTCCGGGTACGGCGTCAACCAAGGCGTTAATAGCGCCACTGGTTAGCGCCGTACTCGGAATGAGGCCCATTGACTGTATGCTAAGATCGAGAAATGTGAATTTCACCGATCCACGGTGGAATTCCTGGTGTATTTCCTGATGCCTGCGGGAGTTCAAATGGATCAACGGAAGGTACAAGCTGTCCTCGAATGGCCAGTTCCCACGTCAGTCAAAGAAGTGCAAGCCTTTTTGGGTTTTGCCAATTTTTACCAGCGTTTTATTAAGAATTTCTAAGAGTTGATAACACCTATTACAGCATTACTCAAAAAGAGGAAGGCATTCCAGTGGAATGAAGCAGCGGAACAAGGCTTTCAACAATTAAAGCAAGTCTTCACCTCACCGCCTGTATTAAGACATCCGGATCTAGCTTTACCGTCCATTGTAGAAACGGATGCTTCTAGCTACGCTCTGGGTGCGGTATTGTCACAACGGGACCCTCAGACTGGTTTATTGCATCCGGTTGCTTTTTACTCCCGGAAATTGCTCCCCGCAGTGGCTAATTATGCTATCGCCGATGGAGAATTATTGGCGGTAAAGGCAGCCTTCGAATAGTGGCGGCATTACCTGTTAGGTGCTCGTCACACTGTAACGGTGATTACAGACCATCGGAATCTACAATTCATTAAGATTGCAAAAACTCTTTGGGCCTCATTACACGGACGGCGGTGGACCAAGGTGCTATTAGCACCTTGGTCCATGCTGGTAAAATACCGGCACCGCCTTGGAGGAAAGGGGAATTACCACCCTATTCCAAGGTTGGTGGGGCGGTAATTCCCCCTTCCCCCATTGCCCTTCCCCATTCCCATTTTTGCCCCATAGGGCATAATGGGAATGGGGAAGGTGCTAATTACGGCACCGCAAATTGCGGTACCGTAATTAGCTCCCTGGTCCCTTTGCGGGTTGGTTTTTAATGCCTGCAAAAAGCAGGCGTTAAAGTCTCCAACTCGCAAAGGGACCTCGTAGTAAGGCGGTAAGGGTTAACAGTCACCGGTACAAATAACGGTGACCGTTAATCCTTACCGCCGTCCGTGTAATGAGGCCCTTAGTCCTCGTCAATTATGTTGGGCATTGTTTTTTGCCGACTTTGATTTCTTGATTACCTATCGTCCGAGTGCGGACCACCGAAAAGCGGATATACTATCACAAAATCCATGGAGATGTTAGAACCTCGTACCATAGTACCTGCCACGCGCATCATCGGAGTAGTGGGCAGACCCAACATCTTTGAGGATGTCCTCAAGGCCATGACGGCTCAGGAGTTTTGAGATTGGTGTTCAAAAGGGGTACGACATTCATTAGAGAATGGCATTCCTTATTACGCCAAGGCTTTATACCTACCTACGGTAAAATTGCGGAAGGAAGTCATACAGTGGTGTCACGATGCCCCTACAACTGGTCACCCAGGAATAACTAAAAGCCAGCAAAACGTGGCTCGACATTATTGGTGGCCCACTCTGAATCGTGATGTGCGTCTATACGTTTCTGAGTGTAGCATCTGTGGCCGGCAGAAACCCAGTCATCAAAAACCGGCAGGATTGTTGCAACCATTGCCTACACCGCCGTTTCCATGGCATACAGTTACCATGGATTTAATTGTAGACCTACCGCCCATCCAGGGGTTCACTTCAATTCTGGTAATAGTCGACTCTCTCACAAAAATTAGTCATTTCATCCCTTGTAAAGGAACTCCCACTGCAGGAGAGTTGGCAGAACTGTTCTTGCAGAAGATAGTGCGGGTGCATGGCTTGCCGACACGTGTTATTACAGACCGTGGCCCTCAGTTTATTTCCCGCTTTTGGCGGGCTTTCTGCCAATTAATAAGCATGGAAGTGAGCTTGTCTTCTGGTTACCACCCAGAGACCGATGTCCAAACAGAAAAAGTAAACCAGGGCCTGGAGCAGTTTTTGCATTGCTACACCACCAGCGCTGAAACATCCTGGGTACAATATATCTGGCTAGCAGAAATTGCTTACAATAACACTGAACATACCTCCACCAAATGTACCCCATTTTATGGTACCTACGGTTTTCATCCAAGGGTATTGCCCACAGTCGCTAATTCCCCGCCAATAAATGTGCCCACTCTGACGAAACGCCATGCCCATGCCCAGCAAATTTGGGCCCATATTCGAAAGAACTTGGAGGTGGCGAAAGTAACCTAAAAGACATATGCTGATAAAAAAAAGACGGGAAAGTCCCCCATATCAACAGGGAGATCGGGTGTGGTTGTCCACATGTTAAAAAAAAATGACAGGATCACGTAAATTACAACCCCGGTTCTAGGTCCCTTCACCTTTTCGGCCATAGTCAACCCAGTAGCAGTGAGATTGAGCCTACCGAGTCAAATGAAGATTCACCCCACCTTCCATGTCTCATTATTGAAACTAGCTTGCCCCACTATTCATACAGAAAAGCCACCGTCCATAATTGTTCAAGGCCATCCGGAATATGAAGTACAGGCTATCTTGAATTCCCAACAATGAAAAGATGGGCTCTATTACTTCATAGATTGGGTGGGGTACGGGCCCGAAGATCGATCTTGGGAACCTGCTCGGAATGTTCATGCCCCAGGATTGGTAAAAAGGTTTCATTTAAATTATCCAGACAAACCTAAACCCAGGTCCTCCTGTGCGGGGGGGAGTACTGTCAGGGAACAAAGCGTGGGATTCTGTGAACAAAGCCCAAATTGGGGCTTATACAGGTGTATATACTGGTAAAATAAAGACACCAGCAAAAAGGAACAAACTACAGCCTTACAAAAGGCTTCTGTGTCCTCATTGCAGGAAAGGAACCTACAGAACTACATCACCCAAGCACCCCTGGGCCAGGAACTACTTGATTAGGCCCAGGTTGTTAGAGGCATTCACGCGTGTGTGCATCAGAGCCAATGCATGGGGCTTGTGCTTCAACACGCGATCAGAGAAGACATGCCTGTCGGAGCTCCTGCAACTGGGATCAGGACGAGGGGCCACGCCCCACAACACTTCTCCACTGGCCCTTTGCCTGCAAAAGATATGTCGTGCTGCACGGGGGGAGGTCCACAACACGGCGAGAGCTGCCGATTGCCGCGTTACTGAACGAATAGCAGGAAATCGCCCAGGGAAGCAGAGGAGCACGCGCAGGGGACACAGCCCAGCATTCCAGGTCCCCTGCTTCACCAAAAGCTCCCTGTCTAATTCTTCAGCACCATAGACAATAGTGGGTTGTGGATAGTGTGCATACGTACCGAACAACGCCCCGGGCAGTGCATATTTTCTGCATTTTTCTGAATACCTAATTAGCCACGCAGCGAACACCGCATCCGCAGCCAACTTGTGCAGAAAAGCCAGTCGCAACTCGCCACGTGTGGCAAATCGCACAAACTCTCGCCCTAGGAGGCGACTTGACAAGACTGTGCACCCTAAGGCATAGGTGTAACGCCGGGCCACGTGCAGCGTAAAACTGCACAGCCAGCCCGAACCTTCCCCCTTGCATGCCACTAATATGTAGGCATAAGCAGACTAGAAAGGGGCATTAACCTGGCACATGTATAGTGTGTTGTATATGAGAGTGTGTGTCAAGAAACATATATAGTAATTCCTGCTCTCGTTGCAGCGTTGATTCTGCTCCATAACCGGACCTGAGAGTGCGCAGGCAGGAGGCCCCAGAGCTAAGTGCCTTTCTGATTCTAAATTGTGTTGCATGCATGAGTGTTAATATATGGATATAATATAACAGTATTTCATAGTGTTTTCCCATGTCCCTGGTCCTATCCACTTCCCCTCTCCTAACCCTTTTTACGGTTACCCTCAAGAACTGAACCCATTCAACCAACGATTCCCTAACCCTCTTTCCCCACTGGGGTCTCGGAGGTCTGTGTGGGATTTCGCTTGCAGGCACCCAAACCGCAGGGGGGATGGTTTGTTCATGCCACTCCTGGACCTGGAAACTGGAAGCGTGACACATATGTTCTAGAGTAGTTTTCTTTGTGTTGTCAAAGTTTGGTTTACTGTGCCTTTGTAGACAGGTTTACTTTCTCAATGTATTGAAATGTTCTATTGTTTTCAGTTTATGATCACTTTTATCAAGGTGTTGACATGTGATGTTGATTTCAATCATTGATCACTTCTAATAAATATTTATGCCCATTTGTACATATGGTTAGTGCTATACATTTTTCCACACCTCTAGGGATCTATCTATTCTCTTATGCATCCACTAGATGGCTTGTCCAGTGTTGTCTCCCATGCAGTTTATTTTTAAAGGAGAACATTGACAGCACTATTGAGATTGGGTTCATTGCCTGTGGTATTTACAGTACTTTGTTTCCAGCCACTAAAATGTCTCTCTCTCTCTCTCTCTCTCTCTCTCTCTCTCTCTCTCTCTCTCTCTGTGTCTCTGTCCCTCCCTCCCTCTCTCTCTCTCTGTGTCTCTGTCTCTTTCTCTCATTCTGTGTCTATCCCTCTCTCTCTCTCTCTCTCTCTCTCTCTCTCTCTCTCTCTCTCTCTCTCTCTCTCTCTCTCTCTCTCTCTCTATCTCTTTCTCTCTCTGTACCTTTCTCTCTCTCCTTCATGCCTAAAGTCTGCACAATTTTCTTTACAAAAACCTTGAATGAGTGTACTAGAGAAGAGGTGCTGGTCCCCCACCTCTGGATGGCCCCATCCTTCCTGAGACCCACAAAATTCCAGAGTAGGTGAAACCATTCAGAAGAAGATGTGTGTTCACTCAACATGCAGCACATTGTATGCAGTCGATGTTTTCTAAGCTGTTGGGGTTTTTTTAGGCATCTCATCTGTAGAGTACACCTCCTTTGAACTTGAATTTGATGGGGATCATCAGGAGACTGACTGTGGAGTGGAGACGGCAGCAGACCTGCCACCATACTCAACAGTAAGCAGATTGAGACCCGCTGTTGCCTCAACCACGACCACCCAGTTGCCTCATACATGACCACCGAGTTGCCCCTGCCTTCCACATCGGTTATAGGTCAAAGTTTCGAAAACAAAAGGCACAAATGCCTTTTTTCGACAATAAAAGGACCGAAAAAAAGGATTGACATTTTTTTTTATGGGGGGTTCCCCCGCAGCCCCCCGTTTTCTCTTTATAAAAAAGTTTTTATACATGCTAAACTAAAAAAATATCTAAATAAATAAATATTAAAAAATGTCGATCCTTTTTCCAGTTCTTTTGTTTTCGACCAAAAGGTCATTTGACCCTTTGCAGTCGAACCTTTGACCGGACACAATCCAATCCACATCCACACAGGTTCCACCGACTCATGGCTGCTTGTCAGCCTTTTGGTATAACTGACCTATTCTCACCCACATTCAAGGTAGAAGGGTATATGTGCCCATAGACCCAAAACACACTGAATTTCATATCAGCTTGGGAGGAACATGCCTTTATTAGCATCTGCAAGTCCAGCTTGGATGCAATACAGTTCAAGCATTTCATTAATTTTACCAGTATTAGCAATTCTGGCACCACATTCTTCACCACTGTGCATGTAAGGTACATTGGGGGGGGCATACCAAGAATTAGTAGAAATGCACATGTACTTATGGATGCAAAGAAACAGCATATTCCCCCCAGTGCACTCGGATCTCCACTCCCACCAATTCCCTTTCAGCCCATCCGAGCAGTGTCTGGTCCACTTACAGCCATGAATCTTCACCACTGTATCCCGCACACGTCAGACTAGTGAGTGACCTTCTGGACTCCGTCGACCTTCCCCCACTGCTGTCTCTGGCTGTCCCTTACCCTTCTCATCATTCAGATCCACTGCACTGTAGGCAGCTCTTATCTCAAGTACTGAATACAATTTACTGTACTGAGATCAACTAGTGGTCCTGCTCTTGCAGTACAAAAAATAATAACATTTATAGAGTATACTTATTAACTGTTGTTCTTGAGTGACTGGCTGAGTATAATAGCTGAAGGACATACATTCATATAATGGCATTAGCTGAGCATGGCATACACTGCATTTTTCATATTAGTTGCAGTCCCAGGGTGCTCTATTAACCACTGAAGTACCTTCTATATGTTGTTACCATTCTTACACAGGTATCTGGGATCCGGTCCTGACAACAAACCTTGAGATGTGAGCATTCTGACTTGTTGATGGCCTTGTGAAAAAAACTTGAAGCACCCCTTAAGTTGTGCCAAGATTAACTTGATAGGATTTAGGTCAGGAGATGTTATGGGAGTTCTGACCCACACAAACCACTGTAACCACTTAAAGGCTGCAGCAGATGAGTGCTTAGAGTAGATGTCCTTCATGATGCATAATTTTTGGGGTACCTTGATGCATTGCATTATTCAGGTTCACTACGCCACTACACTGTGGTTTCCGTTCTATCACTAGATCGTTATGGCAACCACAGTAAACACCACTTTCCATCAACCGCCCGCATACGTACGTTTTTAGTCCTGTTGCCGCCACGGCAATTCATAGGGTAAGCTATCTTTTCTCATCGTATGTAGACATTTTTTCTGATATGATGGCACAACCTGAAACATAAACATTTATTTTACAGCAGACGCTTACTTAAGAGCGAAGTTCCATGCAACCTCAAGGTAATTTTGCCCTCAAATTCGAACAATGTTTTAACACGCGAGCGCCGAGAGCCCATTTTGTGTAAAGAATAGGCAGTGCATTTTCTTTTCATCTCTTTCGCCTCCTCTCATAATCTTTACTAATGGAACTAAAGAGGAACGGCCATGTGTTAAAGGTATGCTTTCCAAACTTGATCTATATGTACAGAGTCTCATTATTTTGTGATTACCACCAATGTAGTAGCATTTAGTTTTCCTTCCTTACCACCTTGACCATGACTTGAAAATACGTATAAACACATTTGGTATGCACTTTTTGTGATATATTGTACATCATTTCCTATTTCTGATTTGCGGTATGTTGTCTATATATGTAAATGTATTGAATTTTGTTGAATAATGTATAACATGACAATTTTGAAGCCCTGAAGATGGAGAATCTCTCCGAAATGCATAGGCAATACAGCTAGGCCATTATGATTCCTGGGAATTACTTCATTTATATATGATTTTGTATTGAAAATCTGGTCTACCCGAATGAATAAAAAGTGAACTTTACTTTTAGCGAACAATGTAGTTACGAGACAATAATCTGCATAAAAGTAATCAAAAGGACTGCATTAAGTTCAACTAAAAGAATTGAGCTCATATTGAGCCATTGTGTGAGCACCAGACGTAGCTGGATGAAACCATCCAGCTTCTTTGTGGATTTCTGCATAATCTATGGTTGCCCTCCAGGTAATGCTGCCTCACAAACGGCGTCATCCCATGCAGAAATATGTGCTTTCTATAGAAAGATGCGCCCATTATGCCTCCAAATAAGTCAAGGGTAAATGGGTCATTTTTGAAGATGAGGCCCAAGACATGTTCTTTGACTGGATGCTTCAGGGTAGGCTTACCCAATATATGTCCTTTCTTTCTGAAAGCCATCCTATGGAACCGTTGTCCAGCAACAGTAGACTTGTACATGCATAGGACATACTCTAAGTCTTCCCTGTCTCCATCTAGATCTGCACATGGGTCACACATTGCTTTTTTATTGAAGCTGGGTGTCTCAAGGACTAGCCTGAGGAGTCAGAAAAAGCATGGTTACAGTATGATCACATAAAAGGAACGCTATCCAGGTGAACACCCAAACATAAGTGGAAGGAAACCAAATGAGTCTGAATAAGGTGTGTTTAAAATAAAATAAATTAACAGTGTCCTGATTACTAGTCACAGCACAGCATGGTTATTATAAAAGAAATGAAAACTGGCCTAGTTACCTCCCAAAGATAACACACCTAGCAGTCTTCCACTTCCTCCTCAGAGTGCAGCAAGCACAGTACTTTTCACCTCTGCTGACCTTCATCCAGTGAACTCTGAACAGGACTGCCTTTAGCTGACACAGAGTCCTTTTTTGCCTTACTGCAGTAACTCACTTATTATCGTGCACAGACATCTAAAGTGACGCACAAGCACAAGAGAATGTTACTGTAGTAATATCTATGAAAATAATATGAAAAATAACATTTTGAGGAGGGTAGAATCTTAGGTCTACCCTCCACAATAGTGATGGTTGGCATGTATGGGCTCCACAATGTTAATGTTAATGTAATGTGAAAGGATATTTATACCGCCGACTATCACCACCATAGTGGTAACCTGGCACTCTGGCAGATCTGTAGGTAAGGGGGTAGGTTAGGGCACGTTAGTAGGACAAAGTTTGGAGAAAGAGCAAGGGCGCTGTGATTTGTGATGGCAGCTTCAGTTCGGTTAACACCGTTCGCTGATCTTTTTAGTGTGGTATCCGGTTGAAGTCCATTGTGTCCTGTTGAGTAAGGCTCTGTGTGGCATGTTTGTTGTTGCAGTGTAGTTAAATGCATGCAGGTTGCTGTGTTTTAGGAGAAATGTTTGTGTTTACTTAGGGTTTGAGAGGTGTGTGAGGAGGAGTGAAGGTTTTAGTAGGGTTGGTTATCAACATTGCTGTCTGAAGAGACGCACACTCATTTTGTGCATTTTTAAAAGATTTAGATGAGTATCTTCCTTAGAATGCTATAGTTTCAGCCTGACGATGCTGTCTCTCATCTCTCTGTACGTATGTTACGCTAGCCAGTTTCTACTGCTCTGTCCTTTGTTACTCAGGCCAGCCCCTACATCCCAGTCTGTGCCTGAAGCAAAAAGGTCCCCGTAGATCTATCTAGTTGTGACCTATGCCCATACCTTTAGCTCTATCTGTGTGAGATGTGGTACAGTTCAGTTCTTACTAGCATGTCAAGATTGATGCAAGTGAATCACCATATCTATGTCTCATATGATTTAGTTGCCTTTGCTGGAGTATTTGTTTAGGAACTCAGTACATCTCCATATTTACTGCTGGGGTCTCGTGTTTGTCATTCTAGTGCATTCCATCTTCTAGTTACGAGCTTGGGTGTGTGTTTCTTAGTGTAGCACTAGTGGTCTCATTTTAGCAGATTAGCTTATATGGATCGGTTGGTCTGAAGATGGTTGTCTTGTGAGGGTGAGGTGATTGTTGGATAGTGTGGATGCATAGTTGAATTGGATTGGGTTTACCTATGGGTCATGTTTTCATGTCTGTCAGGGGGATGCTTGGTGGAGGGTAAGGTGGATAGTAGTGCCTTTTGTCAGTGTCATCCTTATAAGCTATTGTTCTGTCCTGATATGATTGTTGCTCGTGGTTGGTTCGGCCTTGAATTGTCTCTTTAGTTCTTGCAGGTCGTCTCCTTCTCTGTCATTTCTGGGTGATATCTGTACCATCATGGGTTCTGTCAACTGGCTCTCTTTGCATGTTCGGTTTTATTGTTTCAGTAGTTTCGGTCTGGTTGCGGGGTCTTGAAGAGCCAGGTTTTAATAGTTTTCTGAATTTCAGGTGGTCTTCTGTGTTTATTTCTTTCGGGAGGTTGTTCCAGGTTTTTGTCGCCAGGTGGCTTATGGCTTTGGTTCCAGGCAGCTTTCGTTGCTTGATCTAAGGAGTCTTGTCGACTTGTCGATGTTTATTTTCCTTTGTGTGTTATGCCCATTTTTTTTAAAAGTGATATGTTGTTTGATTGGAAGCCAATGTGGCATTTTGATCGCTGGTGTGATGTGGTCTCTTCTAGATAGTTTGAGGAGGAGTCTGGCTGCTGCGTGTTGGATGCACTGTTGTTTCTTTAGTAGGTAATCTGGCATTCCGAGGTAGAGGCTGTTGGCGTCCCGAGGTAGAGGCTCTTGGCATAGTCGATTCTTGACATGATGAGGGCGACGATTGTCAGTGTTTTGTGGGTGGAGGACAGGCATGGTAGGATTCTTTTTGTTGAGTGAAGGAGAAAGAAGCATTTCTTAATTATTGCGTTTACTTGTGGTTCTAATGTTAGTGCGTTGTCCATTAGGACTCCCAGCTTGCGTTTGATGGTGTGAGTGTGGTTCCCAATTCTATCGGCCATGGTATGTAGGTGTTGTTCTCTTTTTTTTTGGATATAATCATGGTTTCTGTCTTTCCTGGGTTGATTTTTAGGTTGTTGGTGTTCATCCAGTCGTAGATTTCTTTGAGACATTTTCCTAGAGTGGAGTGTTCATCTTGTGCATTTTCAATTTTGTAGATGATTTGAGTGTCATCTTCGTAGTTGTAGCACGTAAGATTGTATTTTTTGAAGATTTTGATTAGCAGAGTTTGGTAGATGTTGAAGTACAGTGGTGATAGTGATGATCCTTGTGGTACTTGACCACTCATGGAGGAGATTTGAAGGGCTTTATCGGGACAGTTTCTGTTCTGTTTGCTAGGAATGATTTTACCCATAATAGCGCTAGGTCCCTTATACGTATTTCTTCTAATCTCGTGATGAGGGTGTCATGACTTACTGTGTTGAATGCTGTGGAGAGGTCAAGCAGAATCAGGGCTGAGGTTGTCTCAGAGTCAGCGTTTGTCTTTAGGTCATCCCAGATGGATAGGAGTGCCGATTCTGTTCCTCTAATGGGTCTGAAGCTGACCTGTGCTGGGTCCAGCAACTGATGTTTATGGCTCATGACGTTACTTCACATTGGTTCCTTATGTGTATTGGAAAGGCATTTACACCAGAGTAATTAAACAATTGGGTAGTCCTCCATTGTTTCAATATCATGAATAATCATATTTATGCAAAATTGTTTGTCTACCTACTTCAGGAATTCTATTGCACAAACATCACTGCCACACTTCCCAGTCCACAAGCAAATTCGTAATCTATCACAAAGCATGCGGCATCATTTGGAACACATTGGATAATCAGTGGGTCTGGGCTATTTTTCATAACAGTTCTGCAAACAGACATGCACCTCACATTTTCTGTCTGCAAACCACTCATACAGCATTGTATCCCAGGAGGGTCTACGGAGCCCTTTGTCCTTTCGACGCATACACATTTAATTTCAGTTGAGTAAAATTGCTTGTTAAATTATAACAGGGTGATTGAAAAAGAAATCCTCCTCCTTGCGCTTCCCTGTGCACAAATAAACACACACACACATACACACATGTGGGGACATCACATGATTGCGGGAGCGTGGTCTCGCGAGATCTCGGCATAACGAGATCTCGCGAACCCGCACTCCGCGAGAAAACGTTCCCGCCAGTGTTGGTGAAGCACCAGACCAAGCGGTCGACCCACAGCGCTGCTCCTGATAAGGAGCCATCCAACCGAAGCCCTGAAGAGCCTGATGACCCAGCTTCCAGGGCATCGGTCCAAAGCCACAGGAGGCCACATGGGGGCCCTGGAAGCTTGCAGCGTGCCATCCTTGCGCACATCTAGCCCCAGTGAAGTAACTGAGAGGCCCTGAACTGAACTGTGAGTAATTCCCCTGTCTGCACGAGGACAAGCTTATGTTCACCTGTTTGTCTTGTAATAAAGACAGTAAGAACCCGCTGAAGTATCCTGTCGTCCTTTAAGGCCACAACATAATTGGCGACAAGGATATCAAAAGACCCACGGGCCCACCATGCAAGGCGCCACACCGCCCCCTGCGTTTCTCCCCTCACCAGGGAGCCCGGCAATTCCGTGGATGCAGTGGGAGCCCCTTTTCTCCACCTATCTGGAGGCTGTGGGCGGCACAAGATATGCCCCCGCCAGGAAGAGGGCGATGCTGCTGAAGGCATTGGGGGTTGAAGGTCAGCGCATATTTGCCAGCTTAACAGCCATTCCAGTGGTTGACGACGACGACGATGTCTACAAGGAAGCGACTCGTCGCATTGTGAAGAGGTTCACCAATAAGGAGAACATGGTACTACACAGGCTGAGGTTCTACATGCGTAAACAGGAAGGGAGCGAACCCGTGGACGACTACATCACCAGGATGAGGGAGCTGGCTTCTCTTTGCGCCTTTGGCGAAAATGCAGAACAAGTTATCTGCGACATGCTCATCGTTCACACTAACTCCAGGAAAGTGCAGGACAAGTTCATCCAAGAAAAGGAGGTCACCCTCAACAAGGCCATCCAAATTGCCAGGGCAGAAGAAGAAACCTCCAGCAGACGCAAAGAGGCGGGAAGTCACCTGCCCGTACCCAAACGTGCGGTGCTACAATTGAGAGGGCGCAGAGAAAAGCAGTCCCGCGACAGCCCCAGGGACAAAGGCCCCAGGCAAAAGGACGTGCCGAAATGCTATAGATGCGCCAGCACCAAGCACATGGCGAATAATCGCGACTGCCCCGCCAGGAATAAGGAGTGCTCCAAGTGCGGACGCATTGGTCACGTGGCCCCGGCATGTACGTGGTGGGAGAAAACCGTTTCCCGCGTTGATGGTGACTGCGCTTCAAGCGATGATGACGAACTACAGGACAGACCCATGGTCGTCATGGTCAACGACCCCCATGCCAGGAGGGAAAAGCCCCACTGCACCATTGAAGTGGACGGAATGGAAACACGTGTCATGGCAGATTCGGGATCTGACCTCACAATCCTTCCCATCAACACGTATAAGGAGATGATGGGACAAGCACAAGTAGAAATCAGAACGACCAGGCAAAAACCGATGGTGTTCGGAGGTGCGACTGTCAACCTCCTAGACTACATCAGAGTCCGGATCGAATTCAAAGGGAGATCTACCACCACCAAAGTGTACTTCTCACCCAAAGGCCCAGCCGTGCTGGGATGGGACGATCAACACAAACTCAGTATAAGACTAGATCCCAGCACTCCGGAACAGGTACTCATGGTCTCCTCAGGAGCAGCGGAAAATTTCAAGGATATTTTCCCAAACCTGTTTTCCGAGAACCCAGGGAAAGTGAAAAACTTTGTCCACAAGATTCGCCTTAAACCCAATGCAGTCCCTGTGAAACACAAAGTCAGGGCAGTACCTGCCATGGCAAAACCTGCATTGGATGCCCACCTTCGGAAGATGGTCGAAGAAGGAACCATCGAGACCGTGGAATCCTCAGAGTGGCTGAGTCCAGTGGTGTTAGTCAAAAAGAAATCCAGCAACGACCTCAGGATATGCATCGACCTGAGAAGCCTGAATCTAGAGGTTGTCACAGATAGCTGTCCGCTCCCCAGCATTAGCGAAATTGTCCTCATGATGAAAGAGGCGGCAATCTTCTCGAAGCTGGACATGCGTGACGCCTATCACCAGATTCCTCTACACAAATCTTCACGCCCCCTGACAGCGTTCATCACTCCTTTCGGCACCTTTCAATATACCCGCATACCATTTGGGTTGTCGTCGGTAGCGTCCGCATTCCAGAGGATGATGAACTCTCTACTTAAAGGACTCACAAACGTTTCTTTCTTTCAGGACGACAGTCTCGTGTATGCCAAGGACAACGAGACCCATGACAAAGCACTCAGGGCAGTCCTGAGCAAGCTTCAAGAGGCGGGTGTTCATCTACGCCACGAAAAATGTGTGTTTGGAGTGAGCAAGGTAGAATACCTTGGGTACTGCATCTCAAGCGAAGGGGTCAGCCCCAAGAAGAATCTCATGGAGGCCATAACAGATGCCCCGGCCTGATGTCCAGAGAAGAACTACGCTCGTTCCTGGGCCTAGCCGAGTACTATGCTAAATTCGTCCCAAGGTTCTCGGAAACAACGTCCCCCATGAGGGAGCTTCTGAAGAAGGGGGAAGCCTACTCCTGGGGCCCAGAGCAACATGAAGCTTTCAGTGAAATCAAAAGGAGAATTCTACATGCACCATGCCTGAAACCGTTCAACCCTGAATGGGACACCTGCATTACTACAGATGCCAGCGCATACGGTCTGGGGGCCACCCTGACCCAGAAGAAGGGAGACACTGAAAATATTGTGGCGTTTGCATCAAAAGCCCTATCATCATCGGAGAAGAATTACTCCACCATTGAGAAAGAAATGTTGGCATATGCCTGGGCCGTCGACTACTTCAGATCTTATGTTTGGGGCATGAAATTCAGGCTGGTCACCGACCACAAACTCCTCATTCACATGTTGAGCCCAGGCGGCACCAAGACTGCCACCCCGAGACTGGCCAGGATCGCCGCAAAGCTTCAAGAATATACATACGAGATAGCCCACATTGCGGGCTGGAAAAACGCACATGCGGACTGCATGTCCAGGCTCCTGAACCAAAGCGCCCCATGTACCACATTCTTGGAAGATGAATGTGTCGTAGCCTCCATCAGTAACTTGAGGAACGACGAGTACATGGACCTGAGTGAACGCCACTGGCAGGAGGAGTTTGAGCAGGACTATGCCCTACGGCGCCTAGCAGCCTGGGTCCATGAAGGGTGGCCCGACGAAAGAGCGATCCCTGAAGGCCTTCCTCCTTACTGGAAGGTGAACGAGGAAATCACCACCATGAACGGTCTCATTCTGAGAGGCGACCAAGTTATCCCGCCCAGCGGAATTCGCAAAGTGATACTGTGCAGGGCACACTCAGACCATCTGGGATGCAACATGACCAGACGCAGGATACGCAACGCCTACTGGTGGCCAGTCATGGACCAGGACATACAACAAATGGTCGAAAGGTGCTATGAATGCACCAACAGTGACAAGTGCCTAGCTGTGAGTCAAGCCCCCATGCTGCCCACCGAAGTCCCCAAAGGTGTGTGGGGCAAACTAGGGTTGGATTTCATGGGGCCTTTGGACAGCATGCCCCCAGAACACAAAAACGGGATAGTCACGGTCGACTATTCTATTTCTCCAAGTGGGTCGAAGATGACTTCACTTCAAACATCACCACAAGCACAGTCATCGAAGCACTCACCGCCATATTCCAGCGGGAAGGTCTCCCAGAAGAAATTGTCACGGACAACGGGGTCCAGCTGGTCTCTCGAGAAATGGAGAAATTCCTCAAACTCAACAACATTCGACATCGGAGAGCAAGTCTCTACCACCCACAGGCCAATGGCCTGGTCGAGTGGGCAAACCGCTTCATCAAAGGGGCGCTGCAAATGGCGCATGCCTCGGGCCTAGACCCGTACAAGACAGTCAAGGAAGCCGTAGCAGCCCACCGCATCACCCCCAACGCCGTCACCGGTGTTTCGCCATTCCATCTGCTAAGGGGGCTAAGGGCAGCATCCACACTGGTACCACCTTGGCTCCATCAAGTGAGAGCTGACAAAGACGTGGACATGGAAGACGTAGTTTTCCACATGCAGCGTAAAAAGAAGCCATGAAGGCTCAAGGGGACTTGCGTCGAGCCGCTCGCCACACAGCAGTTAACAAAGGTGACCTAGCAAAGATACACCTCCCCCACAAAGACACTTCGACTGGCTCCAGATACAGCAGTCCCATAGAAGTCCTGGAGAAAGGGTCAAACCACAGTTGCACCAGCGACGGAAGGAAATGGAACCTAGAAAGAGTGGCCATGTACCGCAGGAAAGGATCTATTGAACAGCCACACTGGGAAACCGGAGAAGATCAAGACCACCAGGAGACATCCGAAAACCCTCGCCTGTCAGTAAGAGATGCCTCGGAGTCACACTACAGCAAGGAGCTCTCAAGCCCCAACTCTCCAACCCCACTCAGGGAGTCACAGCGAAGAGCAAGACAAGAAGAACCCGAATCACCCGCACCTCCCCAAGAGTTTTCCCGCAGTCCTGCCCCATGTCCAGATCTAAGTAGACCTCAGAGAGAGAGAAGTAAGCCCAGCAAGTTTGCAGACTTTGTCATGGAATGACGTCCATCCTTTTTCCAGTAAGGGAGGTGTGTGGGGACATCACATGATCGCGGAAGCGTGGTCCTGCGAGATCTCGGCATAACGAGATCTCGCGAACCCACACTCCGTGAGAAAACGTTCCCGCCAGTGTTGGAGAAGCGCCAGACCAAGCGGTCGACCCACAGCACTGCTCCTGATAAGGAGCCATCAAACCGAGGCCCTGAAGAGCCCGATGACCCAGCTTCCAGGACATAAGTCCAAAGCCACAGGAGGCCACATGGGGCCCTGGAAGCTTGCAGCGTGCCATCCGTGTGCACATCTAGCCCCAGTGAAGTAACTGAGAGGCCCTGAACTGAACTGTGAGTAATTCCCCTGTCTGCACGAGGACAAGCTTATGTTCACCTGTTTGTCTTGTAATAAAGACAGTTAGAACCCGCTGAAGCATCCTGTCGTCCTTTAAGGCCACAGCTACACACCACTGAATTCTTCAAAACGATTGAACCAATGATGGCCTTGATGTTCTTGCGTAAGGTGGCTCAGCAAGTAAAGCAAATGCCACTGACATCTGTATTCGACTGGGCACGGTCACAATCTGACATCCCAGCAGGGCCTGTTCTGGCCTTCCTCATTCCAGGTTTAATCAATTCAGTAAAATTAATTAGGATTGTAATGTAATTAACACTTTAAATATCATTTCAAAATTAAAAAAACCTCTTCCTATGATCTGCTGCTGCACTATCGCAAGCAGTTAACTAGTACAATTAATGAATAAACATGACCCACCTCCATGCCAACACATATTCAAAGTGAGTGTTGCAAAATAGCCTTAAGCATTGAAAAATAGAAGCCTCAAGGGTCACATGAAAAGTGCCTCTGTCAGTTAGCCACTCGCCTTTGATATCCATCCGTGTGTGACCTACTGTCTCAGATGTATTCCCACCAAGGTCAACACAGACTTTATCCCTCAAAGTTTGACATATGAGGTAAAATAAATATTGGTAATAATACGCATGTCACTGCAATACCTGGCATACCATGTGAGTACATGGAATGCAGTGAAGGTACATTGCTGTTCCTTTAGTAGACCTCGCATTTGATATCAGTGGCTGATTAACTAGAGAACAATGGGGTATTAGTGTGTTACACAAGTACATCAATCAGTCAATCAATCAGCTGGATATTTATTGGGAATAAGTGGTGTGCCGTGTGCATATTATGGCATTTGATACAAGATGTGGATTATTTTTGTCAATCACTGAATGTGATGCAAGTAGCTGTGCATACTGACACCTGGTAACACAGCACAGAAATTCAATGCAAAATCCAAACCTATTGGATTGTTTTATTTACTGTACCATTATTTGAAAATACATTCATAAATTATTATTATTATTATTATTATTATTATTATTATTATTATTAGTATTATTATTATTATTATTATTGTTATCAGCTATCACATTTTCAGTTTTCTAAAGGCTTTGGCGTTTCTTTTCTTTCCTTTTGTTACACGGTTTCGGCACAATTAAACAATATCACAAAACAAATGAAAAGAAACACCAAAGCCTACAGAAATCTGAAAATACAATAGCTGGTACTCCTGACATCAAATAATCCTATAGATATGCGTCACTAAGGATCTCTGTTCATTGGGGACTGGGCATGCACAAAGCCATCCACCGCCTGCGACCCACCTTTCCCTCTCATGTCCTTTTATTGTATTCTTTCAGACTCCCCAAACCAGTGAGAATATCTATGCTGTAAACGTTTGCCTTTACATACAAATGCAGAGGCTATCGAAATGAATATGTATGGTCCACGGTGAAAAACATGTTAATGTGTTGGTGTGTTCTGAGAAATGAAGTGAGCACCAAGCCCAGCGTGCATTCTGCACTTTGGGAATCATAGGCATATTTGACAAATGTAAAGGTTTGTTGTCAATCATGTGTTCCCAAAAAAGTTATTTGATTTGATGCTAAAAAGCCAGTATTCTTCATCGGTGCTACTTGTCCTCATCTCTCGAAGGGGTAATTTGAAAGCAAACCATTCACATTATGGGTCCAGTATGCTGGAGGTGATCATTGGAAATTAGCTTTTCAAAATCTATTAAAAGGCCAGTTTAACTGGGGTGAATACTGGTGTAGAATACACCCTATGTTCTCTCTCAAACAATCCTTGACTCTTGGAAAGTATTATTGTTAGGTGAAAATCAAATATCTCTTTCAGCTGTGTGCACCAAAAAAATGTTTAATTGTGTGTGCTGCCACTGGTCAGAGTGCAATGCTGCTGACCCACACATTTATTACAGTATTCACAAACACTAATAACATGTTCAGTCAGAATGCCACCAGAATACCACCATAACCGGCAAAACCTATTCTCATCCCGTATTTTCCAAAGGGGACAATGTGCCCAGAGTGTGGTGGTGACATTACACTGGGAAACGCGCAATGACAAAGTATGTCTCCGAATACCAAGCAGGTCTCCACATGGGAGATGCCTCTCTCACTGATGCTATAATTGTACTCTTATTCATAAAACACATCACCCATGCTCCATCAAGGTATCTGTGTTTTCTCTGGTGAAACTGCTGTCAGCAATGGTTTGGGTGGCTTTAGCAAATGTGCACCTAACAACATGACTCTCATCCATAGTGAGAGGGAAAGAAACTTAGAAGGAGAAAGAGAATCAGTCATAGAGAGAAATAGGTTGCATACAGAAGGAAAGCGAGAGATATGGAAAGACTGAGTAAGGGAGGGCTAGATCAGGGTATTATACTGTGGGTGAGGCAAATAATTTCTGAATTGGACAATAATTTCAAAGCACTTCACACAATCACATATAACTGTGCTCAATAAATGAGACTAAGCTATGAGTGTGAAACATGGGGTGCTTGGCAAAGAACACGCAGGGATATGTATTGTTCCACAAATGTCATCTTCATCTCACCTGTCAATGTAAAGGTTTCATTAAATAAAGTGTGTTGTGAATGTCTTTGCATTTAAATATCATGTCAATGAATGTCCATTATAACAGCCTTTAGAAAACAAATTAGTTAATAGAAAATATTTTCTGTGTTTTTCGCAGCCATTTTGTTTGTAGAACATGGACTTTTACAAACTATATTTTAATTGTCTGTGAGGAGATGATAGACAGAATGTGTACTATACGTTATATAGATTAAGTTAAATGTACACTTACTTAAATTGGCATTATCAATAGGAATATTATTCATAACATGTTTTTCTATTTACATGGATCCTTGAACTCATTAACAAAGATGAATACACACAGGTGTGTTAACGCTGAACAAAAGGCATTGTTTTTAAATAGCAGGAAAATAGGGCTAAATGCGAGCTACATTTCTCATTTAACTCAATTCCGTTGTCTGGTATTTTAAGAGGAAAGCAAGATCAAAAGGTTCAGAAATCTGATAAGCCAGTAATGACCATTTCAGAGGAAAAGATGTATACACAAACCCTTGAACTTTACATACCAGAGAAGCCACCTGACCTATATGTGTCTACTTCATGAAAATAACTATTAAAATGATTCTGTTTGTTTCGTATGATATCTTTTCAGCAGATGTCTTCTGCCAATGGCAAGGCCAGCCAGCACATGAAAATTCCATCAAAGAAACGACAAATAATGAAGTACATTTTCAGTTCTATTTTCTGTTGCTGATTGATTAGAAAACCACGACCAGATTTCGATTCAGCAAAACGGTCGGAGTCACACGCTCATACAATGCATATATAAATATGTATGAATTATTGCTCAATTGACATATTTTCAATAATTCTGTCAAGCAGGTTGCTACAAAAACATGAAGCATTTCTCTGAATTCAGATTTATTTTTATATGAATATATAGGCAGACATATTTAATTCTACTTTGTCATAATCCCTGGAGTGAGGGCTTTCATGTGGTTAAATACATCCTCTTATGACATGGCAAGATACAATGATCCAATAAAAGCAAAGAGGAAGATTGTAGTGGGTGTGAGTAAGTGAGGGGAATCGATCAAAGGTTCTTCCCAATATCAAATTGCTTCATCAAATGATGCTGCATGAGTTGAGTTTGTTGGTTATTCAAATGTAACCACATAAGAAGTTAGAACACTTTCTGGGAAAGCAGCATAATAAGATACCCCCCTGACTGGAGAAGAACTGATTGGGGTTCCATCAAGACTTTGATGAAGTAATATCACCCTAGCAAGGCCTTTTACAGAGGGAGCTGAATGCAGAAGACTTTTCCAAGACAGAACTAGATTGCCTGAGATTTATCTGGGAGCAGGGGGACAGACGTGGCAGAGCAGAGTTAACTGAAGTTGTTGATATACCTCCCTGTCCTTGGCTATTAACAGACAATAACGTGAGGAGAACAGCCTCAATGTATTTTCATACATGCTCAAATAATTATTTGAACTCCAGGTAGCAAGTGAAAGCATTTTGACATAACCATCTTTATAAGCAACATCCCCAAAGGGCCACAAAGATGATAAATGAAACTGTGTGGAAACATATTTTTTTAAAGTATACCCTAAAATCCATATTTGCACAGGGCATTATTTTATCTGACAGTAACCAAATATTAATTCATTCCAAGAGTTTTCACATGAGAAAACAACATTCGGGTTTGTGATCATAGTATACAATGCGACTAACAGACTTCCAGAAATTGACAAGCCTCTTGACCTGTGAAAAACACAGCCTACATAACAGAACAATCCTGACACTTTTTCTACTCCTAAAAGTGGAACAGGAGAAGGGCTAGTTTCAACCCGTCATTCCCAAGAAAATAATGGCATTTTAAATAACATAATATTATCCAAATAATATTGCACAGAAAGGAAAGTATTCTGCTATAAGTGGACTCCTAATAACAATCAAATGTAACTTGCTAATTGCTTTTCTATTTTAGAATCTCATGCTTTTGTGATTCTTCAATACATCAAGATATTTTTCTCTCCAAATTAAAAACGTATACCCTGCACCCAAGCCTGTTGAATATATGTAAACCAAGTAAACCCTACCAAAAACAAATATTCTTGTCCTCTCTTGAGCATCTAGGGTTTGATTCTAACACCCCTCCACCCACAAAAGCCACCATTCTGCAGCTTGGAAGCACCCCAACAAATGAATGTACCAGCAGACCTTTTAAAATGCATGTCGGGAGTGCTACTTATTTCATATTCTCTTTCTTCAACAGGCGGGTTTAGATCTTAACTCCCATTCCTTAGAAGCCAACATTCTGCAACTTGGAAGCACACTTCTCACCCTCCCTGCTGCTCCTTACCTACATGCTGTCATCCTGGTGCTGCTACAGGGAGACCGAAAAGAGGACCACCTTCTTGTTCTCTTTTTATATCTGTTTTATGTGCAAGTACTTCTGGGTCACTTTAGGAATATGAGCACTTTCCCTATGGCGTCCATTTGCCCGGGCGTCCAGTGGAAAGGGAAGATAGAGCTAAGGGTTAGTGCTAACATATTTCTCTGTTCCATTCTTTGTTCCCAATCCGTTAGCCTTTGTTTGAGACTGGGTGGCACAAACATTCCTCAAACAAAGTACAATAGCAACATTGAATTTAAACTCCAAACCTGCACACCACTGACACAACTAATCATATACACATGCATTCTGCTCAGCTGCCACTGTGCTCCTGCGCACATGCATGAAATCTATGAGTTAATTCGCAGACACTCCCCAGACTTACTCTTTCTAACAGAGACATGGCTAAAACCCACCACATACACATTATCCCAGACATTTTCCCCCACACTATCTCATCCACAAAAGAGATTTCACAGACAAACAAAGTGGTGGTATTGCCAACATTTGCATAGATAATCACTCAACGCACACACCCCATGTACCCCCTTTTAATCTCTCTCTCTCTCTCTCTCTCTCTCTCTCTCTCTCTCTCTCTCTCTTTCTCTCGCTCTCTCTTTCTCTCCCCCTTTCATTTATTTTTCATTTGTATAGTGAACACAAACCTTCAGGCATCAGGTCTTTGTGGTCAACCAGTTACATGTGGCCTGTAGGCAGTGAAATACATAGTCAAATTCCCAGAGTGACAAACAGCATGTGCATTACATCAGGTACATTGTCCGAAAGGATGCTTACATGTAGAGCAGATTTCAGGCAAACAACCAGGTTTTGAGGGCTCTGCTGAATGTCCAGTAGGATTCTTCTGCCCTTAGCACAGGTGGGGGACAATTCCATTGTTTGGCCACAATGATTGGAAAGCTTGACCCTCCTGCTTTGGCGCATTTGAACTTAGGTTGTACAAGTCTATGGGTGTAAGGGGTTCTGTTAGTCTAGCTGCCTGATTCTTAGCAATTTTCTGTGCCAGGTAGGGTGGCGTGGATATGCACCTGTGTGTGATAGTGAGTGTCCTGAATGAGATGCTTTCCCAGATGGGGAGCCAATGTACTGTTCTATGGGCAGCAGTTGTATGCTCTGATCTCGGAATGTTCAGTGCGGCTTGTGTCGCCTTGTTTTGGATAGTTTGGAATTTGTGTTTGCTGCGGGCCAATCTACTGGTGAAGAGTGCATTGTAGTACTCCAGCTTTGCACCAACCACAGCATTAGTGATCGTCAGGCAGCTGTCTTCAGAGAGGAAGGATCTGGCGGCATTGAGGAATGTGGTTGAATAGGCCACTGAAGAGGAGATGGCGTTTCTTTGCCGAGTTAAGGAGAGTCTTGCATCAAATAAAACTCCTACAGTTTTTACCAGTGGTGAGACTGAGATCACCGTGCCCTCATTGATGAAGGCTGAGTATTCTGCGTCAATTTTTTGTTTTTAGCATAGAGGGGGCCCAACGAGGAGAAATTCAGTCTTCTCATTGTTGAGGAAGAGACCATGGGTCGCCATTCAGGCTTGTATGATGGCCTAGGTTGAGCTCAGCGTGGCAGCGTAATTGGTGCAGGAGAGAGGGAGGACAATTTGGGTGTTTTCAGCGTAGTTGGTATATGTATGCTTTACCCCGGAAATACAGGAGGTCGAAGAGAGGCTTTGTGAATATGTTGTACAAAGTCTGTAAGATGCATGACCCCTGGGGTACTCCACAACTGATAGCAGAGGACGCAGCACAGGCATTTTCAGAGAATACTTTCATTACCCTACCTTCTAGGAAAGGGGCGATCCACGATGATGTTTCCACAGAAAAGGTTGCTGCATAGGTGAGGTGGTGGCATTGTATATTATGGTTGACTAGGTTGAGGGCCACAAAAGGTCTAGTAGGAGCAATAGGGCAGGTTTCTCCTCATCCCTTATCTCATCCATCTGGTTCTTAAGGTCTAGGAACGTTGACTCCGTACCATGGTCTGGGCAGAAGCTATACAGATGGAATCCTAGGATATGGTTAGATTCTATGTGGCATTGGATTTGAACATATGCTGCTCTGTCAGGGATTTGAAATAGGAAGGGGACTGTAGTGATGGGCCAGTAGTTGTTGGGTAGAGTCCGGTTGAGTGAGGTATTTTTAAGAGGAGTAGAAACCAGGCTTCTTTGAGGCTAGATGGTACAGAACCAGTTGATGAAGGCTGTATTAAATGGGGCCAGAGCTTCGGCCCAGTCTTTGATAAGGGGGGTCCGGGCTGACATCCCCTTTGCACCTTGATGGCTTTAGGCTTTCTAGGATCGATAGGGTACCCTGAATGGCAATTCTGCTGAAACTGAATAGAGGGGTTCATGGGCTATTAGAGGTTGGATTGTGGTATGCTAGAGTGTCCTGGCAGGAGTGTGTAAGGTCAGCTTATTTGTTGAGAAACTTTTCCTGTAGCATTTCAATTTTTAGCCGCTAAGCATTCTGTATGTTGGCGGGCCAGGCTGGGTCTTTGAACAAGGTGGAAGCTTGTGGGACTGAGGCTTCCAGTTCCCTAAGGATGGCAAATCGTTCTCTTGTGTTACAGTTGGAGTTGGCTATTCTAGTGTTGAATGTGGTAGCTCTATCTTGGATAATAGCTTGTTTGTATTTTTTGACAGGTTAGTGAATTTCTGTTTAAGAGTAGCGGAGGGGTTATTTTTCTAACCGGTTTCCGCAAGTCTTTTTTTAGATCTAAGATCATATAGATCCTGGGTGTACCAGGAATTGATGTGAGCTGTGGGTTTGGCTTTTCTGGGGGCTAGAGGGGCAATAGTATCAATGGTACTAGTTAGTGTTTTGGTGTAAGGATCAGCTTGGATCTCAGGCAGGATCATAGACGTCCAGGAACTCAGGTTTGAGGAGATCAAGGCACGGTAAGAAACTGTCTATGGTTAGCTTCCTGGAACTATGAGCCAGGGACGGCGATAGCTGCTTGGTAGGAGGTTTGGTGTGCAGGCCAAGACGGAGCGTGAAGGTGATGATGTGGTGATCCGACCACAAGCAGGAAATATTGGACTTGACTGAGATATGGCAATTGAGGTCCCCTAGCCAATCCAGGGTATACCCTTTAATGTGCACATGGTTGCAAATGTGCTGATTGAAGCCTAGAGTGGTTAGTGAATTTTCTAGAGAGGTAGCTTTTAGGTCATATGGTCACTAAAACCAAGATTTAGATCCCCCAGGAGAGTAACTTTCTTGGAAGGCTTTATGTTGTGTCCTAAGGTATGAAGTAGGTCTGCCTAAAATGTCTGGATTGGGCCAGGTAGGTGATAGACCAGGTGGACCATGATAGTTTTGGTAGGGGAGCTGGTCAGTTTTAAGGAGAGGATATCACAATTATTTTTTCGTTCAGTGAAGTGTTGAGTTGTCTGATGCATAGGCGGTCTTTTGCTATGAGGGTGATTCCATCTCCTCTATAGTTCAGCCTGTCTCTCCTAAAGATGGTGAAAACTGGTGGGATGGTGAGCAATAAGGTAGGGCCTGATGCTGCGTGTAGCCCGGTTTCTGTGATGGCAAGGGCATCGAGATTGCCTACTGTCAGGAGGTCGTGGATGTCAAGAGCATAAGCGGGAAGTGAGCAGGCATTGACCAGGGCTAGATTGAGAACTGGACCAGGGCCTACTTCTGCTCTATGTGTTGCCATGTTGATAGGGGCAGAGGTGTTAGTAGCCAAACGTGTGGGGGCGAAAGCAGGGTAAAGGTTATAGTTGTCAGTTACAGTAATGGGCTGGTAGGTGGATGAGGTTGAGCTGGTGCAGGTTAGAGTCATTTTGGCAGTATAGACCACAATTATGTAACTGGCAGGATTTTTACCAAGTGCAGTGTCAATATTGGCAGTGGTGGCTACAGCTAAATACCTAGAATGAAAAATAATGGTGTCCTTAGGTGGAGCTGCAGCACAAATGGACCCAATATTACCTCAACTGAAACAATAATGGGAGCAAGATTTGCACCATTGGGCGGGACTACGGTGCAAGTGGGCTTGGTATTGGCAGCATAAAGGGAAAATGCAGTCCCTACAGGCACAGTATTTGGAAGAGGAAGTATCATACCCTTACACGAGGGAGCAACATTAGTGTTGTTGGGGGCAGTATCATCAATATAGGGCATACCAACACTGCGTGGCAGACTGGTTACTCCACATAAGGTGGTGGCATTGGCGGCATTGGTGGCAGTATCATAGAAGATGGGGCAACGTCAACACACACAGTAGCCATTTTAGCATTGGTCAGCACATGTGCCTTAGGCATGGTGGCGGCAATGGCAGCTTTGGAGGCAGTAACATAGCAAGTGGGGGCAATGACATTACAGATGGTATTTAAATTTACAGTAGTCAATGCATACACCTTAGGCACAGCAGCAAAAATGGCAGCGTTGGTGGCAGTATCATGGTAAATGGGGCCAATATCATTGCAGATGGTAATTACATTCACAGTATTCAATGCACATACCTTTGGCACAGTCCTGCAGTGGCACCATTTGTGACACTGTCATAGTAAATGGGGGGAATAGCATCACATATGGTAGTTACATTCGCAGTAGTCAGTGCATAAACCTTAGGCACAGCAGCTTAAATGGCAGCGTTGGTGGCAGTATCATAGGAAATGGGGCAATATCATCGCCCATGGCAGTTACATTGGCTGAAGTCGGTGCATATACTTCGGCATGGTAACAAGAATGGCGGTGCTAGTGGTTGCGGCATTACAGATCGGTGCAATAATGGCGTGAGTAGGTGCAAAGGTTGCACGCACGGTTACAGAAAGGCAGCATTAATGGCAGATGTAAAGCAAGTGGGGGCAGCATCATTGCACACTTTAGAAACATTAGGTAGGGTGGGTGCATATGGATTTGTGACTGTAGGAGGACTGGCAGCATTAGTGTGATTAATATTGCAGATAGGAACAAAACCATCATCAATGGGGCAACAGCTGACATAGGCATCATTACAATACTGGGAGAGACACATGCATTCGGAATGAACGGGGAGAAAGGATTACCGGGTATGGTCTTTATAGTACCCCGCAAGATCCTGTAGTTGTTCTCGGGACAGCGGTGTAAGCGGCTGTGGGGAGAAGACACACTCATGGTTTCTGCTACTGGGGGTCTGTTAATCGGTGCGCTGGTGGACCTTGACGGAAGCGGGGAGCAAGGCACGTTTCGTATGTGTTGATTTGGTGAAGGCTGAGAGATGTTGGCTCATCCTTCAGTGCGGATTGCATTTCCTTGTGATAGTCGAGGGGATACAAAGGTTGTAAGGTGTTGTGTGCATTGCTGAGATTGGCACCTTTAGAGACTGAGAGGTTTTGAGAAATAGATTCTGGGGTACGGCTTTGCAGGTTTGCTGGTGTGGGCAGTTTGCTTGATGAGCAGGGAAGGTTGCTCATAACACCCACACCCAATGGCATAACACAAGAGCTGAGGGCCCCCCTGCAAGCCATGTTGAGTGTGCCCCTCCCAACTCGGCAACAAATCACAGGTCACAACACATTCTCCGCCGGCCTAGATCACCACGCTTGTGCAATACGCACAAACGTGCTGCTGAAGGAGTATGCCCCACACTGCGCTAGGAGAAAGATATAAATATGTGTTTTAATGCAATATACAGCACACTTTCTGAGAAAAAGTGGCTAAAAGCCACAGTGTTTGCTATTGTTTTGTAGGGTAACACCAATCCAATCCATGCAAGTCACCAACAGTGCACAGGAATATTAATGCTTTGTTATTAACATGCCACCATGAAAACATGTCCAACTGGCTGCACAATGTAGACCACTGTAGACACGTAACATTACAGTAACGCATGCCAGGCCACATTTAGACATTCCTAGACTGGTTGCACCAAAATGCCAGTCAAAGAATAACACTCATCAAGAAGAGAGCACACATTGAAGCCTGCGTCTCTGCGGCCTCTAACAACATGTCCAAACACTTTAAAATCTGCAAGGAACTGGCCAATCGTGTTGCCGTCTCTACTTCTTCCTGCTTTAGTCTCTTGCTTCTCTACTAAAACTCAGGACACCCTGTCCACTATCTCCTCTTCCTCTACCTCTTCCTCTCTTGGCCTCCCTTTGGCCATCTCTCCCTTTTCTCCTCTTTCGCTCTAACACTTGATGAGCTTTCTAGTCAAGTCCCATCTATGGAAGTGTCGTCAAAACAGGTGCTTGCCCGCTCCTCTAGAACCATCAAGGACCATATTGACACCCTTGCTCCAGCCTTGGCCGATTTCTGTAATCATTCTTTTCCCACTGGAACTTTCCCCTCTCCCAAACTCTTGGAAAAGCTGTCCATCTCCCAGCTTACTCTCCACACTGAATCTGTTGGTTGTCTCCATGACCATCAGTCTGGCTTAAGAGCTGCCAGAGGCAACGAAACTGCTCTCCTGAACACCTGTGAAGATCTGATCTCTAACCTCGAATCCAGCATTCCTTCTGTCCTCATCCTCCTTGAACTTTCCTCTGCTTTTGACATGGCCAACTACGCCATCCTGATCAATCGACTCTGTGAGAATCTGGGCATCATGGATCAGGCCCTGGAGTGGCTGACCTCCTTCCTCTTGGACCACCCGTCCCAGGTCCAATTTGGTCCCTTTCTCTCTGCCACCTCTCTCCCTGTGGCGTTCCCCAGGGCTCTATCCTCTCACCCTGGTTTTTCAACCTCTATTTGGCTCCTTTGGACCACCTGATCTCTACCTTCTCCTCTAACTTTCAGTGTTATGCGGATGACACTTAGCTTTCCTTCAGGCTCCCATCAGCCTCCTCTCCTCTCTCGCTCATTCCTGGTGTCATCTTCAACTCTACTCTCTCTTTCTCTCCTCACATCTCAGACATCACAGAGAAGGCCCACTACCAGCTGCACCTCCTCAAAGGGACTCTTCCCTTTCTCACTTTCCCCAAGAAGCTCACTGTCTCCAGAGCCCTGGTTCTCTCTAGGCTGGTCTACTGCAACAGCAACTTTCTCAATCTGCCTTTCTCTACTGTCCGCCCTCTGCAACTAATCCAGAAAAGGACTGTGAGACTTATCCTTGCCCTCAAGCCCAAGGACCATATCTCTCCAGCCATGAAATGTCTGCACTGGCTTCCGGTGGCTGCAAGTATCAAGTTGAAGACCCTTTGCATTGTCCACAAGGCTTTCTGGGGCTGGGATCCGCATTACATCAAATGCTCTCTTCCAAAATACCTTCCTTCTCAAGCCCTAAGGGTTAGATGCTTCTCCAGGCAGAGAGCGGGGCATAGATCTCTCTCCTCTGCAGGTGCTGTACCAACTGGTTGTTTGGCTACCCTCAGTCTCACTGTGTCCCTGCTCTTTCATGATCAATCACCCTTGCACTGCCTCTGGGCGTACCAGACACTTAGGGGCTGTAACTGTAACCCTACAGCCCCTGTTCTCCTTGCACTACTCAGAGCCGCGCTGCCCCGGCTGCACTTACTCAGAGCATTGCTGCCCTGTTGTCCCCTCCCCTCTCCCTTGCACTTCCCCCCTCCCTTTCCTCTTGCACTTCTCGTTCTCACACATGCACTATCTGAATGACACAAGGCCTAGTAAGATCATTTGTCTTGTCCTCCCTCTGTTTTCCCTCCCTTGTCTTGTCGTGCCTAAAAACACCTGGGTACCGGCGTGTTATATATAACTTATTACATCATATCATAATGTTATCACAGATGCCCAGAAAAATATATAATGCCGCAGTAAGAAACGCCTAGACTGGTAGAATCCAAATGGCAGTCTAGCCAGGTAATTACACTTAGCAGGACTGCTTTATCAGAAATGGGCAGTTAACAAAAGTCATACCAAACTGAGGAATGACTAGACTGGCTGTACCAAAATGCCTCTCTAGCCACCAATACCACATATCATGCCTGCTTAGCATGGACATGGTCGACCATTATGATTTATTGCACAATCCTGCCCCCCACACATCACCTCTCCCTCACACCCCTATTGGCCCAAAATTACCTCCACGTCCCTCTTCCTTGTACCAGTGCTTATGTATGAGGCTCCTTGCCTCATAGGTAAGCACTGAGATGAGGAATAGTGGGACTAGGAGTAATGACGATTACAGGTAGCTAAATCAGGCATTACCTTCATGCACCTCTTCCTCATCATAGTACTTGTGTATGAGGCATAGTGACTCATACACAAGTACTGCCTCATACACAAGTACTGGGATGAGGAAAAATAGGGCTAGGACTAATGCAGATTACCAATAGGTAATTAAGGCATTAAACACAAGTAGTGGTGCAGCACCATTGGCCTGACTGGGCTTCAGCACTCCCCCAGGTCCACTGAAATAGTGGGCTATGTTGACTTGACGTGGCTGACCTACAGAGCAGTTGCCGGACAGAAAAGGACACAGATGATGAACGGCACTTGGGTTTTGCTGTTAGAAAGGGCCCAGCCCAGCAATTACTAACGTACAGCATTTCACTGTTAGTACCTGCATTCAAATGCCAAATTTTTTAGGCAATTGAAATTGTTTGTTTGTTTGTTTGTTTATTTATTTATTGTGCGCACCAGACCCTAGGGTAGCAGTGATGTGGGTTTAGTACTTGCATGCCACGGGAGTGATTGGAAGGGTAGAGGAGGAAAATGAGACCAGTCTTTCTCACAGCAGTCCATAAGTGGGTGCTTTCAGACTTAAAGGAGAAAGTTAAACGCTTGTAACATTGAGGCTGCACTAGAAAAGTCTCAATAAAATGAGTAAAGAAGTTGGATGTCCCCACACAAAGAGGTTTGCTCTTCCCCCACTACACGTGAAGTTAGCGCCTCTCCCAAAATTTGAAGGGTTAGCCCTCCTGAAATGTAGGTTTTGTTGCGCCCTTGAACACAATTACACACACCGATTACCATATATAGCCTCAGACAGACAGTCACCTATACATTTAAGTGTGGACACTTTCACCATACAGGCACACCCAGGAAGCCACCCATGCATTTAAGTGTGCATCCTTTCACCGTACACGCACACACGCATACCCAGCCACCCATACATTTGTGTGCACTCTTTCACCATACACTCACACACCATGGGTTGAGGGGAGCCATAACACTTAAAAAATATATTGGGCCTCATTAGGACCCTGGCAGTGATGGTATGAATGGTGGCGGTAAGGCACCGCCACCGTTTATACCGTCCTGCAGCATTATGAGTTCTGCTGTCAGGTTCCTGACAGCCCATCAGGTCTTACCTGGTGGGCTGTGCGGCACCAGCGAGCATAACTCGTAATTGCGCCTGCACCATTATCAACATTGCCGGCGCAATCATGCTCCCCACCCCATTCTGCCCTATGGGGCATCGGGAGCCCGGCAATACTGCCACCCGCAAATGGGCAATTACCAGCCCATTCATCTCGTAATGGGCCGGTTATTGCCCAATCGTGGGAGGCGGTGCCGGTAGCGAGCATGGCAGGCACGGCTACTGCCATGCTCGTTATGAAGCCCATTGTTTCTTTTTGAAGTCACTCTGACTTCATAAAGACATTATTTCCGTTAAGGACTGAACCATAACAGAAATAATTTCTTTATGAAGGCAGAGTGACTTAAAAATAAACTATTTATTTTTGAAGTCATAGGGCTTCCCCCACCCCATGACATGGTGGCCTCCAGCCTAGGGTTTTCATGTCATGGGGTGGGGGTAGCCACCAGACTTTTTGTATTCACTCTGCCTTCATAAAGAAATTATTTCTGTTACAGAATTCAAAAAGAAAATGTTAAAAAAATGTAAAAAAAACCCCTCTTTTTTTTTAACTCCAAGTGGGGCCCCCTTCCAGAACATGTGGTCGTGGGGCCCCCCACACCGCGGGGGCAGCGGGGAACCCTGTTACAGAAGTGCCTACGCCCCACAGTTATCCACCTCTCTAACCGCCCCCAGTGCACAATCAAAACTTCCAAATTGAATGGGCTGACTTCACGACTAACAACAATTTAACAACATAGTGTTGCCCTGTTAATTGTCTGTTCGGGGACATTTGGGCACAAATAACAACCTAAAAAGCTTCAATTGTGAATGTAAACAATAATAAGATGACAGTAGACAGGGTATATTTCTTTCTGTAGACAAGCTGCTTCTATCTATGTGGAACTTTCTGTGTAACTTCCCCAACATTGAATTTTAGGGCACCACTGTTAATTTATTGATATTATAATTTTAAATCAAACTGAATATTTAATTTAAAAACAGCCAGTTTCTTGTCTAAGATTTTTGTCTGGGATTATTGTTGTGTGTGGTGTTAAATCAGGGGTATTTCTCAGATAAATGAAGGAAACCTTAGAAACATAGATATGGTCCATATATAATATTTAAGTCATTATACTCTGCAATCCATGGTATTATATTTGGTGATGCTCAAGATGAGAACTATCTATGATACAACATTAAAGATGAACATCTCTGGGATGAGTCTTGCTTCCATTGTTGAATTTTGTTTTTGAATTTATTTATCATCACTGCAAGAGTCATCAGTGGCTCTCCCTCCTCCTCCTGCAAGTGTTGAGCAGGACAGCACTAAGGCCACGCCACATTAGGTCTGGGCATCCACTACTCTTATTCATTCTAGAGGTGATATGATATGATATGAGGTGACATTTATAACACGCCTCTGTTTCTAGGCACGACAAGACAAGGAGGGGGCAACAAAGGGAGGACAAAATAATCATACTAGGCCATGTGTCATTCAGATCGCGGAAGTGCGGGGAAGAGAGAAGGGGAGAGGGCCATGGGGAGAAGGGTGGGGGTAGCCACTAGACTTTTTTTATTCACTCTGCCTTCATAAAGAAATTATTTCTGTTACATAAATCATTTCTTTAGAAATGCAGAGTGAATTCAAAAAGAAAATGTAAAAAAAAGTAAAAAAAAACTTTTTTTTTACTCCAAGTGGAGCCCCCTTCCAGAACATGTGGTCGTGGGGCACCCCACACCGCATGGGGTGCGGGGTCCCCTGTTACAGAAGTGCCTACACCCCACAGTTATCCACCTCTCTAACCGCCCCCAGTGCACAATCAAAACTTCCAAGCTAATTGGGCTGACTTCACAACCAACACCAATTTAACAACACCTCATTACGAGGTTGGAGGCAGCCATGGCGCTATTAGTGCCATGGCTGCCTCCAAACTCGTTCCGACTCCGCCCTGGTGAATGGGGCAATTACCAGTCCATTCCAAGGTTGGCGGGACCGGTAATTCCCCATTCACCAGGGCCATTCCCATTTCAGCCCCCATAGGGCTCAATGGGAATAGGGAAGGCGCTAATAGCGGTACCGCAAACTACAGTACCGTTATAAGTTCTAGAGTCCCTTTGTGAGACCCGTACTTAACGCCTGAAAAAAACAGGCGTTAAGGAAGGATCCGCAAAGGGAACTCGTAGTAGGGCGGTAAGGGATTACCGGCACTGGTGCCCTTACCAGTGCCGGTAATCCCTTACCGCCCACCTCGTAATGAGGCCCAGTGTTCCCCTGTTTATTGTCTGTTCGGGAACATTTGGGCACAAATAACAACCTAAAAATCTTCCTGATAAAATTGTTCTTCCAAAATATCCTGAATGCCCATAATAATTTCATTTACAATAATTTCATTTTGTTTACTTTTTTGTGACTTAATATTCAGTCATATTGTAAAATCGTACACAATGCTTATTTAGTACTAAGAAGGAACACAACAATGGTAAAAAACAAAGACACAAGGATTTGTAAAGTTATTTTATGGTGAAGGGGGAAGTGCATTTAACTTACACATGCAGCCAGCGGGTGGCTCATAGGTGCATAGAGGAGGGACTGTAGGGTTGCAGATACAGACCCTTAATTGCTGGGGAGCTCAGAGGCAGTGCAAGGGCAACTGGGCATGCAGGAGCCTGGGCCCAAGTTCAGAGGGTGGCTAAGTTACCATTGCACAGAGCTGTCAGGTGCATCCGCAGGTGAGAGAAAAAGATAAGCTTCTCTGTGAGATTTTGCCTCAGAAAGCTTCAGAAAAACCAGCAGGGCTACTGAAGTTGCCACCATGCCAAAGGTCTGATGTAGAATGGAAATGCTTCACCGTTTTAGAGCCAAAAGGGTAGCAGCAGGGTGTGGATGGCACTCATAGTGGATGAAGCCCGCTTTACACCACCAACACTATTGTTCTAGCACATTTTTGGGGAACTGTTGTTTTTGCAGGTAATGTTAATACAAATGTGTTTTTCCAGCAAATATTTCAGGATTTTCATCAATTTCATTAACATTTTAAAAAGCCACATGTATTCTGGTATAAGCCCCCTCGTTCTTCACCCACTGAAAATTAAAAAATGTTTTGTCTACCTAGCACCATGAACATTATCTACAATTCTTCCTTGATACTGCAGGGTGAAGACTGATGAGAACCTTTCAACCCTACTTTGAAAGACCAGGCTATTCAGAATTAGTCTATTCAGTTCACACAGAATATGGGCCTAGTAAATGCTGCAGGGGCATGAGTTAAATAAACAAATAGCACGCTGAGGATTACAGTAAGACCAAGGACCAGCACTCCAAGGCTGGAACTGTAAAGTTGACAAAGATTTGTGGACTCCCTTGCAACTAAGACCAGGCCAATGGAGGAGAAAGGGGCTAGTCTACTCCGTTCTCTGAAACAGGAACGGTCATAAACTAATAGACTCCAAGTTTTTCTGAAGCATGGGGCCCGTTTTATCCACAGTTGGCCTAGGTCTACATCAAGCCAAGACAGAAGTAACTCCATTTGCTCCTTAACAGTGAGCGACGGCATAATTCAAACAGTCATGCCTAGTCGACAAATCCATACAAGACCAATGTCCAGGTCTGCTTCATTCTGCCTTACCAGCGCTCTTCAATTGCATTCACCTCATTCAGATTCCCTCAAAATCCATAGCCTGTCTCTAGTATCATTTCCTTTTGAACATCAGGACCAGCTCCAATCACATTGCATTCCACACACTTCCACAGATGCAATACAATCCTGTTTTTCATCTTGTTGTCCCTCTTGCCAGCCGGCCTGAAGCTTCATCTGGTGTCCTAGTAGCACTTTAAGAACCTTTAATATAGACAATACGCATTGCCGAGTTGATAACTGTTAACCAAAACTGGGTATGTTCAGTTATCTTCAAACTATTCTTTTAATGATAGATTCCGACAATTTTATTCCAGGGTGAAAAATTAGTTTATTTCCCAAAGAATTTGCAACCAATTAATATCCATCATGAGTATTCCATGTCGTAGGAGGGATGATCTGCAATGCATCCTTTGTGTGCAAGGCTTGTTCAGGGACACATACCTTTTTTTCGTCCAGTGTTTTCTGATAGCGTCTATTAGCTATTTATTAGATGGCAGAGAGCAAAACCAATATTGTTACATCTCTAATGTAAGGGATGCATCGTTGAGGATGAAGGGTGTAGACTATTTATTAAAGGTACATTCATGATATTATTACTCTGACTATATATGCTGCTTTGGAAAATGTCATATGATATTTATTGCTGTGTAGTTATTACACGTTTTCCTTCTAATCATATACATCCCAGAGCAGATTCTTCTGCTATGTAGCTATTCAACGAGGTTGAATATAAATGTTGCTTGAGGTGTAAATAACAAATTAACAATATGACGCTAGGCTCTGGGCTTCACTGTAATTGGCGTACGAACACAGTAGAGGACTAGACATCCAATCCTTTGCATATAAAGGGATGCCTTATATCATTTATAGATATTATTAAAACAATTCATTCCTTGAGCACTTCCGGGCTGCCTGGTGCAGAAGCGGCTTGAGCTGGAGTAACCTTGTCTACCTAGATCATCCTAGTAACTGTGCAGTAACAGACGGTCCACATAAAGGAGCTCCACGTGACCTATTGTATGTCAAGAGAAAAATGAGAATTTCAGTGGTCACTAATGAAAGAATGAATGCATTACAAGGACCATGCCAACAAGCGAAAAACAAACTGCTTTATTCATAACATCTACTAAAGCAGGCGTGGGTACTCACCTCGCACAGCTAAACATACTCAGCAAATCTATGACCCCCCCAAAACCTCCAATACACCCCCCATTACCTTTTGCACATCTGCTTCTTTCTTCTGACCCTGCAGCATCAGTTCCATCCCTCTTATGCGGGTCGGATCTGACACTGCAGGGTCCCCATTTCTCTTTTTTTTCTGCCCCACCTCCAATTCTCAAGAAGCGGAAGACGCCCGTGCAACCCTCTAAGGCCATCAATACCAAACATGGGGAGAGGGGGACACCTCACAACCCCCGCTCCCATGTATAGTATTGAGTATCCAAGTTGATCGAATTTAATAGATTGAATGGTACTGGGTGAATTCAGCCTGATGTACCATTCAAGGAATTACATTCAATCAAATTTGGTAAAACCCCATGAAATATCCTTTTCACTAAGAGGAACACACACAGGGCATTGATATAGACTCTTAAACTCTTATGCACTGTATACACTTTGCATTTTTGGGAGTGTTGGTACATAATGTTTCTAATATGTATTTTTCACACAGACACATATGAAATGACTGCAGAACTTAACAACGGGTTCAAAAGAATAGAGTTGAAGCATATACTGATCTCATGGTCCCAGTAGGCTACTTACATGTTTTCTTTGCTAGCAACAGCACACATGTCATTTTCCAGAAGGCACCACATGTTGGTGTGCTCCTCAACACTATACCATAGGTGCACAAGTGAGAACAACCACCAAAAATGTGTTTTTCCGCATTCTAAATTCTAGCACATCTAAAAATCACTGCAATGTTGCCTTCTTCAAAGTGGTCATCTTAAGACTCTACTACAAAAGTCCATCTACAACGGGTGCCAAAAAATAATATGCTTATGTCTCTACCATTTTTATTCCTGGCTCACCCTTTGTCCTTTTCAGAGGTTGCAGGCATTAACTTAACTTATGGGGACTGCGGGGTGCATACAAATGCCCCACACAGAAGTGTCTTTCACATGAAAAGCATGATTTTTTAACACTGACATAAAGAACGCTTTGCTTGTGGGTGCAAGTGAAAACTGATTGAAGGTCCCTTTCAACTGAAAAGTAGGATTTATAAACACTGAACCCAAACAGGCTTGACATCTGTATCTGCAGTTTAAATGTGAAAATATACTACTGCTAACAGGACAGATTTCAGGGAAAAAGACATGGTGCATGTTGACAAAAAGTAATGTATATTATGTTTCACATACAGAATACTAGTGACATTTGAAAAGCCACTTTGGTTTCATGAAAAAGTGTCTCTAGGCAAACTCTTTTGCTGGCTGTTGGACACGTGTCACCACAAACTCCTCCACTGTAAAGTTACATCCTCATCTAATTACAACTGCAATAAAGTGTACCCTGCTAAAGGTGTGGCAACCCCAGTGCTCCCCAGACTTGCTGGCTCTGAATGCAGTTACTGCAAGACAAGTTCCCCTTGGCTGGAGCATGACTAAAATAAGATTGGGGACTGGAACTTCAAAGAACAAACCACCAACTTCAGAGGGACACATAAAAAACCTGTGGTTACAGGCTGACCGAGTGAGACCAAATGGCCTGGAGGCAGGATGATTGCCATTTGTCCCATATGAAGATTAATACAATTAATAAAAAAAAATACTATAATTTAAGCCTTTTTCCCAACAATCATAAGTCAGATTTTCTTCATTTGTGTACCATTTTTTACGTATTTTCCAGTTAATTTTGGAGATATAAAATTCATCCACCTACGAATCAAGGAACTGTAATGGCTATCTAAGATGTGTTTCTGGCTGATTTGAAAATGTCCCAAATGTGAGAGTTAATGAAATGGTGGAGGGTGAAATTTGGAACACGGGTAATAAGGTACATATTCAGAACTGTTATACTTTTTATGAAAAGAGCAGAAAAGTGCAACATGGCTGTGCAAATTGGTGCAGACCTGGCTTTCATCTTATTTAATACCACATAATTAGCGGAATCAGAAAATATGAATATTATGGCATTTATAAGTAACAGAATACAGTTTTGCCACATAACTTGATGTTTGCAAAAATGTGACATTAGAACATATGGGGCTTATAAATTAAGCTGCCATATGTCTGCTTCAGACCCATAAACCAATCCTGACTGGGAGGTGAGAGAAGGGTAACTGCCCAATCCTAGTTGTGTGGCCTCTTGCAGGGTACTCCCCCAAGATTGTAAAATTGGTGGGGTCATCGCTGCTACATAAGGTGGACTGTACTAGGAGGAAGGGACAGTGCTGCTGAAATTTACCATTGAAGAGCGCTGGTGCAACGTACAATATGACAGCTGCAAGGAAACACCATAGGAGATTGCTGAGAGCACATCTGGGTGGAGCTGTGTATTGCTAGGAAAGCCAAAGTGCTGATTGGGTCAAATGGTGAAGAGCGGGAGGCCATCCTTGAGAGTGGATTGACCTGACCCCGCCCTATGTTTCCAGAGGATCCTTACATGCATCTGGCTGTCCTGAACTTTAAATAGAGGCTTTCTAAGTTAGTAGAACTGAGCCCTGGGAAACCAAAATGTGGGGAGTCTGCCTGCCTTAAATCTTTTCCCTTTATAGTGGGCGGGTGGGGGGCAAAACTGTGTATATCCTTAAACTATTTAACAAAAAATATTAATTGAATGAATTCCCTATTTGGTGGAACACTATGGGTTGAATTAATTCAAAATTAACAAAGCTCACTTCCCAGTGTGCACTGAAAAACTATGGCCTATAATTTAATTGAGGAAGAGGGTTGTCTTTGTTCTTAAATCAGTCCAATCTTTTTGTCAATCTTTCGCCTAACACAGGCCTTTTGGAGGGGGGAGTCTGAAATCTGAAATTCCCCAAAGAATTCCCAAAGTACGGGGGGAGTCTGAAAAACAAACTGCTAAATCACCCTGTCTTTATTTTAAACCAAAAGTGTGGGTGAAATCATAATTGCCATATGTATTTGTACCAATCTTGAAACCCTACTGCTAGCCTTTTAAGTCTGCAGGAAAATAAAAATCGCACAACTCTACAATGTTTTGGTTATTGATCAGTTTAATTATTTCTTGAATTGAAATTAGTAGACAGTAAAGAATTGTGATTTGTATTTTTTTAACTGATTTGTGTAATTGATTTGAGTAACAAGAAGTTAATGGTGATCCACAAAGAATTTGAAGAAAAAGTGGCAGAAAAGGCCAGCAGGATACAGCGCATAGAACGGTAACTTATGTGGCTGTGATAGGGCTGCGGCTGAGAGCTTGAGTAGGAGCCTGCCAAATTCCCACTGGAAATTGGAATTAGAGAAAGAAAGGGTTTGCTCTCAAACTGCGCACACACATAGAATAATAAGCAATTGCGAATTAAATGAGTGGTTTTAATCAGAATTGGTGCAGCCTGACACGTGTTTCGAGCTTCCCGCTCTTCTACTGAGGCTTAATCTTGGCTAGTGTGTATTTTGAATACAAAGGTAGAAGTTGAGTAATCTGACAAAGTTAGGCGTGGGCTCCCATTATTTTGCAGTTGCATGAATGAATTTTCAGTAAATTATTATCTTGCAGTACTTTCACTGCTATGTGACATAGCAGTGAAAGTACTGCAAGATAATAATTTACTGAAAATTCATTCATGCAACTGCAAAATAATGGGAGCCCACGCCTAACTTTGTCAGATTACTCAACTTCTACCTTTGTATTCAAAATACACACTAGCCAAGATTAAGCCTCAGTAGAAGAGCGGGAAGCTCGAAACACGTGTCAGGCTGCACCAATTCTGATTAAAACCACTCATTTAATTCGCAATTGCTTATTATTCTATGTGTGTGCGCAGTTTGAGAGCAAACCCTTTCTTTCTCTGATCCACAAAGAAGGTGGTGCCTGTAGTTCAGTGTGATTTCTATTACTTTTAATTTAAATAAATACAAATATATTTCATGTACACTGCCCTGGTTCTTGGCCCATTGGTAGCTCAGGGCAAGGCATCCAAGGGGGATGATATGCGTCTGAAGTAGGGCTGAAGAAAATAATCTGTTAAACAGTTTGCTGAATGACCCCTTGAGTAGGGAAGGAAGGAACTCCCCGTGGTGAGGGTGGTCTCTCAATAAACTGTTACAAATTGGGGGCTTGTGGCCAGGATTTATCTAGCCAATTCTGACTCATGACAAAGTGCACTGGTACAGACTATTCATTTCGATACAATTGCATTAAGGTGGAGGGAAAGTCATCTTTGCTTTGTTAAAGTGCCAAGATGACTTTTCTCCTGATTTCCAGGGAGGAGTATAGGTGAAAAATTAAGATTGTGCAAGAACTGGTTTGTTAGAGGAAATCAAGCAGGAACAGGGTGATTTTGCCCCTGAATAAAGAAAGTTTTACTAAGGTGCAAAAAGCCATTGTGAAAATAACTACTGTAGAAATAGGTGAAGTCAGGGAGCATCTCCTAGCTGCATTATTTCTTAAAGGATAATGGGTTGAGTATGAGGCTGGACACTGGCAAACAAGAATTGTGCGGGAGCTTACCTCAGAAAGCAATGATTTTTGTTTTGAAGGTGGAATGTTACACCACGCGCTTGAGGCATTTTATATGACCACAACTGCTTGTGATGAACAGATAGAAATGGCTCAGCTAACTGCTCAGTTATGTTTTAATTTGTTGTTAGTAGAAGAGTGTTGGCAAAATAGCGAGCCTAGTAGGATGAAACAGGCAGGACACCTGTCACAGGCCCAGGATCTCATTGAAAAACTCAAAAATGAGTTAAGAGCCCAGCAGCAAGAGAGTGCAGAGTATGACACACAGTTTTCTGCACTGCAAAATGTAAATAAAAAGTGTGTGGAGAATGTGAGCATGCTGCAACTTAAAGTTAATGATCAGACTATTTATAATAGATTGATTTTAGATTACATTATGTCCCTCAAACAACAAATCAAGACCTTCAAATGGAAAATAGTCAGTTCATCTGTGAAAAAAGGAACCATCAAAGGGAATTTTATGAAATGCACCAAGGTATAAGTACCCTGAAACAACAGAGGGCTCAGCTGATTCTGGAATAAAACCTCTTGAATCTGGATAACAGCATCCTATTACAGAGAATAAATCAATTGGAAATGGAGGTAGAAAAGGAACAGTCTGGTTTTCAGGAACTGACCAAAATGAGCAAAGAAAATGATGAGCAGCTAGAAAAGCACGTGAGACCAATAGAAGCTGAACTATCACAGGCAACCAATGGTAGGGATGAGCAAGAGAAAGAGATTAGTCTCCTAAAGGAAAAGTGCCTTGAATATGCATGCAGCAAACAAGGCTCACCTAGGGAAAATGAATAACTTCAGCATGAAGTATAGCAAACAAAGGATCGATTGGCAGCTAAGAGCAGGGTGCATTAGATTAATCAGGCCTTACTGTCAGAATTAAAACGCTAGCACTCTGTATACCAACATGAAATAAGGACAGAGAGAAGCAGGTGTGAGAGTCTTACAACAAAATTGCAAATTACAAATAGCCGCTGAGGCACCCTGACCAATCAGGATATGGGACAAGGCCCACTGATCAAGGTGAGATTCCCATCCCATCAGGGGCCTCAGACCCGTCATTTACAACCTTCCAGGTACAAATGGGAATTGACCTCATGTATGCCAAGAACAAGGAATATGAAGCAGTTGGACTTACTCTGGTTTAGCCCAAGTGATCCAGAAGGCCAGTCCTTGTCTGATAAGGATGAATATTCAACTCTACCACACGTAAGGGAAAGTGGCCAGACCAGTGTGTCCTGGGAAGTAAAGAGTAGTACTGCAAGTACTTCAGACCATCTCTTATGATGAGAAAATCAGGGAGTTAGATTGTCTGAAGATGCGACAACAAAGAGACCACCTTGCTGTTTTTTTTTTGTTTGTTTATTCACTTATAATGCACAGCTGACCCAGGGGTATCAGGGCGCAGCAGTTAAAGGTAATGCAAGGCTTGATTAACAGGTTACAAATATAGAAATACAATGTAGGCATGATAATAATACATGTGTGATACACAAATGGTACAAAAGTGCAGTGAAAATATACATAGGTGAAAATATAGTAGAAGTGTAACAAAAAATACAGAGGTGCAGTACATACAAATATGATACAAGTGTGTAAACATCTATACAGGTAAGGTGCGGGGGTGCCAGAGTGTAATCATAGGTATAGGATGTGGGATACATATGTGGGATACATTAGTTGTCGTTCGACTTGAGCCATTTGATGTAACTTAGTCTGAACTTTGGATAGGATTGATCTTCTCTAATGGGATATGGTAAGGAGTTCCAGAGTTGGGCAGCTTTGACAGGGAAACCTTTGCCACCAACCTTAAAAGGGTTGAGTCTGGGGATAGTGAGGCAGTTGGCATTTGTTAGTCTCAAGGTTCTGGTAGACGTTCTCCTTTGGAATCTATTCATAAGATAGCTAAGGGCAGCATTATTCATGTGCCTTGCGAGTCAAGGAGGCTGTTTTTGTTTGAATTTTGTTAAGGGTGGAGTGCCAGTTGTTTTGGTGCCTTATCATCGATCTGTGCGATCTTTTGGGCATGCCAAGTGCCGCTCTTAAGGCCTTATTTTGGAGGATTTGTATCTTTTGGATAATTAATTTTGGCACCAATGTATAGGGCATTACAATAGTTGAGCCTAGAAAGGATCAGGGCTCTAGCCAAGGTAATGCAATTGACATCCGATAGAAAGGGTTTGCCAGTTCTAATAAGCTTACATTTGTAGGCCGTGGCGGAGGCCATGGCATTTACATGTTTGGCCAGGGAGAGGGTGGAATTGAGGTAGAAACCGAGAGTCTTTACCTCCTCGGCCACCTTAATAAGGTTCCCATTAATTATGAAGGGTGAGTAATCTTGTCCTAGTTTCTTAAGGTTAGTGTAGGTACCCAGAATGATGAGCTCTGTTTTGTCATTATTCAGGCATAGACCATGGGTACCCATCCATTCCTGGATGATGAGATACACCCTGTTCACCAGGGCCAAATCCTTAGCATAATCCCCAGAAAGTGGGAGGAGAATCTGGGTATCATCTGCATAGTTAGTGTAGGTGATACCAAGATGGTCCAGATCATCAAAAAGGGGCTTGGTGAATATGTTGTATAATGTGGGGAGATGCAAGAGCTTTGGGGCACCCCACAAGTATTGGGTATAGGTTCTGCTGCTGCTAAAGGGGAGAAAAACCTCATGGTCCATTTGCTTAGGAAGGACTCAATCCAAAGTATAGCCTCTTTGGAGAAGTGGGCAGCTGAGTCAAGGTGTCTACATAAGACCTTGTGATCCACAAGGTCAAATGCAGCCGAGAGGTTGAGAAGCAAGAGGAGGGCTCTTTTCCCTTTGTCTCTCAACTCATCGACTTATGACTACAGGTCAATAAGGGCAGTGTCAGTTCCGTGTTGGGGATGGGCGCCTGATTGACGTGCTCCTAGGAGTTTGTGGTGTTCCAGATACTTTTGAATTTGAAGATAACTCTTATCAAGGATTTTTAGCAAGACAAGTACTGTTGTAATGGGGCGGTAGTTTGTAGGTCTGAGTGGATATAGGGTTTTCTTTTTAGTAGAGGGAGCACCCATGATTGTTTGAGATTGGATGGGACGATGCCAGATGCAAATGAGGCATTGAGGAGTTTGGTTATAAAAGGGGCATGGTCTCTTGCGGCATCTTTTATAAGCTGAGCTGGGCAGAGGTTGCCCTGGCAGTCAGAGTGCTTAAGTGAGAGGATGACTTTCTCTACCTCAAGGATGGATATTTTGGTAAAGCTAAATCGGAGGGTCATGTTAGAGGGTGTTTCCTTCGAAAGGACATTCAAAGTGATATGGTTAGGCAGGGAGGGATGGTTTAGGGCTTCTTTTTTTGTGGCTATTTAGTTTTGAAGGGTGGTGACTTTATAGGAAAGGGCTTGGTGTGTGCCTGAGCACCCTGTTTTGTCCTTAGTGCAGTTATCGGGGGTGATAATAGGGGACTCAAGTTCCTTAAGGATGGAAAACAATTCTTTTGTGCTGGAGTTAGTGCTAGAGATACGTTTGTTCGAAGAGTTGCATTTAGCCAGGAACATTCCTTTTTGTACTGGGATGAGATTTCGGTGAGTTTAGTTTTGTTAGCTGCAGATGGGAGTAGTCTTCACGTAGTTTCACAGCTCCTCTTTAGGACTCAGAGGTCTTTGAGCTGAGGGGTGAACCATTTGTTCAGATGATTTATAGGCTTACTAGCTCTAGGTTTGATCATTGCAATTGTATCAATTGTAGGTAACATAATTTTGTTATGCTCCATAACGAGTGCACCGGCGTCAAGGTCATCCCCGAGCGAGTTGAGGGTCGGGAGGATGACTGGGATCACTTTGTCCATTGTTATATTCTTTTTGTTTCCTGCTGGGCAGGGTGGGGCACTAGGAATAGCTAAGGTTAGTGGTCTGGTGGTAAGAAGTAAAAAAGACAGGAGGAAATGGACTGGCCAAGGATACAAGGTGATGGAGGTGATGTTTGCAGTGCAATTGTGTTCTGCCACCCAATCAAAGGTTCTCCATTTATTGTGGGTGGGTTCAGTAATTTGTTGTGATAGTCCTAGTTCGGATAGAATATTAGCGGTGGCTATGGCATGTTTACCTGAAGGGTCGTTGAAACCCATGTTAAAGTCTCCCAAAACTAATAATTGAGAGGTAATTTTATGGTTGTTGGACAAAAGAGTGTAAACATCCTCCTCAAACGTTCCAATAGGACCAGGGGATCTATAGATAAGGTGAATGGTTAAGGTCTGTGAGTTGACTAAAGGGAGTTTGGCTGTGAGGACTTCACAGGATTGGGTAATAAGAGCAGAAACTAGTCTTATGGAGAGGCTAGATTTGAAAATAATGGCGATTCCTCCACCTCGTGCTTTATCTCTATCCTGTCTGATTATACTATAACCATCCGGGATAGCTAAGGAAAGCAAAGGGCCTGTCGCATCATGCAACCAAGACTCTGTGATGGCAAGAAAATCCAGGTTGTCTGCCAGTATCAAGTCAGCGATGTCTCTAGCATGAGCCACTAGGGACCTTGCATTTATTAATGCTGCTTTAAGTGGAAGGGCAGGTGTTATTGTTGTTGCTGGTGAAGCCGAAGAGTCTAATTTCTTAGTTTTGTTCAGAGTTTATTGTTTTGAGGTAGCCTGGTTGGTGTATTTGATAATCTTATGACTATCATTTGTGGTCTTCTGGGCAGTGGGGAGGTTAGTGTTTGTGTTAGCCGGGGGTAGAGATCTGGCGAGTGGTTCAAAGAATTTACCTGCTGAAGGAGAAAAGCCAGAAACCCAGCCTAGGAAGGGCATTCTAAAAACCTCTGTATGTTCAGGGGAAGAGGGGGAATTCCCCAGACTCCATGGATGGAGAGATGAGGAAACTGGGTTCTATCCTGGGCCTGAAAGGAATTTCAGGGAGAATGACCCTGAGAGTTAACTTTGGTACAGGTGAGAGGTGTCCAGACCCTGTGTTTCTGGAAGATATTCCCCGTCTCATAGAGATAGGGAGTGCCTAGAAGACAAGGACTTGAGTACAAATAGCAGCTCTGAGTCAGAAGGTTAATGGATTTAGGTTCAAAGGAAGAAAAAGACAGGGAAACAGAGCAAGGGTTTTGTGAAAGTCCCAATAAGACAAATCAAGGCCATAAAGAGCTTCCTGACTCCACGCTACAAGAATGGCAGGTATTCGGTATGGGAGCACCTGGAACTTTATGAGCAGATGATGGCATCATTTCAGATCAGGAATGATGTGAATTGTATAGCATTTGCTAAATGGACTGTCTCACTTGTGTACTCTAGTTTTTTGCAGGAACAGGGGGCCAGGATCTTTATAAATGGTCCACCTATAAGGCGGCCATATTGAAAAATGTTTCCCCCAACAGATCCCACAAGATTCCCATAAGGCTGTATATAATTTGCAATGTGCGGAAGACCAGGCACATAGGGAGTTTGTGCAGGACCTAAAGCATGCAGTTGCTCAGACTTCCCAATGGGTGAACATCAATAGCAGGGAGTTCATAACTACATATTTCCATGCACTCCCCCAATCTACTGATTAATACATCAAGGCCATGCTGCTATGCCCATTTATGTACTGCATTACTGTATTTGTAGCATATATGCATTTACCTTACTTTGCCTAGTCCACAGTTTGTCGCATCTAGCCTACGCTGTGATGCCTATTGACCTACTGAATTTGTAGCACATATCCATTTAGCCTATTTTGGATAGTCCACAGATTGTCGCATCTAGCATATGTTGCTATACCTATTGACCTATTGCATTTTTAACCCAATTGTAGTCAGCCTATTTTGCCTAGTGCACAGATTGTCACATCTAGCATATGCTGCTTTACCTATTTACCTACTGCCTTTTTAGCCTATTGTGCACTTAGCCTACTTTGCCTAGTCCACAGATTGTCGCATCTTACATACGCTGCCCTGCCTAAATGCTGTACGCCGACCTAGATCAGCACCTTTTGGCTTGTATCTCACTATGTAATGGATCCTTCTGACACTCTGTATCTTGTTCCTGCAACTCACTATATTTTCCAGCTTTAAGCCCCCCTTCAACAACCTTTACATGATACTCACACCTTTCACTACTTTGTACCCACATAACACTGTCCCTCTTTGCACCATGCCATGCCCTAACCCGTATCTGAATTCACCAGTCTTATGGTTGAACACTTTGCTACCAAGCCCACGCCCAATCTACCATGCACTCTCCACCTGAGGAACCTCAGATTAGTTTCAAGATTCTGCCACAAAACACAACACCCACAACACCCTAGTAATACCAAACTTCACACCGCCCAGGGTAACTCTACAGCAATATTTGATCCTATAGATATCACAGTGCCTAACCCTAAAGTCGCCCCAATTCTCCTCCACGATAGTTCCAACACTGCAAAAGACATCATGATCAAAGAGGCCCTTGTCAACGCAAGATCTCTCCTAGCCCATGCACTTGACATTGCAGACTTTATTGTCACCCAAGCCCTTGACTTCATAGCCATTACTGAAACATGGCTACAGGTGGCAGCTGGACCGTCCTTGGCTATGGGCATCCCAGATAATTTCACCATCATTAGATGCGATAGGAACTCTAACCATTCCAAAGGTGGTGGCGTTGCCTTCATCCTCAAAAGATCCCTAGAAGTCAGGCCTATTCCTAACCAGCAGATTCCGTTGTCTGAACTACTATCAGTTAAACTGCCAATATCACCTGATCAAACTGCCATAATGCATCTCATTCACTGGCCGCCAGGACCTATTACTACCTTTACCGATGACATCACATACCTCTTTGCAGCTAACACCAAACTCAACTCCCAATTTATAGTACTGGGGGACCTCAATCTAGGATTCCAAGGCCCTAATGACTCGAAAGCTCTTGATCTTGACAGTACCTTAACAGATTTAGGATTTACCCATCATGTCCATGTACCCACGCATATCAAAGGTAGAACTCTTTATTGACTCTCTGACTTGAACTATAGCAGCAATACGGTGTCTATCACACTGTGCATATGGTCAGATCATCACACGATTACCTTTCCCATTAAATCTAGCCACCAAAGTCCCAAACAAAATATCACCCCATCCATCAGTACCAGAAATAAGAAGGACATTACAAAAGAGAAACTAGTCCCTCTTATCCTCCCCCTCCTCAACAAAGCATTGGTATCTTGCTCAGACCACACAGCTCTAGTAGATACCTACAACCAAACTATCCTAAAAGCACTAAACATGATAGCCCCACTGAAACTGCAGAAACCTAAACTCTGTGCTCATCTCAATTTGTGGTTCACATCACACCTAAGAGATTTAGGTAAAGCGAAAAGAAACGCTGAGGTACGTTGGAAAAGTCTTCCTACGGACACCAATAAAAGATCCCTGATCTTAGCCTCTTCTAATTACAAAGAAGCAATATTCCTTGCAAAAAAGACACTTACAATAAGTGCATCGTTCAGGCCGAATCTAACACCAAGGAGCTCTTTAAGATTCTAAAAGAACTTGAATCTCCTATAGCCCCTCTCGACAACTGCAGCTCTGACACCGCTTGATGTACTAATATCCAAACAGCGCTCCTTGATAAAATCTCTACACTCCAAAGTAAAATAAATGCCACAAAATGTAGCCTTCTCTCGGATTCGCTACCTAACTCCCCCTACTACTATTCCACCAACTACTCATTCCATCAAACCCTTCTGCTTCTCACCTCTCTCCGTCCTAGAAGTGGAAAACATTATCAAAAAACGTAAACCTTCAGATTGCCAAGGTGATTCCTGCCCCACCCCTGGCAGTAAGGATACTGGCCATGATTTGGCCCCCTTCATCACCACCTTTATTAATATCTCTTTCAAATCTGGCTCAGTCCCCTGACAACTTCGAGGACACGTGGGTCATCCCACTAATGAAAAACCTACCTTAGACACTAGCAACCCATCCAACTACAAACCTATTATCACAGTACCCTTTTTCCAGCAAATGTTGTACCGCGCCGCTTATTTACAAATTCAGGACTATCTAGAATCCAATAAACTCCTTGGCCTCCGACAATCTGGATTCTGAACGAGGCACAGCACAGAAACTGCCCACATTGATTTAAAATCACAAATCAAAGACCTAAATGACAATTGTAAGATGGCCTTCTACTTCTGCTAGATCTCTCGGCAGCATTTGACCTGGTCAACCACCCAATTCTTTGCCACCACCTCAAAACTGTGGCCCATTTCTCTGATGAAGCTACCTCCTGGATCAGATCCTTTCTGGCAAACAGAACTATGCAGGTCTTTTCCCCATCATCTGCTGCCAAACCTTCACCTGTCAAGTGTGGGGTCCCGCAAGGGTCCTGTGTCTCACCCACACTGTATAATGTCTTCAAAAAGCCACTTTTTGATATCCTTGACTGTCTGGGTGTCACATACACAAATTATGCCGATGACACCCAGATACTCATTCCTATCACTGGTGACTACACGACTGACTCAAAAGCCCTCAACGATGTATACCTAGTCATCCAGGCTTGGATGGCACATCATGGGCTGTGTTAAATGATGATACAACCAAGCTACTTATCCTAGGTTCCCACTCTAGACTCAATAAATTGCATCCTGCCTTTAAATCATTTGTCATTGATGGTAATACAATCAAGGTATCTAATGATACAAAAACCTTAAGTATCTAACTAGATTCTACATTATCCCTTACAAGACAAACCAACACCGTGGTCTCAGCTTCAGCCAATACATGCAAACTTATCACCGCATGCAGACCCTTCCTCACTGATGCCAACTGCATCATCTTGGCCAGAACTCTCATTATAGCCAGAATCGAGTACTGCAATGCCCTTTAACTAGGAGCAAGCCAAAGGAACATTAACAAGCTTAGGATAATGCAGAATAATGCCATCAGGGCTGCTCTAAACATCCCCAGGAAACTCCACATCTCGGACACCAAGCGCAGCTTACACTGGCTCTCTGTTGCTCAGGAATATCCCTTAAAACCCTTGCTCTCACCCATAAGTGCCAATTCAATTTGGTCCCTGCTTAGTTAGCTAACTGCTTCATCCCCCACTCCTCATCCTGCCCTTTGAGATCTGCCCAAGCCCACACCTAATCCACACCTAGATTTAAGCTGCAAAAGCAGGCGGGTCTAGCTTCCCAGTCCTTGTTGCCAAATTATGGAACGCACTTCCTAAGCCACTTAGAGCTGAACCATCTTATCATTTGTTTAAGAGTAAAGCCAACATGTAGCTCTCTGCACAGGACTGTGCTCACACATGCACCTACCACCTCACTGTGTGAAGGCCTCGACCCGACCCGGTCAACTGCAATTGCATATTTACCCCACACATGCTTTACCTGGAAATTGTCTGCATACCTCCTGCATACTTTTGTGAATTTGCTCAGTTTGCACACACTTATAATTCACTCATGTACCTGTTTGCAACATTGTTAATATCAAACTTTTCTGTATGTAATTTTTCCTCCGGTATACCTGTAAATATCTAATGTATTTTTGTAGGCTCACGCAACAACTGCCCTGTATGTTATCTGTAACTTTGCACCTTTTATGTTCTCTGTAACCTTGTATACATAAGAAATGCACCCAGATGCCTCCGAGCCAGATGCGCAATCCAAAAAAATACATACAAATACAAATACCTTATGACTCAGTTGGTGTGTGATTTTCACGAGCATAGGAGCTTGGATTGGGTGACTGAACAGGCCACCAGGATCTACGAAGTGCAGAAGCCTGAGACCAAACCCCTTACCCCTAAACCTACAAACCATAAAGCACCCCAGCTGCTACGAAGGTGGCAGATGTAAAAACGACCACTCCATTGGATCTGGAGATGGGCGGCCTAAAAGTTACCCTCCTGCCAACAAGCAAAATGGAAGGCAGAAACGAACCCCCACCTGGCCTAATCTAATGGTAGTCAGGCAGAGGCTCAGCATAATTATCCCTCTAATCCTGCCACCTATATAAGCCCTAGTTATAAGGGTACCATACCGATCCTGGGGTATGTATACACTCCCCTGGCCGAAGGGGGGGGACCAATCAGGTAAGTACTACCTCTGGAAATTTCCCTCCAAACTTCTCTCAGGAGAGAGTATCATTTCACCTCCCAATCTGAACTTTATCTCCAGATATCCCCCAAACCAGAAATTCCAAAACAATCCTCCTCTCTCTCTCTCTCTCTCTCTCTCTCCCCAATTTCAGGACAATAGATCCCTGATCCTGAGAGAAGGGAGATTCAGGACAGAAAATTATGGGGGGAATTTCCAGTACCCAAGCAACTCCAGGAAAAATGACAGTTACCCTTTTTGGGAGCAGCAGATGTATGACTTGAGACCTCCCTACAACCCAGGCAAGGTATTGCAACTGGAGCGACAGTTCCAGCAACTGAACGATAATCTGGGGTGCAAGCCGAGGGCTTAGTCCAACCCACAACATAACCCTACTTCACAGAATTCTCTAACACCCAGGGTTGATGCCTGATGGGGAAGGATGGGAGGAAACCTCAGACAAACCACAGGTTCCTGGGGAGGGGGCCCGGGTGGAGGGGAGATGCCACGCCTTACAGGAAGCTTCCTTTCTTACCCAGACAGAGTCCCTAAACACCTCTCAGCCTGAAAGTGTCTCTTCTACCCCTGAAATGGTTAGGTAGGATAGGCCAAAGCAGAACCCACTTTGTGGAGGAACTCCAGATAATCCCCTTTGAAAGAGAAGCATCCCTAGAGGATTCAGTTAAGCAGACCTTCTCTTTTAAAAATGGGAGGATCCCTCCCAAAGAAAAATGGATCCCAAAAGACCGTGAGTGACCCATAAAAAGAAACTATTCAACCCCCAAACATGTGAAGCAGGCAGAATGGAAATTGAGGGGGTATCCTTTCTCCAAACGGGTTCTGAGAACTGTCGCCAGGTAAAGGTGGACAGACAAGGAGCTGGGGAAAAGGAGGATCCCCAACAACTCCCACTGCAAGTTGCAAAGTTTTATTTACAGATTTCCGAAATCTGACATTCAAACCTTTCCAAGATCACACAGAACATGACCACTTTCTTTGCATATTGGAGGAGAAAGAAGGCTGATTTTATGCACTAGTCAAGCTGCAGGGTGAGTGTGAATTATCAGCTGTGGGGGATAATGGATCCCAAGCCACCCTTCCGTCAAAGAGGATCTTTGATCAACTAAACGCCAACATTTCAATGGGAATGTTATTTCCATCAAAGGGACTGCAGATCTGGAAATAAAAATTGGACGGCACTGGCTAATACATCTGGTGATAGTTGTGACTCCCGAGGGAACACCTTGTTTATTGGGGAACGATCTCCTCAGGAGGTTATCATCTCTGATCGATGGTGTAAAGAAGGTCCTCTAAACTCAGACTAACCGCCCCATAAAATGAAAAATAAGCACCAATTGCGCAAGCCTGAATGGTATCGTTCAAAGTAGTTGATCAACGTTCTCTGAATATAGAGTTCAACTTCCAGAATAACCAAGCCCCAGACATCACTGTTATCTCTGTAGGAGAACAAACTGGTGATGGGAACCCTTCTCCATTTTTGAAAGTCAACCTTCCTCCCAGATTTAAGTGGCAATCCACCCTGGAAGAGAATACCCTCAAATGTTACACCAGCTCAAAATCAGAAGACAAGGAAGAGCTTGCTCAAAGTCTGATGGACATTCAGAAAAAGGGTGAGCAGTTGTTTTTCCCCATTCAGTCAAATGAGGGGGAGGAGTCACTGCTTGTCAGAGTATGCCCAAAAAATGGAAGGAGCTTCATCAGCGAAGAATTATTCAGGAAATTCCCAAAAGATAAGCCCATTCCCACATTTAAATTGATTGACAAATGCGAAGTAGGTCTGGAAACCATAAAAATCCAAATATCTCCTGCATAACAGGTGTATGCTTAGCATTTCCAATGGCAACAAAAGCATAGAACATCATTGTTGGGTCGTGAGAGATGTCCCTTCCATCTTTTATCTGACATGTGACATTCTCAACTGATTCACCATCAATTTGGACCAAATTAATAATAAAGCCTGGTCCCGACTGGGGAATAACCACATGGGCCTTGACAACACTGAAAACGCATTCCGGTCAGTTGAACTGCTACCTTATGTGGTTGAAGTTCAAGTGCGAGAAGAGGTTACCATCCCAGGGCAGGTGCAACAATTTACTGTACCCCTCAAAATTTAGTGAGGACAGAACCTCAAACATCAGGGTGCCTATATAAATATAAATTCCTATCTCCAACAACAAGGTTTGTATTTAAATCCAACACCTCTATTAGACCTAGAACACAATACCATTTGAATATTGGTGGATAACAGTGACCCTCGAAGTATCACATTGGGTACAGACACCTTTATTGGAATGGTTGTTGATGCTCAACATTATTCTATTGATTTATGTACTGAAATCATGGGACCAATCCCAAAACAACTGGTTAGACATCAGCTACCTTATTCCTCCAGAAAAGATTTTAACTAGGCATGGGGGGAATTTCCTGGTGTACTATTCCTGCCCCTACATTATGAAGGAGGTGACCTGTGACATTAGGAGGCAGGAGGTAGTGTACAGAGTCATGGACTACTATCTCGAATCCCCTGTCCAGGTCAACACCATCAAAAGAGATCTCTCCACCCAACTGGAGGATACTGCTGAAATTGACAAGCCCAAGGTCTTCCCAGGATTCAAGCAGATGGTTGAGAAAAGGATCAATCTTGCTGATGCCTTTTAGACTGAGGAGCAAAGACAAAATCTAAACAGGACTTCTTGGAAATCCAAGATATCTTTTCAGTGGACTCATACGACTCTGTATGCACATCCATTCATTCAACCACCATTTTGACTGGCACCAAGATGGCTCCACTATTTGTGAAACAATACTGGTTACCTCCCGGGTCTATGGAGTCACTCACAGAGATTGCTAAGAATGTATGATTGAGTGGGATAATTTGTTTGATCGATAGTACCTTCAACAACCTAGTACTTGGATCCCTAAATGAAGCGGCCAATGGAAACTACATGCAGGCCTGAGGGAGTTGAACAAACGGGTTCCCATGTCAAGATGGCCCCTTCCTTATATCAATCAAGCACTGGGCCAAAGGTCAAAGGTGTACATCACCATTGACCTGACCAATGGTTACTGGACAGTCCAGTACAAGCTTGCCTTCACCTTCGGGGTGCAGCAGTACACGTGGACCAGAACGGCTTTGGATACATAAACTCCGGCAATGAGTTAAACATCTTTTTACATAAGTCGATGCCCGATTTGGGAAAAGGGGGAACCTGGACTATGCGGATGATGTTTTGATCAAGAACGGTGGAAGAACATACATCAGAAATCTGCTATATTCTAACCAGTTGCTGAAAGCAGAAGCAAAACTGTGCTTTCCGAAGGCATAGTGAAGTAAGACTCAAGTGAATTTATTAGGGCAGGAGAAAACCCCTTATGGTGTGAATCCCCACGCGAAGAAGGTGGATGCCTTATTGAAATTAAAAGACCTTACCACTCTGTGAAAATTAAGAAGCCTTCTTGGACTTACTAAATATAGTTGAAAGTTAATTGAAGACTAAGCAGAGGTCACTCGACCCTTGGTCCATTTATTAAAGGCTGAAGCCAAGTGGGAGTGGGGTCCAGAACAATCCGAGGCATTTAAACAACTGAAAAGAAGCCTTACCCAGGCTCCTTGTTTGCCCCCCGCCCATAAAGAACAAGGAGTTCTTCTTGGAAACAGGGTTCTCAGACACTTGCCTAACAGTGGTATTGTACCAAAAGAATGACAAGGTCAACAAAGTCATCTCTTACGCGATCAAGACTTTGTCCTCTGTGGAGTAAAAATTCAATGACCAGCGAGAAGTCACACCTGGCAAAAGTGGGGGCACTGAAAAACTACCACACATTCATACAAGGGGATCACATCATTGTCGAGACTCGACAACAACTCTTGAAATATCTCCAAAGTGACAGAATCCAGGCGAGGGACCAAGGCTTTCCTGTACAGGTCAGTTATGTGCAACACAAGAAGAGTCACCTAGCACAAGGGTTGACGGACTTGCATGATTGTGCTAAAAAATGTCTTGAGACTTAAAGTCTAATGACCAACAACAACATGGAGGCGTACTTAACTTCCCAACACAAGGTCTATGAAGAAGACACGTGTCAGGGGATACCCGCAGTTTATGTGGATGGGTGCTCCTACCATGTTGATAGCAGCGGGAAAATAACTGGTGGCTGGCATTATGAATGCCTGGGTGAATGATACCCCAGAACCCTCTGCTGGTTATAAAATAGGGCCCCAAAATAGTCAGGTTGCAGATTTGATGGCAGTTTATCATGTCATCCTCACTGCAGTACACCACCAACTCAATGAACCGGTCGTAATCACTGACTCGGATGTCAGGAATGGGTGTGTGAGCACCTGATTAACTGGAATAATCGATGCATGCTTTGTGCCAACAACAAACCCCTAAAATATGCCAAACCGATCCAGTCAATTGATGATCTGATGATCTCCAATGAGATCATCACCTATTGGAAAAAATTAAGAGGTCATTCCAGGATAGAGGGGCCAGATAAGATTGGGAAAGACCAGGCTGACCATCTGGCTAAAACTGGAGCTCTGCAGGGGAATTTCATAGAAACTGAATCCCTGCTGGGGGGAAATCCAAATTGCTGCTGTCACCAGGTCACAAACTCATGCGAACAGGGAACTCTCAATGGCTCAATGGTGTAATGATACCACAGATGCAGATTTTATCACTGGACAGAAAGAGGACCCAATTCTTGGGAAATGTTATTGACACATCAAAGACCCTGTGAGCTTTCCTTTAACAGAGTCAGATTATACTGGTAAATAGGATCTCCAGGTGTTGATGATGTTCCGGATCAAATACGATTTGTTGGTAAGGAGATCCCTATCTGACTGTGACCAGTGGGTGGTACCTACCTCATTCCAAAGCCTGATGTTGAACCACTCCATGAAACAGCCACTGATGTTCATGGGGGTTTCACCCGACATTAGAAATCTTGCACAAGTTTGCTTACTGCCCACACATGGGCCAGGACCTCAAAACTTACCTAAAGGGGTATCTTGTGAGTGCTCAATTTCAACCCAGTTCACTCACACATCGAGCTGCCCTACAAAAAAGGGGAATGACACTGCCTTGATCAGATCTGCAAGTCAATGTCATCAGGCCAATAATTTGCTCCTCTAGAGGAAACAAGTACATGTGACTGTAACATGCTTGTTCACAAAGTGGGAAGAATGTCTTGCAGTCCTGAATTGTAAGGCAGAATAGCTGCTTCACTGATGATCAATCACATCTTCTCTCATTTTGGCCTCCCACAAAGAATTGAGTCAGACTGAGGAAGCCATTTTTACCAGTGAGGTGATGGCGAAGATGTTAGAGATTCTAGGGGTAAAAAGAAAACTCCACATTGCCTAATGCCTGGCCTCAAGAGGGTGTAGAGATACAACAAAACAATTGTGAGTATCTAAAAGAAGTTTGTGGCATATTCTGGACCCAGTTGGGACATCCAATTATCTCTTGTCCTGATGGCTATTAGATCTACACCATCTTCTGCAACAAATATGCCTCAATTTGAGTTCATGACCAGGCGAAAAATTGTGTTACCGCAGCTCTATAGGACACAGGAGAAGACACTGATAAATATGTCCACTACTCATGAATACATTGAAAATTTAAGGAAGCACCTCCAGCATGCTTTTGCAAATGCTCAGCACAATTTAGTAAAGACGGCTGAAGGAATCAGGATCTTAAGACCAACGAGAAAGAATGTGAAGTAGGGGATAAGGTTTACTTGTACAATTTTCAAAGGAATCAGGCAAAGGATTGGAAATTCCTCCCATGTTGGTGTGGCGCCTTTGAAATTGTAGATGAAATATTGGCTGTTGCCCACAAGATCTGCATCCCAACAGGAGAATAGACAGAAGAAAAATGGGTTCACACCAATCAGTTGAAATGCTGTCATCCCAGACATACTTTACGACTGATTGAATAGCCGAATGAAAGTCGGCAGAGGAACCCTCTATAGAATGAAAACGAAGGATGACAAATTTGGATGGCAACTGAGACAAATATATGTATATTAATTTATTTGGTGCCCACTGTGAAAAAGAAGAACATGTATACAACATGTTTTGTGAAAAGGTGATAATGTTTGGTTATACCTGTATCATGTTCTTGTTATTGTCCATTTTATGTAAATTTTCTAAGGAAATATGTGTGTAAAAAGGACTAAACCTCTTTTTCTTTCTATTATTAGAGAACTAGCCTCCTTAAATTCAAGTCTGGATGTGAGAGGGGAGTCCAGTGAGAACTCCAGGGACCCTGGAAAAGAGAGAAGAAATGGGGTGCCACGCCACACCCTCCAACCCAAAGAAGGAAGGGGAGGCTGGAGTGCCCACTCCCTAATGAAGGAAGAATGCAGGTGCCATGCTACACCCTCTAGCCCAAAGATGGAAGGGGAGGCGGAGTTCCCAATTCCTAATGAAGGAGATTGTGGCTAATGAAACACCACTTTGCCCTGCTTTCCCCATCAAAGAGTCATGGAGAAACATGGGGGGGCAAGGGGCATGTGGAGTGCATTCAAAGGCCACAAACAGAAGTCCCCTTCACATTAAAAGCAGGATTTTTTTAACACTGACACAAAAACACATGCAGAATACCAGTCACATATGAAAAGCCACTTGTTTTCATGAAAATGTGTCTCTAGGCAAACCCTTTTGCTGGATGTTGGACAGATGTCATCACAAGCTCCTGCACTGGAAAGTTACACCCCATCAAATTACAACTGCAATAAAGTGTGTCCTGATAAAGGCATGCAAACCCCAGTTTTCCCCAGACTTGCTGGCTCTGAAGGCAGTTACTGCGGGACAAGTCCCCCCTGGCTGGAGCATGACTAAAAGGTGTAAAGATTGGGGGCTGCAGCTTCAAAGTGCAAACTTCCAACTTTAGGGAGACTCATAAAAGACCTCTGGTTACAAGCTGACAACCATTCATTAATTTAAAAAGACTTTTATCATTTAGGCCTTTTTCCCAGCAACCTTAAGGCATACTTTATTCATTTATGGACAATTTTTTAGGTTATTTCCAGGTCATTTTGGAGATATAAATTGCATCCACATGCAACTCAGGGAACTGTTATCGCCAGTCTGGCTTATCTGGAAGTGTTCCAAATGTGAGAGTTGGTGAACAGGTGGAGGGCGAAATAGGGAATAGGGTAATTATGTCCATATGCATATCTGTTATACCTTTTGTGAAAAGGGCAGAACAGTGCCACATGGCTGTGCAAAATGGTGCAGACCTTGCTATAATCTTATTTAATTCCCCATGATTAGCAGAATCAGAAAATATGAATATTATGACAGTTATTAGTAACATTATAAGGTTTCACCACATAACTAGATTTTTTCAGAAATTTGACATGAGAACAAATGGGGCTTGTAAAGTAAGCTGCCATTTGTTTGCTCCAACCCCTAAACTAATCCTGACTGGGAAGCTGGGTTTGTAATTGTAATTGGTTATTTATAATGCACTTAATAACGAGAGGTTTCTAAGCGAGGATCCGGGGATCAAAACTTTGTTGCACTGCATTGTCTTATTTCCAAGGTGATTGCGTTGCTCCTGAGCTATCCTCCCTTTTGGGAGGAGACAGAATGGGAACTGTCCAATCCTAGTTTTGTGGCCTTTTGCATGGTACTTCTCCAATATTGCAAAATTGGTTGGGTCATCGCTGCTATGTAGGGGGACTGTACTAGGAGGAAGGGAAAGAGCTTCTGAAACTGACCATCGAAGAGCGCTGATGCAACTTACAATCCGACAGCTGTAAGGAAACTCCAGAGGAGATTGCTGAGAATACATCTGGGTGGAGCTGTCTATTGCTAGGAAGGCCTGAGTGCTGACTGCGTCCAATGGTGTAGAGTGGGAGGACATCCTTGAGAGTGGAGTGATCAGACCCCTGCCCTATCTTTCCACAGTGTCCTGACATGCAGCTCACTGTCCCAAACTTTAAATAGAGCCTTTTTATGTAAGTAGATCTGGGCCCTGGGAAACCAAACGGTGGGGAGTCTGCTTGCCTTAAATCTTTTCCCTTTATAGTGGGTGGGGGCAACACTGTGTTGATCCTTAAACAGTTTAATTAAAAATATTAATGTAATTAGTTCCCTATTTGGTTCTTAACTCAGTCCAATCTTTTCGTCAATCTTTTGCCTAACAAAGGCTTTTCGGAGGGCAGGGTCTGAAATCAAAAATCCCCCAAATCATTCCTAAAGTAGAGGGGTCGGAAAAATAAACCACTAAATCACCCTGTGTTTATTTTAAACCAAACGTGTGGGTGAAATCATAATTGCCATATGTATATGTAGCAATCTTAAAAACCCTACTGCTAGCCCACAGGAAAAACAAAATTGCACAACACTACATTAATAAATGTTTTGGTTATTGGTCAGTTTTAATATTTCTTGAAGTGAAATTTATAGACAGTGAAGAATTGTGATTTGTGTTTTTTTAACTAATTTGTGTAACAAGAAGTTAAGGGTGAGCCACAAAGAAGGCGGCACGTGTAGTTCAGTGTGATTTGTATTACTTTCAATTTAAATACATTTAAATATATTTCCTGTACACTGGCCTGGTTCTTGGCTCATTGGTAGCTCAGGGGAAGGGACCGAAGGGGCATGATATGCGTCTGAAGAAGGGCTGAAGAAAATAATCTGTTCAACAGTTTGTTGCGTGACACCTTGAGTGGGGAGGGAAGGAACTCCCTGTGTGGATAGTGGTCTCTTAATATACCTTTACAGGCATTTAGGTATACTATGAGGGTGTTAAAAACAGTGATTCATGACCCAACCAGGAGCAGGCAAGCTATTTGGTGGATTTGCGGTGTACCACTGGATTTTACCACTCACTCTGCCATATTTGCTGTGAGATCCTTTGGTACCAATTTCATTTGGGACTTCAGGCAAACAAGGTCAAATGTACTGGCTGCAGCTTTCTTTGCCAGGCATCACCTTCTACGCTATGCAGCCTGCTGACTCCTCTGGGTTAGTGGTGCATATATATCTCTGTAAAAGGTATTTTTGGAGAGGTTATTTTTGCTGTGGCAAGCTAAAAAAGTAAGCCACAACATTCTTATTTGCCCTATTTGAAGAAAGGGGATAAGTGAAAGGGGGACATATGGTGCTGGGGTGTCGGATGAGGATTAAAATGTAAAACAATGAGAATGGCACAACTGGGGTTTTTGCCGCATGGAAAATAAAGTGGCATATTCACCCCAAACATGTCACCCCAAGTTTGCGGATTTGTCCACCTATTTTCGGCAGCTTGGTTAATTTATCTATTTACTTGCTCAAATGGACTCAGGCTTTTCTTGGTGTATCTGAAGAACTGCATCCCAGTCAAGAAAGTGTTCTTCCCTCTCTGATTACCCCCATTAAGAACTATTCCTATGTTTAGGAATGAGTGTGAGAATGGGGTTTATGGACCCAAGTTTATTTAGGGCTGATCGGAAACCCATTCCCTGCTATTGAGGGTGATTATACTGGCTTCAGCATTGGTACATAGAGTTAGAGCACCATGCGATCAGGAGGGGCCATAACTCATGCTCAGATGATTACTTCGAACACACAAACACGCACACACAATTCCACTGCCCATCTCCCTCACTTCATTTATTGGCAACACGTATTCCGTGGTCACCAGTATTCTGTCTCCTGTTCTCCCTGCTCTCAATCTCCTCACTCGTGTTGTAAGAGACGAGTCATGACAAACAGGGTGACTCCTCTGCAGGTCACTGGAGGAGCACCCACTCACTAAGGCTGTCTGTCAGCGCAGGCGACGACCCTCTCTGTTTCTCCGCATCTGTCCCGTCCCGCTTCCCCGCTTCTCCTGTATTCATCATCACAATGGCTGCAGAAGCCTCCAAGAGCTGAAGCAGGACATGGAAGGGAATAGGACAGGGCAGGCCAAAGGGTTCTGTCGTCTGCCCATGTACGCCTCTCAAACCCAACACTTGAACCTCCACAGTTAAGTCCACAAATTACTATTCACGCGCAATACGAATCATGTGTGAATTAAAATATTAATTTATACATAGTGTTTGATTGCTGTCCCAATGTAATAGTGCTCCCTCTCTGTTTCATTAAGCCCAGAAGTGAATTACTGATATAGGGCAGATATGTTAATTCACACAGACATTAATGAGGAGATGATTTGCATTTCTGCGACAAGGGCAGAAGACGGCTACTTCAAACTAATACATGAATGCGATTAAGAATAAAACAATGTTATCAAATTGTAAAATAAAATATAAGCTACATAGCAGACAATATACAAGAATGCACACTCGATGGACCAATATTTTCATGCATAGTTGCTGTGTTTCAAATTCCTAACATAGAGAATAGTGATGTTGTAGAAAGGCTTGGGCGACATGCCGCTGAAGAAGAGATGACAATCCATGTCCCTTTTGCTTGACAGATGCACCCCCTCTATTCTCTCCAGTGAGCAGAGGCGTCACAACATGACATCCTGTCCTTAATGCTTGACCCGCTGCATGTCCACTTGCCATAAAGCACAAGAAACAGAACATGTTTTGACAACGGAAATACATTCAAACAGTTGTGGGTGATGGAACTTCAAGTTTATTTCTCTTTTATTATGTGAAGTTTGTGAAAGCAAGAAAGTCCTGTTTTCTAGACTGCTGCATGAGGGCAGGTTCTCTCGAGTAATTTCAGAAAATCAGGGTATCATTGCTTGGGTTGAGGTGCCATTGCAAGCTTTACTTAAGTATATATGAATGCATCAATCATGAACACAATCATTAAAACAATAGGCACAGTGAGAGAAAAATGGATTACAGTATATGATCAAGCAAAGTATTTCCAAAAGGTGAGGATTTTCGTTCGGTATCTAATTTTTCTAAAATACAGATTGGAGACCTTGCCAAGATCTGATAGAAAATGGGGGAAATTCCTATCTACATTTGTGTGAATTGTGTTATCTGGATGGCTTCCATCTACTGTCAATAGCTGTCAATGCAAACACATGTTTTCATGTTATGTTGTATCTTTTGCATTAATAATCTGGAGGAGGGTATTAAAACAGTTAACTGGCCTTTTTCTGCTTACATTTCCATGAATTTGCTAAAATTACCTAGGGTAACTGGACATTTCTCTGGGCCATTACTGGCGGTAACAGCATTTAAACCCTGTTAGTGCTGTCCTCCTAGGGCACACACACTGTGAGCAAGGGGCATGTGGCCAGGTCACAAGAAGAAAAAGAGCATACAACTATTGAAGAGAATGTACCAACATTCTGATAATTTTAATTCATCCCTCTCCATTTAGGGTATGTGGGATAACTGGAGCTAAAATTCTACTCATTGAGTAATTAGTGTACCAAGTACGTTTACAGTGATTAGTGTCTTCTGATTTTTTGAGCTGGTGTCATTTTTAATGATTGCGCTTTGTACGGGGTGCCATCCGTTCAAATGTTGTGATGTCTAGTTATTCCTATTGCATGCATTGTAATTTTCTATATTATGTGGTCCCTTTACATCTTTGCTTCTCAATAATATTCAACTAAAATGATAAACAATGAATGAGAGTATTGGATTTCGGAGTAGGTAGGCAATATGAAGACTGTGCCATAACAGTAGGGATGACACAATTTCCAAAACGAGTGATGGAGGAAGAAGACCTTGAATAGGAAAACATGGTTGGTTTGATGTATTAGCCCGGTTACAGGATCCTTACTCTCAGTCCAATAAAGCAAAATTGTGAGGAATGATATAGAATCAACATGAGGCTATTGTTCTATATGTCTATTGATGAATACTTAATTTTCCAGCAGGACATTTATAGGAATGCAACATAGAATTAGCTGCTATCAGATCATTATAGAATAATTGCATACTGCTAACCTGTTGATAAGGAGCAACGCTCTAGCATAGGAGACTTCAAACGTATGTGTGTATATGTGTTTGTGCGTGTGAGTGTACATTAATCCACTATGACAATGCTGAACCAAGATCGGCTTCAACCTCTTCCAAATGCTGGGCAACCATCCCGTCTTACTTCCTTACAAGAGAAAGCTCTATTCACCTGTCCTCATCATGCCTCAACTGTGGCAAGAAGATTGATTTGCATGAAATGGCGCCTACATGCAGGGCTGGACTGGGAACTAAAAGAGACCCTGGAAATAATTAGTGCAGACCAAAAGAGGCCCTGGAAATAAAGTTCAAAGTGGCCCTATATGACACATTTTCAGCAAGCCCAATGCTTTTCCTATGAGAAAATTTGGAAATACCACAGAAAAGAGGCCCAGGGTGCAGAGGCCCACCGGGAAATCTCCAGAGTTCCCTAAAGGCCAGTCCACCCCTGCCTACATGCAGCACAGGCAATAGCGACCCGAAGCTTGGGCTGCAATCTAAAAAAGAACACACAACACCCATCCTTGCTTTATTGTGCAGAGCACTGATTAGCAATCAGGTCCCAGATTACCGACAATCCATGCAAATGTATTTTGAGCATGTGCAGAGGCCCCTTGTGCCTGCGTAAATGCACTTTTCAGCATGATTAGAATTTGCATGAAATCTAATGCATTTTGCTGGCAAAAATGTACTATAGTCTATCCCCTGGTGAAGTTCAAATTAATCTGCATGGTATGATATGATATGATAAGTCATTTATAACGTTCCTGTACACAAGTGTTTCCAGGCGCGACAATACAAGGGGGGGGGGTGACAGAGGGAGGACAAAACAAACGATCTTACTAGGCCATGTGATTTTTTAGATCATGCAAGTGCCATCACACAAAGTGCAGTGGGGGGGAATGGGGAAGTGCAAGGGAGAGGGAAGGGGGAAGTACAATCAGGACAGCTTTTTTTTGAGTATGTGCAGACAGGGCAGCGCGGCTCTGGATACGTGCAAGGAGGCAGGGGACTGCAGGGTTACAGTTACAGCCCCTAAGTTGCCCTAAAACAGGTAGGTCAGCGGGGGAAAGAGAGTGAGAGAGAGAAAGCAGAGGTGGAAAGGAAGGTCTTAAGGTGCTTCCAGATCTTCAGGTGGTCCTGCTCAAGTTTGAGAGGGACAGGGAAGCCATTCCAGAGGGAGGAGCCTGCAGAGGAGATATATCTACCCCCCACTTTCTGACTGGAGAAGTGTCTGACCCTCAGAGAGTTTTAGGTGGCTGAGTAAAGGGCACAAGAAGGAAGGTCTTTTGGAAGAGAGAGTTGGATGTAGTGTGGTCCCCGACACCAGAAAGACGACCCCAGAAGACGGTATTGGTAAAAAAAAAAGTGTCTATAACAAGATTACCACGAGTTTATCATACCACCAAATGTTCACATTGAAAATAGTTAAAAACCGCCTGTTTTTTATGTAGAGGAGATGTCTGCATGCTGTAATACACAATCCCCATTGAATCATATATGACTCCAAAACGGAGAATAACTGAATGATTTGCATGACTCTGAACCATGAATTGTTGTCCCAGGACCAGATGCTTATTGCATGCATTTACAGTATCAACATTTTGCAGTATTTCCAAACATAATACTGCCAAATCAAATGAGACCCTAAGTGTGGAACAGTTTAATGAAGTAGAATTAGACGTCTTTGTGATATTTGTCTTTTGGACGAGTAGTTTTTGCTCTACGTTGATAAAAAAAAAGTACATAAAGATCAATTGCAAAAAATATAATTTACAATAAATAACTTTTTCATGATGTAGTGCTTTGTGACATATTTCCCCATACAATTACTAAAATATAATATATGCATTTTGTAGGAGTCTTTGACAGGAAATAGCAATCAAAACAAATGTATTGTTCTCTAGAATAATTATATCGTGCTATAATGACCTTCTCTTTTACCAATATCTTTTCAAATTAATATGTTTCTATAGTAGCCGAATAGCAACACCTGAAAAACTAGAGATGCTGCTGGACAACAGATACAACTCCCAGGGCTGTCAGAAGATGTGGAGAGGCCGGGGGCAAAACATTTGGTGAGGCCCCCTTACAATTTTTTGCACTCGGCCAGCGCCGGCATATCCGCACACAGGAGAAATCTACCCTTGAGTTTGTGTGCAGGATCCCAAATATGGTTTATTACTACTTTCTCTACTGAAGAAAGGTTCATGCCAGACTAACTTTTTTATCATATGAATAAATATATATAAGATGGCATGAGCTTTCCACTGCGCCACCTCCAATTCTCTGAGGGTCAATCACTTTTCCAAGCAAAGAGTTGAGGGCAGATCTCTTTCTTCGGCTGGGGCCTCCCTCTGGAAACAGCCTCCCTGCCTCACTGAAACTTGACGAGCACCATCTCCGGTTCCGGAAGCACCTCAAGACCTGTTTATTTGCTTCTGCCGTCTCTCTTCCTCTCCCTTGCTGATCACCTGCCTGATCCATACACTGGTCACCTGGTCAAGCTCTGAATTTGGGCCCAGGTCCCTGCCTGTCCTGTTGCAATCCCGCACTGCCTCTTGGCTCCCCTGCACTTGTGGTCTGTATCTGTAACCCTACAGTCCCCGCTCTTGCTCGTATTGTCCACCCGTTGGCTGCACTTATGAGTACTTACACTTGCCACCAGTTGGCTGCACTCTTGTTTCTCCTTTGTTCCTGCTCTTCTGCATCCTACCCCACCCTCGGCACTTCTCCCCTCCCCCATTCCCTGCTCTTGCACGATCTGAATGACACAAGGCCTAGTAAGATCTGTGTTTTGTCCTACTCTTTTGTTTCTCCCTCCTTGCCTTGTCGCGCCTAGAAACACTTGCGTACAGGCACGTTATAAATGCCATATCATATCATTAAGGAGCACCCTGCCCCTGTTTGTGCATTAAAACACACATCATACACAGTGACAAATGATGTACAGTGGAGGCTGGTACATTTCTGAACTTAAGAGGCTTAAATGTTTGTTCCAATTAGTCAGGATCAACAGAGCACAGTGAGGGAGCCCAAACCAAACAAGGGTGGCTTGGGGGGGGTGCTCACTCCCAAGAAAATGTTTGAAACATTGGGTTAAAAGTATGCATTTTACAGCACTTTCTTTGCAAAATTGGGTAGAAATCCACACAGTTTGCAATTGGTTTTGTATGGAAGCACATGGAAATTCCCAATAGTTGCAAATCACAAATTGTGCATAGGAACATTTTCCAATACATTTCATGCCGCCTTTCCACGCGGGATATGCTAGTGTAAACATATATTCATGCTGCTTGTTCTAATTATGTTGAAGCAGGCTGCATCAACATTTGCCATTATTACCATGTACGGATTCCCAACCAGTAAAAATGCCATGCCACAGAAAGTATATCCAGGCTGACTGTGTACCATAAGTGTTATTACTGGCTAGATTGGCCTACATTCAAAGTGGGCCAATTTAGCCAAGTAGTATGTTTGCTTTAACCTTGATGCATAGTCCTGTGCATCAAGGGTAAAGCAAAAAGAGAACTGGCAATGCTAACAGTTTGGGCATTTGTGTAGGCATGGGAAAGGCACTTCTGTATTGGTATTAGCTGGCCATTTATAGTGCCAGTGCAAAATGGTTTGAGTACCTGAGCAGCTAATAGCAGTGCCTCGTAAATGCCTAATACTTATACACAAGCCAAAACTGTTGGCTTTGCCAATGCTTATTTTTAAAAGAATTTTGGCGAAAGACATGCAGGGTGTTTTTAAATTGAGTGGCCAAAGGCAGACCTGATTAAGACATTTTTATTACACCAGTTACATGTTTACAACTCCGATGAAGTCATGAACTTTTAGAAGACTCCTTTGAGGAAACACTTGCAGGCACATTGAGGGCAAAGTTTGATGGCTAGCCATGTTTAAAGCTAGCCCAAAGAGTTCCAGTGAGGAGTTGTTTTGGGTGGGGAGGGCAGGGACTGGGTGATAATTGCCATAGGGATTAGCATGGCCATGAGAAATCATTTCACTGTTAGCACCTGCATTCATATCCATACATTTTTAGGTAATTGAAATCGTGATGTGGGGTTAGCACTTGCATGCCAGGGGAGTGATTAGAAGGGAAGTGGTGACATGAGACATCTCATTCTCACAGCAGTCCTTAAGTGTGATGTTTCAGAAATGAAGGCAAGAGGTAGCTGCTTGTAACATTGAAGCTTCACCAGAATAGTCTCATTCGAAAAGTGGAAAGATTTTAGGTGCCCCCACACAAAGAAGTTTGCCCCTTCCTCACAGCTACTGGCGTTAGCACCTCTCCCAACATTTGAAGTATTAGTCCCCTTTCCCCCCTGACATTTTAGCCTAGGTGCACCTATGATGCCATAAACCCACCCCTTAATGAAGTGGCCCCCAGGGCGGCTACATTTAGGGGTAGTGCTGAACACACACTCACAAAAAACACTTTCACCCATTCATTCAACCACCAGTTACACAACTCCATACATGCATGTATACATAAAACCAAACACAGCATTGACACAAACATCAACATGCATGCATGCATTCATTAATACATACACATATACATACTAATTTAATTTAAATACACATATACACTTTTAATTTAAAATAAAAAAACACTTACCTTACCTCCATTCACCCTTAAAAAGCATCCACGGAGCCGACACGTAGACATGCTGCCTGACAAGAGATAACTCCTCTCCCATCAGGCAGCGTGGTCACGCTGAGCAACGTGAACACACTGACTGAAAAGAGAGAACTCCTCTCCCATCAGCCAGCGTGGTCACGCTGAGCAACGTGAACACACTGATTGACAAGCGAGGAGTCCTCTCTAATCAACATGAACACACTGACTGACAGGAGAACTCCTCTCCTGTCAGTCAGCGTGGTCATGCTGAGCAACGTGAACACACTGACTGACAAGAGAGAACTCCTCTCCAATCAGTCAGCATGATCACGCTGACATGAACACACTGACTGACAGGAGAGGAGTCTCCCATCAGTCAGTGTGGTCACACTGACAACATGAACACACTGACCTACAAGAGAGAACTCCTCTCCGATCAGTCAGCGTGGTCACACTGACAACATGAACACACTGACTGACAAGAGAGAACTCCTCTCCTGTCAGTCAACGTGGTCATGTTGAGCAACCTGAACTCACTGACTGACAAGAGAGAACTCCTCTCCAATCTGTCAGCGTGGTCATGCTGAGCAACGTGAACACACTGACTGACAAGAGACCACTCCTCTCCCATCAGTCAGCGTGGTCACACTGACAAAATAACACACTGACTGACAAGAGAGAACTCCTCTCCTGTCAGTCAGCATAGTCATGCTGAGCAACGTGAACACACTGACTGACGAGAGAGAACTCCTCTCCCATCAGCCAGCGTGGTCACACTGACAACATGAACACACTGACTGACAAGAGAGAACTCCTCTCCTGTCAGTCAGTGTGGTCACGCTGAGCAACGTGAACACACTGACTGACAGGAGAGGAGTCCTCTCTTGTCATTCAGCATGTCCACGTGTTCAGCTGAATGACGGGAGGCAGCAGAGCTCACTTCTGAGCCCTGCTGTCTTCCATTATTTTGCTGTTTGTTGCGGAGCCAAACGGCTTCACAAGAAACAGCAAAATCATTGCAGGGGCAGCACAGTCCTCCGTGTGAATAAAGGACACGGGAGACTGTGCCGCCTTCCCCTTAGGAGAGGGGGCCGTGAGGCCCCCAGCAAGTGCGAGGCCCGGGACAGTTTGCCCCCCCCTGCACTCCCCTCGTGACGGCCCTGACAACTCCTTCAGTTTGCTGGAGACTGTGAGTTTGTGAGCTAAATAATGATTGGGGGGTTAGGTGCGCATCATCCTTTAGGATGGGGAAGCGCCTGCGTGGGTCCGCCCATGCTTTCGATAATTTTGAAGAAGAAGAGACCAGCGCACTGCCACCTGTTTAACACCGCTCCAGGGATTTGGGAATAGAGCTGTAACTCTATGCTGCCAGCCACCTCACTGCCTTCATCTGGGATTTTCATTGAACTGGCCACCAACCCGAGCCGAACGAGATCATCAGGAATTGTCTGGAGCCAGGACTGCTCCTCTTACCAACTCGCTGGACACAAGTGCAGGGCTGCCTGCTGAACGCCGCTGAAGGGATGTGGGACGACAGCTATAGCTCTATGCTGCCAGCCACCTCACTGTGGCCTCCCTGGGTCTTCACCAACCACCCTTGAGCCGAGTGGATCACGTGATCCATCACATGTCTTCATTACTCTCCCTATATTTCTCTTTACCTGGGGCATCTCTGCCCTGGGCTTCTCATCAAAGGGCAGTCATCTAAGGGCTCTTTCCCTTCCTGTTTCAGTTCTGTTTGTGAATGGTGGTACTTCTTTTTACCTTCTCAAGGCTCCTCCATCTTTCTAAACCTCAACATATTCGCTCTCCTTTCTACTATTACTTTTCCTCTTTGCTGCCTGTGTTGGTACAAGAAGGTATCTGGAACCTTGCACAACAGCTGTCAGCTTGCTACACAAACCATCCATACATTTTCTTTTGTACTAACATTGATCTTTCTTTTGCGTATGCCCACTACTATACCAACCCACTATGCCTCTCACCCTGTTTTCCCATCCACTCCCTTTAGATCACATATTCGCTCTAACCTCATTCTTTTTCCCTATTCTCCCTTTCCTCCACCTATTTTTATTTATTTATTTATGTATTTATTTATTCATTACATTTGTATAATGCTCAGACCTGGAGGTATCACAGCGCTTGTACAGGGATAGTGAGAGTTAACAGTCAGAGACAGTGGATAGCAGCGAATACATACATAAAGTGCAGGGGCAAGATCATACAAAAGGTCTCAAGCATAGGGGTGTATTATGAAAACACCATCCAGTGAAGTCCCACCTCATGGTATGGAGGGCTACTTAAGGTATGTAAGCAGACATGAATGACAAAATAGGAGAGAGCGCACATACTGGCAAAGCCACACCTCATGCTGCAAGGGCTACTTCAGGTATGTAGGCAAGCTTGAGTGGCATAGCAGATAGACAGGGTAATTGCAGGTCATGTCAAAATGCTGCAAAACGTCAAATTAGGTGGGTAGCAAGTCACACCATTAGCAGCACAATGCTGCAAAATGTCAAATTAGGAGGGTTGCAGGTCACATTCATTTGCTGAACAATGCTGCGAAAATCAAAATAGGTGGGTAGCAAGTCACATCATTTGCAGTGAAATACAGGAGAAGCATAAGTAGGCTGCCGAGGCTAGTGCAACCATGTTGTTGGTGTACCAGGAGCCAGGAACTAGAGTATTGAAGGAAGCGAGTCTACAGAGCTATTGAGCAAAGGGAAACAATGGTGTAAAGGGTCATAGGCGTCCTCGCAGATCTAGGAAAGCTTGTGGAATGCATGTCATATATATTTTTTTACTGTTTTTATTGAGATTTTTCAAACATAAATGAAACAAACAACACCCTTTCCCGTTAATGACACCAGAGCTGTTTGTATGCTGCAGCACGTCCGTTACCCCAAACCGTGACCACTTTCCTCACGACCGGTAGTAGCAACAGAACCATTAGCTTTCTAACATGCTTTGACATCTCAGGCATGCAACCCAAATGAAGCAAACAACTGAAATGTCCCTTACAGACAAAAACACCACCCTCCAGCCCCTGCCATAAACCCCATTGCCACCAAGGAAAAGAGAAAACAGAGTATCTCCAGAATGTTCAGTTCGGTCACTTGCCAGTCCCCTCAGAGAGCAAAGAGCCAGGTTTTTAGAGATTTCCTGAATGTCCAGTGAGAGTTTTCTGCTCTTAGTGCAGGAGGGAGGGCGTTCCACTGAGATGCTGCTATGGAGGGGAAGTTCACCCCTCCTCCTCTCATACATTTGAATTTCACTGGAGTGATTCTGTGGGCGTGGCTGGTTCTGACCGGTCTGGAGGAGTGGACTTTTAACAATTTTTTAGGCTAAATATTCAGGTGCTGAGTTTGAAAGGCATTTGTGGGTGATGGTGAGGATTTGGAAGTTCATCCTTTCCTGGATAGGCAGCCAATGTACCTTTTTTCTTTCTGCTGAGATATGGTCTGTTTTGGAGATGTTAAGTGCTGAGCGTAGCGCATTGTTTTGGATCACCAGCATTTTGCATATGTTCTTCTTTGAGATGCCTGCAAAAAGGGCATTGCATACTCAAGTCTTGCTCCAGTTATCAATCTTGCAAGGGACAAGCAGTTAGCAGGTGTGAAGAATTGCCTAGCTGCTTTGAGAAGTTTGGAGGTGTATGCTGCTGATGAGGCGATTGCATTAACTTGTTTTGACATAGAAAGGGTGGCATCAAGATACACTCCCAGAGTTTTCACAGATGCTGAAACCGGGATTTTAATGTCATTAATCAGGAAGGATAAGAAGGGGAGAGTTTTTTTCAGCAGTGTAGGTGAACCCACAACCAGAATTTCAGTCTTAGAGTCATTTAGGCACAGGTTGTTCACGGCCATCCAAGTCTGGATGGTGAGTTAGATGTTATTGATCATCATGGTGTCTTCTTCATGTGAACCCGACAGGGGGAGGAGGATTTGTGTATCGTCGGCATAGTTAGTCTAGGCTATGCCGAGCTCATCCAGTAGGTCAAAGAGGGGTTTGGTGAATATATTATAGAGGGTAGGGGAAACACACAATACTTGTGGACTACCACAGGGGATGGGTTCAGGTGGGGTGTTGGCCAGGTCCGAAAAAACTCTCATGGATCTGGCTTCTAGGAACAAAGCAACCCAAGTTATGGCTTCTTGTGAGAAATTGGCCGATGTTGTGAGGTGGTGACAAAGTGTTTGGTGGTCTACCAGGTTGAAGGCAGCTGATAAGTCAAGGAGAAGGAGGAGGGCTGTCTTTCCTTCATCTCTGTAGTTATCCAGTTGATTTTTCAAGTCTAATAGTGCAGATGCTATTCCATGTCCTGGTTGGAATCCAGATTGGCGCTTTCCAATGATATGGTTAGATTCCAGGAAGGGTTGAATTTGGTTGCAGGCAGCCCTGTCCAATATCTTTATCAGGAATGGCACTATAGTGGTTGGACGGTAGTGGTTCGGGGCAGCAGCATCTAAATTAATTTTTTTGAGTTGGAGGAGGACCCAGGATTCTTTCAGCCTAGTAGGAACATGGTTCGCTAAGAAGGAGGAATTAATGAACCTGGTGATGAAGGGGGCTAGGGTGTCCAAACAGTCTTTGATAGTAGATGCTGGCCAGATATTGCCTTTGCATCTCAAAGTTTTCAGTTTGCGAATAATGTTTACTGTCTCTTCAACAGAGATCTCGATAAAGTGGAATGAGGGAGTAGTCCAGCTAGGGAGAGTGAGTGGGGGGTACAAGTGGTAGGTGCCTTGGATTTGATGAGAATTTGTTTCAGCAGAATTTTCTTCTTTAGTAGATGTATTTTGGCTTTCATGGCCATTTGTATATTGCAGCACTACAGCTCGTCTTCCTTGATAGTGGATGGCGGAGCAGCTGGGGTTTCTAGTTCTCTAAGATTTCCTCGGTATTGGAGGTGGCATTCGTGATTCTGGTATTGTAGGCTGATGATTTGGCTGCTATAATGGCTAGTTTGTATTCTTTGGTGATTTTGTTATTTGCAGATCTGGTGCTCTTATCTGGTGTTTTTTTCCAGGCAACTTCTACTTGACGTTTGTTAGTACGTAAGGTCTGGAGGTCTGGGGTGAACCAGGCATTAATGTGGGCAATAGGTTTGGCTTTCCGTAAAGTCACTGGGGCTACAGCGTTCACTGCTCTAGTCATTGTGTCAGAATAGAGGTCAGTTAGTATGTTGGGGTCTGAAGAGTTAGTGTAATCCAGGCAAAGGAGTGTGAGGTGAGGGGAGATGGTTTCTTTGGTTATCAATCGGGCACTATGAATCCATCTGGGGGGAAGAGGCTGGGGTGTAGGCTGGTGAGTCTTGAGTGGTCGGAAGATGAATGAGAGGATTTGGTAATCCGACCAAGGGCATGGGCTGTTGGTATAGATCAGCACTTATGTATTAAGGTTGGCTACCAAATCCAGCGTCCTAACTTTGTTGTGTGTTGGGTCTCTGACACAGTATATAAATCCCAGGTCAGTGAGCCTGTTAGCAAGGGAGGTGGCATGATGATCTGTTTGTTCATTAAGAACACGGTTGAAGTGCCCTAAAAGTATTGCTCTAGAAGAAGGCTTGATGCTACTTCCAATGGATAGTAGGAGGTCTTCTTCAAAGGAACTAATGGGGCCGGGCGGCCGATAGATGATGTGAATATTAAGGGAGTCGGTTGGTGAAGAAGTGAATTTGGTTGAGAATCTCATAGGTGTCCACCCTGGACGTAGAAATGGGTCTTATAGGGAGAGTGTCTGTAATCAACAGTAAATGCTTATATGAAGCGCATGGCTCTGGTAGAGGGATATGGCGCACACAAGTTACATTAACATATCGGGATGGGTAAATTACGTTACAGCCGTTAGCATAATGGGTTGCTGCCGGCTTACCTTTCTGGAGCAGTACATCAGTGGATGAAGGTAGGGTCCAGTACTGGGCGATGGCGACAAGCAGCACAGAGCGGCAAAGAACTCCTGCAGCCTTTTACTTTGACCTTCTACTGAGGCCGGCTCCACCATCCCTGCCCGGAGTGTTGCAGGACATAGGTCAGTTCGTGCGACAATCAGCTGGCTTCTCCTGGGCTGGGTGAACCCTTAGCAGGCTGTTTTCTGTGGTGGCCATCTTTCCACGGGCATGGCTGTGCATTAGTTCCATTGTGCTGCCAGCACCATGGCAGTGCTGTGATGGTCCTGGGGGTCTCAAGGTGCACCCAAGGCGCAGCGGAGCGGCAGAGAGCTCTGGCAACCTTTTACTTCGGACTTCTACTGAGGGCGGAGCCACCAATTGTGTTAAATATTTACCACTTCCATGCAGCTATTTATTTGTCCCACCATTGTTGGCTTGTACATGGCTTTCATTTTAGTCATTCTAACAAAACAAACTCAGGTTCCCCCATCCATAAACTCAAAGGAGAGTTCTTGCATTTCCTATTGGCTGTGCTGTTGGGCCAGTCCAAGCTCAAGGACATCTCAGGGATGCTCCAGGCAGCTTCAGATTTGCTATAGTTTGAGGCTTTGTGAATCAGGTAAAAGGTAGCTGGAGGAAATCGGAGAGGCTCACAGGCACCTGCATATGGAACATGCGAGTGAATTACTTCGTGTTTCCTATGGCTATGTTAGAACACAGCTTAAGCTGAAATTGTAGCTTTTCTCCACTGTTAGAGATCCTTTGTTGAGCGATTAGGTGCAGGGAGAGTGATCTGCACCTCCCGCCATTTTCCCAGACAAATTAAAGAGACACTGAGATTTCCCAGTGGCCAGCAAGAAGTTCTGGTGTGATTGCTTTTGCAATCAGGGAGATCACCTGCCTTCACAGCGCGGGATCCATCATTCACCTGGATGAAAATATCACGTCGGGAAAGCCGAGAAAACAACCTGCAGTTATAGATTGATCGCAAAGTGACATCTTACAAAAATACTTTTGCGAGTTTAAGGAAGAAAGTACTTTAGCAGGCAACTGTCAGACTCACACTTGCCTATAGAGCGATGAGCAAAGGGCCAGCCCAACATGTTAGTGTGGGCCAGCTTTTTTGGACTAAACTGGTGCGGTTTGATGAGGTACTGCACTGTTCAGCTGATGGTTTTGACGAATAGTACTGGCCAAATGCTCTTTAAAATGCACTATTTGCAACACATTTTGCCAAGAAGCCATTAGTTGTTAAACAGTTTGTCACAAAAAGTAACACATTGCTATTTCCGATCGTAGGCCATTTTTTAATTATTGCCCGGGCTTATTTTATGTGCAAGCAATGGCAACAATGGGCTCACATAAATATAAAAACGAAATGAGCCCTTGCAAACAGGCAATCCGTGAAAGCAGAAAGCAGGCTACGTACATAATTCACAAAAGCGGCCGCCGTTGCATCTCGTCATTATGCCCAGGGAGTGCATAGAAACTCAATACACTGTGGATTGGGTAGCAGGGGATTTTTGACTACATTCAGCAGGCATCTTGGAAACAGAAAGGCCAGGCCTCTGGCTTAAACAAAATGTTGAGTGCAGGGTTTGAGGGGGAAAAAGAAAGTCTACACAATTTGCCATGCAAACAAGTAGGGAAAGGCCTTGAAAGCCTTGAAATGTGTGGAAATGTGTAATGAGTTGATGAAAAGGAGTCCTTAATTATGCATTCATTAGTGGGTCTGCTGGTAAATGGGATGAATAAGAGTTGGCAATTAGTGTCTTGCAATTACTCTGATCACAATGATTTTAAGGGCCTAATTCGAGGGAAACTTTCAAACGAAATAGGAACTCGGGTGAATTAATGAATGGTAAGTGGGCCATCCTGAAAGTATACAGCAAGCTTTTCAGTTCAAAATATTGCACAGTTGAGGTCCTCCTGGACAAGTTGACACCTATGTAAATTTGGTGCTACCAATACATGGGTGTGAAAAAACAGAGCATGTTATGGCGGAATGGATGAAAAAAAAAACGAATAGGTGGAATGGAATGCCCGTGGCATGCCCCACGGGTGACGTGTGACGTGTGACACGCAAGATCACACTAGAAGAGACTGAAATACACATCAAGCAACGCTGCACTGAAGTTACAAAAACGCCCTGTCCATAAGTGTTTGTGTGCGTGGCCTGGGCCTCAGTGCCACAAAATACCACGATGGTCCAAACAGGGTCCTTCCCCAGAAATCGTGCATACAATGTTTTCAGCAGTGTGAGATTTGAAAGTTTACAAGGCTTTCTTGGTATTTTCTATTATTTTGTCAGGAGAATATTTGTGAACATATTCGTGCAAATCTTGTGATGGAGGTTCGTTCTTTATTTCCTTGAAATATCTGAGTGGTAGCTTCTTTACCTCTATGTTGCCCCTTTCTTGTGTACTCTGATTGCCCTGGGGTAATGAAGGCCGTGCATGGCCCTGTGACGATCCTGGCAGGAAGAGGGAAAGGGGTGGCCTTACTGCTTGACACTTGTGCATGGAGTGTGTTGTCACATGTTGGAGGGTGCTGGCCTTCACTAGCTTGGGCATACAAGCCATTCTATTCCCACTAGAGGTAACCCTTCCTATGGATGTGGTACTATGCGAGAACTGTCTTAAAGGATGACATCTGACTTCCCGGTGCCACAGGGGTATTCTGAGTCTGGCAGCCGGGAAGTCAGGCACCGGTAATTTTGTAATTACCCATTCCCATTGAGTCCAGTAGGACTCAATGGGAATGGGGAACACGGAAGCACCAGCACCGTTAATAACGGTGCCAGTGCTTCCGTGAAACTCCTCGGGCCGGTGCCGTTCCGCCTGCCAGATCTGACCCTGGCGTGCCGGACAGCACCCGCCCGCAGTCTCATAGGCTAACCTGCACCGGGGTTTCCGGACCGGCACAGTCATAATGAGGCCCATAGTCTCTGCCAATATATTTTGACTGTCATGTCAAGTACACCCTCAAGTGCCCCAATACTGGCATCATATGTCTTGCCTGATCCTCATATGGTAAGGTCTCAACCCACACGTAGAGCTGCTGACAGCATATGACATCTGCAGCCTCAAATGCCCGAATAATGCAATATTTTAAACTTCCAAATAGATAGATATGAAAACATGAACTCATGCAGTAATCCTTGTCTAACTTCTCAGTCACATGAGTGCCTTTTTGTCAGGAAGTCTGCTGTTGTATTTTTGCCTGACATTATCTTGACTCCAACTTCTGAAGACAATCAGTTTTTATATCTGCTTTAAAATATTGTTTTTCCATAAATGGCACACTGTATTTTGCACCACTAAGCCAGGGCAAGAAACAATTCTCATCACCCTCCTATCGGCGTGCGTGTGTGTTTCATGATCTCATTATTATAGGTTTACATTTCTGTATATTTAAAATGTCATAGAACACTGTGTGGCACCCCAAGCCAACAACAAACTGGCACCATGAAAAGGGAGGTGCACGTGAAAGAGGAGGCACTGGGTTGTGATGGCAAGAGGGGCAGTAGGGAAGTTGCAGACTCTGGTAAGCTCTTCCCATATTCTGGTGGGAATATATGAAGCATGTTTCTGGCTCTGTAGAAACATTTCCCATGTGTATGGCGCTGGCACACCTCTCTTTGAAATTGATTGACTAAATGACAAACATAAGGTGCAATGTCAGTCTTCATTCTCTTTTGATTACATCTTTGTTTTCACTTTATTTGTGCTCCCGTGTGCTAGTACTAATGACGTCTTTAAAACCATGAGCATAGCACATGATGTCCATAGAAACCCTCCATCCACATTAGGGAATGGCATACACTTGGAGGTATGCGACAACAACCGAATGTATAGTACATAGTACATGGCTCCCTTTGAAAACACAGATGATACACAGAGAATACACAGGTACTTTACATCTGCGTTGTCCTTTATACTATGTCTCTTCATGTTTACATTCCTGAATAAACTGATGTAGTATAGGACACCCCCATTATTTGGTATTACTTACCTTTCCCTGGATGTATTTTCAATTGAAAAATAGAAAGGAGGGATGATTAGTTTTTCTTTACAAATTCATTTCTTCATGATAAAACAGCAGGGTTTTGTTTGCACCTAGATGTATGATGATATTGTAGATTTTTAAAACATTTCTGAGTTAAGTACTGCTCAGAAAGGCTTTACCTGATGATTAAAGCCTATATTATTTCCATAACAGGATGTTGTTGACAACTGTAGAATAATGGTGGATGATGATGGGAATCACGGCTGATCAACAAATTAAATCACCTGTTCAATCATATTCTTAACAGAAGGTTGTTTACAATTTTATACAGCCTTATCGTGCCCTGAGGAAGAACTAGGGTCGATTTTAACAGGTGGTGGCAAATATATTGCATGTTGGCCTTTGATGTCTTGCCTCCGCTAAAGCTCTCCTCTCCCGGTTGACTGGTCTGTCTTCCTGACCGTTCCTTTAAACCTCTTGCAAACCACCACTGTCAAGCACTCCGTGCAGAACCCCATCAGACAACACTTCAGGTCCTTCAAGAACTTCCTGGTGGAAGCCCTCATGGAAGATGTTCTGACTTGATAGTCGTGTAGATAAATAATACCTCTGTCCCCAAGTACCACAAGAGTAAGAGCAAAAACACTACTCGAGCAATCTTTGAGGCCACAGGTGTAGAGTGCCATCAGCCTGGAACCGGGAACGCCGGAAGAACCCCCTGACCACTGTAAGGCAATGAAGGGTTATGTTAAGCAGTGATAATTGACAACAATGGTAAGGACAGTAGTGACAATGTAACAGCAGCTTACTTATAGTGGGCAGGTGGGAAGTTGTAGGCGTAGGCAGGTAGTATGCTGACAGCAGCGGCAGGCTGAGGTGTTCTGATGGCACTCTGGGAGACACCTGAGTTAGGTATGAAACAAGAACGTAATCCGTGATCAATCCAAAACACAATTCGAGGTCAGGAGCCAAAAGACAGAACTGGAGACAGGGAAATCCAAGTACCAAGTCCAGTATCCAAGCCAGTGGTCAAAAGTCCAGGTGATCAGAGAGCACGCCAAAATCCAGGTAGGGAAAATCCAAAAGACAGTCTAAGCAAATGTTCAGTGATTAAGGTGGTACGTGAATAACAAGAGTAATCCAAACGCCAAGCAGTTCTCTGTGAAGAAGCTGTGAAGCAATGTTTCCGCGTTTGCTCGCTCTTTTTCAATACGAGCATGGTCATGTGACGCGTCATGTGACCACAACTGCGTGTCACGTGGAATACAACGCAGACAGGGATTGGTCTTGCGGGCGTCTTCCGGGCATGTGACGCGTGGGTTTCCATACGCCCTTGTTTTGCCACGGAGCGTGAAGGAGTCGACATGGCAACCACCAGCGTGGAAAGGGGCGCAAAGACACTGGTCCACCAGCCGGGAAACCTCTGCAGCTGTGCCGCTGCTGCTGTCGCTGCCTTTGGGAGTGCATGTGGGAACTGGGAAGAGTAGCAGGTGAGCGATTGTACATGACATAAGACCTCCCCAACCTCTTGTCAAGTGTCTTTAATTCAGCAATCCCACTAAGTCAGTGCCTCGTCTGGTATGCCCAAGGGAAGCCCTTATTTCTATATTTTTATGACAAGTTATACTCTGGATGATAAACCCTTATATAACACCCCTCTCTTTGAATCCCCCTGACCTCACTGAGCCAAGAAGTAGGTTTGTTTTGCAATCAAAAAGATTTAGTGGAAAAATTAAACAATAAATATATATCACACTTTTATAATAAATTAATATTTGATAGCACACTTAGGCATATAACAGTGATCAACAATGGATGATGCTACACTTGCACACTGATTTAATTACTTAAGAGTTAGTATAGGGAGGATAAGGTAGCTGAGAATACTTTTATGATTTCAAGGAAATGCAATGATGAATAAGATGCAGTACAGAAATAAACTGATAGGGTTTCACAAGAGATAATATGTTCACTTTTCCCCTTGTGGCAATTCACTCCCCCCCTATGTGATACAAGGAGATGGAAGGGGAGCACACAATTTTCAGGAATTCAAACAAAATGCAATACTAAGTTCCAGTTCTCCCCAGCGAGCTTAGATCACAGGGATGATTTTAAAACACGGACAAAATACTTTTAAATGTGGTGGCAGTGAAGTAAAATATGCTAAAAATGCTTTTAATTCCGTATAGGAGGTTCAGGGGAGGTGATAGCTATTTAAGATTAGTTCAAGTCACACTTGCGATGCTCAATGAGGGATTAGCAGGTTGAAAACGAATTTTAGCAGTTCAAGCAAAAGCGGCTATTTTGACAGGAGCTAATTTTTAAATTCGCAGCAATTTTTCCGAATGCGTCGAGCGCGATTACGGAATAACTATAAGGAATAGAAAGTCGGGTTTAGGCTTGTTGGAAAGCCTAGAATCATAGCTTTAAAATTAAAATCTCATTCCTAGCACCTACGATTCAAAAGATACGGACGATTTAGTGGAGTCTGAGTTCTAAGTTCTGGTCTCTGTCTGGATTTGAAGTCTAAGTGCTGGATCTGGTGTCTTCTGGCAAAGTGCTCCGCAAGAAATCAGCTTGAAGTGGGAAGTGAATGTCCCTGTCTAGCTTTCAGTTGCTCTTTTTATGTCTTTTGAAAGTGGGTGGGTCGGCTCATTCTGCATGCCAAACCCTCTCATGATTTGATAGGTCAAGGATTCTCTGTGACCTGATTTGAGAAGGGATAGTGTGTCAGAGTGAGTCAGAGTGAGTCATCATTTTACAATCTATTGATGAAACGCCCCTTTGTGTCCATGCAACATATCTTCTTTTTCATAAAACCCACATTTGCAATAAACACCACTTGTTAATATTACCTTAATTCCATGACGGATTGCTCAAGGTATATTCTTGCCTAACCCTGATCTTCCTAAGAGCTAGGGTTAACAAATGCCAACATTTTTCGTTTTTTGGTTTGTTTACCAATATTGTATTTTTACCAAAAATTACACAGATGTACACCGCCTCTCTACACATATTCCAGTAAATTTTCATTTTTCTAGCATAAACCCTTTGTCTGCAATCTCCATAATTCATGGGGTTTTGCCTCAGAACACGGTACAGAGTTGAGTCTGGTCTCAAATTGTGGGTACATTTCTCAGATTAAGGATCTCCAAATTGTATATTTTTGTAAGCTTAATACAATATTTCAGAAGCATTTAACTTAAACATATATTTGCTGCAATATGAATCCACAATCCAGTCTGGCCTGCCCCCAGAAGTTTGGTGAGTCAGAGATCACAGGCCTCTCCTTTCTCCAGAAGACTGTTTACAGTCCACACCCAAAATCAACATACCCCATTCAATTGAAAGGGTCTATTGTGTTGTGTCCTGCAGGCTGCAGCGGAAACTCCTCCCTCTCAATCAACAGGGCCATGTGATATCCTGGGCTGTTGTGTGTGTCTCTGAGGTGTTAATGGTTCTCAGGAAAAGCAAGTCTTTTGAACTTTTAATTACATAAGACCCCCTTCTGTTCACTGCACAGTTCTGCAAGACAGCTCTCCTTCAGAATTTATAGAGCGCCAGTGCCGGTCAGTGTCCAATGCCGGTACTGCACCTATTTTTGACAGCTGTCTTGAATTAATACATTTCGAAAAGAAAGGATTTTACTTGATAGTATATGATCCTTGCTTGACATGGCATTGATGGGGATCTGCAGTAGAGTAAAGTAAAACAATCAACCAGAGTTGGATTTTTGTTTGGTTTTTCCGGGCCCATGATCTTAGCAGTTTTTGACATTAATAAAACGGATTTTGAACAGAACCATCTTTCTTTGTACTGGTGGGTGGCAGTTCATGGGACCATTTTTGTGTGCGCAAAACGGCGTGGTTTTCCCGGATTCTGGCGCAAATGTGGGCTTTTCCACCATCTTGGATTTTCTAAGCCCACAGCACCAAATGTTGCAGCATAATAGTTCAAACGTGGGTCAAGACAACCAACAAGCCCCCCCACCCGACTGCGCTTTGATTTCAAGTCGAGGGGGAGTCGGGTGTAAAGGATGTTTTGATCCACGCGCTAGGATGTCCGCATCATCTTCTTCCGATTCCGCAGATGACAAAGTTTAGCGTCTTTTCCTCCATCAGGGTGGATCGATCGGTTCTCCTCGCCGGTCCTGATGGGAGTATTGGGCGGTACCCCGGGCCCCTCGGATCTTTGCTCCCGGTCCCCAGGTCATCTTCCGTGGTCAGTCTCCAGGTTTTCTTTCTCCTAGGATGACAAAGCAAAGCGGCAATACCTATTCATAGACATTTCTCCCCCACTATTGATATAGTGGGGCGGCATATACATTTTATAAATCAATAGACATTTACATTCTTATTAAAAAAAAAAACAAGATATAATCAGAAGACATTTTCATTCAAGAATCATAACATTTTAGAGACTATATGTGGGATATTTTAGGGTTGGAACTGAATTACTCTGGAGCGGCCCCCTCTGGTATTGCAGAGGACTCCTCCAGTTGCTGCAGAGTGTGCCTGGGATGGCAACACTTTAACTGATTTATATGGACCCACTTGTCTTCCCCTTCTGCCAAACTACCTTTGGGGATGCGGATCTTGTAGGCAACTGGGGAGATCTTGTCTATAATTTGAAAAGGTCCCTTGCATGTAGGCAAACATTTTCGCTGTTTGGCCTGGTTTCTTTGGAAATTGTATAGATAAATTTGGTCTCCTACATTGTACTCTTTCATGGTGGTTTTCAAATCGTAATGGGTCTTCATGCTATCAGCTGATTTTTCTAGATTCCGCTGAGCATAGGCAAAAGCATGTTGAAGGTGTTTCCTTAAATTCTCCACATACTCATGAGTTGTGGAGGCATTTATCAATGTCTGCTCTTGGGTCCTGTAGAGCAAATGCTGGGGAAGCACCATCTTTCATCCAGTCATCAGCTCAAATGGTGACATTTTAATTGCAGATGAAGGGTAGATGTGATGGCCATTAGGACCAGAGGTAATTGGATATCCCAACTTGGCCCAGAATCTGCCACAAACTTTTTTAATATGCTCACAATGGTTCTGTTGTATCTCTCCACTGCGCCAGAAGAGGCTGGCCGGTAAGCAATATATAGCTTCCTTTTAACCCCCAGTATCTCCCACATCTTAGTCATTACTTTGCTGGTAAAATGGCTACCTCTGTCTGACTCAATCCTTTGGGGTAGACCAAAACGCGAAAAGATGTGGTTGATCATCAGGGCAGCTGCTGTTTCTGCCTTGCAGTTTGGGGCCGGGAGACATTCCACCCATTTGGTAAATAAGCATGTCACCGTCAACATGCACTTATTCCCCCTGGAGGAGTGAATCACGGGGCCTATGATGTCGATTTGCAAATCTGACCATGGCAGTGTCATCCCCCTCTTTTGGAGAGACGCACGGTGTGTGAGGGATGTTGGCTGAAATTGTGCACACAAAAGACAGCCCTTCAAGTATTGGTCGAGGTCCTGCCCCATGTGTGGCCAGTAAGCAACCTCTCTTAGGATCTCAAGTGTTGTATGAAACCCCCTATGACCAGCGGTGGCCGCATCATGGACATGACTTAACATCAGGCTTCGGAATGAGGTAGGGACCACCCACTGACCATATCCAGCTTGGGATTTCCTTACCAACAAACCGTCTTGGATCCAGAACATTTTTTGGACATTTCATCAACACTCTAAGGTCCTCTTTCCCAATGTAATCGGTATCCGTCAGGGGAAAGTTCTCAGGGTCCTCAATGTGTTGGTAAAACTTACCAATTATTGGATCCCCCTTCTGAGCCGTGATCAAATCAGCATCTGGGTTCTCCTTACTCCATTGTGCAGTTGAAAGGTCATTGTGAGCATTTGTCTGGGACCTAGTGATAGCAGTGACCTGGATTTCCCCCAACAGGGACTAAATCTCTATTCGATTCCCTTGAATGGCCCCGGTTTTGGGCAGCTGATCAGCTAAGTCATTTCCAGTTTTGTCTGGTCCCTCTACTTTGGAATGACCCTTGATCTTTTTCCAGTAGATGGTCATCCTGTTCGAGGTGACCAGATCATCAATGTTTTGAATTAACTTCCCATGTTTCAAGGGTTTGTTTTTAGCACATAACATGCCTCTGGTTTTCCAATTAACCAGGTGCTCCATGAACCGTTTCCATACATAATCTAAATCTGTGATTATGACTAGTTCGTGGAGTTGATGTTGGACAGCAGTGAGGATGGCTTGATGCACAGCCATCAACTCTGCCACCTGACTACTTTGGTGACCAATTTTGCATCCAGCGGAGTCTTCTGGGGACTCATTCACCCATGCATTCCCTACGCCGGCCACAAGTTCTTGTTCCCCGTTGTTGTCAACATATTAAGAGCATCCATCCACATAGACAGTGGGCATTCCCTCACACTTGTCTTCTTCAAAGACTTTGTGTGGGGAATTAAGGTATGCCTCCATGTTGTCCTTGATTTTTAGACTTTCGTCCTCGAGACAGTTTTCTCTGGCACAATCATGCAAGTCAGCCAGACCTTGCGCGAGGGCAATCTTCTTGTTTTGGCCATATCTGACCTCCACAGGAAAGCCTTGCATTGACAGAATCCAGGAAGTGATTCGGGAATTAATCACATTTCCGGCCTGGATTCGGTCACTTTGGAGATATTGCAGAGGCTGGTGTGGAGTCTCCACTATGATGTGTTCCCCCTGGATAAACGGGCGGTAATTCTTCAATGCCCACACCGTTGCCAGGAGTGCCATATCACAATCGTTGAATTTTTCCTCCACAGAGGATAAAGTTTTGCTCACATAGGATATTACTTTATTGACCTTGTCATGCTTTTGGTATAATACTGCCGTCAAGCACGTATTAGAGAACCCTGTCTCCAGGAAGAACTCCTTGTTTCTGACAGCGTAAGCTTGGCAAGGCGCTTGTGGGAGGCTTCTTTTGAGTTGTTTTACTGCCTCGGATTGTTCTGGACCCCATTCCCACTTGACCCCCCCATTCAAGAGATGAATCAGGGGTCTGGTGATCTCTGTAAAGCCCTCAATGAACTTTCTGCTGTAATTAGTCAGTCCAAGGAGGCTCCTTAGTTCCCGCAGAGTTGTGGGGTCTTTCAGTTTCTGAAGTGCTTCCACTTTCTGTTCTTGGGAACGGAGACCCTGCGGAGCAATCTCATGCCCCAAGAAATTAACACGGGTTCTACACCACTGTGCTTTCTGAAAAGAAAGTTTTGCTCCGGTGGCCCTCAACTGGGTCATAACATAACGGATCTCTGCTATATGTTCCTCCACAGTTGAACTTTTGATGAGGACATCATCTACATAAGCCAGGTTACCCCTCGCACACAGGTCAGGCATGGCCTTCGGTAGGAAAATGTTACATTCATTGCCGGAGTTGAGGTATCCGAAGGGAGTCCGGGTCCATGTGCACTGCTGGCCCCCAAAGGTAAAAGCCAGTTTGTATTGGTCCTCCCTACTGACAGGCACGGTCCAGTATCCATTGGTCAGGTCTATTGCAGTGAATACCTGTGACCCCTGAATCTGGGCCAGCCCTTGGTCAATGTAGGACACAGGCCATCGGGAAGTATGGACCCGTTTGTTGAGCTCCCTAAGGTTGGCGCAGAGTCTCCACTGGCCGTTTGGCTTCAATATTCCCAGCACCGGATTGTTGAAGGTCCTGTGGACTTGACGGATTATTCCCTGGGACTCAAGGTTCTTAATTATTTCAGTGAGGGACTCCATGGATGCAAGAGGCAAGCAATATTGCTTCACAAACACTGGAGTCATGCCAAGGTCCGTGGGAATTTTTGTTGTGTGGATGTCGGTGCGACCACAGTCATATGAGTCTACCGCAAATAGATCTTGGAAATCCAAGAAAACTTGTTTCAACTTTTGCTTTTGTTCCAGAGTCACACAGGCATCAGCTAGGTTGACTCTCTCTTCCACCATCTGCCTGAAGCCTGGAAAGACTTCTGGTTTTGCTATCTCAGCGGCCTCCTCCAACTGGGTGGAGAAGTCCCTGGTCAGAGTGCTGATTTGGACTGGAGGCTTCAGGTGGGAAAGGCAGCCCTCATGGACCTGGAAAATCACCTGATCCCTCCTGAAGTCACAAGTCACATCTTCCTTACCATAAGGGCAGGAAGTGTACACCAGGAAGTTCCCCCATGCCGGGTAAAGATCCTGTCTGGCGTTGTGTTGTCATCACTGTCACTGTCAAATCTGTCCTTGGGGATTGGTCCAAACAGTTCATTTCCTAAATCAATGGAGAAATGTCAGTCATCAACCGCCATTCCAATAATGGTGCCTGCGGCTAGAGTAATACTCTTTAAGTCGCTATTATCCACCTCTATTGGAATGGTGTCATGTTCTATGTTGACTAATGGTGTTGGGTTTACCCCTAACCCTTGCTGTTGGAGAAAAGCATTTAGATGAATATAAGCATCAGGGTTTTTCAATTTTTGTCCTCTTTTAACTTTCACTTCCTTGGAGAATTGTCGGGTCCTTTCTGGGATGGTGACTTACTCTTTACCCCGAATTTCAACTGCATAAGGTAGCAATTGAGCTGACCTAAATGCTTTTTCTGGATCATCAAAGCCCATGGGATTATCTGCTAATCGGGACCAAGCTTTGAAGTTTATTAGGTCCAAACTAATGGCAAAGCAATTGAGAATGTCACTGCCTAAGTAAAAGGCGGCAGTGACGTCTCACACGACCCAACAATTATGGACTATGCTCTTGTTGCCAATGGAGATTTTGAGCATACACCTGCTTTGCAGGAGATGTTTAGAATTGGGTGCTTCCAGGTCCATTTCCCATTTGTCTATCAGTTTGAATGTGGTAATGGCTGGATCTTTTAGGAGTTGGCGGAACATGGCTTCGCTGATGAAGCTCACACACACTGGGGCGAGAACAGAGTCCTTCCCATCATTTAACTGAACAGGGATGAACAACTGCTCTCCAATTTGCTGAACATCAGCCAGGCTCTGAGCCGATTTCACATCTTTCTGGACTATCGGAGTGGGAATGTCTGATTGTGGATTAGTAAAGAATTTCAGAGTGTTTCCTTCCAGTGTGGAATACCGTCTTAAACTGGAGGGAAGGTTGATTTTCAGAAATAGAGAGGACCACCCATCACCAGTCTGTTGTCCTACTGCTATTACTGTCACATCTGGACTTTGGTTGTTCTGGAAGTGAAATTCTACTTGGTCAGATTTTAGTTCAACCATGTGGCAGGTGCCGTTTAAACTAACATGGTTGACGCTCTGTTTTAATTTTATTGGTCGGCTAGTCTGGTTCCAGAGGACCTTGTTTATGCAATCTATTAGGGGTGACAACCTTCTCAGGAGGTCATTCCCTAGTAAACAAGGGGTGCCCTCTGGAGTCACTACTATGACCGGGTGTTTCACCTTGTGTCGCCCAATTTTAATGTCCAAATCTGCAGTCCCCTCGACGGGAATTTCCTTCCCGTCAAAGTTCTGAAGTTGTCCAGGAAGAGAGGTGAGAGGAATTCGGTAATTCTCCCCCCTTACTGCATTTAGTTCATCTATGGGCCCTTTTGGACAGAAGGGTAGCTTGGGATCCAGTATCCACTAGTGCCAACATTGTATCCTGCCCCTGTACTTGTACCGGGGCATAGTATCTTCCCTCCTTCTCCTCAAGGGGGCACAGATAATGCACATTTTTGGACAACTGGTGGGCTAATTTTCTGGTTTTGGACATTGAGATAGAAGAGATTTGGGGAGAATTCTGTGGAGAGTCTCGGGAATCTGAAAGAAAAAGTTGGGAATCGGATGAGGATGCGGTTCTGGGTTCCCCTGGTTCCGGTTCTGGGCACCCCCACCCCTTTCTGGAGGCAGTCACCAGGATGGATTTGAACCAGGGGTTTTCGGTATTGTTGGTTCTGGGATAGAATGATGGGCAGCGACAGCTCAATCCCCACATCTACCCAGTCTGGATTGGAATCCCTTGGGACCCATTTTTCCTTGGGAGGAGTTCCCCCATCTCTGAAGGAGAAGATCCTTTTCCCAGGATCCTCTGGGGATCCCTCTCCCTCAAATTGGAAGATCTGTATTTCTTCCTCAAAATGGGTCTGTTTGGGTACTTTGTTTCTCCTACCCCCCCCTCTGCTCCTTGGGTGGCAGGCTTTCAGGGGCAGGAGATTTTGTTTCTGGTTCCTGGGTTTCCAGGGGCTGTTCACAAGTGGAGAAGGAAGCTTCCTCCAAGGCTTTACACCCTCCTTCCCCTTGTTCCTCCTCCCTGGGAACCGGTGGGTTATCGGGGTGCTGCCCCGACATTGTTCTGGGGCACCAGGCCCAGGGTTTGGTGCATTCTGTGCCGGCATACCCATCTGAGGGTTCTTCTGAGCCCTTAGCACGCAACCCAGCTCCTTTGCCATATTTTGGACCTGGCGCTCAAGTTTGGAAACCCGCTCAGGCTGATACGGGGTTCTATTTTCTCCCCTGGGCTGATCTCGGGAAGGGTAGCTATCCCTTCTCTGGTAGTACCCCGGGTAAGGAAGATTTGGGTATCCCTACACCTTTGGCCTCCCCTCTCCCAGATTAGGTTGTCTGGGCTCAGGGAATTGGGGAAAGAAGGATGGATGATTTTGGGGCTGGAAATTGGATGAATACCTGGGAAAAAAGTTCTGCCCAGGGTTTGGTGAAATTCTGCTCTCCTGTGGGAAGTTAGGAGGGAGGTTCCCTGGTTTGGGTGCCTGGTTGGATCCCCCCCTTGGGCTGGAGGAGTCCACACATACCCCAGGATGGGTCTGTTTCCCTTGTAGCGGGTGCTTACATAGTCAGGGGAGCGAGGGACCCCATTTGTGGGACTACCTCCTTGACTCCCTGTCTGTGGCTGGCTCGAGGGCCTTCTGGGCTTAGAATTATTTGGTGCAGGCAGGGTTTTAGGTCCCCCCATCTCCAAATCTAAAACGGGGGCAACCTTTACCTCTGCCACCTTGGCAGCAGCAGGGGTGATGTTGGTTTTGGGGGTTTTGGGCTGACTCTTATTTTTCACCGGTTTCTGCACCTCATAGATGCAGGTGGCTTGCTCAATGACCCAGTCTAAAGATCTTTTCTCGTGAAAGTCTCTCACGAGCTGGGTCATTATGTATTTGAGTAAGGCATGGAAAAACGTATTAACAAATTCTTTCCGTGCGTACCCTTTTTGTAGTCTGCGCAAAAGCAAGCTTTAAATCCTGCACAAATTCTTGTGGGGCCTGATCCTCCCCACATTGCAAATTGTAGGCTGCCTTACGAGCCTCTTGGGGATTTCTGTGAACAGAAAAATGTTTCAAGATGGCCGCCCTGTAGGTGGACCATCTTGAATGATTTTGGTCCTCCAGCCCCGCAAAGAAACTGGAGTATTCTGGGGAGAAAGTCCATTTTACGTACTGAATGCAGCTACTGCTGTCTTTCAAATGGAAAGTCTCCATCATTTGCTCATAAAGCTCCAAGTGTTCCCAAACAGAATACTTGGCGTTCTTGTGATAAAGGGTGATGACACTCCTTATTGCCTTAATCTGTTTTAAGGGGTCCTTAAGCAAGGCCCGTTTTGCCTTATTGGCCTTTTTGGTTCGGGTAACCCTGGTCCATTCATCCTCTGACTCAGAAGCACTGCTCGCAGAGGTGCCCGTCTGATCTTCCAGGTTTTCCCGGATTCTGCGAGCCTGGGGATGGCTGGCAAAATGTGGGGACCTGGTCTCCTTTGTCCTGTGACGTTCAGAGGAGTCTCCAGATTCCTCCTTGCTGCCAGGATTTGATGGGTACCCCCCCCCCCCCACTGACCTAACTGGGCAGAGGTTTTCAGGATGCCCTTAGTGGGCCTACTCTCCTGGGGTTCCCCACTAAATTGCACTGTACATAGGTGCCCATACCCGTATGCCCGCCCATCCATTCCTGGGTGGTACTGGCCTATGAGCCCCATACTTTTGACTGTTTAGTAATCTGCCATCCCTGGGGCCCTGTGCTCATGTGCGCCAGGGGACATGGGGGTGGCAGAGTCCAGGGACTGGGAGAGATGAAGGCCTCTGGTACTAGGGCTCCTGAGGTTATGCTCAGGTGTTTCCCTTTCCCAGCGAACTTCATCTCTGTCAGCCCCTGCTCCCTGTTGCAATGCAAGAGCCTGTGCTTTCAGTTCCTCAGTTAAGGCCTAACTAGACTCTATCAGTCTCTCCTGCATGGCTACCTTTTGCTGGAGCCTATCATTGTGCTGACAGAGAGCCTCATTTTCTCTCTGTGCCTCCTGGTTGGTCCTGGAGTACTGTGCCAGTCTTTGCTGCAGGAGGGTTACCTCCAGAGTCCCATCCCTACTGGCCTGCTCCTTTCTTGCCAAAGCCTCCTCCACCCTCCTGGTGTGCTCTAACACGTTCTGATGCTCTTTTTGGAGGTCACTCAGTCCCTGGAGGGCCAGGTGATTTTCTTCAATTTTTCTTTTAATTGGCAGACTTCCTGGCCTAAGGTGTCCCTTTCCTGACTAAGAGCCTGCATCTGTGCCGCCAGGTCGTCCCTCTGCCTTTTTAAGGGCCCCAGCTTTCTGGCGTTCTTGATCAAACTCTGCCTGGGTATACAGGTCTTTCAAAATCAATTTATTGCTTTCCTCTTTCTCTCTTTCTAGTCGGATTTGCAGGGTGGCTACCTGCTCTGTGCATGCGCTGTTGAAGTCCAGTTGTTGCTCCAACTTTTTCTGGCTCTGCAGTAGGGAGTCCAAACCTTCTTGGTACTCCTTCTGCAAGGTCAGAAATCTGGTATCCTGGTCAGCCTTTTCCTGTTGCAGGATATCCATATCCTCCTTTATTTTAATGATGTACTGTCTACTCTCATTTTTGACTCCTGGCTCCTCTGCAGCCTCTGCTCAGAAGATGCCAGGTCAGATTGGGCCTTCTCTAATGCCCTCAGTTGCCTATTTGCCAGATCTTGGCCTTCAGCACATTTGTCCTGTATAGCTTCCATATATAAATATAAATATGCCGCTACCCTGGCAATCTTGTTGTGCTCATCCTTGGCCTTAGGGGCCATATATAGTTCATTCAGGGCCACATGTAATGGAACCTGATCTCTCCATATGTCTGACCCTGTTTCAGTGATCTGGGGTGCGATTGCCTGCAACCAGACCACCTGGTCCTGATGAGCCCATTCACACCTCACAAATAGCTTATGTAAGAGGTGTTCTCTGGCTATTTTGATATCTACCAAGGTCGTCATTCTGGAAATTGATTTCCTTCCTGACTTACAGATGTTTGTATTTTATTTTGCAAAACAGACCGTTTCCTTAGAGCGTTCCTTTGAGGGGTGTTTTTACAGTGTAACACAGCGTGGTGATCCAACAGGATTTGTATCCTGTCAGTTAGCACACTGTATTAATCTGCACAAGTGATAGATCTAATCCAGAATCCCCGGCTAGAGCCCCCAATCTGTCAAGTGACTTCAATTCAGTGCCTCGTCTGGGACGCCCAACGGAAGCCCTTATTTCTATATTTTTATGACAATTTATACTCTGGATGATAAACCCTTATATAACACCCCTTTCTTTGAATCCCCCTGACCTCACTGAGCCAAGAAGTAGGTTTGTTTTGCAATTTAAAAGATTTATTGGAAAAATTACACAATATATATCACACTTTTATAATAAATTAATATTTGATAGCACACTTAGGCATATGACAGTGATCAACAATGGATGATGCTACACTAGCACACTGATTTAATTACTTAAGAGTTAGTATAGGGAGGATAAGGTAGCTGAGAATACTTTTATGATTTCAAGGAAATACAATGATGAATAAGATGCAGTACAGAAATAAACTGATAGGGTTTCACAAGAGATAATATGTTCACTTTTCCCCTTGTGGCAATTGACTCCCCCCCTATGCGATATAAGGAGATGGAAGGAGAGCACACAATTTTCAGGAATACAAACAAAATGCAATACTAAGTTCCAGTTACCCCCAGCGAGCTTAGATCACAGGGATGATTTTAAAACACGGGCAAAATACTTTTAAATGTGGTGGCAATGAAGTAAAATATGCTAAAAATGCTTTTAATTCCCTATAGCTGGTTCAGGGTAGGTGATAGCTATTTAAGATTAGTTCAAGTCACACTTGCGATGCTCAATGAGGGATTAGCAGGTTGAAACGAATTTTAGCAGTTCAAGTAAAAGCGGCTATTTTGACAGGAGCTAATTTTTAAATTTGCGGCAATTTTTCCGAATGCGTCGAGCACGATTACGGAATAACTATAAGGAATAGGGTTTATAGGCTTATTGGAAAGCCTATAATCATAGCTTTAAAATGAAAGTTAAATCTCGTTCATAGCACCTATGATTCAAAAGATACGGACGATTTAGTGAAGGTAGTTTCTCGAAATAAAAGTAAACTTCAGCATGACAAAATGACACTTTTACAGCTTGGAAATGACAGAATGAACACACGATTCCTATGATACATGTCTGGACAGGTTCCAATGTTTTGAATCAGATTATTTTAAACTAAGAGATTGGTTTGCACAGTTCTGGCTGAGTACTCACACTATAAATTTGAAATAGGCCGTCAAGGTCTGATCAGGTTTGGACTGGACTCCTGGCGGGTGGTTCTGAAGTCACAGCTCTCTGGGTTAGCTCTGATCTGCACTTCACAGCGATCTGGTCTCTGGTTCTGGCAAAAGTTCTTGGCACTGCAGAGAAGTCTGGTCTCTGGTTCTGCTAGTCTAGATCAAGTGGATTCTGGATACACAGGATTCTTAGCAAGCAGCAAACCGCGCAGCCCGGCGGTTGAATAGTTTGCAAAGGATTTTGAGGCCTGCTGAAGAGAACTTAGCTTGTGGGTTAGGCCTTTGCTTTAAGTTCTGGAGTCTGAGTTCTAAGTTCTGGTCTCTGTCTGGATTGGAAGTCTAAGTGCTGGATCTGGTGTCTTCTGGCAAAGTGCTCCGCAAGAAATTAGCTTGAAGTGGGAAGTGAATGTCCATGTCTGGCTTTCAGTTGCTCTTTTTATGTCTTTTGAAAGTGGGTGGGTCGGCTCATTCTGCATGCCAAACCCTCTCATGATTTGATAGGTCAAGGATTCTCTGTGACCTGATTTGAGAAGGGATAGTGTGTCAGAGTGAGTCAGAGTGAGTCATCATTTTACAATCTATTGATGAAACGCCCCTTTGTGTCCATGCAACATATCTTCTTTTTCATAAAACCCACATTTTCAATATACCCCACTTGTTAATATTACCTAAATTGCATGACGGATTGATCAAGGTATATTCTTGCCTAACCCTGATCTTCCTAAGAGCTAGGGTTAAAAAATGCCAACATTTTTCATTTTTTGGTTTGTTTACCAATATTGTATTTTTACCAAAAATTACACAGATGTACACCGCCTCTCTACACATATTCCAGTAAATTTTCATTTTTCTAGCATAAACCCTTTGTCTGCAATCTCCATAATTCATGGGGTTTTGCCTCAGAACATGGTACAGAGTTGAGTCTGGTCTCAAATTGTAGGTACATTTCTCAGATTAAGGATCTCCAAATTGTACATTTTTGTAAGCTTAATACAATATTTCAGAAGCATTTAACTTAAACATATATTTGCTGCAATATGAATCCACAATCCAGTCTGGCCCGCCCCCAGAAGCTTGGTGAGTCAGAAATCACAGGCCTCCCATTTCTCCAGAAGACTGTTTACAGTCCACACCCAAAATCAGCATACCCCATTCAATTGAAAGGGTCTATTGTGTTGTGTCCTGCAGGCTGCAGGGGAAACTCCTTTCTCTCAATCAACAGGGCCATGTGATATCCTGGGCTGTTGTGTGTGTCTCTGAGGTGTTAATGGTTCTCAGGAAAAGCAAGTCTTTTGAACTTTTAATTACATAAGACCCCCTTCTGTTCACTGCACAGTTCTGCAAGACAGCTCTCCTTCAGAATTTATAGAGCGCCAGCGCCGATCAGTGTCCAATGACGGTACTGCACCTATTTTTGACAGCTGTCTTGAATTAATACATTTCAAAAAGAAAGGATTTTACTTGATAGTATATGATCCTTGCTTGACATGGCATTGATGTGGATCTGCAGCAGAGTAAAGTAAAACACTCAACCAAAGTTGCATTTTTGTTTGGTGGTTCCGGGCCCATGATCTTAGCAGTTTTTGACATTAATAAAACGGATTTTGAACAGAACCATCTTTCTTTGCACTGGTGGGTGGCAGGCCAGGGGACCATTTTTGTGTGTACAAAATGGCGCGGTTTTCCCAGATTCTGGCACAAATATGGGCTTTTCCGCCATCTTGGATTTACTAAGCCCACAGCACCAAATGTTGCAGCATAATAGTTCAAACGTGGGTCAAGACACCCAACACTCCACCTTACATGGACTGAACACCCCAAATCGAACTGCGACTCTTTACTGGAAGCACTCAACACCACCCTCTCAGCCTTCATCGACCAACGCGCCTCTGAAACAATGCAGCTGTAAACTGAAACCATCAGCACCCTGGTACAAAAAAGAACTCAACCTCAGCAAAAGAGTCCTCAGGAAACAAAAGAAAACCTGGTACTGCTCCAGGACTGCACCCAACCTGGTACTCCACAAGGAACTCAGAGCAACCCGCTGACAACTAATCACAAAGTCAAGTCCTCCTACTATCAGAACACCATAGCAGAAGCCGAAAACCAAAGCAGAGCCCTCTTCACAGCAGTCAAGCACTGCGTAAACCAACTACCCGACACTGCCATCCCACACTCCACCGAAAAATCCACTGCCATTAACACCTTCTTCATCAAAAAAGTCAGCAAGTTTCGCCAGCACATAGACACCAGATCTGCATCCACAGACTCACCTCACATCCTTCCTTGCGAAACCTCCACACCTTGGACAACATTCAAAAGACTCTCGACAGAGGATCTGGTAAAAACCTTGGCCACCTTCAAAGCCACATTGTATACTGACAACATCCTACCAGCATCCATCCTCAAGACTCTCCCCGCAGAAGCTCTCCTTACCTACTTGGAGGTCATCAACAGCTCTCTAGCTCAAGGCACCTTTCCATCGACCCTAAAGATAGGACAACTCATCCCTTTACTAAAGAAACTCACTCTGGATTCTGACAAGCTAGGTAACTACTGCCCCATTACCCATCTTCCCTTCCTGGCTAAGATCATCGAGAAAGCAGTAGCTGCGTAACTGCAGCAACACTTCAACACCAACAATCTCCTCCAAACCGACAAACCAAGTTCAGACCCAAATGCAACATGGAGACAGCAACCATACAGGTGGTCGACAAACGCACTCAACATCCTTGACAACGGCCACCCCGTCCTCCTGGCTCTACTCGATCTCTATACCGCTTTTGACACAGTAGACCACCAGGTACTTATGGACATCCCACATCGGCGCACAGGCATCAGCAATTGTGTCCTACGGTGCTTCAAGTCCTATCTGGCCAGCAGTCTGTTCAGATGGACTCCTCTATATGGACTCCTCTAGATCACCTCTAGATGGACTCCTCTAGATCGCCAATTACATCCTCTCTCCAGTGATCTGTAATCTATACATGGAGTTGCTGGGAGCCCTCCTAGCCCTCCTAGCCCTAGCCACACACAACATCCACAACCACCAATATAGCTATACCACCAGACCGACTCCATCAAGGATATCCATAGGCTAAAATCCTGCCTCTCGCTAATCGTGCCTTGGATGTCCAGTGCATACTTGAAGCTCAACCCCTCCAAGACCGAATTCCTACTCCTCACCAACAACATCAAACACCTAGACATACAGATCTGGCTACCAACCATGAACTGTGAGGGCTTCACACCCGAGCTCACATCCTGTGTCAAGACCCTCGGGTTCCAAATCGACAAACACCACTCCTTCAAGACACACATCGCTAAGAAAATTTAGATAGCTTGGTATCAGCTCTCCGTCCTGCGGAAAGTCAAGTCCTTCATCTCTCCGGACAGATTAACATCCACTGTTCAAGCACCAATCCTATCCCACCTGTGTGGGGGCAATGCACTCCCGAAGGCCTCCTTTCATCCTTCCTTGTGCCCCTGAGAAGTGTCTGGCACGCAACTGCACACCTCATCAAGGGTCTACGCAGATACGACCACATCACCTCGGCCCTCATCGACCTTCACTGTCTCCCACTGCACGCACTAATCTCCTTCAAGTCTTACTGCATCATCTATAAGGCAGTCTCCCTCAAGTCACCCAGCGACCTTGCGAGAAATTCAGCTTTTCAGGTGGACAGTGCACTACCAGAAGCCAGGACACATGCAGACTTGAAATCCGTCACTGCAAAAGGAAAGGATCAGAAAACAAGCTTTCTTTGCCTGTGGCCCAAGACTATAGAACCTACTCCCCGTCAGCATCAGTCCCCATGCTCCTACAATTCAGAAAAGAACTCAAGACCCACCTCTTCAAGGAATCGCTCCTCCCCAACACCTAGGCCATCACATCGCCCCTTGCGCCACCTATTTCGCTAGACGCCACCTGCCCCTCTCCTCCCCTCCACCCGGTACAGTCCCCATTTAATTGGAGCTCATAGGACTCCCTGGGGGGGAATTAGGTGGAATTACTGTGCCAGTAATTCCGCCAGTGGTTTTTCTGCCGAAACTTGGCAGAAAGGTGGTGGATTTGCCTTGAACTCATAGCTGGCAGTGAATCCTTCAACTTTCCTCCTAACTCATAGCTGGAAAGTGCAGTAATGCAGTGGTATATGGTAATACCATTGTATTTTACCTGCACCTCCCAACTCATAATGAGGCTCAATTATTATTGTCTCGTTGCTGCCATGCACTGGTCATGACATCCCTCCAATTAGGGTTTCTTCTGAAATGTTTCATTTTCGCCCTTCAAATACAATGTAAACAAATCATAAGCACCTTTTCTTGCCTTGGTCTTTACATGAGCTCTCCACAAAGCCATCATGCACTGCATCAACTCTCTGCCCGACCCACCTGCAGCACACTCCATCGAAAAAAAAATCCATTGTCTCTTTCTTGATTGAGATCAACATGATTCACCAACACACTGGGCCTCATTATGACACAGGTGGTAGCCGTGCCCTTATTAGGGGCACCACTGCCGCCGGTAATTGCCCTTTTCTTGGACCCGGTAAAAATCAATCCCCATTCCCATTAAGGGCTCAATGGGAATGGGGAGGATGCTAACATTGGACCTGTTAATGACGGGCCCGTTGTTAGCATCCTGGCTTGCTAGTGGGTCCCGCTTTTCACAGACCAGACGTGAAAAGCGGGACCCGCTAGCAGGCCTCGTAATAGGGCATCCCATAATGAACGGTGCTGGTCCCGTACCAGCACCTTTCATTACAGGAGTGCCAGGGTCCTAATGAGGCCCACAGACACCAATGCCACAACAGACAGCACAAATCCCATCTTGCAAAAACAGAATTACAAGACACTAACTATGGAAGATCTCACTGCCACATTGTATGCAAATTACGTCCTCACTGCCTCCTTACTCAATAACCTTCTGACTGAAGCACTTCTCCCTTACCTAACAATCATCAACAGCTCTCTAACTAAAGGCACCTTCCTGTCCACCCTCAACACGGGACAAATCCTCCCACTTCTTAAGAAACCAACACTGGGCCCCGACAATCTCAGCAACTACTGCCCCATTACCAAGATCCTTGAGAAAGTAGTAGCCACACAACTTCTCCAACACATCAGAGCCAATAACCTCCTTCAGCCCTCCCAATCTGGCTTCAGACCCAGATGCATCACAGAAACTGCTACCATAATGGTGATCTATGATTCCCTTAAAATCCTTGATAATGGACATCCTGGCCTCCTAGTTCTCCTTGACCTTTCAGCATCATTTAACACAGTAGATCACCAGACACTTACCGACAATTTACATTGTTGCATAGGGATCAGCAAGATCCTCCCCAGCTGGTTCAAATCCTACCTTGCAAACTGCCAAATGTTCGTACAAATGGATTCTTCCAGATCAACAACTCTACCCATCACCTGTGGAGTCCTGTAATGATTCATTCTGTACATAGTGATCTTCAATCTTTACTTGGAACTGCTCTGGACCCTCCTCTCTTCACATAACATACACATTCACCAATATGCAGATGGCACACAGATCTACCACAAGATATCCTCCATTGGACACATCCACAGGCTCAAGGTCTGCCTCATACTGATGCAATCCTGGATGTCTAGTGCTTACCTGAAGCTCGAGCCCTCCAAGACTGAATTCCTGCTGCTGACCAAAAACAATGAAAACTCTGACATCCAGACCTGGCACAATGACATTTGTGATGTCATCTTTGATGTCCTAGGTGTCAGTCCTAGCAGTGCACAGTGGTGGCGCGAGTTATGGTTGCTTGTTATGGTTGCTTAGGGTTTTTTCGGTTTTACTTGGAACCATAACGTCCCTTTAACAACGTTTTTTCACTGAATTTCATAGGTTTTCAGTAGCGCAACTTAACCATAACGTCCCTTTAACAACGTTTTTTTACTGAATTTCATAGTTTTTTATTAGTGCAACTTTACCATAATGTCCCTTTAACAAAGTTTTTTCATTGAATTTCATAGGTTTTTATTAGTGCAACTTAACCATAACGTTCCTTTAACAAAGTTTTTTCATTGAATTTCATAGGTTTTTATTAGTGCAACTTAACCATAATGTCCCTTTAACACATTTATTTTTAACTGAATTTCATAGGTTTTTATTAGTGCAACGTAACCATAACGTTCTTTTCAATGGATGAAGAACACTAGCATCCAAGGTTCTCAAATTGGGAACCCGGGTGGTAAAAAAAAAGATTTTTTTTCCCAAAACGGAACGCCTGCGGCGTCCCGGTTTAGGAAGGAAAATCTTTTACCAAAATGGACACCATGGAAAGGGAAGGCGGGGTGTATAAAGAGAACACAACAGGGCATCGGCAGGGGGTGGGGGAGGACCAGGAGAGAGACACAGGGCATGAGCAGGGGGTGGGGGGAACAGGAGGGCGACACGGGCCATGACCGGGGGCTGGGGGGGAACAGGAGAAAGACACGGGGCATGATCGGGGGTGGGGGAACAGGAGAGAGACACGGGGCATGAGCAGGGGGTTGGGGGAACAGGAGAGATACACGGGGCATGAGCAGGGGGTGGGGGGAACAGGAGAGAGACACGGGGCATGAGCGGGGGGTGGGGGAACAGGAGGGTGACACGGGGCATGACCGGGGGGTGGGGGGAAAAGGGGAAAGACACGGGGCATGAGCGGGGGGTGGGGGGAACAGGAGAGAGACACGGGGCATGAACAGGGGTGGGGGGCAACAGGAGAGAAACACAGGGCATGAGCGGGAGGTGGGGGGTACAGGAGGGAGACACAGGGCATGAGTGGGGTGTGGGGGGAACAGGAGGGAGACACGGGGCATGAGCGGGGGGTGGGAGGGAACAGGAGAAAGACATGGGGCATGAGCGGGGGTGAGAGGAACAGGAGAGAGACGCGGGGGATGGCGGCAACAGGAGAGAGACACGGGGCATGACCGGGGGGTGGGGAGAACAGGAGGGAGACATGGGGCATGAGCAGGGGGTGGAGGGCAACAGGAGAGAGACACGGGGCATGAGCGGGGGGTGGGGGGAACAGAAGAGAGACACAGGGCATGAGCGGGGGGTGGGGGAATAGGAGAGAGACACGGGGCATGAGCGGGGGGCGGCAACAGGAGGGAGACACGGGGCATGAGCGGAGGGTGGGGGGCAACAGGAGAGAGACACGGGGCATGACCAGGGGGTGGAGGGAACAGGAGGGAGACACTGGGCATGAGCGGGGGGTGGGGGAACAGGAGAGAGACACGGGGCATGAGCTTTGGATGGGGGCAACAGGAGAGAGACACAGGGCGTGAGCGGGGGATGGGGGAACAGGAGACAGACACAGGGCATGAGGGGGGTGGGGGGAACAGGAGAGAGACAAGGGGCATGACCGAGGGGTGGGGGAACAGGAGGAAGACACGGGGCATGAGCGGGGGGTGGGGGCGAACAGGAGAGAGACACGGGGCATGAGCGGGGGTGGTGGGAACAGGAGGGAGACACGGGGCATGAGCAGGGGGTGGGGGAACAGGACAGAGACACCGGGCATGAGCAGGTGGTGGGGGGAACAGGAGGGAGACACAGAACATGAGCGGTGGCTGGGGGGAACAGGAGAGAGACACGGGGCATGAGCGGGGGGTGGGGGGAACAGAAGAGAGACACGGGGCATGAGCGGGGGGTGTGGGGAACAGGAGGGAGACACGGGACATTAATGGGGGGTGGGGGAACAGGAGAGAGACACGGGGCATGAGCGGGGGGTGGGAGGAACAGGAGAGAGACACAGAGCATGAGCGGGGGCTGGGGGGAACAGGAGGGAGACACGGACATGAGCGGGGGCTGGGGGAACAGGAGAGAGACATGGGGCATGAGCGGGAGGTGGGGGCAACAGGAGAGAAACAAGGGGCAGGGGGTGGGAGAACATAAGAGAGACACGGGGGGTGGGGGGAACAGGAGAGAGACACGGGGCATGAGCGGGGGGTGGGAGGAACAGGAGGGAGACACGGGGCAGGGGGTGGGGGGAACAGGACAGAGACACCGAGCATGAGCAGGTGGTGGGGGGAACAGGAGGGAGACACGGAACATGAGCGGGGAGTGGGGGAACAGGAGGGAGACACGGGGCATGAGCGGGGAGTGGGGGGAACAGGAGAGAGACACGGGGCATGAGCGGGGGGTGGGGGTAACAGAAGAGAGACACGGGGCATGAGCAGGGGTTGGGGGGGTACAGGAGGGAGACACGGGGCATGAGTGGGGGGTGGTGGGAACAGGAGGGAGATACGGGGCATGAGTGGGGGGTGGGGGGAACAGGAAAGAGACACAGGGCATGAGATGAGCGTGGAGTGGGGGTCAACATGAGAGAGACACGGGGCATGAGCGGGTGGTGGGGGGAACAAGAGAGAGACACGGGGCATGAGCGGGGGTGGGGGGAACAGGAGAGAGACACAGGGCATGACCGGGGGATGGAGGGAACAGGAGGAAGACATGGGGCATGAGCGGGGGGTTGGGGGGAACAGGAGAGAGAAACGGGGCATGAGCGGGGGTTGGGGGGAACAGGAGGGAGACACGGGGCACGAGCAGGGGGTGGGGGGGAACAGGAGAGAGAAACAGGGCATGAGCGGGTGGTGGGGGGAACAGGAGGGAGACACGGAACATGAGCAGGGGTGGGGGAACAAGAGAGAGACACAGGGTATGAGCGGGGGGTGGGGGAACAGAAGAGAGACACAGGGCATGAGCGGGGGTGGGGGGTACAGGAGGGAGACACGGGCATGAGCGGGGGGTGGAGGAACAGGAGGGCGACACGGGGCATGAGCGGGGGTGGGGGAACAGGAGAGAAACACGGGGCATGAGCAGGGGGTGGGGGAACATAAGAGAGACACGGGGGGTGGGGGGAACAGGAGAGAGACACGGGGCATGAGCAGGGGGTGGGAGGAACAGGAGGGAGACACGGGGCATGAGCAGGGGGTGGGGGGAATAGGACAGAGACACCGGGCATGAGCAGGTGGTGGGGGGAACAGGAGGGAGACACGGAACATGAGCGGGGGTGGGGGAACAGGAGGGAGACACGGGGCATGAGCGGGGAGTGGGGGGAACAGGAGAGCCCGATAATAATGGAAAACGTACATGTTATTTCGTTTACCGAGGAGCACTTCCGAAGGCTCATGGGAACACCAGCACTAGGGGCTGATGTGATTGCGGCAGTGCCCGCAGTAGAAGGAATAGATGACATTGAAAAAATTACACAAAAAATGAAAAAATTGACCAGAACCGAACTACATGGGAAATTTATGTTGCAATATCTACAAGCGGGGATTATCCCCGAGGGACTCCAAGTAAGAAACGTCCCGAGAATATTTGTTGACAACCCCAAGTTCCAGAAGAACTTCAGTGGGGTTGGCAACAAATGTTCTCGGGATTGGATTATCCTCATAATTGAAACAGCAGAGGAAGAAACTAAAAAACAGGGAGATGAATTAGCCGCTCTGGAAAAAGCCTTTTTAGAAAGTAAAACAATCAAAGATGCGAAAAAACAATTGGAAGATCTGGAAATAGAAATTGTCAAATTTAAGAAAATCAATCTTGATCGCAAAATCTTTAAATTTCAAAAAGATGTGGCTAGCTATTCGGAAGAAAAAACATATCCGTATTTGAAGGAAGGTTTCTTCACTACTCAGGTGGGAACAGCCAGCTATAGGAGAAATAATAAATTTGTTTCCTTCTCCAATACGTCTGGTTCATCAAGTGGCTCAGATCCGTCACTGAATCATCAAGAATCCACGAATATAGGAGGAAGAGGTCAACAACAGAGGGGTTTTTACCGAGGCAATCAGAGAGGACGCCCCAGACAGAGTCAGGGACGATACAATCAGGGACCAGGGATGAGAACCCGGCAATGGTATCAGAACCACTAGAGAATCAAGACAAAATACCTATCATAAACTTATCCACGATTGTTCTGAATGCCAACGAATTGAAAATTCTGTAAAAAGGTTTATCTTTTGTTCCTACCACAAAGGCTGACCTTTTTACTACTGAATTAGAGCTTCATCGTTTTTTCCGGAATATACGACTTAAGCATTATTTCGAGATTTTCTTACCAAATTCAGACCGGACCCGATCAGGAGTGTCTGGAGAGAACGAAGACACACCTAATAGAACGGGCCTCAAGAATAAGTCCACCTTTAATCCTCCCCCTTATGCATGCCCGCCCGAGATTTTGGCGTTTGAACATAAGGTTATAAAAGAAGTGAAGGAAGCCATAAAAAAGAAAAATTTTCAACCGGACAATCTGACTAGAGCTGAAAGAAACAGCTTGAAAAAACTTTGTGACACAGATGGCATTACCATCAAGCCCGCAGATAAGGGAGGCGGGATAGTGATTATGGAAACCAGCAATTACGAAAAAGAATGCCTAAGACTCCTGGGAGACATAGACTCTTATAAAACCCTCGGACAAGATCCCACCTCGAGATTGAAAGAAGAAATAAAAAGCCTCACCGACCATGCTATGAGAGAAGAATGGATCAGTGAGGGAGAAAGAGGTTTTCTGAATAAAAGTCACCCGAAAACGGCAGCCTTTTACATACTGCCGAAAATCCATAAGGATAAAGTGAATCCCCCTGGAAGACCTATTGTTTCTGCCATAAATTCATTACTGGAGCCACTGTCAGTGTACGTGGAAGTTTTTCTTAAGCCATTTGTCGAAAAGATGCCTAGCTATGTCAAGGACTCCACGAGCATGATTAAAATCATACAAGAAATTGAGTGCTCCCCGGGATTGATCCTCGCAACAATGGATGTAGAATCGTTGTATACATCTATTCCGCAACTTGAATGCCTGGATGTCTTGGGTAAATTTTTGAACACCCGCACAATACCTCAGGAACCACCGACACCTTTTATACTTGAATGCGCTAGATTAGCGATGACCGAAAATTTCTTTTTACACAAGCAACAGTTGTACAAACAATGCAAGGGCGTCAGCATGGGGGCCACTTTTGCCCCAGATGTGGCGAATCTGTATATGGCAGATTTTGAGGACAAGTTTATATCAGGACATTTAAATGCACTGCAAACTATCCCAGATCTATGCCAACACCTGAAAGGGTGGCATAGATATATCGATGACATTTTTCTAACATGGACAGGTAATGCAGAATCCCTAGAACTATTTCATCAATGGTTAAATAGGCAAGATACCCATATCAGGTTTACTATGGAATCAAGTACTGTAGAGGTAAGTTTTCTTGATCTAATTATCAGAAAAGCAGGAGCAAAATTGGAGACAACACTTTATAGAAAGCCAACAGACCGCAATACCTTGCTTCATTACACCAGCTTTCATCCTGCAAGCCAGCGATATAATTTACCATATGGGCAATTTTTAAGAATACGGCGCAACTGCAGCACCAGTCAAGAATTCATGGAACATTCCAAACAGCTACAAGCCAGACTGGTGGAGAGGGGCTATCCCACACGACTGGTCAGAAACAATCTGAAAAGGGCAAAAAATACCAATAGGGATATATGTTTAACCCATCAGCCTAAGGTAAAAAAAGAACGATTGGTCTGTGTTACCACCTACAGCCCAATAAGTAATCAGATTAAAAAGATAGTCAACCACAATTGGGACCTTGTGAAACAGGATGGGTCTCTACATCAGAGACCAATGTTTGCCTTTAAAAGAAATCAAAATCTGAGGCAGAAACTAGTACATACATATGTGGAACCAAAACACAATCACACGATACTCAGTCAATGGGGGTTGCCCCCCGTGATCGGTCACCACAAATGCGGAGGATGCGTAGCCTGCCCACTGGCAGAGGTGAGAACCGACTTCGAGTACAGACAAATTAAATGGCAACTAAAAATGCATACTAATTGCAAAACCAAGAATGCAATCTATGTAATAAGATGCCCGTGCGATCTTTTGTATATAGGAAAGACCACTAGAGAAGTACGGCAACGCATCTCAGAACACAGATCCTGTATAAGGAATAAAGTGGCGGATAAGCCGCTTGTGGAACATTTTGGGAGATACGGTCACAAAGATACAGACCTAACGTGGTTTGTCTTACAAGTAATAAAACCCTCAAGAAGAGGTGGCGATATGGGCACTCTCCTACATCAGAAGGAACAACGTTGGATATACACTTTAGATACAGTGAAACGAGGCCTAAACCTGTCAGTGGAATGGAATCATCTGATTGCCCATATGTAAAATTAGCTTTGTTCCCTGCAACTTTTTACTTTGCAGCGAATTAGAATTTTACACCCAGAGACGTTACCAAAACAACTGATAACATCCATCATTTTTTTAATGAATACGCCTACCAACGCATGGTATAGTAGTGTATGCGGTATTTACACAAAAAGAAAAAAAGACGTGCGATAATGTATATTCTCCTGAATAGGAGTTTTACTCTGCGTCCTTACAACAAATGGGGTAATGTAAATCCCTTAGCAACAGACTTTGGATTAGTCTGTCTTTTATTTCTATCGATACAGAAATATTGCTTTTAGAAGTTTAACTAAATGTGATGATGAGATCACACACAAAACAAAATAAAAAAGACAAAATAATAAATCAAGACATGACATAAGAGCGCGCAAATTGAGGAGACGTCCCTCGGTGCACGCGTAAACTTTTCAAGTCCGCTTTCTATGAACATTAACACGAGGATTCGTGTGGATGGCACTCACGACCCCGCTGGCTGCTGTATGCGTCATTGTGGTGCAGGCAGGAAAGAAAATCTGTGACGGCGAGAATCGGGTAAGTATACCCCATCAGAGTGACAGTATAAATGAATCCCCTTTGACATACGGGATGATGCTGCCGGCATAAGTATAAATGGGAGGCAGCTGCTTTGTAAATAACTAACATGGGCAAAAACGCGTGTTCTCGTTAGATCGATCCATGTCTCTCTAACCATAAGAGACTTATATGTGTTAGGATTAGTACTAGTCATTGGTCACCTGAACAAATGAGTTTAGATTAATGTCTTATTAAAAAAGCGGACAAATATTGATTCTACTCCCTCTGTGTTGACAATTCAAAAGAGATAAGAAAAGTGTATGAGCATGGAGTAATATAACTCCACATCTAATAATATCTAGCTTAAGTGCAATATATAAAACCAACCAATGGTGTTTATATATTATTGTTTATATATTATTTTTAGATTTATGAACCAGAAGAAAAGGCGTTGACAGACGGATAGCTTTGGAATTATAAGCCTCCGCCTCAGACATTTCATCCATAGAACACCCCGTCTTGGATGAACCCACCTGGGAAGCTGTGGCTGTTGCTACCTTGAGTGAGTGACTTAGCCTTCAACTTGGGTCTCTTCCACCCGTAGTGATCTGTAAAGTTATAAATAAAATATTGGCTTTTGCGATCAAGTGAAACGGAGACAGCTTTTTGGTAATGGATACAATCTTTTACCCCATAGACGAGAGGACTATTGGCCTCCAGATTCCACTGTTCCTCCTGACCCCATCAGGATAGGAGGTGAGTTGGTTTGTTGTTCTAGTGATTATAGAACACAGCATATTAATATGCAATCAAATAACCTGAAAAGGAGTGACGGGGATACACAATATTCATAGTGTTTTATGTATTTTTCTAGATGGTGTGGCCCATGTTAATACATGTGCCTGAAAAATGGGTTGTTTTGTCCTGAAGAAGGTTGCCATACAAAGAGAGCATTAATGTGGATGCTCGCTGAGAGCAACTGAAACACGTGTCGACGTGAGAACTGTGGGAATAACAGAACACAGACTTGTGTAATACCCCTAATTGGTGGGGATGTGTTTCACAATGAATTGTAAACATATGTAGAGATAACAGATGTTTTTACTGTTTTTTATATACAGACCATTTTTCCAAAGTATGAAGTGTAGAATGAGAGACTGATGAAGAAAGTATGAATGTGAATGAATGAATTAAGAGTATGGGCCACAGAATTATATGAAATGTTGAATATATATATTTTTTGATATAGCATCTTGTGCATAATTAAAGAAAATAAACTTGGGAATTGTAAACCAATCTAAAACCACTTGTGTACTCCGTCACCTTTGCATTTGGTCTACTAGTTCAAATCCTGTGATATTTTTGGGAACAGGAGAGAGACATGGGGCATGAGCGGGGGGTGGGGGGAACAAAGGAGAGACACGGGGCAAGAGCAGGGGTTGGGGGGGTACAGGAGGGAGACACGGGGCATGAGTGGGGGGTGGTGGGAACAGGAGGGAGACACGGGGCATGAGTGGGGGGTGGGGGGAACAGGAAAGAGACACGGGGCATGAGATGAGCGTGGAGTGGGGGTCAACATGAGAGAGACACGGGGCATGAGCAGGTGGTGGGGGGAACAAGAGAGAGACACGGGGCATGAGCGGGGGGTGGGGGGAACAGGAGAGAGACACAGGGCATGACCGGGGGATGGAGGGAACAGGAGGAAGACATGGGGCATGAGCGGGGGCTTGGGGGGAACAGGAGAGAGAAACGGGGCATGAGCGGGGGTTGGGGGGAACAGGAGGGAGACACGGGGCACGAGCAGGGGGTGGGGGGGAACAGGAGAGAGAAACAGGGCATGAGCGGGTGGTGGGGGGAACAGGAGGGAGACACGGAACATGAGCAGGGGTGGGGGAACAAGAGAGAGACACAGGGTATGAGCGGGGGGTGGGGGAACAGAAGAGAGACACAGGGCATGAGCAGGGGTGGGGGGTACAGGAGGAAGACACGCAGCATGAGCGGGGGGTGGGGGGAACAGGAGGGAGACACGGGACATGAGCGGGGGGTGGGGGAACAGGAGAGAGACATGGGGCATGAGCGGGGGGGAACAGGAGAGAGACACAGGGCATGAGCGCGGGCTGGGGGGAACAGGAAGGAGACGGGACATGAGCGGGTGGAGGGGGAACAGAAGAGAGATGCGGGGCATGGGCAGGGGGTGGGGGGCAACAGGAGAGAGACACGGGGCATGAGCGGGGGGTGGGGACAACAGGAGAGAGACACGGTGCATGACTGGGGGGTGGGGGAATAGGAGGGAGACACGGGGCATGAGCGGGGGGCAACAGGAGAGAGACACGGGGCATGAGCAGGGGGTAGGGGGAACAGAAGAGAGACACAGGGCATGAGCGGGGGGTGGGTGGGAACAGGGGGAAGACACAGGGCATGAGTGGGGGGTGGGGGTAACAGGAGAGAGACACGGGGCATGAGCGGGGGGTGGGGGTTAGAGGAGGGAGACATGGGGCATGAGCGGGGGGTGGGGGGCAACAGGAGAGAGACAAAGGTCATGAGTGGGGGGTGGGCGGAACAGGAGGGAGACACGGAACATGAGCGGGGGGTGGGGGGAACAGGAGGGAGACACGGGGCATGAGCGGGGAGCGGGGGGAACAGGAGAGAGACACGGGGCATTAGCGGGGGGTGGGGGGAACAGAAGAGAGACACAGGGCATGAGCGGGGGTTGGGGGGGTACAGGAGGGAGACACGGGGCATGAGTGGGGGGTGGTGGGAACAGGAGGGAGACACGGGGCATGAGTGGGGGGTGGGGGGAACAGGAAAGAGACACAGGGCATGAGCGTGGAGTGGGGGTCAACATGAGAGAGACATGGGGCATGAGCGGGTGGTGGGTGGAACAAGAGAGAGACACGGGGCATGAGTGGGGGGTGGGGGGAACAGGAGAGAGACACAGGGCATGACCGGGGGATGGAGGGAACAGGAGGAAGACATGGGGCATGAGCGGGGGGTTGGGGGGAGCAGGAGAGAGAAACGGGGCATGAGCAGGGGGTGGGGGGAACAGGAGGGAGACACGGGGCACGAGCAGGGGGTGGGGGGGAACAGGAGAGAGAAACAGGGCATGAGCGGGTGGTGGGGTGAACAGGAGGGAGACACGGAACATGAGCAGGGGTGGGGGAACAAGAGAGAGACACGGGGTATGAGCGGGGGGTGGGGGAACAGAAGAGAGACACAGGGCATGAGCGGGGGTGGGGGGTACAGGAGGGAGACACGCGGCATGAGCTGGGGGTGGGGGGAACAGGAGGGAAGCACGGGACATGAGCGGGGGGTGGGGGAACAGGAGAGAGACATGGGGCATGAGCGGGGGGGAACAGGAGAGAGACACGGGGCATGAGCGGGGGGTGGGGACAACAGGAGAGAGACACGGTGCATGACCGGGGGGTGGGGGAACAGGAGGGAGACACGGGGCATGAGCGGGGGGTGGAGGGCAACAGGAGAGAGACACGGGGCATGAGCAGGGTGTAGGGGGAACAGAAGAAAGACACAGGGTGTGAGTGGGGGGTGGGGGGAAAAGGAGAGAGACACGGGGCATGAGCGGGGGTGGGGGTTAGAGGAGGGAGACATGTGGCATGAGCGGGGGGCAACAGGAGAGAGACATGGGGCATGAGCGGGGGTTGGGGGAACAGGAGGGAGACACGGGGCATGAGCGGGGGTGGAGGGGAACAGGAGAGAGACACAGGGCATGAGCGGGGGTGGGGGTAACAGAAGACAGACACAGAGCATGAGCAGTGGGTGGGGGGGTACAGGAGGGAGACACGGGGCATGAGCAGGGGTTAGGGGGTACAGGAGGGAGACACGGGGCATGACCGGGGGGTGGGGGGAACAGGAGAGAGACACAGGCCATGAGCGTGGAGTGGAGGTCAACATGAGAGAGACACGGGGCATGAGCGGGGGGTTGGGGGAACAAGAGAGTGAAATGGGGCATGAGCAGGGCTGGGCGGAACAGGAGAGAGACACGGGGCATGACCGGGGGTGTGGGAAAGAGGAGGAAGACATGGGGCATGAGCGGGGGGGTGGGGGGAACAGGAGAGATACACGGGGCATGAGCGGAGGTGGTCGGAACAGAAGAGAGACACGGGGCATGAGCGGGGGTGGGGGTACAGGAGGGAGACACAGGGCATGAGCGGGGGGTGGGGGGAACAAGAGGGAGACACAGGGCAGGAGCGGGGGGTGGGGGGACCAGGGGGGAGACACGGGACATGAGCGGGGGTGGGGGGAACAGGAGGGAGACACGGGACATGAGAGGGGGGTGGGGGGGAACAGGAGAAAGACTCGGGCATGAGCGGGGGGTGGGGGGAACAGGAGAGAGACACAGGGCATGAGCGGGGGGTGGGGGGAACAAGAGGGAGACACAGGGCAGGAGCGGGGGGTGGGGGGACCAGGGGGGAGACACGGGACATGAGCGGGGGTGGGGGGAACAGGAGGGAGACACGGGACATGAGAGGGGGGTGGGGGGGAACAGGAGAAAGACTCGGGCATGAGCAGGGGTTAGGGGGTACAGGAGGGAGACACGGGGCATGACCGGGGGGTGGGGGGAACAGGAGAGAGACACAGGCCATGAGCGTGGAGTGGAGGTCAACATGAGAGAGACACGGGGCATGAGCGGGGGGTTGGGGGAACAAGAGAGTGAAATGGGGCATGAGCAGGGCTGGGCGGAACAGGAGAGAGACACGGGGCATGACCGGGGGTGTGGGAAAGAGGAGGAAGACATGGGGCATGAGCGGGGGGGTGGGGGGAACAGGAGAGATACACGGGGCATGAGCGGAGGTGGGCGGAACAGAAGAGAGACACGGGGCATGAGCGGGGGTGGGGGTACAGGAGGGAGACACAGGGCATGAGCGGGGGGTGGGGGGAACAAGAGGGAGACACAGGGCAGGAGCGGGGGGTGGGGGGACCAGGGGGGAGACACGGGACATGAGCGGGGGTGGGGGGAACAGGAGGGAGACACGGGACATGAGAGGGGGGTGGGGGGGAACAGGAGAAAGACTCGGGCATGAGCGGGGGGTGGGGGGAACAGGAGAGAGACACGGGGCATGAGCGGGGGTTGGGGGGCAACAGGAGAGAGACACAGGGCATTGAGCGGGGGATGGGGGCAACAGGAGAGAGATACGGGTCATGACCGGGGGGTGGGGGGAATCGAAGGGAGACACGGGGCATGAGCGGAGGGTGGGGGGAACAGAAGGGAGACACCGGGCATGAGCAGGGGGTGGGTGGGAACAGGAGGAAGACACGGGGCATGAGCAGGGGGTGGGGGGAACCGGAGAGAGACACGGGACATGAGAGGGGGGTGGGGGTTACAGGAGTGAGACATGGGGCATGAGCGGGGGGTGGGGGGCAACAGGAGAGAGACACGGGACATGAGCGGGGAGTTGGGGGAACAGGAGGGAGAAACGGGGCATGAGCTGGGGTTGGTGGGAACAGGAGAAAGACACAAGGCATGAGCAGGGGGGTGGGGGACAACAGGAGAGAGACATGGGGCATGAGCGGGGGGTGGGGGAACAGGAGAGAGACACGGGGCATGAGTGGGGGGTGGGGTGATCAAGGGGCAACATGGGGCATGACTGGAGTGGGGGGAACCGGAGAGAGGCACGGGGCATGAGCGGGGGTGGGGGGAACTTGAGGGAGACACGGGGCATGAGCGGGGGGTGGAGGGGAACAGGGGAGAGACACAGGGCATGAGCAGTGGGTGGGCGAAACAAGAGGAAGCCACTGAACATGAGCGGGGGGTGGGGGGAACAGGAGGGAGACACGGGGCATGAGCGGGGGGTGGGGGGAACAGGAGAGAGACACGGGGCATGAGCGGGGGGTGGGGGAACAGAAGAGAGACATGGGGCATGAGCAGGGGGTGGGGGGTACAGGAGGGAGACACGGGGCATGAGTGGGGGTGGGGGGAACATGAGGGAGACAAGGGGCATGAGCAGGGGGTGGGGGGAACAGGAGAGAGACACGGGGCATGAGCGTGAAGTGGGGGTCAACATGAGAGAGACACGGGGCATGAGCAGGGGGGTGGGGGGAACAAGAGAGAGACACGGGGCATGAGCGGGGGTGGGGGGAACAGTAGAGAGACACAGGGCATGACCGGGGGGTGGGGGAACAGGAGGAAGACATGGGGCATGAGCGGGGGGTGGGGGGAACAGTAGAGAGACACGGGGCATAATCGGGGTGTGAGGGGAACAGGAGGGAGACACGGGGCATGAGCGGGGGGTGGAGGGAACAGGAGAGAGACACGGGGCATGAGCGGGGGGTTGGGGGACCAGGAGAGATACACAGGGCATGAGCGGTTGTGGGCGGAACAGAAGAGAGACACGGGGCATGAGCGGGGGGTGGGGGGTACAGGACAAAGACACAGGGCATGAACAGGGGGGTGGGGGGAACACGAGGGAGACACGGGACATGAGCGGGGGTTGGGGGGAACAGGAGGGAGACACGGGACATGAGCGGGGGGTGGGGGGAACAGGAGAGAGACACGGGGCATGAGCGGGGGGTGGGGGGAACAGAAGAGAGACACAGGGCATGAGCGGGTGGTGGGGGGAACAAGAGAGAGGTGTCCAGACATTTGGTCGACCTAAAACTGGTCGAATGACATTTGGTCGACGCAATTTGGTCGAAAACCAAATGGTCGAATTTTTTTTTTTAATTATATATTTATTTTTAGGGTTTTCGTTTTTTACAAAAATGGGTTTTTAGAAAAAAAAAAAGGGGATTGGGGGGACCCCCCCAAAAAAAAAAAGAAAGGTGAAAATAAAAAATAAAAAAAATTCGACCATTTGGTTTTCGACCAAATTGGTTCGACCATTTGTCTGGTCGACCAATTTTTTTCGACCAAATGTCTGGTAACCCAAGAGAGAGACACAGGGCATGAGCGGGGGGTGGGGGGAACAGGAGAGAGACACAGGGCATGACCAGGGGATGGAGGGAACAGTAGGAAGACATGGGGCATGAGCGGGGGGTCGGGGAGAACAGAAGAGAGAAACGGGGCATGAGTGGGGGGTGGGGGGAACAGGAGGGAGACACGGGGCACGAGCAGGGGGTGGGGGGAACAGGAGGGAGACGCAGAACATGAGCAGGGGTGGTGGGAACAAGAGAGAGACACAGGGTATGAGCGGGGGGTGGGGGAACAGAAGAGAGACACAGGGCATGAGCGGGGGTGGGGGATACAGGAGGGAGACACGCGGCATGAGCGGGGGGAGGGGGAACAGGAGGGAGACACGGGACATGAGCGGGGGTGGGGGAACAGGAGAGAGACATGGGGCATGAGCGGGGGGAACAGGAGAGACACACAGGGCATGACGCGGGCTGGGGGAACAGGAGGGCGACATGGGACATGAGCGGGTGGAGGGGGGACAGAAAAGAGACACAGGGCATGGGCAGGGTGTGGGGGGCAACAGGAGAGAGACACGGGGCATGAGCGGGGGGTGGGGACAACAGGAGAGAGACACGGTGCATGACCGGGACGGTGGGGGAACATGAGGGAGACACCGGGCATGAGCGGGGGGTGAGGGGCAACAGGAGAGAGACACAGGGCATGAGCAGGGGGTAGGGGGAACAGAAGAGAGACACAGGGCATGAGCGGGGGGTGGGTGGGAACAGGAGGGAGACACAGGGCGTGAGTGGGGGGTGGGGGGAACAGGAGAGAGACAAGGGGCATGAGCGGGGGGTGGGGGTTAGAGGAGGGAGACATGGGGCATGAGCGGGGGTTGGGGGAACAGGAGGGAGACACGGGGCATGAGCGGGGGGTGGAGGGGAACAGGAGAGAGACACAGGGCATGAGCAGGGGTGGGGGAACAGAAGAGAGACACAGGACATGAGCGGTGGGTGGGGGGGTACAGGAGGGAGACACGGGGCATGAGGGGGGTTTAGGGGGTACAGGAGGGAGACACAGGGCATGAGCGGGGGTGGGGGGAACAGGAGAGAGACACAGGGCATGAGCGTGGAGTGGAGGTCAACATGAGAGAGATACGGGGCATGAGCGGGAGTTTGGGGGAACAAGAGAGTGAAATGGGGCATGAGCAGTGGGTGGGGGGAACAGGAGAGAGACATGGGGCATGACCGGGGGGTGGGGGGAAGAGGAGGAAGACATGGGGCATGAGCGGGGGGTGGGGGGAACAGGAGAGATACACGGGGCATGAGCGGAGGTGGGCGGAACTGAAGAGAGACACGGGGCATGAGCGGGGGGTGGGGGAACAGGAGGGAGACACAGGGCATGGGCGGGGGGTGGGGGGAACAGGAGGGAGACACGGGACAGGAGCGGGGGTGGGGGGAACAGGAGTGAGACACGGGACATGAGCGGGTGGGTGGGGGGAACAGGAGAAAGACTCAGGCATGAGTGGGGAGTGGGGGGAACAGGAGAGAGACACGGGGCATGAGCGGGGGGTGGGGGGCAACAGGAGAGAGACACAGGGCATTGAGCGGTGGATGGGGGCAACAGGAGAGAGATACGGGTCATGACCGGGGGGTGGGGGAATCGAAGGGAGACACGGGGCATGAGCGGAGGGTGGGGGGAACAGAAGGGAGACACCGGGCATGAGCAGGGGGTGTGTGGGAACAGGAGGAAGACACGGGGCATGAGCAGGGGATGGGGGAACCGGAGAGAGACACGGGACATGAGCGGGGGGTGGGGGTTACAGGAGTGAGACATGGGGCATGAGCCGGGGGTGGGGGGCAACAGGAGAGAGACACGGGACATGAGCGGGGGGTTGGGGGAACAGGAGGGAGAAACGGGGCATGAGCGGGGGTTGGTGGGAACAGGAGAAAGACACAAGGCATGAGCAGGGGGTGGGGGACAACAGGAGAGAGACATGGGGCATGAGCGGGGGGTGGGGGAACAGGAGAGAGACACGGGGCATGAGTGGGGGGTGGGGGGAACAAGGGGGCAACATGGGGCATGACTGGGGTGGGGGGAGCAGGAGAGAGACACGGGGCATGAGCGGGGGTTGGGGGGAACAGGAGGGAGACACGGGGCATGAGTGGGGGTGGAGGGGAACAGGGGAGAGACACGGGGCATGAGCGGGGGTGGGGGAACAGAAGAGAGAGACACAAGGGGAATGAGCGTGGGGTGGGGGGGTACAGGAGGGAGACACGGGGCATGAGTGGTGGTGGGGGGAACAGGAGGGAGACAAGGGGCATGAGCAGGGGGTGGGGGGAACAGGAGAGAGACACGGGGCCTGAGCGTGAAGTGGGGGTCAACATGAGAGAGACACGGGGCATGAGCGGGGGGTGGGGGGAACAAGAGAGAGACACGGGGCATGAGAGGGGGCTGGGGGGCACAGGAGGGAGACACTTACTGTGCCGACGGCAAATCCTGCTCCTGTTAACAAAGCCTCTTAATGGGATAAACAAAGATGATGGGCGTCTCTGAAAATACAACACACTGCACGCTTCACTGCAGCCAATGGGAAAGCGCGTCACATGTCTGCGGACATCACGCAAGCCGCTTGCCCAATCCCTGTCCGCGGAGCGAACAGGGAAGTGTGTCGGATATCACACATTTTTTGCACTTACATTTTTGTCATTTAAATAAAAAACTACTGGACGGATTCACACCAAATAAAAAAAAGCACGCTTTCGGGACCAAACCGCCACTCCTGCCGCAAATTTGGTGTCAATCCGTCCAGCGGTTTGGGCTGTAGGCGCGAGCAACGTTTTTTCCCATGATATCTATGGGAAAGAAATAAGTTTTAGGACCCCCCCTATAACTTTGCGCCCCCCTGGACCAAACCTCACCAAACTTTGCAAAGTAATTCAGAGTGGGCCATATACTTTTTTTTGCAAAGTTTGGTGAGGATTCGTCCAGGGAGAGCAAAGTTATAAGCCGCCCAATAAGTGCTCTTCCTATGAAAGCAGCAACTTAACCATAACTACATGGCCACTATCGTGGCCATGTAAATTATATATACACAAACCTTTTTAATCAAGATGTAATCTTACAAAAGGTAAAGTGTTCAAACTTTGGGAATAACAACCATAAAACCTAAAGTAGAAATACTCCATTTCTCTATAAATCAAACCTTAATACTGATTTCAAATATTGTATTAATGCAAACTGCCTTAATCTTGAAGTGAAAGAACTGTACAATATTGTTAAAATTAGTATGTTTTAAAAATAGAACAATAAATTCTTCAAACTTCCCGTACTGCTACCTGCTCATGATGTTTTTATAGCATATAGCGCATTCAAGAATGTGGGATTGTAAGATGTACACTTATTCTATCTAATAAATGTAAAGAGACAGTTGTCCTTTGAGGACATTTTTTGTGTGCTGTACACAAAACAGAAAGCAAAGGCTTAACGTGCTTGATGAGAACATCCACAACAGTTAAACTGAGCAATAAAAAAAATATATAGCCAATGTTTTCATAAAGTTCCATTGGCTCGCATTTAGTAAGGGGTTACCAAATTCAAGGCACAGCCAACAAGGCATGTAGGAGATTTGCAGAAAACTACAAGAACACACATAACGGTGAACACACGCACACACACTATGGCTACATTTATATGAGATGAAAAATGTAAGATTGTGACACCATGAGCCCTAATGATACTAAGGGTGGTGAGGCCTTGAGCACTAATACTGAGAGTGGTGACAGCATCCGAAAAGAGACGTGCATGAAGGACGCTCCTGGGACTGGGCTGACCTCTGTTTTTAAAACACTTACAGAGAACAAATCAATTGTAATAAAACCGGCCGACAAGGGTGGAGGTATTGTAGTACAAAGCAAAGATCAATATAAGAAAATGCTGATGGCACTTTTGAATGAAGAGGGCAATTACAAAAAACTATGCAAAACCCAATGGCGGCAATCAAGAGGAAAATACAGGAGGTAACTGAATTCGCCATGGGTAACAACTGGATTTCAGATAAAGAAGTCATCTTCTTGAAAAGCTCTGAGGGACACACCCCAGCTTTCTTTGCCCTACCCAAACTCCATATGAACCGGACAACACCACCAGGATGACCCATAGTTTCGGGATGTGGCTCAGTTTTAGAACCAGTCGGGAAGTTTATTGATCATTTCCTCAAACCTCTCAGTCAGAAAACATCAACATATCTGAGAGACACCATGGCCACCATAAACAAATTTGAACACCAGCCCTTTAATCCATCAGAAGATCTACTAGTCACCAGGGACATCAATAGCCTCTATACTAGCATTCCACAAGACTCTGCAGCCGAATGTATTAGACACCATCTTACCCATCACATAACACAAAAAAAGAGTCCACACTAATTTCTTAGTGGAACTGTTGGAATTGGCACTCACCAATAATTTCTTTGAATTTGACGACACCTTCTATCTGCAAACTCGAGGCACAGCAATGGGGGCGGCTTTTGCACCCAGTATGGCCGTTATCTTTATGGCAGAATACGAATATAACGATGTACTTAACACCTCCAACCCATTCCTGGATAGCATTGTGTTATGGCAAAGACATATCGATGGCATTATCTACATTTGGAAAGGAGAGAACAACACCCTCACCGATTTCTTCAACTGGATCAATAACTGCACAGAAGGGATCAAGTTTAGGATTAACAGCAGTAACGTGGGTTTACACTTCCTGTATCTCACTATCAGACCCAAAAATAATAAACTGGAATTTACCATGTTCAAAAAAGAGACAGACCGTACAACTGTGCTGCACTAAAAAAGCAACCACCCACGTAATCTGAGGGACAACCTCCCCTATGGGCAATTTTTAAGAGTACGTAGGAACTGTACAGACATCACAGAATTTAAAAAGATTGCGTCTGACCTCCAAGACAAGTTGAAATCAACAGGCTACCTGAAAAAACTGTTTAAGGACACACAGAAATGGGCCAGATTTACACCGAGAGAAACATTACGCTCACCTGAAACACAGGACACCCCAAAGAAGATATCATGGCATGTGTCACTACATTTGGACCAAACACCACCAAACTTAAAGGTATAATAAGAAAATTCTGGCTATTGATACAACTTAGTTTGCCTAATGAACCAACACCCAGAATGGCACTGAAAAGATCCAAAAATCTGAAAGATATACACAACCATGCCAGGATGAGTAAAAGTAACGTCAGATCCTCCATGTGGAATCTCAGAGAAATCAATGGTCATCACCCATGTGGTAACTGCGCAGTATGTAAATTGACAAAAATCAACTCCTTCCATATAGGGAGTAAGGAATGGAAACAATGCCATTTTTTCGAATTTCAAATCATGTAACCTTATCTACATCATTGAATGTCCATGTGGTTTACGCTATGTGGGGCAGACCTCTAGACCTGTCCACAAAAGAATTGGCAAACACAGGCCTAGGAATCAATGTAAAACGCTTTCAGCTCCACTCGTGCCACAATTCCTTGAATTCCAACACGGTCCAGAAAACTTCATCTGGTGGGTGGTTGACAAAGTGTTTAGCACCAGTAATACTACACATTCATTGAACTTTAAGGAATGCTGGTGGATGTTTAAACTCCAATCTATATCAACAGGTCTTAACGAGGTGCAACCATCGGGCCCGTTTTCCTGATTCTCTGACATAGTAGTATCCACCTTCTAGCCTCTCCTTGCCACAGCATTTTCCACTTCCTAGTCTCTCCACCATAGCCACCAGTCATAGCAGACTGTGGGGATCCCTGTGCCGCCTGCTCCATACTACAGCATACTAGAGTCCCTAGGTCTCTCCCCCCTCCTTGTTCTCACCACACTTACATGTACAACAATATTCCACTACCCAGCCATCCCCTCCCATCTATTTTTCACTAGCAACAGAAGAGGGACACGGCCTGCCACCAGTGCACCTGTAGCAGCTATTTACCTTGCTGCCAGCCAATTTGGCTTCTACCTCCTCTCATTACCTTGCTGCGACACATTCCCGCAGCTTCTTACACAGCTTCTCACAACGTGACCCTGGCGCAAATCATTTACAGTCTGGCACCAACCCGTGTTAAAACTGATATAATATTGTTTTTCGTCCTCATTGTATATGTTGGCCTATGCCCAGTCGCTCTGCGAGGAAATCCGCATTGCAAGGTCGTAACCTTAAGTTAATCGAGCCTCCATTTGAGGTCAAAGCCGCCATTTTAGTTATTCGTGTAAAGTCACCCCGTGGCCTAAAATGGCCGACCTGTGTTCTCTTGTTCTTACTTTAACCTCTTCAACCTCTCTAGGAGAGTTAATGTCCAACCTGCCTGCAGACTACATGTTAGGGTCATGTAGACCTTGTCCTTTGTTGACCTCGGGATCAGGGGATTACTTGATTCGGCGATGTTAACCTACAAGTATACAAGAACAATGACGCTGTTTAAACATGTCATACGAAACATCTGTTTGACCTGCATTAAAGCAAATGTGTAAAGAGTGTAAAGTTAAACCCAGAGAATAATAGTGTTTGTTAGTGAATGTATTAAAAAATAAACCACATGCACGAGATATGTAAATTAGGAATGAACCTGGCGCGACCCTAGCCCAGTACATGATTAACTCGTAGGAGGCTGGGCATCGTTATGAAGAAATTGTATAAATACGCTGATGTCCAGCTAGCAATTCCTGTTCACTGCTCACATTGAACCTGCTGGTGGTCTCTGTGATGTACTGACGGCCAAACAGCTATTTGTATACTTTGTTTTGTAAACTGTACACTATTGCAATAAAGATTCTGGGAATCTTTACAAGCCCGTGTTGGTGTATTTCTCTTTGCATGGTGTATAAGCCTTAATATTGTATTTTCTGATTCCACAGATGGCGCCCGAATAGGGACCCTCAAGATTGACTTTGTCTCGTTGAAGGTTGGCTCGGCTATCGGACCGGGATCGAACGGTGCAAACAAAACGGCCCCTCTGGACGAGAAGTGAATTCCTCGGCAGAACAGCACAATCCGATCCCGGAACGGTGAGCTGTATCCCGAGACGATGTCTTGACGAGGGTCCATATATCGAGGTGGGTAAATTTGCCGAAATCACCAGACACGTGGGTCTTAGTAACCCGATCGGGCCTCCCAGTCCTTTGGTCAGGTGAATCGTGACCCGATTCTTAATTTAACCCTGACAATTTGAATTTGGCACATTGTACTCGGGAGCACAATTATTTGACCAGGTAACACCAGAACTCTGATATGCCTGGGAAATTGTCTGCCTGCTTCAGGGCATTATTCCACAGCGACAGACAATCCTTGGAAGATAGCCATCCCGCACCACAGGAGGGGTCGCCGGCATGTACTATGTACTGTAAGAAAGGCTTTGGTAGTATAGCATTTAATGACATTTGGCACAGACAGACCAGACATAATTCTAGTCTTCGGTGGCCAACCAATGGTAGCTTTGAAATCACTCGTATAGAATATTTAGAGTCTGTATTGGTAAAGAAAAAGGCTAGACCTGCAGCATTTGACGCATTGCACAGTTGGAAAACAGAAGCTTTGCAGCAACAAAAGAGTTGAGAGAAGCATATGCGTCGACATGTGACGAGTGTCGAAAAGGCACGGTTATATGATCAAAATAAACAATTGTAATCAGTTAGGCACACGGACAGAGCGTTTCAATTAGGCATTCAGAAAATGTACCCTTCGAAAGATTTTCATACGTCCGATGAATTGATTAACAAACATTTGCATGAACGAAGGCCCAATGCCTCTGCACCACCCCCGTATGTCCCTCCTCCTGGTGCTTTGCCTCCTTCTGCTGTTATTCCTCCTCCTATAGTTCCTCCGGTCCTCCCTGTTGTTCTTCCTGTTGTCCCTCCAGCCGCCGCTCCTTTGCCTGCCCCCTTGCCTACACCTGTCGACATTCAGAATGTGCCGACTCTTCCTCTTCCAAGTGATTCCGTATCGTTTGTAGTAGACCAGGGAGCGGGATCAAGGGTTGTGACTCGTAATACTTTGTCCCAAGATAAAAAGAATGAATTGATTGCTTGGGCTAAACATTGTATGGAGAAGGGTGAACAGGTGGATGTTTTTTCCACACTCGAAAATATAAAAGGTATTCATGAGAAAAATGTTTTTATTGAAGGGTTAGGAATTCAATTGAGCATAATGTGGAATAGATTAAACGATGTAGATCTCCCACAAGGGTTACGGGATTTGAACGCCTTAGCGTTGTCTAGAGATACTGCGGAGAAAGTATATGAGCATGTCAAGAGGATTTTTGTGTATAAGAAGGAGTTGGAAGAGTTACAGAATGAAGAAGTAGATGATGATAGTTTAGGTACTATGTTCTTACAGAAACGGTTTTCTCCTCGTCGTGAGGAAGCACGAATTTGTACAAAGGATGCGATAAATGGATTTCGGATATGTTGATAACTCCAGATGAAGTATATGACATGTATGGTCAGTACACGTTAGAAATGCAAAAGAAATTGATTTAGGTTATGGTAGAATACCTGCAGAATGAGTGTGTAAAAAGAAAGATTTGTTGTCCCGCAGAATTGTTGAGTGTTTATAAGAGAGCTTTTTCGATGGATACCTCTTCGACTGCCTTAGCGCTTGATTTGGCCCTGTTGCTTAGTAAGCGTTCAGAGCTGCCTACTTCTCAGTTGCCTATGAGAGAGGTCCCTCCGACATTTGTCCCAAAAGTTGAGATCGCGGCCGATGCTGCACGAGGTATACTCGCTGTGGACATCCCTGCACATTATGTATCACAGTTTGTTCACATCCCGTTCTCAAGACAGGAAGTGAACACCATAAAGCAATCTATTCCTGATATGAGAAAGAATCAGACGGGGTTCTATAAAGAAATAGAGTCGGTCTTACAATCATCGGTATTCACCTTACGTGATATTGATTTATTATTTCCCGTGCTCCTGCCAGTTGATTTGTGGAAACAGATTAGGACTGTAGATGATGTACCTGGGTTAGGAGATACATGGGATAATATGGTTAGGCTCAACAGAGAAAGACCAGCTGGCTAGAGACTGCCTCAAGTGATATTAACCTTGCCTGATAGGATTATTGTGAAATTGAAAACTATAGTTCCTGAAAAAAGGATCATTTGGGACAGGCTTACGGCCTGTGTCCAAGGAAAGTCTGAGGGTGCCACTGAGTTCTTCAATCGGTTTGAAGAGGTATTTTCAGATTTCAGTGGACAAGACTTAGGCACAGAGTCAGGGAAAAGGCTGTTTGTCGACAAATTTGTACGAGGATTTCTGCCTGACATCCAGTTACAGATTATGTCCGCCGAAAGCGCTTGGCAGGCGAAGTCTCAATCAGAAGTACTGCACATGGCTCAGTACTATGAAAATCGTGTAAATAATGAAAAGGAAAAACAAAAGTACTATTGCAACAGATTGATAGAAACCCTAGAGGAGGTAATCAATTTAGAGGTCAATACATTCCACAGGGAAGTACGCCCCTAGCGCCTGTAACCATTGACCAGTGTGCCTATTGTCGACAGGAAGGTCACTGGCGCGCACAATGTCCGACCTTGCAGCAAAGGTCATTTGGGAACATGGGTAGACGATCCAGAGGTCGCCCAGGTGTAGGGGGCCCTGGTAGAGGTCAGCTTGCACCAGAATCACAACAACCTTCTTCACAGGATAAACAAGTATCGAGTGTGGATAATAGAAACATTTTTGATCACCCTTCTGCCACGTACCTCTCTGAAGAGCTTCCCTTGATGACATTCTGTTTCGTTAGGATTGGCCAAAACAGGATTTGGAATCAACGCCTATTCCCGTTCATCAGAAAGTCCCCTACGTTGAGATGGCAGTAGGAAATAGGAAGCATCTATTTTTAGTAGATACAGAAGCACAAAAGTGTTCCATTGACCTGTCACAGGTTCCAAACATTCCCCTGTCAGGGCAGTCCAACGTTTCTGTAGGGTTTTCAGGCACACCTGTAGTTTGTCCGGTCTCTTTGCCGGTACCGATAACACTGGGTCCCTTTACGGAGCAGTGTCTATTTCTACTCACTACAAACTGTGGGGAGAATTTGCTGGGGTTGAATTTGTTGAAGGAATTGAATGCAGTAATACATTGCTCCCCGGACCGAGTACGGTTAACAATTTCACCTCAGCAATCACTCGCCTCTCAGTTTTTGACTCAACCTTTACCGCCAGAATTCAGTAACATTCCGGAATGCTTATGGGCAATTGATGATAATGATGTGGGCATTCTTCAAATTGAACCTGTTAAAATTATTCTGAAACATGGAGTAAAATTGCCTCGCATCCCGCAATATAAGATCTCAGTTGAAGGCGAACAGGCTTTGAAATGTATAGTTTCTGAATTTGTAGATCGTAGAGTAATTGAGGAAATTACAGGTAGTGTGTGTAATAGCCTGATTTTGCCAGTATATAAAAAAGGTGATAATGCGATTCCCTTTCGATTTATAATTGATTTGCGTGCTATTAACAAAATTGTGGCTCCTCAATTTCCCATTGTACCTGATGTTACCACGATACTAACTATGATTCTGGCTTCTGCCACTCACTTTAGCGTTGTTGACCTTAAAAACGCGTTTTTCAGTACTCCTATACATAAGGATAGTAGGTATTTGTTCGCGTTTACCCTAGGTGGACGCTCATTCACATTCACTCGTGCACCACAAGGGTACACTGAGAGTCCATGTATTTATAGTAGAGCATTGAAAGAGCAACTCGATACTCTCAAGTTGCCTACTACTTGCACGTTAATACAGTGTGTAGATGATCTCCTCTTAGCTGCTGATTCTGAGAGTGCCTGTAAAGAAGGCACCGTGTTGCTGCTTTGTCATCTAGCAAAACATGGCCACAAAGCTTCACTCAAGAAATTCCAATATTGTTGTCAGGAGGTCGCCTATTTAGGCTATCTCCTGTCAAAGGAGGGAAGACGGTTGACAGCTGAACAGATAAAAACTATTTCTGGCATGTCTGTCCCAAATACGCAAAAGGAAGTTAGAGCCCTGATAGGTATGGCTTCTTACTGCAGATTGTGGATCCCTACCTTTTCGTTAACGATTAAACCAATGCTGGCTTTGACAAAGAAGGGCATTTCTTTGCCATTGCCATGGACTTTGGAACACCAGACAGCATTTGATTTGCTCAAAACCGCGCTGTGTTCGGCACCGGTTTTAGGAACTCCAAATTATGAAAAGGCCTTCGTGTTGTATATGGATGAACGTGATGGGTGTGCTTTGGCTGTGTTAACACAGGAACATGGAGGGAAGAATAGGCCGTGCGGCTATTTCTCATTCATCCTTGATCCTGTTGCATGCGCTTTGCCGAGATGTTTGAGAGCTGTCGCTGCTGATGCTGCATCTGTAAAACAGAGCGAGGGAATGGTCCTGGGTCATGCGTTAACCCGAAAGGTACCTCACTCTGTAGATATTTTATTGAATAGAACTCAAACGCAACACCTCACTTCCGCACGATTGACAAGATACGAATTGATCTTGTTTGCTCTCCACATTCAAATTCAGAGGTGTTGTGTATTAAATCTGGCTGAACTTTTACCTGTCCCGCAAGATACTGTTGATGGTGACGAAACGTCACACGATTGCCTTTACACTACAGAACAAGAGACTAAAGGTAGAATTGATTTGAAAGACATGCCTTTGAATAGCCCACAAGGAGAGCTATTTTGTGATGCTCTTGTTTCAAACTTCCGAATGGTACATCCACGCTGCTTATGCCGTCACTACTTTAAGCACGATTGTGGAAACCAAAAGAATTATGCATAATTCCGCGCAGGCCGCAGAAATGATATCGTTAACTCGAGCTTGTGAACTTTCTGAAGGGCTTACGGTAAATATATATACCGACAGTCAGTATGCCTTTGGGGTAGTTCACAACTTCGGTAGACTGTGGAAAGAACAAGGTTTCTTGACCTCACATGGCACGAAAATACAGCATTGGCACTTTAATAGTGCAATTACTTTCAGCGCTCGCACTCCCTGTTCAGCTAGCCATTGTAAAATGTACAGCACATCAAAAGGTTACAGATGATATAGGAAAAGGGAATGCTTTCGCTGATCAGATAGCTAAACAAACTGCCACTGATTTTAGTTCAGAAATGTACACTGTAAGAGAAATTGTAAATGTTTGCACTCTTGGTGAAAGTATCGATTCTGTAAAAGACATTCAAGCAGATGCTACTGTAGAGGAGACCAAGAAATGGGTCGAGGGTGCAGGGAGATTGGATGGTGATGGCTGTTGGGTGGACAATGTTGAAGGAAAATGGTTACTCCCTGGCGCCTATATTACAATGATGGTCATTATGGCTCATGGTCCGACTCATGTCTGCGCGCGTAAACTGACTAAAATGTTACACAGTGTATGGGCCAATAATAAAATTTTCAAAATTCCGGAGCGCTTTGTCCAAGGGTGCATGGTCTGCTTGCAGCACAATGTAGGAAAAGGTACCTCGACTCCTAGAGGAAGTTTCGCTCCACCTTCTGTTCCGTTTGAAGTTATCCACTTTGATTTTATTGAGATGAAACATTGCAACAATCTTAAAAATGTGTTGGTTGTCATTTGTGCATTTAGCAAGTGGGTTGAGGCCTTCCCTGTTAGAGATGCAATGGCCATAACCACGGCAATAGGTTTGGGCTGCCGACAGTCATGTGGTCGGATAATGGGCCACACTTTATCGCCACCGTAATCCTACAAATATGCGAAGGATTGCAGATTGATAAACGGTTCCATTCGGCCAGACATGCCCAAAGTGCCGGATTAGTGGAAAGGCATAATGGCATTATAAATAACAAGCTCGCTAAGACGTGTGCTGGCACCAAGTTAATATGGCCGGATGCCTTATCGATCGTGTTGCTGTCGATGAGAACAACCCCTCAAACTAAGACTGGGCTCTGTCCCTTTGAGGTGGGAATGGGGAGGCCTGCTAATATTTGGGGTATGCCAAAAAGTTGCTCGTTGCGGGATATAGAGAATGTGCTTCTTTCAGATTACTGTAACCAGTTGACTAAAAATCTATTTTCAATGTATTACCCGGTGCGAGAGGCATTACCTGTACGGTGCAAGGGTCCTGGTCACAGTCTACGACCGGGGGACTGGATCCTCACGAATGTTTTTGAGAGGTCGTCTTGCCTTGCACCTCGGTGGAGGGGTCCCTACCAGGTCCTGCTAGTCACCCAGACTGCTGTGCGGGTAGTAGGGCGAAAGAACTGGATCCACGCGACACACACATACGGATCCCGCAGCCTGTGCCATATGATACAGAAGACACAGAATCCCTTTCCAATGCTGTAACCAACGTGCCCGAAACAGCAACAATCGACAAGAGAGTATCGGAGACCATTCCAGAGTTTGTAAGGCCAGACAAAACGGCCATCTTTTCTCCGCACTCTCCAACAGTGGTACTTCCGGATCAATCATTTTCTGATCCCATTTCCGTTCACTCGCCACCTCCAGTGGGAAGTGACAACATACTTTTTTCTGATCCTTCAGTATCGGAAATTGTGAAATATAATTTACGTCCAATAAGATAGACGTACGGCACGGTTTGACTGTGCGATCGAGGAAACCATTTGAGGGCTTGCCTTTTGGCCCGACTGTATGAAAGGATTCTGTTGGCTAAGGGTTGTGGGAAAGACATTAAGAAGACGCGCAACTGGAGTCGCCAGCAAACGAACAATTGGTGTTTTTCGATTGAAGACGACGATGCCTGCACCTGCTACTGCTCACACTGAACTTTTAGATATATATGTGGCTAGCAGAGACAATGATCAAGCGTGTAAGGGGACCCCGAAAATGTATTGTTGCCTTTTAGTAATAATAACTGGGTTTGTAGTAACTATTGGTTTTGGGTTATGGTATCTGGAGGAAGCATATCCGCTAGAGGACTTTTTACCTGCTGAAAATGATTCTGTTTTCCCCACTCCTTCCGTGCAATCGCATACCTTGTCACCTAGAGATTGTTCGCATAGACAGAATTATCAGAATAAAACTCTTTTGTTAATAATGAATGCCACTCATGCAATTTTGAATAGGACCAACTGCTGGATCTGCTCACATCTACCGCAACATGGGAATAAGGGGCTAGGTTGGTACATTCATCCTTTACCTTTGACAACTGCTTGTTATGCTTCTCTTAGAGCACTATTCTTTGGCCGATGGAATGACAGCATCTCGGGGAACTTTGATGGTACAAATTTGAATAGTTTTGAAAAACGTGTTTTGATGCCCCTGGGATGCTCGCTTTTTGCAAATAGGAGTAAGCCAAACGTTGCTTCTGTTAGGCCCTCTGATAGATTGTCTTGTCCTTTTCAGTCGTTGATTTCTTTCAAAATGGCTCCTATAGGCAATAAGGATGCCACGCCTCCATTTTATTCTGTTAACCATAGCCCCAATTCAGTTTCCTTCTGCATAATGAGGAATGGAACACGGTCAAAGGGTAATTTTAGAAAATGCACCAACATTGCGAATTTGACTAGTGAGAACAGACCTCTGTACGTAGGTGAACCTGTCTATTTCGTTTGCGGTAATGTGGCATTTCCATGGTTGCCCAGGGATTGGCAAGGAACCTGCTATTTAGGGATTTTATTACCTGGGGTATTTCTTGCCAGTACTGCAGAAATTTCGAAGACTCGTCCACGACGAGATGTGAAGGGGGATACTCCAGCGCAAACTCTAGGAGACATCATGAAATCCTTTGTGCCATTTTTTGGGCAAATTACGAATTCAGAAGATATCAGGAGACTAGCGAGAGTACTGGAGAGAACCATCAACCGGACCACTGACATACTCTATAATATGATGTTAGAACAGAAAGCGATAAGATTAGTAGCTCTTCAGAACCGGATGGCATTAGATGTCATTCTGGCAGAGTGTGGAGGAGTATGTAAATTAGTGGGTCCGCTTGCTACGTTTACCTACCAGACTCCTCTCCAACAATCTTTAGGGCGATCCAAAATCTACATGTTCTTAGGTCGGAAGTACATGTTCCTGAGGGAAATTGGAAACTTAGTGCACGGTTTTGGGACCTCCTACGGTCAAGGGGATGGAAGTTGTTTTCGGCCCTGCTGATTATCTTAGGTAGTTTTCTATTCCTTTGTTGTTGTATACAGGTGTCTCCCTGGTATATGTTTGGTATTAGGGGAGTGTTGCACGCAAGCAACAAGTGTATTAGGGCATAAAATATACTCCCCAGATATAAGGTTTCCAAGGAGTATGTGTTGAAAGAAACTCTAGTGTCTGATCTGATGGCAATAGATATGTCTGATAATGATTCGGGGTGTATAGACGTTGAAATGTGGAGTTAGTCGTAAAGTGATTGGAAGTAGTTTAGTGCTTGGCATAGGCCAAAAGGAGGGTTTGTTAAAACTGATATAATATTGTTTCGTCCTCATTGTATATGTTGGCCTATGCCCAGTCGCTCTGCGAGGAAATCCGCATTGCAAGGTCGTAACCTTAAGTTAATCGAGCCTCCATTTTAGGTCAAAGCCGCCATTTTAGTTATTCGTGCAAAGTCACCCCGTGGCCTAAAATGGCCGATCTGTGTTCTCTTGTTCTTACTTTAACCTCTTCAACCTCTGTAGGAGAGTTAATGTCCAACCTGCCTGCAGGCTACATGTTAGGGTCATGTAGACCTTCTCCTTTGTTGACCTCGGGATCAGGGGATTACTTGAATCGGCGATGTTAACCTACAAGTATACAAGAACAATGACGCTGTTTAAACATGTCATACGAAACATCTGTTTGACCTGCATTAAAGCAAATGTGTAAAGAGTGTAAAGTTAAACCCAGAGAATAATAGTGTTTGTTAGTGAATGTATTAAGAAATAAACCGCATGCACGAGATATGTAAATTAGGAATGAACCTGGCGCGACCCTAGCCCAGTACATGATTAACTTGTAGGAGGCTGAGCATCGTTATGAAGAAATTGTATAAATACGCTGATGTCCAGCTTACAATTCCTGTTCACTGCTCACATTGAACCTGCTGGTGGTCTCTGTGATGTACTGACGGCCAAATAGCTATTTGTATACTTTGTTTTGTAAACTGTACACTATTGCAATAAAGATTCTGGGAAACTTTACAAGCCCGTGTTGGTGTATTTCTCTTTGCATGGTGTAAAAGCCTTAATATTGTATTTTCTGATTCCACACCTGGATTGCACTACTGGCTCCGGTTTCACTTTTTGTCTCTTAGCCCATTGTGCATATATACGCTTAACGCCCACTTAGTGCATTTTGGGCAGCTTCCAGATCCATGGCGCTCCTCATAGCCCCTTCCGATTTCATTACTGTGATGATACTGGTGGGGGTGCCTGTACTTCCGCTCTCTATATGGTAGAGGAGAGGCACAGAGGACCCCAGCCAAGATTCTCAAGCGGTAGCAATGGGCGAGCAATCAGGCCTAGCTTCTCAGGAGGTGATGCAGGCTGGTTCTTAAGTACAGTGAAGTTCCCGAACCCCCACAAAGGAATGTCCACACACTGTATTACTGAAAACACAGTCTTTATATAATTAATATTCAAAGGTATGTACACGATCACAATAACGCACTTTGTACTCGGAAATCAACAATGATAATTATATACAATTCTAAAGTGGTACCACCAATGTTATCAAATTTAATTAAAGTGCATCAACTGTACGGTTAAAATGTCACACAGATCAATAACGAGGAAACCAGCAATAGAGATAGGAAGGAACGCAAGATGGTTGAAACAATAGGCGATTTCTGGCCCCTACCACTAGACACAGTTCTGTGTGGAGATCCCCCCACCTGGGCAACCTGTAAAATAAAGATATATAGCACAAGCCCAGTCCATATATTGTTCAATAGTCTTATTTCCTCCTATAATGTTTTACCCCCCAATGTACCTGGTGCAGTAGAGTTCTTCGAAGACGCGTCAAAGGATCCTTCTTGAGTGACTCCCTTTAAAGCAGGAGCCACGGATCGTTGAGAGGTGTCGAAGATGGTGAACCTGTCGCGACGGCAGCAATGAGAAGTTCAAGGGTGCCAAGACCACGACGTCGGTCCAGGCAGTGCTCGTCAGCGACGTCCTGCGAGGATGAGGTGTGCGGGGCACCTCGGCGATTGATTGTTCAGGACTGCAAAGAGTTTCAGAAGAACTGTGGCCCAGCAAGTGCGTCGAGTTGTCGAAGTCTTTGTGGCCTTCAGATGGCGGGAAACCCTCCAGCGGATTCTCCTCGGTGCGTTGGTCATCCTCGACTTTCTTCGGCGGGACAAAGCGGTCGACGTTGCGGACAAGGGAGTCCTTCAATTCAAATGTTCTTAGACAAAGGAGCGGGCGGCTCCGGTCATCGGTGGCACGGCGTCAAGTGGTCCCCATGGCTGGGCAACACAACTTCGACGGGCCTCCAGCGGTTACACAAACCTGCGAACCCTGGTCAATGGCAATAGACTTCGACAGGGGCGAAGTCCGGGTGCTTTGCTTCATTCTCCTGGGCAGTCCCGTCGTCTTGGGTCGGCAGCCTTTCGAGGGTCTGACTTCCAGGGAGCTTCGGCGAAGGTTAGTGGTGCTCGATGGTCCCTCGGAGCACGGAAGAAGGTGCCTTGCCAGGTCTTCTCTCGGATAAGTCTTCAACGAATTCGCCAGCTTTTAGATCAGGTCGAAGCAAATGCAACATCACGTCTTCTTCTTCCAGCTGGGCATCGAGGATCAACAGTTCCAGTTATTCTTCAAGTGTAGACACAGCTTTTGAACAATTTCCAGTGGTGAGAAGTCCCCAGATATACTATCTTGTCTCTCATCCACACTGCTGGGTCACTCTCAGCAGCCAATCATACAGAAGGGCATTCATGAAGTCAGTCAGCCAATCAGGCACACAGTGCATTCAGGCCATCCTCCTCCCTCTCAGATACTCACAAGAAGGAATGTGGATTGGGACAAGTACCCAGCCATTCAACACTACACACTGCATTCAGGCCAGTTTCGGGCAGGACTGTCTCAGTCTTTGTCTCTCATGCCAGAAACTAGACAGCCACAACAAGAAGTGCATATTGGTCACACAATCCATTCACCCAGGTCCCAACCACAGGGCGTACCCACAACATACAGTCACTGGGAAGGCTCCAGCCAGTCTGGACTGGACTTCACAACAACACCATATATGGAACTTCCACCCAACAGCCAGTCAGGGGGAAGGGACAGAGTCAGGGCTTCCCAGGACTTTGGGAAAACAAGGTAACAGGCAATAGAAAGCAAGAGGCCACAGGGGCCATCTTGTTTTCCATCAGGAATCAATTGATTCCAATGACAGGGCCTGGGTATCCGAAAAATGGAGGATACACCAAGCACCTGTCAAATTCATCATGGAGCTGCCACCAGCCCATACCCTGCTCTGCGGGCCACCCACAGGTGCCCAAAAACATACACTAGGGGCACGGGAAACAGCGGAAAACACGACAGAACACACGAAAAAAGGCAGTAAAGGACAAGGATACGGAGGCCCTGTCCCTCCGATGCATTTCCAGCATCACAGTCGCCCCCCCCAGACTGAGGTGGAGGGTGCCTTATCTCCCACGGGATAGACACCCTCATCCAGATGGTCACCATACCTTCTGGAAAGGCCATCTGCATTATCGTGACTATTCCCTGGTCTGTACTTTATGGTGAAGTCTAGCCCTTGCAGGCTAATGGACCACCTGGCAGTTTCGGCTTTTCACCCTTCATCTGCATAAGCCACTTCAGGGGCTTATGATGTGTTTGGACCTTGAAGGTAGACCCGGTAAGGTAGGGCCTAAAACGACCTAAGGCTCCAAACTATACTGAAGCATTACTTCTCAACAGTAGCCCACCTAAGTTCTCTACCCTTGAGTTGTCTACTGATGAAGATGATAGGATGTTCCCTCCCTTTGTCATCTAACTGGGACAAGACAGCTCCAATTCCGGTGTCGCAGGCATCCGTCTGGACGATAAAGGGTTGGCTGTAGTCAGGCGCACACAACACAGGTGCCCTACACAGACTGTACCTTACTGGGGAGAGGTTGGATTTGACCCCCTCCTACCTCATGACCAAGATATGTGACTTTCCCCTGAGCTATCTGGCACTTGGTGGCCTTGATAGTGAGGTTAGCCCTTTTCAAGGCCTGCAACACCTTACACAGATGTGTCAAATGTTCTTCCCAGGTGGAACTGTAGATGGCGATGTCGTCTAAGTAAGCCACACAAAAGGCTTCCAGCCCACTGAGCGCATGGTTGACCAATCTCTAGAAGGTGGCAGGGGCATTCTTCAGTCCAAAAGGCATGACCCTAAACTGGTAGTGTTCCTCTGGTGTTGAGAACACCGTCTTTTCCTTGGCATGGTCCGTCAGAGCTATTTGCCAATAGCCTGAGGTGAGGTCAAAGGTGCTCACAAATTTGGCAGCACCTATGGTGTCCACAAGCTCATCAGCCCAGGGAAATGGGTGCGCGTCAGTTTTGGTGATGGCATTGACTCCTCTGTAGTCCACACAGAACCTCCAATCCTTGGTACCTGTCTGGGAACTTGCCTTGGGGACAAGGACCACGGGACTGGACCAGGGACTGGTTGATGGTACCTCTCTGTAAGCAAACAGCAGGCATGGCAGGAGGAGATCCCATTTCCTCCTTAGGGGCTCTTCTAAAGCACCTATCATGCTCTTGAGAGTTTTATTAAATCTCTCAACCAGACCATTGGTCTGGGGATGGATGGTAAGACGTGGAGAACTTGTAGGTTACTCCGCACTCTTTCCACGTGGTTTTCATGTAACTCGACATGAAGTTGGATCCTCTGTCAGAGACAACCTCCTTAGGGAATCCAACAAGGGTAAAAATGCCCAGGAGAGCCCTGGCAACCACCTTGGCAGTTACAGTCCAAAGGCATATAGCCTCAGGGTACCTGTTGGCATGATCTTCCAAGACCAGGATGAACCGATGTCCACCTGACGTGGGAGGGACCAGGGGACCGACGATGTCAATGCCCACCCTCTCAAATGGTGTGCCAACCACTGGCAATGGCTGCAGTGGGGCAATGACACTGCCTCCTGTCTTGCCAGACAACTGACAAGTTGGGCAGGTCCGGCAGTGGGACTCCACTTCTACTCCCATCCGAGGACAGTAGAAATGGGCAGAGAGCCTCTGCTTAGTCTTCTTGGTACCAAGATGACCAGCTAAGGGCACCTCATGCGCCAACTGCAGTGGGAAGGGCCTGTAAACCTGGGGTACCACCAACCTCTTGAGGGCACCAGGTTCAGGCTTAGTGGGCTCACTAGAAGGAGCTCTCCCTCCCAATAAATCCGGAAGGTCCTAGGCACTTCTCCTTGTGCCTGGGACAGGGCCTGTTTCCTCAGACCCTCGAGAGAGTGGCACTCTCTCTGTCCCTTACAGAAGTCTGCCCGGGAAGGTGCTCCTTCAGCTAGCAAGCATTGAAGATTGGGATGATCCTCAGGGTTGAGAAACTCTCCCACAGGAGAGTCTTCTGGCTCTTCTCCAACAGAAGTTGAGACAGGGTTTACCACTGGACCCACCCCGTCCAGAGCATGGATCCCAATGGGTGCTGTAGGATCAGCAGGAAGAGAAGGAGCTCCCTCCACAGAGGTGGCCTTCTTGTTCTTCCTTCGTCCTGCCTTAGGCCGCGCCTTTGACTTGGGTACCTGACTCACAGCCAGACCCGTTGCCACCTGTGACCTAGTGACTGCGGCAGCAGTCATGGGAAGACCATCCGAGATCAACCCCAACTCTACTAGATCATTACCTAACAGAATGTTAGCAGGGACATTGTCCTGAACCAGGACAGGATGCTTTGCTGTCTTGTCTCCAATTATGAGTGTGACTAAGGCTACAGGCGTTCATTTGGAAGGCCCTCCAGCTAACCTGGTGGTTCTCAGAGGAGCACCTACATAGTTCTCTGGCTTGAGCAGGGTACTGTCCACCACTGTCATGCTTGCTCCAGTGTCTCTCAAACCAGTAGAAGGCTGGCCATTCAGGAGGACACTTCTCAAAAATCTACGGGTGTTCTGTAGGATAGTCGCCAGTACTTCTGCGTCCTGGTCCCAGGCCCCAAGAGACAGTACTCTACAGGAGCACCAAATTTGATCCCTGTAGAGGAGGGGAGGACAGTGGCCTCCACCTCAGATATGGGGTAAGGGTAGGTCAGGCTGACAGCCTGTACCCCCACCCATGGGTGCCGTAAGGGTATCCCATGGGTCTGTTCACCAAACCAAAAGAGAGAGAGCTGCAGCGCCAGGAGTCTCACATGAACTCCTGCACGGAAAACACGACAGAACACACAATGAAAAGGCAGTAAAGGACAAGGATACGGAGGCCCTGTCCCTCCAATTCATTTCCAGCATCACAATTACTTCCTAATTTCATTTTTTCATTGATTCAGGCACTTCCATCCGCCTCCCTGGTCCAACTTCAGTTTACTCATAGTAGCTACATTTCTGTGCCATAGGGCCTGATCACGACTTGGCCGTTACCGCCGGCGGTATTACTGCTGGCGGTAATAGCCCTACCGCCGAACTCCCCGGCGCTAATAGCGCCGGATCACGAGTTTGGCGGTAAAGTAATTCCCCATTCCACATTGAGCCCATTCGGGAATGCCCCATTCCCCATTGGTATCAATGGGGAATTTTCGCACTCTTACCACCGGCGGATTTCCCGCCGGCAGTAATAGTGCAAATTTTCGGTGGATTTCCCCCCAGCTCAGAGCTGGGGCGAAATCCACCGAAGCCCTGATTCGGCAGACCCTTAAATCCAGCGGTATTAGCACTACCGCTGGATTTAAGGGTTACCACCGATGTCGTGATCAGGCCCATAGTCAGCTTCCATTTCAACCCCATGACTACGAGACGAGGGATTACCTATCACGCATGTGCATGGTCCATGCAGTATTCCCTATCTGCACATGAGCGCATCGCCTTTTTGAACACAGCTCCATTCTGTGTCTACCGCAGCCCCTCGACACACGCCAGCTATTCTGCTCTCGCATTTACACCAAGGTAATGATGCTCCCCAGGCCCTCCGACTTTTTAGCTTTCCCACAGCCCCCCTTCTTATGGAATACCATTAACATGATGCTATTCTCCTGTTTTTCCCATGTAGGTTTTCCCTGCACTTTCAGCACAGGAACCATGCTTTAGGCAATTGAAGCTCAAAACTTTCAGGTCGCTTACCACAAGTGCCCTACAGTCTACAACACTGCCCACCAGTGTACCACAGAACATGGCCTAAAGGTACCTTTTTGATCTTTTTGGGTATCTAGGTTTTGTGATATTCTATAGTCCCAGTGTTTTTCTGTTGCTTGCTAAGGGCGGATACAGATATATGTATTTCTTTCTTTCTCTCTGCCCCTTATATATAACCCTACATTAAGAACACTTGTGAACCCACGTTACCCCGTTGAGGGATCCACCCACTCTTAAACACCAGTCGTCAGGCTTCTACCCAGGACCCAGCCCTGTGTAAGGTCAGTGTTTGACCATTAATCTGTGAAAACTAGTGTTTTTAATAATTGTGTCCTTCCTTTTCTGTGTATACATGTCTAGTACATGTTATTAAACCTACTGCGCTTTGTAGTTCCCTACTCTTCCAAACCCCGTTTTTTAACTCAGCTCACCTTACTTTACTACAGGGGAGACCACACCTTGGCTCCAGAAGAAGGCTGTGACCCACAGAAAGCCGAAACGTCCAAGGACCAATGCACCCATAGGTGCCCCATGGTCCTTATTTCAAAAAATCTGTTTGTTGATTCATTTCAGTGACGTCGACTCACCATTTGGTTACCCTTTAGCCTGGCTATGACAGACCTACCCAAGGTCTTTCACCTAGAGTAAAAACAAAAATGTAAGCTCTATCTGATTGGAAAAACCTGTTAGAAAACCATGATGTACAATTAGGACATCAACATGTACTAAAAAAACCTTTTTTCATGTATGTGTGTCTATGTCCCTGTTTATTTTCACTATGAAGTATATCCTTGTATCAATTTGTTTAACTTGGCCTATGCGTGTAATATAGTTTTTGCACTCAGTGTCTACGATTGTTGGTGTGTAGAATAATTGCACTTCTGCACAGAGTGTAATAGTTGTGTTACTCCACGAATATGTAAAAAAAAAGTATAAAAGTTAATAGGTCAGCAATATATTAAAAGCTGTACCTAACCTCACTAAATAAGAAAGCGTATGTTGTGTTTTTTGATGTACACCTATCCATGAATAGCCAAAAAATAGCGCCATCAATGGATGGTCATTACACAGTAGATTCAACTTGCATGTAAATAAGTTGTGAAATGCTTTGACTATTGCAGCCAGGACAAACCCCCCTTTTTTCAGTATACACTCTGTGTTCAACGAGCCACCAGAGCCATGGAAAGACATGCGTTCGATACACAAGAGACCATAATAGGTTCTCTTCAAAATGAATGTGGGTCGAGGATCACAGAGCAGACCTTAGTAAAATTCAGGCTTCCAGATAGTCACAATGAGGATAACCGGGACCCATATACAGAGAAGAAGATTCCACCGAAGATATTTCAGCAATCTAGTTTACCAAACCCAGTCAGCAATTCATACTGCAGAATTCCACGCATAGTCCCAAAATACAAGGTAACACCAGGACCACTGAGACGTGAGGCAACATGGCAGCCAGGCATACGGGAACTGAATCAAGGGGGCTGGGTCTCACATAGTAATTCACGTGACACGCGTAGGAAGCTGAACGATGATTGGCCATGGAGTAGGAAATGGAGCATAAAAGCTGTCACAACAGTTACATTCTGTTTTCCTGATTTCTGTCTTCTTAGGAACAGGGCCCAGAGAACGAGTTGGAGGAGTGCTGCTGGGCCTGTTAAGCAGAGCCAAGAGAGTGCAGCGAGAGGAAGATCCCACCCTTTGGTGCCTCCCTGTTAGAGGTTTGGGCAGGAAGATGCAGAGACTGGAAAGAAGCAAGAATAGTGCTACAATGTTCTTTTTCTGTAGAACCCTTCTTTTTGTTTTTTTGGCTCGATAAGAGTTGATTTCCATATCACAACAACTGCCTCTGTCTCTCTATCCCACAAAGATCCAGAAAAAAAGGAATTGAAACTATTGTAAAAATGTGTTTGCCCAATGCAGTTGAAATAGAGGGAGTGAAAGTAAAGATACAAATCATAAAAATATGTTTATACCATGCCTGTTTACTCTGGGGTCCATTTAAAGCATATGGCAGCAAAGAAACATTCAAGAAGAGATAATACATGTCCTTATGGGTATTTTTGTGGCCTAATTACCATCCTGTGGACTGTGAAGGAAAAATGTTAATATAGGGTGGAGGCGTAGCATGATGAATTAAGAGTTACTCTGAAGAATGTATGGAGCTGAGCTTACCTATACCTATAGACTATTCCCCCATGAGGACCTACATTTGCCATGCTATGTGTTATAGTGTTTATACTTTTGTCGAGTGAAACAAATGTCTCAGTTGGCTTCCTGCCACCACAATCCTGACCCTAACCAAAATGATTTGCTTGGTAAAAAGATGCATCTTCTCCTTCCCCCTCTTCGTACCCTTACATGCTACAAAATAATGTACCCATTTGTTACAAGCTAAAGCAACATTTGAACATATTGCTCTTTTTTATTGCCATCTCAGAAACACATCTTGACACCCTATTGGTCCCAATTGATCTCTGATACATGCGAAGCACTGCCTTATCAGATGCTGCCTATCATTTCCACATTAGGTGCCCCCTTGGCATTCAAAAAAGTTCAAAATGCCTGCATCGGCATGCCTTGACTAAAGCACACGGGTGCATTTTTTTTTCAAGCATGGCTTCCAGGTGCACCTCATTTCCGGCGTGCTGGTGGGCTTGTGATAAAAAGCATGTCTGGAACACGCAGCCAGACCTCAGCCTCAAGGACGTTGCTGTGCACGCAAAAGAATCTTGGACATGAATGGCTGCCCCCAACCACCCCCTATGGTCTTCCGTGGTTTTCAGTGCACCATTGCGCCAGAAGCAGTATTTGTGCACCATTAGAAACAATGATTGCCTCTTATAAGAGACTGTCAGAGTACAGTATGGGGAGCCCAGGGCACAGATAAACTGGATGGTTGAGGAAGTACCAGAGGAGAAATAATCCAATTCCACCCTAACATTCTGTGCCTTGCAATCCTTAAGCCCCAGCATCTTCAAATATCACTGTCCCTGCTCCTTGCATTGTCCTCATCTGCTCACCTTTAGCTGGTATTCCAAGTGCACGCCTTTGTATAATGTTTTCTTCTTCATTTGCTGATGTATGTATTTAGAGTATGTATAACAAAGATAACGTTGCATCACTATAGCTCAATAAAGCATAAAACAAACAGTGTGCATGTTCTATCTTAATCATTTCCAGGTGAACAGAGCTGTGGGAAATAGATCAAGGGCACCGCCCCCATAATCTCAAAATCTCTTGCTAATCCAAAATGAGCTGGACATTGGAGAGTGGCCACATTTAAAATTAGTTATGTTGTGTTGGGAGGTTTAACTAACTACAGCAGGTATCAAGAATCTATAGTTTATTGCATAAATGTCCGGACAAACGATTCAACATAATTTGTATTCATGATATATTGTTTGTTAGTACTTTTACGATTAAGGTTACTGTTGTCCATATTTCCCCATACCGATTTATATTACACTGCACCCGACTCCTGCTATTTTAAGTAGAATCTCTCCCCTGTCATACATGCTCCATCTTGACCTTGACAGCAGCACCCACCACAGCTTCCTCCAGCATAAGGTCAAGTAAAGAATACTGCATGGTCAAAAACACCACCCACCACCCTACATCATCTCCCTCCCCACATATTGGCCCTCATTCTGAGTATGGTGGTAGTCATGGAGCTATTGAGCCATTACTGCCTCCCATACCGGTACCGACTCCGGTTTGGCTCAATGGGGACTTACCGGTCCATTCCGACCTTGGAGGGACCGGTAAATCCCCATTTGCCAAACCATTCCCCATTCCCATTGAGCCCATATAGGGCTCAATGGGAATGGGGAGGGCGCAAATACCGGGCCGGCGTATGTCAACCCGTTATTTGCACCCAGGTCTCTTGACGGGTCCTGTCCTTAACACCTGGTCAGACCAGGCGTTAAGGAAGGGACCCGCTAAGGGACCTCATAGTAGGGCAATGAGGGATTACCGGCACCGGTCTCCTTACCGGTGCCCGGTATCCATTACCGCCCCACTCGTAACGACCCCCATTGTCTACTTGCGCATACAATGTTAGAATGACATTTTTTGGAATTAGGATAACAAAGTATTTGTAGCTAGCCCATATGCTTCAACAAAAACTAGAAGCAGAAGGAGGACTAACTGTGTGCACAGAAGTGTATTTGTATTAACCATTGAAGACGTAAAAGCCAACCAATTGTTAATGTATTCAAATGCATACACAGGCATCTCTGTATGAACGGATTCCCAAATTGGTTTGTAACGATTAACAAGCGAACAAGAACAGAAATCTACATGCCAGTCACAGTGGTCTTTTACCATGTGAGGGGAACAGTAGACAGCATCCCAATCTACAACTAGAATTAGCACCTCTCAACAAAAAGAACAAGCACTATTTCATTAATTATATGGCACCATGCCTTCAGTCATGTAAAATATTGCATGGCTAAAAACCCTCTTGCCAGCACCATCCACCCCACCTCCAAAATGAAGCTTGCTCATCCGAAGTAAAATTAACATTTTTCATATGTTTCTTTATGTACATTCTATTCAACAACTGCTGGTAGGACCTTTACAGTATGCCAAATGTCTGTTAGAATTAGGCAAAATAACCCATGGAGCCATTGGAATAAATGGAAAGGACAGGGGAATAGATTCAGGAAGGACTCCCTTCCAAGATGGCACCCAGAGATGACAGATTATGAGAACAGGGGGCCTCATTACGACCCTGGCGGTAAGGGGTTAACGCCAGCGTTAGCTGCGCCGACCCCTTACCGCCAACTACGAGGTCCCTTAGCGCCATGGCGCTTTTAACACCTGCTTTTAGCAGGTGTTAAAATCCATGGCGCTAAGGGACCATGGAGTTAATTACGCCACCGTAATTTACGGTGGCGTAATTAACGCCTTCCCCACTCCCATTATGCCCTATGAGGCAAAAATGGGAATGGGGAAGGGTAAATGGGGATTGGGGACTTACCGCCCCGCCGACCTCGGAATGGGGCGGTAAGTCCGCCAACCACCATGGCGTAAACGTAGTTTACGCCATGGTGGTAAAGTCACGGCCCAGGCGGTAACTTACCGCCTGGGTCGTAATGAGGCCCAGGATCTTGTAAAAGTAGTGGTCCCAGGTCAAAGTGGAGTTCCTTTACATCCCCTGGTTGCCAGACAATGTTTTCCTTCCTCGTTCCAATGCTGTTGAAGTTTGTTTAAGATCAATTTGTCTTTAGAACTTTGAACTAATTGTGTTCCCCATTTGTTCTGGTGGCTCCCATGCTTCTGTTTTGCTGAATTGTATTCTCTTTTGTTCTCTTTGTACATTTGTTTTGGTTGAACTCTCTTTCCCTCTTTGCCATCCAGGCCATTGCTGCTGCCAAGATTGTACTTTACTGTTGTTTGATATCCTAGAGTTCCTTTATATGGGTATGTTGAAGTGTAGGGGGACAAAGGAAGGTAAATGTCTGGATTTTAATTGTTAAATTATTACATGGCATACTGTCTTGAGTACAGCCATTAAAGCTTAGCATTCTCTTCAGCTTTTATTAATTTATAGATTCTGTGTAGACAGAAATAGCCAACCTTAAAAGGCACAAGCACTTTGCAGGAATCTGGTAACTGGTGGGCCTCATCACGAGTTTGGCGGTAACCCTTAAATGCGGCGGTAACGCTATCATCGCCGCATGTAAGTGTCTGCCAAATCAAGGGCCTGTCGGATTTGCCCCCAGCTCTAAGCCTGGGGCAAATCTGCCTTGATTATTCTGATTTTAGGTGCTATTACTGCTGCGCTAATACCGCCGGCAGTAGTAGCAATGAAAATTCCCCACTGGGCTCAATGGGGAATGGGGAATTCCCGAATGAGCCCATTGGGAATGGGAATTTATCTCTCTGCCAAACCTATGATCCGGCGCTAATAGCGCTGCAGAGTTTGGCAGTAACGCTAATAGCCCCAGTGCTAATACCGCAAAGGATACCGCCCAACTCGTGATGAGGCCAACAAATCAATCCATATTTGTGGGGTGACAAAATCAGTATCATAATAGAACTGGGGACCAAAGGGGAAAAGGGGACACACAAAATACAAAACATCTCCAAAGTCTTCTCCTTTTCAAAATCATGCTTTCAAACCTCAGCAAAACAAATGCCCTAACTGTGAAGCCCATAAAAGCACAATTCACATCTGTACATTCAAGCTCAGTATGACAAGTCCATAGTACGCTGTGCAAAGACAGAAATTCTTTCCATCTCCGACAAATGCAGATATAGGGTGTGCAGTCCTAAATAAATCAAACAATAGAAATGCAAAAAAAATAAGTAAACAGTCGTACACATTTCAGTACAGCAGTGTGACTTCATTAGAGGTCTGCTTCTGTTTGTAGAGGAAAAAAGAAATATTGACCTTAGCGGTGGGGTTCTTTGATCAATGAAATGACTACCCATAGTAGTCATACAAACAGCTGACAGATACCCTCCGCTACCGAGCTGTGGGGCTTTTTGTTCTGAAATAAAAATAACACATACACAGTATAGTTAGTCATAATTTGTTCTTTTGACCCTGGTATGAATATCCACAATGGAAATATGTAATCCCTCTTTTAAGGATTGTTGGTAAAAGGCAGTGCAAAGTGGCTAAGTATGATTTTATGATTGTGAATGATTATAGAGTCTGGCGATGAATGGAGCACTTCATCCAATCTTTAAGAAGGATCAGAGAGTACAGAATGCCCTCTGTTGAGACAATTACTGATCTATATTTTAATCCAAGATTTTCGTGAGCTTATTTGATCCACTCGGTGTGCACTACCTTTATCTGATTGGATAGACTTTGCGCATTGTGCAGCTGATTGTACTTCGATTGATTTTCTTGATTGTCACATCTTAAAGTATTTAATTGTGTAATATGAAAGTTGGAACTATGATTTTACTTATATGATTGTTTTATTGTTCAATGCTGTTAACACACTTTAATGTTCATTCTATTTTTGGAAATCTATATTTACGAAAGAAAGACATTTACTTACTTACTAGTCATTATTATTTTGCTCTAAAGATAGGCAATGCTATGTTCAAACCACTTATCTACCAATGCTGTTATCCTAAAAGTGTGTAAAATCATATATAGGTTCAGACATAGCCTGGTACATCACCATATATCACCACTGATTCATTGCCACTTTTGGGGTGGAATTCAGAGCCTATTCCAGAAGATGGTGGATAACGCCACATGTTGGGCATGCCCAAAACCTTGCATATTTATTGAATGCCTCACCATGGATAGTTTGTCTTAGGACCTAGCGATGGGGAGGCATAAATGTATCATAGTCGACTTATCAACACAAAGGGGTCTTCTATCACATAACTTCTTTTCTCAATTGGCTGCAATGTAACAACTCAGTAAAGCAAATATGAAGTGCAGAAGACAAAAGGGAATGGAATTAGACATTGGGCCTCATCACAAGTTGGACGTTAATACCGCTGGGGCTAATTGCATTACCGCCAATCCCCCGGCGCTATTAGCGCCGGATCACGGGTTTGCTGGAATGGTAATTCCCCATTCCCCATTGGGCCCATTCGGGAATTCCCCATTCCCCTTTGGGCCCAATGGCGAATTTCCAGCGCTAGTACCGTTGGCGGTATTACCACGCAGTAATAGCGCTGAAAATCAGCAAATTCACAAAGGATTTAACCCCAGCTCAGAGCTGGGGGTAAATCCTGCCGAACCTGTGAATTGGCAGACCCTTAAATGCGGCAGTAATAGCATTACCACTACATTTAAGGGTTACCACCAAACTCGTGATGAAGCAGATTGTCTGATACCATTCCTGATTCAAAATTAGACTAAGGCATATTTGTGTGTATTGCGGAGAAAAGTTGCTGAGGATGTGTGAAAGGTGAGCATAGTTTGTTCATATGACACATTCACAACAGGTGGTGAATATCAGTGGTCGTGGGACAGTTGAATTAAAGGCACAGTGACTGCCCCTACATAAGACTCCTCTCAGGGGGACTTGATGTTGGAAAATCTCTCATGTTCTCCTGTGGGCCAGTCTTTCAGATGGTTATTAAGGACATAGATGTGACTTTGTTTGTATTGGACTTAGTCAAAGAGCTATACTCTGTTAGTGAAACTGGTAGTAGGAGAGGAGGTTGTATAGAAATCAGAAGACTTCCCAACAGGTGGGTTCCCTCTTCTCGGTTAAAAGGGCTGGAGAAAAGTCAGTTGCATGTAACCTGTTGGAAGAACTTTCCTATGTTTGTTTGTTTATTTATTACTTGCATTCCGCTCCAGACCCATAGGTATCAGGGCGCATTGCAGAAGAAGACTTCCAGCTTAGTTACACAACATCATCATATTATCCAATTTACGCTACACATCAATATTAATGTGACATAATATCATACAATGTACCTCTCATCTACGCAGGAGACAAGATAGTGTATTTATATACAGGTTATTTACACATCAATATTACAGTATCATAGAATCATATAGTATACAACTTAGCTGCATAGTAGGGGTGATAATGTACAAATAATACAGAATGGTTCATAAGTCAGAATGGTTCGTCCGTCAAGGGGGTGACGGCTGGCATTACTTGTCAGAATCTTTGAGCAATGTTATAAAATTCTGATGGAATTTTGGGTATGTTTGATCCACTCGCAGAGGCGGGGGTAGAGAATTCCAAAGTAAAGCTGCTTTAACCTGGAAACATCATCCCCCTGCTCTAGACAGTTTGAATCTAGGGACTAAGAGACGGTTCAAGCTGGATGATCTAGTATGTCTAATGGGGATGGTTTTAGTGAATCTGTCTGTGAGGTAGCAGGGTGCTGCATTGTTCAGACATTTGAATGTGAGTGAGGCGACTTTTAACTGGATTTTTTCGTAAGTAGAGAGCCAATTATTTAGTTTACTAACTTCAACTACGTGCTCTCTCCTGGAAATACCAAGAGCTGCTCTCAAGGCGTTATTCCGGAGGAGCTGGATTCTTTGTGAAATGTCTCTAATCAAATCGTAGGCCACTCTGCAGACCCTGCAGGATAGTGTGGCATGACATTGCCATTTCTTTCAGCATCAAAAAGGAAAGTGTGCAGCACCAAATTGTTTATTTTGTGCATGTTTTGGGTCAAATTTTGTATTGCCCTGAGGAAGTGACAAAACCATTTGTAAACGAGCCAGGGTGCAGGAAACAGGCAGTGTGTGCACAATTTGAATGCTGGCTCTGTTATCCATGTAATAGAAAGAGTCCCATATGTCACATGTCTGACAGGACAGTGTTTTTACTCTACCTTTTCTTTTTGAACTATATGCCTATTTTAAATTATTATCTTTATAGATAATTATCACTTGTAATGGTGCAAAGAAAACCGTCTACATTCTCCAAACCTTCAGTCCCCCGCATCCCTCGTACTCACCAACACCCCTTAGACTCACCAATTCCCCTTCACAACGTATACTCTCATACCTCTCAGTCGGCCAGTCATGCCCATATTCCCTAACATTGTCACACTAGCACTTCCCAGTCCCTACCACACCCAAACCAGACAAGCAATACGCACCTTATGCTTTCCAGTCCCTCTTGCAATCTCTCGTCCTTCCTTCTTTCTCAATATATCTTTGTCCCAGTCTTCTCTTATTTCACCCAATCTCTTGCTCCTTCTGCATCTTTTCTTCTTTCTTCCAGTCTATCATGCTCTCCCTCCCACCCTCTGAGCCAATCTGCTGCTCACTCCCTCTTGCATCCTCTCTTGCCCATCGCTCGCTCTCTGGCCCACTTCTCGTTTTCTTCTGTCTGACCATTCACTCATTCTTTGCTTTCTAGACCCATTGCCCCCTATTTGCTCTCTGGCCCATCAGCCCTTCTCGGGTTTCTGGCCCTCCAGCCCCTCCCTCCATGCCTTTGCTTTCTCCTTCTTAGCATTAATGTGTTATGAAAAGAATCCGATTTAAAAAAAAAACTCCCTCTGACAGAGTCCTCTCCCAGGTTTTAGCTATGGGTATTGGATACCCTTCTTTTTAAAATAGTTGAGGAATGGGAGTCCAGTGACCTGAGATGTTCTCTCGACTTACGCCTGTATAAGTGGGCAGAAACCCATTTCTATGTGAGCTGCAAGGAAGGTTCGAAATTTACTTTCCGCCAAATAGCAGTATCCATTGTATTCATTGCAGACTAGCACTTTCACATTTGTGAGGCCCGCCACATTAGGTAGCACGTGTTTTGGAGACATAACATCCTTCCGTATATTTGGTCCCTGGTATTTCGTTAATATTCAAATTTTCTGGCTTCCATACTTTAATTAGTTAAATATATGTTGATAAAAATGAGGAGAAATAAATTACACTTTGGAATGCATTCAAAATAGTGCTTTGCTTTTTTACATGTTTTTTTCTTCAAGTTTGGAACGTTATTTATTATTCAATAAAACAAAAAACCAGCCTCATATTTGGTTTTGGTCAAATACTTGACATACTATTCCGTATTCGCCCAAATAATGAATATGCAATTCAGTAAACCCTTATTTTTAAGAGAGCCGAGGAGCAATTGGGATCAGTGGTGAGAAGGTAATTCATCTCCTGCACCCCATAGGTGCCAGAGTGCAGCATGTCTGTAGAGTTGCTTCAGTGAAAGAGCAGGAAGTGAGAATTGCATATAGCAGGGCCTGGGAGCAACAAAGTGCCAGAGGCATGCTGGGTATGCACGTACTGTAAAGCGGAGAGTGGCCCCAGGTCAAGGTGTTTTGCCTTGACCTGAGTCTTCTAGGTTTTCCTACCCTCAGGGCATGGAAGGACCACATTACAGGAGCTCCCCCTTTCCCACAGACCAGCTGTACTGAAAAGGGCACTAGAGAACCAGCACAACAAATTATGTTAATTCCCTATGCTACCCAAACAGAAGATGAACAATCACGCCAGGAGTTCCTATTATGTTGTTACATTTCAAAGTGACACCAGACAGCAGGTCCAAAAGGGGGCTTAATTTTTATCAAAAATAATAATCACAACAATAAAAAACCTAAGCATTCCTACTCTCTTTCTACATGTGTAAACAGTCGCTGGACCACCAATAATCTCCTCTTTGTCAACGTTCCATTCATGGCACCTCCCCCCTCGACAGATCCTCCCTTAAACAGTTCCACAATCGTGAATGAACGGAACAGACCCCTTCCTCATACCCTTTCCCACCCACATACAAGTGGGGCCAGAGGATGGCATCTGTGGCTGACCTGTCTCCCCAAATCTCCATAGAGCCACCTAAACTGAACCTCTCCGACCAGGCACCTACCTCCCAACCTTAACAACCTAGATAAACCCATGCTCCCAATAAACACCCTACTTAAATTAACATGCACATGTATAACTTATTTGCATACAGATCACAATTTACATAATGACTGCTCAATTCAGTCACACCAAAATGACCATCCTGTTCCTTTTCCTTTTCAGGGCTCTACCAGCCCCACCCTGTACATTTGATGTTGTTGATGGGGCAGGCCCTGCCTCCCACTGCTATCTTTCAATGCCTGGCCCACCCCTGGGGTGTCTGCCTCTAACCCCCAAATCCCCTGTGGAGCACCGCTGTCACCACCATGGGGACCAGGGTCCTCCTCATCTTTACTGCAGTGCCCTTTGCCAAAATGGGTTGATGCAATCGCCGCCACGCACTGAGGGTACTTTCATGATTTCTGCACCCCATGAGGTCCAAGTCATGAAGCGCTGCACAGTCACTGCTGTGAGACCCATAAGACTTCTTTTTCTTCAGCACACCTGATATGCATGTTGGATGCTGCATAATCACTGCCACAAGCCTGCTCTGCTACTCATCTCATTCAGGGCATGGCCTGCACCGTCACTCTCTGTGTCTGTGTGGCACTGGAGGGAAGGACCACCCCATTCATCTCTGCGCTTTGGCTTGGGCAGATGTTTCTTCACCAGGATCTTCACTTGGGCGACTGCAAGGACACTGCCTAGGGTTTCCTTCATTGTCAACCTGCTCTTCCTGACTCCAAGTGGACTGGCAGCATTAGAAACCCTCTTCTTGCTCCCATCAACCATGCTTAGGCAGTCAGAAACATGGATCTGCTGGGTTTGCCCCTTCAGTCCCAAGGGAGGGCATCAGAATCATAGGCCATGCTGCTTTAGCTTTAATGATATTGTAATTGTTTATTTTAACGTATTTAATACTGTAGCGGAGTTCCGGGATTGAAACCTCTGTTGCTCTGCTTGGCTCTGCTTCCAAGACCAGCACGTTGCTCCTGTGCTATCCTCCCTTCACACAAGGCCACCCCCTTCATGCTGCTCTGGGTAGGTGGTGCTCTTTTCAACCAGGCTGACATCCCCTCATGACCAAGGGCTTCCATCTTCTGGGCCTCCGCATGCCCTCTGAGTGCCTGGGATGCACCAGGCACACATTCAGGGCTCACAGTACACACCAGGCTATTCCTGGCGTGCACAGCCCTAGCTATCAGGGATCCCGCTAGCCCAGGGAGCTGCTCAAGACAGCGGTGCCCAGGGGACCTTTAGATGTTTTTCAGGCTCTCTTCTCCCTGAACAGTTATCTGCAACAGTTTTTCTCATGGAGTTCTCGCCCCTGCAAATTCCTCTCGTACACCATCCATTCCTTTGGATAGCGGAAGCCTGTCCATTGTCCTTCTCTATCAAAATTCCATCCAGCCCGTTGGTGGAGCTGGATGGTACATTCCCCTTGGCGAGAACAGGAAGATCCTAATGTTAACAAAACACATCAACACTTGCACTCAATAAACTGTTTTGTCACTCGGGTGTCTGTGTCTTTCTTTATGTCACTCTTCCCTCAAGGGATCAGCAATACAACACTATTAGCCAGTGAATGCATGATGGAGGGAATAAGATATTTGGGGCAAAGCAAGCACCTGGTCCTAGGGTGCATGAAAAGACACAGAACCATGATCTCTACCATCCCACACAGAAATTGTTCAAAGATTTCAAAATCTCAGATGAAGCTGATGTCTGAGATTCCTGCAGACAAGAGGAAGAACTTCAGGAGAGGTCATCCTTCCCCATCCTCCTCCTCTTTAACATCATAGTAGTAGTATCGAAGAGGACCAAGAGGATACCAATAGTATGAGTGGCAAATATATATTCAAGGAAATGTTAAGTGACCTAATCCAGTACTTGAGGGAGAATATATAGCTTTCACTCCCTGACAGTCCTTCTATATCCCAATTTCAGAATTTGTTGAAAACATAAAGCAAGAATTTGAGAGTGTTTGCTGAGCTTGGAAAATGATCAATTCCCAAATTCTAGGGTTTGGAGCCATCATGTCTGCATACGGTTAGATGGATCCATTATTTTTGGACCTGGAGTATGTCAGTATCAGTATCAGCTGAAGAAGTGACATTCATAGACAGCAATGATCAAAGGGTGGATGCAGCTTAGTTCTATTCTGGTTATACGACCAGTTTACGACTTTCATTAAACTGCTTACATGGATTAAATGGCAAGAACAATCCTCAAACAAATGTAAACCCAACAATAGACCCCAGTTGAAGGATATGACTGCTCCTCAGAGCTGGATATCATCTACCAACACGTTGAGCAAATGCTGTATCTTGATTGACTCAACATAAGGGTGACTACCTGAACATCTGGAACCTCTGTGTCATTTAGTCGGAAACCATGGAAAAAAGGACTGGATAACAGAGGTCGCTCAGAGATACAGGCTTTGTAGCTTCCTATTTTGGGACAACATCTAATGAGAGAAGATATAGAAAGTGTCATGAAAAGTTATTAAAAGAGTCAGCAATGACTGTAAACATTTTTTTTAAAAGCTTAGCGCACCAGACCTCAACTACAGACTATGTATTTGTACATTTGCCAGACAATCAAGCCATTGGGAAAACTGAGAACAGGAAAAAACTGCTATTTGCCCTCTGCCACTGAAATATCACAGCAGTAATCTCCCTCTAAACTACCTTCGAGGACCTGACTGTGCCCTTTATGAAGAGACAAGAAGGCCCTGCTTGAGGGCAGCTGTATGGCTTTGATTACCTTTAGTGAGCTGAGATCTCACACTGTTGAGTGGTTAACATGGTACAGGAATGCCAGCTCCAATTTTCAGAAAGGCATATAGATTGTGGTTTACTTCATATTCCATTTCAAAGGAATGTAGCCAAGTCGAATTGTCTGGGTATTCAGTATCTGATTCATAGAAGAGCAATTGAACCTGTCCCAGTGCTGGATCAACGAAGAGGCTCTGCTTCATCCTGCTCTGGTTGAATCATCAACAGTGATGTGTTTAAAGAGACTCAATTGGTATCTATTGTCAGTCATGTTCAAGATGCATTCACTTCAGCACGTCCTTCCCTTGATCAAAGTGGACACTTCCTATGCATCCTGGACATGAATGAGATACATTACATTGATATTACAATCCTGTTAGGACAGCATTTCTGAAGTCGAATTAGGGGCTTAGAAAAACCATTCAACTGAGGCAATACAAGACTCCACTCTTAGTTTACGATTGTACCACCTGAGTTCAGGGTAGCATAGACAGAGCAGCCAGGCTTATCTTAGGAGGGAGAGAGGGCAGTAGACACAGTACTAGTGAATTTGTAATACAAATGATCCAAAGAAACACTGAAACACTATGTATTGTAAAAATAAAGGATTTATTTAAATACAGGTAGTGTTCTGATCTTGGTGATCCGCCTTGATGGTCGTGCAGCTATAAACTACCTCCGTCCCCAAGTACCGCTCGAGCAGGTAAAGAATACTGCCCTAGCAATCTTTGAGGCCACAGGTGATGAGTGGCGTCGTCAATCGGATACCCGGAACACCGGAAGGACCCCTGAGTGCTGTAAGGCAAAGGATAGGATCAGGTATACTATGAACAATAATGGCAGTGCAAGCAAACAAGGAAAAAATGGCAAAGCTTACCCTGGGGATGATAGGACAGGTAGTAAGCCTGAACAGACAACGAGGGAAGACCGACAGCAGGCTGGGATGTACAGCACTTCCTCCAACTCACACCGATAGCCAGAGCGTGACCAGATAGCAAGTCCATCCAAGGTCCAGGTGGTGAACCCCAAATGACTCAGGAGACAAAACGTGATCGCCAGGAGCGTGGGTAGAAGTTCGCCAAAACAGAAGGGTAATCCAGAGCAATTCCAGGGCCAGAAAAAGGGTGGTCAAGAGTTCCAAGGGTCCAGAAGATGCGTCGAAACAAAAAGGGCAATCCAAGACAAGTCCAAGTAGCGGTCCGTGGTCGAGTTCCAAAGAGTTACAAGAAGAACGAGGGTAATGCCGAACAGGTCTCTGGTGGAAACAGCTGTGAAGCACTGAGTGTTTCCTCTCAGCTCTTTTTGAATGAAAGGTAGATCACGTGACAGGGCACGTGACCGCACAGAGGCGTCACGTGATGGACGGACGCCATCAGTGATTGGTGTTCGTCCGATGTGGACGCCAGCGTCGGCTACAGGCGATCCCGTGACCAGTCACGTGATCGTCTGAGCGAGACGCGATCAGGTTCCCCCGTGCGTGGAAGCTGGAGCCGCCGACACCGGAGCCGTCGGGCATGGACGAGACGCCATGGCAAGCGCCAGCATGGAAATGGGCGGAAAGAGGAGGTTCTGCCCCCTCGGACATCCCGCCTGCCGTGTCTTCCCCGTTGGTGTGGGTGGTGGGTATGGGAACGAATGGTGCCTGGTGAGTGACGGGAGGAGGGCAGGACCGGGGACGTGACAGAGCCCCCCCCCAAAGGCCCACGACCGCGTGGGCTCGTGGGATTATCATGGTGAAAACGGGCCAACAAACGGGGGGCATGAACATCCCGGGAAGCTACCCACGAACGATCCTCCGGGCCTTAACCCAACCAGTCCACCAAGTACTGCAGGACACCCCGATGAACGCGAGAACCCAAAATAGCCCGGACCTCAAACACTTCGGGAGAAGAGACAGAGACGGGAGCAGGAGGAGAAACCAAGCGGGTACGGCCAGGGCAAGGCTTAAGGAGAGAAACGTGGAATACCGGGTGGATCCGCCAGGCGGGGGGAACCGCCAGGCGCAACACCACCGGGTTCAGAACATTGATTACTTCATAAGGACCCACAAAACGAGGCAACAGCTTGCGGCAGCCAGGGATATGTAGATGACGAGTGGACAACCAAACCCTATCCCCCACCCCGTAAACGGGCGGAACAGCCCTCTTTTTGTCAGCAGCCGTCTTCATAGAAGCCTGTGCCTCAGGTAAGTGGACCAAGGTCTGAGCGTGCACAGATACAATGTCTCGGGCACAAGCCGATGCGGCTGGGGTGTCGGAAGAGGAATAGTCTGGAATGGGGAGGGCACGAGGATGCTGACCATAGAGTGAAAAGAAAGGTGAGTAACCGGTAGCCGAGTGCAGAGCATTGTTGTAGGCAAACTCCGCAGTTTGTAGCAGATTGAGCCATGTGTCCTGGTATTGAAGTGTTAGGCAGCGTAGATACTGTTCCATCGTTTGGTTGACCCTTTCGGTCTGACCGTCACTCTCCGGGTGATACGAAGAGGAAAACCGGGCATCTATGCCCAACAGAGCGGTTAGGGCCCGCCAAAAGCGGGAGGTGAACTGGGAACCACGGTCAGAGACCAACACCTGGGGCAATCCGAAAAGGCAGAATACATGTTTGAAGAAATGTTTGGCCAAGACAGGGGCTGAGGGAATTCCCTTACAGGGTATAAAACGGGCAAACTTGGTATACGAGTTGACTATGACCCAAATAGTGTCAAACCCATGAGTGCGGGGGAGATCAGTGACCAGATCCATGGAGATCGTATGCCAAGGTCGTGGAGGGATTGGGAGAGGAAGGAGCAGACCCAAAGGCCGACCCCTGCGCGATTTGCCCTGGGCACACACCGCACAGGTGTTGACATAGTCCCGTACGTCACGCTTCATCGTAGGCCACCAGCACCAACGCTTAAGGAGATCCAAGGTGCGAAGCTGTCCGGGGTGACCGTTGACGGCAGCGTCGTGGGACCAGGTCAGCGCTTGGTTCCGGGTTTCACTTGTGGGTAGAAGGAGTTTACCCCCCTGAACGAAAGGTAACCCATCTTGCATGACTGGGTCCCATTCCGCCAATGATTGCGGATACCGAGAGGCCCATTGGCGGATAGTGGACAACAAGGAGGGTGTTGGTGTGCATAGACAGATAACGTGATTCTTTCCCAACAGAGTGTCCGGGAAAGAGGGAAGGGTCTCCCCCCCAGGTGAACGGGACAGGGCATCGGCTTTACCGTGCCCAACACCGGGCCTGTGTTTGACCACAAAATCATAGGCGGCAAAGAACAGATGCCACCTAACCTGGCGACTGTTGGTGCACTTCAAGGAAGCAAGGTCCTGGAGATTTTTATGATCGGAGAACACCGTGGTTTGGTGTTTGGCACCTAGAAGGTGGTGTCTCCAGACCTGTAGTGCATCCTTAATAGCCAGTAGTTCCTTTTCTGTAACCGTGTAGTGTAGTTCGGTAGTTGTGAACTTGCGGGAGTGGAATGCTACCGGATGCAAACGGTTGGTGGTAGGACAGGTCTGGGATAACACCGCACCTAATGCATAGGACGAGGCATCTGCTTCCAGAATATACGGAAGGTCGGGATCAGGGTGTTGTAATACCGGAGCGGAGGTGAACAGGGTTTTCAGTATGTCGAAAGCAGATTGCTGCGTAGTGGACCATACATAGGGGACAGAAGGGCTAGTGAGTGCCGTAAGTGGAGCCGCAACCGAAGAAAACCCTGATATGAATCTCCGGTAGAAGTTCGCGAATCCCAGGAACGACTGCAGCTGCTTGAGATTGGTCGGAGTGGGCCATTCGTCAATCGCCCGTACCTTGGATTGATTCATAGAGAGTCCCTTGGGCGTGATATGGAACCCCAGGAATTCGATTTGATTTGCATGGAACGTACATTTCTCGGGTTTGGCGTAAAGGGCGTTGCTTTGTAGTCGCAACAGTACTTCTCTGACATGTTTTATGTGTTCATCAAGGGAAGTGGAGAACACCAGAATGTCATCTAGGTAAACAATCACATAGGTATTCAAGATGTCGTTAAAAACATCGTCCATAAAGTGTTGGAAGGTAGCCGGGGCGTTACACAGGCCAAAAGGCATTACAGTATACTCAAATAGGCCTTGTCGTGAGCAGAAGGCCGTTTTCCATTCATCACCGTCACGCATGCGTATAAGATTGTATGCCCCGCGAAGGTCTAGTTTGGTGTATGTTGTGGCATGGGTGAGCTTGTCCAGCAAGGGAGTGATCAGAGGTATGGGGCAGCGGTTCTTTACTGTGACGGCGTTCAAGCGCCTATAATCGACACAGGGACGGAGGTCCCCTTCCTTCTTTGGAACGAAGAATATAGGGCTTGCAGCCGGAGAAGTCGATGGACGAATATGTCCCAGCCGTAAAGCCTGTTGGACATACTCCTGCAAGGTCCGCTCTTCCACCTGAGTAAGGGAGTAGATAGGACCCTTCGGGATAGATGCGCCAGGTATCAGGTCGATAGGACAGTCGTAAGGTCGATGCGGGGGTAGGCCTTCTGCTGAACCCTTATCGAATACCGCCTGGAAATCGCGGTAAACAGCAGGTATCCCACCCGTGACAGCCCCTACTGTGTGCGTATCATGGTGGTCTGTATTGTCCCCTATAGCCATGGACGTGACGCTTCCCAGGATGCCCGCTGGACTAGAGAACTGAGGTGTTGCCAGGAGGCAGTAGTGTTGGCATGTTTCGGATTCGAATGAAACCTGACCCGTCCCCAAGTTAATGAGGGGATTGTGCAGTCTTAGCCAAGGAATGCCTAATATTACTCCGAACTGAGGGGTAGAGATGAGATCGAATGATATCGTCTCTTTGTGGTTTTCCTGAACAACCAGCTCTAAGGGAGTGGTCTGTTGCCGGATCGGGCCAGAGGCAAGAGACGTACCATCCACCGCCTGGACCGGTTCGGGACAATCCTTTGTGACCAAAGGCAGGTTCAATGAACCGGCCAAGGCTATGTCGATGAAGCAGCCTGTAGCACCTGAGTCTATCACTATTGACACGGCGTGAGAACCAGTAGCATGGTTCAGAAAGGCCTGTACTATAATGGGTCGCACAGGACCAAAGGTAGGTTCAGAGGTATTCCGGATAGTACTCGCACCCACCTCTGATCTTAGGGGCGAGCCTTCTGAAAACCCGGGTTTCTGTTTTTTGGACGGCGAGGGCACTCTTTTATGAAATGGCCGTTAAGACCGCAGTAAAAACAGGCATTGTCCGTTCTCCTGCGCTCTCGTTCAACGTGAGAGATAGGGCTGCGGATCCCGCCTATCTGCATGGGTTCGGGGGTGGCAACGGCCGTGGATGGGAGTGGAAACGAGGATGAACCTTCTCCGTGTCGCTCCGATCGTCTGGCATCGACTTGCAATGTTAAGTCCACCAAATCAGCATATGCTATGGGAAGCATAGGCACTACGGACAAGGCATCTTTCATGGCCCCAGATAAACCCCGGTAATACACCACAGCCTTTTTATTTTCTGGCCAGGAGGTCTCCGCAGACAGCTGATTGAACCTGGTGATGTACTCTATGAGGGTTGAGCGACCCTGTGTGAGATCTAGGAATTCCATGTCCCTAGACTGCGCTTTGTGCCTGGTGTCAAATACCTTTGCCATCTCTTGGGACAGCAATTCAAAATCGTACAACGCAGGGTGGTTGTTTTCCAGCAATGGATTGGCCCATGTGGCGGCTACCCCTGATAGATGGGAGAGAAGAAAGGCTGCTTTTGATACAGAATCGGGGAAAGCCTGAGGGCGACACATGAAATGGAGCATACAGTGATTGATGAAAGTACGGTATTTCTTTGGGTCGCCCTGGTATCGCTCGGGAGTAGCCAAGGGGAAAGGGTTTTGGATCACCACAGGAGCGGCCGGGAAGGAAGGGGGTATGATAGGAGGAGGGTTTTGGGGAGGAATAGGTTCGTCAAATTCGGCTTCTGCAGGTAAGGGATGGCGTGTACTTAGTACCGTGTCGAGGCGGTGGTGTAATGCGGTGGTGGCGGCGGTCATATCAGCGCGTAGGGTTGCAGTAGCGGTAGCCATGTCTACCCTGAGTGCTGTCACTGCCTGCATTAGAGCCGTCACTGGGTCCCCGGCTGAGGTGTCCATAGCTGGACGACCAATAGGCTTCACAGTCGAATTAGGGGCTTAGAAAAACCATTCAACTGAGGCAATACAAGACTCCACTCTTAGTTTACGATTGTACCACCTGAGTTCAGGGTAGCATAGACAGAGCAGCCAGGCTTATCTTAGGAGGGAGAGAGGGCAGTAGACACAGTACTAGTGAATTTGTAATACAAATGATCCAAAGAAACACTGAAACACTATGTATTGTAAAAATAAAGGATTTATTTAAATACAGGTAGTGTTCTGATCTTGGTGATCCGCCTTGATGATCGTGCAGCTATAAACTACCTCTGTCCCCAAGTACCGCTCGAGCAGGTAAAGAATACTGCCCTAGCAATCTTTGAGGCCACAGGTGATGAGTGGCGTCGTCAATCGGATACCCGGAACACCGGAAGGACCCCTGAGTGCTGTAAGGCAAAGGTTAGGATCAGGTATACTATGATCAATAATGGCAGTGCAAGCAAACAAGGAAAAAATGGCAAAGCTTACCCTGGGGATGATAGGACAGGTAGTAAGCCTGAACAGACAACGAGGGAAGACCGACAGCAGGCTGGGATGTACAGCACTTCCTCCAACTCACACCGATAGCCAGAGCGTGACCAGATAGCAAGTCCATCCAAGGTCCAGGTGGTGAACCCCAAATGACTCAGGAGACAAAACGTGATCGCCAGGAGCGTGGGTAGAAGTTCGCCAAAACAGAAGGGTAATCCAGAGCAATTCCAGGGCCAGAAAAAGGGTGGTCAAGAGTTCCAAGGGTCCAGAAGATGCGTCGAAACAAAAAGGGCAATCCAAGACAAGTCCAAGTAGCGGTCCGTGGTCGAGTTCCAAAGAGTTACAAGAAGAACGAGGGTAATGCCGAACAGGTCTCTGGTGGAAACAGCTAGGAAGCACTGAGTGTTTCCTCTCAGCTCTTTTTGAATGAAAGGTAGATCACGTGAAAGGGCACGTCACCGCACAGAGGCGTCACGTGATGGACGGACGCCATCAGTGATTGGTGTTCGTCCGATGTGGACGCCAGCGTCGGCTACAGGCGATCCCGTGACCAGTCACGTGATCGTCTGAGCGAGACGCGATCAGGTTCCCCCGTGCGTGGAAGCTGGAGCCGCCGACGCCGGAGCCGTCGGGCATGTACGAGACGCCATGGCAAGCGCCAGCACGGAAATGGGCGGAAAGAGGAGGTTCTGCCCCCTCGGACATCCCGCCTGCCGTGTCTTCCCCGTTGGTGTGGGTGGTGGGTATGGGAACGAATGGTGCCTGGTGAGTGACGGGAGGAGGGCAGGACCGGGGACGTGACAGGTAGGCCCAGATAAATCTAGGGGTAAGTAAGTGTTAAAACATTATAAGAAACCACTGTATAAAAGCACAACACTAAACTTGAAATTCACAGACCCAAGTATAGACCTTATTTGGAACACTTAACAGTAATTCTAGGGAAGCCAAAACCTTGTTATACACATTTACTATAGGTCAAGCCTATTCTTTGGCAGTAAAATACCGATGGTTACTTTCAGATTACATTCAGTAATACAAGGGCAGTAGGCCCTTCCAGTTGTACAGTGACTCTTGGAAAAAAAATCACCTAAACAGTCAACTGGACAATATACTTTTGGTGAATATTGAACACTTATCCTAGGTGCAGTAAAAACCTATAACTACTTTTGTCATACCACACAGTTATACCAGGTGGGTAAAACCTAGTGATGTAATATACAATTACAGATGCTTTTGAAATCAGGGAACCCCAGATTGAGGTAAGCAATAACTCTGGTAACTTGTTTTGGGTGGCACAAAGCTAACACAAGGTAAGTAAAGCCACATACTTTAACTTCACAATGAAGGGGAAAGTAAAACCCAATGTCACACTTTACTGAATGGTTATTCTAGGTAGGCAACAACCTAATGTAGATTTATTAAGGACAGGCTAGCAGCAAGTCAGGTGAAGCAAGACCCAGTTGGGGGACACTCATACAGTTATTCTAACAGAACTAACCTGGTGATACCAACGGTTGGAGGACACTCATACAACTACCCTACAGGAATAATCTGGTGAAACCAACACATTACGTTTGTAAAGAGGCACAACCTAATCACAGGAGAGTAAAATACCTTCACTTCTACTTTATATTAGACTGGAAAAACAGTGGCTAAGGAAGAAAAGATGTTAACCATAAGAATAGTGCATTGCACATTCAAGATCAGTAAGAACATTTGTGACTGTTCACTCTTAGAATTACACTTACCAACCAACACTTTACAAATAAGTAAAACACTTGATTTCTTTTCTAGGCAGAAATCCCAATCCCTTCAAAGTCTTTCCCTTATTCTTCGAGCATGAGTGTTCTCAGTGGCAGAAGGGGGGTCACTAGGACTAGTGACCAACAGGAAGTGTTAGAATAAGTTCTTTAGTAGCAAAAGTCAGAGTTCCTTAGGGAAACTAGGCAAACAGGTGAGTACTTTACTTTTAGAGTTAGAAGAGGGACCAGGGACTTCAAAGAAGACACCGTAGCAGGATTCTAGCAGTGGGACTGGGTGCACTGGATGAGGGACTTCCCAATCACAGAAAACACACCAGGACTACACAGAAATCCCAAAAGGTTTAAGGTAGGGTTATACCCAAGCAAACACAGTACCTCAGCAATGAAGAAGAGATTGCAGCAGGAGAACTTCAGGGTCTGCAGCCAAATAACCAGTCAGTGGATTCCTTGTTGTGGAGACTGAACACAAGACCTCAGGAAGGACTTTGCAGCAGGGATTGATGAATCCTTATTCTCTAGGTAAGAATTCCCTTGTGGCTGAATGTGGTTCTGCGGATTTGGTGCCTTTTCAAGGAGCACAGAAGAAGACAGAATATTGCGGTTGAATTCTCATCATTACAAAGGTCCAACTTCCAGGTTTACAGTATTAATCAGGAATTACAGCATAACCTCTGCATTCTCTCCCCGCATTTTACAAGATAGGGGCATCTAGTTGTCCAATTAGGACAGCCAGCCCCCCACTGGTATTTTTCCCAGTTGAAGCAAGGTGTAAGACAAAGGATGGGGAAGTTTTGGACTCCTCCCCCACTTCCTGTGCTTACAGACTGACTGGAGCATGGGCGGGGTGTCCAGGGGACTCATGCCGAAGACAAAAATCACACAAAGGAATTTCCCACCCTGGACGTCAGGGGAAGGAACAAGAAATGACAAGAAATACTAAAATGGCAGAAAAAGAAGACAGGGACCATTTTGGTAAAATGAGCACCCTTAGGTGCCTGTACAACAGCTCTGATCACAGCCCGCGGTAATGGTGTACCAAATTAGTAAAAGGTATCACTGCTACCAGCCATTAAAGGTAAGTTTGTCACTGTAACAGAATTGTTACAGTTTTAATGTGAAAGGGGACACATTGTATCTCCCCAGCATTCCACATAAGGTGGGGGGTGCTGGTTTCACAGAATAAAATGTAAAAGGGATCCAAAAACCCTTTCTACCATTAGGAACTGTAGTTCACTCAAGGTTAGCACAAGAAAGTTAAATAGGGAGTCCCTAGGGCAACCCAGCAACAGCAGGCATGTATTGCCAATAAGTTGTTAAACATGATAACTTTAAAAAGACACTAGGGAGAGTCTTAAAAATGACACCCATAAACAGAATTAAAGATTACTTGAGTGTGGAAAAAAGTTCTCACTCACTGAGGTATTAATGAAAAATATCCCACTAAAAAAGCAAAAACTTGTGGGGTTGAACCAGGAAAGGAAGATTTACAAGCTCTGTGGAAAACTTACCTAACAATACTCATCAGAACATCAGCACTTTCTTAGCTTTGCATTTCAGAACAGAGCAAAACAGTTTGTAGTTCTTCACTTCTGGCAGAAAACTGCCCCATTGAGTTTACGCAGGTGCTAGTTCTTGTTATGGGATACATCCAGGCAGAAGGCATACATGTCCCCTTCTATCTTGATAATTGTTTGATCACAGCATTAGTTGTGGACACCCTTACAACATTTGGTCTGTCTTGAATCCATCAACATGTACACTGGTCCCTGTTTAATATCTCCATTTTAAAGCAGCACAATTCAGAACAGATTAGAGTCTGTCTCTTATGATAACCATGGACAGTATGCCTACAGATGCATTTGAAACAGCCAAATTGCCCAGGAAATGCTATACCAAGGATCTCGTTAAGGTTTCAATGGGATATGATGGTCTTATCATATGTAGTTACTGGGTATGTCTTCATATCTGGCCAGTGGCTTTCGATGTCCTTCAACACTGGATTCCAGTGATGTGACTGCTGGAGTCAATGATACCGCGTGTTCCTGCAGATCAGGATTATGTTACAATGGTGACAGAAGAGGCACACTATAAAGAACGGCTTCATCCTCTCTCCTCCATTATCCCAGGAGATAGCAGTTGTTAGTGCACAAGAAGCTACAGGATATGTCCATATTTAAAGTGTCCTTTGAATTGGACATAATTAAATACCATCTTCAGAGGCTCATTTTACTTTGCCCAATAGACTCAAGATTAGCTTGTGAGAGTTGTCATGGGCAGCAGAATGACTCCATTAAATATGAACAGGACGGGGACACTTGCAATCATTTAAAGGCATTGTAGGGAAAAAAGGGTTCTTGGCAGTGATCCTTTTTCAAATCCTTCTCAGGTATTCACATTATAGGAGCAGGTAATAGGGATGCAGATATTTTGAGCCCAGCATCCCATTGCTCTCATTATCTGTCCCCTATGCTTTTTTATATTTTAAACATGGAACTGTTTTGGACCATCAATGTGACAGTGTGAGGTTTTGTTACCGGAATCCACATCCCTAGACATGTATGATACATGTGATGTTGCACCCAAAACAGCACACTTCTTCTAAGCAGGGATGCACTTAGGAACATTCTGATTCGAGGAGAATTGGCCATAGTCATTATTCCACTTTTGAGGAGCATCCAATGGATTTCCCTGCTCAAGATAATGAAGGCAGAGAGGGTAATGCGTGTCTCCCCTTGCCCTTTGAAACCTCCTCTTCCCATGGAGTTGAGTTTCTATTCCTTTTTTTGCCTGAAAGCTGAGAGGCGGGGGCTCCAGAGTCGAGGTTTAACAAGTGATATGGCTATGGCCACTTAGCACTCCAGAGTGCAATCAGCATTGGTTTTATTTTAAACACAAGGTTCCTTGCAGGAGTATTGAAGCCCTCCCCTTGAATGTAACCTTTTCTTATCTTGCCATTCCTATGTGATGGTTTTTTAAGTGGTCAGCACTGCCCATACAAATAGCGGCCAGTGATTTGAACAGTTTGGGAAACCAGAGGGGCCATTTTCCAAGTGAAAAGGTTATGCTTGCTTCCTTTTGCACATTTTTCCATTTGTGATGAGTTCAATCAAAATGATTTTTCTTTCATGGGATGTATCCTTCATTTTGAGAGATTTACATGAGAATATTTTTGAGCCCCTGTCAGAGGTGATCTTGAGTTTTTTTACATACACATATACATTTTTGGTGGTCTCAATCTGCAGGTTGGATAAATTGAGAGCTGTAGGATATTTTGTGTAAATTTGGGGTTTGGCTGTATTTTCTTACCGTCAAAATATGAGCAGTAATTTGGTGGTAAATTATCCTTGCATTTAGATTGGGTTTGGCCTCAGATCATTCTAGTGACCATACCTTGTTGTATTATATTGGGGAATCTAGTAATATATATTATTTGCAGTATTTAGTGGTGAGCATGGTTTTCTCCCCTATATTATGACCCCATCATAAACAAAACCTTCCTTTCTATTAGAGTACCTCTGAGTGATCTATAGAGAGCCTTGGACCTATGCATATGATGGAACCCAACAATTTTATATAGAGCGTCACCTACAGTTTGTGGCCGGTATCACTGGTTTATCTATACCAGCGATCTAGGCACCCGTAGGCATTACTGGCTCATGGACCTCCAGAAATCTATATATTATATTAGATTCCCTCCAAACAACATGCAAGGAGGACATACACACACACACACCTGTTTTATCACTGAATATGATCAGCTTATTTTGGGTTGTTATTCTATCTGCATGGGCAAATTGACAAATGTACTACCAAAGAGAATGAATCTCCCCTGTGTCCTCATATAAAGTCCCAAATACAAAAATTACACTAACAGTTTGTTTTTATATTCTGATTATATTATATACAAATAATTCACAATGATCAGTTCTTACCACGAACATTGCACCATCATCTGTAACAAAAGAACAAGAAACAGAGCAAGCAATCCTTTTAAAAACATGAATTGATTGTTAACATTCTAAACCTGACGAAGTACAATGCAGGATATTTCCTTTGCTATCCTGCCTACACAACATTCTAATTCGGTCATCCATGCGACCGTACACAGTGACCTCACTTAACTTATCTACTTACCAAAAGTATTTGTTTGAGGTTCTCCCACACGACCTTGCCTCGCTCGTCTCAGAAAGACAGGCCCTGTTGGCACAAACTACTCCTGTAATCTTAGGTGTCTGGAATGCGTGGCGAGAAATTCTCAAGCCACGCTCAGTGACACCATGAACTTCTGTCTTCAGAGCCCAGTCAACACAAACTGCCTTCTCTCTGTAAGTTTTCCCATTACAAAAACTCATCACCTTCCCACATTTGACGTGGCATATCTGCAGACACTTTCTTCCAATCATATTAGCAGAAAATGTGTTCTGTTACCACCCTCATGTTCCAAACAATGAGCGCTTCAGAGCATAATAACAGTATCTCTTTGGTTCCCTGTTGCCTTCCTCTCAGCTTTAAGCACAGAAAGAGAAAAGGAGAAAAACAAATGCCAGTGCACACTTAAAAACAAATTCCAAAATATGTATTTTCACCTCATTTTGAACATGATACTACATTATAATGTTAAGGAAGTTAGAGGTAGTGTTTAGTAAATCTTAATTAAAGTTAGTCAGTTATATAAATAATGTAGTCCTTTATGTATATGTATGAGGTATTCAGGAGAAGAAAAAAAAATGGTGCACTTTACTCTCTGCAGTTTCACATTGGGCTTTCACTGTGTTATGAATTCTATACCTTGCATGCCACCAGCAACATATTCATATGTTATATTGGCAACACAAAAATTACTATGAGTGAGCCACATTACTGCTGGCAACAACAACAAAAAAATGCCATCACTTTAGTGAAGCGCTATATATATTATAAAGTGCTATATATATTACTAGAGGGCCTTGGCAGAATTTAATAGTCTTTCCAGACCAACTGGCTCTGAGGACAAGGTGATCCTTAATGCCTAAAGTGCAACCAAACTTCCATGTGAACAAGAACATTGCTTTACCTTTACCCTACCGTTTGCTAGCTTTCAGGCAGGAAGAGCTGCTACATCAGTTTGACGTCAGATTTGCAGTCTTACTTTATTTGGATTTCATTTCCTCCTTTAGGTGGTCTATGTCTCTTTCACTGTCTTTTGGGTTTGATTTACAGGGTTTAGGATCATCAATGTCGTCCTTGAGTTGGTGGCTTCCTCCTGGGCTGAGTAAAGGGGAGGGGTTGCTTTGCACTTCAGGGTGTGGGATTCCTGCCAAGTGGCCACCTAGGCCTCCCCTCACACTTTTGTTTCACATTATAGAGGGTGGAGCAGCAGTGACGCAAACAGTTATATTGGTCAACATGTTTGTATTTGAGTTAATAGTTGAGTTTCCTTGCTAAAGCCTTCATGAGGTGAGTGATTTCTAACTGTAGTAAATCCTAATGTTTTGCTGCTCTTAGTGTCTCTGTCTAAGTGTCTCTGTCTTGATTGATGTCAAGCTGTGCTTGGATACGCCATCATTAGTAAGCAAGTGGACAATACTCAGGGATAACGAGGTGATGCACTGCATACATGGGTAAACAGCATTTATATATGCTCTTTCTTCAGCAAATTCCTTAAGACATGTCCTGCCCTTTTCATTTTCCATGATGAGCATTCTGCAGTGACAGCCTGTGGAAGGGTCAGGAGGAGTTGAGTGGCAGAGGCCCATTTGAAGGAAGAATGGGGGGAGATTATTTGTTTTAAGTTAGGGAAAAGCAATGTGCAGAATGGGATGGGGCCCTCTTTCATTAGTAAACATATTTACATGAAAGAGTTGGACTTCAATTATTGAAGATTTCTCCTTGCAATGAGGGCATTTTCCCTTGACTTGCTCATGAAACACAAAATATTCATCTCCACAAAGAAAGACATGCTAGAAGTTGGTTGGGAAGCCAAAAATGGAACTGGATCTCTCTGTTTTTCTTCTAAGGAAAGATGTAGCAAAACCCCTTTCTAGAGGGTCATGGCCATTCTAATAATCAAGAAATAAATGATGATGTGCTGTAAGTAGACTGAGGTGGATGATTCCTAGGAGAGTGAATTAATAATTGATGCTGGAATCACAGAGAGCTTGCAGTGGTACTATGTCTAACTGAACACATGGGGTGATTGTGAGTTCTCATAGAGTATTAAGGAATTCTCCATGTGGCATGAGATTGGTTGATGTGGGACCTCTTTGGAATGGTAAACCATGCTTCCGTAAAATCGTTGGGATTTTATGACAAGCACCTTAGTGGGCAGATTATAAAGATCCCTCCAAGAACTTTCGAGGTTCATTGGTTAAGCCTGTGCTAAATCTTCAGTAAACCATTTGTTCATGTTGTACATGTTTTTTCACGTACTTTGAATGGTTTGAAAATGCAACTGTCTAGGCAGCCCGTGAGCAACCTTACAAATATGTGAGGAAATCTTGTTGCTGATACTATAGTATCAAAAGAGGTAAACGACTGAGTGAAGAGGTTAGAAAGAGTCTGAATGCCCAATGTTCCAATGATTCCAGACAGATGATGATGAAGGGACAGCGATATGGCTGAGGGGTTGATGGATTCAAGTGAATTCATCAGCATAGTTCCTTGCAAGATTGTGGTAGTGTGACAAAGACTTTAGGCTGAGACTCAGTAGCTCCAAATGTGATATCCATAGTGTGCCCTTCAGTATGTGTGAGACTTGTTACTCTCTGGACTGGTTATACTGTGTCTAATTTGTGGCCCATGAAGGCGATTGACCAATCCGCTAATGATGATTTACAAATGAAGCCTTAGCTCAGGCAGTGAAGTCACTCCAAATTGTCAAGGACATCCGATCTATTGCGAGTTTGCCTATGATACCAACTGTAGTTTCTAGAAATTCAGACCTGGCAGGTCGTATATAGAATGACAGCAGTTTAATATTTAGGGTGGTACCCTGTGTTATAAGAGACCATATGCCTTTTTAAAGCACTGTTCAATTGGACTTTGAAACAATGTCAAATAAATTATAATAATGCTAGCACAGTGGAACTGAGACATTCATGCAGGAGCATATGGACTGAAGCAAATATTGAAAAGGTAACTGTTCATTAAAAGTCAATAATCTGGGCTACCATGCTAAATGTAAAATCAACGCTAGGATATACACATATGTTTTAAATGCACCAGAATCTTAGCACATTCGCATTGCACTGTAATATAGCAATGAATGAACCTGAAACAGGCTTACTACGCCACCATTTTGAGTTATCCTCCATTTTGATCAACTCCTGCTTTCTGTCCCATGTGCAAATTGTGTGTTTTTGGCTTCAGAAGAACAAAATGAACTTTGTGCTGTTTCATGATGTCAACATAGATAAGAATGTTGAAGATGCTAAGGTGGATTGTTTATCCTACACTGAAGAACCTTGGAGCTAAACAATCAGTAATTTAGATACCACATGTCCCAACATTGCTTTACCCCTTCAGCAAACTAAAATAACAAATAGCTGAATGTGCTCTTTTTCAGAAATCCTTCTTTTCTCTCCTTGAAACTAACTGACGTTTAGCTTAAGAACAAATCGTAGACAAATATAAGAGAGTAAAATGAGGAATGTTACCTTTGTGTCTTGTATTTGGAAAACATGTGAAATGTTTGATGGAAAACAGCGCAAAGATGTTTAAACATGAATTCGTTATGTAGTTAGGTCATGAACCCTAGGTAATGTATTACATGAAAAGGGGTTGGACATGTGTTCAAGGCTGTGAAGAATTTGTATAAATATGTGCATTTGTGGAATGTTCAGGACTCTCTCATGTCATGGTGTCTACTTGCACACACTGCGGGATGTTGAGACCCAGGCAGCTGTTTGTTAATAAAAGTACAATTGTCACTTTGACCTTGTGACTGGCGTATTTCTATTATGTGGTGGTAAGCCTTGATAATCTTTAATCTTTCAAAGGAGCAGCCTATTGTTGGACATTTGCCAAACATATTTGGCACACAGATTATTGGCTCCATCCACCTGCTCATACACTCCCTTTTCTCTTCCTCTCTTTATTTATTTATTTCATTCATTATGCACACAAACAACCTGAGGGCACTGAGGCACTGGTTACAAGCACATATTTGTACATAGGTAGTTTATACAGGTGTAGAAGGTACAAATAGAGGGATGAAGTGGACGAAGGTAAGGCAGTCCATTCGACGTGCTGGGTCTTTGGAGCTCTGTGGAAACCCCATTTTGATTGTTCAGCTCTGAGTGAGGGTGGGAGGGCATTCCAGTGTTTGACTGCAAAGTAGGGGAAGCTTGAACCTCCAGCTTTAGCTCTTCTTATTTTAGGTAGTTGAAGGTGGTGAGCAAATTATGATATGATGAGTCATGTATAACGTGCCTGTAGACAAGTGTTTATAGGCATGACAATACAAGGTAGGGAGACAGAGGAGGATGAACAAGCAATCTTACTAGGCCTTGCGTCATTCAGGTCGTGCAAGGGGGGAGGGAGAGGAGAAGTGCCATGGGAGGGAGAGGGGAACTGTGGTCAGTGTAGCAATGCTCTGTCTAAGTGCAGCCATGGAGGAGAGAAGGACCCCAGTTTGACCTGAGAGTGATGGTCCAGCAGGAAGGAGGTTATTCTTATGAGGGTCTGATCACTGATGCCCAGATTCTCATGGAGACGATTGAGCAGGATAACATGATTGACCATGTCAAAACAGAGGAGATATTGAGGAGGATGAGGACAGAAGGGAGGCTAGAGTCGACATTAGAAAGCAGATCTTCACGGGTGTTCAGGAGAGCAGTTTCTGTGCTGCTCTGAAGCCATACTAATGATCGTGGAGACAACCAACAGATTCAATGTGGAGGGTGAGCTGGGAGATGGCCAGCTTTTCCAAGAGTTTGTTTAGGAAAGGAGTGATAGAGATCGGGCGGTAGTTTGCTGGATAGGAAGGATCGGCGGCAGCTTTCTTCAAGTGGGGGTACACAAGGAAGTGTTTAAGGGGGAGTGGAAAGTTCTTATCCATCTGTTATTTTGGTTCATTAGGGGGGTTTTCGTGCCGTGGCCTGGAAGGAAACCTGACCGCCTCATGCCAAGGATGTTGTTAGTTTTTAGGTAATTCTGCACTTGCAGATAGGCCGCCAAATCTAGGATCTTTAGCAGGAAGGGGACAGTGATGATGGGCTTCTAATTGGTGTGAATAGTAGGGTCTAAGGAAGCTTTTTTTAGAAGGGGGAGTACCCACGCTAGCAGACACCATGTTTGATGAGAAGGAGGTGTTTATAAATGATGCGATGAGTGGGGCTAGTGAATCTGCTCAATCTGTGATTAAAGAGGCAGGGCATACATCTCCTTTAGATATGGAAGGTTTTAGGTTTTTTTTTGCTGATGGCTAGGACCTCTGTTATTGTTGTGTCTTATAAGTGGAATTGAAGGGTTGGGTGATGATTGAGATTAGTGAGGGATGTGAGGGCTGATATGAGGGGTAGTGTGAGGAGGTTGGATTGATTGGTCAGGATTTTAGTGTCAAGCAGGTTTATTTTATTGAGCATTGCTGATTGGATGCTAAAACGCCAATGTTCATCTTTGGTGAAGGTGGGGGGGTGCAAGGGTCTCAAGTTCTTTGAAGATGGTGAAGATCTCTTTAGTGTCTGAACTGGCATTAGAGATTCTAGTGTTGTAGGATTTGGATTTGGCTGATATAGCAGCCAATTTATAGGGCTTGGCGATTTTGGTGAAATCACCTTTTAACATGTTAGAAGGAATATTTTTCTTGTTCTGTAGTTCTGGTAACTCTGTTGTAAACCAAGAATTAGTGTCTGACTGATTTGGCTTTCCACACTCCCTTTTCTACTCTGGCACCTCGAGGCATTCGCCTCACTGACACCCTATGAATGTTCCATATTAGGATTAACCTCCTAAAGTTGCATGTGAATGTGCTATTCATTTCATATCTAAACACGCGTTCACGAGTCAAAGGAGCTATTGAGCACATCTCAAGCCCATTCCACAACCACACACCTACCAACACAACTAGCTACTTGAGTAGCAATAGTCTGCCACCCAGCTATAGTGGCTTCCTGAATGTTGTACACTGTGATTGACTTGTTGTTCCTAACACCACTTGGTGCAGCACTTTTATGTCGATGTACAATCATGCTTAAACAAGCCCTACCTTATCTAACTATCCTAGACCTTATCAATAATCCAAATTCAGTTTGTTTACAGCTGCGCCTACTTCACTCTTTCCCCTCTGCTTTGTAGACTTGTACACTTAGCAGGGGAACAATTACCCAACGCGTGGCAAGTCTCCACTCATGGAGACTACTCCATTAGTAACCGTGGCATTAAAAAAACTACTTAGATTACATTGCATATACAACCACTTTGATTCAAGCTGAAAGTGAAGGAATGAAAAAGAGCATCCTTTAATTTTTACCCAGAATTAGTGCATAGAATAAAACAATTTAATCGTCAGTTACAAACGTTATACAAAACGCTGAAAGTAACTGGAATGGGTGATAGAACTATTAAAATAAAATAAATTAGTGCGGACAATGAAACAAGAACAAATGAAAAAATGCGTGAAGATGCCACAACAAATAAAAAAGGGATTCACATGACTTTTGGGAAACAGTTGGTGTTTATATGGAATCTAAGATAAATCCAAGTAGCCCTGATTTTAGTTCATAGCTCCGTCTCTGAAAAAAAAAGATGGTCTATGGATGTACATTGGCAGATACCCATTTTAATTAAATGAAACCGTTTTCCTTAAGGCATTTCAATACACAGGATTTTGATTTGAGTGAAACACATGGAATAAAGGATAGATCCTTAAACGGGTAACTGGATGCTGGCATTGATAATTGTAGGCTTAAAATGCCTCACAGAGCTGGGCTGCCTCTTTTATAGATGCATATAAGTCATATCTGTGTAAGTTGGAGAGAGAGGAGTATCATAATAAAAAGGAGACAGGTTAAATCCAACATGTGTGGAACATCACTGGGAAACTGGGTACTATTTCAGGAGCTTAATGTGTGAACATACATCATCTGCTTCGTGTCTGTAAACCCATGGTGAAGCCAAGAGGACATTATGTAGACCATTGCTTCACAATCATTCAATTTTGCAGGCCACAGAGTCGATGGAATGGATATTAAATTGAGTCAAATAACGTATGCTATTTACTTTCAGGACTTCGTTAAAGTTGGCTGAATCAGGTGTGGTTGTTTAGATGGCAATCACAGGGATTGTTTTACGAATGTTTTTCAGATAGTAAGTCAGGAGTAAGTCAGAGTAATCAAAATAACTTCTTTGTGAAACAAATAGCCCTCTCCAGGTCTAAATGAGGGTTAAAAGTTACAGCCTCATTTTACATCAGGTGGCTCATTAAATGGAGGCATTAAAGTAAGGCCTGTTGCTTGTAAACATACATTGAACATGTTGCCCCATTTTGGAGCAGTAACGAAATGGAGGCGGGGCACAGAGTAGAGATAAGATCTCTGCCATGCAGTCCTTCTTCTTAGGGCATCGCATTGCAGACCTGCAAGGCATTTTCATGCAGTCAAACAATGAGGGATTCCTATTGAATCTGCATTGGCTTTTCACCTGGTCAAGGCCAGGTGGATGCCAAAACAATCCATTAGTAAGTGCTGCCTGCAAAGCATGTTTGGAGACACCGTTTACCTTTCTGCAAAACAGAGTCGAAAATAGAAGAATAACAGTGAGATGACCTTGCTTTTACTCGTTCCTTGTTCACTCCTCTTCATGAACCTTTCGAATGGCATGCCAGGGACCCCCACAATACTGACGTGCTAAGTGTTCTCCTGCATGCAAGTGATGCCTTTTGTAAAATCAGGCTGATAGTGTTTTAATTCCTAATGTCTCTGTTGTAAAAGGCAAATACATATACCATTTATATACACAATATTGATTGTTAAAAGGTATGATGTATGTGTGCAAATAGTTTGATAAACACACAATACAACAGCAGGTATGTTTGCATGTGCAGAAGGGTCTTCAAAGCATTCGTTATTAACAAAATAAAGCAGATGAAAAAAAATGACACATCGTCCAAAGTTTTTGTGTATTACAAAATGTAACAGCTGACACATGTTTTGTACAATCCTGTGCAGAGGCTTCATTTTTGGTTTTACTGTTTGTAAAATGATGTTTCCCATTTAATTTCTTTTAGGTTATTTTTTTCTTTTTTTCTCGTGATCCTCGGCGATCAGTCATAGCGCCTGGTTGCCTTTTGGTGTCGGTTGCGCTGCACCTTATTTTGGTGTGAGAACTATAACACGTACTCCTCATGCTTCTGTTAGCAGTTTTTTTCCCCATATTTTATTTGGCTTATTAGCCCGTGTAGGAGAGAGAGCAACACTTCATGGAGGTCTCCTTCCTGAATGCCTCACACGCCATTTAAAAAACGGAAACAAAACGATTAACAGAATTAACCAACTCTTTCATTTTGCATGTATTAAACTGTTTGCACACAGGCATCATATGTGTAAACAATGATTGGTATGGATATAAAGGTTATAGGTATTGACTTTTCACAATGGAGACATCAATAATTAAAAACACTTTCCCTGATTCACTAGGGATAATTTTCAAGTAAGTATGACTTATGTCATGGGAAATGGAGTATATGCTATGTCGGTGGAAATTACTCTGATTCATCACCAGGCATATAACTAATTCAACAAAATATGTCAGTACACCTTCCGACTTTAGGCCAATTTTAAGTTACATACACACAAAAACTCTGATCACAACAGCACCACCAATCCAATACTGTAGAGCAACCACCTCATTCTACACTTCATGATCCAAATACCATCAAAAGCAACCAGCAAGCCCCAAAAGAACCCCCTGATCTGGAAAAGAAACTGGAGAAGCATCAAAAGCAGTAAACTAGAAGAAAGACAAACATCCTCAAAGTCATCAAATGCAAACCTGGACACAACTGACATTGTTTAAAAAACAGAACTAATCCTGAAATGGATCGCAGAAACAATAGATAATATCTCTCTAGAAAAACATCTCACCACATAACAAAAGGAAGCAGTGGTGAGATGGTTCAAGCCCCACCTCAAAGCAATGAAAACAACCAGAAAATAGAACAAGAATGGAGTAAAAAATGCAGCCAAGACAAAAGAATAGTGCATCAAAAACTGATCTGATCATACAAAGTGGAAATACTCCAAGCGAAAAAGAAATACTACAATTACACAAAAGCCAACAACACTCAGAAGGAACTATTCAACATCGTAAACGAGATGAGATAATCCCCCCGGGAAGCAATAACACACTAGTCCCCTGACAAAAACTATTTGATGATCTCACGGATCCCTTTAAGTGTAAAATAACCAACATACATTGGATCATACAAAGTAGACAGACCAGACAGACTGTTCACCACATCCAGTCAACTGCTGGCCCACAGAACACAGTGAACATTTTTGGCCCCTGACAACTATACATCTACAAATTGAACATTACACAGGGTACACCATCTGAATACTACCTAAACCTTTTCAACCTGTCACTCATAATGGGAAGAATACTACAAGCATTCAAATCAGCCTACGTCAAACTGCTCCTAAAAGATACTTTGGGCGATTTCAAAGACCTCTCAAACTACAGACCAATCTCAAACATTCCTTACCCAGAAAAACTAATAGAGGCCCATGTCTACGAACAAATACTGGAACAGGTCGAAAATAACAAACTATTGGACCAGGCACAAGTAGGCTTCAGACCCATGAGAGGAATGGAAACGGCACTACCTCTTTATGGGATGACCTAAAGACCAATTCAGACTTCAACATGAACTCTGCACTGATACTACTCAAACTCTCTGAAGCATTTGACACAGTCAACCATAACACCCTCATCAAGAGCTTGGAAGAAATAGAGAGTTGCGAAACATCACTGCTTTGGATGAAGTCTTTTTTGTCAGAAGGAACAGAAACAGTATGACTTAAACCATTCAAATCCACACTGTTGGACCCCGCTCATGGAGTGCATTTCCACAAGGCTCCTCGTTATCCCCACTACTGTTCAACATTTAAATGATGCCACTAATCAACCTCATCAAAAAACAGCCTCACATGCTACAATTATGCAGATGATTCCCAAACATCTACAAAATCTGCAGTAATGAAGAGGAGAACCCTGTGCTTTCTCAAAGAACTCTACCAATGGATGGACACGAATAACCTCAAAATCAACCCGGACAAAACAGAAATCATGATTACACCCAAAAATGAAGGAAACAACTAAGATTGCCACCCACACCATCCTAAGTAGTCAAAAACCTTGGACTCCTATTGGTCAATGAGTTAACATTAAAACCTCAAGTAAATGTGATCATTAAGAAATGTTTCTTCCATCATCACATGAATAAAAAGATAGACTATGCCAACAGTGTATATTCTGGAATGGCAGACAATTTACTGAGGAAACTGCAATGAATACAGAATGCAACTGCCAGACTTCTCCTCAAAGTCTCCCGAAGAGACCACATCACACCAGCGCTAGGGATGCTATATTGGCTCCCAGTCAAAAAACAAATCACCTTCACAACAATGTGCATAACACCCAGAGCAATCCATGGCCAGGGAACATAATTCATACAAAAGAAAATTGTCATCTACAAATCAACAAGAACACTTAGATCATTTGCCTTGAACCTAAACTCTATACGAGATAAAAGATTGTAGAATCAGCCTTCTCTTACATAGCCATACATTTCTGGAACTCCTTCCCGAGAGAAATCTGAATACGGAGGGCCATCTAAAATTCAGGAAACCTCTAAAAACCTGTCTCTTCAGCTCCAAACGTGATGAAAATGACTGAATAACATCCATGCACCACAAAACGAAAAACTACACAGAAAGGAGCTCAGCAAAGCCAAGGATGGAAAGAACATACCCAACATGAACCGAGATTGAACAAAGGAACTGGCCCCATCAATGAAATCCAGCAAGTCAAACCAAACAAAACCCACCAAAAGAAAGAAGCCTGAAAAAAAGGGAATACAACCACCAAAGTACCCAAGTAAATCCCCCATTTGAATAACCTGCTTCCACACGCCCACCAGCATCTAACCTACCCGCATAGACCAGCCTCACCCAGGATACACAATATTTGTGCAAATTAGCCTCTCCCGCACTTAGTATGTATCGGCAGGTTAACCGCCTTCAGCTCCCAGTCTAATAGTATAGCTACGCCGAATGCCCCTTGCTTCACCCCAAAAGAAGACACTATATAACTTCTGCATCACACAGAGGTAGTTGAGAAAGACTAATTGAGATGAGAAAGCAATGAAACCTAATAAATCGATTGGAGCAGGAATTGTTACAGCCCCATTTGTATGAATAAGTGTGAGGAGTGTCCCACACCGGAGTGGAGGATAGGGGACAAGTGAGGCATCTCGCTCAGAAGGGTGGTTGGAGACAAGAAGCGTGTCTCAACTGGATAGATCAGTGTAGGTGGAACCAGGGGATGGAGATGTGACACCCTTAATCAGACCACTGAGGGTGTGAAATGCATCAAACATAAAGGAATGTATTTGGGGGCAGAAATGTGCAGTTCATTTTATTTTATTTTTTTTTACTTGAATTTTAATTAAAAAATAAATTTTCAATTTTTACAAGGGTTTTTCCCAACTTAAGGAGTCCCGAAGTGCGGAGATGAACTATTGACTCTGGAGTCCTTTGATCCCGTCTGGTTATATTCTGTTTTTTTTTTGTTTTTTGTTTTTTTTGTTTAGCTGCAGGAAGCGTCTCCCTCTTCGGTAATCGGGTTTAGATCAAGCTATTCCCTGGTTTTCGGATGCCGTCTCAATGGTGCCTGTCTGGTTTATCCTCTTAAAGGCTGGTTCTATTAGCTTCACCAGTGACAGGGACCAATGTGTTGTCTCTCCTGAAATTAGTCTGTGCCACAGCACCTCTTCTTCTACCAGCGTTACACCTTGCAGACGAGGTTGGAGATATGTGACTCTGCCTTGTTTGGTATTCGGGCACTGCAGGGTCAAATGTTTCAAGGTTTCCACTTGGTCAATGTTCTTACATAGCCGACAGCTGTTGTCTGTTGCCTGATTACATATGGCTAGAATTTCCTTTGTCCTCAGCAAGTTGAGTCTGGCCCTCAGGATCATGTTTCACATCGCTTTGTTCGGAAATTTCAGGAGGTAATTTTGCGTTTTTTTCACTTCATTAAATGTTGGTGGGAGGTGGGCCAATAGTTTGTTGGCACTGGCTTTTTCGGTTGTTTCGATCCAGTCTCTCCATTCCATTTTTAGTTTAACCCGGTCTGGGTTAGATATCAGATCTTCCTCTGTGCAGGCTATTTCTATTAGAATGCTTTGGAGGCTTGCCGCCCAGTTCTTGAAAGCCTTGCATGAGCCAGTCTTGAGTTCTTCTGCAATGATTTTGAAGATTGGTAGTGAGTCCGTCATTAAGATTTTTCTCCATAACCTCATTTTGCTTTGGTCTACCAGTGAAGCTAGGGAAACAAGGCCCAGTTCTCGCCTAATCGCAGACATGGAGGTTGAGCATGGTAGACCCAAAACCGACTTCCAAACAGGACTTTACAACTTCTGCCACACAGTTCTTGGAATGTTTAATGACGCTTCCATGCCATAAATGATCGCTGGGACCACCTTCCCTTTATAGAAGTTAATGGCCGGCAGCATGGAGAATTTGCCAAATTTCCTATAGACCGCTATTGTCTGTGCTGTTAATGTTCTGACCTTGGTCCATAGATGCTCTTGCATTGCTTTATCTCTGGCCGCTCCGTCGATAATCACCCCCAGGTATTTGAACTTGTTCACAACCTCAATTTTTGTTTTGTTCAGAAAGCATTTTGGCGGTCTCATCGATTTCTTCGTAGTTTTTCTAATACTAGCATTTTTGTTTTTGCTGTATTAATCTCTAGATGGTTCAATTCTATGTATCTCCCCAGGTTAGTTAGTCTGCGTTGGAGTCCGATTTGGGTCTGATCCATGATAATTACATCATCTGCATATAGTAATCGCGATATTTGAACATTTCCGATTTTAGGTGGAAAGGCTCTGATTTGTTCTTCGTCAGTTTGGTAGTCCCCTAGAAAAGTGATAAACAAGGCCAGAGCTAAGGGGCATCCTTGTTTGACGCCTCGCTTTACCGGGATCACTTTAGACAGGCCTCCTTGTTTGTTCAGTTTCACCCTGATTTTTGTGTCTGCATGCAGGGCTTTTATCAGGTTCAGAATTGGCGGTGGACAGTCCCAGAGTTTTAGTTTAGCCCACAGTTTTGCCCCGTCGATTTTGTCGAAGGCTTTCGACAGGTCTACAAATGTAAGGTACACTTTTGGGGCTCCTTCTCTCACTTTGGCCTTTAGGATGTTGATCAGTAAGATGTTTATTGAAGTGCTTCCGTTTTTTTGAAAGCCTGTTTGGAAGGTGTCATAACATCGAGCGGTTTAGGCCCAGTTTTGAAGATGGACTAGTAGCTGGGTTGCGAATATCTTCCCCATGATGTCGAGCAAAGCTATCGGCCTGTAACTTTCTGGGTCGTCTCTGCCCCCTTTCTTGTAGATGGGGACGATTATCGCCTTCTGCCAAGTTTTGGGAATCATCTTAGTGTTCTTACAATGGGTGAAAATTTTGCTGATCACGTCTGCCCATGCTTTTGGTGATTTTTTCAAGTCGACATTGGTCAGCCCATCCGGACCCGGGGCTCTTGAAGTTTTTAATTTAAGAATGGCGTTTTCGATTTCCTCTGCATTTGATACTTCAACCCATTCTGTCTTGGCCTCTTTTCCCTCCTCCGGTACTTCCTCTTGCGGTAGGTCAAATTGGGCCGTTAGGTACGACATCCATTTTTCCTCTGACACTGAGTTTGCCATTTCTGTAGCCATGTTCGAGTTCGTTGTTTTAATCAGTGCCCAAAAATCGCTAGCCTTTTTTGTGTTAAGAGCACTCATCATTTGCTCGGCGTCTTGCTGATAGAGTTGGGATTTGTGATGTTTTAGCCAGTGTTTGTAGGATTTTAGTTCCTTTTGCCACTGCTCCCATGCTTCTTTGGTGTTACTTTTCTTTGCAAATCTCTTCAATTTCCGGACTGTTTTCCTCTTATCGACTATCTGTTTGTCGTAGGTGTGTTTCGGACAAACTGCCTGTCTTTGTTTTCCAGCGACTGGTCTTCTGAAAGGGAGCAGCATTGGTAGATAATTTGGATGTTCAGCCCCCCCCCACCGGGTCGTCTTCTTCCGTGGTCTTGCCATAGTTCCTGGTTATCTTTATGATGTCTGCTTCCGTTAGACGTATACGCGTTTGCTGGTTATTTACCTCCAGTTGAAACTTGTATGTTGGATTAACCGGGTGATTACCTTTCCATGCGCACCTCAGGAGGTTATGGTCACTGTGCGAGGTTCTTTGAACTTTAAATTCCAGGATGGCTGTCAGGAGGCCTTGGGAAGCGTAGATGTAATCCAAGGTGGCTTTGGCGTTCAGATTTTCCCATGTAGGGATGTTTGCTTGGTTGGGGAATAGAGATTCAATGTTGTATACATTTCTCTGCTTGGTCACCGACTTCCAGGCCTTGTCCCGTTTAGCTGCGTTTCCTTGTGGGTCCTTGTCTTTTCTGATCGAATGGGATTCACCACAATCTGCGTTCAAATCGCCACACAGGATGATGTCAGTTCTTTCAAACTCAGTGTAAATCCAGTCTATTGTTTCCCCCATTTTCTCACAGTATGTTTTTGTGTTGGTCCGTTGGGGGTTGCATTATGTATTTATTATTACTAGTTGGCTAATTTCTTCCTGTTCCCCCACTGTGGGTTGTTTGCTCCAGGATGTAAGTATTACCAGCATCTCATAGGATTCCATTAGTTTCTTTGGCGAGGAGAAGCCGGAGCTCATTTTTATGGCTGTCAACAACCCCGAAGATGGGCGACCCAAAAGGCCTTTTATGGCAGGTGATATTTCTACTTCAAATCCATCTAGGGTCGGTGTCTCTAGCAGCCATGTCTCTTGGAGACACACAATGTCCATACTGGTTAGGTCTACGTCACTCACCGTTGTCAGGTGAGCGTGCCATCGCGTGTTCCATGAGCCTAAGGTTAATCGTTCAGAACCTGCATCGATCATTATGTTCACCGATCCTGTGTGCGATTGTGCCGGGCTTGTAGTTCGCTGCTATCTCCGAGAGTTCGGGTTCAGGGTTGATTTTAACCATGCCCATGGACCTTGTGGTTTTGAGGGGTCCTTTGTTTGGTCCCAGTTTCTCTCTTCGTTTGCCTCTGATGCTTTCCTGCGTGTGGATCTTCTTGGGCTTCGGTTTCTTACCCTTTTCGTCTCCTCTGGGTTAGACTGTGTGTTGAACTTTTGCTGGTCCTTCATGACTCTTTCTTTCTCTGTTTTTTCGCTAAATTCGCCGATCTTCCTGTTTTCAATTGTGCTGGTACGTTGGCGATGCCATTGCTCCAGGTCTTCCTGATATCTGTGTCTTGATGGGCTGGGATACCTCTTTTCCCACCACTCTTTTCCCAGGCGGTTTGATTTATAGCGCTCTTCTGTTCTAGATAAGTATCGCTGTGTTTGTTCTCCTCTGGGTTTTTCCTTGCTCCTTTTTTCTTCCGTGTTGGCTATGGTTTTTATTTCTGATAATGTGAAACCGCTTTTTTCCAGTTCACTGACTGCTATGGGGTTTATGTATTAAATTCCAACCACCTTTATGTGGAGATATGCCTTTGCTGTGTTACCTCTGTGGTAAGGCTCCACTAGTTTGATGTCTTCCGACTTGATGCTTTTTAACGTCGTTGTTTTGCTTATTATTTCTAGAATAGTTCTCCTGTTCAAGACTATGTAGTCTTTAATTCTTTTTGTTTGTTCAATTTTAAAGACGTGTTCCACTTCGTCAGTTCTTATGTCTTTGCTCTGATGTCTGCTTACGGTTTTGACTGCTCTTCTGAGCTCTGGAGTTTCTTTTCTTCTCGATCTGTACTTGTCCTCTATCCCATGTGTTATACTACCGTAGCGTGTCTTACTTTCCTTTGCCTTAGCGGTTTGCTCTTTACACTTTTTAGGGCTTGTATCTTCCATGTTTTCGTGCTCTTCCCCCGCTTCTTTTCTGCTTACCCGGTGTTCTAGGACTGAGGTTTTTTTTCCTCCACCTCTTCCACAATGAACACCTCCTGATCTGTTTCCCCAGGGTTATCATCCCAGTGTTGCGAGAGGTTCATCAAGACCGAATCTTTCCAAAACTCTTCCGTTGATTTTGGGGAGGCCGTGCTGTTGGGTTTCCTTTTCATTGGTCCCACAAATTCAAGGCGTTCCTTGTCTTGGGTCGCGATCTTTGGGTGAAGCTTCTTCGATTTAAGGATGCCTCCGCTCAGTGTTCGTGAAGGTGTACACTCCGGGTCATTGACTGCTGTTCTAAATGCCCTTGGGTTGCTTGTATCTAGGAGACTTAGTTCTCCCGGTTTTACTATCGACGGGGCAATGGTAGTTGGAGTGTCCCTGGATTTCTCATTGGCGTTTCCTTTTGCCTCCTGTAGCAGATCCAATTCTTTCAACCTTTCTCTGATCTCAATTTGGTTCCGTTGCATTTGGTCTGTTCCCGTTTGCCTTTTCTTTTCCGCTTGCAGTGATTCTACTAGTTTCTTAAGTTCTTTTTTCAGATCTTCTACCTTATTCTCCCAGCATTTTTATTGGTTGTTGTTTCTTTCTTCAAGGGCAGTGATATAACCTTCAATGTAAGTCATTTTTGTTGTTAGGTTTGCTAAGATAGCAGTGTTGTCGTGTACTCCTTCTTTTATCGTCTCATACAATTTACAGAAGGGGGCTAGGGTTATCGTAATAGCTGACATGACAGTAACCCTGTCCGGGTTTTCGGATGTTGCTTCTTTTGAGATTAGTGAAGGTGTTTCGCTGAGGCGTCTGGATTTCGATGATGGAATCGATGACTCTACTCTTCTGGCGTTTCGGGACCCCTCGATCGGTATATAGTCCTTTGGATGCATTCCAGGTTGGTCATTTTCTGAGTTATTCGTTTTCGCGGGTCCTCTATTGCTTTGCCCTAGATGGTTGTTTATGTCCTCAGCTCCTCGTCTAGCCGGGGTCAAAGAGTCTTGGCTCCTGTTCATATGAATTTTGGTCCATTCCAGCCGATGATCCTCTCTCTGACGGGCTTTTGGGCGGTCCGCCTGATTTGCTGGGTGCCTATTTACGATTGATGAATTGCCTTGTCTATCTCTTTCCTCCTCTTGTGTGGACTTGTTGCTTTCTCTTGACTGACCCTGTTCTGTGTGTGTTGTTGTGTTTTTTGTCGCAATGTTCTCTTCAGCTTGTTTCGCCCCATACCTTTGCTTTCCTACCGGTGCCTCTAGCAAAGTGATGTCTTTTTGTGCTTGGTTATTGTCCCCAATACCTGGAGGTTTTTGGGGTAGGTGGGGTTTGCTTGTCGATGGGGACACTACTTTTCCAGATGGCAGGTCAGTTTTGCAGGCTTTGCTGACTGGCGTGATGTCCTGCACAGCTTCTAAAATTTCAGCGTCGGACAGTTCTGCTTCCGTGTCTAGCTTTCTTTTCTGATGTCCACAAAAGAAGGCCTTTAAGGTGCCCGACATTAGCGGGTTGGGGAGCCATTTGGGGTGCACCGCGCTTCTTTTTAAAGGTTTTTGCTGCCTGATTGCGGTTAGTTTTTTATTTTTTTGTGATTTTGACGTTATCGTGGCTGCTTGTACCTTTCTTTTTTTCATGGGTTTGTCTATATTTTTTGTTTTCTCATTTGTCAGCAACTGTTTGGCTTCTGGGTCTGAACCCGACTCTGAGTTTTTCTCCTCGTTCGATGCGTCCTCGTCAGTTACAAAGGCATCATCACTTTCCTCGATTATTGCAGCTTGTGACCCTTTATTATTTACTTCTGTTCCACTAGCTGGCTTTTGCCTTGCTGTTTTACTGCATTTTTCAGGTAGGGACTTGAGTGGCTCATAGCACTGGCCAGGGTCCCCATGCACTATTGCGATGGTGCTCGTCCTTGTCCTCTCACTTTGCTGGAACCCGTCAGTGGTCGGGCCTGCTTTGGCCAGCTCCCCGGGCCGTGTCGCACTCTCTCGCCAGCTTTCGCTTCATCCTCCGCCTTCCTTCAGCGCAGCGTCAAGGGGGCTGACGCCTTCGTAAGGGGCCGGCTCCGCCCACCTGGGAGCTGAGCCAGCAGCCGACGGCACCAGCGTCGACGCACCTCTCGGGGTAGTTGGTGCTGCCTGTGCCGCGAGGACCGCTGCACCTGGCCCCCCGCTGGCATCCCAGACTGGTGTGCCGCGCCGCTCAGGGTCCGACAGGAGCCGCCCTACGGCCGCCGATGTTGGAAACCCGCTCGCCGTGCCGGCGGTTAGCTGTGCGCTGCACGCCAGGTCGTCCGCCTCCCGTGTCAGGTCAGGTGAGTTGGTTTGAGCCCCGGTGCTTCCTTTGTGGCTTTCTGTGATGTTTCGCTGGACGAGGCTTCGGTTTCTTTGTTGTTGTGTTCTGATTTCGTCCTCGTCCGCCGTTAGCATTCCCGAAGGTGGATTCTTAAGCAGATTCTTTAGCGGCTCCCCTAAGCTGCTGAGTTCGCTGTGGCAGTCCTTCGAGGTGCGGGCCTTCCATCTCACAGTTGCATTTGCGTTTTTGATGTTTTGGGTGCTTTTGGTGTGTTTGGTGCTCCTGAGACGACGGGGACTCAGGTCATGGCCTGTGTCCATGTCTCCGTCTGTAGCTGCGTCTGAAGCTGTAGCTGTAGCTATCACAGTAGCCTCAGACTGTGCTTGTGGTCGGTCCTTTCTTACCATTTGTGTCTGTAAGACCTGAGCCTGCCTTGACGATTTTTCGTTTGAGTCCATTCCTCACTTTATCCTCGCGGATCCCACGGACTCCTGCAGACTCCACAACTCTCCTCACAACTCCGCTCACCACTTCGCTCAGGTGTGGAGTTTTTAAGTCCTCCCACACTCTGGTGGTAGTAGGCAGAGTAGAAAGACTGTAAACTGTAGAGACTCCTGCAGACTCCACAACTCTCCTCACAACTCCGCTCACCGCTTCGCTCAGGTGTGGAGTTTTTAAGTCCTCCCACACTCTGGTGGTAGTAGGCAGAGTAGAAAGACTGCAAACTGTAGAGACTCCTGCAGACTCCACAACTCTCCTCACAACTCCGCTCCTGTGCAGTTTATGGATTGACCTCAGGTTACAGGAAACACATCTCTCCTGGAGGAATTTGTGGAGGTGGTAAATGCTATGCACTAGAATGAATGACAGGGAGCATGTAGGCTGCGTTTAGTCCAAACATTGTGGAGTAGGAAATGTATTGCCACTTACAAATTGTACAAAAAACTCACCCTTCTGCATTCACCTTCTCTTCTCAAACTCTGAACTAAACACAACCATAACTATGCAGCACCACAAATTGCATGTACTGCACAACACCATGAAAATTAAACAAACCATACACAACCTCACCCAACACCACATGACACCTACCAATAGAAAAATGCACCTATGCTCAATGACGGGTTTATCCGAACTAAACCAGCCAACAGAACATCACAGCTCTCTTGCTCTTTTCCCGCTCAGTCCTACTAACAAACCCTGCCACCCTCCATGCATTGCAAAACTGCAAGAGCACCAAGTAAACACAGAGGTGGCTAAGGTAGGTGGTACAAGAATGTTTAACATAACATAACATAGAAAAAATTAAAATTCTGAAAGAAATAATAAAATATGAAAAATAATCCTGAAAGAATCCGATTTACCACATAAAGGCACAGCAAAAATGTCACAGTGTGATGAATTGGCATCTGGCCAGGTTGTGAAAGCCCTGGCTTTTTAAATTTGTATTAAATAATAGAATGTTGCAGGTAATTTCATCGCTGAAAGGGAAATCTGCTTATCAGATTCCTCTTTAATAAGTTCCATGCCAAAAAGCATAATGTGTACTTGTGCCTTGCTGCATCAGTAACCTGATTCACAACACCTGCTCTACCATTGGCACTGAGCAGGTTCAGAGATCACAGGTGACCTCTTGACAGCAACGGTGACACCACAGTTTATGTAGTGCAGAGGCTGCCTTTAAAATATGCACACCTGTTCCAGAACTGCATAACCCTGAGCATGTTGTTCTGGTGGAACATAAAACTGTAAATATAAGCCATACCTGAGTTAGGGTATGGAGGCCGGCATCTCTTAGAGTTATCCCAGCCACATTAAATTGATATTTCACATGTGTCAGCCCGGTGGTCCCAGTTCAGCTGTGGAAGAGTTATGTGTATTCTTCTAGACAGGCAGGAAGGTAGCCTGGTGGGTTGCCTCTCTTTGTTCCTTTGTAAGGGCAGGTAACATCTTCTCCCTTGGGGAGCCACTCCACAGGATGCTGGCATGGGTACAGAAACCAAGAGAACCACCTATTCACATGGAGCCAAGCCTCACACTAGAGTGCTGCATTTCTAAAGGCCCATGATCCTATTGAGAAGGAAAGGGGTGGGGTTAGTTGGCAGAGAGAGAGAGAGATCTGAACAGTTTTGGGAGGGAACTGCCATCATTATTATCCTTGCCTCTCTTTCTCTTTCATGTCCCCTTTACTTCTTCTGGAGCAAAACACTTTGGGTGTAACATCATAATGTCATAGTTCACACATTTCAAGAGCAGGGAATGGACCCCTAAAGCAGGCTAGTTTTAGTCCAATCACCTGCAGATTTTGCCTATAAAAGAAGTGGTCTCCCACTTTAGAATGTTGTGCTGGACCCTGCTGAGGGAGCAGTCCTTTCTAACATCCTCAGTTATGAGGTGAAAGCAGGCGTTCCAGGTCAGATACCAGCTCTGTTCCCTAACCACCTCCATGGTCCATTGGGGTGGAATCTTTTGCTGGATACCTCTCTGTGAGCCACAGCTGTGCCCAGGACCTCACCATGATGGAGGACCCCTGTAGTTATGTGTCAGCCTGCCCCGTGTTTGGGAGGGCAAAAACAAGGACCCAACTTGTCCCTGAGTCCCCAGAGTTGGATTTACAGCAACCTAAAAAGTGACCTGCTGCTTTAGCAAGAGTGCCTCTCTGCCAGCCACAGTGGTACCCAGGGCCTCACTGTGTCAGAGGACCCCTGCATCTGTGTGCCAGCCTCTTCTTGGTTTGGGAGCACGAGAAAAGGGCTCATATTATCCGTGAGCCCCTGGATTGGAACACACAGCACCCTGAGAGCCAAGACAGCTTGGATCCTAGTGTCTTCCACCACTGAACGGTGTGCAGTGAAAAAGTCGAAAACATTATGTCGAAAGTCATAATATTGAAAATAAAATGTTGACATTTTGGTTTTATTATTTCATTTTTTGGGGGGGTTTTGGAAGTAAAAAAAAGGGGTAAAACAAAAAAAAATACAAAAAAGGTGGGTTGGGGGAACCCCCCCCCACCATTTCGAACAAAAAACAAAAAAAAAAAAAAAAATTTCCAAGAACTGTTCCCAACACAGTTGAATGTGGCTTTTACTTGCCATTCACTCTTTGATTCATTACTAAGAGTGCTGCATCTGCTATCTTTGCTTATTCTGTGCTCTTTCCTCTGGGGTGGGTTTTGTGTAGTGTTTTTCCAGATATATATTATTTTCCATGCTATTTTAATTAGAGTGCATATATTTTTCTACAACCTGGATTGGACATGCCTTTATTTTGGACTGTTATACTTTGCTGTTTGGGTTGCTACTGAACCACATTCACACCCCTCTAAGAGCATAGCCTTCCCTTGGCCCCTGTTACCACAGAAGACGAAGGAGGTATATCTCTTGACTGTCCTGTGTTACCTACATTATTGTGTTGTTCCTTGGTTTGTAGAAATGTGAGGGGTGAGTGGGCATTTGAGCATCTACTCGCCTTTGTGCTCCTGTAGGGCAGAAGTCAATTTGTCACATTGGTGGGCAGCGGTTGGGATTTTGAACAGACTGTGCCTACAGCCAAGTCAGCCATAATAAAAGTCTACATTTAACGCTAGTTTCACTGCCAAGGTATATTTTTTAAGTGCACAAAGGAACTTGATATGAGCAATGTAGCCACCTTGTCAGTAGGGTCTTAGCTATAGCAGTAAGATAAAGAAAACTGAACTGCTGAAAAGTCTCCGAACTTTTGAGGAAGCTAGGGGGCTGGAGGGTTCCCAACAGGCCAGCAGCAGGGCTGATCCTCCAACTCAAGATCTCATTTCTCTGGAGGACGAGGAAGTAGAGGTGGATGGCAACAGCGATAGTGCTTCCTACCATTCCCACCACAGAGGAGGTAGTATAGTCTCCCAGAGTTCCCACGCTTCAGCCAAGTCGCAAAATTCTGTAAGTTCAAGGGTTTCTGTTAAATCCATGTTTAGCCAATGTTAGGCAAGATTGTATGCAGTACCCATAGGATGCACTACAACATCCCTGACCTCCTGGCAGTAGTAACCCAACTTTGGTATAAGTCTGTACTACACAGGTTGGTAGTTTGGACGAGTAGCCAGGCTTGTCTCAAGAGGGGTCAATGTGAGCTGTAGGGGAGTTACACTGAGGTTCACAGTGACAAGTATTCAAACAAACACACACAGGGTTTATTGATAAACAATTGTTAATTTATTTATCAGTAAATTTATATAAGCCTTCTTCAGAAGGGAGCACTGCAAAATACCACACAAATACACTTCAAAATTCTACACTCCTAAGTTCAGAATCAGTAAATACTCATTTGGGATGGCATACAGCAGAGACCTACAACACCAGGTGACTTCAATTGCTAGGGTGCTGTTGACATTAATATATTACTGTAGGCATTCACAATTGGTTAAGAGAAAGTAAAAAGGGAAAAGATTATTAGAGCAAACAAGAGACCACAAATATTTCTCAAGCAGGCAAATACGTTCAGGTCCCCCAATAAGAGTAATTCGGTTAAAACAGGTTAAGCCAAAGACAATAGGCAAGAGTCTATATGGGCTGAAGCTCTTCTTGGAAGGTAAGTAGAAAAGTCTTTGCACAAGTCTTTGAAGAAAAAGATGAATCAATGTAGGGCCACAAGCTGCTAGACTTGTGAGTAGCAGAAGATGCAAGCAACTCTATAGCAAGAGGTAAATTCTCTTAGACTTCGTGCAGTACCTTTAAAATGAAGAAAAGATGCAGCAGATGACTCCTGTTAATGTGCAGCTCTGCAGATCTCACTGTTCCTGGGCCTCCGTGGTGGGGACAAGAGGGAGGATGTTGGGGGACTCCTGCACTGCACTGGGACGGTCAAAACTTGCAACTGGTAAACTTCACTTTCAGTGGCTGTTCAGTGTTTCAACTCCTTGTGTCTACCGCAAATAGCAACACTGCGGTTCCTGTCTGTCAAGATGGACTTTCCTTGCTTCTGGGGTCCCGCACTCTGTTGCAGGGGCTCAGGCTCAGTCAGTCATGCTTCCTGGGCATCCCGAGGATCTTCCGGGAGCACTCGGCCAACTTAAAAGCAACGCACACAAACTGGTGTTCCTCTCCCTGGTTATATGGTTCCAGCAGCAACTCTGTAGAAATTCAACCAGCTCCGAGATGGATGTCGAGGTGGCTTAATTTGGAGTTGATTGGTCCCACCAACTCAAGGGGAGTAGTCGTCCTTGCAGGGGCTTCTCTGTTGATGCGAACTTGGCATTTCGACACTGCAACAGGGCTTCACCGGGCAAACAAATGGTCCAGGAGTTGCAGCAGGCATCCTCTTCAAGTTCTTCTTCGGTTCCTTTGTCCAGTGGTTGACTCTGCCTTCCAAGCCAAAAGACTCACCTTTTATACAGTTCTCTCCCTTTCATTCCAGCCTAGCAGTCAGTCACCCAGCAGGGTGTTGCCGGACAGTTAGCCAGCCAATCATCACAGAGTGCATTTGGGTCTCCTAGGAGACTTAGCACAGGGACTTTCGGGCACCTCCCTCACTTCCTGCTTACCCCAGACACCCTGGAGCAGAGGCGGGCGTCACTTTTGAATCCCGCCAAAGGCAAAATGTACAAAGGGACCAAACCTGGTTTGGCGTGCAGAGAAAATCTAAAGAAGGACCTTTCCACAAAGAAAAGACAAAAAAAAGAAAACCGGGGCCATTTTGACAAAAATGGCAACCTCGGTTGCTTTACTGCAGCTGCGAACGCAGCCCACTGTAAATGCACACCACAGTAGTAAAAACAAAACCACTTCCACCAACCATTCAGTGAGGAAAGGGTAACATAAAAATGTTACTTGAAAAGTTAAAGAAAAGGGGATACTAGGTAACCCCTCCAGCACCCTATTGTAAGATAGTGTCTGCTGGGTCTAGAAAGTTACAAATGTAAGTAAAGTCAATTTCACTTTACTGCTCTGGGAAACAGTAGTTTATCCCAGAGAAGGTATTTAAACCTTGGGGAAATCTAAGAGACTTCCCTGTGTCACTGCACTAAAGGTGCTTTGTGACACAATGTAAAAGATGATGCCTATGGAGTTTGTCAGACTCCACAACCAAAAGAAACATAGTGTCCAGAAATCACATTAAAATACATGAGAGAGTGGGAAAAAGGGTCTCACTCTCTCCAGGTTAAGAGAATCTGTCTGAGAATTCTCCCTAACAGCCAACCTAGAGCAGATCTAACTGATAGGGAGATCTTACTTTTGGAAAAGAAGTGGGCCTTAGACGTAAAGATGCAGAGGGTTGCTGCTGCTCTTGAGGAGCACAAGCAGAGAGTTACAATGGCACTAGAAGAGCCAAAACAGTGGGACTCTGTGCTCCTGTGCAAGATGGAGATAGAGCAGCAAAGGAAAGAAAGGAGGTCTTCCAATGAGGTTGGGGTAACTTCAATGGTGGCACCCAAAGGAATCCTAGCTGCCACATCCCCAGGTACTTAATCCATCCTTATAAGGTGGGGAATGACATCATTGATTGGTTATGAGGAACTGGAGCTCATAATCTGCATGCAGGATGTGGAAAAAGAGTTGTGGGATGCAGCCATTATGATCTATCTAATGACGGCTGGTACAGAGGTTATTTATTCAGTTGGCTTCTCAAGAGAGGTCCATTTATAAGAAAATGAAGGCTGCTGTGCTTAGGAAGTTCTGCAAGACCCCCGAGCGCTACCTCAGGAGCTTTAGAGAGAGATCACCAAGAAAGGAGGACAAGCCTTTGAGGCGTTGAGTGTAAATCTATAAACTATCTGAATGGATGTGTTAAATGTAACAAAGTTGACACATACAAGGGCATGTTCAATTTGATTGCATTTGAGAGTATCCTTGAAAAATGTGAGATGGAGTTACAGCAGCATTTAGTGAACCAGATTATCACAGACCCTAGGGAACTTGCCACGGCTGTTGACAGGTATGCGAGTACACAAGTCCAGAAAAGGGAACAGGCTAATTAATCTAAATCAGATGACAAGGGAAATTATAACAAATGTAATGACAGAAAGGATCAATGTTCCAAACTTTTCATGAAGAAAGGCCCCCAAAAACCAAACATGAAGAAAATCCCAGTTCCATGGTTTGTCAGCCCCCACAGAAAAGCAGAGTCGGGGCTCTTCGAGCACTGAGGTGCACTGAGGTGCATGCACCCACAGGACCCAGAGGTTGCATTCTGTATTTGGATATGACACATAGAAAGGGACCTGCTTGCATAGTAGACCTAATTAAGCAATGCTAACTGTTGGACTCCTGGCAGAGGCGGCCATAGTTAATGTGGTCATCTTAGCAGATGAAGTCCCACTATGCCAGGGAGTGGCTAAAAAGGCCCTTTTTCTGAGTGAGAATGAGTCCAGGTCCTTTGATGGGGCTCCGGTTCCTGCCAATACTCAGATATTTCTGGACAATATGTCCAGAAATGGGGAAAAGTCTTCTGCTTTGCATGATACTGCTGTGAGTATCACAGCTGTCAGGTGACAATGGACGAAGGGCAGTATAATCCAGGACCAAAACAACTGATGAGAGGATCTGATGGTTTGACTTACTGTCCCTTAGCAATGCTAGAGCTTAGTTGGAGGGGTAACAACTCCCTGCACTGTGTTGCAGTCAAGAACTCCAATGCATTAGGATGTTTGCTAGGTAATGACCTCCCTGACCCAGACTTTGTCAAGCCAGTATTTAGAGGGCAAGTTCAAAGAGCGGCACAAGAGGAAGCACTTGAGCACCAAGGCTTCCTCAGCTGGAGAGTGTGAGAGACCTGTGTCACCGGTAGCTGCCAGTCAAGGCCTGGTTACCCTGAGGCTCCTATTCTTGCAAGAGAGGACTAAGCGGTCACTGAAGTGACTATGGTGTTAGAATTGGATTAAGTGATATTAGGGTTGCATACCGGCCCTACACTGGAATGCCCTCCCTACTGCCCTACGAGCTGAAACTTCACTCACCACCTTCCGTAAAACCCTGAAAACCACCCTATTTGCCTGATTTTCTACCCCGTTCTTTACGTTCATCCCCTATATAAATATTTGAACTGTGGACGCTTCTATGCATAACGTATGTTACATCTATGTACCCAGTGTTGTAACTTATGCAAAATGTAACTAAGCCTGCTGCAAGCAACAGTGATACAATGCCCCTGGGTTGCCTGTGCGCTACACAAATGTAAAAAATAAAATAAAAATAAAATAAATATCGGTGTAAAGGAGATGGCAGACAAGGACACTTCAGATCTGAAGGGCCTGTCAGAGCTAGAGAAGTTGTCTTCAGCTGGAGGCCATGGATGGTTGACTAATGCAAGGACAGAGAGACTGACCCAATCAGGTGAGGTTCAGGGTGCAGGTCCTCAACCATTCTCAAAAGTGGAACAGGTGCAATGCGGAGGCCATGGCCTATTCCAAAACCTGGCACTGGTGTAAGGCGGAGGCCCTAACCAGTTCACAGAAAAGGAGCCCAAGAGTTCTGGGGTAGGGCACAGCCAGGAGTTGGCTGTTCAACGAGGCCCCAAGAGTTTCCTACTGAACGTGGTTCCTGACAAACCTGCTGGCCACTTAGATGTGGCTAGGACATCTGACAGCTTGTCAGATCATTTCTGTAATCCATGTGGGGATTTAAACATGGAAACTGTGCTCTCAGTCCAGTCCTGCCTAGGTACTGACAGGAGAGGCACGCAAGACCTCTTTAAACCCACTACCCTTGGTTGGGTAGTCATGTTAGAAGGAAAGTAACTTCTCCAGATGGTATCCCCCCAAACTGCCATAAATGCCAGGCCCCATGTCAGCTCTGTGGCCAGGCAGACACCACAGAAACATCAGCAGGCCTCTGGATACCAAACCACTTTCCAGCACTGAGCACTGAAAAGCTATCTTAAGCGGGACCCCAGTTCCAGAACTCCCAGGCTATTGCCAGGGAAATAAAAGCCAGACAGGCACCTGCAAAACTAGAATTGGAGTGGGCTCAGTGCAGCTGAGCCTAGATGTTGCTTATCAACTTAGTACCTTTCTTCACAGGACGCTGATGAGATTAGCGAAAACCTGGGCCATCTTTGAGAAGAACCCACAGCTTGGGCAGGCATTGGGACATATCTTTATCGAGAGTTAAAATGGGCATGCTACTTGGGTCTGGACCTCAACATGCTAGTGCAGGTGGCATTTGGTTGTTTCTCGCCTTGAGGATGTGCCTAGCCCTTAGCAAGGTGTCTTTCAACCTTTTTTGGCTTGGAGATGGTGTGATGAATTGTCATCTGGCAATGGAGTGAAAGCCCTGGCTTTTTTGATTTGTATTAAATAATAAAATGATGTGGATGATTCCATCGCTGAAAAGGAAATCTGCTACTCAGATTCCCCTTTGATAAGCTCAATGTCAAATGCATAGTGTGTACTTGTTTGTACTTGTGCTTTGCACTTGTGCGCTGCTGCATCAGTATCCTGATTCAGAGCACCTGCTCTACCAGTGACACCAAAGTATCTGCAGCACAGGGGCTGCATTTAAAATATGCACCCCGTTCCAATAACTACATAACTCTGAAGATGTTGTACCGGTGGCACATAAAACTGTAAATATAAGCCATACTGAGTTAGGGTAGGGTGGCCAGCATCTCTCAGAGTTATCCCAGCCATATTACATTGATATTGCACATGTGTCAGACCTGTGCGACCAGTTCAGCAATGGGAGGCTTATTTGTACTCCCCCACACAGGCTGGACACTGTCCTACTGGCATGTAGACATCTCCACATCTTTTCATAGGTGCCACGACATAGGAGCACACCAATGGGAAACGTTTAATCAATCTTGTCCTGGTGAAGGCCGACTAATTAAAGGAAGGAGCACATGAGTAACAGTTCAAAGAAAGACTGAAACATACTTTGTTGACATTCCCCACAATAATAGCTCCAGACAAGGGGTAGATTTTCTATATTATATACTGTGAAAATGATATTGCATTTAATCAATGAAGGAAGAGAAGCAACATATGTCCTGTCAAATTGTTAACAATGAGATCCAAGAGAGATTATAATGTTCTTTGTTTCTGAGCAATGGTATTTGTGTGAAGCACCACATACAGTGTTTACATGTTTTTTAACTGTATTATTATCTATACACCTGTCAAACAATTAGGATATCCAAGGTCAATATTAATCTTTGTCTTTGAATATGTATCTCGAAAAGGTAAGTTTAATCAATGAGATCAATAAAACATCCACTCTAATTAAGAGATGTCTATGTCACAATAGCCATTTACCATGAGCCCATGACACCATTTTAATTGACACATTGATTAACCCTTTCTGCAGACCCACTGAAGACTGCCTTAAAATGCATGCCTCAACAATAAAGCATGTCAGCACATCACTACAGCAAGGCCTGTCCTCAATTTTGCACTTTCAAATGATCGAAAATATGACGGAGGCACCTCATTAGGATCAGTATACGTGCTGTCTATATAAAAAAAAATAAAAAAAAAATACATGATTCTCCACTTCAGGGAACAGACCTGACAGACTTAAACTCGCCAGACATAAGGATGTCCATATGTCCGGAGTGAAGAACTTTGCGACATAAACGAAAGCTGTACTACATAGAGCCACCATCCACCATTCTATAGACGGTGAACGACAATCCCTTCATTAAAGAAAAACGTAGATGCCACCAACAAGCTACAATACAACATTGTGTACATTTTTTAACCTCTACACGCGCAGAAGTACCCCTCCCACGACAACATAATGGTCGCCTTACCAATGGACATGCGCAGGAAAATCTTGCTTTCGTGTTCATGATTCTGGGAGTAGTATTCACAGAAATGTACAGTAGACATCTAAAGCATAAATAGGGGTGGAATCGACAGGGAGTGCGAATTAAAAAGTGACAAGCCCTCACCACAAATGCAAAAGTCTTGGCTCGCCAATGCAAAGTCAGCCAATGCATGAACCTACCATGAATCCTAGCACCACACACACCATTGCCAGGGTTAGACAGGCAATTCCGGAGATTTTCCAGGTAGGCCTTTGCACTCTGGGCCCCCTTTTCTGTGGTATTTCCAATATGTAATATGGGGACACTTTCAAAACAATTTCCAGGGCCTCTTTTGGTTCCCAGTAATCATTTCCACGGCCTCTTTTGGTTCCTATTCCACCCTTGGCCATTTCTACGTGGGCACGTACCATCAACCATGGCACCCATGCTACATGGGCACACTGAACAGGTGTCAATTATTGTAATAGACACTATTTTATCAGCTGTGTAGAAAATGAATATGAACGTGAATTTTACCTTATAATACCCCGTTTCATATGATGCGTTTTTCTGCTGTAATGAACAACTGTTTGCATTGTGTTATGGACGAGTACATCCAAAACAACCATTAATAATGACTTGATTAAGCCACAATGCCTCCGTCTGCATGCCTTCCCGTTTGAACACACTCCAGCATTCCCCTCTCACTTCCACATACCACTTAGTTGAGTCCCCCGGATATCTGGCTTGCAGCCGCCTCCACATACCACTTAGTTGAGTCCTCCGGATATCTGGCCTGCAGCCGCCTCCACATATCACTTAGTTGAGTCCCCCGGATATCTGGCTTGCAGCCGCCTCCACATTCCACTTAATTAAGTCCCCCGGATATCTGGCCTGCAGCCGCCTCCACAAATCACTTAGTTGAGTCCCCCGGATATCTGGCTTGCAGCCGCCTCCACATATCACTTAGTTGAGTTCCCCGGATATCTGGCTTGCAGCCGCCTCCACATATCACTTAGTTGAGTCCCCCGATATCTGGCTTGCAGCCGCCTCCACATATCACTTAGTTGAGTTCCCCAGATATCTGGCTTGCAGCCTCCTCCACATATCACTTAGTTGAGTCCCCCGGATATCTGGCTTGCAGCCGCTGAAGCCCCACTCTGCTGCATGCCATTGCGTCTGCTCACAATGCAGCACATGAATCCATCAGAAGCCAGATTGTAATAAAGCACAGGCAGTTGTTGCCAGTGTGGACCGTGCCAGGGCAAACTGTAGCACATCTTTGAGAGGGTTGAAGCCATGATGCAGAGCAAAAGCCTGGCTCAAGGGGCATTCACAACGTGTCTATAATGCCGAGTGGACATTATCACTGGCCAAGAGCAGGAAGGTGTACACCACGGATTCTCTGTTAGGTGGTTACAGTACTTTGGTCACCCCAGTCATTAGCCATGTCCTGATAACTGCCATGAAAAGGCCAATACCTAGAGTGACCAGACGTCCCGATTTTTTCGGGACTGTCCCAGTATTTGGTGCTCTGTCCTCCTATCTCAAGTTTATGTTCCCCTTTGGAAACTACAGTAGTCCCGGTTTTTTGTACTAGGTCTTCATAGCTGGCAGGCACGAATGCACAATCTCACACACAAGAAATGCTGCATTTTACGACTTAAGATAGTGTTACTTTGTGATCAATTAATTAACATATGTGTTTCTTTGAACAGTAACACTTAAAACCCCTTCTCCTCCAAACGCTACTGTACTGTAGTGCCCTGATAGCCACTTTCAAGAGTTAGTCCTACGTTTATGTTAGTTGCCCTGTCCTGGTTTACTTTTTAAATCTGGTCACCATACCAATACCCTTTTTTTGCACATCAAAGAAAGCATCAGAGGACTTTGACACAATGTAACCTGGTCGCAACCATCTTCGGACATTGCCTTGTCTGCCCTTGCACACTATTGTCACACACATGCGCAGGGGGTCGCGGGGGAGATGGAAACTGCCAGATGATTGTACCACCATGTTGCTTTGCCAATATCAATGCACATACACAACAGGAAAAACATTGCAATACAAAACTCCTTCTTAGAGCTCTCTGCAGGTTTCAGAACACTCCTGTAATGTCATTTAGAACTGTCCCCTCACATGCCCAATGCTGGGTCGATGAAGAATACAACATCTGGCAATGGCCACAATGTCTGGCATCGATTGGTAAGCCAGTGCACTGAACAGCCCGGGTCTGCGCCCATTATGTGGTGGACCACAACTCACATGATGTGTACATAGCATATGCAATTGAGAGGGATCATGAGAGTTGCATCCCTGAACATCAGGACAAAAAGGGATATCGGCCCCTGACTTATGATGTTCATGAACTACTAGACATTGGGCCTCATCACGACCCTGGCGGTAAGTTACCACCAGGGCCGTGACTTTACCGCCATGGCGCTAACTACGTTAACGCTATGGCGGTAAGGGGATTTACCGCCCCATTCCGACCTTGGCGGGGCGGTAAATCCCCAATCCCCATTTACCCTTCCCCATTCCCATTTTTGCCCCATAGGGCATAATGGGAGTGGGGAAGGCGTTAATTACGCCACCGTAAATTACGGTGGCGTAATTAACACCAAGTTCCCTTACCGCCATGGTTTTTTACACCCGCTAAAAGCAGGTGTAAAAACCGCCATGGCGGAAAGGGAACTCGTAATTGGCGGAAAGGGGTTGGCGCAGCTAACGCTGCCGCAAACCCCTTTCCGCCAGGGTCGTGATGAGGCCCATAGCAATAAATAAGTGGCATTCAACACCCCATGTTCATATGCTACCCACATAATCCTTTGCCTCACATCTGCAAACAGTACTCTAAAATCAGTTAGTCCATGTTTTGAGGGGTTGCACTTGTATAATGCTCAACACACACAGACATACACTCTTTCACAACATGGATCTTGTTATTCACGTGCTATAGTTGAAAACTCCATCAATACAAGAAACATGCAATCGGCTACATATTGGGATCTAGGATCCCTGTGGTCTTTTTGTGGCCACTATTATAAGCACTAGCTGATAACTCATCACACTTAGGTTAGACCTCGCAATGAGCCCGATCTCTACACCCCTGTAAACCCAACAGAAACTAGGTACTGAACTTGGGTTGTCCCAGCCTCTGGCCAAGAGCATTCACCCCTCAGAAAGCACATGCCATTAACAATGTACTGCCATTAGAAGGATTCAAACCCCCAGGCGCTCAGTACCAGAATCCAGAGGCAAAGCTGAGCTCCAGCAACATCAATACCTATGACTACTGAACATGTAGTAAAGTGTTGTGTTGTCGTGTGTCTCCATCTACATCCAGAACCCTACATATTTGGCACTGTCAGGCATTGCCGAGCAACACAACACACCAAAACGTGTGTCCTACACATAAATTGAATTTCCCGGCACCCCGTACACATGAGAGCAGGCCACAACACAACAGAGCAAATTAACATGGATTACTGGATATCAAAAATATGACACATGAAGAAGACATGCATGCAGCTGGGGAAAGTTGCATTGTCTAAATGACACTGCTGTGTACTAAAAGGGTGTACAAATGCCATAGGACACAGCGCTATTGTCTGTTTTGCTACAAGTCTAACAATGTATTTTGCCACAAAGAGGGGTGACTGTTTTATCATCACCCCATGTATGCCTCCACCGCCAATATTCTGTACAACTTGTGAAATCAATGCACTATTGCAAATAGGCACGCAGACACCACAGCAAAATCATGGGGACAATATTTCTGGGGCAACAAAAGTGTTGGTACTCCAACGACACATCACCTGCATCTCTCTTCTTCGTCACAGTCATTTTATAGTGATGCCACTCCATCCCTTCACCCTCTTTGCCACGAGAAACACTAGACCTGGCTGTCATGCAAATGTCCATAGATAATAGGCACTACATGAATGCCAGTGTTTCTTGTCTTGTCTGTAACTAGCGTCTAGAAGCCTATGGGTTCGGAGCTCTCTACAAATGTTAAATAAATAAATAAATACATCTCATGCATTAATACTGATACGTGTGTCCCAGAGAGAGATGCTAGCATCAAGGACAGGAAATCTATCTCAGACAGACACACATTCTACAGAATCATATGAGGCCACCAGTTAGTGTCAATGAACGTAACATGATCACACCTGCTATCAACGACCCAGGAACATGAAAGGTGTGCCGGACAAATACACTCACTCCACCATGAAGTGTGCCACTGTGGAACAGTGTTAGCCGTATTAGACCGTCGTCAGCAAAACACGGCATCAACCTGAAAAGCAGCCCCACAACCCAATGGAATCCACACCGTGAGCATATGTTTCAGGCTAGGGTAACACTGTTTGGAATGCCAGGCGATAAGGTATTTTGGCATTATCACTTCCCTACAGCCATCATCTTAGAAATACTGCCTGTGACAGGCAGCCCTGAATTGCACCACAGCCTGATGAAATGCCATCCGGGGCACTGGTGAAAATGTGAGATGCCAGTATTTATTCACTACTGGCTCATCCGAGAGAACCACTGGCATAGAAGCTGTCATATCATACATAGGCCAGCCTCTCTCCCTGTGTACACTATGGTGTTCATTTTCATAAATATAATCTGCTGGCAGAGAGCCATTACGTTAACACTTTCACGTAGGTGGCTCCTTGCCATCATATCTTCGTCATTTGTTCTGGGGGCAATGAAAGGGCGAAAGGCAGCGTACACGCGTGCATGTCACCTTTTGCCCTTCACGTTTGCACTCCGCAGTGCAAAGTGTGTAAACGCTGCCTGACAAGCAGGCATGCAAGGCAGCGTTCACTATTCATGGCGTGTGCCGCTCACAACTGAAAATATACCCTCCTTGACATGCTTGCATGTCAGGGAGGGTTTAATTTGAACTGGGAGCACTGCTTAGCAAGTTGGAGAGGGTTTAATTGTAATTGTACACCCTTCCTGCCAGTATTTGCATGGCAGGGAGAGTGTAAAATGGATTCCTATGGGGTCCACCTGCTTTATGCTGTCTGTCCATAATTCAGACTCTGGCCTGAGCTCCATGTACTCATGGCACAGGCAAGTTCTCATCTAGAAACTTCATAGCCTCTCCGGGCAATGTGAAGGAATAGGTCTTAGCATTCCACTCAACCCGCAGTTTGGCAGGATATAACATTGCGTATTTGAGACCCCTCTCATGTATTCGTTCTTCACCTGTGCGGCATGTGTTCCCCCTGCAGAGCGCAGGGCGCCTACAGTCATTCAGTTTAAAGTGTTTGCCCTTTTTGGCATGTTGCTGGTATGAAGTTGTGATGTGAGCAGAGGATCCCGTGCAAGGAAGAATGTTACAGACTGCCCTGTGAAGTCTGGGTCCGGGACCACTAGGATTGGGTGATCTCAGGTAGGTAATGTGGCTGGCACTGCTCTGCTGCTCCCCACTCTCAATGCCTCACCTTCGCTCTCCCAAAGCAGAGACCCCGACCAAGGATGTGTGTGGCGCGTCAGTCGTCTCCCCACTCTGACTACGCGGCTGCCAAAAGCACTGTGCTCCAAGACTCCTTCAAAAGGTCACAAATTGGCACAATGTCTTGCTCAAAATATCACGCACCGAATCAGGGATCCTGATCAACTTGCATTCAGGAAGCAGTGTGGTTTAGAAGGAGTTTTTGCCTGTTACTGGCACCGGATTGCTCGAACGGAGCACTGACATTTTGGATCCCGTGCAACAGCACTCCCCCAACATTAGACATTTTTAAATGCAGGTAGGTGGTTCGGCCAGCGGTGTTAGGAATGTGAACAAGATGGATGAAGTGCTAGAGTGGAGGCAGAGGAAGTGAGGGAAAGAGGCAGGTTAGAGGCAAGGGAAAGAAATTAGCTGGAAAGCAGATGAGATGTAGGTTAAGAGGGTAACTCAGAGGCGTGGCGGTAGGCTTTCAGTTTGGTTTTAAACAAATCGGTGTGGACTGTTTCTCAGAGGTTCGGGGAAAGCAAATTCCAAACAAGTGGAGCAAGAAGAGAGAAAGAGTGGAAGAAAAAGGAAGCCCATGGAGGGTAAAGTGCCACAAGACTATTCGAGAAGATAGGGCAGAGATTACGAGAAATCTTGTTGAGTTGGATAGAGGAGGATAGATATGGTGGTGCCTTACCATGGATAGATTTGTGAACCAGTAGAAGAAATTTAAACCTGGACGTGTTTTGCATCATCAGCTATCCAGCCTGGTGATGGTATGTGGAAGTAAGTGTGGAGTTCAAAGAGAGTCCTGGTAGCGAAGTTAATAATTTTGTAGAGAGGACAGAAAGCATAGATGGGGAGGCCAAAGAGGATACTGGCACAGTACTAAATTTCTGAGAAGACAAGAGTGGTAAAGAGGTGCTTTGCAGTGTTGAAAGGATGGAAGTGCCTGATTTTCTAAATATTTAGGAGGTTGAGGCGAGACGCTGTTGCATTTTTGGAGATGAAAGTAGAGGAGGTGTGAGAAGGGTCATGGATGACGCAGCAGTTTCTAACTGAAGAAGAATAGAGAAGAGTGTCAGGTGGGAACTGCCCAGGCAGAGGAGGAGATGAATGAGAGTTTTTGGCAGTGAAAAATAGTAGCTCTATTTTGGTAGAATTTAATATCAGAGAGTGTAAAGACATCCAATGTTTAATGGCAGAGAGACAGTTGGACATTTTGATAGGGCGATCAGATGAGTGTTCAGGAAAAGAGAAGAAGATTTGGGTGTCATTTGTGAAGAGATGGTATGAGAACAAAATGGGGGAGATAGTGCCCCAAGAACAGAGGTGTAGAGTGTAAAGAAGAGGGGACCCAAGACATAGCCATGTAGAACACCAACAGTTAGAAGAGTGAGTTGAGAGGTTTTGTTTTACCAGCAGACAAAGCATTGGTGAGGTGACAGGTAGAATTCAATCCAGGCAAGGGCTTGATCACTAATTCCAAGAAACAAGAGGATTAAGGGGATCAGAGTGATAGACAGTGTCAACGGCAATGGACAGGACAAGGAGAAGGAGAATTAGGATAGAGGATAGGTTGGAGACATTCCTGAGAGCAGCTTCCATGGAGTGATTTTGGAAATGTTTGTAGCAAAGTATTCAGCTAAGTCATTAGCTATGAGAGTGAAGTTGACAGTCACAGGTTTAGGAGGAGTGATGAGTGAGTTTAGGGTACCCTGTATCCAGGCTGGATGGTTGAAGTGAGACTCAATGAGGGAAAGGAAGAATTCCCTTTTTTCTGTATCAAAAGAGGACTTGAGTGAGTTCAGGGCAGAGAGGTAGATTTGCAGGTCCTCATGCAAGTGAGTATGCATCCATTTGCACAGCAGTTGACTCATGTCTGTGCAGAGACAGCATATGAATGGGGTGATCCTTGTTTGCGGATGCTGAGACTTATGGGTAAAAGTTAGCAGTGGGAAGCTCGAGAAGGCAGTATTAGTGGAAGAGGCAACAGGTGTGAGGGTGGAAAGTGTGAACTGTAAGTCAGAGAGAAAGGTAGGAATGGCAGAAGTTTTACATTTCCTTTTAGTAACAGGTGAGGAAAGTGGTAAGGCGAGGTCAGAGGTTGGAAAAGAGATGGTGGTGGAAATAATTGAGTGATAAGATAAGCATGGTTTGACAGTATTGCTAGTGGCTAAGAGAGATGTTGAGATGAATAAGAGCTCCAAAGAGTTACCCCTGGTGTGGGTAGGTAGGTTATGAATAGAGCGTGGAGAGTGTGGTAACTAAGAAAAGATTGAAGGTCAGGTTTCTGAGAAGTGCTTGGTGAGGGAAGGTTAAAGTCACCAGAGAGAATGAGGTGATGATTAGTGGAAAGCGAATCAAAGAGTTGTCCAAGTTTATCAAAGAATGGTCCAGTGGGAACAGGAGGGTGATAGATGGAGATGATGTGAACCGAGTGAGACAGAGGTATTGAAGAGATTTTGAAGTCAAAAGAGGTAGGAGGGGACGTGGAATGGGAGCAGTGGTCGAAGTGGGTGAGAGCAGTCGGGAACAGTGCTCCTCTACTTTTTTTAATTAAGTTTTACCGTTCCTATACTTTTATTTTTTTTAAAAAAACGTTCGGAATGGTTTTGTTTTAAAATAAAAGTATAGGAAGAGGTTGAAACTTGCAATTTTGGTGCACTGCGCTGAACGTTCCCTTAAACAGCAGGCACATGTGTTTGGGGTTTTGTATTGTGCATGGGAGGGACGTGGCAGGGGATTTGTGGGGAGCATAAATCCACTACTTCTTTTTCGTACACTTCGACCACTGAATGGGAGATGTGTGAAGCATTGAGGAGTGAAGAGAGTAGGTGTCCTACGCCTCTGCCTCTGCCAGTCAAATGACGAGAGTGAATGAAGGATAATTTGGAGTCGTGTAGGGCCACCCGAGTGGCAGTGTCACATTGAGAAATCCAGGTTTCAATGGTAGCAAGGAGGAAGTTGTAGCGTGATTGGAGGAAGTGTAGAGAGCTGTGAGTCTAATGAGCAGCAGGAGTGAATACATAATATTTGAGTACTGCAGAGTGGAGAGACAGCAAAGTAATTTTGTAGCTTGGGGTGATCACAGGTGCAGCAAGGAGGAAGGCAAAAGCAAAGGCTCATAGGCTCAGAAGCAATGAGGCTGGACAATGGCTGTTCTTCACCCTTGGCTATATAATCATTAACATGGGACTTCCCTGGCTGGACACCCCTAGAGAGGTCAGCAGTGATGACACGCTCTCATCACCTCATTGCCTAGTCCATCAGGCGTTTTTCTCTTTGATTTTGTCCCTGGCATTCCTGAGATGAGGCAACTTCTTCCTATTTGGTTTTCCCAGAGGAGTGTCTTGTGGCACACAGCTGGAGATTGGGCCGATTCAAGATTTCCACAGGAAGTGATCATCTATAAGTAATAAAGAATGATTGGGAATATTGGTCAAGGAATTTTAACTTGAACAGAATTCTTATAGTAGATAAAAACTCTAGCATGATGCTAGCTGCTATGGTGGCATTTCCCAATTGAGAGCTTTCAAGGCAAAGTTGTCTTTAAAAATCATGGTGAAAAACATGTCAAAGATGGCACAAAATATTTCAATTTTCTCGACTACATCTCATAATGCTGCATTTTTTACTGCGCACTTTTTGCATCACTGTTTCTTTTGAGTCTGAATAATGTCGACTTAGACCAAAGACAGGTCAGTCCCCATCATTTCATGTTCAGCAGTGTGTGTACATTTTCCTCCCAAAAACATAAGACTTACTGTGGCAGAATTACCACTCACATTACATCTGAGGGTTTCCTACACACTGCATGAGCACATAGTGAAACGGTTCAAGGCCATGATGGGTTCAACGTTTCAAGAAGACAAGTGCCTTTCTTCAGGATTGCATTCCTGCAGGGCACAGTTTTTTCTTCTATTTCTTGTAAATTCACCTCATTCAGTGGAAATAGAAAAAAAATATTTTCTGCCTCAAGGATGCTTCATTCGACAGAAATAGAAAACATGCCATTTCTATTTGCTGCATTAACATCGACTTTTGGTAGAAATAGATTTCATTTTTATTTAACTGTGTTGATTAATGAAGAAAGTGAGGAGCTGCATGGTGCGGGGATGAAGGTCTATGGAGAGGGTTGCAAAGGGTAGGGTAGTTTTTGGGTCAACTCAGCCACCAAATAAATTACCTGCGAATTTTTGTGGGTCACCAGATGTTGGCAGATGTGACCTACAAATACTCACATATCACTCTTGTAGAGTTTGAACCCCCAGCAAATACATGATTGTATGGACATTGCTCACCTGTAGAAGGATGCTGCCATTTTTAGTTTTGGCTATTAAGTGGTACTGCAAGTGCTGCCTATAAGTCGAAACGATAGCTGTAGGAACTGAAGATAGGAGATTGAGATGGGATGTGAGGAGGGACCCATCCTATGATTACCCATGGCCCTGCCAAACCCTGTGTCCTTTCCCACTGTTAGGAATTGGCATCTGCCAAGGATACAAAGCACTGACTTTTTTTTAGTTTTATTAATAAATAAAATGGTACAGATAATTCCATCTCCAAAATAGTGATCTGCTAACCAGATTCCCCCTTCCATCAACTCCATACCAAAAGCATAGTGTATTTGTGCACTGCTGCATCAGTAGCCTGATTTGCAGTGCCAAGTTCAAAGGCCACAAGATGTCAACTCAACAGCCACAGCGACAGCCAAGTCTCTCCAGCGCAGGGGCAGCATTTAAGATAGGCCCTCCTGTGTCTATAATACAATGATCAAAAATAACAGATGCTGGTGGCAGGGTAAACTCTAAAAATAAAGCTATGCCAGAGTTTAGGCATATTTCATGGCACTACTTATGATCATGGCCACTGCATCCCAATTGATATCGCACATGTGTCAGCACTTGTGAGTCAGCTCTGCTGTGGAAGGTGAAAGTGATTTGTATTCTGGTCAGCCGGGTGGAGACTGCCTAACGGCAGGACAGGAACCTGGAGGACCTTGACTCTTCTTTGATCTCTTTGTGAGGGCAGGTAACACCCACCGCTAGTAACAGCCGCACAGCAGGCAGCTACCCTGGCCCTGGGAATGATAGGAGCACACCCATTCCAAAGGAGTGGTCTCAGACCAGGGTGCTGTATATTTAAGGCCTTTGATTTTAGCGAGAAGGGAAAGGGGCTGGGTTAGAAAAAGCAGGAGTGCTCTGGTCAATGGAAGGAGACTCCCATCATCTTGTTTTTCTCTGCCTCTCTTTCTCTTTCCTGTCCCCTCCACTTCCTCTGGAGCAAAACACCTTATATGTGACAACAGAAGAGCAAAGTACAATCTGCTCTAGAGCTAGGATTGGACCACTAAGGCAGGCTAGTTCTAGGCCAATCACCTGTTTTTTTTTTGTTGCCTTTAATAGAAGGGGTCTCCCAACCCTTCTTCAGATTCTCTCAGAGCATCTCGGATTGTCTCAAGACATGAAGATTCCCGTGGCAAGAACTCACTGGACTCCCATTTATTTATGTATTTATTTATTTATGTATTTATTACATTTATTATAAGCCCAGACCCAGAGGTATCACGGCGTAGTTGCAGACAATGGGTAAATACAAACTTCATATTATAAAATGAACAACAAATAATAACATCAGTGAAATTAACAATACATTTTATATACACATGGTGGGTGGGGGGTCAGGTCCGTGTGGGTAAGGGTCTGGGTTCATGATTAGTATTGGTTGAATAGCCAGATTTTTTAAAAAGTGGGTAGGATGTTTTGTTCGTGATGTTAGTAGGTAGGGCATTCCAATGTCTAGGAGCAAGGACTTTAAAACTACTGCCTCTTGCTTTCTCTCTTTTGTATCGTGGGATTTCAAGGTGAGCGATTTCATTGGGAAAGATGCACTTTACAAAGCCCTTAGCCTGAGGTGAAGAAGGAACCATCCAAAGTAGAGGAGTGCTCTGCCCCGTATCCACTCCCTGGGCACATTGGGAGTGACCTTTGCTGTGACCTACGACCTACCACTCTGAACCGGAATCTCCTGAAGCTGGGAGAGCAGGCACTGAAATGTCCTTGAGTCCCCCTGAGTGGGCCTAACAGCAGCAGGAGAGCCAGACCAGTAAAGGTCCCATGTTCTACCGCACACCACCAGTTGCTCAGAGTTCACCGCACCTGAATGAAAGGTAAGACACCAGCACTGGCTTTTGGGCCCTTCCACCAATTTGAACTTGCTTTCATTTCAAACCAGCTTGATGCTGCACCATGCCCTAGCTAAGCCTGTCACCTGATATGCCTGGATCCACTGGTCGAAGCCAGAACCTGATCCGAATCATTGGTGAGTCACATGACGATCTTGACCAGGGATTACAGCCATGGCTTGACCCAAGTAGCTCTTGAACAGCTGCCTCATCAATTTGCACAGCGACACCCCAAAGATCACCACTTCGACGACCATCACCCACCAACTTGAACCTCTGGAGGGTCACTCACCAAACACTCCCTGCAGCTAAAGGCAAACTCTGCATGTCCCAACTGCAAAGTGACCCTGGGACCGCCCTGACCTGCATCGTTGACAGCCCCCTTTCTACGGCACAGAGCGACCGCATGCGCTGCTATTCCATGCCCGCTCGCTTCTTGGGCCTGCATCATCCAAAGCGCCTGAATTGAGCTTTATTCGCTTGCATCAACGCTCAACACTGGGTCTGACTCTATCAACCTATCAAAAACTGCATGAAGGTACTGTTGTCCCCGAACTGCCCCCTCGGTCCACTTGAGCCCTAGAGTCTGGTTAGGTCACCATTGCACCTGTTTCCAACAACAATATATCCTTGTCATGGCTACTAATTGACCTACCACCTCTGGAACCATGCTCATAGTACTACTTTCCTCGGTATGTCGCATAGACTATGTTCTTCTTTTGGGGTGGGGTTTTGTACTGTATTGTCTATTCCGTCTGTTGCAGATGGTGTGTTCAATTAAAGTATGTATATATATTTGAATAGAATCTTGATGGGACATTCCCTTTACTTTGGAATGTGTTACTGTGTTGTTTGTGTCACTAATGGTTCATCTTCACACCCCTCTTAAGAGCACAGCCTTCCCTAGGCCCACGTTACCACAAAAGGCAAAGGAGTAATATCTCTTAACTTCACTCTCCCTGTTTTATCTTTATGATTGCATTGGGTTTTGGGTTGTAGAAGTGTGAGTGCTGAGAGGTGTGGAATGTCTTGAACTACTTTTGCTCTTCCATCCGGCATCACAGTGTTCTGATGGTGCCGGAAACATCAAAAATGGCCGCAAAACCCTTGTGCGTGCCAAAAACCTATGGAAATCGTGCTTGGTAACACAACACGATGGCTGCCAAATCTACCATGCATGTTGTCAGTGGTGGAACAGAGATCTCACTCCTGAAACATGTCACTGGGCTTCACAACAAGTAAAAATGGAGCAAAGAGGGAAAAGCAGTGCTTTTTTCTTGGTTGCTGAAACTGCAGGATGCCGGTACAAAACACCCTCAAACATCCAATATTCTTGCTGGGTGCTACAATTCACTTAGTTCAAGAAATCATTATGAACATACAATGTTCTGAAAAGCTGAAAGTATCAAAGAAACATTCAAAGCAAATGTTGCCTGCCTGTGGAATCTGTCAAAATCTGGGTGCAGTACCCTCGGCCACCTGAAGGACAGCTGTCAGAAGCCTGCAGGATAAACTGTAAACTTGTACAAACTGAAATCAAATGGTTGAAAACTAAGTGGTCTGTTACTGAGAGTAACCTATGTTGTAACTGTTTAATCCCATGGTTTAGAATCTGGAATAAGCATTCTATCTGATATTTTGAAATCCCAAGTTTGGTTAAGCTAAGGAAAATGCAACAGAATTAACATTACATTTAAGCCTGGCTGAGCTTCAAGAACTTGAAAGGCAGGTTTCTTCCCAGAAGGAGGACACTTCCCCCAGCTGAAACTCACGAGAAGGTGTCAGTTGCTGGGGAGCCAGAAGGAGACAATGGACTTCCTCCAGCTCAAAGAAATGCCACATGTGAAGGGTCATAAATGGCCTCTGCCCAGGAGGACCTGGGAGGGGACTGCTTCTGAACTGCACGGAGAAAGAAGGAGGCAGAGACAAACAACTATTTGTTGCTTAACAAGAACAAAAGACACATTTTAAAAAGACTGATAACTTACTGTGTAAAATTGTTAAAAACACAAAAACAACAGCATTGTTAATGTAAATATTGGCTGCACATTTTAAAAGGTGCCAGAACTCTGTGACATGTTCTTGGAAGAAACAGTGAAAAATGTGATATTACACAAAATGTATTTTTGATAGAAGCATGAAACTTCATACACGTATGCCCATGTTCCATTCGCACATTTGTAGAAATTTGCTCTGAAATTGGACATTGGAATCCGGACAAAAAGGGCAATATTCTGTAAAAAGCGGACACACGATCTTACAGCAACGGGGTATCTGCTACACAAAATATGTAATCTACATATATGATTGTTATAAAGGTTGCACACATGGAAATATGTATTGTACCAAAAGTAGATTTTGTGTTCAAGAGGCTAGGGGTGGACTCTAGGCCTTGTAAAACCACATCCTCATGGTGACACACTGTTTTTCTCCTTCTATTAAGGAAGAGGGGAGACCCTGACCAATCCCTGGGAAAAGGGCGTGCTTAGGTTAAACCAGCACACACACCCCTTTATCATCAGCATAAATAGAGACAGCTGAGCACTCAGAAACAGACAGACAGATTCACCCATTAACCGATTGCTGGTAGAGCACCCTGAAGCAGAACCATCCATCTTACATGCTCCAGACTCCAGAAACTGAGCAAAGCCGAGAAAGGCCCATTGTATAGCTGAACCATTCTCAGCTAGGCCTTAAATTCCAGAACCAGAATCCGACCACCAAAGGGGAACATCAAACAAACAGCCGGGCTGTGCTGTACTGCTGCCTGCTAAAAGAATTATCATCAGAACCAAAAGATCCAATCATGTTGTGCTGTGACCAGAGCCATTGCAGACCTGATCCAGTCCTGTGCTCTGAACAGACCCAGTCAAATCCGATGTGCCCAGCAGTTTGTCCTGACCAGAATCCCTGACCAGAATCCCTGATGGTTCTGTTTGAAACATATCTAGTGAGAATTCATAGATAGAACTGTGTCACTAGCATCCGTACTTTGCATAGTCTCATCCCAATCTCAATTCATCCTACCGGCAAATTCAGAATCATAGTATTGACAGAACATTTCTTGTGCTAAGTGTCTCTCATTTGTTTTCTAAATTAATAAGTCATTAGTGTTGTGAGTAACTAAAATGAATTCCAGAAAGAAATTGATTATCCACCGCGTGAAGGGTTCCCTAACCACGAACTGATGGAGATTCATGTGTGGCATTCTCTTTTTCTATAATCATAATCTACTATATGAAATCCCATTTATCTTTTAAAAGTGCATTCCTGCTTCCCATTCTTGCGCCTATCTCAGAAAAATGACCTCCACTAAAACGTCCATAACTTCTTCAGTTTTTATGCTAGAAACAACATTTCAACTTCTGCTTGTAGCTAACATCCACAGCTTTAATTCCCAGCCAAATCCATCCAGTTCTCCCATAATCTCGCTTATCGCCCACTGAAAAGTTTGCCTTGAATTTACGTTTAAAGAATTTTTGACACATGTGAAACAGCTTTTGATTGCTTCCGACTGTAATTTTAAGATTTCACATTGTTCCTTACTATTAAATCATTGCTAGTGTTTGTCTGTAACGATCTAAAGTGGCTCCCATAAGAATTTAAACCATTTCAGCAATTTAGACCATATGGGTAATACATAGAATTTCGCACAAAAGTGGTGCATGCGGCTGGGGCACAGTGTGCGCGTGCGAATGTCTGCGCCAGCCGCGTGCGCTAAAATCGATATCCGCGCACAGCGTATTCATGGATTTTACCCTCCAAAACCAGCCGTGGCGCAGAGTGGCGCAGCGACCCTGCAGCAGCGCCAGTTATGCCCCCAAGAACGCCCTTGCGCAAGGAAAAGCCATCAAAATTCCCAATTCAGCGCAAAGGGCTGCGCTAACCCTGGGCCAGTATACAGGGCTGGCAAACAGCAAATGCCGAGCGGGGAACATGTATTACAGGGGTGTGCGGGAAGTTCCACACGCAATTTCAGCAGGGTATGTGTATTTCTGCGGTGCGTGGAAGTTTTACACGCAATTTCAGCAGGGTACGTGTATTACAGGGGTGCGTGGGAAGTTCCACATGCGATTTCAGCAGGGTACGTGTATTTCTGGGGTGCGGGGAAGTTTTACACGCAATTTCAGCAGGGTACGTGCATTACAGGGGTGCGCGGGAAGTTCCACACGCAATTTCAGCAGGGTACGTGTATTTCTGGGGTGCGGGGAAGTTCTACACGCAATATCAGCAGGGTACGTGTATTACAGGGGTGCGCGGGAAGTTCCACAAGTGATTTCAGCAGGGTACGTGTATTACTGGGGTGCGTGGGAAGTTCCACACACAATTTCAGCAGGGTACGTGTATTTCTGGGGTACGGGGAAGTTTTACAAGCAATTTCAGCAGGGTATGTGTATTACAGTGGTGCGCGGGAAGTTCCACATGCGATTCCAGCAGGGTACATGTATTTCTGGGGTGCGGGGAAGTTTTACACGTGATTTCAGCAGGGTACGTGTATTACAGGGGTGCGCGGGAAGTTCCACAAGCAATTTCAGCAGGGTACATGTATTACTGGGGTGTGCAGGAAGCTCCACACGCGATTCCAGCAGGATACGTGTATTACTGGGGTGCGGGCACGTTTCACACGCGATAGGCCCTCTGCGAGTGGGGTACGTGTATTTCGGGGGTGGAGGGGAGTCCTACACGTGAATTGGCAGTGTGGGTCCTCCCAGGTGTTCCCTCTACACCCTCCACGGCCCCTGCAGGCAGACCACACCACAGGGGACTACCCTGCACCCCTGATCATGTCCCGCAGGCAGCCCATCCACCATGGGCATTCCCCCCAGCCAAGCCACATGTCACCTTGCACTAGTGATCACCAACGCATTACCCCCTTGCACCCCCACCCCACAGCAGTGCACGGCACCTGCCAGCAGGCCCCCACTCATGTCCCTTTGCACCCCCACCCCCCAGCACTGAGGGGCACCTGTCAGCAGGCCCCCACTCATGTCCCCTTGCACCCCCACCCCCCAGCACTGAGGGGCACCTGCCACCAGGACCCCACTCATGTCCCCTTGCACACCCACCCCCCAGCAGTGCAGAGCATCTGCCAGCAGGCCCCCACTCATGTCCCCTTGCACCCCCACCCCGCATCACTGAGGGGCACCTGCCAGCAGGCCCCCACTCATTTCCCCTTGCACACCCACCCCCCAGCAGTGCGGGGCATCTGCCAGCAGGTCCCCACTCATGTCCCCTTGAACCCCCACACCCCAGCACTGAGGGGCACCTGCCAGCAGGCCCCCACTGATGCCCCCTTGCACCCCCACTCCCCAGCACTGAAGGGCACCTGCCAGCAGGCCCCCACTCATGTCCCCTTGCACACCCACCCCCCAGCAGTACAGGGCACCGGCCAGCAGGCCCCCACTCATGTCCCCTTGCACCTCCACCCCCAGCACTGAGGGGCACCTGCCAGCAGGCCCCCACTCATGTGCCCTTGCACATCCACCCCCCAGCAGTGGGGGGCACCTGCCATCAGGCCCCCACTCATGTCCCCTTGCACTCCCACCCCCCAGCACCGAGGGGCACCTGCCAGCAGACCCCCACTCATGTTCCCTTGTACACCCACCCCCCAGCAGTGCGGGGCACCTGCCAGCAGGCCCCCACTCATGTCCCCTTGCACACCCACCCCCCAGCAGTGCAGGGCACCTGCCAGCAGGCCCCCACTCATGTCCCACTCATGTCCCCTTGCACCCCCACCCCCCAGCAGTGTGGGGCACCTGCCAGCAGGCCCCCACTCATGTCCCACTCATGTCCCCTTGCACACCCACCCCCTAGCAGTGCGGGGCACCTGCCAGCAGGCCCCCACTCATGTCCCCCTACCCCCAGGTCATGACGATCCTCAATCATGGCCCTTATGGCCAGCCTCCCCAGACCAAAGACCCTACCATGTATTGCACCCACCCACATAGAAAAGGCAATTACATGATACAACCCCAATGGCAAGTATGTAAATTAACACATGTCCGTCACACACACACAATGGTTGCAAGTGAATGTGAAAACCCATATCATGACATGCATGAAACCAATGAGATAATACCACACATGGAAGTATGAAGAAAAACATGTATTAAAAGCAATATGAATGAAATTAAAATCAAACAAACAACAATAGGAATAAAAAAAGAAAAGCTGCATGTCCGTAAAATAATGAAAACAAGAAAACATAATCCAAAGGAAAGGTGTGCAAAGTCACAGTCCAACAAAGAAAATCCAAGGGAAAAACAAAAGGGAAAACCAAAAAAAAAAAAAGATGAATCCAATAGTGAACTATATACAGATGAACAATCCAGGGTCCATGATCCCAACTGAAGAAATTAAACCTATAAAAAATACTACCTAATGAAAAACTATATACAGAAACGTGGTGCATTGTCCAAGCGCAACCAAAATAAAGAAAAAACCAAAGGAAACCTAACACTATCTAACTATTTACAAGGGCAGCGGGCAAGTCCAACGGCTCACATGTTGATGTCCTGGGCCAGGGCATCATCGAACTCCTGCTCGATGTCCCGCAGGTGGTCCTCTTCCATGGCCCTGAGGGTTCGCAGGGACGATGACATCTGGAACTCCAGGTCCCTGCGAATGGCCTCGAGGCACTCAGTTCGCCTCAGGGCCCTACGCATGGAGTTCTCCGCCCTGACCATCGTGAGCCGTGCCTTTTCCGCCCGCTGCCGCTTCGCATCTATCGCATGGCCCAACCGCTGCCACACGGAATACACTTCCCGTCCAGGGTCCTCCTGCCCTCCGGCCGATGCCTGCCCCTCCGATGATGAAGGCCCTGAGCCATCATGGCTCCCACCTTGTTGCTGCTGCTGCTGTGCCGCTGCCTGTGCCCTGACTCCTGCTGCCTGCATGTCCTCCTCCAGCTGGGGTGCAGTTGTTGAGGTGGCCACCCCTGCTGGATGTCCGACTCCCGACTGTGGCAGGGATGTGTCCTCCATCCGCCTGGCCGTAGGGTCAGAGGCAGCTCCACAGGGCACCCAGGTGACACATGGGTGGGAAGATGGCACGGAGGACGACTGGCGCATAGGGGATTCAGTTGAGGAGGGGGTCGGAACAAGGTCCAGAAAACAGAGGAATCCGGCCCTGGTGAGCTGTCCCAGTGGGTCAGCGCGGTCAACGAGCCATGCGAGAAGACGTGCACTCTCCTCATGAAAAGACTGCAGGTGAGCTCGCATGGCACGTTGACTCAACGCCACCCCACCCAGGACAGGCTCAACCCGGTGATGGATAGCCACATCCGCAGGGTGAGGAAGGCCAGTTGCTGTAAGCCAATCCCCTCCGTGAGAACGGGTCTGGACGTAGGTATTCCTGCTGGTGCAAGATGATGCAGTCACAGGATCGGGGACAGGATTACACAAAGGCACCTCCGCGGCGGCCTGTGCTGCCTCCTGTCCCTGCACTGCACCACTAGCACCAGTGGAATCCCCACCTCCAGACCCCGTCTCTGTCCCTTGCACGGCCTCCTCCTCCACCAAACACCCCACAAACCTGGATGACTCTGTGCCATCTTCCTCCGTTGGGCCCTGTGGGGTCTCAGCTGCCCCTTCGGCTGCCGAGGAGTCCAACTCCAACCTCTGCCTCTTGGACCTCCCGTGGCAGCTGCGACCTGGGAAGCGGCACCCGACTCCTCACTCCCCAACAAGATGACAACCTGGGAGGGGAGCCGCGCCTTGCGTCTCCGGCTGGCGGTGCGATCCCTCCAGCTGTGCTCCACAGCACCTTCTCCGCCCTCTTCATCAGTTGACGCTGCAGACAGGGAGAGATAGGAGACAGGCATCAGGGCACTGTACAATGGACTCATACACACATGACAGTTGTACACGAGTGGCATTGTCAAACTTCAGACATGGCATCACAATCCCCAACACACATGTCATTGCAACTCACACAGATGAGCTATTCCACAGCCATATTGCAACAGCCATCACCATCCATACACATACAACAGCATGAGCAGCCCAAGGTGAGCCAGACATCACATGAAACACAGGGAGTGCACTAGACATGCACACACGCCACCACAATTACATGCATGTGTACACCTCTGCCAACTGTCGCAGTGATGAGATTGGCATCCATGTCACATCTGGCAATCAGTCTTCTACATATCAGTCTCACATGCATCCATGTTGCATCACTGTTGCACCCATGTCAAATACACACACATGCACATGTACATGGTGCAGATACATGCAGCTGGAACCAACATCCATGTGTGACACCACAACCATGCCAACTTACATACACAGTAATCCAAACATGTGTGCTCACACATCTGCATTCGGCCTGAATGCTTACCCACACATACACCATCCATGTGTCTCACACATGAAAGGACTTGCATGTGTCAGCCTCACAGCCCTGTACATACACATCCATACATGGCCCTACAAAACCACATGTACAACCTGCACACTACTGGCACACCACCACACGCACAGCTTCCAATCAGTATGCATGTACACTTACCGCTCGACTCCAGACGGGTCTGCCTCTCAAGGACCTAGATGTGGACCGCTGGGCATATACGTTCCAGGACCCTCATCTGAGGTTCCGACAGGTGACCCCGGCGCCCCTTAGCATCCACTGCCTTCAAGAGGCACCGGGCCTTGTTGAGGGTCCTGGACCTGAAGTCCTCCCAGCGCTTCTTGACATGTTGGAAGTTGCGGACTGCCAGCCCCTCCACGTTGATGGCAGTCACGATGTCTGTCCAGATCCGAGTCCGTCCTTCCTTGTCGGCGGCCGACCTTCCGAAGAGGGCATCATACTGCCCCAGGACTTGCTCCACCAGGACACCAACTTCGGTGGCAGTGAAGCTGGTGGCCCTCTGCCTCTCTGGCTGGGGGTTGCCAGTGGTGCCAGATGGTGTAGTGCCTGACATGGCAACCCCAGAGGCATGTGTGGGTGGGCAACTGGGTCCTGGGGCTGGGCTGTGGAACAATGGAATAGCAGTCGGGAGTCTTCGGTTCCAGCAGGGGTGGTCACAGCAAAAGCACCCCGGGCTGACGTGTAGGCAGCAAATGGCAGGGCACGTGGGCAGCAGGCAATCAGGCAGCAGGCAGCAGCAGATGGCAGGTGGGAGCGTGCTCGGGGCTCTGGGGGGCAGTAATTCGGCCTTCTGGGCAGGAGTGTGGTCTTCCGTGTGCGAATGCGTGGCCAGCTTGATACGGAGTGATTTGGCACGTGAAAATCTTGCACGTCAGCGTGTAATTCGAGGAAAGGCGCTTAGCGCGTAAGCGCGTCAGCATGCGTACTTGATTTCATTGGACCAAAGGCCCTTAGCGCATAAGCGCGTCTGTGACGTGCGTGCACGGGCGTTTCCCTGAACCCGGGTGCATGTTACACATCCAAGAACTGCACGTCCGAGTGTCAGCTCGTGTAATTGGAGGATAGGGCATTAGCGCGTATATGCGGAAGTGAGGTTGGACGTGTGGGCTGGTTCAAAAGGTACGTGTAGGACGTCATTTCCATTTTCGTGGAGAGCGAGTGGGTGAATTCTGTACTTCTTGTCGGTTCACACGCAATTTACTTCACAGCGTTTCTAGTTCGTACTCCCTGTTACCTCTGACAGCTTTTTTCTGATTTTCTGTTGGGCCTGTTTCCTCAAACAGCGTTCACTTCTTCTTTTGTCCTGTCTCCTCAGACAGCGTACAATTCTTCTTTTGGCGGGGGTGTTGCCAACGCGCAAACGCGCATATTTTTCACGCTCTTTTTAAAGGCAGACAGTGAGTCGCGCACGTATTTACCAACTGTGCTTGCCTCGTGTGTCGTGTACCCCTTCAGAGGTCATTGTAGGCTGCGTGTAACATGCATACGTTCATTTTTGTGTTTCTGGGTGCCACAGCGTAGTGCGGGTTCATTTTTCCACGCATGTGGTCTACGAGGGGTTGCGTGCATGTTATTGTTTCTGTTTTTGGGGTGCCTGTGCATTGCGTGACCCGTCATCTTTCCCCAGGGGTCACATACAGCCTTGCTAGAGCACTAGGGTACGAATTCCATCTAGTACCCTACCCCTTTGACCCCCAATTGCCCAGGACAATAGTTTACTGCAACTCCCATACACACAACAACATCAGTGCCATGGTTGGGAGGCGACCAAAGCGGTAAGGGTGGCAAAGGTGGCCGAGCCTCAAGAGGTGGGTGTGGTGGGCGCGGTAGGGGACGTGGCCGGAATTTGCAGGGTACCCTTAGCCCCCCATGTGTGGAGGACCAGTCAGGGACACCCATGCCCCCCCCATGGTTGAGGTAAACGTGGCTGACAAAATCTCTGCTCAGCCCTTGTTGGACCGGCCCATTGTGGCACCTGACCTGGCACAGGGTGACTCCCAAGCTGACTTCCAGGTCGCCAAGTCTAGGCCACGTGTGGCGGTGCAAGTTGGTGTCACCAGGCCACGTGGATCAGGGGCAGCTATGTCATCTGCTGCCCTGAGTAGGCAGGGTGGGGAGGCTGCAGGGGCAGCTGCAGCTCCATCCACCCCAGCTCTGACTCTCCCAGCCAGGGCAGTGTTGGTCCCAGTCCATCTTGCTAACGTTCCCCCTGACTAAGTCACACTTCAGCCAATGCCTGCACCAAGTCCCATGCTCAGTGTGCATTCCCACACTCCAACTACCCAGTCCACCAGTGCTCCTGCCCCTAGTGGCCAGAGTGGCGTAGGCCACTCAGGATCCCCACCACCTTCCAAAAGAAAGAGGAAGAGTGCTCGTCCAGTACAGGCTGATATCCCAGACACGGCTACGCAGTCCGGCACGCCAAGGAAGCCTAGCTTCAATGATGCAGAACGTGATGCACTTGTGCAGTATGTGTCCGCACATGACAGCGAAATGTTGATCACTTCAGGGTGCAAGACCACACCTGCTCGACGTCAGGCACACTGGTGGACCGTCGCGGACATCATAAGTGGCCTTGGATTTGTAAGGCGCACAGCTGGTGAGTGCTACAAGCGCTGGAATGACCTTAAGCGCAGGGCAAAGAAAAAGCTGGCCTCTAGTAATGCCGCTACTCTGGTGACTGGAGGTGGGTCTCCACAAGAGGACATTGAACTCACTGTACATGAGTCTCTGTGACCTTCGTCACAGAGGAACAGATCCAAGGTGTGGGAGAACTGCCAGATTACGAGGCATTGTCCGGTGAGTGCACATGCATGTGTGTGTGATCCATGTGTATGTTGTGTGTGTGAGGGGTTCTGATTGAGTGCCAGGTGAGGGTGTGTGTGCCTGAGTGGTTTGTGTCACCCATGTGCTTCATCCAAAACATTCTGCACCCCTGTATTTGGGTATTACAGTATCTCTTCTGCCCACAGTAGACAATTTGTGCAACATCATGCCAGTTGCCCTTGAAGTGGCATCTTGCAACAACATTGTTCTGTATTTTTCAGTGTTCATTCAGGCTGATTGTTTCAATTCCCACACTTTCACTGCGCATTTCTCAGCCCTGTTGTCAAACAATATGTGACATGCCTATGGTACATGCCATCTGTGTGATGGCATGTGTCATGTATGTGGATTGGACATGCCACTCACAGGCCAATGTGTGATGGCACTGCTAACCAGCATGCAGCTAATGTGTTGCTCTTCCATCTTGGTGTCATCAGTGTCTGACATTTTCCTACCCTTCAAACTCAGTGACAGTGCATGCATGGGAGGGTTATATTCATGTGGGACATGTGTCAATCATGTACTGGTTCTGTATCTTGTCAGGGCTAATTGTGTGCCATGGTGCTAATGCCTGTTTCCATTTTTTGTCTTTCATGTTTTTGTAGGGGATAACGCACTTGATGCTGTTGAGGGTGAGGAGATGGTGCAGACCCAGGAGGGATCTCAGGCACGACCGGGCACCAGTGGGGGACGTGGTGTGGTGGTGGGTGAGAACCTACTCTTGCTGCAGACCGTTCTCTCCAGGGGTGTCTTTGGGGGCACCTCCCCAGACCTCTATTCGGGTGTTGATTCGGAGGATGAGACCTATGTGGCTTTGCAGGTAGGTGTTTCTGGAAGGGATTCTGTTCTGTACGACCCACCTGCACCAGGGGTACAGCCCACTATGGGTATGTCAGTGTTGGTAGGTCCGCCTTTGGTGGTTACGGATGCAGGGCCACACTCTGCAACATCTGATCCTGTTCCTGGGCTAGCAGATCAGAGGGGGAATGCAGTCCTGCAGCCTCAGGCAGTGCCGACACAGCAAGGCACAGTTCGCCTTGCCCCAGACAGGTGTGGTGCCCGCCGACACGGTGGCCGTATGCTACCAGGCAATACCGCATGGGAGCAATCCATATATGGTATGGCAAACAAACAGGCAGCATCATCTGAGCTGATGGCTCAAGCAATGGAGAGGGTGGCCACTTCCATTGTCCCCCCAGAAAGGCAGATGGAGCAACTACAGCAGGCAAAAGACTCCATTTGCCAATCACTCAGGGAGGACATGTTGGCGTCCAACAGGGACAGACGGGCAGCACTGGACACTCTGCGGGAAGCCATTTCTTTAGAGTCCCAGGGCCAAAGGGAAGCCCTGAGGTTAGAAGTCTATCACCTCAGGCAGACTCTTGTGGACCTTGAGGCTTCTACTGTCACGAGGACAGAACAGCTGCTGGAGCGGGTCACACGTACGCTCTCAGCAGACTCGGGAGGAGGTCCGGGCCGCACGTCTGTTGGTGCATGGGGATCTCCGCACCATATTCCTCCACAACGAGACCTTCCACACCCGCATGCTTGCTGCAATGGAGGACCAGACTAGGGCTTTGAGTGGGCTGCCTCCCATAGCACCAACACCTCCTGTGGCGGCAGCAGCACAGAATGATGAGAGCGACCACAGCGATTCAGAATCTCTCACGATAGCGTAGCCGTGCAGGCCATGAGCCCATGGAGGTGTTTTTTTTTTCTGCAACATCCACACAGGTGGCTGTTGGTGTGCACCCGGTCCTTGGACCTCCTGGGTGGCCTCACCCACCCCTCCTGGCTCCCACATAGCCATTTTTGATTTTTGATTTTTGATTTTTGATTTTTTTGTTACAGTGTGTTGCCTTGTGTGGCTCCCGTGGGCATCCACTGTATTCCAGCTGGGCACATGCAGGCTTGTCCTGAGTTTGGGTTAGATGGTTGGGTTCGTGAGACACACACCCCTCCTGCTTCCCGTTTCCATGGGCTTGCAAAGGGTGTGCCCAAGTGACAGTGACTTACACAGTGACGTTGGATTCCCATGACATGTGTGGGCAGTCTGTAGTCAATACTGTGTATACATTCCTAGTGCATATTGTTGTTGTATTGTACACTGCATGGTGTATTGATGTGTGCTTGTGCATCCATGTCTCCCTTCTAATTTGCAGGTTCATTCCTCATGTCTTCACAAGGCCGTCTACTTTGGAGATGGAGTTCATGTTGAAAGCCGTGCACTTCCAGATTTGCGTGGCACCAACACTGTACAGTTGGAAGTGGTTGATGTGCCAGCATCACCAGCTTGTAAGACTACGTATCCTTTAGCTTAGTATTGTCATGTGAATGCTATGTTTGGGGTTGGGTAGCTGCATTGTAGTGTGGTAAGTATTTCGTCATGTGTGTTGTCAGTTCTACATTAATGGGAGCATATTGTGTGTGGCCAGTTTCCATTCAGGACACTGTACTTTGTGACACTTGTGTCATGTTTTGGGGATTCCTTTGTTTGCTCTCACATAGCATGACATGCCATGGTGTGTTGGGTGGCGGTGCTGGGGAGGGGTTGGGTGACATGGCACTGTTGTCATGTTGTATCTTGCAAGGGGGTAATGATTCTAGCAGCATAGAAGTGTGTCTTTTGATGACACAGCATTGGTGGTGTTTGTGTAGGTAGGGATGCACACAATGGAACACTTCCAGGTGAACAATCTCAGGCTGGTATGGTTGTGACAGTTGACTGTCACTTGACTCAACATCATTGATAGTCAGCTGGTATGTGCCAGGGATGTGTGCACTCCACAGGGGTGTGATTTTAGGTGAAGTAATTATCCACCAGCTGCGTACGGGCTGCCTCACCCCGTGCCCGTTCCCCTCCCATGCGCAGTGGGCATGCATGTGGTTGGGGATGTGGGGGCACCACCATGTCCACGGCCAGGCCCCGGCGTATTGCAACGTTGTGCAGGACACATGCTGCCACTATGATCCTGCACACTACTGGGGGAGCGTCTAACAGCTGCCCGCCAGAATGGTCAAGGGAGCGAAGGCGTGACTTGAGCACTCCGAATGTGCGCTCCACTATGCCCTGGGTTGCAATGTGGGCTGTGTTGTATCTTACCCGGGGTGGTGTGGCGGGGTTCCGAATTGGCGTCATCATGTGGGTGCTCAGAGGGTAGGCACTGTCCCCTGGGGAGGTGGTGATGGGTATCATTAGTGGGCTTGTGACATTACTCAGTATCTGACATGCATGCATGTGCAGTGGCATTTATACTCACCAAGCAGCCATGTATCGCCATGCCGCCCAGCTTCTAGGTCTCGGTTTAGGGTTCACATTCTGTAAATTAAACTGTCGTGGGTGGACCCTGGATAGTTGGCATATACTGAGGTGATGATTCCCTTGGCATCACATACTACCTGAATGTTGATGGAAGGCCAGTGCTTGTGGTTTCTATAGATGTGCTCAGATGCCCTGGGGGGACGTAGAGCCACATGGGTGCAATCAATGGCACCTAGCACTTTGGGGAATTGTGCCACCCCGTAGAAATCCTGGGCGGCAGCCTGCCTTTCTGCAGGTGTTCTGGGCAGGTACATGTTCTTGCGGACTGATGGGCGTGTAGTGATGATGGCCAAGACCTGGTGTAGGCAGCGTGACTGCGTGGCCTGTGACACCCCCCCACTATGGCACTTGTCCGCTGAAATGATCCAGTGGCCAAGAAGTGTAGTACATTAAGGACCTTCTCCAGGGGGCTGAGTGCTTGGGAGAACAGGGTGGGTGAAGTGAGGTCATCCTCCCACTCACTGACCAGGTCGAGTATTATGTGAGGTGGAAACCTGTACCTCCCATACACGTGGTCATCAGACATCCCAAAAAGGCTGTTTCTGGGTGTAAAAATTCTGGCCCTGCCTATCCTCCTCCTCCTCCTCCTGCGGTATCTAGAAACGGTATATTCATCCTGGCATCAGAGCTTGTTTGTTGTTTGCGCGCACTTTTATGATGCGCGGGTCGACGTAAGCCTGCTTCCTGCTGGCGTACGTGTTTCCGGATTGGCCCGTCTTTTTGGGCGCATGCCTTAGCCACGTTCGATTCCATGAATACGTGTTGTAGGCAAGCGTGTGAAACTTCCCGCGCACCCCAGTAATACACGTACCCCGCTCGGCCAGGCACAATTCCTTGTGAAACTTCACGCGAACCCCTGAAATACACGTACCAAGGCCAATCGCGTGTGACACTTCCCCGCGTACCCCAGTAATACACGTACCCCGCTCACCCAGGCCTGATCGCGTGTGAAACTTCCCGCGCACCCCTGGAATACACGTACCCCGCTCACCCAGGCCCAATCGCGTGTGAAACTTCACACGAACCCCTGAAATACATGTACCCAGGCCATTCGCGTGTGACACTTCCCGCGCACCCCAGTAATACACGTACCCCTCTCACCCAGGCCCGATCGCGTGTGAAACTTCCCGCGCACTCCTGGAATACACGTACCCCACTCACCCAGGCCCGATCACGTGTGAAACTTCACGCGAACCCCTGAAATACATGTACCCAGTCCAATCGCGTGTGACACTTCCCGCGCGCCCCAGTAATACACGTACCCCGCTCACCCAGGCCCGATCGCGTGTGAAACTTCCCGTGCACCCCTGGAATACACGTACCCCGCTCACCCAGGCCCGATCGTGTGTAGAACTTCACGTGCACCCCTGAAATACACGTACCCCGCTCCCCCAGGCCCGATCGCATGTAAAACTTCCCGCGCACACCCGGAATACACACACATGCTATTTTTCACACAGCGGGTGTCGCTGTTTGTCGCGTACCCCTTTGCACGTCATTTGTCCTAGGGGGCTACAGTATGGGACATTCATCAGAGCTGTATATTCGTGCTTTTTGTTAGCGCACATTTTGGCGCACATTTTTTTCCAGCGCAGGGACGCTATCCCCTGCCTTCGTGTGGCGGACGGGTTTGGGTATGTGCGCGTTTTTGCCCGTGTGCTGGTTTGCCCTATTCGATTCCATGAATACGTGTTGTATCTTAGCGTGTGGGCGTTCCGCACACTTGCCTCCAGTACTTCCCCCGTGACACCCACATTTTCACGAGTTGTTCCCAATTCCAAGTGTTACGCCCCGTGTTACGCCTACTTTTGTTATGTGCGCTGCGCTATGTGCGCTTTCGCTGTGGCCTTAGCACACGCCGTTAGATGACCTGTGCGCCGGCGTGCGCAGTGCACTTTTTCAGCGCACATCCCTGATTTTACTCGCGCACGGACTTCCATGAATAGATGTGCGCTAGTTTCCCTGCGATATTCGCACTTGCACTGCGATTTTCGCTCTTTCACTGCGAATCGCACGTTTTCGCATGTTTGCGCTGAAATTTTCAGCGCACACATTAATTCCATGAATCAGCCTGTTAGTGTTTTCACCCAATCCATTCTTCAGATAACTTTGAAACCATTTTGACAGGTTGCCAATCAATTTTGTTTTTCTCTTACGTTGCTGGAGGGACATTGGGTTTGATATATTGTTTGAATTCTGCAATTCCTGAATACCTGCTCTCTCTCCTCCTATCTCTTTACATTGTCTATTGGAGGGTTGAGGGGTGTGTAGGGGGAAATAGTAATCACACTGCTATTTGATTTGAACACCCACACAAAAGTGTGATATCTGTGCTGAAGTGTTTTGCTCACTATTGCTCCTTGTGTATTAAAGAGATTATCCATTGTTACATCACCTTATTGGTGATTAATGTGTACCCATTAAAACATAGTGTGATCGAATTGTAAATAAATAAATATAATTTTAACTTTGCAAACCAGCCTGATTACTGGTTCAGAATGACCGGGGTGGGGTGGGGGGGTTCCAGGAGAGGGGCATGATATGAGTGGTACATCGTTCGGAATAAAATAACTTTTAGACACAAATAAATAAGGATTTCAGTTGTGAATTACACGCTTGGTGTTGTCTTAAGTGAAGTGCCGGATTGAAATCACTTACAGAGGGCTATTTTAACCCTACTCATCCTTGGACTCCTGCCTGGGAAGTTTAGCTATGGGGTGTAAAGTGGATGACAGTGTTATTTATACGCAGTCTTCTGAAAGGTAATGAATTACTTTCAGCTATAAACCAGCTCTAGGTGTAATATCAATGTCTCTACCAAGTGTGCCTTCAGCAACTTGATTTATAAGCAATATGTCTGTACCTGCTTGCACTTAGCTACTTTTAAAAAGAGAAATTGAGGAAGTCAACAGTTTTTTCTCATGCATCAGCATTTACCAGGCACTTCTATAACATCATTTGCCAGGTGTTTTAATGCTGATTTTGTGGCCAAGTAGTACAAAGGTCGCAGTGCTTGGAGAATGTCCATCCCATTCCTACACAAAAGCCAAATCTGTTGGGGTACCTCCCTTGTAAAGTGAGAAGCATATATTCAGGTATGTCCTGTCCAATCAGATGTGCAGGAAGGGACTGACGTAGCCTAGCAGAAAGGAACCTCATGGGCGGAATTTGACAAATGGTCTGGCTGATTTAAATGAAAGTATATATCATAAAACACGCACACGTATTTTAAATTTGCTTTTGAATCATTCCAATTATAGGAAAGCAATGTGCAAGTATTTGCGCGGCTATCTTGCTGCTACCTTAATTTACATACAAATAGGTTGATTAAGAGTGAAGTGACATTTTCATTGTCTTGGAGAACCAATGTGCAGTTGTTATCCCTTGCTAGTGCCGGCCATATTCGGGGTCTGCTTCTTGCAATGCAGACGGAGGGGAATACAATTCAGAGGAGGACTTAGCACTCGGATGACAGACAAAGGGCAAGTGGGCCCTACCGTTTCCTGATCGGAAACCTTCCCATCTCATCACACCAGCCACAAAACACACGCCACCCTCTCTCCTCGCTGGCAGTTAGGCACAGTGGAATAACAAAGAGCAGCTTTAACGCTCGCTTACAGGGCCCAGCTAAACATTTGTCAGGGGCCGTGGGGGCCCATTTCTATATGATTGGGACCCCTTGCCTACACCTATGAGAGGTGGACACAGTCTGTGGCACCCTTAGGTTGCTTAAATACGAATGGTAACTTAAAAAAAAAAATGTATGTATTATAACGTGAATCTCGCCTAATGGCCTCAGTGTGTACATAGAACAAACAAACAAACAACACAGAAGGCAGCAAGCAAGAATAAAATACATCATGAACCAGCACATCCAGTCACACAACTCAAGTTCTAGCTTAGTCATTAGAATTAAACAGGTGTGGCTGTATTGCTTTCTTAAAGCTAGAGAGATTAGAACCCTCCTGCGACACATCTAGTAGCTTGTTACAGAGCCTTGGGGCACAATCATCAAAGCTCGCGCCACCATAGTTCTAAAGCTTGAATCATGCCAGGTGGAGTTTGTTATTTCCATTTGACCTGAGCACCCTAACTATCGGGGTCTCTTACAAATGATCCTGAAGATATTTGGGGGCATTGCCTGACCTGCATTTATGCACCAATGTTAGGATCTTATGAATCACCCTCTGGAAAACAGGTAGCTAGTGAAATGAGCCTTTCATGGTCTGACAGCCCCGTTTTGAATAATTTGTAGTGATTTCAGGTTGGATTTAGATGTGCCCATTGCAATAGTCTATATTGGTGTTAACAAGGGTACCCGCAAGATATGCCAAATTCTTAGCAGACAGGGTTTGACCTGCTTATTCAGTTTGGTGGAATAAGCACAGGTAGATCGAGAATAAGCAACATGATTGTTCATGGGGGGCGTGGCTAACCGCCATGTGAAGAGGATGCATCCCTGGCGAGCTCTGCATGATGTGACCACTATTTGCTGCTAAATATGCATTTTTAATGCCCAATATCCTTGGGCGTCGCTAATATCAACGCTGGAAACTCCTGAAGGACCCACCTGAGGGAGCTTCTCGGCTTGGAGAGCCCTGCAGGGAACGGGACGCCGTCCGACATATGCCACGGAGCCGAGCTAAAATGGCAGCCGCCATCTGAAGACCTGCGCCGCACAGACTGCGACGATACAGACCACGGACAACCGGGCGCAGACCAGCGACCCCCGCATGTGACCAGCGGCTTGCTCCGAGCGGTGCACGGAGCTCCTCCTGCGAGGACAGACAAAGCGCACACTGGCACTCAGGCCGTGCCAGGAAGGGCCAGCTGCTCCTAGGGTTGTGCGATTCACGGAGAGGCGCGTAGGGCGCTGCTGCGGAGGCACCCGGGGCCTACATGCGACACTGCCTCACCTAGACTGGACGAGAAGTGCACAACGGTTTGGACTCGATCACCCAAGCAGGGCGATAGTGAACGGTGTGGGGAACGGCGCCTGAACTGGATTGAGTGGAGCCAGCAAAGACAAGTGAACGGCAGGAGCGAGGCCGCTGCTGCGTGGGGCTGGGAGCCTGTCCAAGGAGCCAGGTTTGGAGCCAGGATTGGAGAGGCATGTAAACGGAGAAGCAGGTGCTGCAGAGGACAGGGCCTAGAGCCCACACTTGGGGCGGCCCGTCTGGGCGGTCTTGAGAGGTGAGGAGTTGGGAAGAGCGAACCCGCCTGGCCACCGATACTGTGGCTCCTGTCCCCCCCCAGTGCATAAAGGAACGCGCTACCTGTGGCGCCCAGATCGAACCCCGGTTGGGGGAAATCCACACCTCCACCACACACACTCTGGAGAGCACATACACAAACGGCGTTGAGGACACTGTGGGCCTGCGACGCGGTGCCGCCACTCCGCCACTCCACAACAGGTTGGCACTCGCAGCGAACACTGACTAACAACGGACTAATGTAAGCCCCCATCAACTCTGGAGAAATGGCCATGAAGGGAGCCAAAGCCAAACAGCGCCAAACCACAATGGAAACCTATGCCGCCGGAGGGTCCAATGGGCCTGACACTGCAAATAAAAGTGCGATAGGGGCGCTCCCGGATCCTGCCGAGGTGGCAGCTGAACCAGCCAATTCCCAGATCCTTGAAGCCATCATGACGCTCCAAACAAAAATGGAAAATAAAATCAATGCAGTGGCCATAGACTTGGGCCTCCTGTGGCAGGACGTCCGCTCCATAGCTGGCAGGTTCGAGGTACTAGAAACCCAGGTCCATGAAAATACAGAGGCAAAACTACTGCTCCTAAAGGATGTTGACACACTACAACAAAGGGTGAAAAACCTGGAAGACAGGGCCGAGGAAGCCGAAGGCCGGGCACGCCTGAATAACATCAGGCTCTTAGGGATGCCAGAAGGCATCGAAGGATCGGACCCCACAAACTTCGTAGAGAACCTCTTGATCCAGGAGGTTGGAGCGGAGAGGCTCTCGCAGGGCTTCACAATTGAAAGGGCTCACCGATCACTCACCCAACGACCGGCACCAGGGGCCCCGCCTAGACCAGTGATAGCAAAAGTGCTGAATTACAAGGGCAGAGAGACTATTTTGGCTTTCTCTAGGTCGGGCGGCCAAATCAAAAGAGATTCAGCAAAGATAGCTACCTATGCCGACTATCCCTTCCAGGTACAAATTAAAAGAGCGCTGTTCATTTACTCCAAAGCCAGACTGAAAAAAGCTGGGTTGCGCTACATGCTCCTATACCCTGCTGGACTAAAAGTAATACATAACAATAGAGCACATCTATTCGACACCCCAACGGAGGTTTAAGACTGGATGGATAAGGAGCAGATCCCAGACACTGAAGACAAAGGGCGCGGCCCGCGCCGAACCTTGCCATGAGTGACAACACACCGGACTAGCAACCTATAAACGCACAGAAGCAAATAAGCAATCGTATTGAAGCGCAGCAGGAACAATTCTCTATGTGAGCAACACCAGAGATGGAATGTCTGTCCTCCAACCCCCAGGGTAGTTCTTTTTTCCGGGTGTATTATTCCCGCCTGTTGGGCACCAGACGACCCAAGAGTGGTCGAATGGAGCAGAAACAGGGTAGTCATAATGGGGGAAACCTCGCTGGACCGTTTTCTAGTTTGGATTGTTTGCAGTTACATGGGGGAGGGAACATGGACATTGGAATTAAAGTTAAGGTTAAAGTTGGGGAAGTTTTTTCAAGGGAACGAACAAGACCACTCAGGATGCCAAACTGCACCAAAATCAACAGAAAGAACATCAGCAATGCCACTACCAAGATCATCTGGACACCCATAACACATGTCAGACAAGATTAGCATCATGTCATGGAACGTTAGGGGAATGAACAATTTTGTAAAACAACGCCGAGTCCACGCCTTAATTATAAGAAGCAAGGTCGGAATTGCCCTATTGCAAGAGACACACCTAGATGTGCGCAAGCTAGAAGCACTAGCCAAATCCTGGAGAGGGACCCTGGTAGGCTCCACTTACTCCACTTATGCTAGAGGAGTCCTGATCTCGATTGCCCCCTCTGTCCCCTTTAAGCTAATCAGCACAAAAACCGACGACAAGGGCAGAATGGTCCTGGTTCATGGTTCCATTGAAGGTAGGGAGACATGTCTAATCAACACTTATGCACCCAACCATGACGCCACAACCTTCTTCCACTCACTACACAAGAGACTCAGCCCTTATAGGGAGTGCACCCTTATTTGGGGGGGAGACCACAATTGCACCCTTGATCCCCGAATGGACAGATCGGATGACAAAACACGCCCATCCCCACCCATGAAAATATTATTGACCCTGATGCAACAACTGGACCTAGCAGACCTTTGGTGTAAACAGAATCCCGAAAGGCATGAGTACTAATTCTATTCCCCTACCAATTCTGTCTACACTAGAATAGACTACCTATTTGTCAATGATGAACGGCCAGTGCTGTTCGAAGATGCCCATTACCTACCCAGGGTTCTATCTGACCATTCCCCACTAGTGACCGGCTGGGTAGTGTTTCTGCCCAGACCCCCGTACCCACGTGGAAGTTAAGTGAAGCATTGCTTGACCCAACCTTTCACGAAAAAGTCAGGAGTAGCACAATCGACTTCTGGCAGGTAAATGAAAATAGCGTGCAGCATATAGGCACGGTCTGGGAGGCCTACAAAGTTGTCATGAGGAGTGAAATTCTAGCAAACATAGACGGGGCCCAGAGATGCACTTTAACCTCTCTTACAAACGCGGAAAATGAGCAAGCCGCATTAGAAAAAAGAAACACCCTGGAGCCAGACCACATGCACAAGGTTGTAGAGCTCAAGTAGGCCTGTCTAACGTGCTTGGACACGCTGGGAAAGCTCAGCTACATGAAATACATTGTGAGAACCCATGCCTTCGGAGACAAACCTGGGAAGTTATTAGCATGGATATACAAGCGGGAAACCCCCAGAACGCCTATCTGCCATGTCTGCGGGCCTGACGGCGCCACAGCACACACGCAGCTGGGCATAAACGCGGTGTTTTCCAGATTTTATCAAGAACTGTATGCCAGTACCCCATCCCCCTCATCCGTTGAAATAGATGACCTACTAGACATTATTAAATTACCCAGCTTAGAGGCACATTTGGCCGAGGCTTTAGATGAACCAATTACCCCGGATGAGATTATTGCCACCATCAGGTCCATACCCTCCGGGAAAGCCCCAGGTACAGACAGGCTCCCAGGAGAGTTTTAGAAAGCATATGAGGACATACTGGCACCCCTCTTAGCCAAAGTGTTTAATGAGGCATACGAAGTGCGCGTCCTCCCAGACACAATGAAGAAGGCCATCATCATCCCCCTAATAAAACCAGGCAAGGACGGAAAAGAGTGCGGCTCATACAGGCCCCTGTCCATGTTGAACTCAGATAACAAAATCTTAACGGCACTACTTGCTAGGAGACTGCATAGGCTAATCCCCCTCCTGATCCACCAGGACCAAACGGGCTATTTGCCCGGGCGATCCATCACCGAAAACCTACGCAGATTACATCACGTTATCTATAGTACTAAGGACAGACCCGAGAAATGCGCAGTGGCATCCTTGGATGCCACTAAGGCTTTCAACTCGGTTAGATGGGAATGGTTATATGCAGCCATGGCACAAATGGGGATAGGCCCAGCATTCCTAAAGTGGACCAAATTAATATACACAGACCCCACGGCCAGAGTGTGCAATAATAACACATTCTCTGACAAATGGCACCTCCACATGGGTATGCAGCAGTGCTGCCCACTTTCCCCCATGCTCTATATTTTAGCAATTGAACCCGTGGCAGCATACCTTCACCAGGAATACGGCGATGGGGGTATAGTGATTGATGGGGTAACTCACCTGGTGTCAATGTATGCAGATGATACACTTTTATATCTAAAAACCCAGAACACATCCTACCATATATCCTAGAAACACTGGAGGGTTTCTCTAGATTCACGGGGATCCAGATTAATAAAGAGAAATCATGCCTCTTTCCCCTGGCTGCTCAGGGCATAAACCCCCCTGACGCTCTCCCCCCATTGGCCTTTCAGTGGTCGACCACGTCCTTCAAATACTTAGGGATTACTATTCACCGGGACCCCAACATGGAATACACATTAAACACTGTTAGAGCCAAGGAAAACTTAGAAAAATCAATGGCCTTCTGGGGGAAGTTGCCTCTTTCAGTGGCGGGTATAGCCGGACTCCTAAAAATGGTAGCACTCCCCCGCCTGCTGCACCACTTTACTAATCTCCCATTCTACATCCTCCCATGCTTTTTCGTGGAAGTAAATAAACTTAGAATAGAGTCTCACTAGAAGTGCTACAAAGACCTTATGACAGGGGTGGACTAAAAATCCCCAGCTTCGAACTGTACTACTCGGCAGCCCAATTAAAGCATGTCATACAATGGATGGCTGACGAAACCTCGCTCGACACCCTACTTCTGCAACCAGCTGTCCCCCAGTTGCTGCTCAGAGACTTATTTTGGGTCCCAGTGGAAGCGACCCGTACCTGCCCGTACCTGGTGAAACAGGGAATACAAATTTGGAAATGGGCCTGCACGGCAGCCAAGATGGACTTCCTGTATTCTCTGCAGATTCCCATAGCAGCCATCATGGCAGGTGGACCCTGGGGACAAAACGAACTAAGGCTAAAATGGGAGCCCTATGGGGTGGCCACCTTGGGTGACCTTATGGATGACCATGGGATCCTTACATTCGATGAGTTGCAGCCAACCTCTGGGCTACCGCCGGGACAATTCCTGCTCCACTAAGCAGTGGTGCGTAAGCTCTTGGACCGGTGGCCTGATGAGGAGAACTTAGAGACAGGATGCAAGACCATTGAAAACATGCAGGCTGCAGCTGAGGGAGGGCACGAAACCTCAAGGATATACGACACATTACTGAACGGCACGACCAACACAAGCCTCAAGAGCAAAGCTAGGTGGGAACACGAAATGGGACTAGAGTTCGATGAAAAAGAATGGGAATGCATCGCCCATTACCATAAAAAGATTTCCAGGAACGCCAGACTGCAACTCATCCGATTTTACATACTCAATCTGGCGTACCTTATGCCAGGAGTGATCTCCAAATTTAACGGGGCCAGCGTTGTCAAATACCCGAAGTGCCGCGAACCCCGCGCGGATATGACACACATGTTTTGGGGATGCTGCATAATACAAACCTTTTGGGTCAGATAGCTGCTAAAGTGGCAGAAGCAGATGTAATTCTAGAGGTGCAAACACCTGCAGCATGCATCCTGGGTAACTACAAAAGAGGTAAAAAGAATAAACCCCTCAACAAACTTAAAGAACTTAAGTATATCCTGGCGAAGAGACTTATAGCCATGGGGTGGAAGAGCGCCAGAGGTCCCAGCATCGAACTGTGGTGGGAGGACCTCCGCAAATGGACTACAGCAGAAACCGGAGCATGGGAAAAGGCGCTGCGCAAGCAGAAATTGGATACCAGCGAAGACCTACATCAATAGGTGGCGATTATGACGCCACCATTAAACCCCAGGCTAAAAGAGGACGCTTTAAGCGATATGAACAGCTCTTGATTGCAGTTTGGCGTGAACTACACTGTAGAACAGACAGTGGTTTTAGGAGGGAGGGATGGGTGGGATGGGCGGGTGGTTATATTTGTTATTACAGAATGCAATCATTGTTGTTTTATTGTATTCTATGGTATTAAAAATTAATAAATACATTTTTAAAAAAATGATTGTTCATAGTTAGATCAGAGTCAAAAATGACCCCCACTTTGTTCACTGTTTGAACTACTGGAATGTTACATCCTGCAATTTTGAATTAATGGTACGAGCTGTTTAGCCTTTTAGATGCCTAGCCAATTCCACTATTAACAACTGTGTTTTGCTGTCATTCAGAGCCAGGGAATTGGCAGCCATCCATGTATGTACCACCGAATAGGCATGATTGTTGGTCAAGGAATCGAAATCATGATTTCCAGACAGGTCAAAGACAAGCTGAGTAGCATCCTCATAACTGTTGTATTTCAACCCAGCTTTGTCCAGAAGATCGTAAAGTGGACGGATGTATATGTTAAACAACAAGGGGATAAGCATGAACCCTATGGTACTCTGCATGACAGTGGAGCAAGGGATGCTTTAAACTCAGCGGATGATACACTGGAGAGTCTAGGACTGAGGAAAGACCCACGCAATCCTTGCAATGGCAGCGGTAGAGACGTTAGTCATTTCTGCAATCATTTTAAGTAGTAGCAAGTGGTCAACGAGATCAAAGACTGCTGTCAAATCAAGCAGCATGAGCATGGCATTATGGCAGAGGTATTCAGACTGTGGGCTGTGCCCCCCCCACCAAAGTGGCATGGTCCTATTCCCGGGAGGGGAGAAAGCGTGGAACCCCAGCCAGAAATATTTTTTAAAAATAGGTTGTTTTAGGGAGGACAGAAAAAGTGGGGCAGGGGGAGCCCGGGCCAGGTGCAGCTTGTCCATAATGGTTGAGGGGGTGTCAACCCAGTGGCACGCTCAAGCATGATGGAGGAGCCGAGGAGCAAGCCCAGTGAAACCCTGAGCGATCCCTCAGCTGCTTTTTCCAGCTGAGGGAGTGCTCCTGGGCTGGATGAATTGTGAAAGGGAAACACTGTTTCCATTTGACAGTTCAGTTCCCCAGCCTCACATGCTCAATGAGCCATACAAGGCTGTGGGCGCTTTGCTTCACCAGCCTTGCATAGCTCATTGGAAATGATGGCTGGGGAACTGCATGTCTTTTTACTGGAAATCTGTCATAGATGTCGAGTAAAAAAATACCATGCCTGCCCTCTGGGCCTCCGAGCAACTCACATACACACATAATCATGTTTATTGTGTGAGTGTGTTAGGCGCTGTGAGTGGCAGAGGACAGGGATGGCACCTTTTTACTGGACATCTATCTTAGATGTCCCGTAAAAAATACAATGCCTTCCCCCTGGGCCCCACTGCACCAATTGCAAACTGTTTGGCTTTTTACCCAATGTTTTTTAAAGTATGCTCTAAAATGCAACATTTTAACCAAATGTTTTTCAATATTTCCCAGGATGAGAACCCCACCGAGCTCCCCCTTTATTGGCTCGGGCTCCCTCGCTATGCTCGGCCGCTATGACATATCTGGGAGATATATTTATGCCCCTCCACTAAACAAATTCACCAGCCGCCACTGGCCCTGGGACTGTGGTGGGAGCGGGTTAGGGAGAGTGCATGGACATTGATGGCAGTAGGGTGGGGAAAGCCCAGGGTCTGTGGTGGGGTGGGGAGAGCCCATGGTCTGGTCTAGGAGTGGGATGAGGGAACCCAGTACTGTAATGGTAGCAGGTGCTGAAGCTCAGAGACTATACTGGCAAGCAGGCTGCAGAGACGACACACAATAATTAATATTTGTCTCAGGAGGATAGCTTAGGGGCAATGTGCCCGCCTTGGAAGCAAAATGACACAGAGCAACACAGGTTTGATCCCCAGGTCCACGCTTAGAAACCTCAGGGTATTAAGAGTGTTATAAATAACATATATCAATACCGGCCTGCCCACATTTTGTTCAGGGGGGGGCGGCCAAAAAAGTTTGAAGACCACTAAGCAATGACCCTCTTGTACAGAGGGGTGGTCCTGTCTTCAAACATTTGCACTACACTTGATTGTTGTAGTCACAATTCTGACACTTCTCCAAATTAGTGTTAATACATCTACAACAGTATGCATCATTGGAGGAAAGTTCAAATCCAAGTACTGGAAAAAACAATTGTGATGTCCTTTATTAATTAGGCCACATGTATGCACATTGGTAATTCGGTGTAGAAAAATAAAAATTACACATAGAAGATACATTGAAAATAAACCTTGTCACCAGCTCAGTGAGTGGTGTAAACAGAACAGCATGTATTGCAAATATTTAGTGCATATTTAAATAACATTACATGTTCAGTAGTGACAGGTGGTCACCAGATTTGGACTGTTTTTGTCCGTACAGTCCAGAGTTCTAAAGTGACTTTTTGAAACTACTCAAGATTCAACAAAATTAGTTCAGTGTGTTGACTACACACTACTGTACTAGTGCTGTGTTGTGCTGTCTGTGCCCAGTGTTGCAAAGTATTGCATCATATTTGCCAATTGAACAGTGGGTCTCATTACACAGCTGGCGCTAAGGGATTACCGGCACCGGTAAGGGCACCGGTGCCGGTAATCCCTTAGCGCCATACTACGAGGTCCCTCAGCGGGTCCCGTCCTTAACGTGTGGCCAGACCACACGTTAAGGAAGGGACCTGCTGAGGGACTTCAGGGCAAATAACGGTACCGCTAATAGCGGTACCGTTATTTGCTACTTCTTCATTCCCATTGAGCCCTATGTGGAATGGCCTTGGTGAATGGGGAATTACCGCCCTGCCAACCTTGGAATGGGGCAGTAATTCCATCATTCACCAAGAAGGACTCGGTAAAATACCGGCGGCAACCGTGGCGCTAATAGCGCCATGGTTACAGCCATCCGTGTAATGAGGCCCAGTGTGCTTTCACAGTAACAATCAATATTTGCACAGCATAATGCTTATAGCATCAAGAAACCTAAAAATAGGGTCTGCTAAAAGGCGACGTCAACATAAAGGTGGTAATAATGATTCAGGTCATCGTTCAGAGAGGTTTTGGGATCCAGACACGATGACATAAGACGTTTCGGCTGTAAGGACGTGGCAGCCTTCTTCTGGGGCCACGTGAAGCAGATCTCCCTATGAATAAAAACAATATAGATGTATATTGTTGAATGTTCCAGAAAGTGGATCATCACAGAGTGTCTTAAAAAGCCTGTGAGAGGCTAAACTAGGGGGTGGCCCATCAGTCCCAAACACTAACCTTGCACATAGGTGATATGGTTCACAATCTGGTTTAGTAGAACCAGCTAGGTTGTGGTGGACATTGTCCTGGTTTCTCCAAGGTGTGGGATATACTGTTAGGTGAGCTGTAAAGACAGGACACCAACAGTGGTTTTAGTCATGTGTGGCAAAGATGTCTGACATGAGTTCTGAAGAATCAGAACTGAGGGTACATTGCATCTGTGGGGAAGCTGGCCGGAATGCTGCAACGCTTCCGTGGCGAGGATTCAGTCACAGTGACAGGAGATTAGTTCCTGCCTGAAGGTACGGGAGCTCGAAGTCTGGGGAGCGGGAGACAAAAATCCACAGTGGCTGTGAGTGCTGTGAAGTAGAGAGGGGGGAGAGAACGGTGTGCGGTAAGTACTGCCTAATCCAGGGGACTCACCTAGCAACTCTGTGCGGGCCATGCTGGCTGAAAACAGTCCATGCTGGCGTTCACGTTCGCTGCTGAGTGAGCTGAGTTGGAAATGTGCACTGCGCCTGCGCGCAGGGAAAGTGTCTTGGTCTCGCGCATGCGCTGGTGTGACAAGGTTTAGGTAACAAGGGTAGCGGGGACGCGTGAGCCATCCCAACATAGGAGGAGCGTCATGTGCATAGCGTTAAGATAACTAGGGCTAAATAATAAAAATAAACATTGGTTGAGTGAAGTTAGCCGAAGAGATGTCTGCCTGGTGCAAGTACGCATGCAGCTACGGTGTCTGAATTTCATACCGTGAGGCATATCGGCATCCGCCGTGAGGAGGTGCCTTGATCTGCAACATGTGAAGGTTGGCGATTTCAGTGGAGGACGTGCAGGGGCCTATGAGAGCCGCCCAAGTTTCTAAAGGGGTGGTGTTGGCCTGACTCGGCAGAGGGAGGCCGTAAATGTAAAGGCTGTGGTAATTTGCCTGAGAGCTGTGTGACCAGTAGGGGGGCACGTGGAGCCCTGTGCCCTGAGTAGAGGGAATTACTGCTCAGGTGGTGTGTGAAGCGCCTGTTGGCTGGGTGCCAAGTCGGGGGGAATGAAGAACAATGACCCCTAGGTGTTGGGCACTGTTACACAAAGTTCAGCAAAGGAGTAGCTCTAGGAGTGGAGTGGGGCATCCCAATTTCGAAGGGGGCTAGCAGTTCCCTGGGTGGCAAGGGAGACCTTGAAAGTGCCACGGATAGGAGGGTGGGAGGAGGTTGAAAGAATGCCTGGATCTTACAGGTATTCAAAGGGGGTAAGTTCATTTAAACCCTTCGTGGTGGTCTGTAATTTGAATATCCACCACGCTTCTTTGAAATTCAAGGCATTGGAGGTATTCGAACAGTTTGTAACCTTGTCGACTACCCACCATTTAAAAGAGTCACAGTTGTGTTGCAACTCAAGGAAATGTGAAACCAGGGGTGCATTGTGTGTTTTGCATCTGATTCTTGACTTGTGTTCCCCTATCCTTTTGCTGACTGGCCTAGATGTTTGACCTATATATCTCAGATGACAAGGGCATTCAATAAGATAAATGACATTAGGTGTCTTACAGTTAGAAAAATGGCGAATTTCCCATTCCTTGTCATCTATGGGAAAGGAACATAGTTTTCTAGTTTGACTGCACACTGCACAACTTCCACAGGGATTGTGGCCATGGATTTCCTGCATATTCCACAAAGTGGATCTCCAGTCCTTGCGTTTGTTTCTGACATGGGTCAAGAGATCTTTGAGATTTTTGGATCTTTTCAGGGCCATTTTGGATAGGGGTTCTTCTGGCAAGCTTAACGGGACGATGGGCCAGAGTTTTTGAATGATTCCTCTTAGTTGTGATGTATTGGCATTAAAGGTAGAGACACATGCCATGGGGTCTTCTGTATCACGGTAACGGGTTTTGGGAACCAGTAGTGCTTCTCTCGGGGTATAGAGGGCCCTTTTCTTAGTGTCTCTGAGTAGTTTTTAGGGTATCCTCTGTCTTCAAGTTTGAGTTGTAGTTCTGTTGCATGAGTTTTGAAATCCTTAGTATCCATGCAATTACGTCTGATTCTTAAGAATTGCCCATAGGGTAGGTTGTCCCGGAGGCTTTTAGGGTGGTTGCTCCTGTACTGCAGTGTAGTGTTGCGGTCTGTGTCCTTTTTATAGATAGTGCATGTCAATTTGCCATCCGAGACCAATATGTTGAGATATAGGAAGTTCATTTTCTCATTATTATGGTTCATTGTGAATTGAATTTCTTGAGTTTGGTTGTTGGTCCAGTTTAGAAAGTTTTCCAGTTCTTGTTTATTTCCATGCCAAATGAAAATGAAATCATGGATATAGTGATACCAAAGTTGGATGGTGTTGTAAAATGGGTTTGCATCACTTAGTATGAAGGTCTTCTCGTATTCTGCCATGAAAATTATGGCTAAGCTTGGTGCGAATGCCGCACCCATAGCGGGGCCGCAGGTCTGTTGGTAAAAAATGTCATTAAATGAAAAGTAATTGTTGGTAAGAGCGAAGTCCAAGAGTTCTGTTATGAAATTAGCCGGTACTCTTCTCTGGGTCATGTGCAGGGCTAGGTGTTGTCTAATGCATTCCACTGCTTGCTCCTGGGGGATACTGGTGTACAGGCTCTTGATATCCATCGTGACTATTTCTTCATTGGTTGGGTCAAAAGGCTGGTTTTCAAAAATGGTGATGGTTGTCATAGTATCCTTGAGGTAAGTGGGTGTCTTTTGGCACAATGGTTTAATGAAAAATTTGATACATTTGCATAGAGGTTCTAATATAGAAGGTATGACCGCCTTCTATAATTCCAGTAACACTGGCTCTTGGATCAATCAAGGCAATCTCGGTTCTGTGACACTTCCTGAACACAGATTTGTGCCTGCCAAGCTTATCTTAAAAAACCCATGAGTTGTATGTAGACTGTTCTGCCCAGGCTTTTCAACACGAAGGGGGCATTGGTGATGGCACAATAATTCCCTGCAACCTCTGGATCCAGTGTGTTCTTTAGTAAGGGTGTGACCCATACCTCCTTAACACCCATGGGTACATATGAGGTAGAAAAGGAGGAGTTGACTATACAAGCAATTAAAGGTAAGAGGCTATCAATCGCTCCCTTAATGACACCAGCAAGGCAAGCATACCCTTTGCATGATGTAGGCTTAAGACTTCGGACGGTCTTGAGAACATCCTCCTCAGCAACCTCATGAAGATTACATGTTGGGAGACAAATCTGATTATTATGCAACTCCTCTTTCTTAGCAGCATGACATTATGCAGTTTTACCTGACGACTCCTAATATTATGATTATGTGTCTAAACTTTTTATTGAATTCGGCCTGAATATTTTCACACCACTTATCATTTTTCTGGCATTAATTGCCTTGCTGTTTGCTGCCTTCCAGCTCTATAAGAATGGAAAATAATTTCCTAGGCCCTGATTCAGCACCCAAGATTCTCTGATCGCATCCCTTCCTTTTTGCTTGAAATATTGATTTCTTATATCCTGCTGCCGCAAGCTGATATACTTCCCTTGTTTCAT